>NC_140999.1:121595711-122795711 GCF_052327205.1 Somniosus microcephalus | reverse complement strand
ATTGTTCTGGTGGTGAATGACAAGATGCAGTTGCGGCATTGTCATCAATCTGCTCTTTAGTAGTCTCTTGTGTTTTTAGGAGGGAACGGCGGTTCCTCCTGAGAATCTGTCCTTCCTCAGTTCTAACAGTGTATGACCTTGGTCCTACTTCCTCAAGAACTGTAGCTTTCCTGTTCCATGCATCTGGATCCTCAATCCTGACAACATCATCCCTTGTCAATGGTTTTAGAGCTTTGGATGGCTTGTCATAGTATGATTTCTGTTTCAGCTTTAACAGTTGAAGTCTCTGTCTCAGTTCCTCACTTTGCTGTTCTTTTGCACAGCAGGGTAATGTGGTGCGCAACTTGCGACCCATTAGTAGTTCAGCAGGTGAAGAACCACAGTCTAAAGGTGAGGCTCGGTAGGTCAGCAGGGCGAGATAAGGATCAGACTTGCTTTCTGTCGCTTTCTTCAGTAGCTGCTTGAGAACTTGAACACCTTTCTCTGCCTTAACATTTGACTGAGCATACAAAGGACTGGATGTGATGTGCTGAAAGTCATACTGTGCTGCAAACTGTTGCCACTCCTTACAGTTGAAGCACGGACCATTGTCGCTAACGGCAATCCTGGGAATTCCATGACTGGCGAAGATGGATTTCACATGCATTATGACACTGCTTGCTGTGGTGCTTGAGAGCAGCGCCATCTCAGGATAGTTAGAATAGTAGTCAATCACTATTAGATAGTCTTTACCATTTAAATGAAAAAGGTCCATACCAACCTTTTGCCATGGTGCTGTTGGTATGTCAGCTACTATCATTGGTTCCTTTGCTTGTTTGTTTTGGTGCTTCTGACATGTCTCACATTTGCCTATCATGTTCTCAATGTCCTTATTAATGCCAGGCCAATAAACAGTGGCCTAGAAATTCAGTGCCCTTAGCACCGATTTTGCGGCGCTAGAGGGCCTAGCGCTGCAATTGGCGCCGGTTCCTAAATTGCCTGGGGCCCTTCCGCGGCGGTAGACCGGTAGCGCTGCGCTGGCACCGATGACGTCATCGGTGTGCGCAGCGTCCCGGTTGCCGTGGTAACCCGGCCCCAAGCCGAAATTCAGTTGCGGCCGCCTCGCCAGTGGCAGCCGCAACTAAGACTCCAGCAAACGAGTGTTGCCGGAGTCTGCGCCGGCGCTTTAAGGAGGCGCGGCGGCCGGCCGCTTTCCCGCCGGCCGCCTGCCCGCAGCTCCCTCCCCGGACTTCTTCCCCCACCCCCCCCGGAACAGATGCAAGCCCGGCACTTGTCCGAAGTGCCGGGCTCATTTTTGCAGAGATTTGCGCGGGCCGCGGCCGGGTGCAGGCAGCTCCTCCTTAACGGAAGGAGGAGGCCTGCACTTCCCGAGCCTGCCGCACCGCATCGGGCGCCGCAGCGCCGGAATAGCGCCAGCTTTCAGGCGCAAACAGCCTTCAGTAGCGCCGGCAGCCGTTTGGGCGCGGCGCTACTGAATTTTTGGCGCGCACAGCGCGACTTAGCACCGGCGCTAAATTTCCGGCGTTAAGCCCCGGCGCAGCGCAACCTCAATTTCTAGGCCAGTGTCTCTTGCCCTCCTTTTGCATTTTTCAATTCCGAGGTGTCCCTCATGAATCCTTTTGAGCATGTCTTGACATAGAGCCTGTGGAATGACTATTCTGTTCTGTTTTAGTAATAGTCCACTTGCGACACTCAATTCTGACCTTATGTGAAAATATTTTGGACAGAAACCTTTTGGCCAACCATGATGAATGTTCTCTATTACTGTTTGTAATACTGTATCTTTTACTGTTTCTTCTGCTATTTGCTTTGATTTTGTGTCTGACACGGGCAGCGCAGCAGTGACCATACTCACATGAACATCCACGTCTTCTTCAGTAGAGCTCACATGACTCATTGTGGGTGCTCGGGATAGTGCATCTGCTAACACTATGTATTTGCCTGGTGTGTAGATCAGTTCAAAGTCATATCTTTGCAGCTTCATCATGAGTCGTTGAATCCTTGGAGACATCTCATTCAGGTTTTTTTTATGATGGCAACCAAAGGGCTGTGGTCTGTCTCAACTGTGAAGGTGGGAAGTCCATATATGTAGCCATGAAACCTTTCTAGTCCAACTACCAAGCCTAGACATTCCTTTTCAATCTGGGCGTATCGACACTCAGTATCAGTCATAGACCTGGAGGCATAGGCAACAGGCTTCCAATCTTCACCCTCTGCTTGTAGCAAGACCGCACCTAGGCCATCTTTTGATGCATCCGTTGACACTTTGATTCTTTTTGTTGGGTCAAAGAAGGTGAGTACAGGTGTGGTTGTCAGCACTGTTTTGAGGTTTATCCACTCTTGTTCATGTCTTTCTGTCCATGCAAACTCATTTGTTTTATGTAGCAGGTCTCGCAGACAGGCTGTCTTAGCTGACAAGTTAGGAATGAACTTTCCAATGAAGTTTATCATCCCCATGATGCGTAGCACTCCTTTTTTGTCAGTGGGTCGGGGCATTTTGAGTATGGCATTTACTTTTTCCATATCTGGCTCTATTCCTTTACCAGATAGATTGTCTCCTAGGAAAGTGACTTCCTGGACGCCAAACTGACACTTGGCTTTGTTGAGCTTCAGTCCATTCCGGTGTATGCTCTGTAGCACTTTAGTCAGTCTCTCATTGTGTTCTTTCAGTGTGGAGCCCCAGATGATGTCATCAACATAGACCCGAACTCCTTCCAGACCTTCAATTATGTGTTCCATCACTGTATGAAAGATTTCAGATGCAGATATAATCCCGAAAGGCATTCTGAGGAAACAATACCTGCCAAATGGTGTGTTGAAGGTACAGTATTTGGCGCTCTCTTCATCCAGTTTTAGTTGCCAAAATCCTTGTGAGGCATCGAGCTTTGTAAAGTATCTGGCACCTGACATTTCACTGGTGATTTTTTCTCGCTTGGGAATCTGGTAGTGTTCACATTTTATGTTTGCATTTAAGTCCTTTGGATCCACGCATATTCTTAGATCATTGTTCTTTTTCTTTACACATACCATGGAGTTAACCCAGTCTGTTGGCTCTTCGACTTTCCTAATGACTCCTAGTGTGGTCATTCTGTCCAGTTCATTCTTGAGCCGGTCACGCAGGGGTGCTGGAACTCTTCGTGGAGCATGTACCACTGGCTGAGCATCCTGCTTTAGCTGGATCTTGTAAGTGAATGGTAGAACTCCAAATCCTTTGAACACATCCTGGAAATTATTCACTACAGAATCCACCGAGTCATCTGGTCTGCTTATGGCACAGTTTATATGGTAGACTCTTTTGACCAGTTCTAAGTCCACACAAGCTTTGTCACCCAGTAGTGAATCAAGCCTTTCAGCCACAACAGAAAACATGAGATGATGCACTTTGTCTTTGACTGTCACTTTAAGTCTGCATACACCCAAGCTATCTATTTTCTGTCCATTATAGTCCTTCAGTAGTACTGACTTTTTCTGTATTTTGGGCTTTTCTTTCATATTGTTAATGTCACTCATACTGATTAGGTTTGCTTTTGCCCCAGTGTCTAGTTTCAAGGTAACTAATACTCCATTTACCTGCAGTGGGATCCATTTGTCCTCTTTTACTGCATTAACTTTATGTTCAGCATTGTCCATTTCTGAGGGCTGCACATTTTCTGTATCCTTTTTGATATTGTCACATGACACCATTCGTACAAAAAATGTCTCACTTAAATCAGTGTCCTCAATTACATTAACTCGTTGCCCATTCTTAGTTTTTACTTTTGAAAAGCATTGTTTGGCAAAGTGATTCTTTCCATTACACTTTGTGCGCATTTTTCCAAACGCTGGGCATTGTTTTAACTGGTGTTTGTAACCACAGCGTTTACAATAAAAAATTTCATCCTCCGACTGCTTTTCATTTCTGTTCTGCCCACGTTTCTTCCCCTTGTAGGACACAGCACCGACAGTAGCATTATCACTCATTACAATCGCATCATTATTGATTTCATTGAAAGTCTTCGCGTGCTTTCGAGCTAGTTCGCTGGCTTGGCATATTTTCACCGCATTTTCCAAATTTAGTTCAGTTTCTCTCAACGGACGTTCCCTGACTTTTTTATCATGAATACCAAACACAATCTGGTCACGAATCATGGATGCTTTGAGCTCAGAGAAATTACATGTCTGTGCTTTCAGTTTCAGATCTGTTATAAAGCTATCAAAAGTCTCATTTTGTTGCTGTGTCCGAGAACGGAAGATGTATCTTTCATACGTCTCATTCTTTTTGGGAGAACAATGTGCATCAAATTTCTGTAGCACATCGTCTAATTTGTCTCTGTTCTCCGCTGGATTAAATACAAATGTATTAAATACCTCTATCGCCTGTGGGCCTGCAACCGTAAGCAGCAACGCTATCTTCCTTGCGTCTGGCTTCGTACCGAATCCGATGGCTGCAATGTAGATTTCGAATTGTTGTTTAAGAGTCTGCCAATTGTAGTCGATGTTTCCTGTGAGTTTCAAACGCTCTGGTGGCTTCAAATTCTCCATTTCGCTTTTCACAATTTTCAGCAGATCTTCACCATCCTGGTACCATGTTATGTTCATTAATAAATAGACATTCTTATTATGAACACAGCTAGCTTTTGCTAGACCTTTTATTGAGCACATGTGGGCTAGGTACAGTACCTGTAGAGGCTTCCATCTTGACTGCTGCCTTGTGGGTAGCCTAGTGCCTCATGGGTAATGTAGTCTTAATATATATACAGCTGGGTAGTGTAGTCTTATACATACAGCTATATACAGCTCTACGGCTCCACCTAGTGTCCACTATAGAATGACATGTTATTGATCATTACACGCAGGAGATGCAACACATGCCCTTTTACCTCCTCCCTTCCCACTGTCCAGGGCCCCAAACACCCCTTCCAGGTGAAACAGCGATTTACTTGTACTTCTTGCAATTTAATATACTGTATTCGCTGCTCACGATGCGGTCTCCTCTACATTGGGGAGACCAAACGCAGATTGGGCGACCGCTTTGCAGAACACCTCCGTTCAGTCCATATGGGTGACCCTGAGCTTCCGGTCGCCTGTCACTTTAATTCACCGCTTCACTCCCACTCTGATCTCTCTGTCCTCGGGCTATTGCATTGTTCCAATGAAGCTCAACGTAAGCTCGAGGAACAGCACCTCATCTTTTGATTGGGCACTTTGCAGCCTGCCGGACTCAACATTGAGTTCAACAATTTCAGATAATTATCCCTGCCCCCATTTTTTATGCAGTATGATTTTTGCCATTCCCATTTGCAACATTTTATCTTTCCTGCCTCTTACAAAAGTACAGGATATTCTTTCTATTTCTTCCTCCCCTCCTAACCCCCCCTCCCTGTCTCTGCATCTGCTTAATATCTGTTACATCTCCAGCTTTTTCCAGTTCTGATGAAGGGTCCCAGACCTGAAACGTTAACTTTGTTTCTCTCTCCATGGATGCTGCCTGACCTGCTGAGTATTTCCAGCATTTTCTGTTGTTATTTCAGTTTATTTATCATTCTATACATTGAACTTTTAATCTAGTGGGAAAACGGCCCTGTAATTCTTGGGGTCAACTGTTCATCAAATCCTTTTTAGATCAGCTGAGAAACAGATGCTTTGTGTTGAATACCATGACCTGAATGCCATACCTGGCTTTAACTCTCCGCTGAGTGGCTCACTTTATGATAATGGATTGCTTCATCTCTGGCAGAAGGAAAACTGTGCAAAACCAGTTTGGCTCGGTAAAAATTTACCTTCTGTCAGGGTAGCCTCATTTTAGATTGAATCAAACCCTGGAGAAGCCCATAATAAGCAATATTGATATGTCAACGTAATGGGAATAATTGGCCATGAGTGGCACCAGAGAGATCTGATGTGAAAACTGATTTGAAAATATGGTTTCCAATATCTAATTTGTGTAGCCTACTCCACATTAGACAGCAATTTCCAAGGATAAGATGAAATGCAGATTAACAAGTACACTAACCTTTTTACCCATGATTTGGCTCATTGGGTTGAAGAGACTTCAGACCACAAAACAAGTTCTACATCAATGCAGAGGGCGAGCGACCCTGCTCCCTTCTCTCAATGGTTGAGTTGATTGTGCTCTCAAAAATCAAATTGAAAGCTTGTTCTCGGACAACAGGGCATCTCTTCCCAGCATCATGAGTTACAAGTTGCAGCACTCAGTTCATTCTCCAGCAAACCCAGAAAATGTACCCTTATTTCGTAACAGGGTCTGTACTATTGTCTGTACTTTGTATCTAGGGGCATTTGTGTGAATTTGACATTTTTAATAAATAAGATACATTTTTATCAAAAAGCCCCATCCCACTTAGAAGCCTACGATGAAGAAAGAGGTGCTGAGTTTCACATAAAATCTGAATGTAACAGTGGCCAAGAAGATGACAGAGGAGCTCTGTTAGGATGTTTAATAAACACATTCACGCTTTGTCTCTTTTCCATAGGAGCGTGATATACTTCAACAAATTAGTTTTGAGACAGAGGAGGTACTAGCGGTTTTAGCAGGCTTAAAAGTGGATAAATCCCCAGGCCCAGACGAGATGTATCCCAGGCTGCTGTGTGAGGCAAGGGAGGAGATTGCAGGGGCGCTGACACAAATTTTCAGAACCTCTCTGGCCACAGGGGAGGTGCCAGAGGACTGGAGGACAGTTAACGTAGTACCATTATTCAAGAAGGGTAGTAGGGATAAACCAGGGAATTACAGGCCAGTGAGCCTAACATCAGTGGTAGGGAAATTATTGGAAAAAATTCTGAGGGACAGGTTTAGTCTCCACAAGGATAGTCAGCATGGCTTTGTCAGGGGTAGATCATGTCCAACCAATTTGATTGAATTTTTCGAGGGGGTGACTAGGTGTGTGGATGAGGGTAGTGCAGATGATGTAGTCTACATGGACTTTGGTAAGGCTTTTGACAAAGTCCTGCATGGGAGGCTGGTCAAGAAGGTAAGAGCCCATGGGATCCAGGGCAATTTTGCACATTGGATCCAAAATTGGCTTAGTGGCAGGAGGCAGAGGGTGATGGTCGAAGGTTGTTTTTGTGACTGGAAGCCTGTGTCCAGTGGTGTACCGCAGGGATTGGTGCTAGGTCCTTTGCTGTTTGTAGTGTATATTAATGATTTAGATATGAATGTAGGAGGTATGATCAGTAAGTTCGCAGATGACACGAAAAATGGTGGAGTGGTAAATAGCGAGGAGGGAAGCTTCAGGCTACAGGACGATATAGATGGGTTGGTTAGATGGGCAGAACAGTGGCAAACGGAATTTAACCCTGAAAAGTGTGAGGTGATGCATTTTGAGAGGACTAACAAGGCAAGGGAATACACAATGAATGGTAGGAACCTAGGAAGGACAGAGGATCAGAGGGGCCTTGGTGTGCATGTACATAGATCCCTGAAGGCAGCGGGACAGGTAGATAAGGTGGTTAAAAAGGTGTATGGGATACTTGCCTTTATTAGCCAAGGCATAGAATATAAGAGCAGGGAGGTTATGATGGAGCTGTACAAAACGCTAGTTAGGTCACAGCTGAAATACTGTGTGCAGTTCTGGTCGCCACACTATAGAAGGGATGTGATTGCATTGGAGAGGGTGCAGAGGAGATTCACCAGGATGTTACCTGGGCTGGAGCGCTTCAGCTATGAAGAGAGACTGGAAAGGCTGGGGTTGTTTTCCTTAGAGCAGAGAAGGCTGAGGGGGGACCTGATTGAGGTGTACAAAATTATGAAGGGCATAGATAGGGTGGATAGAAAGGAACTTTTCCCCTTAGTAGAGGGGTCAATAACCAGGGGGCATAGTTTCAAGCTAAGGGGCAGGAGGTTCAGAGGGGATTTGAGGAAAAACTTTTTCACCCAGAGGGTTGTTGGAATCTGGAACTCACTGCCTGAAAGGGTGGTAGAGGCAGGAACCCTCACAACATTCAAGAAGCATTTAGATGAGCACTTGAAATGTCATAGTATACAAGGCTATGGACGAAGTGCTGGAAAATGGGATTAGAATAGACAGGGCTTGATGGCCGGCACGGACATGATGGGCCGAAGGGCCTCTTTATGTGCTGTATAACTCTATGACTCTATGGGGGAAAAATTCGGTATCGCCCCATTTGGGGCGCGATTATTGGCCGTGCGCAAAGTTTAGCGCCTGCCGCTAATTATCGCCTCCGACTGCAGACTTGGCTTTTATCGCCCCTGGAGTTGATTGAAGCGCTAAATCAGGCGCTTCACACCTGTCTTAAGGCGCAAAGGCCGAGGAGCAAGGTGCTACCTCAGAGCGCTGGCGAAGCTCATGTGATGTCAGTGAACAATGGAACACAGACACACTGGCGTCGGCCAGTTCTTAAAGGGGAGGGTTGATCTTGCTCTCCATCCACATCCTGCTCATTGCAGCTTTGAATCTCAGCCTGGAGAGACCTGTACATCAAATCTGCTGGGAAGAACAATGGAGAGAACCAGGGAAAGATCTCAGAGTGCAGCCCCCACAGTCTCTTGTAAATCGATACAAGGAAGGGCAAATCAAAATGAACCTGCAAAGTGCTGCTCAGTACCCAAAACTCCTTCACACAGCGTTGAATCTCTCCAGAAGTCTCTCTCTCTCTTTCTCTCTCAGAATGCATGGTGCAAAAATGTCACCAACAAAAAAAGGCAGGAAGCGTTCGCCTTTAAGTAGCGCTCCCCCAGTCCCTTCCTGACTCCAAAACACTCCCCTCAACCTGTTGTTGCTAGCGGCAGGCGGTAAGGCAGGGGGCGCCACTCAATATCCGGTCTGGGGCACTTCTGGGGCATTGCACACTCGACGGACGTCACGATCTGCTGGAGCAGGAGGTCGTGGCGGTAGTGTTTAGCACCGCCGCAAAATGTCCAGTTAATTTCGTGAGCGGCACAAACATCGCCTTGAATGGGCGCTAGTTGCTTTGCGCTCCATTAGCGCCCTCTTAAGGCACTAATGGGAGGCGCAAACCAACTGAATTTCCCCCCCATGAGTGCTGTTGTGGTGAAGTTGAGACGGACTGCCACAAACTTGTTGAACTCAAAATGCTGTGTGTGTGTGTGTGTGTGTGTGTCGTCACATCAAAATGGTCCCCGGTGTGTTGAAAATGTAGAATGTTCACTGTTACGAAGTAAAATATCTCCTTGGATGCTGCAAATTGTTTACTCTTTAAGCACTTCTTAAACTGCTGTTCAAAATGTATGCCTAAAATTGTATTTTCTGTCAAAACTCCTGAATTTTGAACGCTGTAAATTTGGAGAAAGATGTATAAGCCTTCAGTCAAAGTATCTACTCAGTTCAATTCTTTAATCATTAGTTTGGTATAAAAATGAGATTCGGTTCTCTAGAGATTGGGATCTTTCTGTTTTGTGTAATAACTGAAGTACCACATTAGATGTGAGCTCAGGATGTTAAATTCCTAGTTTGAATGACGTGAATTAAGATCCACTTATCTTTCGAACTCTGTCTTATGCACACAGAGAAAATGGTTCTGCTGTTTGCTGGTAGGCACTTAACATAGCCTGCTATGATGCAATT
Organism: Somniosus microcephalus; assembly: GCF_052327205.1. Classification (NCBI taxonomy): domain Eukaryota; kingdom Metazoa; phylum Chordata; class Chondrichthyes; order Squaliformes; family Somniosidae; genus Somniosus; species Somniosus microcephalus. The sequence goes on along the minus strand of NC_140999.1, from coordinate 122,786,166 downwards.
GCTATCCGTGCTGAGCCTCTGATCTCAATGGTAGTGTAGTTGATGGTCTCAAGAAAATTCTATTTGAATATTGCCTCAATGCGTTAAGGTTTCACCATGCTTATTGTTGTGCATGTTTGCCATGCTCTTTCAGAGTCGAAAAGGTGCTTCCATGCATTCAAACCGTCCTTTGACATAATGTTGTCACGTTTTCCAAATCAAACCCAACAAGAGCAAAACACGTTTATCTGAAGGCTGAGAAAACACAAGCCATGATCAGAGACCATTGTCTCCATTTTTGAGGCGGATGTAGCAGTTCCCTTTGGTGAAGCATGTGGAATTTTAACATTATTTTGTAGAAACTCAATATCCATTATTTGCTTGTGTAAGCTATTTTGACGTGGTTGCATCTTTGTGCCTCAGTTAGTCTTTCTGGCCACACTGCTGAACCAACAGATAACATGTGAATGACCTCTGCGGGCTCTCCTGCTGATTCTGCTTTGTACATTTTCCACCATTTCAGCTACCGTTTTCCCAAGATCTAGCACCTCACGAGTCCAAGCCGATACCCAAATCAAAGATACACTTTGAGCAGCAGAGGTGGAACTTTTGTCATTTTTTGCGTCTTGTGATGCAAATAATGTGTTACTTGAGGATATGCCGCCAAGCCTTTGGCTTTTTCCTGTGAGGTCCATTGTTTCTGAGCACCACTGAGATACGATTGTCTCATTACTGCTATAGTATGATGCCCTGGCACTGCAGGCCACAGAAGAACTGACGTGTGATGCGCAGGTAGTGATTGTACAGTTAAAGGACAACACCGGGTTCGAAATTTTCAGGCACTGGCTGGAGGGATGAAAAGAACAGTCAAGGCCTTGCAAATTAATACTACGTGCTTGTTGAGCTATGCAGAGAATCTATGGGAACAAAAACATCCTGCTACCAAACAAATATGGAGATACAAAACTGAAATACAAACTAAAAGATCAGTAGGCCTAATTATTGTTACGTACCCATAAGAAGATAGTGATGCCATTATGTATCAACAATTGAAGTAAAAGTAAGAGTGTCATGAACTAGACTATGCTACTTTAAGGTGACACATGCAGTTAAATTTATGCTTTCCACTACTCTGTAGATACGACCTAACTTAGCCTAGAGGCCTGCCCACACCACCACCTCCCCCCCCCACCCCATGGCCTGGGTCCTCGGGCAAATTATCCTAGTTGCTTGCCCCTAGATTTAGCCCATGATAGAAATAGTCTCTCTTTAGAAGATGTTTTAATGAACAGGTAGATAGAGTTACAGTACAAAAAGAAGCAGCCATAAACTCCGACCTAACAGAATGGTGTATGTGCTCTTGGTTTATGAGCAATGTTTACTTTAGATTTTTAGCACTAAATCTGTAATTTTACCTTGGGGTCTTATTAATAGGAACATAGGAACAGGAGTAAGCCATTCAGCCCCTCGAGCCTGTTCTGCCATTCTATTAGACCATGCCTGATCTGTACCTCAACTCCATTTACCTGCCTTGATACATATACCTTGATACCCTTGCCTAATAGAAAATGCACCTCTCTCAGTCTTGAAAATTTCAATTGACCCAGCATCCACAGCCTTTTTGAGGAAGAGAATTTTGGGGTAGCAAGTTTCAAATTTCCACTACCCTTTGTGTGGAAAAAGTGCTTCCTGATTCCACTCCCAAATGGCCTAGTTCTAATTTAAAGATTATGCCCACTTGTTCTGGATTCCTCCACTAGAGAACATAATTTCTCTGTATCTACCCTAACTAATCCCTTTATCATTTTAAACACCTCAAATAGATCACCCCTCAATCTTCTAAACTAAGTTTATGCAACCTCTCCTCATAATTTAAGCCTTTAAGCCCTGGTGAATCCGCACTGTACCGCCTCCGAGGACAATACATCTTTCCTGAGGTTCGGTGCCCAAAACTGAATGCAGTACTCCAGATGGGGTCTGGCACAGGCTCTGTACAACTGAAGCAAATCTTCCTCACTTGTGAATTCCAATCTCCTTGTGATAATGGCCAACATTCCACTTGCCTCTTTGGTCACCTTTTATACTATTGCACTGGCTTTTAGTGATGTGTACATGGATACCCCAAACCCTTTGCTCCCCCACAGCTTCTAGTCGCTTGTCATTAAGAAAGTATTGCAGTTTATCTATTCTCAGATCCGTAATGACTTCCAGTAGATTATTTTATGCACACAGCTGTGTTCTGCGCCATAGACCTTGGCCTTTCACCTGGGTTTCTCAGTAAATATAAGCTCATATTGTTGGAATGCCAGCGTGTCTTTCTGTAGGACCTTTTCTATAGACCCTTTCGCAGCATTGTGAATTCACCAAATGTTGAATGGATAATTGTCTGTGTAAAATATAAGAGGTAATCTTATGAAATTGCACTCCTGGTGTGGAACCTCACCTGCCTGCAGCGCATCTTGGGAAGTTGGCTGTGTGCCCCAATAATTGTCTACCCATTCGTGGGGAGTATGTGCCTGAATTGCTGATACATGTTCCTTGTGGGTGAGGCTCCATCATGGGATTGTGATTTGGTTAAACTTTGCCTAGTGAATCTTGTTTGTTAAACACAGTGCATTCAGTGTTTTGAGGTCCAAAGTTCAATTTTCTTTCACAGCACTCTTCTGTTAAAGGGAAAGAAGTTGAATTGCTCCTTTGGTTCACCAAGCATTAGTAGATTTCAAGCCATAGACAAAGGAAAAGTTGTTTGTTATTAGTTGGATATGAATGACAATAGTTTCTATCCATTCCAGAGTTCTGAAGACCTCCCATACCTGAAGGCAACTGAGAATGTTTTCTTTCTTCAAACAGTTGTACATACTTCGAGAAACCAACAAAATTTAGAATAAATATAGTACTTAGTGAAAAACTTTGAAATGGAGACCAGTTTTTCTCTTGTGGCTTTCGCTAATATAAAATTATAAAACATAATGGGGGAAAAATTTGGTTGATTAGCGCCTCCTGGGCGCTAATGGGAGGAGGAGGTAAAAGGGCATGTGTTGCATCTCCTGGAAAGAATTAACGCTGGCCTAAGGAGTTTTGGCCCTCAGCACCACTTTTGAGGTTCTTAAGCACCAAGCTCTTTCCCTGGGCATATTCATTGGTGGTTCCAGCACAATTGATGTACAGGTCTCTCCAGGCCGAGATTCAAGGTTGGAATGAGCAGGGTGTGGCTGGACAGCAACATGGACCCTCCCCTTTAAGAACTGGCCGGCACCAGTCTGTCTGTGCTCCATTGCTAACTGACATCACCTGAGTTTCGGTAGCGCCGCGCTCTGAGGTAGCGCCTCGCTCCTTGACGTTAGTGCCTTAAGACAGGTGTGTAGTGCCTGATTTAGCGCTCAAATCACCTCCAGGGGCAATAGAGGCCGTTTGCAGTCGGAGGCAATAATTAGCGCCGGGCGCTAAACTTTGCGTCCGGCCAATAATAGCGCCCCAAACGGGGCGATACCGAATTTCTCCCCCAATTTATTAGTTAATAATATAGTTAACCCTATCTGTGCAAACTCGTTCCCTTTTGATACTCTGAGCTCAATATCTCAAAAGCTATCCTAGAACAGCTTATTAAAATTACCTGCATAAACTGTATCTGCGGTAGATGTGAAAATATGAGTGGAAATATGTTTTTGAACTGATGTGATTTAGAAATCTGAATTGTGCGTGAGTATGAGGAAAGCACACAGATATGGGTCAAAATCCGAACCAATACATTGTGATGAACCAAGACTGAGAACAAGCTTGATCTTCTAAAAGATCAGCTTCAACCAAAAGAAACCCAAGTCTTCAGTATTCAGCATGAAATAATACAAATTTACACTACATGGTTTTAAGTGCGGCAGGAAGCTTGGCCCAGCCAAAGTCTGTTATAGGACTGTGATGTGAGGGTTAGGAGTTGCCAAATGCCAACTGCGCATGCCACAAAGGTCTTTCACATCCACTGCTGTGCCAATTCCATGATCATCTTGGACAATGAATTGAATGTAAATTGGGTTGGTGGGGTGGGAAGTGGGTTGGGTTTAATGCTAATAACTTCAATGTAATGTCATTGGTTTAATACGTAATAAGTAGGCAATCCGTTTTGGAGTTTTAGGCTGGATTTATACAAGATTTGACAGCAATTTAAATGTTTAACTTCATGTACTTTAGGAGAATTGTGGGTACAATGTAGATTAATGTTTTACTTAACACGATCTTTTTGGCTTAATTGTTGTAAGTCAGTCCATAATTCTATTTAATCCACATCTGGATTTGCTGTTTGATGGTCGATACAATACCATATGCATTTTAGGATTGATCTGCTAGGAAATGTTCCTGCAACAAAATTAATTGATTTATTCTCTTATTGCTATTAAGATGTAATGGTGGCAGACCCTGTCAGTTTAGGAGATGCCCAAGGCAATGATTCATGCAAGGAGGAGGAACCATGCATAGGATGGCATATTTGGAGTTTAGAAGGAAAAAGAGAGGATAGTTCAGAGAAATACTGACCATAGTGATATACCTATCAATTCCTCCAATAAAAGGCGAAGAGTTACGAAGGTGACTAAAGGTTTTTATTGACTAAATAACAGCCCACTCTCGTGGGTGATCCGATCCAAGCAGGAGGAATACCAGCCAGTCGCTCACCTTTATACCTGGCCTGGTGGGTGGAGCCAAGGCGGAGTCGGCAGTGGTCATCCCAGGTATAGCAGTGTGGCAAGAGGCGACCTCGTACCGTGATACAATAGTGGTCAGTGATACAGTTATAACGAACAGTGGTGAACAGTGCTAACTACTAACAGTGATACGATAGTGAACGTGGTTTACCACATTCACCCCTTGTTTAGAATTAAGTCCGGCGGGGTGAAGTGTACTACCAATTCTGGTAGGTCAGTCTGTCCGGAGGCTTCGTAAGCCTCTCCGATCGCCGCAGCGGTGGTGTTGCCTTATCCGGTGCTGGTGCCTTATCCGGTGTTGATGCTGGTGTTTGCGTGGTCGGCGAGGGCTCGTGGGGTTCCGGCATGCCGTCTACCTGGACTGAGGTTGGGGGGGGTGGTGGCGGTGTTTCCGGATCGGCTGAGGGTGCGAGGTCTCGTAGGGAGACAGTGTCCTCCCGCCCGTCTGGGTACGCCACGTAGGCGTACTGGGGGTTGGCGTGCAGGAGGTTCACCCTCTCGACCAGGGGGTCCGTTTTATGGGCCCTCACGTGTTTCCGCAGCCAGACCGGCCCCGGGGCGGTCAGCCAGGTTGGTAGAGTGGTTCCCGTAGTCGACTTCCTGGGGAAAACGAACATTCGTTCATGGGGGGTGGTGTTAGTGGCCGTGCAAAGTAATGACCGGATGGAGTGCAGCGCTGTCGGGAGGACTTCTTGCCAGCGGGAGGTTGGGAGGCCCTTAGACTTTAAGGCTAAGAGGACGGCCTTCCATACCGTCGCGTTCTCTCTTTCCACCTGACCGTTACCTCTGGGGTTGTAGCTGGTGGTCCTGCTTGCTGCAATACCTCTCTCTAGGAGGAATTGCCGGAGTTCCTCGCTCATGAAGGAGGAGCCCCGGTCGCTGTGTATATAGTTCGGGAACCCGAACAAGGCGAAGAGGGCATTCAGGCACTTAATGACCGTGCTACTGGTCATGTCGGGGCAGGGGAAGGCAAAGGGGAAACGGGAGTACTCATCAACGATGTTGAGGAAGTACACATTACGGTCAGAGGACGGGAGGGGCCCCTTAAAGTCGATGCTCAGGCGCTCGAAGGGGCGGGTGGCCTTGATCAGGCTTGCTTGGTCCGGCCTATAGAAGTGCGGTTTGCACTCCGCATAGGTCTGGCAGTTCCTGGTCATGGTCCTGACCTCCTCGATGGAGTAGGTCAGGTTGCGGGCCTTAATGAAATGGTAGAGTCTGGTGACTCCGGGGTGGCAGAGCTGGTCGTGGAGGGTCTGAAGCCTATCGATATGCGCGCTGGCGCATGTCATTCGTGAAAGGGCATCAGGGGATTCGTTCAGCTTGCCTGGCCGGTACAAGATCTCATAATCGTAGGTGGAGAGCTCGATTCTCCATCTCAAAATCTTGTCATTCTTGATTTTGCCCTTCAGCTTGTTATTAAACATGAAAGCCACCGAACGCTGGTCGGTGAGGAGGGTAAATCGTTTGCCTGCCAGGTAGTGCCTCCAGCGCCGTACTGCCTCCACGATCGCCTGGGCCTCTTTCTCGACCGACGAATGTCGGATCTCGGGGCCCTGTAGGGTCCTTGAGAAGAAGGCCACTGGCCTCCCCTCCTGGTTTAGGGTGGCGGCTAAGGCGAAGTCGGATGCGTCGCTCTCCACCTGAAAGGGGATGGACTCGTCCACTGCGTGCATCGTGGCCTTGGCTATGTCTCCCTTAATGAGGGAGAAGGCCGCGCACGCCTCCTCCGTGAGGGGGAAGGAAGTGGCTTTCAGGAGGGGTCTGGCTTTGTCCGCGTAATTGGGTACCCATTGGGCATAGTAGGCGAAAAGCCCCAGGGTTCTCCTAAGTGCTTTAGGGCAGTGGGGGAGGGGTAGCTCCATGAGGGGGCGCATTCTTTCTGGGTCGGGGCCGATGATTCCGTTCTCCACTACGCAGCCGAGGATGGCAAGGCGCGTGGTGTTAAACACGCATTTCTCCTTATTGTAGGTGAGGTTCAGCCGTTGGGCCGTACGGAGGAATTTCTCCAGATTCGCGTCATGTTCCTGCTGGTCGCGGCCGCAGATAGTGACGTTATCTAGGTAGGGGAATGTAGCCTGCAGTTCATTCTGGTCAACCATCTGGTCCATCTCCCTTTGGAAGACCGAGACCCCATTAGTGACACCGAAGGGGACCCTAAGGAAGTGGTATAGGCGCCCATTCGCCTCGAAGGCGGTATACTGGCGGTCCTCAGGGTGGATAGGGAGTTGGTGGTAGGCCGACTTCAGGTCGATGGTCGAGAATACTTTATACTGTGCAATCTGATTGACCATGTCAGATATGCGGGGGAGGGGGTATGCGTCCAGCTGGGTATATCTGTTTATGGTCTGGCTGTAGTCGATGACCAGGCGGTTTTTATCGCCGGTCTTTACGACTACGACCTGGGCACGCCAGGGGCTGCTGCTCCCCTCGATAATGCCCTCTTTCAGGAGGCGCCGCACCTCAGAGCTAATGAAGGCTCTGTCCCCGGCGCTATACCGCCTGCTTTTGGTAGCGACGGGTTTGCAGTCAGGGGTAAGGTTAGCAAACAGAGAGGGTGGCGGGACCTTGAGGGTGGAGAGGCTGCAGGTGTTACGCGGTGGGCGGTTTAACGTTTGCTGGTTGTTGACTGTGAGTGGGGGGAGGGGTCCACCGTATGCTAGGGTTACGCTTTGGAGGTGGGATTGGAAGTCCAGCCCTAGTAGGACGGCAGCGCAGAGATGGGGGAGGACGAGGAGTTTAAAGTTTTTATACTCCGTGCCCTTAACCGACAGGGTCACGACACAGTAGCCGCTGATGTCCGTGGCGTGGGACCTCGATGCCATCGAGATTCGGCTGCGCGTTGGTAGGACAGAGAGGGAGTAGTGGCTCACCGTGTCTGGGTGGATGAAGCTCTCCGTGCTTCCGCTGTCGAACAGGCAGGTCGTGGCGTGGCCGTTCACTTTGATGTCCATCATTGACTTGGACAGATGGTGCGGGCGGGCTTGGTCCAGGGTGACGGAAGCTAGTGTGTAGCTGAGCGAGTCGTTGTCATCTGCGGGCGAGGCGGTCGGGCGTGGTGAGTAAAATGGCGTCTCCCACGAGGTAGGGCCCCATGAGGCACTATTGGGGTCGGTTGCCTTAATCAAAGATGGCCGCCCCCATGACTCATGTGTGGGGATGCTGGCCTCAGTTGCCCTAAACAAAGATGGCCGCCCCCATGACTCATGTGTGGGGATGCTGGCCTCAGTTGCCCTAAACGAAGATGGCCGCCCCCATAGTTCGCATGCGGCACTGCTGGCCTCTGAGGATCCGCTCCTGCAGGCCTTGGAGAAGTGGCCTTTCTTCAGGCAGGTTTTACATATGGAGTTCTTGGCTGGGCAGCGCGACCTCGGGTGCTTCTCCTGGCCACAAAAAAAACAGCCGGCGGCCTGATCGCGGATGCCCGATGTCGGGGCCGGTGCCGGGGGTGGCGGGGCCGGTCGGGTCCGGGACGCCGACGCAGAGGTAGGTCCCGGGGGCGGCGCTGGGAAGGGTGCTGTGGTAGGGGTCGGGCCCGAGTCCCAGGGTCGCGAGCAGTACCTGGTGAATGCTTCCTGATCTTGGTGGGCCACTTCCAGGGAGATAGCGAGGGCTTCAGCTTTTTCCATGCTGAGGTCTTTAGCTTCCAGCAGTCTTTGCCGTGAGTACTCGGACCGTAGGCCTTTCAGGAATGCGTCGCGGATATTATCTTCAGTATTTTCGGCTGCCGACACCGATTTAAAGTCACAGTTCCTGGCGAGTGCATATAGCGCCTGTGAGAATTCGGCTACTGATTCTCCTGGCTGTTGCGGCCGTGATCTTAGGAGGTGCCTAGCGTACATGTAGTTTACCGGGGTCCGGTACTTCTGTTTCAGCAGGTTGATGGCGGTCTCGTAGGTAGTCATGTCCTCGATGAGAGTGTATACTCTCGGGCTCAGTTGTGCCTGCAGGACACTTAGTTTGGATGCCTGAGGGACGCTGGATTCTCTCAGGTATGATTCGAAGCAGACCAGCCAGTGTTTAAAGTCTGCGGCTGAGTTTGCTGCTCGTGGGTTCAGGTCCAGGTACGGCGGTCTGAGGGCTCGCAGCCAAGCTGGCTGGTGTGGCTGTGCTCCTGGGAGCTGCGCTGGTGGCTCCTCCGCCGGTTGTGACTCGTTGTCGGACATCATTAAATTTAGTCAATAAAATTGATATACCTATCAATTCCTCCAATAAAAGGCGAAGAGTTACGAAGGTGACTAAAGGTTTTTATTGACTAAATAACAGCCCACTCTCGTGGGTGATCCGATCCAAGCAGGAGGAATACCAGCCAGTCGCTCACCTTTATACCTGGCCTGGTGGGTGGAGCCAAGGCGGAGTCGGCAGTGGTCATCCCAGGTATAGCAGTGTGGCAAGAGGCGACCTCGTACCGTGATACAATAGTGGTCAGTGATACAGTTATAACGAACAGTGGTGAACAGTGCTAACTACTAACAGTGATACGATAGTGAACGTGGTTTACCACACATAGTTGCATCAATAAATAGAGACAGAGACAGGAAAGGTTGCAACAGAGGCTAGGGGTGAGAGAAGCATTGCATATCAGGTAACTAGCTATTTGAAGATGTCTTTGAAGAATTACAAGAAACTATTTTTATTCTTCCAATGAAGAGTATGGAGGAGATCAACATGTGGTGATTCAGCCAATGCACCATAAGGCAAACTAAGATTGTGTGCATTGAGGTGGTGCAATCTGAAGGAAGCTGATGAATGTTGAGTTGAATCAGCAAAAGAGTGGTAAGATGGTAAGATAAGTGGAGGAGGTCACTGATGCAAGGAAAGGACAGAGTAGAGAGAGACAGCTCTCTGGGAAACCTTTGAATTAAAAGGGCAAGGGTGGGGAGGAGGGACGTCAGAGGATAAATCATCAACTGCATCATTAACTAGATAGTCATGAAAATCACTTGTTTAGAAGTATTGGGCTAGAAATTGGGTTGCTTTGCGCCTCTCGTTAGTGTCCCCAGGGGATGCTAACAGGCACAAATGTCTTAGCACCCAGGCTAATGCTAATGCCGCCCATGAAATTCAGCGGGAGGTTAGCTGCGGAGGTAGCCTGAAGCACCCCGCTCCACTGTGCAGGCGATGATGACATCATCGCCATGCGCAGTGCCCCGTTTGCGCCCCGGCCGCAAACTTCCCTTGCACCCCCTGACCTATCGCCGGGTACTATGTGCGACAGGATCAGGGGGCAGTTTTGCAGTGGCGGTAGCGGGCAGCACCACAATTTAAAGGGCAGGTGCCGGGCGGCCATTTTTATTTTGGCTGATTGCCAGCATCTGCCCCCTTTCACATGTGGGGTGCCACCCTCGATCGTTCAGCCCGGCACTCCTTGAGTACCGAGCTGTTTTCTCAACACCCCGCTCTCCGGTGGTCCAGCAGGGCCCCGGTGTGCGCAGCACTAGGCCCCTCCCCTTTAATCAGGGGAGGAGGCCTGCAATGACGTGGCGCTGCTGCACATAGCGCCGCGACATTGAGTAACAGTATCCCAAGAAGGAGGTGGAGCACTTCCAGTTGCGCTCCACTTCCTTCTTGGGGCGCTACTACTGAATTTATAGTGTTGGGGCGCTAACGTCTTTGGGACGCTAAAATTACCATCCCGGCGAGGTTCGCGCCCCAAAATGGGTGCGACCCAATTTTTCCCCCTTGGTTTTCTCTTCGTCCCTCATCCAGTTAGCATATTGTGTTCCTGGAGATGAAAAGGATCGAACCTCTTCCATATTAATTTTGGACCACCTTTCTAGGTATGGCATACAAACTAGCAAAGAGTGAAAAGTGAAAAAGTTGTCTTTATCATTTGACATTCATTTCTTCTAAAGAGAGTTTAGGTGCCTCAGATCATCAATAAATTAGTACAAATCATGCACACACTTTTACTTTTTAGAACTAGTCTGTAGACTTCATCTTCAGTGGATGGAGTGGAGCGTTTAGCTTATAACTTCACCCGTGGCTAATGTGCACCATGTTCATTATTTAAAGGTTTGTATTACAAAAATTCTAATCAGAAATTGCAAAAGCCCTCGATTCCAATAGCATCTTGCAGGCAAAAACAAATGGATGGAGAAACTTCCCAAAACATTCTTTGTCACATCCTTGTACTCACAAAGCATTGCGTGTGTAATGGATTCTTAAATTTGTACCCTGGTCTTTCAATGGGCAACTTGTATTAGAAAGAACTATGATTAAGAAAAAAGAGATAATCTGCAAAAATTTTATATTACAATTTCCTTTTAAGATTCAAAGCCGTAATCCATTTATTTTCAAAAAGATCAATAATTTTATGCGGAAGGAAAGTAATGACATCTCACATTGCTGAGAAGTGCCTGTATTTTATAAAATAGTAAGCACTTGAGATCTAATATTTCAGTGCTTTACCAAGAAGCATCTGAGGCAGTGTTGCTTTCTATTTGTTCAGCAAAATGCCATTTTAACCGTTGCCAGGGTAACCAAATTCCAGATGGTGTAATTGTTGGTTGCTGTTTTTAGTGCTTTCTGCCATTTCTTACAATACAATGTGGACTTGATAACTTGATCATATATGTTGAACTGATGAACAAGACTACTTGGTAAACAAAACTTTCACCTGGGAATGACAGTGGAGCAGATTTGGAATGGTGAAGCATTAACTCTTTCCTGCCAGGTATTTTTTTCAGTGTATCATAGATATGCCAAAAAAAGTAATAGAAAGAGTCAGAGGGGACAGATTTACGGTATTTGGCAAAAGAACCAGAGGTGACATGAGGGAAAAAAATTATGCAGCGAGTTGTCGTGACCTGAAAGGGCGGTGGAAGCAGATTCAATAGCAACTTTCAAAAGGGAATTGGATAAATAGTTGAAAAGGAAAAAAAAATGCAGGAAACAGCAGGGGAGTGGTTCTAATTGGATAGCTCTTTCAAAGGGCCAGCACAGGCCCGATGGGCCAAATGACGGCTGTAGTGTATGTACTCGTCTACCTTTAAGAGAACTATTGTATGTAACCGTCCACCTTTAAGAGAACTACTTTAGGTGTTGCACTACTTTGTTGGCTTCTGTATACTGTAATACCGACGGTGACCACACCGGTATATAAGTGCTGTGTCAGGATTTATTGGGCAGATTCGCCCTGACCTTCGAATAGTAAAGTCCTGTTTTAAGTTACTCTGGTAGTCTGTGTATTAATTAACTAAACAACCCACAGACTTTACAGTGGCGACGAGTCCGATCGTACCCTGCGGCAACAATACTTCCGAAGCAGTTAACGAGCGTCGAGAAGAGGTAACCGCCCTCGTCATTCTGCTGGGAGAAAACTCGAGTCTGCAGAGCTGGAAAGGAGGAAGAATTCAGAGACAAAGACTTCCATCAGCAACAGGCACTGACTGTCCCTTCTGCCACGGTGAGGAGTGAGCCGATCAGCGCGAGAAGCAAGCCGGCCACGGTGACTGTGAGTAAGGGAAAAGTAAAAAGAATAACCGGAGGATAAGGGCGGTGCACTCGACCACGGTCGAGGGGGAAAGGAGCCGGACAGAAGTCGGGCCCAGAGGCGCTGAGACTGGGGCAGCGTGGAGCTAGGAAGCCGCGGTACAGACAGGCTGGGGACGCAACGGCGTCGTGAGACAGCTAGACCGCGACCGGCGAAAAAGGCCGGGCAGTGACCGAAGCCACGAAGCGCTGCGACCGGGAGCGTAGGCGCGGGAAGATATAAAAACTCAGCCGCAGCCGGGGAGGGAAGCACCGGACTGCGAGAGGGCTGGGAGGCGCGATTGGGAGCCGAGCGAGCGGGAGAGGCAGAGCCGACCAAGGGAGACTGAGCGAGAGCCAGTCCAGCGGCTGAAACTGTTCGCCGTCAACGGGGTGTACCCAGCGCCGGTAGAGCCGAGCGAGCGGGAGAGAGACAGAGCCCGAGCAAGGGGAACTGAGCGAGAGCCAGCCCAGCGGCTGAAACTGTTCGCCATCAACGGGGTGTACCCAGCGCCGGTTGCCCTGCCGAGAAAAGGGAAAGCACTGAAGCCGACGCGCAGGCTGTGAACCTGAAAGCCAGCGGCCGTCGCCCGTGGGGAAAGTGTACCCCTCCCGCTAGGGAAGAAATGCGGGAAGCCGCCATTAGGCGGGGAAGAAGACAGAAGCAGGAAACCGCCATTGAAGTGGGCGGGGAGAGAAGATAAGCGCGGGAAACCGCCATTTTCGCGGGAACCGCCATCTTGGAAAAAAAAATAAAAGAAAATTTAAAGAAATAATTCGTGGTGTTATCAGGAAGAGAGGAAGATGCCTAAGCGTGGTAACATCAACGATTTTAATTCCGAGGTAGAAGACTGGGCCACGTATGTGGAACGCATTGAGATCTATTGTGAGGCCAATAAAATAGAAGAAGATGACAAAGCTATAACCTTGCTAAACTCGATGGGCGCGAAGACATACGGGCTCTTGAAGCATCTACTAGCACCAGCTAAACCGGCGGATCAGACTTTCGATGATATTGTGACTGTTCTGAAGGATCACTTGAACCCCACACCGTTGATGTTGGCGGAACGATTCAAATTCTATGCGAGAACGCAAAGGAAAGACGAAAGCAACGCAGAATACTTGGTCGAACTGTGTAGACTAGCGAAACACTGCCAGTTTGGAGGGAATCTGACAGAGGCATTGCGAGACAAGTTCGTGTGCGGGTTGTCAAAGGAAGGAACGCAAAAGCGACTACTCAAAGAGAACGACCTTACACTTGACAGGGCTGTCCTTATTGCAGCATCGCACGAAGCCGCAGCGAAGGGAACTGCGGAAATGCAGCTAAAGGCAGCGGCACTCAGTGTGCAGCAAATTACTTCGGGTACAACAAAATGCTATCGTTGTGGGAAGACAACACACGACCAGAACCAATGCTGGTTTAAAAACCAGGAATGTAGGAAATGTGACAAGCTCGGTCACATAGCTAAGGTATGCCGGTCAGGAAAGAAGACCAACAATAATGAGTCACCACAAAAGAGGTACAGAAAGGTACATGAGGTGACTAGGAAGAGTCCGGAAGAACAGAATTCGGACTCACACTCCAACTGCAAGGAACTGGATAGTCTGAGAATTCACAATGTGAGTAATGAAGCTGACCGACAAGCTATCTGGATCACACTACAGATTGCAAAGGTCCAAGTGAAAATGGAAGTGGACACCGGATCGGCGTTGACGGTCATGAATAAGCATGATTATAAAAAGTTATTCAAGCATATTCCCCTACGGGATACGGAACTAGTATTGCAGACATACACGGGGCACAAAGTATACCCCATCGGAAAGATAGAAGTCAAGGTGAGATACAAGGACAAAGATCACCAAAGGATGGACCTGTATGTGTTGCCTGAGGGAGGTCCACCACTTCTGGGACGGGAGTGGATCAGGAAAATAAAGATAGACTGGCATTCACTAAACACCATGACGGAAGGTTCCGGAAAGGAAGATGTCAAACCTGAACGGTTGTCCAGAATATTGGACGAAGCTAAAGAGGTATTCCAGCAAGGACTGGGAACACTGCGAGGAATTAAAGCAAAGGTTAAGATTGCAGAACATGCAAGCCCAAAATTTTTCAAAGCCAGATCGGTACCTTACGCGATACGACCTGCTGTGGAGGCAGAACTGGAAGAACTTGAACGATCAGGGGTACTGTCAAAAGTGGACTGGAGTGAGTGGGCCACGCCCATTGTTCCCGTCATGAAGTCTTCACCAAGTAACAAGCCAGGGGGACCGGGGAAGGTCCGCATCTGCGGAGACTTCAAGATCACAGTGAATCCGGTGCTTCACACGGTACAATACCCGCTTCCGCGGATTGAAGATATCTTTGCTTCGTTGGCTGGAGGGAAACACTTCACCAAGATAGACCTGGCACAGGCATACTTACAAATGGAAGTCGAGGAAGAGTCGCGTCAGTACCTCACCATCAACACACACAGAGGCTTGTATCGTTATAATAGACTGGTTTTTGGGATAGCTTCGGCTCCAGCAATTTGGCAGAGGGCCATGGAGCAGGTATTACAAGGAATTCCAAGCACGCAGTGCTACTTAGACGATATCCTGATTACGGGAGAAGACGAGGAAGAACACCTCACAAATTTGAAACTGGTGCTCACTAGGTTGAAGGAATATGGCCTTCGAGTTAATCGCAAGAAATGTGAGTTCTTCCAAAAACGGATCTCGTACTGCGGTCATGTCATTGACCGAGAGGGGCTGCACAAGTCACCTGACAAGATAGAAGCTGTCGTGAAGGCCCCCGCTCCGGAAAACGTATCACAGTTAAGATCATTCTTGGGGTTGATTAATTATTATCACAAGTTTCTGCCGAATCTATCCACGGTGCTGCATCCGCTGAATGCTCTGTTGCGGAAAGAGGTACCATGGAAGTGGAGTGAGGAATGTAAAAAGGCCTTTCGCAGAAGCAAGGCATTGATTACCTCTGAAGAAGTGTTGGCTCATTTCAACCCAACGTTACCTCTTCGTCTAGCTTGTGATGCTTCCCCCTATGGAATTGGAGCAGTACTTTCACACAAGTTACCAAATGGCTCGGAAAGGCCAGTGGCATTCGCGTCCCGATCATTGACCTCCGCGGAGCGAAATTATGCTCAAATAGATAGGGAGGCCCTCAGCCTTGTGTGGGGCGTAAAGAAATTCAATCATTACCTGCAGGGCAAGAAGTTCACATTACTGACAGACCACCAGCCGTTGGTGTCCATATTCAACCCTAACAAGGCCGTTTCCACCATGACAGCGCAAAGGTTACAGAGGTGGTCCGTGTTACTTGGGGCACACCAATATGACATCGAATACAAAAGGTCCAAACAGTATGGAAATGCTGATGGGGTATCGCGCTTGCCATTGCCGATAGTAGAAGAAGCGACTACAGTGGACCCGATAGAGATGTTCCACTCATCCATAGTGGAATGTCTACCAGTAACAAATTCGATGATCGAAAACGAAACAAGAAATGACCCGACTCTCTCACGAGTCTATGATTTAACGGTGGAGGGATGGCCAGCACAGGGCGAACCAACGCTGCCAGCATTTTCGCAGAGAAAAGAACAGCTGTCAGTGTGTCGAGGAACCCTGATGTGTGGATCTAGAGTGGTGATTCCACCCAAACTTCAACAGAAGGTGTTAAAGGAGCTGCACGAGGGACATCTGGGTGGAGTGAAAATGAAGAACCTAGCAAGAGCATTTGTGTGGTGGCCAGGCATTGATGGGGACATCGAAGAAATCACTAAGAGCTGTCTAGGATGCCAGAAGGTCCAAAACGCACCACCACAGGCTCCTCTGCATCCATGGGAGTGGCCCTCATCTCCTTGGCAAAGGGTACACATCGACTTTGCTGGTCCATTTATGGACTCAATGTTTCTAATAGCGGTGGATGCGCACTCCAAGTGGCCGGAGGTAATAAAGATGTCCACCACCACCACGGAAAAAACCATCACAGTGTTAAGGACCATGTTTGCTAGGAATGGGCTGCCGAAACAGATCTGTTCTGATAATGGACCGCAATTTGTGTCCGAAGAATTCAAGAAATTCTTAAAGAGCAATGGGGTTAAGCACTACACGTCAGCCCCATACCATCCCGCCTCCAATGGATTGGCTGAAAGGTTTGTCCAGACCTTCAAGAAGGCCATAAAGGCCATGGGTAATGAAGCCATTAACTTACAACATAAGGTGGATAGCTTCTTGTTGGCGTACAGGAATGCAACACATGCGGTCACAAATCAAACTCCCGCCATGATGTTTTTTAATAGACGACTAAGATGCCGGCTGGATTTGCTTAAGCCAAACGTCAGAAGGGACGTAGAGAACCGGCAATTCCAGGGCATGAATGAAAGGCCAACTAGATCTTTTCAGATAGGTCAACAAGTTTTGGCCCGGGACTACTGTACCGAGAAATGGCAGCCTGGAACTATTGGAAAAAGGCTAGGGCTGTTGATGTATACGGTGGACATTGGGGACAGTATAATAAGGCGCCATGTTGACCAGATCATAGGGTCAGCCACAAATGGCCAACCTACTCCACCACCTTACACGGTTAATGTTGAGACAGAGATACCCAGAACACCTACCTCCGACCTGGTAATACTGGAATCAGATGAACCTGACACTGTCCTTCAAGCTGAATCGACCTTGCCAGAAGCACCTACTACCCCGCCGGGAGTTACGACACCACCGAGGCGTTATCCGGACAGAGTCCGGAAACCTCCAGAGAGACTGAATCTGTGAACTGTCTTGCATAAAGTTGTATATATGTTATAATGTATGTTTAATGGGGAATCAGTATGTTGTAAGCTAAAAAGGGAGGATTGTAGTGTATGTACCCGTCTACCTTTAAGAGAACTATTGTATGTAACCGTCCACCTTTAAGAGAACTACTTTAGGTGTTGCACTACTTTGTTGGCTTCTGTATACTGTAATACCGACGGTGACCACACCGGTATATAAGTGCTGTGTCAGGATTTATTGGGCAGATTCGCCCTGACCTTCGAATAGTAAAGTCCTGTTTTAAGTTACTCTGGTAGTCTGTGTATTAATTAACTAAACAACCCACAGACTTTACAATGGCCTCCTGTGCTATAACATTCTGATCCTATGGGGGAAATTTTAAACCCAAAAAATGGGTGCGTTAGGTTCGAGCGGGAAGTTAAATTGTTAAAAAATCTGAAACCTGACTAGAACCTGTAGTGTATGTGCCTTTAAGAGCCCCAGGTGTGCTGTAATGCCGGTAATGGCCACTCGGGATATATAAGCCTGTATATTGTGTATATCCGTTAGAACCCCCCCCAGACTTTGCTCAGTAAACACCTATGAACCAACTCCTGTCTTCAGTGTCTTTATCAACACACGGACACTACAGAACCCGCCTCCAACCCGCCCACTTCTGGTTTTAACGAAGGCGGGACGGTGCGAGCAGCCAACCCGCTGCCAGGAGGTGGGTCTCCCATTTAACTATTATAATGAGGTTGGCATGCCTCAGATTTAACCACCATTTAAAACTTAACAGTGGCTGGTCGGGTTTTGCAGGCCTCGTGAAACCCGCCAGCTAATGGAAGGCGAGGACTGCTGGATCCAGGAGGTAAGTGCCTTTACACTTAACTCCTGGATCCAACGTCCCTGCCTAACCCGCCCCCGCGATCAGAGACCACCCTCACGAGGCCGCCGATTTCCCCACCCCCCTCCCCCCCCCCCGGTCTCCGATTCACACCCCAGGCCTCCGATCACCCGCACGAGGCCTCCCCCCCACCCCCATGCTCCTCCGGTCCCCGATGTTGTCTGCCTTCCCCCCAAACCCCCAATGCAATGAACTCCTCCGCCCCCCCACAGATCATGCTGCTCCAGCCTCCCTCCCCCACCCCATGCTCCTCTTGGCCTCCCCAATCAGTCACGCCCCCAGCCCCACGATGTGCTCCTGGCCCCCCGATCAGCCGCTCCCAGCCCCACGGTGTGCTCCTGGCCCCCTCCTTGCTCCTCTGGTCCTCCAATGATCTCCCAGGCACCCCACTGCTCCTCCGGCCCTCCAATTATATCCTAGCAGCCCCCCCCCATGCTCCTCTGACCAACCCCCTCCACACCCCCTGGCCTCCACGCGATCACTCCCTCCCTCCCTTCTCTCTGTGGCCTTGTGCCCGCAGCCAGCCTGTCTCTCAATCTGGCTGGCTGCGGGTGGGACACAGAGGTTTCAAATGCAAATCAGGCCCTGCCGTAAAATTCAGGCCAATGATTCTAAGAACCCCAAAATAATTTTTCTGCAATATATTTTTTAAATTAGACAAATTCAGTGACCAGACGAGACCGGTTCTTCAAGGAATAAATTGATCAGAAATACTTTAATACTAATATAGTTTTAGCTGTATCTTGATAAATGTAACACAACAGAGAATTACATTGTTTACTCTGGCAGTAAAGTGCAGCTTGCTACAGTAAGTAAGAATATGAAAATTAATTCAAGCAATGATGTATTCTGTGAAGGGAATTGTTAAGTCCGTGAATGATTGAGACACGGACCAACAGGAGTGAAAACAAACAAGTCTTTACTGGTGGAAGTCAATAGTGAAAACTAACAAACAGAGGCTCTCTAGCGCCTTTTATACAGGGGTGGTCACTGCCGGTACTGCAGTCTGAGACCAGTTATTCTCTTAAAGGTACATACACAACAATTCCTCCCCTTTTAGATAAATAGTACATAACATTCATTTAACAACTAAATGATAACGAATTACAATCACAATTACTGTTGCTAGATACATTGGTTAAGTTTAAGCAATTATAAGTTCAGTCTTTGAGGAGGCGTCCTGATTCTGTCTGGATAACACCTCTTTGGGGTATCAGGTTCTTCTGGCAATGTTGCGTCGGGATCAATGTCTTTGTTTGGTTCATCTGCTTCCAATATTACCGGTTCTGCGGTAGCTGCAATTGGAACGTCAATTTCATTACCAGGTGTATCAGATCGTGGTGTGGAGTCAACGTTTTCCAGTGACTCTAGAATCTGGTCAGCATGGTGTCTTACAATGCTCTCCCCAATGTCCACGGTATACATGAGAGGTCCTTGTCGTGTACAAATCGTTCCTGGCTGCCATTTCTCAGTGCGGTAGTCCCGGGCCAAAACTGGTTGACCTATCTTAAAACTCCTGGTCGGCCTTTCATTCATATTCTGAAACTGCCTGTTCTCCACATCTCTTCGGACGTTTGGCTTAACCAAATCCAAGCGGCATCGTAGTCTTCGATTGAAGAACATCATTGCTGGAGTTTGGTTGGTAACCGCATGTGTCGCATTCCGGTAGGCAAACAAGAAGTGGTCCACCTTGTGTTGTAGGGGTATATCTTCATTACACATTGCCTTGATAGCCTTCTGGAATGTTTGGACAAACCTCTCGGCCAATCCATTAGTGGCTGGATGATATGGGGCAGATGTGTAATGCTTAACACCATTGTTCTTTAAGAACCTCCGGAACTCTTCAGACACAAACTGTGGTCCATTGTCAGAGCAAATCTGTTCAGGCAGCCCATTCCTGGTGAATATGGTTCGCAAAATTGTGATAGTTTTTTCCGTGGTGGTTGAGGACATTTTTATTACCTCTGGCCACTTTGAATGTGCATCCGCTGCAATTAAAAACATCGAGTCCATGAAGGGACCAGCAAAATCAATGTGCACCCGTTGCCATGGAGATGAGGGCCACTCCCATGGATGCAGAGGAGCTTGTGGTGGGGCATTTTGGACCTCCTGGCATCCTGCACAGCTCTTGGTCATCTCTTCGATTTCTCTATCAATTCCCGGCCACCACACAAGCGCTCTGGCTAAGTTCTTCATTTTTACACCACCCAGATGACCCGCATGAAGCTCATTGAGTACTCTATCCGTCAACTTAGGTGGAATTACTACTCTGGATCCACACATCAAGGTTCCTCTGCACACTGACAGCTGTTCTCTTCTTGGCGAGAATGCTGGCAGCAGTGGTTCGCCATGTGCTGGCCATCCCTTCACCGTTAAATCATAGACCCGTGATAGTGTCGGGTCATTCCGTGTTTCCTTTTCTATGTTTGCATTTGTCACAGGGAGACATTCCACTATGGTCGAGTGGAATAACTCCATTGGATCCACTGCAAGGTCTTCGTCTTCCACCGTCGGCAATGGTAGGCGTGACAATCCATCAGCATTTCCATGCTGTTTAGTTCCTTTGTACTCGATGTCATATTGGTGTGCCCCTAGGAAAAGGGACCATCTCTGCAGCCGTTGTGCCATCATTATCGGTACGCCCTTCTGAGGGTTGAAAATGGAGACAAGAGGTTGATGATCGGTTAGTAGAGTAAATTTTTGACCGTGCAGATAGTGATTGAACTTCTTCACCCCCCACACCAGGCTGAGGGCCTCTCTGTCAATCTGGGCGTAGTTATGCTCGGCAGAAGTTAACGAGCGTGACGCAAAAGCTATCGGCCTCTCTAAACCATCAAGGAATTTATGTGACAGTACCGCCCCAATGCTGTAGGGAGACGCATCACACGCCAGCCTGATTGGCAGTGCTGGGTTGTAGTGAGCCAATACTTCCCTTGAAGTGATTAAGTCCTTACTCTTCTGAAAAGCACGCTTACAATCATCGTTCCATTTCCATGCTACCCCCATTCGTAGCAGGGCATTCAGTGGGTGCAGAATTGTCGACAAATTCGGCAAAAACTTATGATAGTAATTCACCAATCCGAGGAATGACCTCAGTTGCGACACATTTTCAGGCGCTGGGGCCTTAACAACCACTTCAATTTTGTCAGGGGACTTATGTAACCCCTCTTCATCAATCACGTGGCCACAATACGATATCTGTTTCTTTAAAAATTCGCACTTGGGGCGGTTGGCTCGCAGCACATGTTCCCGTAGTCTAGTGAGCACCTGTTCTAGGTTGTGAAGGTGTTCACTGTCATCTTCACCTGTTACAAGGATGTCGTCCAAGTAACACTGAGTCCCCGGAATCCCTTGCAGGACTTGTTCCATCGCTCTTTGCCATATCGCCGGAGCCGATGCTACTCCGAATACCAATCGATGATACTGGTAAAGACCTTTGTGAGTGTTTATCGTGAGATACTTCCTAGAGGACTCTTCAACCTCCATCTGCAAATATGCTTGTGCTAGGTCAATTTTTGTAAAACGCTTCCCTCCAGACAGTGAGGCGAAGATGTCTTCTATCCTTGGAAGAGGATATTGTACTGTGTGAAGGACAGGGTTCACCGTCACCTTGAAATCCCCACAGTTGCGAATCTTCCTTGGCTCTCCGGACTTCTTGCTTAATGTTTTCTTCATGACAGGGATGATGGGTGTCGCCCAGTCGCTCCAGTCGACCTTAGACAACACGCCCGCCTTCTCCAGATTCTCCAGCTCTGCCTCGATGGCTGGGCGAATTGCATATGGTACCGGTCTTGCTTTGAAAAACTTGGGAACTGCATTCTCTTCTATTTTTATCGAGGCGGTTACGCCTTTAAGCGTGCCCAGTTCTTGTTGAAATACCTCTTTGGCGTTAGCTAAGATTGTT
Organism: Somniosus microcephalus; assembly: GCF_052327205.1. NCBI lineage: Eukaryota > Metazoa > Chordata > Chondrichthyes > Squaliformes > Somniosidae > Somniosus > Somniosus microcephalus. The sequence continues at coordinate 122,764,460 of NC_140999.1, read as the reverse complement.
GACAATCATCCAGGAGTGACGTCTTCATCTTTTTTACCGTCCACCGTCATTGCATGAATGGAATGCCAATCTAAGTTTATCTTCCTGATCCATTCCCGTCCCAATAACGGTGGTCCACCATTTGGCAGTATGTAGAGATACAATTTCCGTATTTTCTTGCCATTGTATTCGACAGGCACCCTTATTTTTCCTCTGGGGTATACTTTTTGCCCCGTATACGTCGTCAAGACGATGGATGTCTCTCTCAAGGGTATGTGTGAAAATAGCCGCTCGTAGTCTCGTCGATTCATGATGGTTAGCGCTGATCCTGTATCCAATTCCATTTTAACTTGGGACCCTGCTATCGTGAGGGTGACCCAAATGGTTCGGTGATTTGTGATTACATTGAGAAGTTTGAGACAGCTTAGTCTCCTGTTTCTGGATTCACTATGGCTCATCTGGTCTTCGGAACTACTGTCCATCATCTTTTGTACTTGTACGGTTCCTTAGTAGCCTTTTTGTTGTCGCTGGTCTTCTTCCCAGACCTGCAAACTCGTGCAATGTGTCCAATCTTCCCGCATTGTCTGTATATTTTGTCTTTGGACCAGCAGTTCTTCTGGTCATGGTTAGTTCTGCCGCAGCAATAACATTTTGCAAATCCCCGTTCCATTTCGTGGGTGCCGTATTCCTGTGGTTTTCGTTGAATTTCTGCAGCTCCCCTGGCTGCTGCTTCATACGATACTGCCACGCTGAAAGCCTTATCTAGCGTCAGCTCTTTTTCTGAGAGTAACTTCTTCTGTGTTCCTTCACTCAGGAGTCCACAGACAATTTGTCCCGTAGGGTATCTGCCAGTCCTGCTCCGAACTGGCAGTGCTTTGATAGCTTGCGTAGTTCTGTAAGATACTCAGCATTGCTCTCATCTTTGTGCTGAGTTCTCCTGTGGAATTTAAATCTTTCTGCTATCAACAGCGGTGCAGGGTTTAAGTGTTCCTGTAGGACAGTAACAATTTCGTTAAAACTCTTCGCCTTCGGTTTGGCTGGAGTAATCAGGTCCCGCAATAGGCCGTACGTTCTAGCGCCCATTAAGTTTAGCAATATCGATGCCTTTTTCCCCTCCGCTATTTCGTTTGCCTCGAAATATACCTCGACTCTTTCCACATACGTGGTCCAGTCCTCTAATGTATTGTCAAAAGCAGTGATACAGCCAGTCTTCGGCATCTTGCAAATCTAAAATGGCGCCTCCCGCGCTTTGCCTTCTTCCCTGATTTAACAAAATGGCGCCTCCCGCGCTTTGCCTTCTTCCCCGCTGTTGTTAGCGCTGCTTTCCACGGTTTCTTGCGCGTTAAATATTGATTCTTTTTCTTTTATTATTTTCCCGTCGTGGAGCGGACCCTCTGGGACACTTCCCTCCCTCTTCTTAGGTCCGAACGCTGCCCGGCTTTGAAGCACCGGCCGCGCCCTGTGTGCTCCACCCTCTCTCTCTCTCTTTGCTTCCCGACTCGCTGCCCGGGCCCGTTGAAAAGCCACCCGATCGAGCTTCAGCCCGCAGCAGCCCAGGAAGGATCAGAGCACTACCTGCCACCAGCCCGATTAGCTGGGAAACCACAGACCGAGGAACCCAACCTGGCTCTGGAAAGTCTCTCCTGCAAGTTTTCAAACCGATGATTGATGGTCGACGCCCGTTTCCCGAGTTTCTTTGGACTCTATTTTTTTTTTCTTTCTTCTGGCTCCGACCTTCAACAACGTCGTCTGAGGTGCTGCTGAGTTGCAGGTAAGTTCGTTTCTTACTCGTCGCCAGTGTTAAGCCCGTGAATGATTGAGACACGGACCAGCAGGAGTGAAAACAAACAAGTCTTTACTGGTGGAAGTCAATAGTGAAAACTAACAAACAGAGGCTCTCTAGCGCCTTTTATACAGGGGTGGTCACTGCCGGTACTGCAGTCTGAGACCAGTTATTCTCTTAAAGGTACATACACAACAGGAATTTCATTGGTTGTCAACAATTGTTCTGACTTATGGGCAGAAGAACCAATTGTCTTGAGGTAGAGAGTTTGAGATTGAAGTTGTGCTGTGAGATATTTGTAACTGATGCATTAATGCACTCGTGTGAAGTTCCTTGGCTGTTTCAATGAAGATGGTATCCCATTGGTTAATGCCTTTGTTAAAGTAGCAGACAGAACACTTTGTAACAAAGGCAATAATGTGAATGCCACTAATATTATACAGTGCAATTTTAACCCTTCATTGATTTGGGTAATAAAGCAAACTACCCAATGAGATTGTCTTCCCACTGCTATTCGGAAAAGAAGCTATTTTCATCGCTCTTCCTGTGACAGCTGTGGCTCAGTTGGTAGTACACTCACCTCTGAGTCAGAAGGCTGTGGGTTCAAGTCCTCATTCCAGGGACTTGAATGCACAAATCTAGGCTGACACTCCAGTGCAGTGCTGAGGGAGTGCTGCACTGTTCGAGGTGTCGTCTTTTGGATGAGACATTAAACTGCTCTCCCAAGTGGACGTAAAAGACTCCATGGCACTATTTCGAAGAAGAGCAGGGGAGTTATCCCCGGTGTCCTGGCTAATATTTATCCCTCAATCAACATAACAAAAAACAGATTATCCGGTCATTATCACATTGTTGTTTGTGGGAGCTTGCTGTGCGCAAATTGGCTGCTGCGTTTCCCACATTACAACAGTGACTACACTCCAAAAGTACTTCATTGACTGTAAAGTGCTTTGAGACACCCGGTGGTCGTGAAAGGCGCTATATAAATGCAAGTCTTTCTTTCTTGACGTAGTTGCTTGTTAACCAAAGAGGGATATCAAGATGCCAAGCTCCCTACTTTGTGTCATTAGTGAATTTCAATATTGTATTGTATGCCTAAGTCTCAAATCATCTCCATGTATATATGTATGTATGATAAAAGTGGCTCCAGCACTGACTCCGACCATCATGCCTCCTGTGAGACACCTGCCCCTTTATTTATATATAATAATAATCAGTCACTTCTTCAAAAAAAACTCTTAAATGTGACAAACACAACTTGCCTTTAACAAACCCATGCTGGCTGTCCTTGATTATCCCATGCATCTTTAAATGCTCACTAGTTTAATCTCGAATTACGGATTCTGAGTAAGATTGTTCCCACAAGTGACATTAGACTAAGCGGTCTATTATTATCCAATTTATCCTTCTTTCTCTTCTTAAGCAGCGGTCTCCTACAATGGCTATTCCTATGTTGTGTCTGTTCCTGTCTCTTAATTTTAAAGTTGCGCTAAACTGTAGAGCTCTAATCAGAAACTGGATTTACAATAATGCGCTTAAATCACAAGTTCTCATCACAAGTCACAAGTTCTGTGGAATTTGCTACCTCAGAGAGCTGTGGAAGCTGCGACATTAAATACATTTAAAACGGAGATAGACAGTTTCCTAGCTGATAAGGGAATTAGGGGTTACGGGGAGCGGGCAGGGAAGTGGACGTGAGTCTAGGTTCGGATCAGCCATGATCCTATTGAATGGTGGAGCAGGCTCGAGGGGCCGTATGGCCTACTCCTGCTCCTACTTCTTATGTTCTTATGTTCTTATTATCACCTCAACAGAATGGATTCTAACCAAACTTGGACTTGCTTTCTTACCTCAAAACGTTTAATTATTTTGAAATGTTAATTTACACCTCTTTAAAACTGCACCAGTATGCATGGCAACTGTCAGCTTCTTAACCCATCTATCAACGTTTTACAAGAAAGAAACTGTGTTTGACACTGACAATCTCCAAAACCAGTGAAAAAAAATCAGATAATTTCAAAGGTGATGCTGCAGCCTGTCAACTGTTCCTTTTTTAAAAATTCATTGATGGGATGTGGGCGTCGCTGGCTAGGCCTGCATTTAGTGCCCATCCCTAATTGCTCTTGAGAAGATGGTGGTGAGCCGTGCCCTCCAACCTATCAGATTTAAATTTCTCCAATTGCGCACAAGGTTGAGGGGGAACAAAATAAAATGAACGGTAGCTCTCTGGAAGTCCCGGTGATGATGTGTTTATTTAGTGTTTCATGGAATGATACAGCAGAGAAGGAGGCTATTCGGCCCATCGTGCCTGTGCCGGCTCTCTGAAAAAGCTATCCATTAGTCCCACTCCTCTGCTTTTTCCCCATAGCCCTGCAATTTTTTCCTTTTTAAGTATATATCCAATTCTCTTTTGAAAATTACTATTAAATCTGCTTCTATCACCCTTTCAGGCAGTGCATTCTTCCCATAGAAGTTATGGCTAACAAATAAGCTGTTAGAATGCAGCTTTTAAAAACTTTTTTCTTTGTTTTCCTTTAAAAGAAACTTTCTAGTGCATGTCCAACTGTTATTTCAAGTGAAGATTATTCTGGTTACTGCTTTTTTGAGACAAGTTTCCTGATATGAATGCCGTAACTGGCTTTATTTGACAATTTTTATCACTGTACTTATGGAATTACCAAGGTTGGAAATAAATAGGGTGTCGTGTTAGAGCGATAAATGTGTTTTATTTGATTATTGAGATTCACACTCAGAATTACAATAGGCCCCAAATCAGGTATCCAAAAGTTTGTGAGGGTGGAAAGGAAATCATAAACCCATAGAAAATAATTCACGCCTTCACTATTGACAGTCCCCTTAATAGTTTGTAAATCACGACTGCTATCTGTTTTTATGTACTACAAAAAAAGTGATGGATGTTAGGTATACCTCATTGCATTCTGGATATAGACCTATGAAATGCAAAGACAGATTCCTTTATGAGCTGTTAAATTTTTAGAGGCTATCTCATTTTGGCAGATATACTTGGTGGAGTGTTAAGACTTACCTGTCTTAAAATATCAATGCGACTGAAGCTAATAAATACTCTAAGGAAAGCCCATGTTACATAGAACTTACAGCACAGAAACAGGCCATTTGGCCCAGCTGGTCGATGCTGGTGTTTATGCACCACATGAGCCTCCTCCCATCCTACTTCATGTTACTTCAGTGTCTCCCTTCCAGAGTTTTAGTAGTTCCATGGATGAGATAAAAGGCACCATAGACGACTACTGTAAATGTAATACTCAAAAAATGAATTATTCCTTTCCCCAATGTATTTGAACTAATTTCTGACATTACAATAGTGACTACACTTCAAAAAGTACTTAATTGGCTGTCGAGCGCTTTGGGACATCCTGAGGTTGTGAAAAAAACTATATAAATCCAAGTTCTTTCTTTAAAGTACTTAATGCTTACATTAACATTTTTCTTTACGGCCTCTATCTCCTTGATGGTCGACCATGAACACAGAAGGAATCGGATGTTATATAAACCTGTTACAAAAACTTACCAGTATTACTGAGAGGCATTTTGTTGGGTACCAGAAGCAGATTTCAAGTATCCCAATAATGATTTGTATATTTAATTAATGTTCCACTGTTGGACTGGGTGCATTCAGAATAGAAGTAATCAAATGTGCCATTAGGCCATAGCCAGTGTCTGTCATCAGTCGGCCCTGAAATAGGATGGACTCAAGTTGCTGCTGGATAGTTAGGCAACAGTGAGATTCAAACAACTTCTGTGTTCACCAAATTAAAGTTCATTTAGATTCTGGCTTATTGACGAATGGTATACAGATCAACAACAACAACAACTTGATCTGCACCTAGATGAAGCTGATAACACGACCTCTGAGAATTCACCATAGTTACAGGAGAGAGCCATTCAGCCCCAAGAGCCTATTCCACCATTCAATTAGATCATGACTGATCTGTAACTCAACTCCATTTACTCACCTTTGTTCCATATCCTTACCCAACACAAACCTATCAATCTCAGTCTTGAAAATTTCAAATGACACAGCACCCACAGCTTCTTGGCATAGTGAGTTCCAGATTTCCATTATCTTTTATGTGGAAAAAGTGCTTCCTGATTTCCCTCCTAAATGGCCTAGTTCTAATTTCAAGATGATGCCTGCTTGTTCTGGATTCCCCCACCAGAGGAAATAGTTTATCTGTATCTACCCTATCGAGTCCCTTTTATAATTTTAAACACTTTGGCCTAAAAATTCGGTTGCTTTGCACCTCCCCTAAGAGGGCGCTAATGGGGCGCAAAGCAGCTAGTGTCTGGGCACGGCACGGCGCCGCCAACGCCTCCCGCGAAATTCAACAGGAGGTTAGCGGTGGCGTTAATCATTAGTGCCCCGCTGCGCCGCTGGCGGTGATTTCATCAGCGTGCGCAGCGCCCTGGCCGCGATCTTCGGTAGTGCCCCGGCCGCGATCTTCGGTAGTGCCCCCTGACTTACACACCGGATGCTATGTCCAAGGGGGTCAGGGGGGCCTACCTGCGGCCGGGACGGCGCTAATTAAAAGCAAGGTGCCGGGCAGCCATTTTTGTTGCTGGCCACCTGCCCCCGTTGCCGTCTCCGGCCTCCTGATCAGCCCCCCCACAGAGTGCCTGCTGCGCTCCGTGAGCCCGGCACTTCTCTTGAGTGCCGGGCTCTTTTACCGGCACTCTGATCCCTGGTGGCCCAGCTGGGCCCTGGGTCGCACTGCGCAAGGCCCCTCCCGTTTAAGAAGGGGATGAGGGCCTGCAGTACCGTGGCACGTAGCGCCACAATATTCCCTCGCAGCGCCCCAAGAGGGAGGTGGGGTGTTTCCAGTAGCGCTCAGCTTCCCTCATGGGGTGCTACCGATGAATTTTGGCCGCGGGGGCGCTAATTTCGAAGTTAGCACCCCAAGGGGTTGCGACTCAATTTTTCCCCCTTCGATTGGTTTACCCTCAAACTTCTAAACTGTATGGAATACAAACCAGATTTATGCAATGTGTCCTCATAATTTAACCCTTTAAGCCCTGGTATCGCTGTGGTGAAACTGTGTTGTCGTCCCTCCAAGGCTAATATATTTTTCCTGAGGTTCGGTGCCCAAAATTGACCGCAGTTACTCCAGATGGTGTCTGAACAAGGCTCTATACAACTGAAGCATCACTTCCTCACTTTTTTATTCCAATCCACTTGAAATAAAGGCCAATATTCTATTAGCTTTTTTGATTAATTTTTGTATCTGTGCACTAGCTTTTAGTGATTCGTGTACTTGGACACCCAAATCCCTTTGCTCCTCCACAGCTCCTAGTCTCTCACCTGTTAGATCCGGGTATCTTAATGTTGTGTCCTTTCAATAATCAGACAAAGACTGCAGGGAACGATCAACAGGTCTTTACTGGATGAAGTTCAAACTGCAACTGACTGTACAGAGCACTACTCAGGGTTTATATACAGGTGTGGTCACTGTCGGTACTACAGGATATAGGAGCTGTAAAAAGTAGTTCTCCCCCTTAAAGGTACATACATTACATCACCATTGAGAAAATATTCTGATTTGTCTTTCTTGGATCAAAAGTACCTCACACTTTCCCACCTTGAACTCCATCTGCTTACTCCTTTGGTCTGTCTACATACTATTGTAGCAAAAGGTTATCGATCTGAAACGTTAACTCTGTTTCTCTCCCCACAGATGCTGTCTGACCTGATAAGTGTTTTCAGCATTTTCTGTTTTTATTCCTTTTGTAACATCATCTACACAATTTACTGTGCCTCCTAAGTTAGTGTCATCTGAACACTTGAATATACGACTGTCTGCTACTTCATCAAAGCCATTGTATAAATGGTGAAAAGCTGAAACTGCAGTACAGATTCACGGGGAACACAACTTGTCACATCCTGCCATTCAGCGAACATGCTCTTTATCCCTACTCTGTCTCCTACCTTCCATCCAATTACCAACCCAAGTCACAAGACAAGTGCAACTCTAGTTTTATGCGATGGCATTAAGCTATTGCTGCACTTGCCACTGCAGGTTTCTGGAAAAAATATACGCATTGATCAATCGAGCTGTGTCCTGGACCTGCATAAGCATATTTATTTCTGGTTGATGCAAGGAATGATCCAGTTACCTGGGATTTGAGGACTGATGCCACATTCTCTATTACTTGCTGGACTAAAGTAATTAGAGTGCAATTGAAAATCATTCTGTAAAATATATTGGGTGACTGACTTACAAATTATGGAATCTGAGTCTTATGATAACTAACTGCCAAGTAATTAGAGCAAGGTTAGTAAATCTCTCTTTTTTTTCTACCTCATGTAGACACAACAGGCCCTGAAAAGAATGGGCAAATTGCTTTACTATTTGTATTGTGGCATAGGGAAGGCACCAACCCCAGCACTACAGGAAACAAAGGTCCTTGTTAGAAACTTTATGGGAAAAGTTGCATCTCATCACTTGTGAAAGAGACAAAATGTAAGCTGTAGTCTTTTAACTATTCACTGCCTGACCTACTTTACTGCACAGCAAATAGAAAGTTAATTGATTCTAAACTGATTCTGCACTTAACACTTGTTACATCGTCTATGGGATTTATCAATTCACCAATTGGACTAAAGTCACATTCTGTTTAAGGAAATGCAGATCTACCTGTTTTGTTTAGAATACCCCAATTGGATGTGTCAGTTATTTGTTCAACCACTTGGGAATGGATTTCAAGCAACTGATGGGAGTGGGCTACTTATTGGTAAATACTGGTAATTCAGGTCCCAGCTTGTCTGTAGGGACTTAACCGTTGGGTTCTAGACACTAAACGAAAATCTCAATGTCAATTTGCCTTCAATTGATAGTACACTTGACTCTGATTAAAACGTTGTGGGTTGAAGCCTTCCTCCTGAATTCAAGCCATTCTCTCAAGGTTGGCACTCCAGTGTGGCACTAAGATGGTGCCGTCTCTTGTGAGATGTTCAACTGAGGATGTTAAAGATTGCCATGGCACAGCTTGAAGAAGTGCAAGGTCACTCGTCTCGTTGCTGTTTGTGGGATCTTGCTGTGTGCAAAATATCTGTCATGTTTGCCTACATAATAACATTCATTACACTTCATAAGTAATTTTATAGAAAATGTTTAGAGATGATTCTGAGAGATGCAATGAGTTGCTATAGAAATGCAAGCTATGTATACTCCTGTTCCAGGAGTTGCATGTTTATTGAGAAAAATATTTCCATGAACAAAAGGATAGATTTTGGCCAACTTAGATTTAAAAAAAAGGTTTTCTATTTTTTTTTAAAAAGTTGTCCAAAATGGTACCTTTTAAAATATTTGGGATTTCTGCTGCTGGACAATGTAAAACAATGGGGAAAACTGCTGCCGTAATTTCATCTACAATAATGAAGAATAGGTTTTGCAGTGGTTCATAAATAGCAAAGAATGCAACTTTTTTAATATGTACCCCTTCTTTAAGAGTGTAGAAAACACTCTGGCTGAATGCTCCAAGCAATTATAGCATTGCTATCTTTCGTATATCTGTTTGTCCACGCTTAAAAATGGTGTCCTGATTAAAAAGTGCAGCAGTTTACACATTGCTTAACTGAAGCACTGGCAAAAGCTCTACTGCTGTGTTCTCCTGGTCTTGTAACACTTATCTTCAGCAAAAAATAAATCCATTAAGGCAGCATTTAGGCACAGTATGCAGTCATTGCTTACTTTGGTGCAGGACAGACAGATCAGTTTGTGCTCTTCTAAATTGGAATTAACACTGCAAGCACGTGCAACATGTGACATTTTCACAGAGAATTTAGCAAAACAGCCGCTGAGAGGATTTATGCAAAGAATGAAAAACAAAAATGTGGCTGTTATTAAGTTGCATTTTACTTCACCTGAAAAGCCACTTGGGAGAGAGTGGAGGGAAAGATCTTTGCTTCAAGCAAAACTACTTACAAAGTGCAACCCAACTCCTTATATTTACCAGAAAGCATAGGATTCCATGGTGCCACTTCGACCTGCCGCTGACCCCAGCCCAAGGTCCAGGGATGGGGCCATTTAAATAATTGGGGCAGGTGCTTGTGATTTAAGGGGCACCTGCCCCACAGAGGCAGCAGAAGTGCAACCATTACCCTGCTGCTCCAAAAGTAGGAGTGTGAGACCAGATCCGCCCATAGCTAAAGGTCTACCTAAAATGTTTAAACTTCCCACTCCCCCCAGTATCGGAATTCCAGGTCCACTCTTCCAATAGATATTGCTTCAGGAATGATGACCGTTTTTTCCACCTGTGTTGGTGCTTTCTCAAGGCCCAGAATGAGACCTCCGCCCAATCGCAGTAGATGTAGGTCCCGCTGGGTCTATCGGTGGAGCTTTGGACAGAATTCCCATTCATGGCCTCAAAGGTAACCAGGGTTGCAGAAGAAGTAGACTTGACTCTCCAATTATTCAAACACACCACACTATTTAGTTTAGTAAATGATACTGAATGCTTTTGAAATATTCCCCCAAAAATCCTCCTGGCTTTTCTTCTCGAGTCACTAATAAACATAAGAACATAAGAAATAGGAGCAGGAGTAGGCCATTCGGCCCCTCAAGCATGCTCTGCCATTCGATCATGGCTGATCTGATCTTGGCTTCAACTCCACTTTTCTGCCAGTTCCCCATAACCCTCGACTCCCCTGTAGCTCAAATATCTGTCTATCTCTGCCTTGAATATATTCACTGACTCAGCTGTCTGGGGTAGAGAATTCCAAAGATTCACAACCCTCTGAGAAAATAAATTCCTCCTCATCTCCGTCTTAAATGGGCGACCCCTTATCCTGAAACTATGCCGCCTAACTCTAGATTACCCCACGAGGGGAAACGTCCTCTCAGCATCTACCCTGTCAAGCTCCCTCAGAATCTTATATATTTCAATAAGATCACCTCTCAATCTTCTAAACGCCAATGAGTATAGCACTGTCGACGACACCTTCCATCACTTTGCTGATAATTGAGGGTAGGCTGATAGGGTAGTAACTGGCTGGATTGGATTTGTCCTGCTTTTTGTGGACAGGACATACCTGGGCAATTTTCACTTTGTTAGGTAGATGCCAGTGTTGTAGTTCTACTGGAACAGCTTGGCTGGAAGCACAGCTAGTTCTGGAGCACAAGTCTTCAGCACTACAGCCAGGATGTTGTCGGGGCCCCTAGCATTTGCTGTATCCTGTGCGCTCACCTGGAGTGAATTGAATTGGCTGAAGACTGGCATCTGTGATTCAGGAGGAGGAGGCCAAAATGTACCATCCACTTGGCACTTCTGGCTGAAGGTGGTTGTGAATTCTTCAGCCTTGTCTTTTGCACTCATGTGCTGGGCTCTGCCATTGTTGAGGATTTGAGAGATCAATGGTGTGGGTGGGGCAGTTGGAGGCAGGAGGTCACCGGATGAAATCTCCAGGAATACATGGCAACCACAATTCGTAAAGACCATATGCATTTCTGATCCAAATTAATTCTGTATTCCAGATAAAAAAGATATGAGTAAATTTGGATATTTTTCTGAAGGGAGAGGTTTTAGGTACCTTCTCAGAAATGAGCAAAAGGTTTTGTAAACTTAAAATCAAAGTAACTCTTCTCTCTTAGGCAGTCCCTCGGAAACGAGGATGACTTGCTTCCAATGCGGGACCTACAGTCTCTGTCACAGGTGGGGCAGATGGTGGTTGAAGGGACGGGTGGGTGGGGTGGGTGGGGTGCTTGGGTTGACGTGCGCTCCTTGTGCTTGGCTTCTGCTTGCTCCCGGCGAAGAGACTCGAGGTGTTCGGCGCCTTCCTGGATGCTTCTCCTCCACTTTGTGCGGTCTTGGGCCAGGGATTCCCAAGTGTCGGTGGGGATGATGCACTTTTTGAAGGAGGCTTTGAGGGTGTCCTTGAAGTGTTTCCTCTGCCCACCTGGGGCTCTCTTGCCGTGTCGGAGCTCCGAGTAGAGCGCTTGTTTTGGGAGTCTCGTATCGGGCATGCGGACGATGTCACCCGTCTATCGGAGCTGATCGAGCGTGGTCAAAGCTTCGATGCTGGGGATGTTGGCCTGAGCGAGAACACTGATGGTGCGCCTATCCTGCCAATGGATTTGAAGGATCTTGCGGAGGCAGCATTGGTGGTACCTCTCCAGTGCTTTGAGGTGCCTGCTGTACATGGTCCATGTCTCTGAGGCATACAGCAGGGCGGGTATCACTACTGCTCTGTAGACCATGAGCTTAGTGGCGGGTTTGAGGTCCTGGTCTTCAAACACTCTCTTCCTCAGGCGACCGAAGGCTGCACTGGCACACTGAAGGCAGTGTTGGACATCGTCATCGACGTCTGCCCTTGTAAAATCAAAGTAATTATTATCGTACTCGCTAGTACTGTGGTCAGTTTATGTATCAACTGGGTGATTGCAAAAAAGGTCTAAAGTAAAGGGGAGTATCAGTGCACATGGTATAGTTCTAAATCAGCATTAGAATGAAAATAGAGAACATTAAGCAACCTTGCTGTAACTTATAACAGAAATTTTGAATTCATTAGGGATATCATAACATTGGAATACATTCTGTCCAGCTTATTCATGATGTAAGTTTGTTTCAGTAGACTTGATTATTATCTTAACTCTAACCTTTTCTAGGCACAAAAGACATCAAGGGGTATGGGGAGAGAGAGGGAATATGGTATTGAGATAGAGGATCAACCATGATCATATTGAATGGCGGAGCAGGCTCGAAGGGCTGAATGGCCTACTCCTGCTCCTATTTTTCTATGTTTCTAAGTCTGCCGATCGTGACATCAGTATTGATGGGGAAAACAAGCTAAATAGACAGCCCTCGATGGTGTTTTGAACCTGGCTGAAGCTTGTACTAAAATATATTTCTAGTTTGAGTGGGAATTGTGGAACAGCCATGTTTTGTGGAGGAGGGGGTTACTGAGACACAACCAGCTTCACCTCCTTTGAAAGTCAAAAGCGCACAGTAAGCCCTTAAGCCACGTAAAAGGCAATTAAATCCTTTGAAAACAAACTTGTGTTTTGTTACTAATGATCATAATATTCAGTTTTATATGTTGTACGTTTTCCACAAACTAAGATTAGGGATGCTTTACCTACAAGCATCTGTTGTGTTGTAAGCTGCAGTTCTATGGAGTTGTTGAGCTTTATTTTGCAATATTGTGGATAAAGTATCCTCCCTGAGGCCTCTCCATGTGGAAACATGATCAACATTAAAGTGAACAGTACTACACAAAGTGTAAAAGTTTGTGTTATGAGCTGATTTTCTCTGGAGGAAGGAAGCATACATTACTTCATTAATTTGGCCTTTGGTGCTGGTGCAAATGGTTACAGCCGTACAATTCTGAGTGAAGCATTGCTCATGAGCGAGCACTGGATTGAAGAGAAGGGGGAACAATATAACTATGGGGAAAGGGGCAGGGGGCTGAAGAAATGATTTGGTCACTATGTTCAAACTGCAAACATGTTTTTGAATAAAATTACAATATTGCTACACATAGAGACCAGTGCAGTTCTTCTTCCATCTCCATAGATTAAAGCCTCTCATCTGAAGCATCACTTGACATTAAGTCCTAATGTTGATAAAATGCTAGGTCCTAAAATGGAAAAAATCAGCTCAAATAACTGGACTACCTTCTGCAGCATAATCAATCAGCAAAGGTCATGTTCGTTTAAAAGATGTTCTGCCACTTATCTTGTGTACTGCATCATTTATCTTCTCATGAGATAGATATAAAAGAGGCACTGAGAGGCCAGTTGTTTGCATGTAGAGGGCGAGAAAGAAAAGCAAAATGCCCCTTTTTGCACCCAACCTAAAACCTTTGCATTGTATTTGTACTGGGGACGGTGCAAGCACCATTGAGTGAGTTAAAGCCAAGGACTGTTTTCTTATTTATATATGTAAAATATGTTCCCTACCACTTTTCGTTTACCTTTCTCTAAGTAATTAACTTTAAATGGCATCACTTGGATTTCTAACTCTTAAGAAGCTCCCATTTTTAATTCTGTGCCTGAAACCACAAAATGGCAGAAATTTAGTAAATGCATTCAAAACAGGAGTTTCTGATTACACATGTCCTATAGTCTTAAGATAGACACCATTTGACAAGTTGCCATGGCAGCACAGCAGTGACATTTAATATTGTAAAACATATATAAAAGTGGGGTGAAAACGAGAGCACGTGTGTTCTTTCACAGCAGAAGAGTTTTAATAGATGGAATTATTTGTTCCATGTTTTGCAAAAACACTTCAGAAAATGTTCACAAAATAATTTTCAATACATCACTGCCTATTTAACACAAGCACAAACCTGAAAATTCACAGCCACCTCTTTAAAAAAAAATCTGTGAACAAGCTTTCTGTATTATTGATCGGAAATGTGATACTGTGTATCGAATGCCCTGACACTTTGCATTTCTATTTGACAATTTGACCTTGTCTGAGGAAGGCATAGAGAAAGGCTAGTTTGTAAAGATCCATCAGTTGCAATCTAATCCCATTATCTAAGTGCTTCTTAAATGGAGTTCTGGGAAAGCTTTACTGGAGGCTGCGTGACACTGACTCAAAATGTTTGTGTGAGTTAAAACAGAGCTTGGATTTCCTTTTATGTTTTTAATTTTTATTCGGTGGTTTTTTAGCTACATTTACACCAGACAGTTTTTGTGTGATTCCATGGTACCTACAGGAATATGCATTAATACACAATGGTGGGGGCGGTGTGGGGGGTTAACTTTCATCGTCAATGGGGGCCAAAGTTCAGGAAATCAGAATGGCTGCCCGTTATGAACCCTGGCTGATTTTTCTTTTCCTTCCCATTGAAATCAATGGAGAATCAGGCGGGGTGTAGAATGGGAATCCGATCAGATACCCCCAGCTTTCCTCCCCCACTGAAGATGAAACTTACCACCCCCCCACCCCCCTGCTAGGAGTGTTCTGTATAAAAGGAAGACTTGTGTTCATATAGCGCATTTCACGACCACTGGATGTCCCAAAGCGCTTTACAGCCAATGAGGTACTTCTTTTTTTTGAAGTGTAGTCACTGTTGTAATGTAGGAAACGCGGCAGCCAATTTACGCACAGCAAGATTCCACAAAAACAGCAATGTGATAATGACCAGATAATTTGTATTTGTGATGTTTATTGAGGGATAAATATTGGCCAGGGCACCGGGGATAACTCCCCTGCTCTTCAAAATAGAGCCGTGGGATCTTTTACGTTCACCTGAGAGAGCAGACGGGGCCTCGGTTTAACGTCTCATCCGAATCTAAGTTTTGCCTGCTCCAGGATTTAGGGTGCTTTGTTTGGGTTGCTAATGTTAACGGTTGCAACACAAATTCTTTACCTTTTTATGCAGTTCATCATTACTTTTACCAAAACCAAGATGTGTAATTTAATTATTGATAATGTGGAGAACCAATGCATTTTTGTCAGTTAGTAACATTGCTAATTGGTGGCAATCATTGTCTCAGATCCAGTAGCAAAGACAAGGGCATGCCCTGATCTAGGGTGTAGTTATACTGACACTTTTGTGTTGGTGTAAGCAGTAACGGTATAACTCTGGACTAGTCTAGTTATGACTCCAGTACATACTAAAGCTAAGCAATGTGATGCTCCCTCCAGTAAGCTGTTTGAAAATGGGTATCCATTCACACCTGTAGTGTAACTCCAGCCTGGTGTGCAACTGCAAAGATGTCCAGACAGTCCAGCATTGTTAATTTAAAAACTAGCTGCCTAAGGAATGAACCTCCCTCGTTGGTGACCTCTGTGGAACCTACAGTTGGCAGTATAACTCTGGTCTGCTGATTGCGCATCACATGCCACAGTTACCAGAAGATATCACTGGATACTCGATGAAACGGAGAAACCCTGGCTGATTATTCACCTCCTAGCTCAAGGGTACTGAGGGTGATTCAATGTACCCCAGCTGCCAACTTGACTGAGTTTCGCACAGACCGGGAATCAAACCCTCTGGACTGTGGCTCAGTTCCTCACAATGGGAAGTGCAGTTAACAACTGAATATTGGGGGCTGGGTGTTAATCAATGTTCTTAAGCATGCTAGGTCCTCAGGTGCCTGTGAAGGTAAAATGGGTCATTATAAGGATCCTCCATGATGTATTGGGTTTAGATGGGAGAAAAAGAAAGTTCCCTTTTTACGAGAGTTGTATACATTGCAGGGCTGATTTTACCTTTGGGTGGCGGTGGAAATATCGGCAGCGCCTTGGCCACTTGCTATACACCCCACACGATTTTCCTTTTCATTGATAGCATGGTGGATAGGGGAGTGTCTACGAATCTTGTCTATATGGATTTCCAGAAGGCATTTGATAAGGTTCCACACTGGAGATTATTAGCCAAAATGTGAGCGCATGGAATTGGAGGCAGCTTTGCAATCTGGCTCAGTAATTGGTTGGGAGATAAGAGGCAAATAGGGATAAAGGGGTCGGGGATGGCATTAAACTGGAAATTAGAGAAGCGTGCAATAAGGGCACAGCAGTTATCATGGGTGACTTTAATTTACATATAGATTGGGCTAAGCAAATTAGTAATAATACTGTGGAGGACGAATTCCTGGAGTGTATACGGGATGGTTTCCTGGACCAATATGTCGAGGAACCAACTAGAGACCAGGCCATCTTAGACTGGGTATTATGTAATGAGAAAGGATTAATTAGCAATCTTGTTGTGCGAGGCCCCTTGGGTTGGAGCGATCATAATATGATAGAATTCTTCATTAAGATGGAGAGTGAAATAGTTGACTCAGAGACTAGGGTCCTGAATTTAAATAAAGGAGACTACGATGGTATGAGGTGCGAGTTGGGTCGGATTGATTGGGGAATGTCACTCAAAGGGTTGACGGTGGGTGGGCAATGGCAAACATTCAAAGATCGCATGGATGAACTACAGAATTTGTTAATCCCAGTTTGGCATAAAAATAAAACAAAAAAGGTGACTGAACTGTGGCTAACAATGGAAATTAGGGATAGCATAAGATCCAAGGAGAGGACATATAAATTGGCCAGAAAAAGCAGTAAACCTGAGGATTGGGAGCAGTTTAGGATCCAACAAAGGAGGACAAAGGGATTAATTAAGAGGGGGAAAATAGAGTATGAGAGTAAGCTTGCAGGGAACATAAAAACTGACTGTAAAAGCTTTTATAGATATGTGAAGAGAAAAAGATTGGTGAAGTCAAGCGTAGGTCCCTTGCAGTCAGAATCAGGGGAATTTATAATGGGGAACAAAGAAATGGCAGACCAATTAAATACATACTTTGGTTCTGTCTTCACAAAGGAGGACACAAATAACCCCCCAAAGATGTCGGGGAACATAGGGTCTAATGAAAGGGAGGAACTGATAGAAATCAGTATCTGTAGGGAAATGGTGTTAGGGAAATTGATGGGATTGAGGGCCGATAAATCCCCAGGGCCTGATAATCTACATCCTAGGGTACTTAAGGAAGTGGCCCTAGAAATAGTAGATGCATTGCTGGTCATCTTCCAAAATTCGATAGACTCTGGAACAGTACCCATGGATTGGCGGGTAGCTAATGTTACCCCACTGTTCAAAAAGGGTGGTAGAGAGAAAACGGGGAATTACAGACCGGTAAGCCTGACATCAGGAGTGGGGAAAATGCTAGAGTCCATTATAAAGGATGTAATAGCAGAGCACTTGGAAAAAAGTGACCGGATCGGACAAAGTCAACATGGCTTTACAAAAGGTAAATTGTGCTTGACTAATCTACTGGAATTTTTTGAGGGTGTAACTGGTAAAATAGATAAGGGAGAACCAGTAGATGTGGTGTATTTGGATTTTCAAAAGGCTTTCGATAAGAGAATAGCGTGTAAAATTAAGGCACATGGGATTGGGGGTAAGGTATTGACTTGGATAGAGAACTGGTTGGCAAACAGAAAGCAAAGAGTTGGAATAAATGGGTCTTTTTCCGAGTGGCAGGCAGTGACTAGTGGGGTACGGCAGGGGTTGGTCCTTGGACCCCAGCTATTCACAATATATATTAATAATCTGGACAAGGGAACTAGATGTAATATCTCCAAGTTTGCAGAGGACACAAAGCTGGGTGGGCGTGTGTGCTGTGAGGAGGATGCCGAGAAACTCCAGTATGATTTGGACAGGTTGGGTGATTGGGCAGAAGCATGGCAGATGCAATATAACGTGGATAAATGCGAGGTTATCCACTTTGGTGTCAAAAACAGGAAGGCAGATTATTATCTGAATGGCAATAGATTGGGAGAAGGGGAAGTGCAATGAGACCTGGGCGTCCTTGTGCACCAGTCGCTGAAAGTAAGCATGCAGGTGCAGCAGGCGGTTAAGAAGGCAAATGGTATGTTGGCCTTCGTAGCGAGAGGGTTTGAGTACAGGAACAAGGGTGTCTTGCTGCAGTTGTACAGGGCCTTGGTGAGGCCACATCTTGAGTATCATGTGCAGTTTTGGTCGCCTTATCTGAGGAAGGATGTTCTTGCCATGGAAGGAGTGCAGCGAAGATTCACCTGGCTGATACCTGGGATGGCAGGAATGATGTATGAGGAGAGATTGGTCGATTGGGCTTGTACTCGCTGGAGTTTAGAAGAATGAGAGGGGATCTCATTGAAACTTATAAAATTCTAACAGGACTAGACAGACTAGATGCTGGAAGGATGTTCCCGATGGTCGGGGAGTCCAGAGCCAGGGGTCACCGTTTAAGGATAAAGGGGTAAGCCATTTAGGACAGAGATGAGGAGGAATTTCTTCACCCAGAGAGTGGTGAACCTGTGCAATTCTCTGCCAAAGAAGGCAGTAGAAGCCAATTCATTAGATATATTCAAGAAGGAGTTGGATATATTTCTTAAGGCTAAAGGGATCAAGGGATATTGAGAGAAGGCAGGAACAGGGTACTGAATTTGGATG
Source organism: Somniosus microcephalus (assembly GCF_052327205.1). Lineage (NCBI taxonomy): Eukaryota > Metazoa > Chordata > Chondrichthyes > Squaliformes > Somniosidae > Somniosus > Somniosus microcephalus. Next base: position 122,745,783 of record NC_140999.1, on the reverse strand, counting down.
ATCAGCCATGATCTCATTGAATGGCGGAGCAGGCTCGAGGGGCCGAATGGCCTACTCCTGCTCCTATCTTCTATGTTTCTATGTTTCTATGTTTTCTGATTGGTGGGATGTGACAAGTTGTGTTCTCAGGTATCTGTCCTGGGGCCTCCGCTTTTCACCATGTATATTAATAATTTGGATGAAGGTACAGAGAGTTGTATATCCAAGTTTGTAGATGACACTAAGTTAGGAGGTACAATTAGTTTGTGTGGATGGTAGCAGGAAGTTACAAAGGGACACAGACAGACTAAATGAGTGGGCCAAACTATGGCAGATGGAGTTCAATGTGGGGAAGTGCGAGGCCATCCAGTTTGGATCTGTGAAAGACAAATCACAATATTTTCTTAATGGTGAAAGATTAGGAGCTATGGAGAAGCAATGGGATTTAGGTGTCCACGTACACAAATCAGTAAAAGCTAATGCACAGGTACAAAAAGTAGACTGTTGACATTAACACCTAAAGATGGTTTAGAAATAGACTAGAAAGTTTCTAAACATTTTGGGTATCATAAAATCAACAGCTGTCAGTTTCTTGACTTCCACAAGCAGTTCTCTCGAATTGTTTTGCGATATGCTGCTAGGAGGCGACACATTCGACAATGTAATGGGTACTTGCTCCAATTTTAATGCAGCCAGTAGAACTGACATGGTGAGTGTGAGTGGCTAATGGCTCATGATCATAAACTGGTGCTACGACAGAAAATGTTGCAAACATGCAAAGCAGGTCAGGCAGCATTTGTATAGAAAGGAGACAGAATTGGGCTGTGCCTGAAACGTGTGGTAAACCACTGTTATACCTGCCTGTGTGGGCGTTTGTATTCCACTGTGTACATGTCTGTACATGCCTCGGCTGACTCCTCCCACGAGTCCAGGTATAAAGGTGACTGCTCCACAGTCCCTCTGTATTCTGGACTGGTCGACCACTCGAGGCACACCTTCATTCTCTTGTTAATAAAAGCCTGTTAGTTACTCGCTTAACCTCAGTCTTTTGAGTAATTAATAGCACATCAATTTTATTAACAAGATTTTTTTATAATGGAGAAGATCCTCACACTCAGAGTCACCCCCCCCCCCGCACTGTTTGCTAACCTCACACCCGACTGTAAGCCCATCGCCACAAAGAGCAGGCGATACAGTGCCGGGGACAGGGTTTTCATTAAAACCGAAGTGGAGCGGCTCCTGAAGGAGGGGATTATTGAGGGCAGCACCAGCCCCTGGCGAGCCCAGGTTGTGGTCGTTAAGACCGGCGAGAAGCAGCGCCTGGTCATCGACTACAGCCAGACAATAAATCGCTACACCCTGCTGGATGCTTACCCACTCCCCCGCATAGCTGATATGGTCAACCAGATCGCGCAGTACCGCGTCTTCTCGACCATTGACCTGAAATCAGCGTACCACCAGCTCATTAATAGCGCATCAAAACGTTAACATTTTTCCTTTCTTTACTGGTGCTGCCTGACCTGCCGAGTGTTTCCAGCATTTTCTGTTTTGGTTTCACATTTCCAAGCTACTCGTTCAACAGGTCTTAAACTCTCCCACATACATCTTCATTTGGGGCCCAGTTGAGATAAGAGAAACGGAGAATGAAGGGCACAAGATATTGAAGGTATCAGCAAACAGAATTTTTTTTAAATAATAAAACTGCTCCTCAATTCAGTGTTTCAGTCAGAAAGCAAAAATGTACTAAATATCTGGGAGTGTCAGAAAATGATGGTCTCAGAACCTCATCTGATTCCCCCAAGGCTGACTTGCACTTTTGTTACCATGTTTGAAGGAGTGTTGGACATACGGAGAGGTAAGAAAACACAGTCTCAGTCAGAGCATGGATTCTCATTTCGTCCTCAGTTTGACACAGATGCACACTCATATTGTTGGAAATACAACATGTGGAATTGAGGGGTTGAATATTTTCTCGCTGCTTCAGACAAAACAATTGTCGGAATGCGCACCATAGACTGACTTTGAAAAAACACAAGGATAGTTTTATATTGAGGCAAACATAGATAGTGGACTGAGACCAAATAAGCTCCTAGGTATTAAAACTATTCCACATCAGGTCACAGAGTAGCCGACCAGCGTGGGGCTGGAGTGAGCAGTGGCAACTGGAGCGGACAGCCGAGCGAATAAGCAGTGGGCTGCAGGAGCATCAGCACCTGAAAACAGGCCATAGACGGGGTCAGGAGTGAGGCTGGGGACCAGCGATGCCTGAGGGAAGACTGGGAAAACCGGCAAAGGCAGCTGGATGGCAGTGAGCCTGTGGATGGGCCAATAACCAGCAGGCTCAAAGACAAGAGTGAGGGCTGCAGGGCTGGTGAGAACGGGCTAGAGCCACCCAGCAAATTTAAAATGCAAGAATGGCTTGGGCTGGACAGCAGCAATGGTCAAAAATGGACCAAATCTCCACAGAGGCAGGGAACAGGACAACCTGCTGAGGAAGCACAAAGGGAGGCTTGGAAAGAGGAAAATAAATAAATTTAATCTTAGTTTAAAAAAAAAAGTATGTTAAAGGTGATTTAAAAAAATGAAAGACCTATCTGCAGAAGAAAAAAGCTAAAATGGAGGATACAGTTCAATTTGACAAAATGGAAAAAAAGATGTAGCACAACATCACCCGGTGGCCAGAGCCTGCAACTGCATCTTTTTCAAATGCTACAATTGGAGCGTCACTGCGTTTTGTGACTGCCGAAAGTTACTCCAGTCACCCAAGCCTGGAAAAGTCCTATTACAGCACCACACACAGGTGTCACAGGCCATTACAAATACACAGGTAGGTGTGGACACATTTAACATTGAAAACTCCACAGCAACTGTTTACAGGGAAAGGTGTGATGCACATACTAATTTTTGATAATGTATGATGGAATTGATGGGAGCAGAGAAGAGTTTTTTAAAAGTTCAGTTCAATCATTCTGCATAAGCTGACCTTCAAGTGCCCAAGCAAAGTGACTGCAAAAGTGTTTTCCTTCCACGTAGTCATCTTTCCTGAAGTGGTGAAGGTCAGTAGACCCGAATACAAGCTCTAATATCACATCGTCACAAACAATGGATTTCACCATCGATTCTTCCTATTATCTAAAGTGTGGCCTCTGTTTTGCCAAAATATCTTGCTAAATGGTCTGGTTAGCTTTATTCTCTGTTTTTTTTCTCTCAAATGGGATATTTGAGGCGTTAGTTTCCTTTTCAAGAGATTGCTATTTTTTTCACGGTCTTAATATATGCTCCCTATGCAGCCAAACCATTTCAATTTGCAACCCAATTTTATCCAATTTGAGTGGTGTATTTTTTTCAAATAATAAATCTCTATAGGTCAGCGAAACCTCAAATGCAATTTGATATTAATGGTGCATTCTGAATTTTATAATCCAATTTAAGCAAGAGAATCAAAGGCTTATGCCTCTTATAAATGTGCTTTTATTAAAAGTTGGCAGGCAATTTTCCCACACCAAAGTGTTGTCAGTAAAAGTAACCAGCCTTATGAGGTGCTGGAAAGCAGTTTTGCTGTTGATCCCACCATTCACCTTTAATGTAAATGTACGACGTGACAGCATTTTATTGGCCCATATGCTGTTCACTGCCATTTTGCTCCATCTGTTCTTTCAGTTGTCAAGGACTGCTCAGAATAAAAACAGCTTCTGTGGGTATGAACTCAGAAAACTAGGTGGGGTTTCCCAAATAGCCAGTAAACGCCAATTATGAGCTTGACGGGGAACTGAGATTTTTGTTTTATTCGTTCCTGTGATGTGGGTGTCGCTGGCAAGGCCAGCATTTATTGCCCATCCCTACTTGCCCTTGAGAAGGTGGGGCTGAGCTGCCTTCTTGAACCGCTGTAGTAGTTGGTAGCACTCTCGCCTCTGATTCAGAAGGTTGTGGGTTCAAGTCCCACTTCAGAGACGTTGGACACAAAAATCTAGGCTGACACTCCAGTGCAGTGCTGAGGGAGTGCTGCACTGTCGGAAGTGCCATCTTTCAGATGAGACATTAAATCGAGGCCCCATCTGCTTTCTCGGGTAGATGTAAAAGATCCCACGGCACTATTGTTGTTTGTGGGAGCTTGCTGTGCGCAAATTGGCTGCCGGGTTTCCTACAGTACAACAGTGACTACACTTCAAAAGTACTTCATTGGCTGTAATGCGCTTTGGGACGTCATTAGGTGCTGTATAAATGCAAGTCTTTCATTCTTTACTGCATGTTAACAGTACAGGAAACTTTGTGATATCCGGCACCGATGGGACCAGCGTGATGCCGATCTATGAAAACTTCCAGACAGACCAGTGCTAATGTTGAAGGATAAGGAGGTTTTCATCTCCGTATCTGACAACAAACACTGTTGCTTAGCAACAGCTTGTAAACAGTCGGCCTGTACCTTGGAAGCGTCTCTGTAGCTTAGCAATAGCTTCAGAGAGGCTTTCCAGAGACTGACTGTTTAAAAAAATGCTAGGAGAAGAAAAAAAAAGAAAAAAACCTAACAAAACGGCTGCTGATTTCTGCCGTTAGATCGAGGTTTCCGGCCATACAACCTCCGGATAAACCAAAGTTTCCTGTACAATATTTCTCAAAGGGCCCAGAGGTGACTATGCCTCATTTGTTTTAATTTGGATGGTTGGAAATTTTAACTTTCTCTGGAGTCTGTGAAACGTTCCATGCCCATGGATTCCCACTGCCTCTGACCACACACATCCAATATCCCACGTACTTGGAATCACAACTCCAAAGTGCAATATGCTATATGTGCACCTGTGATACAAGCTGCATGAAAAGCAGGACATTCTCCTGCCCCAAAACACCGGTGAGCTATTGGTCCTGTATAGTGTAGTATGATGGAAACTACTCTAAACCATTAAGTATCGAACATTCACACTATGCTTAGCGCACTCCCAGAATTTTAAGCAAAATGTTTATCACAGCATTCTTTTACTGTTCTCTCCTTTCTCAACTCTATAACTGGTGGAGGTTGAAGTCAGTCTGTGTCTATATTAAAAATCTTAAAGGGGGTAACTTTTTTTTATCATTGGGCGATAGTGTAAAATGTCAAAGTATCCACCCATTATACGCCCCACCCAATTTCCCCTTCCAATGAAAAAAAAAATCACTGTGGTGTATAATGAGTGGCTAATTTGCCCATTTTGCACTCTCGGGCAAAGTTAAAATTGCTCCCTTTGTGTATGTGCACACTTCCTGTCAACTTTTCAACTATAAATTCCTGTAGCATCACTGCTGCCAAGAGGCTGTAATTACAGCACGGCCAGTTTTGATGGCCAGTTTCTTTAATAAATGTGGTCATAGAAATTTATCATGGAAATATATATATTTTTTAAATGACAGTGCATGACTTCAGAATGGTGACTGAATTGTTTCTCTCTCCACGGATACTGCCTGGCCTGCTGAGTGTTTCCAGCATTTTCTGTTATTTCAGATTTCCAGCATCCGCAGTATTTTGCTATTGTGTGACTGAATTATGTCTGTGTGCTGAGGTCTAATTATTCCCCAGCATCTAGCCCCACTTCACCTGGAGATTGGGCGGGGGGGGGTGACTCCCCATGTACAGTGCCATAGAAGATCAACTAATTTGTAATCATTTTATAGAGGCTGTAGACTGTAATCTTCCTTCATGTTGTGAGAGGGCTGTTGTACAGAAAGTCTGTCCATGTAATGTCAATGTTACTCAAAGGATAGATTGGTATTTTCTAAGAATACTGCATGGCATTGCTTTCTAACCAGCCAGTTAGATATTTTGACGTTCTTTCAGGATAACCAGCTGTTTCAACGTCAATAGAAATGTGTATTGGCTGCTTGCCAGCACCATCTTGAACTGCTTTAGTCGAAGTAAATGTTACTGTTTGAAGTGCAGAAGGAAGACTCCAGCATTTTGTTTTTGGTTTCATTTATGTCTGCAAAATTACTGTAAAATTAATAATACATTAAATTAACTGCTGCTACACACTTAATTTTTGATGGACCTCTGTATATCATAAAGGGTTCGCGACTAAGCAGTAATTGTAGGTGAAAGCCGTATGACATTTTGATAATTACTTGTTTTTATCGCAACTTGTTATCTCAAAATCCCATTAGCTTTTTTATTAATGGCTCAATGGATTTTATACACTTGGGTGCACACAGACACAATTCTTACTTGTCTTTCAAGATGGAGTTTAACACCCTGCCACTTACATAATTAACATGCAGGTTTAACCCTTAGACTTCCAATAGATCTTGGCAAGTCCCAGCCTCCTTGGACTGACCAGACTCTGCAGGATCCAGATTCCCTGCACCAGCTATCAAGTTGTCGGCTCATGTACTCTAATTCCGAAGGAAATACTGGTGTTGGTTAATAAAAGCTATTCTTATTCTAGAAGTAGACTTATTACTGAATATTAATCGTAAACTACAAAAGTAAATGCTTAAAACACTTCTGCCCCATCTTCCAATTCTCTCCCATTTTCTTTTCCTAATATTTCTCTTTCTTGCTATGTCCCATTTTCCGTACTTGAATTTTACTATTAAAGGGTAATTTTCACTCCCGGGATGGATGCCAGTGGGACGCGTGGGCCAGCCGGCCACCTGAGCGGGAGCTGTAGTGGGAGGCGGGGCCAATTTTAACGGCCGGACCTCAATAAGATCCTGCCGGCCAGCTGCCCGCCCAAAACGGGCAGCCAGAAGCATTTTGTTCAGCTTTGGACTGAGAAAGATCGGGCAGTCCGGAGGCCAGCAGTCAGGTAAATTGCAGGTGGGGGGAGTTTGTAAAGGTTTCGCGAGTGGAAAGGGCGTTAGCCAAGGGCAGCAACGACCCAAACTTTCATTGCAGCGGGAATTAAACTAACCTGCCAACATGGACTTGAACACTTCCTAGAAGGTGACATTTTTCTGCAGTCAAACTTTCCTCCAATGTACGGAGCTTTACTGTGATGGGAAAAGAATGAATTTTCCTCGGAGGCAAACGTAAGATCTCTCCTATCAGTTGGTAGATCTTTCCGATGGACCCACAAGACATGTCTGCTGAATTATGAAGTACTATATGGTGTTGCACACTTCCTGTACAGTATATTATTAATCCCTGCTTTTCATCAATTTGGTGGCATAGAAAGGGTCCCTTAGAAAACGTCAGCAAAAAAAAGTAGAAACTTCACAGAAGCAGGTGGATTTTGCATTCTCCTCTAGTTTGTTTTTGATTGAATTTTTATTATTACTCCTCAGCAAAAAAAATCTGTCTTCAACGTTGGCACTTGGATTAATCATTCCAAGTTTCTTGTACTCAAAATATCATAATGGAACAAACTATTGTTCACTAAATAAGTTTTCATATCTATTTGTCAGACTGACTAAGTCTATAAAGCTTTAGGATGAAATTTGTTGACCTGTTTTTACAACACAACTCTCTCTGGCAACTGTCTGAGGCTGGACCAGACTGTTCGCAAACTTGACGTCATTTTTGACCCCGAGATGAGCTTCCGACCACATATCCGCGCCATCACTAAACCGCCTATTTCCATCTCCGGAACATCACCCGTCTCCGCCCTTGCCTCAACTCATCCGCTGCTGAAACCCTCATCCATGCCTTTGTTACCTCTAGACTTGACTATTCCAACGCACGCCTGGCTGGCCTCCCATCTTCCACCCTCCATAAATTTGAGGTGATCCAAAACTCGGCTGCCCGTGTCCTAACTCGCACCAAGTCCCGTTCACCCACCACCCCTGTGCTCGCTGACCTACAGTGGATCCCGATTAAGCAACGCCTCGATTTTAAAATTATCACCCTTGTTTTTAAATCCCTCTATGGCCTCGCCCCTCCATATCTCTGTAAACTCCTACAGCCCCACAACCCTCTGAGATATCTGTGCTCCTCTAACTCTGGCCTTTTGAGCATCTCCGATTTCAAATCCCACCATGGCAGCTGTGGAATATAAATTCTGTTAATTAAATAAATCTGGAATAAAAAGCTAGTATCAGTAATGGTGACCATGAAACTATTGGATTGTCGTAAAAACCCACCTGGTTCACTAATGGCCTCTAGGGAACGAAATCTGCCGTCCTTGCCTGACCTGGCCTGAATGTGACTCCAGACCCACAGCACTGTGGTTGACTCTGAAATGGCCCAGCAAGCCACTCCGTTGTAACAAACTGCTACAAGAAACAATAATAAGAATAAAACCGGACGGACCACCCGGCATCGACCTAGGCTCTGGCTTCAGACACGAGAAAGGCACATCCAGCCCAGTCAACTCTGCAAAGTCCTCCTCACTAACATTTGGGGACTTGTGCCAAAATTCCACAGAATCATACCTTTCAGCCAATGTCCCAGACTCCTCCATCACCATCCCAGGGTATGTCCTGTCCTACCGGCAGGACAGACCACCAGAGGTGGTGGCACAGTGATATACAGTCGGGAGGGTGTGGTCCTGGTAGTACTCAACATTGACTCCAGACCCCATGAAGTCTCATGGCATCAGGGCAAGGAGACCTCCTGCTGATTATCACCTACCACCTTCCCTCAGCTGATGAATCAGTACTCTTCCATGTTGAACACCACTTGGAAGAAGCACTGAGGGTAGCAAGGGCACAGAATGTACTCTAGGTCGGTGACTTCAATGTCCATCACCAAGAGTGGCTCGGTAGCACCACTACTGACTGAGCTGGCCTGAAGGACATAGCTGCCAGTCTTGGCCTGCAGCAGATGGTGAGAGAAGCAACACGAGGGAAAAACCTACTTTACCTCATCCTCCCCAATCTACCTGTCGCAGATGCATCTGTCCATGACAGTATTGGTAGCAGTGACCACCGCGCAGTCATTGTGGAGATGCAGTCATTGTGGAGATGAAGTCCTGCCTTCACACTGAGGACACCCTCCATCGTGTTGTGTGGCACTACCACCATGTTAAATGAGATCGATTCAGAACAGATCTAGCAGCTCAAAACTGGGCATATATGCGATGCTGTGGGCTAGCAGCAGCAGCAGAATTGTACTCCACCACAATCTGTAACCTCATGGCCCGGCATATCCCTCACTCTACCATGAACATCAAGCCAGGTGACCAACCCTGGTTCAATAAGGAGTTTAGAAGAGCATGCCAGGAGCAGCACCAGGCGTACCTAAAAATGAGGTGCCAACCTGGGGAAGCTGCAACACAGGACTACATGCATGCTAAACAGCGGAAGCAGCATGCTATAGACAGGGCTAAGCAAACCCACAGCCAATGGATCAGATCAAAGCACTGCAGTCCTGCCACATCCAGTCGTGAATGGTGGTGGACCATCAAACAGCTGGCGGGAGGAGGAGGCTCAATGAACATCCCCATCCTCAATGATGGTGGAGCCCAGTACGCGGGTGCAAAAGACAAAGCTGAGGTGTTTGCAACCATCTTCAGCCAGAGTGGTGAGTGGATGATCTATCTCGGCCTCCTCCTGAGGTCCTCACCATCACAGAAGCCAGTCTTCAGCCAATCTGATTCGCTCCATGTGATATCAAGAAAAGGCTGAGCGCACTGGATGCAGCAAAGGCTATGGGCCCTGACAGCATCCCGGCTATCATGCTGAAGACTTGTGCTCCAGAATTAGCCACTCCTCTAGCCAAGCTGTTCCTGTACAGTTATAACACTGGCAACTGCCCGACAATGTGGAAAACTGCCCAGGTATGTCCTGTCCACAAAAAGCAGGACAAATCCAATCCAGCCAATTACCGCCCCATCAGTCTACTCTCAATCATCAGCAAAGTGATGGAAGGTGTTGTCGACAGTGCTATCAAGCAGCATTTACTCACCAATAACCTGCACACCGATGCTCAGTTTGGGTTCCGCCAGGACCACTCGGCTCTAAACTTCATTACAGCCTTGGTCCAACATGGACAAAAGAGCTCAATTCCAGAGGTGAGGTGAGAGTGACTGCTGTTGACATCAAGGCAGCATTTAACTGAGGTTGAAAAGGCCATCCGACAACTGAAGAACAACAAGGCCTCAGGAGCAGATGGAATCCCCGCCGAGGCACTAAAGCATGGTGGAGAAGCACTACTGGCACGAATTCATGAACTCATTTCTCTTATCTGGAAGGAGGAGCGCACGCCAGGGGATCTCGGAGACGCCGTAATTGTGACCATCTTCAAGAAAGGTGACAAGTCCGATTGCGGTAATTACAGAGGAGTTTCCCTGCTATCTGCCACAGGAAAAGTCATCGCAAGAATCCTCCTCAGTTGCCTTCTCCCAGTGGCTGAAGAGCTCCTCCCAGAGTCGCAATGCGGATTCCGCCCACTAAGGGGCACAATGGACATGATCTTCACCGTGCACCAATTACAAGAGAAATGTAGGGAACAGCAGCAATTGCTGTACATGGCCTTCTTTGATCTCACAAAGGCCTTCGACACTGTCAACTGTGAGGGATTATGGAGTGTCCTCCTCAAATTCGGCTGCCCTCAAAAGTTTTTCATTATCCTCCGCCTGCTTCACGACGACATGCAAGCCATGATCCTGAACAATGGTTCCACCACAGGCCCAATTCACGTACGAACCGGGGTCAAGCAAGGCTGTGTCATCGCACCAACGCTCTTCTCAATCTTCCTTGCTGCAATGCTGCAATGCTCCATCTCACCCTCAGTAAGCTCTCCACTGGAGCGGAGCTAATTTACAGAACAAACGGGAAACTGTTCAACCTCCGTCGCCTCCAGTCCAGATCCAAGGTCATCCCATCCTCTGTCATCGAATTACAGTATGCAGACGATGCTTGCGTCTGCGCTCACTCGGAGGTCGAACTCCAAACCATCGTAAACACCTTCACCGAAGCATACGAGAGCATAGGCTTTACACTAAACATCCGTAAGACAAAGGTCCTCTACCAACCTGCCCCCGCCACACAATGCTGCCCCCCGATTATCAAAATCCATGACAAGGCCTTGGACAACGTGGACCACTTTCCATACCTCGGGAGCCTACTGTCAATAAGGGCAGACGTCGACGACGAAGTCCAACACCGCCTTCAGTGTGCCAGTGCAGCCTTCGGTCGCCTGAGGAAGAGAGTGTTTGAAGACCAGGACCTCAAACCCGACACTAAGCTCATGGTCTACAGGGCAGCAGTGATGCCTGCCCTGCTGTATGCCTCAGAGACATGGACCATGTACAGCAGGCACCTCAAAGCACTGGAGAGGTACCACCAACGCTGCCTCCGCAAGATCCTGCAAATCCATTGGCAGGATAGGGGCACCAACGTCATTGTTCTTGCTCAGGCCAACATCCCCAGCAACGAAGCTCTGACCACGCTCAATCAGCTCCGATGGACGGGTCACATTGTCCGCATGCCCGATACGAGACTCCCAAAACAAGCGCTCTATTCGGAGCTCCGGCACGGCAAGAGAGCCCCAGGTGGGCAGAGGAAACGTTTCAAGGACACCCTCAAAGGCTCCTTGAAAAAATGTAACATCCCCACCGACACCTGGGAATCCCTGGCCCAAGACCGCACAAAGTGGAGGAGAAACATCCGGGAAGGCGCCGAACACCTCGAGTCTCTTCGCTGGGAGCAAGCGGAAGCCAAGCGCAGGCAGCGCAAGGAGCGCACATCAACCCAAGCACCCCACCCAACCGCCCCTTCAACCACCATCTGCCCCACCTGCGACAGAGATTGTAGGTCCCGCATTGGACTCATCAGTCACCTGCGAACTCATTTTTAATGTGGAAGCAAGTCATCCTCGGTTCCGAGGGACTGCCTAAGAAGAAGATTTGACTGAGTGTGGCATCAAGGAGACATAGTAAAACTGAAGTCAATGGGAATCGGGGGGAAAACTCTCCTGGCTGGAATCATACCTAGCACAAAGGAAGATGGTTGTGGTTGTTGGAAGCCAATCATCTCAGCCCCAGGACATCGCTGCAGGAGTTCCTCAGGGCAGTGTCCCAGGCCCAACCATCTTCAGCTGCTTCATCAATGACCTTCCCTCCATCATAAGGTCAGAAGTGGGGATGTTCACTGAAGACTGCACAGTGTTCAGTTCCATTTGCAACTCCTCCGATAAGGAAGCAGTCCATGCCCGAATGCAGCAAGACCTGGATTACATTCAGGCTTGTGCTGATAAGTGGCAAGTAACATTCACGCCACACAAGTGCCAGGCAATGACTTTATTTTATTATTCGATCCTGAGATGTGGGTGTCACTGGCAAGGCCAGCATTTATTGCCCATCCTTAATTGCCCTTGAGATGGTGGTGGTGAGCCGCTTCTTAAACCACTGTCATCCTGATGCTCTCCAACAAGGGAGCATCTAACCTCTGCCACTTGACATTCAACAGCATTACCATCGCCGAATCCCCCACCATCAACATCCTGGCGGGGTCACCATTTACCAGAAACTTAACTGGAGCAGTCACATAAATACTTTGACTACAAGAGCAGGTCAGAGGCTGGGTATTCTGCGGCGACTGTCTCACCTCCTGACTCCCCAAAGCCTTTCCACCATCTGCAAGGCACAAGTCAGGAGTGTGATGGAATACTCTCCACTTGCCTGGATGAGTGCAGCTCCAACAACACTCAAGAAGTTCAACACCATCCAGGACAAAGCAGCCCACTTGATTGGCACCCCATCCTCCACCTTAAACATTCACTCCTTCCACCACCGGCACACCGTGGCTGCAGTGTGTGCCATCTACAAGATGCACTGCAGCAACTCGTCAAGGCTTCTTCGGCAGCACCTCCCAAACCCACGACCTCTACCACCTAGAAGGACAAGGGCAGCTTTTGCATGGGAACACCACCACCTCCAAGTTCCCCTCCAAGTCACACACCATCCTGACTTGGAAATATATTGCCGTTCTTTTATAGTCGCTGGGTCAAAATCCTGGAACTCCCGCCCTAACAGCACTATGGCAGCATCTTCACCACACGGACTGCAGTGGTTCAAGAATGCTGCTCACCATCACCTTCTCAAGGGCAATTAGGGATGGGCAATAAATGATGGCCTTGCCAACGACGCCCACATCCCAGAAAGGAATTTAAAAAAAGTCGCTCCACCATTGGTGGCCGTGCCTTCAGCTGCCAAGGCCCTATGCTCTGGAATTCCCTCCCTAAACCTCTCCACCTCACTACCTCTCTTCCCCCTTTAAGACGCTCCTTAAATACTACCTCTTTGACTAAGTTTTTGGTCATCTGCCCTAATATCTCCTTATGTGACTCGGTGTCAAATGTTGTTTGATCACGCTCCTGTGAAGCGCCTTGGGACATTTTACTACATTAAAGGCTCTATATAAATATAAGTATAAGTTGTTGTTGTACATGAATTTCACTGAATGGAATTTTTTATCCTACTTCTATTTTATTAAATCTAATCTACTTGAAGAGGAGACTTAATTCTACAATTAAGCAGGTGAGAATGGAACAAGCTGTGCCTATATAAATGGATGAATCACATGATTCCACTCCAAGGCTATCTTGGGTTGCTTTCTTTTTTTAAACTGTGAGGGAGACAGAAGAGAGAAAATCTAGCACATGGTTACCATGCCGACCTTTGCAGTTGTATCAATGGGAGAGGGGCAACGGGTAAGAGATGGTACAAAAGGGGCATCTGTCTCTCTATCTCCAGTTTTGTACCTACAGACAGGCAGAATGCGAGAGGCACCCTGCTCTGGTAAGTGAAATTGTTTTTTTGTGTGTGGAAAATAAGATGTGTGTGTCTGCCAAGAATTATTAAAGAGCTAACTGCTGCAGAACATGTTTTGTTGACAGTGACCTTGTTTCTGAATTAGATCTACAGTGATTATGGAGCAGGAAATTAGAAATTTGTGGCATTGTCAGTATTTAGTTGCTTTAAATAGAGCCAGACCTAAAGGCGGGTAATTTGATGGTTCTGTATTCTGGCCTTTGGCATGCAGGTGACCTTTCTGTAACAGTAAGTGTATTCTTTAGATGACCAAAATTTGAAAATGAGGATCCCTAACTCTATTTTAAATCTCATTAATCTAGTTTTTTTTTTAGCAGATCTTCCTTCTCATAGTCTCTGCAGTATGCAACAGATTTCAGTATTAAATCCTCAATCCAATTCCATTGCATTTAGTGTTTGCTTTCACAATGTGACTGTCACTTTAGTTGCAAAATATATTAAAACAAAGTGGAGCTTCCCCCACCACCCACCCCACCCCACCCCTCCCGCACTGCCACTGTGCTATCAAATCCACCATGCTGAGTACAGGAAGGGAGGCAGTGTGCTTGAAGTCATTATACTAATTTTGAAGCTCCTTCACAGACTTTCTTTGTCTTTCAGCATTTTGTATCCAGTTTGTGTAAGGCAGGAATAGACTCTTAAAATGTTAAAATGTCACATAATCTAAATGCTGTGAATTTTTTTTTTTTAAATGTTGATATATTTGTACAGCAGTCTGGCGTGTAAGGGGAGTCAACTATAAGTATTAAATATTTGTGTGTGTTTGGTGGTATTAAAATGGGTATATATGTTGATGGCTTTTAAAATCAATTACAGGTTAAAGTTTTCAATTGGTACAGTATTCTCATTTCTTGACTAACCGATAAGTTGCCCCATGGAATTAGAAAAAGGGGCTAACAAAGTAACCCCTGACCTCTGTCAGTCTGGTTCAACCAAAAGTAATGGAGAGAGTTCTATACACAGTTTGGTTTAAAGTTCAAAAAGACTTTATTTCAAACAAAATCAATCTCAAAGATGTGACTGTTGGCAATAGACATTGTGTACTCTCTTCCCAGTACAGTTTAGGCTGGTACATTGCTGAACTTGCTGTTTAGTTATTTCACTTTATTCAACTTATTCTTAGTTTGATGAGACAGTATTCATCTCCACATTCACTGTTAAAATAGAAGGTATAAAATATCCTGATAACATGTTGTTCATTTTCATCACGTGATGTTCATGCTGTTGAGGATGTGACATGAATACAATGGAACCATTCAGCAGTAATAGGAAGAGGAAAATCCTTCTGGGGTCCATTGCTTGCTGTGCTTGTAATGGTATAATGGTGAGATGCTTAGCTCATTTTAGTGTGCAATTTTTATTGTAATTGGAAATGGCGAAGGGTGCACAGCAGAGCTTTTCATGTGCCTGACAACTTGGCCACATGAACTGATGGTGCTCTTGAGACAGCCTTTAGATGAAGGTCTGGTTAAACTGTCAGACATTGGACATGAATATGTGAGAAGTGATTCCCTGGCAGTGTCTGACTGTGTATTACTGAAAAGTCAGTGTGATATCTACCTTCATGCAAGGAGACAAGAACTTGTAACCTGAGTAAATCCATCTGGACGGAGTACAGCATAGGCTGGATGTCAATAGACCAAAGTGAAGCTCTACAGGGAACCTATAGGTTGCTGTATGATTGAATGGACATTTCCACGGAGGAACCGGAGGTTGAAATGTGGTGTTCTAGGATGTGGATTTTGTTTTTCATTCATGGGATGTGGGCGTCGCTGGCAAGGCCAGCATTTATTGTCCATCCCTAATTGCCCTCGAGAAAGTGGTGGTGAGCCGCCTTTCTTGAACCGCTGCAGTCCACCATAGCAGTTTTTTTTTGATACAACGGAGTGGCTTGCTAGTGGCCATTTCAGAGGGCAGTTAAGGCATTGCTGTGGGTCTGGAGTCACATATAGGCCAGACCAGGTAAGGACAGCAGGTTTCCTCCCCTAAAGGACATTAGTGAACCAGTTGGGTTTTTACAACAATCCGGTAGTTTCATGGTCACCATTACTGATGGTATTACCAGTCCAGTAACATTACCACTATGCAACTGTTCCCTATATTTGTGTATATAGATGAAGATTGATTGTAGTGCTTAGAGCCAATGAAATATGTGTGCATTATTGCTGCTTTTGATTGTACCTGTTTTACAAACTGACGTCTAACTAGCTCAATGCTGTAACCTCATTGCATAGGGAGTTGCTGCATTACACTGGATAGATGCAAGAAAGGTGAGTGTGTAACCAAGAGTATGGCATGGTTTACAAAGGAAATGAAACCCAATATTCAGACTGCTGCATATCCAAATAGGCCTCTTCCATTGTTCAATTAACATTGACTGTGCCATGACCTTTCAAGAACTGGTATCCTATCAATTTAAAGGATCAGAAGGGCCCATTTCTCCTACTTCCATCCACTTGAAGCAGAACAGCATGTGGTAGTTAAATAGCATAAAGACCTAGACAAGGCTCATGGGAAAACATAACCAAAAGTTATAAGCAGACATGAAACAACTAACATCTGATAGTTTAGGTGTGAAAGAGCCTCCAAGGTGGCCAAGATAACAGAGGGTTGATGAGGGCAGTGCAGTTGATGTGGTGTCTATGGACTTTCAAAAGGCATTTGATAAAGTGCCACATAATAGGCTTGCCAGCAAAGTTGAAGCCCATGGAATAAAATGGACAGTGGCAGCATGGATACGAAATTGGCTAAGTGACAGGAAACAGAGAGTAGTGGTAAATGGTGGTTTTTCAGACTGGAGGAAGGTATATAGTGGTGCTCCCTAGGGGTCGATACTGGGATCACTGCTTTTCTTGATATATATTAATGACTTGGACTTGGGAGCACAGGGCACAATTTCAAAATCTGGAGATGACACAAAATTTGGAAGTATAGTGAACAGTGAGGAGGAGAGTGATAGACTTCAGGAAGACATAGACAGGCTGGTGAAATGAGTGGACACATGGCAGATGATATTTAACGTAGAAAAGTGCGAAGTGATACATTTTGGCAAGAAGAACGAGGAGAGGCAATATAAACTAAAGGGTACAATCCTAAAGTGGGTGCATGAACAGAGAGACCTGGGGGTATGTGTGCACAAATCGTTGAAGGTGGCAGGGCAGCTTGAGAAAGCAGTTAGAAAAGCATATGGGATACTGGGCTTCATAAATAGAGGCATAGAGTACAAAAGCAAGGAAGTTATGATGAACCTTTATAAAACACTGGTTCGGCCTCCACTGGAGTATTGTGTCCAATTCTGGGCACCGCATCTTAGGAAGGATGTGAAGGCCTTAGAGAGGGTGCAGAAAAGATTTGCAAGAATGATTCCAGGGATGAGGAACTTCAGTTACGTGGATAGACTAGAGAGGCTGGGGTTGCTCTCCTTAGAGCAGAGAAGGTTGAAAGGAGATTTGATAGAGGTGTTCAAAATCATGAGGGGTCTGGACAGAGTAGATAGAGAGAAACTGTTCCCATTGGTGGAAGGGTCGAGAACCAGAGGACACAGAATTAAGGTGATTGGCAGAAAAACCAAAGGCGACATGAGGAAAAACTTTTTTATGCAGCGAGTGGTTAGGATCTGGAATGCACTGCCTGAAAGGGTGGTGGAGGCAGATTCAATCGTGGCTTTCAAAAGGCTACGGGGAAAGGGCGGGGGAGTGGGACTAGCTGAAGTGCTCTTGCAGAGAGCCAGCACAGACTCAACAGGCTGAATGGCCTCCTTCTGTGCTGTGACCATTCTATAATTCTATGATTGGGTCTTAAGCTGTAACGCTGGTTTAGCCTGCGTTTACTGCAAGGTGCCACCTTGGTAAAAGAGTTGAAGCCTGCGCTAGGAACGGCCTTCCAAGGTATCGTTAAAGGACTGATTGCCACTTAATTTGCCTGCGAGCGCCCATTAAAGAGGCTGCACTGCATTTTGGTGGCTAGCGCTTGACCGAACACCCTCTCCTAACAGCGACCCACTGATTGGGAGTAAACAAGACATTGCAGAGGATTTTGAGCACTACTTAAAGGTTTATCATCTTTTACTGTTCACTTACTGTTGAAAAGGACTTTTGAATCACATCGTGAGACTTTCTGGGACACCCTGTCAAGACTTCACCAAAACACTATCAACATTTATTCTGGAAATTCTCAGAGGACTTCACCTAAAAAGAGTAAGTGCTGCGCTACTCCAGCTTTCTGGAATCACCAGGAGAAAGGGAGTGCTTGGTCATCGGCATCTTACTAGGGGCCCCCCTTGGATTGGATGAGGAATGGGAGGAGGACATGAGGCCAGGCAGAGCAGCACCACCTGCTGCAGGAGAGAGGGACAGGAGGGTGAGGTGAACTCCTTCCCCCACTATGGGTACAGGACATCCCTCTTCCTCAGGACCTCCTTCAGTAGGACCTCTAGTGCCGCATCCGAGAACCTGTGCGCCCTCTCACTCGGTCCATGAGACATCCTAAAACCTGCTGCTGTGTCACAGCCAGCACATTACACACCTTCAGTGGAGTGAGTGGAGACCACATAGACTGAATCGTAGAATCATAGAGTCATTGAAAGTTACAGCACAGAAGGAGGCCATTTCGGCCCATCGTGTCCACGCCGGCCAACAAAGAGCTATCCAGCCTAATCCCACTTCCCAGCTCTTGGTCCATAGCCCTGCAGGTTAGAGCATCCAAAGTGCACATCTAAGTACTTCTTAAATGTGTTTAGGGTTTCTGCCTCTACCACCCTTTCAGGCAGTGAGTTCCAGACCCCCACAACCCTCTGGGTGAAGAAATTTCCCCTCAAATCCCCTGTAAGCCTTCCACCCATTACTTTAAATCTGTGCCCCCTGGTTTTTGACCCCTCTGCTAAGGGAAACGGGTCCTTTCTATCCACTTTATCTATGCCCCTCATAATTTTATACACCTCTATTATGTCCGTGTGTAATTGAGATATGGACTGCAGGAGTTGGTTATAACAGGTCTTTACTGAGTGGAGACAAACTGGAACTAACTATGCAAAGTTACTACACAGGCTTATATACAGGGGTGGTCACTACTGGTACTGCAGTATACAGGGGCTGCAGAATATAGTTCCTTCTGCAAAGTACATACATTACAATTCCTCCCCTTTTAGCTAAACAGTACATAACATTCGATTAATAATTAAATAACATATCTACAATTACAGTTGTCATATACATTAGCTGAAGTTAAGCAAATATAAGTTCAGTCTTTGAGGAGGCTTCCTGATTCTGTCTGGATAACGCCTCTTTGGGGTATCAGGTTCTTCTGGCAGAGTTGATTCGGAATCAACGTCGTTGTTGGGTTCGTCTGCTTCCAATATTCCCGATTCTGAGGTAGATGCAATTGGTACTTCAGTTTCATCACCAGGTGTATTGGATCGTGGTGTGGAATTGACGTTTTCCAGTGACTCTAGAATCTGGTCAGCATGGCATCTTACAATGCTCTCTCCAACGTCCAGAGTATACATTAGAGGTCCTTGCCGTGTACAGATCGTTCCTGGCTGCCATTTCTCTGTGCGGTAGTCCCGGGCCAAAACTGGTTGACCTATCTTAAAACTCCTGGTCGGCCTTTCATTCACATTCTGAAACTGCCTGTTCTCCACATCTCTTCTGATGTTTGGCTTAACCAAATCCAAGCGGCATCGTTGTCTTCGATTGAAGAACATCATGGCTGGAGTTTGGTTGGTAACCGCATGTGTCGCATTCCGGTAGGCAAACAAGAAGTTATCCACCTTGTGTTGTAGGGGTATGTCTTCATTACACATTGCCTTGATAGCCTTCTTGAATGTTTGAATGAACCTCTCAGCCAATCCATTGGTGGCTGGATGATATGGGGCGGATGTATAATGCTTAACACCATTGTTCTTTAAGAACCTCCGGAACTCTTCAGACACAAACTGTGGTCCATTGTCGGAGCAAATCTGTTCAGGCAGCCCATTTCTGGCGAATATGGTTCGTAAGACTGTGATAGTTTTTTCTGTGGTGGTTGAGGACATTTTTATTACCTCTGGCCACTTTGAATGTGCATCCACCGCAATTAAAAACATCGAGTGCATAAATGGACCAGCAAAATCAATGTGCACCCTTTGCCATGGAGATGAGGGCCACTCCCATGGATGTAGAGGGGCTTGTGGTGGGGCGTTTTGGACCTTCTGGCATCCTGTACAGCTCTTGGTCATCTCTTCGATTTCTCTATCGATTCCCGGCCACCACACAAACGCTCTGGCTAAGTTCTTCATTTTTACCCCTCCCAGATGACCCTCATGAAGCTCATTGAGCACTCTATCCTTCAATTTGGGTGGAAACACTACTCTGGATCCATACATCAAGGTTCCTCGGCACACTGACAGCTGTTCTCTTCTCGGCGAGAATGCTGGCAACAGTGGTTCGCCATGTGCTGGCCATCCCTTCACCGTTAAATCATAGACCCAGGAGAGTGTCGGGTCATTTCGTGTTTCCTTTTCTATGTTTGCATTCGTCACAGGTAGACATTCGACTATGGTTGAGTGGAATATCTCCACTGGATCCACTGCAGGCGCTTCTTCCACCGTCGGCAACGGTAGGCGTGACAATCCATCAGCATTCCCATGCTGTTTAGTTCCTTTGTACTCAATGTCATATTGGTGTGCCCCTAGGAAAAGGGACCACCTCTGTAGCTGTTATGCTGTCATTATCGGGACGCCCTTCTGAGGGTTGAAAATGGAGACAAGAGGTTGATGATCAGTTAGTAGAGTAAATTTCTGACCGTGCAGGTAGTGATTGAACTTCTTCACCCCCCCACACCAGGCTGAGGGCCTCTCTGTCAATCTGGGCGTAGTTACGCTCGGCTGAAGTTAACGAGCGTGACGCAAAAGCTATCGGCCTCTCTGAACCATCAAGGAATTTACGTGACAGTACCGCTCCAATGCCGTAGGGAGACGCATCACACGCCAGTCTTATCGGTAGTGATGGGTTGTAGTGAGCCAATACTTCTCTTGAAGTGATTAGGTCTTTACTCTTCTGAAAGGCCCGCTTACATTCATCGCTCCATTTCCATGCTACTCCAGTTTGTAGTAGGGCGTTCAGTGGGTGCAGAATTGTGGACAAATTCGGCAAAAACTTATGGTAGTAATTCACCAATCCGAGGAATGACCTCAGTTGCGACACATTTTCAGGCGCTGGAGCCTTAACTACCGCTTCAATTTTGTCAGGGGACTTATGTAACCCCTCTTCATCAATCACGTGGCCACAATACGATATCTGTTTCTTAAAAAACTCGCACTTTGGGCGGTTGGCTCGTAGCCCATGTTCTCTTAGTCTAGTGAGCACCTGCTCTAGGTTGGCAAGGTGTTCACTGTCATCTTCACCTGTCACTAGGATGTCGTCCAAGTAACACTGAGTCCCCGGAATCCCTTGCAGGACTTGTTCCATCGCTCTTTGCCATATCGCCGGAGCTGATGCTGCTCCGAATACCAGTCGATTATACTGGTAAAGACCTTTGTGAGTGTTTATCGTGAGATACTTCCTAGACGATTCTTCAACCTCCATCTGCAAATATGCTTGTGCTAGGTCAATTTTTGTAAAACGCTTCCCTCCAGATAGTGAGGCAAAAATATCTTCTATCCTCGGGAGAGGATATTGTACTGTGTGAAGGACTGGGTTCACCGTCACCTTGAAGTCCCCATAGATGCGAACCTTCCTTGGCTCCTCAGACTTATTGTTTAATGTTTTCTTCATGACAGGAACGATGGGTGTCGCCCACTCGTGCCAGTCTACCTTCGATAACACGCCTGCATTCTCCAGCTCTGCCTCGACGGCTGGGCGAATTGCATGTGGTACCGGTCTTGCTTTGAAAAACTTGGGAATTGCATTCTCTTCTATTTTTATCGAGGCGGTTACGCCTTTAAGACTTCCCAGTTCTTGTTGAAATACCTCTTTGGCGTTAGCTAAGATTTTTGACAATCGTCCAGGTGTGACGTCGTCATCCTTTTTACCAGCCACCGTCAGTGCCTGAATGGAGTGCCAGTTTAAACTTATCTTTCTGATCCATTCACGTCCCAATAACGGTGGTCCACCATCCTGCAGTATGTACAGATACAATTTCTGTATTTCCTTGCCGTTGTATTCGACAGGCACCCTTATTTTCCCTCTGGGGTATACTTTTTGCCTCGTATACGTCTTCATGGCAATGGATGTCTCTTTCAAGGGTATGTGTGAGAATAGCCGCTCGTAGTCTCGTCGATTCATGATGGTCAGGGCTGATCCTGTATCCAATTCCATTTTGACTTGGGACCCTGCTATCGTGAGGGTGACCCAAATGGTTCGGTGATCCTCTTTTGCGATTACGTTGTGAAGTTTGAGACAGCTTAGTCTCTTGTTCCCAGATTGACTATCGCTCTTCTGGTCTTCGGAACTACTGTCCGTCATCTTTTGTACTTTCCTGTACTGTTCCTTAGTAGCCTTTTTGTTGTCGTTAGTCTTCTTCCCAGACCTGCAAACTCGTGCAATGTGTCCCATCTTTCCGCATTGCCTGCATATTTTGTCCTTTGACCAGCAGTCCTTCTGGTCATGGGTTGTTCTGCCGCAGCGATAACATTTTTCAAATCCCCGTGTCATTTCGTGGGTGCCGTATTCCTGTGGCTTTTGCTGTATTTCCGCAGCTCCCCTTGCTGCTGCTTCGTACGATACTGCCACGCTGAAAGCCTTATCTAGCGTCAGCTCTTTCTTCTGGCCTCGGCCTCTGACAACTTCGCTTCAGGGATGGATCCCCATGAGGTGGTGCAGACTGTAGGTAAGTTCGGATCTGCTCGTTGCCAGTATTATGTCCATGTGTAATTGAGACATGGACTGCAGGAGTTGGTTATAACAGGTCTTTACTGAGTGGAGACAAACTGGAACTAACTATGCAAAGTTACTACACAGGCTTATATACAGGGGTGGTCACTACTGGTACTGCAGTATACAGGGGCTGCAGAAT
Organism: Somniosus microcephalus; assembly: GCF_052327205.1. Classification (NCBI taxonomy): domain Eukaryota; kingdom Metazoa; phylum Chordata; class Chondrichthyes; order Squaliformes; family Somniosidae; genus Somniosus; species Somniosus microcephalus. The sequence goes on along the minus strand of NC_140999.1, from coordinate 122,723,134 downwards.
ATAGTTTCTTCTGCAAAGTACATACACTACAACCTCAATAAGGTCTCACCTCAACCTCCTCTGTTCCAAGGAAAACAGACCCAGCCTATCCAGTCTTTCCTCATAGCTAAGATTCTCTACTCCCGGCAACATCCTTGTAAATCTCCTCTGTACCCTCTCTAGTGCAATCACATCTTTCCTGTAATGTGGTGACCAGAACTGCATGCAGTACTCTAGCTGCTCCACAAACATTGCGTCTAATCAGCACTCAAGTGCTAAACCTGCAGGTGTCTGTTTTAGCACTTCCAGGCAAGTTCAAATTATGGTAATCAGCAAAATTGCATGCTAACTCTAGACTTTCAAACAGGCTTATTAGCACAGTTCCCACTTAGCGCCTGTTTACACTCATTCACCAAAATAACCCCCAGTGTTCCCTCATCCTAGGCCTAGTGGAGGCTGAACTATATAGTTGGTGGAATAACTCCATGCTGAATGAAATGGACTGTATGATAAGCTGTAGTTTGCTATCCCTTAGGGTTGACAGAATAAATTTAGCAACTTCGAAAGCTAAGCAGCAATGGTTGGATTATCTGCAGGCTGTTTCCCATGTAGTTTTATTGTTCAAGTCTGTCAAGTGATTTGATTTTAGTTTCTTTCTCACTGGGGCTGAGAAGGGGGCAGGTTTCAATTTAAATTTCAGATGATCCAGATACTTCACCCTCTGACTATCAAATAATGCCTCAGCTATTCTGTGTTAGTTAATAGTGGAAACTGGCAACAAAGGAAAAATGAGTAAGGATTGCAGGAGCTGTTACCGTCTAATTTTGGACAAATGTCCATATATCAGCTGGCACAGAAAGAGGGAGATGTAATATGCATGGGGTTGGTCCAGTCTGGCGCCTATTTCCTGATCTCTCGGGTACAGTGGTGGTTATAAATCACGTTTTCGCTCTGATTGAAGAGTGCGAAAAGTACCTGCACTGCAAATTGAAATAAAATGTTGTTATTTTCTGGATGTTTGGCAGTGATATTATCTACATTGCTAATGAAATCATTGTGCCCTGGAAAAAAAATTAAGTCCTCATTGTTGGGGGAAATTGGGCTTATTTCTAATTGTAGGAGAGCAGCAAGACGAAGAATTCTATTCACTTTCAGTGTTACACAAAGGGACATGGTTAACCCTGTGAAGTGACTGGTAAAAGCTCTATTGCGCCACATGTTATTTATGTCACTTGCAGATGATCTAACATAACGACATTGGGGGGTGAATTTCATTGGGGCTGCGCAGCATAACTTTGACAGAAACCCCATTTGGCTTTTGAGTTACACTGGTTTTTATAATTTAGCATTGGTGGAGCTTATTTTACTTCAAATTTGTAGGGGGTGGTGGGGTTGGCGCGTGCGCCCAGTCAGTTATGCCCCTGACTGTTTGTGAGCGGTTCGAATCGCTCCCACGCCCCTGGGTTCTAGACGCCGGACTTAGGTACAGGCGGCGGATACAGAAAAGACTCGAGTAGACAGGTGGTTTGGATGTAAGCAAAACCAAGATTTTATTAAACAGAAAATAGAAATTAACACAATCTTATGAGAAGTTACTAGTGTAAAATTACAGGCAAATACAAAATAACTATATACTTATACAGGGAATGGGGAACACACGGCACATCGAGGGAAAACAACTATCTTAACAATCCCCTTATCCTTATCCCACCCCTTATACCTAACTAGATTAAGCTATGAGGGGCCAGAATTCATGCTCACCAATCAAAATCTGCTGAATTCAAACAACGGTGGGGCTTGGGGTTCGCTCTTTGTGCTCTCTGGGGCCTGCCGTCATCACGTGGTCTCGGGGCACTGCAAGGGTGTCGTCCAGGTACCAGGACCCCAAGGTTAAAGTCTTTGGGTACTTTACCTCGCAGGGATGATGGTTCCTCTTCCTCGGGTGGCAGTTGGAGTTTGCATGAAGATAGTCACAGGTCGGCTGGATTGAAGGCCCAATTATTCGAAGCTTTCTTCAATCATCTTCCCATTCGTCTTCCCAATTCGTCTCGCCTCCTCACCTCGTCGCGTCCCACTTCGCCTGGCCTGGTTTGTCCGTGTCCACCTGGTGCAATGCCGGGCGTTCCTGATGGAATGGGGAAAGGCACGGGCAGTGGCCAGGCGGTAAGTGCGGGACGGGGGAAGAGCAGCAGCCACGAGGGCGAGGAGCAAGAAGAAGAAGAGAGATTGCTACCTGGGGCCTTCAGTTATACTCCTTCGGATGGCCCTTATCTGCGTGCCAAATCAGGTTAGTTCTTTGTCCCAATCTTGGCGGGCTAGTTTAAATAATGGTAGCAATCTAAACTAACTGTTTTTAGATGGCCGGTAATCGCATCTGCTGGCCTGATTATCGAGTTGTTTTGTTATTAATACACCTTAATCGGCCTGACCAGCCTCGATGGCTTCCTTAAGCTGTTCCTGATTATTTATGCAAACTGCTTGATGGCCTTAAGTATAGGCCTAACTGATTTTGAAATGTCTCTGATTTGGCTTAATACATATTCAAAGTCCTGTCTGCTTTTCAAAATACAAAGTCTCTCTTCACAGAAACTGCAGCTTTGGTTTCGATTTCTCCACAAGCTGCTTGTGCCACAGAGTCCAAGCTTTTAAAATCTTACAGGCTTTCGGCCACGAGGTGCGGACGCCATCTTTGGGCACCCTTTGTTTTAAAATGTCCACGCAGGGTCCCTTTTATTGATAATAACCTTTGGGGAAATGTGGACATTTTGCGATTCTACAAATTCTAACATTGGAAAGTCGTTCAGTGTAATGGTTAATAAGCAGCTCACAAATGTACACGTCTAAATATTCCTCAAGGGACAAGGTGATGCCAGTCAGTTTCAAACATCCCCAAATATGAGACACTGACAAGGAAAATGTACGACTTCCACTGAAACTCCTCCAGAATTAGATGTGTACATACTCCTTTAGCTAATTCAAAGAAAAAGTAGATTTGAGTATAAGCTGGGTAGCACTTTATAGTTTTACGTTTTCACTAAAATAGGCAAATGGAAGAAAATATAGCCCTGGCTTAAGTATTGTTACAGGCCAGAATTTGCTGCTAAAATAATCCTGACTATTGTGGCTCCAACTGCACAGGAGAGAATCTGTATCATTTAATAAAATCCTTCGCCTTTCAGACAAGGTGAATCTGCGCTGCAGACATCTCCCCGATTGGAGGGAGGAAGGAAATCTTCCGTCCTTACCCGGTCTGGCTTATATGTGACTCCAGACCCACAGCCATGTGGTTGACTCTTAACTGCCCTCTAAAATGGCCTAGCAAGCCACTTAGTTGTAAAAAACCACTACTAAAAACATTAAGAATAAAACCGGACGTCACCCAGCATCGACCTCGGCACCGGCTACGGACACGACAGCGGCACACCCAATCCAGTCGACCCTGCAAAGTCCTCCTCACCAACATCCGGGGTCTTGTGCCAAAATTGGAAGAGCTGTCCCACAGACTGGTCAAGCAACAGCCTGACACAGTCATACTCACAGAATCATACCTTTCAGTCAATGCCCCAGATTCTCCATCACCATCCCTGCGTATGTCCTGTCCCACCAGCAGGACAGACCCACCAGTGGTGGTAGCACAGTGGTATACAGTCGGGAAGGAGTGGCCCTGGGAGTCCTCAACATTGACTCTGGACACCATGAAGTCTCATGGCTCCAGGTCAAGTATGGGCAAGGAAACCTCCTGCTGATTACCACCTACCACCCTCCGTCAGCTAATGAATCAGTACTCCCCATGTTGAACACCACTTGGAAGAAGCACTGACAGTAGAAAGGGCACAGAATGTACTCTGGGTGGGGGATTCAATGTCCATCACCAAGAGTGGCTCGGTAGCACCACTACTGACCGAGCTGGCTGAGTGAGTCCTGAAGGACATAACTGCAAGTCTGGGCCTGTGACAGGTGGTGAGAGAACTAACACGAGGGAAAAACCTACTTGACCTCGTCCTCACCAACCTACCTGTCGCAGATGCATCTGTCAATGACAGCATTGTTAGCAGTGACCACTGCACAGTCATTGTGGAGACGAAGTCCCATCTTCATACTGAGGACACCCGACATCATGTTGTGTGGCACTACCACCGTGCTAAATGGGATAGATTCAGAACAGCTCAAAACTGGGCATCCATGAGGCGCTGTGGGCCATCAGCAGCAGAATTGTATTCCATCACAATCTGTAACCTCATGGCCCGGCATATCCCTCACTCTACCATTACCATCAAGCCAGGGGACCAACCCTGGTTCAATAAGGGGTGTAGAAGAATATGCCAGGAGTAACTCCAGGTGCACTTAGAATTGAGGTGTCAACCTGGGGAAGCTCCAACACAGGACTACATGCATGCTAAAAAGCGGAAGCAGCATGCTCTAGACAGAGCTAAGCAATACCACAATCAGCGGATCAGATCAAAGCTCTGCAGTCCTGCCACATCCAGTCGTGAATGATGGTGGACCAATAAACAACTTACGGGAGGAGGAGGCTCCATGAATATCCCCATCCTCAATGATGGTGGAGCCCAGCATGTGAGTGCAAAAGACAAGGCTGAAGCGTTTGTAACCATCTTCAGCCAGAAGTGCCGAGTGGATGATCCATACCGGCCTCCTCCTGAGGTCCCCACAATCACAGAGGCCAGTCTTCAGCCAATTCGATTCACTCCACGTAATATCAAGAAATGGCTGTGCACACTGGATACGGAAAAGGCTGTGAGCCCCGACAACATCCCGACTGTCGTGCTCAAGACTTGTGCTCCAGAATTAGCCGCGCCTCCAGCCAAGCTGTTCCAGTACAGCTACAACACTGGCATCTATCCGACAATGTGGAAAACTGCCCAGGTATGTCTTGTCCACAAAAAGCAGGACAAATCCAATCTGGCCAATTACCGCCCCATCAGTCTACATTCAATCATCAGCAAAGTGATGGAAAGTGTCATCGACAGTGCTATCAAGCGGCACTTACTCACCAATAACCTGCTCACTGATGCCCAGTTTGGGCTCCACCAGGACCATTCGGCTCCAGACCTCATTGCAGCCTTGGTCCAAACATAGAAAAAAGAGTTGAATTCCAGAGGTGAGGTGAGAGTGACAGCTCTTGACATCAATTTGACCAAGTGTGGCATCAAGGAGCCCTAGTAAAACTGAAGTCAATGGGAATCGGGGGGGAAACTCTCCACTGGCTGGAGTCATACCTAGCACAAACAAAGGTGGTTGTGGTGGTTGGAGGTCAATCATCACAGACCCAGGACATCGCTGCAGGAGTTCCTCAGGGCAGTGTCCTAGGCCCAACCATCTTCAGCTGCTTCATCAATGACCTTCCCTCCAACATAAGGTCAGAAATAGGGATGTTCACTGATGATTGCTCAGTGCCATTCACAACTCCTCAGATTATGAAGCAGTCCATGCCCGCATGCAGCAAGACCTGGACGACATTCAGGTTGGGCTGATAAGTGGCAGGTAACATTCGTGCAACACAAGTGTCAGGCAATGGCTATCTCCAACAAGCGAGGGTCTAACCACAGCCCCTTGACATTCATAGGCATTACCATCGCTGAATCCCCCACCATCAACATCCTGGGGGGTCACCATTGACCAGAAACTTAACTGGACCAGCCACATAAATACTGTGGCAACAAGAGCAGGTCAGAGGCTAGGTATTCTGCGGCGAGTGTCTCACCTCCTGACTCCCCAAAGCCTTTCCACCATCTACAAGGCACAAGTCAGGAGTGTGATGGAATACTCTCCACTTGCCTGGATGAGGCAGCTCCAACAGCACTCAAGAAGCTCGACACCATCCACCACCTTAAACAGTCACTCCCTCCACTACCGGCGTACCGTGGCTGCAGTGTGTACCATCTACAAGATGCACTGCAGGAATGCACCAAGGCTTCTTCGGCAGAACCTCTACCTCTACTACCTAGAAGGACAAGGGCAGCAGGTGCATGGGAACATCACCGCCTCTAAGTTCCCCTCCAAGTCGCACACCATCCTGACTTGGAAATATATCACCGATCCTTCATCATCGCTGGGTCAAAATCCTGGAACTCCCTCCCTAACAGCACTGTGGGAGTACCTTCACCACACGGACTACAGGGGTTCAAGAAGGCAGCTCACCACCACCTTCTCGAGGGCAACTAGGGATGGGCAATAAATGCTGGCCTTGCCAGTGACACCTACCTCTCAGGAATGAATAAATAAAATTGTTTGCTGTTACATAATCATAGTAATAGGAAGTTACTTTGTCAGAGCTGAGACACAATGAGGAACAAATTAAGGGTCAAGAAAGGTTTGTGTTGCAGTGTGTAATTAATTGTGAGTTAACAACATATTTTTACAGTGCCTTTTACAAAATGAAATGTTACAAGGGCCTTTAGAGGGTGGAAGAGCAGAAAGTAGAGGAGGGACATTACAAGAGGTAACTGAAGGCCCAGAAAAAGGGCCAAGGCTTGTGGAGGATTTTGAAGGTGGGAGAGAGGTGGCAAAGTGGAGGGGTTTGGGACAAAATGGTAGCGTGGAGGGAGGAATGTACAGTAGGCTAGAGTCAGTAGAGCAGTTGGTGTATTTGGGCTAGGGAAATTTGTAAAGTTAGGGTAGACTGAACCCATATACTGATTGAAAGATGAGTTTGAAGCTGAAGTGATGCAGAACCAGGGCAGCAGTGCGTTTGGTGAGGACGGGTGATATTTGAGTGGAACTTTGTGCAGCATACGCTGCAGATTTCTGGATGAGTTTCAGTGAGTCCTACATTTTCCTGATCAGTGTCTCATATTTGGGGATGTTTGAAACTGACTACCATCACCTTGTCCATTGAAGAAAGGTTAGACGTCTCAATCCAGGTCAACTGAATTGGAATTATGTGCAAACCAAATTCAGCTAATGTTGACCAATTTAAAATTTAAACACTTATAGGTCCTCTTTCATTTTGACTACAAAATAATTGCATTCAAATTACATAGATATACATACAATTTACAGTGCAGAAACAAGCCATTCGGCCCAACTGGTCAATGCTGATGTTTATGCTCCACACGAGCCTCCTCCCACTCTACATCATCTATCCCTTCAGCAGATCCTTCAATTCCTTTCTCTCTCATGTACTTATCTTGTTTCCATCTATGCTATTCGCTTCAACTCCTCTGGGTAAAGAAGTTTGTCCTGCAGTCCTTATTAGATTTATCAGTGACTATCTTATATTTATGACCCCTAGTTTTGGTCTTCCTCACAAGTGGAAACATATTCTCTATGTTTACCCATCAAACCCTTTCATAATTTTAATGACTCCAGATGATTACATTAATGCAACGAACTGCACAGCAGTTAATACATTATATTCCTAGTTGTGCAGATGTTGAATTGCAAGCTTTTGTGGGCAACCCAGATTTTCTTCTTAAAAGACTCTTCTTCTCTCCTTCTCCCGAGTATGTGTTATCCAATGGTTTCTTCACTAAGAATTGCTCATCAAAAAAGTTCGATGCGATGGACACACCCTTAGGTTCGATGCGATGGACACACCCTTAGGCGACCCGTTGCTGCTTGCATCCCGCTGCAGAAAATGACTGCATCAATGGGGCCTATTAAGCCCACCCAGCATGTTACCCGGCCCAATTAAATGGTGCGGGTCTGATGACATCATCCATGACGTGTTTTTAGCTGGTAGATTTAAAGGAGCTATGATCACATTGCAATTGAAGGTTCATCCAGGAGTGTGCAGTCACTGCACTGGACATTTTGATTGCTCCAAACACTTGGAGACATGACTGCACAGAGGCAGAGGGCTGCACCCAGGTTCTCCAATGACTCCCTCCATATGGTTGTGGAGGGAGTCAGAGCATGCAGGGAGGTTCTCTTCCCTTACAATGGGCAGAAGAGACCTCCCCAGGAGACAAAAGAGCCTGGCTTGAAATTGCAGAGGAGGTAAACAGCAGAGATGTGGTCAGGAGGACCTGGATGCAGTGCTGCAAATGTTTCAATGATCTCATTAGATCAGGAAAGGTGAATACAAAGCCACAGTCAAATTCATCCTGCTATGCCTCTCATCACATCTGCCTTCCCGACCCTACTCCTGCACATCATTACTCATACCAACATACCTTGCACGTCCACTCATGCCTCTCTCTCTATCTACATTATCACATCCCCATCTTACAAGCCAGCCCTCACCCACATCCTAACGCAATCATACCAACTAATAACACACAAGGAGGTCATTTGGCATTGCCACCCCTCTCCATCATAGTCTCTCTCTAAAGATCTAACCCATCCATTCCTTACACTCATTCCATCAGTCTCACTCAACCTTCTCTTCTTTCCCTCCATGCAGGAAAAGAGAGTGCACAATAAGAGGGAGAGAAGTGCAGGTGGCACGCCATCATTTGCCACCCTTACAACAGCAGAGGAGGCTGCATTAGAAGTATCGAGATTGGCCAAGCAGCTTGATGTGGGAGATGGAGAGAGGCAGACATCTCAGTAACCTGGTGATGGAATTACATATCAAACAGCTATATGGCATAAATCAGTCACTCATATGGGGACTGATGTCATCAGCCACTGAATGGTCAGGATACTTAACTTTTAGAAGAGATAGGCAAAATGGAAAAGGAGGAGGGGTAGCCCTGATAAAGGATGGGATAAAGACAGTAGAGAGAAAGGATCTTAGCTTTGAAGATCAAGAAGTAGAATCAGATTGGCTGGAGCTAAGAAATAGCAAGGGGCAGAAAACATTGGTGGGAGTTGTTTATAGGCCCCCAAACAGTAGTTGTAATGTAGGGCAGAGTATAAATCAGGAAATTAGAGGCACATGTAACAAGGGTAATACAGTAATCATAGGGGACTTTCATCTATATATAGACTGGGCAAACCAAATTTGCAGTTATAGTGTGGAGGACAAATTCATGGAATGTATGCAAGGTAGTTTTCTAGATCAGTATGTTGAGGACTCAACTAGGGAACAGGCTATTTAAGATCTCGTATTGTGCAATGAGAAAGGATTCATTAATAACCTTGTAGTAAAGGGGGCTTTAGGGAAGAGTGACCATAATATGATAGAATTTTATATTGAGTTTGAAAGTGATTTAGTTAAATCCGAAACTAGGATCTTAAATCTAAACAAAGCAAACTACATAGGTATGAGGGGTGATCCTGAAGGTGCAGGAAGCATGCAGGAAGCTGTGACAGGTTTTGTGAAATGTTCAGAGAATGGAGGAGTCCATCTCCAACATGAGCACCACCGTGTCGCAGGCGATGGCGACTGTAGGCTCTTTCATGGAAAGGATGGCCACCTGCATGGTGCAGCTAAATGTGCCCCTCACATAAGCACATGCTATCTATGGAGAATAGATGGCAGAGGCTCATAGACCTCATCTCTAGGAGGGATATAAACGTAGACGTGGGTCCTCATGGCCCCACTGCTGTGCAGCAAGGTGTTCTCCAGCTCCTTGCTAGCAGGGAAGTGCGGGTGGCCCATGAGAGGGATGATGGTAGGAGGGGACATGGAAGTGGGGGCTCCACTCAAAGTGGTCACACTTCTCCCCCATTCCCACCCCCTCATTCAGAGCCCCAGATGCCTCCTCGGATAGCGATGGCCGAGTCTTACCCTGCACAGTCGCAGGAGGAGCAGACTTTGGCGGGGCCATGAATGGCTCCAAAACCCAGAGGACATCTGCCAAGCGTGTTTAAGCAGTCGCAGCAGGGAAGTGAGCAGACTACCTCTACCTCTGCTGAAGCCACAGGGGTAGCACTTCATAGAAGCACACATAAGAGAAAGATGATACACAAGTAGATTCACAAGGGTAGCCACTTGGATGTTTTATTCAATGTTAACGTCAAGTTTCCGTTAATGTGACCTCAACCATAAAAATCTTTATTTTCACCACTTTCCAGTATTGGAGAAATTGGTGTGCACCTTTGGAAGTAGCTTAGTGAGTTGCAGTGAATATTGAGACATATCCTCCACCAATTCTGAATGGCTTGGTCATTGTGGGGATGGTTTATGGTGTTGCTGTGGGGTGGTGCCAGCCTGGTGCAGCATGTGGCAGCCATATGGGTGTACTGCATAAAGGTAAGTAAATCTGGCCATGATGAGGCCACCCCTGGCCTCCCGGGCAGCAATGTGCTCGGGTGCTGATGCCCTCTGTCCTGTGCAGCATCAGGTGATTGCAGAGAAGGTTGCTGCTGCTGGTGTTGGGGCTCATTGTGGTCCAATTCTGAGGATCAAGGTGAGAGTATAAATGGTACCCATGCTGATTGAATAGATGGCAGATGAAGTAGATGACAGAAGCAATCTGTCAATGGTGAGAGGTGACACTGGATGGAGACTTTGCTGGAAACACTTGCAGCCTACAGAAAGTTAAATCTGTGCTGGCAATGTAGTCAGTACCAGCTTTTGCCTGAGGAAATTGATCAGCTGTGAGGTCGGAGCTTTTATAGTACATTTGATGCTGTCAAGTAATCAGCTGGATCAATGGCCACTCAACTCCCGGCTCAGGTTGACAGACGTGGTTCCCAAGCTGCGTGAATCCTGTGGCCATGCAGGGAAAGTTGAAATGAAGGGGGCAAAAGGATCTTAAGTGTCTGACAACAAGCTGATAATGATTTCAATTAGGTCGCCCGCCTCTGCCGGTCGGGTCGCTGCTGCACCGGCAAACGCGCCCGAGGGAAAAGCGCATGGGAGCGGGATGATGGTGGGTTCCTGACTCACTCCAACCTTTCTAAAATTTCCCACTCGACCTGCCTCCGATCACGGCTGCGTGGACCCCAGAAAATTCAGGCCTTAGTCTCTTAAGACGTATATATTTGGAACCCGAATTCTCACTTGAGCTGGATTTGGGCCAGCTGAGTGGAACGACGGTCAAACCAAAGCTTTGCCACATTCAGGCTCAAAGATTCACCCTCCAATTTTTTTTCATTGTTGAATGATTCCAGCAGATTTTCTGCGTTGGGTTCAGTTTTAGCAGGGCTGCCAGTGGCTTGAATTCAATCTGTTCAGTTCCAGTTGGGTAGGATGTTATTTGCTGATGCCTCTGTACTGTCAGTGTTGACTTGGCTGGGGGCTTGCTAGCTGTGGGGTATCAGTTCCTCTTCCCAAACCCGTTTTTTCTTTAGTCGATCTTCATTTATGTTTAGCGATGATTGAAAAGGCTCCTATTAGGTTTGCACTGTTAGTGGCCTGTGTATCGAGGTGTCTGTAATAATGTAGAATCATTGCACAGAATTGGCTTGAAAATGTACCTATGCATGAAACTAAACTAATTTGAGATTCATTTTTGTAGTTCAGTCATTTCTAACTAATGGAAAGTGAACATTTTAGTTTGATGAAGATATTCCTGTGTGAGTTACTCCAGCAGCTGCAGTGGCACAGTAGTGATTAATTGTGTCTGTTGTGAATACCAGCGACTGATCTGGCCTGTAATAAGGCAGGTGGCGAAAGCTGCGTTTGAAATGCAAGCATGAGTGGATCAGAGGACAAACCTGCAATCAGCCGTTTAAAAATGGAGGGAGAATGGCAAGAACGCATCCAATTTTTTGCTGGGATAAAAGTTACGTAGAGCGGTTGGGGGTCTTTGGTCTGTCTGCTTTTAGGGTGTTTGAGGGACCTCTGCTCTGTCTGGTCTTCGAGCAGTTTGTGGGGCTCTGTCTGTCTGATTTTAGAGCGGTTTGTAGGGCTCTGTTCTGTCTCATCTTGGAGCGATTTGTGGGGCTCTGTCTGTCTGGTCTTAGAGCAGTTTGTGGGGCTCTGTTCTGTCTGGTCTTAGAGCGGTTTGTGGGGCTCTGTTCTGTCTGGTCTTAGAGCGATTTGTGGGGCTCTGTCTGTCTGGTCTTAGAGCAGTTTGTGGGGCTCTGTTCTGTCTGGTCTTGGAGCGATTTGTGGGGCTCTGTCTGGTCTTAGAGCAGTTTGTGGGGCTCTGTTCTGTCTGGTCTTAGAGCGGTTTGTGGGGCTCTGTTCTGTCTGGTCTTAGAGCGATTTGTGGGGCTCTGTCTGTCTGGTCTTAGAGCGGTTTGTGGGGCTCTGGTGTGTCTGGCCTGACTGGTTTGGGTGAGGTTGGTGGCCTTTGCTGTGGTTGATAAACTTCTTGTAAAAAGTAGTGGTAGATGAATCATGCACCCCTGAAGTGCAACCTGACAATTACAAGTGCCAAAATTTCCTGTAAATGTAAATTAAAAAAATCTCTACATAATTAAAGAGGGATTGTCACTGTCTACTGGAGGCAAGAAAAATATGACAGCTATGACAATTATGACCAGTGATACCACGTGAACAAATTCGATACAGATTAAATCCATTTTATTTATATTTTGAAAAAAAATTCAAACAGAACTTGAAGGCTGGTGATACTGTTTTGATCACTGAATGAGAAATATACACATTGTTGTTCTTTCACTGATTCTATTAAAACGTGGTTCAGAAATATTTGCTTTTGTTGCAAATGCTACATTTAATGAGAGTGAGAGCCTGTTACTGCTCACCACTAACATCAGTTGGCACGGACAAATTGAAAGTGTTAGCAATGGAGCCTCTGAAGTATTGATCGAGTCTGGTTTAATTCTTGCGCTACTTTTCAGAACACTCAAATGTCTTTTGTAGATGTAATTGTAGTTGACGGTAGAATAGAATGGAAACTGAAGGCTGTGTGGTGGGCTATCGGGAAGCTGGCGCGGTGCTCCACTATTGATTAACAGGGAGACAGTCGAGGACGATCAGACGTTACTGCAACACATTCGAACCTTGCAAACAGTGAAACCATTTTAGAAAAAAGAATGGAGGAAATACTCAACACGTCAGGCAGCATCTGTAGAGAGGGAAACCGAGTTAACGTTTCAGGTCGATGTACTTTTGATGTGTAGTTACTGTTGTGATTTAGGGAAAGGCACAGTCAATTTGCTCATAGCCAGGTCCACAACCAGCAATGGGATTCGTAACTAGATCATCTGTTTCAGTGCTGTTTGCTGAGGGATAAATAGTGCCCAGGACACCGGAGAACTCCTCTGCTCTTCATCAAACAGTGTCATGGGATATTTTACATCAACCTAAGAGGGCAGACGGGGCCTCAGTTTAATGTTCAGCTTAATGTCTCATCTGAAAGACTGCACCTTCGATGGTGCAGTACTGCCTCGGTACTGCACTGACGTTTCGATGTAGATTAAGTGCTTAGGTTTGTGGAGTGGAGCTTGAACCCATGTCCTACTGACTCGGAGGTGAGAGTGCTGCCTCTGAGCCAAGGCTAACATCTTAAATATTCAATCAAAACATTAATATAATGGAAATGCACATGAAATGGTATATTAAAATAGGAAGGATGTTACAGCTTGTATAGTGGAACTTTCAAACAAAGTTGTGCAAGGCTATTAGACTATAAGTTAACATCTATTAATGAGTAATGGTTTATTTTAAAATGGCATTTTGTATTTTTCCATATAAGCTTTTGTTACTGCCATATACTTTTAATCAGATATTATATGATAATGGCAGTACTTATGGTTGGAGCAGGAGGCATTGACATTGCCATTAAACATATGGGGGGGAAAATTTGGTTGCTTTGCGCCTCCCGTTAGCGAAAAGCAACTAGCGCCCGGGCGCGGTGCCGCCAATGCCTCCCACAAAATTCAATGGGAGGTTAGCGGCAGCGCTAACCGTTAGCGCCCTGTGGCACTGCTATGTCTGACGGGGTCAGGGGGGCCTATCTGCGGCTGGGGCGGTGCTATTTAAAGGCGAGATGCCGGGCGGCTATTTTTGTTGCTGGCCACCTGCCGTCCCTGGCCTCCTGAGCACCCCCTCCCCGCAGAGTGCCGGCTGCGCTCTGTGAGTCCAGCACTTCTCTTGAGTGCCGGGCTCTTTTGCCGGCACTTCGATCCCGGTGGCCCTGCTGAGCTCCGGATCGCACTGCGCGAGGCCCCTCCCCTTTAAGAAGGGGAGGAAGGCCTGCAATACTGTGGCACAACATGGCACTGCGGCACGTAGCGCCACGATATTCCCTCAAAGCGTCCCAAGAGGAAGCGCCCCGCTTCCCTCTTGGGGCGCTACCACTCAATTTCGGCCGCGGGCATGTTAACTTTTTCGGGACGCTAAAAGTAGCGGCCCAGCGAAGTTAGCACCCCAAAGGGGGTGCAACTCAATTTTTTCCCCCATAGACCTCACACTGGCATAGGCTGTCTTTTTCAAAATTCATTCTTGGGATGAGGGCATCACTGGCAAGGCCGGCATTTATTGCCCATCTCTCGTTGCCCTGAAAAAGTGATGGCGAGACTTCTTGAACCACTGGGTAGTGGTTTGATACAACGGAGTGGCTTCCTGAGTAATTAAGAGTCAACCACATCGGTGTGGAGCTGGAGTCGCATATAGGGAGCACAGAGAAAAATGTGGAGTCCCATCCAGAAAAAAATTAGCAATTTTAATCTCTGTTCTGTGCAGTTCTCGAATTCCATTTTGGAACAAACAGCATTCTTCTAAAGAAAAGTACTTTTGACTCTGCTTCCAATGTGCCATCACAACCTCAGATGGTTGAGATGACTTGTATTGTAAAACGATATCCTTTCCCTTTCTGACATCAAGTTTGGAGTCAAAGCCTTGACAGATGGATAAATTGTTTCTGTTTTTTTGCTGGATGCAAAACGCTTTTGCAGTCGGCGCTGGAATACATAAAGCTCTTACTTTTAGTCTGAATTTCTGTGAGCTGTCTCACGCCTGCTAATCAGTCATCATGAGCCACTGTCACAACTCTGACTCAGAATCTTGGGACACTGTGCATATCATTTGACGAGAACCACTACTTAAAAATGTTGGTTCTCACGGGTACAAATTCTGTCACTTATTTTGCTTTTAGGAACACTTTAGGTGTGGAGCAATACTTTGACATTGAAGAGCCAATAGAGTTTAACCCGCGTGTAAGTTGCCATTGGTGGGGCCACTTTGTTTTTAATGCAGCTGCTGCCCTTTAAGGTGATCAGATTTTAAAAGAAAGGCAGTTCTTGTGATAAGGGGAGGACACTGCAAGTTAACGTGCACTTGGGCATTTTATCCTATTAGGGTGGGCTAGATGGGCAGAGTGGCCATTTGTTATTCCTTAGAGCAGGGAGGGAAGAGGCAGAACATTTGAAAAAGAATAAATGATATGCAAAGTTATTAAAATGCGTCAGAGAACTTTCGGGTTGCCAAATGTAAAAATCATTGCGTTCCTTGCTTTTTGAGCTGTTTTTACTTATGTGCTTTATAAATTCTGTTGTATTTTACATTCAGGTCACTAAATCCAGCAATGCAAATCCAAGGGGATGAGGTGATGCAGGCGAGCCTGTCCTCCGCCGGTTAAGGTCTGCTGGCATCTGTTATGCGCCACCTTTTCCTGCAAGAGAAAGGGAAGTGGGTCAGTGGGTGTAGTGTATTGTGTTTGGGTGCTGTGCCTGTCATGGTTGAATAGCTGTAAGTTGTGAGATGTGGGTGTGAGGCTTGCAGCAGTGGTAAGTGGTGAGGTGAAGCTATGATTGTGAGGTATGAGTCGTGTTTGGTAGAGATTGTTGGTAGGTGAGTGATGATGGTGTGGTGCATTGAGCAGTGTGTGAGGCTAGTGGTGCAGATGTTGGGATGTGGCATTTGAAGATAAATTCACTGACCTTGACCACTCGTGTGAGGTCATTAAACTTCTTCCTGCACTGTCCAGGTCCTCGTGGCTATACTGCTGCCACTGACCACATTGGCTATCTGCTCCCACTGCAGTCTTGTCTGTTGTCTGGAGGGCCTCCTGGCCCCCCTGTAAAAAGAGGGCCTCTCTCCTGGAGTAGACCTCCTCCACCAAGGCCTCCGATGCTGCATCGGAGAACCTTGGAGCCCTTTCTCTGGCCTGTTGACCCATTACTCAGTCTTTTTTATAACACTTGCCTCCACAAGCAGTTCCAGCACCTGTTGCAGGCAGAAGGCCCTCCCCTTTAAGAGGTGAATGTTAGCTTTAACTGGAGCTAGCCTCACATGAACTTGGGCCCCTTGCTGAGCATTCAGCCACTCAGCAGCGTGTTCATTACTGGCTGAACACTACAATCATGTTAATTAGCAGGCAGCACTAATTTTATGTATTTTAATAATTTAATATTCATTTAATCATTTAATAATGAAAGTTTTCTTAAACAGGAAAGCCCTCAGTAGGAATCTACTGGCTGTTGCACTCCTTCACCCCTCCCACTGTTAGGACCCCGAGAGACCACTAGTCTCAACACCCCCTAGCCCCCAATACCCATTCTACCTTTTCAGGACACTGTCACTGCAATCCATTAATCCCCCATCTCCATTTACGGCTTGAACCCCCTCACCCGCACCTACTGCAAGCTACCATCAGCTCCATGTCACCTCCCCACCCCCCGCTGATCTCTGTAAATCCCTCCAGCCGTACAACCCCCCAAGGTCTCTGCGCTGCTCTAATTCTGGCCTCTTATTAATCCCCGATTTTCTTCGCTCCAGCATTGGCAGTCATGGTTTCAGCTGTTCAGCCCCCAAACTCTGGAATTTCCTCTCCGCCTCTCTACCTCTCTCTCCTCTTTTAAGACACTCCTTAAAAAGCGACTAAGCCTTTCATCACCTGTCCTAATATCTCCTTACATGGCTCGGTGTCAAATTTTGTTTGATAACACTCCTGTGAAGCGCCTTGGGACATTGTACTATGTTAAAGACGCTATATAAATGCAAGTTGTTGTTGTAAGCATAGGGATGCAAACTGGGGCTTGGGCCAGGGGATGTGCAGGGGTCTTGGATGGAAGAATGGGATCAGGTTAGTGGGGTCCTGTGTGCGTGCGGTTCCTGGATGATGAGAGGGTCCAGAGGAAGAGATAAGTGGCCGATAGCACGTCCGACTTGGTGCGTGTGAGGAACAGTTAGAGTGAGTCCTGCCTCGAGAGGCGGAGACGTTGAACCTGGCAGGGCCCAAGAGGCTGAAATGGAGTCGCTCTTGGGTGAGCATTCCTCTGTAGCACCATCTACAAATGCCTTGGGATGTTTAATGACATTAAAGGCACTATATAAATGCAAGTTGTTGTTGATGTTGATGAAGGTGCAAATCTTGGCAGCAGGGAGGATTGAAAAGTAAGCATAATATAAATATATTGGAAATTTGAATATCTCTAGCTTAAACCGAATAGCCAGGCATGATTGAACTAGCTTGTCCTGCCTTTCCTGTAAATACATGAAGTGCACACTACATGTAAAACTTCTAATATTATCATGGATAAATAATACCTGTGTATTATATTGAAAAGTCTTGCTTACAACATGCATTTCTTGTCACACTTCAGCTGTCATGCTTTAGCCATTAGGCCTTGGTTTTTTTTATTCGTTCCTGGGATGTGGGCGTCGCTGGCAAGGCCAGCATTTATTGCCCATCCCCAGTTGCCCTTGAGAAGGTGGCAGTGAGCCGCCTTCTTGAACCACTGCAGTCTGTGTGGTGAAGGTACTCCCACAGTGCTATTACGGAGGGAGTTCCAGGATTTTGACCCAGCGATGATGAAGGAACGGCGATATACTTCTAAGTCAGGATGGTGTGTGATTTGGAGGGCAACTTAGAGGTGATGGTGTTCCCATGCATCTGTTGCCCTTGTCCTTCTAGGTGGAAGAGGTCGCAGGTTTGGGAGGTGATGTCGAAGAAGCCTTTGCGAGTTGCTACAGTGCATCTTGTAGATGGTACACACTGCAGCCACGGTACGCCGGTGGTGGAGGGAGTGAATGTTTAAGGTGGTGGATGGGGTGCCAATAAAGCAGGCTGCTTTGGCTCAAAGCAAAACGACATCAATTCTGAATGAAGGCATGGGAAACATATGAATCAATAGCAACAAAAGCAGCTGGAAAAATCAGTGGTCCTGATTGTTTGTTCTGGGGACCATAGCTTAACACCCTTATCGTTATAAAAGTGTATCTTCTGATTTACTGTGTGCAGTGGCACAGATATAAAGACAAAGAGAGAATGATTTAAGCTTATTGTTGCAATATGTCTCAGTTTAATGGTTATAGCAGTTATTAGAATGTCTGATACTGTACTCTGTTACTAAATAATTCCAATGGATTGATACATAAAGACACTCATACAAAGAGGGAAATGAAAGCAAATTCTTACAGTATTGAGGTGGTGGTTTTAAAATTCTACAATGTACTATAGTACCAGGATAATGTTGGATTTTATTGCCACCTGGTGGAAGAAGCATGATATGAATGTACTTTGTAGAAATGTCTAACACACACTGAAGCGAGTTCTTTTCAAAAAACTTTTAATGCAAATATAGTATCCTGCACTATGAATTATGTTCTGTTAACACTGCACCTTTCAAGCATGTCAGTTTTCATTCTGAGAGTACGCTTAATACCTTGCACTGTTAGTTAATGTCGAAGGCTTTTAAAAGGCACTGTTCTGATGAGACATGGTGTAGGGGGGCATCTTTTTCGGGGTTTATGGTAATTTACCTTCCTTTACCTGGTTTACGGTAATTCACCTGGTCAGGCAGCCTTTTGCTACTAAACTCTGACCAATCCCAAACAGCGGTTTCGAATCGCTAAACCCACCCTTCCAGTTCTGACTGGAGAACTTATAATTAATGATATATTAAAATGGACAACTGGTCTGGATGTGAGAAAATCAACTTTTATTAAACTAAAGAAAGCTACACCACACAATTTTAGTAATCACTGTACAATTGCTTAAATGGGGGAAGACAGATGGCAAAATGAGGGATAAATGGCTACAATGTTAATTAAATAATCTTAGCAATTTCCCTTAAATTACCACCCCCCCCTTTAACTCCTTACTAGATTGCCTTGCTGAGGAGTCAGAAACCTGCTCACCTGTGGTCCAAGGAAATAAGAGAGAGAGATAGCTTCTCAGAAGCTATCTTTATATCCTGCGAGCTCCTGCTGTTTGGCGCTGAAAGGGTCTGTGTGCAAATTCGCGCCGAAAAGTTTGAATACACAAGAGAAAGGCCATGATTGGCTGACTCAAACGGGCTTCGTTCTGGGGCCGAAATGTTCCCGCCCACTTCCAGAGTTTCTGGGCTAACAAAAGGGAGTAATGGGTGATTCAAAAGCCCATTCATTCTAAACTGTCAAAGTCCTTTCCGTAGTTTCGGTGTGTCTCATTGTGTGTAAAGGGCTTTGAATGGGTTGGATTACTAGGTAAACAGAAGCCCTTTGTCCTGCGGTCAGTCTCAAGCGGTTTAATCCCTTATGTCAACATCCTGCAGTTTCTTGTAAACAAACATTGCCTCTGTAGGGAAGGGAAACTCCCTGGTTTTGATTGACAGAATCTGACTGCCACTGCTTGATCCTCCCACTTTCACAGACATCTACGAGCTACTTTCCAAGCCCCATTGTCTCTGCCATGCTTTTCTGATGGCCATTTTTTAAACCCCTTTGCAATTACCAAACTCCAGGGAACAATTTTATTAATAAAATGTACTGTCTTAAAGTGTGTGAAATTTTCCACGAAGTTCCTCGGTTCCGGTGTTGTCCACGCGCTGCAACGCAGCCTTTTGTGGTTCTGGGCACGTTTTAAATCATTGTCCAACCCAGAGGCAATTTAAAGTCACACGCAGTCTCCGTCCACGATGTAGATTAATACCTCCAGTATCTTCGGGGCTGAGGGGATTTTTGCAAACCCCTACAATGGTGTTACATGCAAGTGACACAACTACTAAACACTTGATGAGGAAAATCTCTCCTTGACTGCCTTTGGTGGAAACCTTGGGGTAACTTTTTGTTTTCCGCGCATGGCCAGTAGCCTGGTGCAACGATCGCCTGCTGTAGACCCTGGCCCACTGTCAGCCTACTGAAATCAATGGGATTAAAACCGAACCGGTTCCCTAACAAACAGACAACCTGCTCCGCCAAGTTACCACCCGTCCGGTGAAGGTAATGATTTATCTCCTTCAGACGAAATATAACACGACAAGTAACTACTTTTCACTTAGAGTAGTTACCTCATGGAACATAGGAACAGGAGCAGGCAATTCAGCCCCTCGAGCCTGTTCTGTCATTCAAGGAGATCATGGATGATCTGCATCTTAAGTCCACCTACCCACCTTGGCTCTGTAACCCATAATAGCCTTACCTAACAAAATTCTATCTATCTCAGTTTTGAAATTTTAAGTTGACCCCCCAGCCACAACAGCTTTTTGGGGAAAGAGTTCCAGATTTCCACTGCCCTTTGTGTAAAGGGTTTTCCTTCCTCGAGAGGTTTCCCAGAGGTTTCTCTCTCTGGAGGCCTCTCTCTCTTGCACAGTAAAACTTTGAGTGGTTCGACCCACTCACCCCTTAGGTTCTATACTCTGGACTTAGGCGCAGGAACTACAATGTAGAGAAAACTCATGTAGACCAAGTTTGATGAATCAAAATGAAACTTTATTGCAAATGGAAAAATATATCAAATCAAATGCAACACAGATAAGAGTACAGTACATGGGAGGGAAAAACAAACACAAACAAATCATAACGACATTATACTAACTAAAACAACTACAGGCATCTTATACTCTACAAAGATCATCATGAAATAAGGAAACACACAGAACATCGAGGGACAACAACTCATGTTAATTGTACCCTTAAATCCACCCCCTTATTGAACCTATCTAGATCTGATTGTGAAGGGCCAGAAACATGCTCACCAATCCCACTAGGAAGTGCAAGGTTTTGAAAACGAGTCTGTGTTTGGTCCTTTCAGGCGTCTCGTCTCCACGTGGATCGTGGAGCCCCTGCGAGCTACGCCACACCTCTCTCCTGAGGTGGGGGTCGGGGGCGACTGGACACCGGCGGGCCTGGATGTCGGCGGGGTCGAGGATCGTCGGCTCGACCCTGGTTAGAGGAGCTTTGGGCTGGTGTGGCTCCTTCTACCTTCAGCTACGGCCCGGGGATGGTCGATGATCTCCCGATAGTCTTCCCCGGGGCGGGACGCTGGTTCCGAAATGGCTTTCTTTATACAGTCATAATTATCCTTCTGATTTCTCCAACGGTGGAGCAGAGTCCGCTGATCTTTCCCCACGCCAGCTCCTCTTTGCCCAGCTCAAAAGCTGGACAGGCTGCTGGGGCTGCAACGACTGTCCGATTTTAAACTGTCCTTTTCTCGGCTCTCTTTGTGACTGTCCGAGCTTGTTGATTTCAAGCTTCCTCCAGCGTCTTCTTCCAAGCTGTTTCTTCCTCCTCAAGCTGCGTGTCCGGGGTGCTGCGCTCCGTGCTCCCTGGTGCTGTGTCGAGTCGTGTCCCACTGCCGTATCAACTGCCGAAAAGTCTCTCCAGATATACCTTTCTTCCCGAGGCCTCACTTCCCACCCAAAATCAGGTTAGTCTTTGTTTTAACTTTGGCGGGCTTTGAGCACAGCGGGGCAGTTATATTTAAAATCATTTGAAGCGGCTGGTAACAGGCCCATCTCTGGTTGGAAATGGCTTTCATTGTTTTGAATGTCCTGCTGATCTCGTTATCTAGTCCTGGGTGCTGTCCTCATGAATATGAAATTATCCCCTTTTGTCTGGGGCAGCATCTTGATGGCCTCTGTCTCCAAGCCGATCTTGAGTGGATCTGCATCTAATCCATATGCATGCCTGTGGGTCTGGTTTCGTTCTCTCCGAAACGGCTTCCAGAACTTACTGTGGGTTCAATCCACATAGCTGTCTGAGGTTGCGCGGAACCATTTTAAAGTGTCCCAATAAGCTGGTCACATGATATGGTGGCCATTTTGTATGCCTCTTTTTCTGGGCTTCTTTTAAAACAGTCTTTAAAATCACAGCCTCTTCTGCCATTTAACCCTTATTAATATGAAATCCAATTTTGCGAATCCTACATTTGTGTGAAGAAGTGCTTCCTGACATCACCCCTGAACAGCCTAGCTCTAATTTCAAGGTTATGCCCCCTTGTTCTGGATTCCCCTCCCAGAGGAAATAGTTTCTCTCTATTTACTCTAGCAACTCCTCTAATCATCTTAAA
The DNA here is from genome assembly GCF_052327205.1 of Somniosus microcephalus. Taxonomy (NCBI): domain Eukaryota; kingdom Metazoa; phylum Chordata; class Chondrichthyes; order Squaliformes; family Somniosidae; genus Somniosus; species Somniosus microcephalus. The sequence continues at coordinate 122,701,178 of NC_140999.1, read as the reverse complement.
CACCTCAATTAGCTCACCCCTTAATCTTCGATACTCAATGGAATACAAGCCTAGTCTATATAACCTGTCCTCATAATTTAACTATTTTAGCCCCAGTATCATTCTGGTGAATCTGTGCTGCACCCCCTCCAAGGCCAGTATATCCTTCCTGAGGTGCGGTGCCCAGAACCACACGCAGTGCTCCAGATGGGGTCTAACCAAAGCTTTGTGTAACTGTAACATAACTTCCACCCCTTTGTATTCCAGCCCTCTTGAGATAAAGGCCAACACAAGTGGAATGGTAGACTCATCTGGTGCAGCAATATTCAGAAAAGAAATGGACTGACTGCTGACTGAGCTTCTAGTAAAATGGATCCAGACTTGGCATCCTCTCAGGAAGGAAACAAAAATGCTTTCAGGAGGTTCTTTACAGGGAAAACCAGAAGGATTGTGTGTCCTTTTAGCTCCTAATATGTTGATGGTACTGAAGAAAGAACCAGTAGTTCTGGGTCATTGCGTCGTTACTACGGGTCTGCCACAGGTATCTACTCATGTTCCGGGGTCTGGGGACTTTACCTGCCTCTTTATGGACATTGACTCCCACTGCCCTCTATCTGCTAACTGGTAGCAGGACCCGGGATGTAATAATGAAACTCCCTTGGGATCTCGACCGTGTTATAAGCACATGTACTTTAATCTCTCCGAAGTCGGACCAAGTTAACACTAGGCAAGGCGTTGTCCGGTTCAGTTTCTAAGCTGCTTTAGTCCACGGTCTAAAACATATGGAACACTGAGTACGATGGCAGTCACTTGGTGCAGTCAATTCAACTTCTCCACACACCATTACCAATAGTGAAGAACACGCATACACTGGCATACTTGGGGAGATTCTTACGTCATGTGGAAAGATGGTCTTGCTCTGCTGTCTGCTCTGCCAACAGTGCAGAGGCTAATTATTTCTCCCTCGCTGCCTTTCTACTGCTGTAGCTGACTGACTGTCTGTGTTGATTCATAGAAAAGCCTCCTCTCAAAAGACTTGCACAGCTTGAATACCTTTGTCAAGAATGTATCCTGAGTGACTGGACATTGCTAACAAATAGGCATCGTTTGGGATCTGTGCAAAACAACTGCCCACCCCACATTTAAGTCACCTCTCGTAAGCCTATGGATGATTTTGAAGCTGGTGGCTGGGAGTGTCAAATTGAGTGACGGTGTTTCTTGTTCTTCTTCTTCTTCACTCTCCTCGCCCTCTTCTTAGTTAACCACTGGCTGGGCAGGCTGGATTTCTTGGGTGTGTGGAATGAGGAAGGCACAAGGGTGGAGTTGTGGTGAGGGGAGTGTGGGAAAGCATGCTTACACCATGCGCACCTTGTAAATCAGAAGATATTGTGGGATGAGGGGGAAGTGGGATGTGAGAAGCAGGATAACATATGAGGATACTGGCATCTTGTATTCTTTCAGCCCCACCGTTGGCCAAGGGCTCAGCCATGCCCTTGCCAAGAATGGCCAGCACCATCTCCTCCAAGAGGGTGAGCTGCAGCTAGGACTGTGAGGCATGCCTCGTGTTTGGTAGAGATTGTTGGTTGGTGAGTAAGGGTGGGAGGAGTCATGCATTGAGCAGTGTGTGAGGCTAGTGGTTGTAGTTGGTAAAATATGGCTTTTGAAGATGCATTCACTGACCTTGACCACTGGTCTGAGGTCATGAAACTTCTTTGGGCACTGGAGCCAGGTCCTGGGGGCAACATTGCTGGCAGTGATGGCATAGAACATAAGATATAGGAGCAGGAGTAGGCCATTCGGTCCTTCGAGCCTGCTCCGCCATTCAATAAGATCATGGCTGATCTGATCTTGGCCTCAACTCCACTTTCCTGCCCATTCCCCATAACCCTTGATTCCCCTGTTTTTCAAAAACCTGTTTATCTCAGCCTTGAATATATTCAATGACTCAGCCTCCACAGCTCTCTGGGGTAGAGAATTCCAAAAAGTCACGACCCTCTGAGGGAAGAAATTCCACCTCATCTCCATCTTAAATGGGTGCCCCCTTATTCTGAAACTATGCCCCCTAGTTCTAGATACCCCCACTAGGGGAAACAGCCTCTCAACATCTACCCTGTGAAGCCCCCTCAGAATCTTACATGTTTCAATAAGATCACCTCTCATTCTTCTAAACTCCAATGAGTATAGGCCCAACCTGCTCAACCTTTCTTCATAAGATACAGGAATCAACCTAGTGAACTTTCTCTGAACTGCCTCCAATGTAAGCATATCCCTCCTTAAATAAGGAGACCAAAACTGTACGCAGTACTCCAGGTGTGGTCTCACCAATGGCGTGTACAGTTGTAGCAAGACTTCCCTACTTTTATACTCCATCCCCCTTGCAATAAAGGCCAATATTCCATTTGCCTTCCTAATTACTTGCTGTACCTGCATGCTAACATTTTGTGTTTCATGTACGAGAACACCCAGATCCCTCTGTACTACAGCATTCTGTAATCTCTCTCCATTTTAAATAATATTTTGCTATTCTTCCTAACAAAATGGATAACCTCACATTTTCCCACATTATACTCCATCTGCCAAATTCTTTCCCACTCACTTAACCTATCTATATCTCTTTGGGGGTGATTTTTGCCAGCCCTGGGGAGGCGGGTTTGGAGGTGGGACTGCCGGGAAAATGGCAGAATTTGGGGGCGGGTACCCAACCTGCCTCCATGTCATCTTGCCAGGAGGCGGGTAGCCGTCCCGCGCCGGGTCCCATCTCCTTGGAGGTGGGAAGGGATTACTGCCACTTAACTGCCAGTTAACAGGTAATTAACAGGCAGAAAATAGGATTATCCCCTTTTTGCCCTCAAGTGCGGGCTTCCCGAAGGCTCTGAAACCCGCCAGGTCAGCGAGGCGAGTAGTGGGTCTGCGGGGGTCGGAGGGGTCCAAAAGTGTGCTATGGAGGTGAGTGATGGGTGCAAGTGTGGAGAGGTGAGTATCTGAGGTAAGTGCAAAGTGTTAGAAAAAGTGTACTTCCCTTTGTTTCTTCCTGCAGGCTTCAGTCGGTGGATATGCGGTGAGTACGCACCTCCGCAGTAGAGATGACAGATGGCTATTGCATTCTCCAATGCGACAACCATCTCATTTCTGCAAAAGAAAGAAGTTTGATGAGGTCTTCGTTGTGTCTGTGTATAATAAGACACAGACTGCAGGAGAACGGTACAACAGGTGTTTACTCAACGTGGCTCACACGGGAACTGATCTGTACAGATTACTACTCAGTACTATATACAGGTGTGGTCACTGCCGGTACTGCAGTATACATGAGCTGTAAAAGATAGTTCCCCCCTTAAAGGTATATACATTACAATTCCTCCCCTATTAGATTAACAGTACCATAACACTCATTTAACAATTAAATATCAAACTAATTACAATTAACACTTTTAACATGCAACATTAGCTGAAAATAGTCTATTTATATATTCAGTTTTTGGAGAGGCTTCCTGATCCTTTCTGGATAGCGCCTTTCCCGAGTGTCTCGCTCTTGGTGCGGAGGCGATTCTGGCTCCCTGTCATCGGTTGGTTTATCAGCTTCCGATGCTACTGTTTCTGGGGTAGATGCGACCTGTACGTCGGGTTCATCACCAGCTTTGTATGGGCGAGGCATGGGGTTGACTTGTTCCTGTGACTCTACGATCTGGTCAGCATGGCGTCTCACGATGCTCTCCCCAACGTCCACTGTGTACATATCGTTCCTGGCTGCCATTTTTCTGTTCGGTAGTCGCGGGCCAAGACTGGTTGCCCTACATTGAAGCTCCTTGTTGGCTTCTCATGGATGTGCTGGAATTGCTTACTCTCAACATCTCTTCGTACGTTTGGTCTGAGCAAATCCAGGCGCGATCTTAACCTTCGGTTAAAGAACATCATGGCTGGGGCCTGGTTGGTGACTGCATGTGTCGCATTCCGGTAGGCGAACAGGAAATTGTCCACCTTGTGCTGCAGTGGAATGTTGTCATTGTACATAGCCTTTATTGCCTTCTTAAAGGTTTGTACGAACCTCTCAGCCAATCCATACGGGGCGGATGTGTAATGCCTTACCCCATTCTTTTTCAAGAACCTCCGGAACTCTTCGGACACAAACTGTGGTCCGTTGTCGGAGCAAATCTGTTCTGGCAAGCCATTCCTGGCAAAAATGGTCCGTAGGACTGCAATAGTTTTCTCCGTGGTGGTGGAGGACATTTTGATGACCTCAGGCCATTTCGAGTGCGCATCCACGGCTATTAAAAACATTGAGTCCATGAATGGACCAGCAAAATCAATATGCACCCATTGCCATGGAGATGAGGGCCACTCCCATGGGTGTAGAGGGGCCTGTGGTGGTGCATTTTGGACTTTCCGGCATCCTGAGCAGCTCTCGGTCAGGTCCTCGATTTGTTTATCGATTCCCGGCCACCACACATAAGCCCTGGCTAGGCTTTTCATTTTTACCCCTCCCATATGACCCTCATGAAGCTCATTGAGCACGCTATCCCTTAATTTGGGTGGAATTACCACTCGGGATCCACACATCAAGGTCCCCCGGCACACTGACAGCTGTTCTCTCCTTGTCGAGAATGCTGGCAACAGTGAGTCACCATGTGCTGGCCATCCCTTCACCGTCAAATCATATACCCGAGACAGTGTCGGGTCATTTCGGGTTTCCTTTTCGATACAAGCGTTAGTTACCGGTAGGTATTCAACTATAGTCGAATGGAATATTTCAACAGGATCCACTGCTGGTGCTTCCTCCACAGTAGGCAGTGGCAGGCGTGATAGCCCTTCAGCATTTCCATGCTGTTTCGTGCCCTTATATTCAATCTCATAGTGGCGCGCCCCTAGAAAAAGTGACCATCTTTGTAGTCGTTGCGAAGTCATCACCGGAACGCCCTTCTTCGGATTAAAAATGGAGACAAGAGGCTGGTGATCAGTCAGCAAGGTGAATTTCTGCCCGTGCAGATAGTGATTGAACTTTTTCACTCCCCACACTAGGCTGAGGGCCTCCCTGTCAATCTGGGCGTAGTTACGCTCGGCTGAGGTTAATCATCGTGACGCAAAGGCTATTGGCCTCTCTGAGCCGTCCGAGAATTTGTGCGACAGCACCGCTCCAATGCCGTAGGGTGACGCATCACATGCCAACCGAATTGGTAATGCCGGGTTGTAATGGGCCAATACCTCTTTCGATGTGATTAGTGTTTTGCTCTTCTGGAAAGCTCGTCTACATTCGTCACTCCACTTCCATGGCACCCCAGTTTGCAGTAGGGTGTTCAGTGGGTGTAGTATTGTAGACAAATTTGGCAAGAACTTATGGTAGTAGTTTAACAGCCCGAGGAATGACCTCAGTTGTGACACATTTTCCGGTGCTGGAGCCTTGACTACTGCCTCAATCTTCTCTGGGGACTTATGTAACCCCTCTTTATCGATAACGTAGCCACAATATGAGATCTGTTTTCTAAAAAACTCGCATTTGGGGCGGTTAGCTCGGAGCCCATACTCCTGCAATCTAGTGAGCACCTGCTCCAGGTTGGCAAGGTGATCACTGTCATTTTCGCCCGTGACCAGGATGTCGTCCAAATAACACTGGGTCCCTGGGATCCCTTGCAGGACTTGTTCCATTGCCCTCTGCCAAATAGCCAGAGCTGATGCTACCCCGAATACCAGCCGGTTGTATTGGTAGAGACCTTTATGGGTGTTGATTGTGAGGTATTTTTTGATGCTTCTTCTACCTCCATTTGCAGATACGCCTGGGCCAGATCAATCTTAGTGAAGCGTTTCCCTCCAGATAGCGAGGTGAAAATATCTTCAATCCACGGAAGTGGATATTGTACGGTGTGAAGGACCGGGTTCACTGTTACCTTAAAGTCCCCACAGATGTTGAATGTTTAAATGTCTTAATCCAAATGTACACTCTCGGGAGCCGCAAGCCTATATTTCGTTGTACTACACTTGTGCACTAACAATGACAATAAAAGTTGATTTGATTTGATTTGATGCGAACCTTCCTTGGTTCCCCAGGCGTGCTGCTCAATGACTTTTTCATCACAGGGACGATGGGTGTAGCCCACTCGCTCCAGTCTACCTTGGACAGTACACCTGAACGTTCCAGACTCTTCAGCTCTGCTTCGACGGCTGGGCGGATCGCATAAGGTACCGGTCTGGCCATAAAAAATTTTGGGCTTGTGTTTTCTTCGATTTTAATCGTCGCTGTCATGCCTTTTAGTGTTCCGAGTCCTTGCTGGAACACTTCTTTCGCGTCAGTTAGGATCTTTGACAGTCTCCCAGGTGTGACGTCGTCATCCTTTTTGTCAGCCACAGTCAGTGCCTGTATGGAATGCCAATCCAGTTGTATTTTCCGGATCTATTCACGTCCCAGTAATGGTGGTCCTCCATCTTGCAATACATACAGGTCTAGTTTTGGTGTTTCCTTGCCGTTATATATAACGGTCACCCTTATTTTTCCTTTGGGGTAGACTTTTTGCCCTGTGTACGTCTTCAAAATAATTTTTGTGTCTCTCAAGGGTATGTGTGAGAATAGCCGCTCGTAGTCCCGTCGGTTTATGACTGTTAGGGCTGATCCTGTGTCCAATTCCATCTTTACCTGGACTCCTGCTATCTAGAGAGTGACCCAAATGGTTCGGTGATCCTCCATTGTGATCACATTATGTAGCTTCAGACAACTCAGTTCCCTGCTTTCGGAGTCGTTATCACTCTTTTGTTCGTCTGAACTATTCTCCGTCATCTTATGTATTTTCTTGTACTTTTCTTTGGTAGGTTTCTTATTGCTGGTTTTCTTTCCCGACCTGCAGACTCGTGCTATGTGTCCTACTTTTCCACACTGTCTGCACACTTTGTCTTTGAACCAGCAATCATTCTGGTCGTGTGTTGTTCTGCCGCAGCGATAGCACTTCTCTGTTCTATATGACATTTCATTTGTGCCATATTCTTGCGGTCTCTGTTGTATCTCTGCAGCGCCCCGTGCTGCTGCTTCATATGATACCGCAATGCTGAAAGCCTTTTCCAGCGTAAGGTCCTTTTCAGATAAAAGCCGTTTCTGGGTTCCTTCACTTTGAAGCCCACACACAAACTTGTCCCTTAAGGTATCTGCCAGTCCCGCTCCAAACTGGCAGTGTTTCGATAGTTTGCGCAGTTCTGTTAAATAATCAGCATTGCTTTCATCCTTATGCTGGTTCCGTTTGTGAAACTTGAATCTTTCTGCTATCAGCAGCGGTGTGGGGTTTAAATGTTCCTGTAGTATCGTTACTATGCCTTCAAATCTCTTTTCCATTGGCTTCGTTGGGGTTACTAGATTTCGTAATAAACCATACGTCTTTGCACCCATTAAATTTAACAATACCGACGCTTTCTTGTCATCTGACACCTCATTTGCCTTGCAGTATACCTCTATTCGTTCGACATATGTAGTCCAATCTTCGACTTCATTGTCAAATGCGGTGATACTGCCACTCTTCGGCATTTTGCGTGTGGTTTAAAATGGCGTCTCCCAATGGCTTAAAATGGCGTCTCCCATGCTTTCCTTCCTCCCCCGCTGCTGCCAACGCCGCTCCCGGCGGTTCTCGTGGCAATGGCGGCGCCCTGTAGGTTTCGTGCGCTGCTGCCAACGCCGCTCTTGGCGGTCCTCGTGGCAATGGCAGCACCTCGCGGGTTTCTGCGCGTCTCTCTCTCCCTCTCTTCGACGCTGCTCGGCCCCTGAACACCGGCTGCACCCTGTGCGCTCTGCCCTCTCTCTCTCTACCCCGTCGACGCTGCTCGGCTCTTTGCTGTGCCGCTCGGTCGGGTTCTAGCCCGCCGCTGTCCAGGAAGGGTCTGCGCACTACCTGTTGCCAGCCCGTTTCGCTGGACCACCTCGACTGGAAAGCCAAGCCTGGCTCTCGACAGCCTCCCCCGCAATTCTCGAGTCTCTGCTGGATGACTGGGCGGTTGCCCGTGGCTGACGCCCGAGTCTCTGGCCTTGACCTCCAATCCACTGATCTCCAGGAACGAATCCCCGGGAGGTGATGCAGAGTTGCAGGTAGGTTCAAACTTGCCTTGTCGCCAATGTTGTGTCTGTATAATAAGACACAGACTGCAGGAGAACGGTACAACAGGTGTTTACTCAACGTGGCTCACACGGGAACTGATCTGTACAGATTACTACTCAGTACTATATACAGGTGTGGTCACTGCCGGTACTGCAGTATACATGAGCTGTAAAAGATAGTTCCCCCCTTAAAGGTATATACATTACAGTCTTGAATTCAAGACCTCATCAAACTACCGAGAATGTCACTGACAGCTTCACAGAGCTGTCAAACGATGACAATTCATCTGTCAAAAGTTTTTGACATACGTTGACGTTCTCTGTAACCGGCTTTCCCTTAATTGGCCTGCTAAGCCCGCTGGGTGGGCTTAACAAGGTCAATCAAGGGAAAATAGCGTGGGTTGGCCAGAAGTTGATGGAGGCGGGACTGAAACCCGACAAGTGGGAGTCCCGCCTCCAAAAGCTCCCATTGGCAAAATCACCCCCAGCGTGTACTCCTCATAACTTGCTTTCCCACCTATCTTTGTACCATCAGCAAATTTGGCAACAGTACACTTGGTCCCTTCATCCAAATCATTAATATAGATTGTAAATAGTTGAGGCCCCAGCACTGATTCCTGTGGCACCCCACTAGTTATATTTTGCCAACCTGAAAATGACCCATTTATTCCAACTCTCTCTTTTCTGTTAGTTAGCCAATCCTCTATCCATGCTAATATATTACCCCCGTGAGCTCTTATCTTGTGCAGTAACCTTTTAGGTGGCGCCTTATCGAATGCCTTCTGGAAATCCAAATACACCACATCTACTGGTTCCCCTTTATCCACCCTGCTCGTTACATCCTCAAAGAACTCTAGTAAATTTGTCAAACACGATTTCCCTTTCATAAAACCATGTTGACTCTGCTTGATTGTATTATGATTTTCTAAATGTCCTGCTACTACTACTTTCTTAATAATGGATTCCAGCATTTTCCCAATGACAGATGTTAGGCTAACTGGCCTATAATGTCCTCCTTTTTGTCTCCCTCCTTTCTTGAATAGGGATAGGGGAGTTACATTTGCGGTTTTCCAGTCCACTGGGACCTCTCCAGAATCCAGGGAATTTTGGTAGATTACAACCAACACATCCACTCTCTCTGCAGATCTGGTCCCACATCGCTCTTTCTGGAGGGCCTCCTGCCCCCCTTTGGGTAGAGGACCACTCTTCCACTTTTGATCCTCTGCACAAAGCTGGAGTGCTGCGCGCAAGACACTGGGTGCCCTTTCCCTGGCCTGTTGAGCCATTTACATTAGAGCTGAAGCACCTTTACCATTTTTTTACATGCAGAAGGCAGTTCAGCTTTAAGAGCTGAAGACTGTAATTTTAGAATTATTTTTAACGTTTTTTTCTCAGAAAGCAGTTTCCCTTCAAGGGCTCGAGACTGCTTTCTAGAATAACAGCCTTGCTTTAAGAAAAGGCTGCCTCACTCCAGGGACGCTACAGCTCGGTTACATTGGGCCTCCTGCTGAGCCCACAGCCTGAGGCAGCACGTTCCACACTAGGCTATGCAGGCTAATCATTCAAATCAGCAGGCAGCACCAAAATAACGGTGCTGCCTGCAATCTTTTTTACGGGCACGAGCAAACCTCACCCCACGGTGGCACCGTCCGCTTTTGGGCCTTATCTGATTTCTAGGCCCGTATCTCTAGTTGCATATTTAACTCCACGAGTTATACACCCTAACATCCTATTTGCTTTCTCTCATGACACTGGTCTTGGACCTTCAGTATTTCATGAACTACAATCCCGCGGTCTCTCTCCTACTCCACAGTCTTAAGCAGGCATCTCTGCATGGTAGACACATGCCTAGAATTACCTGGCCCAGTTAATGAGAAAAAATGGTTACAAGTGTCTATCCTGGATAGGAAAGGCTAATAGGACTTTTAAAAAGTGATTTTGTATTCAAACATTGTGGTCAGTCTGCAGTGCCTGTGATACAATATTATGACATTTGATAACTTCTATCGGCCAGAAGTGTACAAAGCAAAGACAAGAAACTGCTGCCCTGAACAGAAGCCAAGGCTACTGCTTAAGACAGTCCGTAAAACCCAGGAGCCATCATTGCAAAGGGTATTTCTGATAAACTCAAGCTTTTTGTGTTTTTTCTTTTCAACTTTCTCCCTTTGTTCAACCTCCTTTGCCCGAAGGTCTTGATTCTTGCTGATTCTGGCTTTGTGGAAGCTCTTGCCTCACCCAAGGGCCCGCTCTTCATGCTTGATCCTAGGCAGCAAGTGTTGGCAGCTTATGTGAGTGTGGTGGGCATTGCGGCCGAGCTCAGTCTTGCCCTTACCATATATGGGCTCTGTGCCGCGGGGGTCCCTGAATAGTAACAAGAATTGGGACTGCTGGGCAGTTCCTCCTCCCCCTCTCCCAACTGGGTGCTTTTTTCCCTCTTTCCCACAGAGAGGTGCGATACTCTCCTCTCCCCGCACCTGCTGTAAGTAACTGGGATTGATTTTACGCACATAATTTGTATCCTCCACTCACTGCATTTTGCTGGAGAAATGATTCTGCTGTAGTTCGTGAGTTTTCTGTAGGGACGCTTTGCTGTAGTAATAGACTCTGTTAGCTGAGTAAATGGACTCTTTTTGCTGTAGTTTATGAGTAAATTAAAACCACAAGCCCCGCCCTGCTGCCAATTCATTGGCTGACACAGTGGTGTCAATATTCATTCTGAAATTGATATAGTTTTTACAACTTTAATGTACCTTGCTGACAGGTTTGCACTGGTTGACTGCATGGGGTTGTGTTGAACCCATCAAGGGTGTTTCAGGCCTCAGCGCCTGACTATATGGAGAGCGCAATTTCATTATTGGCCCCTATGTTCCACTGCAAATTATATACACAACTCTGTTGTAGAGTATTACATGAATTGGAAGTTCCCTTGCAAATCACGCACCATCCTAATTTGGATATTTCCCCATTCCTTCATTGTCACTGGGCCAATGTCCTAGAATTCCCTACCCAACGGCGTCATGGGATCACCGTCACCACAAGGACTGCAACGGTTGGGGTGGGCAACAAATGCAGCCCTGCCAGCACCATTCACATCCTGAGAGCAAAGGATTAACTGGGAATAGGATACCAGATGGATCGCGAGCAACTATTAGCCCGGTAGTAATTAATCAGTCCGTTATAAATGTTCATGACTGTCAGCAGAACCGAGGAATTCAATTTGCTCCCTTCAGTTGCAACAGATGTTAGTTTGATAGATTTTAAAAACATTCATTTTGTCCCTTTAAAAAAAAATTCTCACATGCTAGGTCTGTTTGAATCAACGTGATGTGGGTGAAAGAATAACACAGTTGATGGAAGTGTGCGTGTAAAGCATCGTAAGCCACTGTCGCACTGTTAGGTTTATTTTCCAAGCAGTTTATTCTCAGCAAATCAGCTGCTGCCTTATCTCCACATCAGTTCCTTTCATTTGACTACAGTTAGTCGAAAGAAAAAAAATGTAACCACTGCTTTGGGGAAGAATTTGACGTCAGGTAATTTTGCAAAAAGTAGAAGGTTTAAACATTTAGTGGCGATGTGCCATGGACCTGGCCCAGAGTTGTAATCGCGAGAAACGCATGTTATGGCAGCCAGCTCGATCAGCAGTGCAGGGCACACAGGTGGCATTATTGCATGGCATGTCGAAGCTGCTGAGTGGCAAGGTACAGATTCACAGCTGCGGCCCCCTGACCGAATGAGCGCCTCCATCTTGGCCTGGCCACGAGTGGGGGGAGTGGGGTGGGGTCGGTGAGGCGCTTCCAGGTCGGTCCTGACAGGGCGGCTCAGTCCTGACTGCTCTTGCGGACTGTGTGATGGCTGCTGTCAAGACCTGGCAGAAAGCCATCAGCCTGCTCTCCCAGTCAGGGACGGTGACAGAGAGGGACTCAAAATCAAGGGGAAAATTTATAAAGGCAGAAAGGAAATCTCAGAGGCTGAAAATCAGAAATAAAGCAGAAAAATGAGCAGCAGCTTGGTCTGCACATGAAAAAAAAATCAGTCAAGGTTGCAGGTGTTCATTAGAATTTGTCACGATGCTTATGCTGGTTTAGATCCAAAATATTAATGAACATTTTTTTACCAAATACAGTCTGACCTGTTACGCATTTCCAGCACTATCTAATATATTAAAGATCTTGTGTCAGTGTGCACTTCCTTGGTCAACTTCTGTTATTATAAATGTCTGCGTTCACATTTATAATGGAAACTGCCTCTGTAAAAGTTGCCACCCTGTAATTACACCCACCTGCCAGTGCTGGTGCTGTAGAACCCCAGGTTGAGCACTGCAGAGAAACTTCTGTGCTGCAACCAACGGCACTTCTCCCTCGTGCAAATTGGCGTGAATTTTGAAAAAAATATATAACGCAGCAATGTCACGCTGTCCCCACTCTTGCACAGTGACCAGAAGGTTACAGAGTACACCAGCTGGGGCCGGGCCAGTGCTTGTCCTGTGACTGATGCTCTGTCCTGTCTAAGATCTGCTTTGCTTTCTTTATTGTTGATTCACATTGTGCTGATGGCTTCAGTCAGCCATTCGTGAGCACCCCCCAGCCCCCCTCTCACACATGCATCATAAGAGTATAAGGCATAGGAGTAGGCCATTCGGCCCTTCAGTAAGATCATGGCTGATCTTCTACCTCAACTCCACCCTCCCGCACCATATCCCTTGATTCCCTTAGTATCCCTTTCCTGTCTGCTGTAGACTAGCACCGAGTCTTGTGTAGGTCCCTCGGGGGATAGTGAGTAAATACATTGTTGATGCATTGACTTATCTGGGTCCTGAAATCCTTGGAGAATGGCCATGCTTCATATTACATAGCCAATAAACAGTCTGCTTGTTTAAAAGTATATTTGTACTCTGTTTATCAAGTATTCATTATGTGGTTTGCACAATTTGCATAAAAATGATGGGACCAAATCTATAACACATTTTGTTAATTTTGATGCTTTCAGTTCATTGATGTGCTACAGTATTAAACATTTATAAACTCGTGTCACCCCCTGCTGGCTGAGTAGGTCAGTCCAGTCGCCCCCTGCTGGCCCAGTAGGTCAGTCCAGTCACCCTCCTGCTGGCCCAGTAGGTCATAGAAACATAGAAGATAGGAGTAGGCCATTCGGCCCCTCGAGCCTGCTCCGCCATTCAATGAGATCATGGCTGATCATCCAAATTCAGTACCCTGTTCCTGCCTTCTCCCCATATCCCTTGATCCCTTTAGCCTTAAGAAATATATCTAACTCCTTCTTGAATATATTTAATGAATTGGCCTCCACTGCCTTCTGTGGTAGAGAATTCCACAGGTTCACCATTCTCTGGGTGAAGAAATTCCTCCTCATCTCTGTCCTAAATGGCTTACCCCTTATCCTTAGACTGTGACCCCTGGTTCTGGACTCCCCCGCCATCGGGAACATCCTTCCTGCATCTAGTCTGTCTAGTCCTGTTAGAATTTTATGTCAGTCCAGTCGCCCCCTGCTGGCCCAGTAGGTCAATCCAGTCGCCCTCCTGCTGGCCCAGTAGGTCAGTCCAGTTGGTAGTTGACTGAAACAGACCAGGAAGATCCCAGGTATAATCCCCTATCAGTGCTGAGTTGATTGGTGGTATTTGTTACCAAAATTAGCTACAGCCCCCCTTCTTTGGAGGAGACAATCAGCCAGCGTTCCCATTCCCGATCACTATCCAGCACCACCACCACCCAATGGGAATGTGTGCCTGCGTGGACCTTGGGCGATGAAATTTGGCTGCGAGTGCTCTACCCCCACGGTCAAATAGCCAGCCTACACTCACTGTCAAGGCTCGTGCTTGAATAAAGGCCACTTCAGTGGAGTGCGAGGAGACTTGGGACCGTAACTCTCAAAGATGGCCTTTTGAGAGAAGAGAGGAGGGGAGGGGAAGAGAGAAAAATTGTTAGGAAAAAGAAAGAAGCATTTTCTAAACGGGTTATATTTGTGAAATGTTTACTCTTTCTATTTATACCCTTTTAATTTATCACAATATAGTCCATAGTGTTTCAACTAATTAAACATTACTCCCTTCAGCATTGCTTTTGCTGACGATACATTGGTGGTGCTGTTGAGATACCGCGGCAAACGTGGGAGTCGAGACCAGAGCTATTGAAAACTCAACTGCTTTATTCCAACCACATGACAAACAGGAACTAGAAAAGCCCGCGCATCCACTTAAATACTTCCCAGACAGGAAGTGCTCCCGGCAGCCTGTCCCTGCGGGAAACAAGTTGCTGGAGGAAAGGGCCCCCGGCTGGGGACTTCTGCTTAGACTGTCTGTGCCGCCGTGAGCGGATTATGTCCAGTGGTGGCGTGTCGCCACAGAGCTCCCCCCAGAATCCGCTTAGGAGGAGTGGACGAGTCGTGACGGTGGTCTAATGGTTCTGCCGCAGCGGCTCTGAGTGGTCGCCGGTCTGGTTGGTTGGGTCGGGCGGTTCGCCGCCGGCTGTGCTGGCTTGCCGGGGGGACGGCCTCTAGTTGGAGGCTGGGCCACGGGGACCTGTTCCCCTGGTTCTGTGTGTGCTGGTTTGAGCCGGTCGATGGAGACTGTCTCGACCCTGTCGCCGAGTCGCAGCTTGAAGACCTTGTCCCCGGATTGTAGTACCTCGTACGGACCGTCGTACGGGGGTCGCAGGGGCCCGCGGTGCGCGTCGTGTCGCACGAAGACGAAGCGCGCCTGCTGTAAATTTGGCGGGACGTGAGGTGCGAGTTCGCCGTGTCGGTTGACCGGAAGTGGGGCGAACTGCTGAGCGGAAGAGAAAGAGTCGAGCCGCTGCTGTTCGGCCGACCAAGGCTTGGTAGGCTCCGGAAGGAATTCGCCTGGGACGCGCAGCGGTTGTCCGTAGACTAACTCCGCTGCCGAGGACTGGAGGTCTTCCTTGACCGCGGTGCGTAGGCCGAGTAGCACCCACGGTAGGCGGTCAGTCCAGGTACTGTCCTGCAGGCCGGCGCGGAGTGAGGCCTTGAGTGACCTGTGGAAGCGTTCATAAAGTCCGTTGGCCTGCGGGTGGTACGCCGTGGTGCGGTGGAGCGTCACCCCGAGGTTGCGTGCTGTGGCCGTCCAGAGTTCGGAGGTGAACTGGGCGCCTCTGTCGGAGGTTATGTCGGCCGGTACACCGAACCTCGCAACCCAGGTGTTAACGAATGACCTGGCGATGTCGGCTGTGGTGGTGGAGGTCAGCGGCACTGCCTCAGGCCAGCGTGTGTAGCGGTCGACCATCGTGAGGAGATAAGTTTGGCCTTGCGATGGCGGCAGGGGACCGACGATGTCGACGTGTACGTGGTCGAAGCGGCGGCTGGGTACCTCGAAGTCTCCCAGGGGTGCTTTGGTGTGCAGCTGTACCTTAGCCCATTGGCAGGCGAGGCAGGAGGTGGCCCAAGTCCGAGCATCTCTGCTGAGGCCGCGCCAGACGAAGCGCTTGGAGAGGAGTTTGACGGATGCGCGGGAACCCGGGTGAGAGAGCCCGTGGAGCGCGTCGAAGACGCGGCGGCGCCAGGTCTCAGGGACGACCGGCCTGGGTTGGCCGAGTGAGACGTCGCACGTGACTGCCGTGGCTTCGGGCCCGTGCGCGACCTTGGCTAGGCGTAGCCCTGGCAGGCTGGTAGCCGCCGAGAGGAGGTCTGGGTCCGTGAGCTGGGCCGCTGCTAGTTGTGCGTAGTCGACCGCGAGGTGATTCGCACAGACGGCGGGACGGGAAAGGCAGTCGGCGACCACGTTGTCTCTACCGGAGACGTGCTGAATGTCCGTAGTAAACTCGGAGACGGCCGCGTGCTGGCGTTGCTGCCTAGCGGACCAGGGTTTGGTGTGCTTGGCCATCGCGTATGTGAGTGGCTTGTGGTCCACATACGCGGTGAAGGGGCGGCCTTCCAGGAGGAACCTGAAATGGCGGACCGACAGGTGGAGTGCGAGAAGCTCGCGGTCGAAAGTGGAGTATTTGATCTCCGGGGGGCGCAGTTGGCGGCTGTAGAAGGCAAGTGGCTGCCACGCGCCATTGACCCACTGCTCGAACACGGCCCCGACCGCATGGTCGGAGGCGTCGGTGGTGAGCGCAACCCGGGCATCGGCCCTCGGGTGCGCGAGCAGAGTGGCGTCGGCTAGCGCGTTTTTGGTGGCGTCGAAGGCGGCTGCCGTGTCAGTGGTCCAGGCTACGTCCATCTTGCCGGATTTTCCTCGGAGGGAGTCGTATAGGGGCTTCATGAGGGCTGCGGCTCTGGGGATGAACCTGTTGTAGAAGTTCACCATCCCGAGGAACTCCTGGAGGCCCTTGATGGTTGTGGGGCGAGGGAATTGCTGGACGGCCTGCACCTTGTTGGGCAGGGGGACGGCCCCAGCAGGGGTGATGTGGTGACCGAGAAAATCGATCTCGGTTAGGCCGAATTGGCACTTCGCCGGGCTGAGGATGAGCCCGTGTTGGGCTAGGCGCCCGAACAGGATGCGAAGGTGTTCGAGGTGTTCCTGTTTGGAGGAGCTGGCCACGAGAATGTCGTCTAGATAGACGAATAGGAAGTTCAGGTCCCGGAGGACTGAGTCCATAAGGCGCTGGAAAGCCTGTGCTGCATTCTTGAGGCCGAAGGGCATCCTCAGGAACTCGAACAGGCCGAATGGGGTGATGACGGCCGTTTTGGGGATGTCCGCGGGGTGTACGGGGACTTGGTGGTAACTGCGCACCAGGTCGACTTTGGAAAAGACGGTTCGTCCGGCCAGTCAGGCCGAGAAGTCCTGGATGTGTGGCACCGGGTATCGATCGGGGGTGGTGGCGTCGTTGAGGCGGCGGTAGTCCCCGCAAGGGCGCCAGCCTCCGCCGGGCTTGGGGACGATGTGGAGGGGCGAGGCCCAAGGGCTGCTGGAGCGGCGGATGATGCCGAGTTGTTCCATGTTGGTGAACTCGGCCCGCGCGATTTCCAGCTTGGCCGGGTTGAGTCTGCGGGCGTGGGCAGAAACTGGGGGACCGGTGGTGGGGATATAGTGTTCCACACCGTGCTTGGCGGCTTTGGCCGAAAAGGTCGGGTTAGTGAGGGCGGGAAACTCAGCTAGGAGTGCCGAGTAGTCGTCCGTGGCTCTGGCGAGGCAGTGGGTCGTCAGGCCGGCCGAATGGGCCGGGGTAAAGGCGCCGGGGATGGGGGCCATAGTGTTGATGTCGATGAGGCGGTGCCTCGGAATGTCAACAAGGAGGCCGTGGGCGCGTAGGAAGTTGGCGCCGATGAGTGGGCAGAGGACCTTGGCTGTGAGGAACTCCCAGCGGTAGCGGCGGCCCGCGAGGTCGAGCGTGACCATGCGGGTGCCATATGTGCGGATTTCAGAGCCGTTGGCTGCAGCCAGTGTGATACCCCGTGTGCCGCGTTGGATCTCGAGGGCGGAGGCGAGGCTGATGCTGTGCTGGGCCCCTGTGTCGCACAGAAATCGGCGGTTGGTTCTGTCGTCAGTGACGTACAGTAGGGGCTCCTTCTGCCCCGCGGCCATCGCGGGGGCCGGTGCGGGGGGGGTGGTTTGAAGGTACACGGTGGCGTGCAGCGTTGAGCCCTAGCGCCAAAACGGGTGTGGTAGTAGCAGTGACCCGGAGTGGTAGGGCGGTCGGGCCTAGTGGCCCGGGGAGACCGCGTGGTCGTTGCCGTGTGGTCGGGCGCGACGTCGCGAGCGGCCTGTGCAGAGAGCAGCCGGTCGGCCTTTTCGGCTATATCATTCAGGTCCGTGGAGTCAGACTCCACAATGAGCGGGCGGATGCTGGCGGGGAGCTGCCGAATGAAAAGCGTGCGAAAAAGGGCGCCGGGATTTTTGTCGTCTGAGAGGGACAGCATGTGGGAAAGCAGGTCTGATGGTGAAGCGTCACCAAGGCTGGGGAGGTCCAGGAGTTGGCAGTGGCGCTGGTAGGAGGACGTTTGAAATTTTTTAAGTAGCGCAGCCTTCAGATGTTCGTACTTGCCCTCCGTTGGTGGATTCTGCAGCGCTGCCCAAACCTTGGGGACTGTAGCGTAGGTGAGCGAGGCGACGAGGTAGTCGTACTTCATGACGTCGACTGTAATGCCTGTCAGCCGGAATCTGGACTCAGCTTGAACGAACCAGGCTTCGGCGAGGTTCTCCCAAAAGTCTGGTAATTTAACCGTGACTGCGTTTGTATCCGCCATGCTAGCTTAGGATTCGTTCTGAGCGTCGGGGTCACCAGTGTTGAGATACCGCGGCAAACGTGGGAGTCGAGACCAGAGCTATTGAAAACTCAACTGCTTTATTCCAACCACATGACAAACAGGAACTAGAAAAGCCCGCGCATCCACTTAAATACTTCCCAGACAGGAAGTGCTCCCGGCAGCCTGTCCCTGCGGGAAACAAGTTGCTGGAGGAAAGGGCCCCCGGCTGGGGGCTTCTGCTTAGACTGTCTGTGCCGCCGTGAGCGGATTATGTCCAGTGGTGGCGTGTCGCCACAGTGCAGTCAAAATAAAGTGAAATCATCATTAAGATGGCTAATTCCTCACTGCACCACCAGGGGGTGATATTGCTGTGCTGAAAGAGTGATTTGTTGCTGCAGCAAAAGACATTAAATCAACATCGCTAATATACCAGTTGAAAGCTATTTCTCGGCTATATAACCACAAGTGAACCAGTGTCATTGCTATAAAAGAGCACAAATTATTTTTTGCAGTCGATATCTTCCTCTCTGAATCCTAATGGTTTGATCAAAATCTTAGATCAATAGGTTTGTTGAAGATTCTACAGACATCGTCACTGCACCAGATAACCCGTGAAATAGTCAGTAGAACGACAACATTGCTGATGGCAAACCTGTCAACACACAGGAGCTTCACGGCGTTCACAGTAATAATTGGAAGTTAGGTGTCCATTTGCTTTCGAGATTAGTGTAAAATTTGGGGCAGACCTTCAAAACCATTGGCAGTCAGAGGGATTGGGCTGTGGTTCTGCGATACTTCCAGTGAGGGTTTCTGTTTGGCAATTCTACAGTAATCACTGCTGGAAATGCCAGTAACACAACAGCCATTCTGTTCAACTCCTCTCCATATTACATTTAGGTTCTGATGGTACACACCAACTTCAGTTTCTGAAGTGAGACCTCCCCCCGAGAACGGGGTGGGGGGGGGGCGGTGTATCGAGTCTGAATTACAGATCCCAGTGGGTCACAGTTCAAATCCCTCCATGGCCTTTCCCCTCCTGAACTCTCCTACCCGCCCCCAACCCTACAATGCTCTGCACTGCTTCAACTCTGGCCTCTTGCGCACACTTGATTTTCTTCGCTCCACATTGGCGGCCATGTCTTCAGCTGCCTAGACCCTAAGCTCTGGAATTCTCTCCTGAAACCTCTTTGCGTCCTTCCTCCTTTAGGACACTCCTTAAAACCTACCTCTTTCGCCTGCCCTAATATCTCCTTATGTGGCTCGGCGTCAAACTTTGTTTGATAATGCTCCTGTGAAGCATTGTCGGACTTTCTCCTACGACCATTCGGACCCCGGGAATTACAAATAAGTGTAACAATGACAGTTAAGTTTGTTATAAATAAAATGGACTTTATTCGCACTACAGTTTACTAATTCATGCATACATAGAAGTACCCCAGCAATAGATATGCCGCACAGTTTACTAAGTCATGCATACATTGAAGTACCCCAGCAATATATATGCTCTATGTCTGACTTTCATACATACACTCCTTCTCGGGTGATCAGTCCGAGTTGGTTGTAGGCTTCAAGAGTCGACTAGCCAATCAAGCACCTCCCTTTGTTGTGAACTTTTTGAATAATTCTCTTCTTTTTGTAGTGTCCCCTGAATGGGCCCCTCATATTTTCTTCAGCTGCCTCCCTCTGATAGGTCATTTTCACTTCCAACTTCCCCTGATTGGTGTTCTTCCTGCATGATATGCTCATGTTCCTGTGATGTGTATGGGGGGGGCTGGACTTCCTCTTCACCCTGTGTTTCCCCCTCCTGTCCATGTGGGTCTTACAAACAAAGGATTATACACTGAACTCCTCCATTTTGAATCCATACAAACAAAGGATTACACACTGACCTCCATTTTGAATCCGTACAAAGGATTACACACTGAACACCTCCATTTTGAATCCGTCTGCTATCACCTCACAATTCATTCGCAATTTTGATCTCCACACAGTAGTAGCGGTTTTTATTACATGTACAGCAACTTACAGTGCCTTGGGACGTTTTGCTATGTTAAAGTAAAATATAAAGCAAGTTGTTGTTGTTACAGTCTAAATCTGGTTTTCTGCAGTTTGGATCCAATAGGGCACCGTAGAACAAAAGTCTGGCTGGAACTTTGCCGACAAGGTGGGTGAAATGCGAAACTGAATTGAAAACCGTGAAATAATTGTCCCTCTGGATAATGACAGGGATATTTTTGATTGTTGGTGACTGTTACAAATTGTGTGCAGTGTGACATCATCGCCATGACATCATCGCCATACATAAAGACACAATAACGTCAAGCTCCACAGCGATTTGAAAACCAGGAAGTAAGAATAGGTTTTGGCAGAGCCGGTGTAAATTGGCTGTCCAAACACGGGACAAATTCAAACAACTTGCTCTCCATTTGCTTGGCGCAGTATAACGGCAGTTGAGTAACAAACAAAGAGATATTGGTCCAGATTTTGTGATAGGAATAATGGTGAGGCTATTGGTAATGAGCTCACCATTGTTATGGTGTAAATGGGACAGCAACTTCTGGAGTCCACACATACGCAGTTAAATGTGGAAATCAGGAAGTTGCTGTCCGATTTGCCCTGCTCCTTCACAAGCTGTGCTACACCGATACCTCGCCGGTGGACTGAGCAATGAAATCCATGTGAGGGCATGAAGTTGCTGTACTTACCCACTAAAGCCAGAAAAAGTTAGGGCTGGTGCATTCAGGTGTAAGTGAATTTTTATTGGCATGATAAATCTTAATTATTACCAAACAACCTCTCTGGCACTGAAAGTTTCATTTTACAAGCGTGGAGTCTCATTCCCTCAGAATTTAATTAGTGTTAGAGATTTAAAAATAATTTTAAAATAAAGTATTTTTTATTTTACTTTTACTTTCTGTTTCTTTTATCTCTCTCTTAATCCCATCTTTCTTTCCCTCTCTTTATTTCGCTTTCTGTACATGATTTTACAATGAATTAAATATTCCAATTTATTTAGACTATGTCTTGGTGAGGATTGTTCATATGGCTTATCTCTAGGTTAGTGGTGTAAATGCTGCTGCTATTGGCTATGTATGTGTAGCCAGCATTTAATATCAAGAATTATTGCTGCATTTAGAAAACATCCATCATTAATAACCCAAAGCCATACATATTCATTCAACATTTGTACTATAAGCAACAATAGGTTGTGCTTACCCAAGATATTGGCATTATAATTTTGTAAGAATTTAATTCTTTCATTTCTTGTGCTTGTACTGCATTTCTTTTATATAGTGGCTCAAAGTCAATTCAAGACATATACATAGAGACATAGGACTTGCTTGACCATGTTTGCGCCTTCCAGAGGCACTAGAATGTGCTACTTAGAACTAGTCTGCTACTGCTTGATGTCCTGTCAGCTGAAAAAATGATAAAGGACGCATTTCAGAAGGTAGCCATTGGAGGGGGGAATTCCATTTGCCTTTGGGTAGATGTGCACCTTGCATGGCTTATGCCAAAATTAACAGCATTGTTGGACTAACGATGGAACACTTGTGCTGCATCTGGAGCTGTTGCAGATTCAAATCATTCTTGGGTTCGGTTGGTTTCCTCACTAACTCTTGATGCTCAGACTGAAGCCCATTGCAAATGGACAGAGTGACAGGCGAATACTTTGACTATCATTTTGAGATCGGAGTAGCATTTTTGTACTCAAAGTTCACTCTATTAAGACACTGCAATTTTATTATTCCAACGCACTTCTTGAAGGGATGACAATCTGGAATCTGTTATCACTAGCAAAATGGACTCCAAGTTAGTTGTGTCAGGATATTTTTAATGGGAATGCATGGAGATGATATGCTCCTGACTTCATAGCACACTTAATATTTATTGACAGAAAATTATATTTTAATAAACAGTAAGTACACCAAAATCATAGCAAAAATTATACCTGTGCTGCAGTAGTGAAGGCAAAAACTCAAGTTAATCAAATGTTGTGATAAAAGGATTTCAGGAAGGATGAGCTCAATTTACTTAATGAAAATTATGTTGGTGTCCACTTTTCATATTCTGTCCTTCAGATGAAATGTTAAACTGAGGTCCTGTCTGTTGGACTTTAAGAGCTGTTGTAGAAAGATAGCAGAGCTGTTCTAATGAAAGAATGAGGTCTAAGGGCTTTCCTCACGAGTGTGTCTGGTATTGTTTTGTTCCACTGAATGATGCTGTAGGTCCAACAGAGCATGGAGAGGGAAACCGTAAATGCTTAGATTAAACTATCCGTTGAGAAAGAGGGAGCAACATAAATTTTGTACAGTTCAAGATACGGCTGCACATATTAAGGATTATAATTATTAACGTAGCCATCACATGTCCAAATTTAAAGTTTGCTCTGGGTATGATTTATAGGAGTGACTTTGAGTAAATGATAATGACTGCAGTCTTTGTGTTAAAGGAGTGACCTTGGGTAAATGATTATGACCACAGTCTTTGATTCTACACATTATCAGGGTCATATTTTAACTTTATACTCCTGGTGGGGGAGCCTCATTCACTGGTAGCACATATCAAAAATTTGGGCACGTGCTGTACACAATTTTTCAACCATTACTTTTAAATGCTCACTGAAGTGTACGTAGCATGCTCATGAATATCCGATATGAGCTCTTTGTGAGTGGGGCTCCAACCAGGTGCATGAAGGCAAAACTATTAGCCCTTTATAACTGAGTTTTGGTCACATGTCTAACATTGGGCCAATAATTATTGTTAAGTCAACTGTACTCTTTCTCTTCTACCCCCTCCCCCTTCCTCTTTTTCTCTCTCCAGTTTGTTTCTGTTTATATAAACTGTACCTGCTGGCATCATCAATCATGTAACTCCCAGGACTGAACATAATTTAATATATGCTAGATTCAGGCAACATGGGGCTCACTGATCTGTTCTTACTGAGAGGGATGGAGTGTGCGATCTGTTTTGTTGACTCCAGCAATCAGTCACGATTTTCAATCCCTCATGTTCAAAGGCCCATTCAGTGGTTGCTCACCGAGTTTATCCAGAGAGCCACATTGACCAGCAGGCTGGGGAGGAAAGAGAAGGTGCCGTGTTGAGTAGACTAGGCCTATATTCTCTAGAGTTTAGAAGAATGAGAGGTGATCTCATTGAAACATACAAAATTCTTACAGGGCTTGACAGGGTAGATGCAGGGAGAATGTTTCCCCTGGCTGGGGAGTCTAGAACCAGGGGTCACAGTCTCAGAATAAGGGGTTGGCCATTTAGGACTGAGATGAGGAGAAATTTCTTCACTCAGAGGGTGGTGAATCTTTGGAATTCTCTACCCCAGAAGGTTGTGGAGGCTCAGTCTTTGAGTATATTCAAGACAGAGATCAATAGATTTTTGGATATTAAGGGAATCAAGGGATATGGGGATAGTGCAGGAAAGTGGAGATGAGGCAGAAGATCAGCCATGATCTTATTGAATGGCGGAGCAGGCTCGAGGGGCCGAATGGCTGACTTCTGCTCCTATTTCTTATGTTCTTATGTACTTATGTTTCTCTGTAGCATCGTTATAATGCTTTCTGTTGTTTGACTGTCGATACCAGTGTTAGCAATGAAAAACAATCAGTGGACTTAAGTGGTGTTCTCCAAGTATGCACTCTTCAGAATTCCAATAAGAACCAAATGAAGTGTAAACGCTAAGAAAATTGAGATCTAGGTGCAACCTTGCATTTTCAATCACTAGTGAACACACATCAGTAAATTTAATGGGAAAGCACAACTTTTGAGTCAGTCATGTGAAACATTTCCAGTTATTTTCGATTGTGAAAAGGGATATGATGTTCTTTCTGAAATTAATTCCAAGCCTTGTCTTCAAACTGATATTCACACCTGTATCTGTTCACTTCTTACAAGGCAACAATTGATTTAAGGCACTCCATAACACCCAATAATAGAAAAAAAAGGCTGGTATGGCATCATGGATAATAAATGAGACATAACTTTGCCTGAATGATGAAAATATTCAGCAGCATTCAGTTTTATTTCATCTAGGGCTCAGTTCTCCGCTTCAGGTGTCCGCCCACAGCACTGATTATTGTGAGAATTAGTGTCAGATGCCAGGGCTCTGTTCTGACCTTTCCCGCTGCCTGGGGCTGAAAGGTAACTCTTGTGTTGCTACTGAAAGCAACAAAAAACATCCAATGAGGAGGCAGGCTGTACAGGGCCTATTAGGTTGCTTAATAGCCAGAAGCATATTGATTTAAAATGAATGTGGGGAGAACAGGTTTTCACATTCTGATTGGGAGGAAATCATTCTTCGTGGACCCTACCATCTTAGAGCTGCTGGGTGTTGTGGTGGAGTAGTAGCACACAATCTTCCAGTTGTGTTATATGGCCACCATTGGATTACACTACGTTTCTACACTGGATTACACAGTAATACTTACCTGCTGTGTCTCTATCTCTGCTGCAAAAAGATTTTTACCTTTAAACTATGGCTGTATCTCTGCTGAACTGGTTCTGCTGGTTTTTCAGCTCTGCTGGCTTCTAGTTAGCAGCTGTTGCTCCACTAGCTGTCCAGTGACTCGTTCTACCGGTTTTCAGCTTTTCTGGTCGCTGGCTTGTGCTTTTACTTTTTCTCCACCGCTTTGATCTACAGTGATCTCTAACTTGCGTCAATTTAGCCATCATCTCTCTGCACCGCTACCGACTCTCATTCCCACAGCAACAACCTCCACCCTCGAACTCTCTACCCTTCAAATAGCTTCTGGACTTCACTCACCGGCTTTGGACAGCAGTTCGTCGATGTTCCATACCGGCCCCATCCTGCTTACGTCGGATTTGTCCTTCCATGGGACCTCTGACTTTGACCCTGGTCTTCCCACTATTGTCCCCAACCTGTTCCCTGCAACCGGGAAATATGTATTCCATTAATTATTCCATTTAATAAGAACATAAGAAATAGGAGCAGGAGTCGGCCATTTGGCCCCTTGAGCCTACTCTGCCATTCAATAAAATCATGGCTGATCTGATCTTGGCCTCAACTCCACTTCCTTGCCCGCTCCCCATAACCCTTACCCTTCAAAAATCTGTCTATCTCCACCTTAAATATATTCAATGACCCAGCCTCCCCAGCTCTCTGGGGAAGAGAATTCCAAAGAATCATGACCCTCTGAGAGAAGAAATTCCTCCTCATTTCCGATTTAAAAGGGTGCCCCCTTATTCTGAAATTATGACCCCTGTCCTTTAGTGGCACAACATTTGGTCCATCCCACTTTTGCTTCAGCGAGATGTATAGGACTGCAAGCTGTCTATTATAATTCTGTTCTCAGTACCTGTGACTACTTTTAGTATTTCGATGTCAAGCCTAGCCACCATACCAGTTGGAGGAGTTGGATTGGAGCAGAAAAGCTTAGAGAGGATTACAAGTCTAACATGCTCCTCCCAAAACAACAGAGTGAGCCTGTCTCAACTCCTGTGTTCAGCTATTGCTGCACTGCATCATTGTAATTGCTTATTGCTCACAGCTCCTTGCTGACACACATTGCCACAAAAAGTCCTGTCAGGGACCTTTTGTTAATCAGGAGATCAACAGTGGCATCGCAGATCAGGTATTGTCAATCTTCTGAACTAGCTTTCACCAGGACAGTAATCCTCACTGCTAAGGAAAATGAGGATTTCTACAGAGTGGTATTCACTTCAGAGGCCCAGTTCGCCACTCTAATTTTAGACAAGTGATCATTGCTTTGGTGCTGGGTTCAGTGCAGAGCAGGGAAACTAGAGTTACTAGTGGCAACTCTCGCTGCCCACAGGACTCTCTCTTCTCCATCAGCCCCAGATTGTAGCAGAAATCTTTAGCCCTCTTTGTCAGACTCCATTCCATCAGCCTTGCCTTCTGCTTACCCTTACTAAAATATTCTAGTCATTGCCTGCCCTCAGTTTCAACCGAGTTGAAATAACACATAGTGGAGTGTGCCATTCAAGGCAGCAGTGGCTAGATAGTTTCCAGGATGAACAGCATAAATGTTTATTTATTGCATGGGGCAGAAGACAGAGGAGCACAGCATGGAATCCATAGAACCTACGAAGCCCCTGGCAGAGGAGTACGTCTACTGTTCCACACACTTTCCAATTCTTCCTATCTGAACAAGGCCCCACCTGTTGCTGTCCATGGGTTGGCATTGAACATTACCTTGGCATGTAACAAGAATGATGGCAAAACCAATGTAAAACACATTGCATTCATTTAGGGAAATGTCTGCAACTTATGCAAACTACCTTGCAGTTGCTATTGTAGCACCATTTGTACTTCACACCAGGCCATGCTATACTGTAAAGGAACAGCTTCCCTTCCACAATTTGCACAGTATATCAGATTGTCAGATGCGCAAAACATCCAGTCTGTTCCTCTAGGTTTTTACAGCATCTGCCTTTCATCATTCATAATTTGCAAAGAGAGAACCAACTTGCATTTATATAGCACTATGGGGGAGAAATTCAGTAGGTTGCGCCACCCGTTAGCGCCTTAAGAGGGCGCTAAGTGGGTCGCAAGCCAACTGGCGCCCGGGCGCGGCACTGCCCACGCCTCCTGCTAAATTCCGCGGGACGTTAGTGGTGGCGCTAACCGTTAGCGCTGCCCCCTGCCGATGACGTCATCGGTGTGTGCAGCGCCCTGCTGACGCCCCAGCCGCGATATTTGGCAGCGTCCCCTGATTTACCGCCGGACGCTATGTCCAACGGGTTCAG
Source organism: Somniosus microcephalus (assembly GCF_052327205.1). Lineage (NCBI taxonomy): Eukaryota > Metazoa > Chordata > Chondrichthyes > Squaliformes > Somniosidae > Somniosus > Somniosus microcephalus. Next base: position 122,674,246 of record NC_140999.1, on the reverse strand, counting down.
GGGGGCCTACCTGCGGCTGGGGAGGCGCAAATTAAAGGCGAAGTGCGGGGCAGCCATTTTTGTTGTTGGCCGCCTGCCAGCAGCTGCCTGCACTCCCGTCCCCGGCCTCCTGAACCCCCCCCTGGCGGACTGCCGGCTGCGCTCCAAGAGCCCGGCACTTCTCTTCGGTGCCGGGCTCTTTTGCCTGCACTCCTGATCCTCGGGGGCCCAGCTGGGCCCCAGATCGCGTTGCACAAGGCCCCTCCCCTTTAAGAAGGGGAGGAAGGCCTGCAAACCTGCAGTGCGACGTGCCGCAACGCTGCGGCATGTTGCGCCACGATATTCACTCGCAGCGCCCCAAGAGGGATGCGGGGCGCCTCCAGTAGCGCCGCGCTTCCCTTTGGGGTGCAACAACTCAATTTCCGGTGCGGGGGCGCGAATGTTTCCGGGGTGCTACTTTTAGCGCCCTGGCGAGGCTGGCGCCCCAAACGGGGCTAGAGTCAATTTCTCCCCCTATGAGAGGAGTGACCAAATAATAGGGTGATGTATTAAGGGAGGCATGTTGGCCAAGCACTGGGATTATTCTTCTTTGAATAGTGCCATGGGATATTTTACATCTACCGGAACAGGCAGATGGAGCCTTAGTTTAACATTACATCTGAAAGTTGGCACCTCTGACAATGCAGCATTCCCTCAGTATTGTATGCCATTATGCAAACCCATCTCTATTTGGTATGCCTTTGTGATGACAGCTACATTCACTTATTTATTCTCTTAAAGCATACCATATTTACCAGCTGTGATTATAACAAGACTTTCCAAACTCTATGGATTTACCAGAGATGGTTGCCACTCCATTACCAGGTACAGTGCAGAGTACTATTTGCACCTAATACCCTCACATTAACGTTAACAGATTTGTTTTTGTACCTTCTTTACAGTGCACAAGCCAGAAGATCAATTTACTGCTGAGTCACCGACACCAACGTATGGTGTGTGTCGACCTTGGTGGCCATATAACACAACAACAACTTGTATTTATATAGCGCCTTTAACATAGTAAAACGTCCCAAGACGCTGCACAGGAGTATTATAAGACAAAAAATTTGATACCGATCCACATAAGGAGAAATTAGGGCAGGTCACCAAAAGCTTGGTCAAAGAGGTAGGTTTTAAGAAGCGTCTTAAAGGAGGAACGAGAGGTAAAGAGGCGGAGAGGTGGAGAGGTTGAGGCAGGGAATTCCAGAGCTTAGGGCCTAGGCAACAGAAGGCACGGCCACCAAACATTGAGCAATTATAATCAGGGATGCTCAAGAGGACAGAATTAGAGGAGCGCAGATATCTCGGGGGGGGTTGTGGGGCTGAAGGAGATTACAGAGATAGGGAGGGGCGAGGCCATGGGGGGATTTGGAAATAAGGATGAGAATTGTGAAGTTGTGGTGCTGCTTAACCGTGAGCCAATATAGGTCAGCGAGCACAGGGGAGATGGGTGAATGGAACTTGAAAGGACACGGGCAGCCGAGTTTTGGATGACCTCAAGTTTATGTAGGGTAGAATGTGGGAGGCCAGCCAGGAGTGCGTTGGAATAGTCAAGTCTAGAGGTAACAAAGGCATGGATGAGGGTTTCAGCAGCGGATGAGCTAAGGCAAGGGCGGAGACGGGCAATGTTACGGAGGTGGAAATAGACGGTCTTTGTTATGCTGCGGATATGTGGTCGGTAGCTCATTTCAGGGTCAAATATGCTCATACCAAGGTTGCGAACAGTGTGGTTCAGCCTCAGACAGATGTTAGGGAGAGGGATGGAGTCAGTGGCTAGGGAACGGAGTTTGTGGCAGGGACCGAAAACAATGGCTTCAGTCTTCACAGTATTTAATTGGAGAAAATTTCTGCTCATCCAGAACTGTATGTCAGATAAGCAGTCTGACAATTTAGAGACCGTGGAGGGGTCGAGAGAAGAGGTAGTGAGGTAGAGCTGGGTGTCGTCAGCGTACATATGGAAACTGACGCTGTGTTTTCAGATGATGTCGCAAAAGGACAACATGTAGATGGGATGCCAAGAATAGATCCTTTGGGGACACCAGAGGTAACGATGCGGGAGCGGGAAGAGAAGCCATTGCAGGTGATTCTCTGACTACGATTAGATAGATAAGAATGGAACCAGGCGAGTGCAGTCCCACCCAGCTGGACAACGGCAGAGACGGCGCTGGAGAAAGATGGATTGGTCAACCATGTCAAAGGCTGCAGACAAGTCAAGAAGGACGAGGAGGGATAGTTTACCTTTGTCACAGTCACAAAGGATGTCATTTGTGACTTTGATGAGAGCCATTTCGGTACTGCGGCAGGGGTGGAAACCTGATTGGAGGGATTCAAACATGGAATTGCGGGAAAGTTGTGCTCGGATTTGGGAGGCAACAACATGTTCAAGGACTTTGGAGAGGAAAGGGAGGTTGGAGATGGGGCGGTAGTTTACAAGGACGGAGGGGTCAAGGGTTGGTTTTTTGAGAAGGGTGATGACGGCAGATTTGAGGGAGAGAGGGACAGTACCTGAGGAGAGAGAACCGTTAACAATATCAGCTAACGTGAGCTAGAAAAGGAAGTTGGGTGGTCAGCAGTTTGGTGGGAATAGGGTAGAGGGAGCAGGAGATAGGTCTCATAGACAAGATGAGCACAGAGAGATCATGAGAGATCAGAGAGAAACTGAAGAAAGATTTGAGTTCAGGGCTGGCCAGGCAGGGGGGAACCTTAGAGGAAGTTTGGCCCAGTGGGCTAGGGGAAGGAAGGGCAGTGGCGAAGGCAGCTGAACAGATGATCTCAATCTTAGAGACAAAGAAGTCCATGAGCTCCTCACACTTATTGTCAGAGGTGAGGGTGGAGGAGACAGGGGAGAGGGGTTTAAGAAGACGGTTAGCAGTAGAGAATAGGAGCCGGGGTTTATCTTTGCATTCCAGAATGATTCTGGAATAGTGAGCAATTTTGGCAGATGAGAGCAGGACACGATAATGCTTTATGCGATCCAGCCAGATTTGGCGGTGAATGGCCAAACCAGTTGTCCGCCATATCCGTTCAAGTCTGCGTCCCTTGGGCCTAAGGGAACGAAGATGAGAGCCCTACCAGGGGGAACGGCCAGGGTGAGAGAGAGTAATTGTTTTAGTAGGGACTAGGGCATCAAAGGTGGTGGTGAGGGTATGGTTGAGCAGATCGGTAGCAGCAGAATTGTCATTGAGAATGGAGGGCCAAAGGCTGGACAATTGGGATTTCATAAGTGCAGTTGTAAGAGAGTTGGGAGAGTTTTTTCCAGGGGCGGACACAGAAGGAAGTAGGTTTGGGGGGCGATGGTGGAAGGAGAATGTGGATGGAGAGCGATACGAGGAAGTAGTCAGAGATGGCCTTATCTGCGATTGACACGATGGGAGTAGCGAGGCCAAGATCGAGGGGGTGGCCGTGAATGTGGGTTGGGGAGTTTACATGGATGGAGAGATTAAGGGAGGATAGTGAACTCAGAGGAGAGAGAGCATGATGAATTGAGATGGAGGTTGAAATCACCAAGGATGAGAAGTTGTTTGGTGCTGAGGGAGGACAGCAGTGAAGATATCTCAGTAATAACATTTTTATGGTACTTGGTTGGGCGGTAGAGAACAAGAATTTTAAATGAGAGGTAAGAGGGGTGGAATAAGGTGAGATGCTCAAAGGAGGAGAAAATGCTGGAGAAATAGGGGTACAGACGAAGGTGTGATTTGGTAATGAGAGCCATACCGCCACCACGGCGGTCTGGGTGGAGCAAGTGGTGGAAGGTACAGCCACACGGGGAGGCTTCATTTTAGGGTAAGGTGTCATCACCCCTCAGCCAAGTTTCCGTCAGGGCCATGATGTTGATGCAATCATCCACGATAAGCTTATGGATGGCAAGAGCCTTGTTTGCAAGTGAACGGACATTCTGGAGGGAGATGCGGAGAGGGTCGGTGATGGCTGCCCCACTGCCAGCATCCACAGGGTCAGTGCTGGGGGGATGAGTTGGATGGGGACGGGATTAGCAAGATTTTCCCCCAGTGGGCGCGCTGGGTGGGAAGGTTGGCGAGAGAGTAGGATGGGACAGTTGGGATTGCTGCTCGTAAGGCGGCAGCGACGAGTGCCTCGATGGGCCCTTTGTAGGATGCCAATAGAGGCATAGAGGGAAGCTGTTGACTTATCTAAGAGGGAGTCAAGCTGGGACAGCGGCAGGAGAGTAGAAAGGTTGAAGAGTAATGAAAGATTGGGGTAGGGATTTGGGAGAGCAGTGTATCCGAGAGGAGAGATGAAAGGAGGCATGATGACAGGAGAGAGCGGTCAGGGAGGGATAGAGAGAAAAGGAAAATAGGGGGAAAAAATGGAATGGCTCATGCCTGGAGCGGCAGCCAAAGTGCACACACGAATGGACACAGGAAAAACTCAGGTTACATAGGCCTGTTTAAAATGTGCAGGGTAGTGATAGGGGTAATGATAACCAGAGTGTGACGGCAAGAGACAGAGCCTACAAACTTAAGAGTGCACTAGCAAATAAAGTCAGAGCAGAGAAAAATGGTAAAAAGACAAAATTAAAGGCTCTTTATTTGAATGCATGCAACATTCGTAACAAGATGGATGAGTTGATGGCACAAATAGAAATAAATAGGTATGATCTGATAGCCATTACAGAGATGTAGTTGCAAGGTGACCAATTTCAGAAGGGTAGGCAGAAAGGAAAATGAGGTGGGGTAGCTCTGTTAATAAAGGATGAGATCAGTGCAGTGGTGAGAAATTATATTGGCTCAGAAGATCAAGATGTAGAATCAGTTTGGGTGGAAATAAGAAATAGTAAGGGAAAGAAGTCACTGGTGGGAGTAGTCTATAGACCCCCTAACAATAGCTAAACTGTAGGACAGAGTATAAATCAAGAAATACTGGGGGCTTGTAAGAAAGGTACTACAATAACCATGGGCAATTTTAATCTTCATAGATTGGACAAATCAAATTGGCAAGGGTAGCCTTGAGGAGGAGTTCATAGAGTGTATTCGGGATGGTTTCTTAGAACAATAAGTTATGGAACCAACCAGGGAGCAGGCTATTTTAGATCTGGTAATGTGTAATGATTCAGGATTAATTAATGATCTCATTGTAAAGGATCCTCTAGGGAAGAGTGATCATAGCATGAATGAATTTCAAATTCATTTTGAGGGTGAGAAACTTGGCTCTGAAAGTAGAGTCCTAAACTTAAATAAAGGCAATTATAAATGTATGAAGACAGAGTTGGCTAATGGACTGGGAAAATAGATTAAAGGGTAAAACGGTAGATAAGCAATGGCAGACATTTAAGGAGATATTTCATAACTCTCAGCAAAGGTTTATTCTAATGAGAGAAAAAAAGACTCTACGAGAAGGATGAACCATCTGTGGCTAACTAAGGAATTTAAGGATAGTATCAAATTGAAAGAAAAGGCACACAATGTTGCAAAGATTAGTGGTAGGCCAGGGGATTGGGAAATTTTTAGAAACCAGCAAAGGATGACTAAAAAAAAATAAAGAGCGAGAAGATAGATTATGAGAGTAAACTAGCAAAAAATATAAAAACAGACAGTAAGAGCTTCTACAGGTATATAAAAAGGAAGAGAGTAGCTAGAGTAAATGTTGGTCCCTTAGAGGATGAGACTGGGGAATCAATAATGGGAAACAGGGAAATGGCAGAGACTTTGAACAAATATTTTGTATCGGTCTTCATGGTAGAAGACACTAAAAGCATCCCAATAATAATTGATAATCAAGGGGCTATAGAGAGGAAGGAACTTAAAACAATCACTATCATTAGACAAAAAGTATTGGGCAAACTAATGGGACTAAAGGCTGACAAGTCCCCTGGACCTGATGGCCTCCATCCTAGGGTCTTAAAAGAAGTGGTTACAGAGATAGTGGATGCGTTGGTTGTAATCTACCAAAATTCCTTGAATTCTGGAGAGATTCCAGCGAATTGGAAAACTGCAAATGTAACTCCCCTATTCAAGAAAGGAGGGGGACAGAAAGTAGGAAACTATAGGCCAGTTAGCCTAACATCTGTCACTGGGAAAAGGCTGGAATCCATTATTAAAGAAGTAGTAGTAGCAGGACATTTAGAAAATCATAATACAATCAAGCAGAGTCAACATGGTTTTATGAAAGAGAAATCGTGTTTGACAAATTTACTAGAGTTCTTTGAGGATGTAACGAGCAGGGTGGATAAAGGGGAACCAGTAGATGTGGTGTATTTGGATTTCCAGAAGGCATTCGATAAGGTGCCACCTAAAAGGTTACTGCACAAGATAAGAGCTCACGGGGGTAATATGCATGGATAGAGGATTGGCTAACTAACAGAAAACAAAGAGTCAGGATAAATGGGTCATTTTCAGGTTGGCAAACTAACTAGTGGGGTGCCACAGGGATCAGTGCTGGGGCCTCAACTATTTACAATCTATATTAATGATTTGGATGAAGGGACTGTGTACTGTAGCCAAATTTGCTGCTGATACAAATATAGATGGGAAAGCAAGTTGTGAGGAGGACACAAAGGGCTCGATTTTCCGAGCCCCGAGGAATTTGGCAGATGGAGTATAATGTGGGAAAATGTGAGGTTATCCACTTTGGTAGGAAGAATAAAAAAGCAAATTATTATTTAAATGGAGACTACAAAATGCTGCGATATAGAGTGATCTGGGGGTCCTCGTACATGATACACAAAATGTTAGCATGCAGGTACAGCAAGTAATTAGGAAGGCAAATGGAATGTTGGCCCATATTGTAAGGGGAATGGAGTATAAAAGTAGGAAAGTCTTGCTACAACTGTACAGGGTGTTGGTGAGACCACACCTGGAGTACTATGTACAGTTTTGGTCTCCTTATTTAAGGAGGGATATACTTGCATTGGAGGCCATTCAGAGAAGGTTCATTAGGTTGATTCCTGAGATGAGGGGGTTGTCTTATGAAGAAAGGTTGAGCGGGTTGGGCCTATACTCATTGGAGTTTAGAAGAATGAGAGGTGAGCTTATTGAAAAATATAAGATTTTGAGGGGGCTTGACAGGGTAGATGTTGAGAGAATGTTTCCCCTCGTGGGTGAATCTAAAACTATGGGGCATATTTTCAGGATAAGGGGTCACCCATTTAAGACGGAGATGAGGAGGAATTTCTTCTCTCAGAGGGTCATGAATCTTTGAAATTCCACACCCCAGAGAGCTGTGGAGGCTGAGTCAGTGAATATATTCAAGGTGGAGATAGACAGATATTTGAGCTACAGGGGAGTTAAGGATTATGGGGAACAGGCAAGGAAGTGGAGTTGAGGCCAAGATCAGACCAGCCATGATCTTATTGAATGGCGGAACAGGCTCGAGGGGCCAAAAGGCCGACTCCTGCTCCTATTTCTTATGTTCTTATGTTCTCATGCACTCAACAGATGCAAGCTTGTTTTGTTTTTAATTGTACTAAGGTGTTCATATGTATTGCAATAATTAACCCTACAATATGAGCACCTCTTACAGTTCCCTGGATTTCTACCAACTTTCAAAGAATTTCCAAGTTTTGGCCAACATCTTCCCTCAAAGTGAATTCTCTATTAAAGACTGCAGTGAAATCTTTTGACTTGCCTTCTGTAGACAATATTGCAGTGGCATTAAGATCTGGTGTGGCACTTTCCCTTGTTTGTTTACCATCTGGAGTTTTTATTCTTTAGTGACATATTTCAGTGAACGAGTGGTCAATCTCTGAAACAATCTCCCTAGAGAGACAGTATAAGCAGTTAGTATTGATCCAAATGCAAAATAGATAGATTTCTTTCAGAAAATAATATTTTGGGAAACAGTATATGAGTAATTTGCGACATGACATTTGGTAACGGTAACTGTAACATGATTGGGAGAAACAGGAGACTTTGGATTATAGTTCCCAAAGCTCTCCACAACTGGGGGTTTTCATTGCCTCGTGTCTGGGTCTCTTGTGGATTAATTGATAGAGATTGATTGCTATGATTAGTCAACAACTCCATTATCATTGTATCATGTGACTACCAGGATGGTAGAAGGTGAAATTAGATGGATCTCAGTCTTTCTCCGTCTAGCAATTCCTATGCTCCTACGACAGTCCACCTTTAACACTGATCGCTAAACCTCCCTCCTGACGGGCAGATCTGGTGCTAACTGTATCAGTGTCCTGTGCATTTGACAGGCTGTAAACCTGAGTTATTGCAAGATGTGAAACTGTACACAGAGTGGGCAGCAGCTATTTAGAAAAAAAATGCTTGCACTGTAAATGCCAGCTATTGCTTCGGACTCTTAATGGAGTGTCCGTATTTAGTGATTTTTGTTCAGGCAGCAGTGGTGCACTGAGGCTTAATAATGTCATTTTAGTGCCTTCTACTGCTATTAAACTAGGCCCTGCTACATGCAATGCCTCTCTTCAAACAGTGTGAATAGTGCTGCTGTCTGAGAATAGTCTTTTTGCCCCCATTTTAAAAATTGAAATAAAGAGGAACAGCTTTCAAATATTGGAAATCTGAAACATAAACAGAAACTCTTGGAAATGCACAGCAGGTCAAGCCACACTACGTTTCATCAGAACGGCTTTCCTCTTTTCTGTTTGGATGACTCTTCTCCCACCACCACATGGCGTTGCTAAGCTGAGACGGTAGACATCTGGCCTTCATCAAGGCCTCTGGACATGGAGGCAGAGTGAGCCTTAAGCACCTTCACAATGGGAACCACCTTACTTCTATTAACTTCCTATTTGACAGCCTGGCGAGATTGGGAGCTTCCTGGATCAGTCACTGTAAGGATGACCCACATCTCACTAGTGCAGAGAGCAGTGGTGGCTGAAGCCAATTCAAAACATTTTCACTAGGTTTATTGAAAATTACTGGGACAGTGGCTTAATAGTGAGTATGTATGTCAGGTTATCTAGTAATTTGAATTAAACCTGTAAATGGCAGAGGACATAATCAGATAATTAGAATTAAGCGACTTTGAATTAAGAGGATTTAAAAAAAAATCGTTCCTGGGATGTGGGCGTCGCTGGCAAGGCCAGCATTTATTGCCCATCCCTAACTTCCACTGAGAAGGTGGTGGTGAGCCGTCTTCTTGAACCGCTGCAGTCCGTGTGGTGAAGGTACTCCCACAGTGCTGTTAGGGAGCGAGTTGCAGGATTTTGACCCAGCGATGATGAAGGAACGGCGATATATTTCCAAGTCAGGATGGTGTGTAACTTGGAGGGGAACTTGGAGGTGATGGTGTTCCCATGTGCCTGCTGCCCTTCTCCTTCGAGGTGGAAGAGGTCGCGGGCTTGGGAGGTGCTGCCGAAGAAGCCTTGGCGAGTTGCTGCAGTGCATCTTGTAGATGGTACACACTGCAGCCACGGGGCGCTGGTGGTGGAGGGAGTGAATGCTTAAGGTTGTGGATGGGGTGCCAATCAAGCGGGCTGCTTTGTCCTGGATGGTGTTGAGTTGCTTGAATGTTGTTAGAGCTGCACTTATCCAGGCAAGTGGAGAGTATTCCATCACACTCCTGACTAGTGCCTTGTAGATGGTGGAAAGGCTTTGGGGAGTCAGGAGGTGAGACACTCGCCGCAGAATACCCAGTCTCTGACCTGCTCTTGTGGCCACAGTATTTATGTGGCTGGTCCAGTTAAGTTTCTGGTCAATGGTGACCCCCAGGATATTGATGGTGGGGGATTCGGCGATGGTAATGCCGTTGAATGTCAAGGGTCAGTGGTTAGATTCCTGCTTGTTGGAGATAGTCATTGCCTGGCACTTGTGTGGCGTGAATGTTTCTTGCCACTTATCAACCCAAGCCTGAATGTCATCCAGGTCTTGCGGCATTCGGGCATGGACTGCTTCATTATCTGAGGAGTTGTGAATGGAACTGGACACTGTGCAATCATTATTGAACATCCCCACTTCTGATCTTATGATGGAGGGAAGTTCATTGATGAAGCAGTTGGAGATGGCTGGGCCTAGGACAGTGCCCTGAGGAACTCCTGCAGTGATGTCCTGGGGCTAAGTAGACTGTATAATAATGTATTGTCGGTGCCAATGCAGTAAGATTTGTATTTCAACAAGTGAGAAAGTACAGAAATTATTTACAACAGGACCATTTGTTCATTTTGTACAATGAATGGGCCTGAGCAAAATGGAGAATGTGTTGACATTTGCATACGAGTTGCACAAGTATTTGGGTGATCTGCCATTGGTAAAACAATAAGTTGTGTATACATTATTTATGAAGCCAGTTAGCATGACATGATTCTACATCAAACTGCACTTGACATGCACTTGCCACACTCCCACCAATTTTCCTTCACTTGTGTCTCCAATGAAAGGTACAGTTCCATGGAACCTTCAGGTATCTCCCCGAACTAACCAATCTGCACATGGGAGCCTAGACACTGAGGGAGCAATTTTAAACTAACCCGCCCATCAAGAAATAAAATGGGATCGGGTGGTTCGCCAGTTTTACACCCACCCAATGTTAAATTGGGCAAGGTGTAAAACCAGCACTGCACCCAATCCCGTCAGTTTCCCGACGGGCAGGTTAAGTTAAAACTGCCCCTCCTCCCCCCAACGTGTGTCACCAGGCTTCGTGAAAACGGCACCTTTCTGTCTGCCTCACCATTGAATGCTGTATTTGCGCGATAGATACAAATGAAACTCGTCACAGAAAGTTAAGTCTTGTCCATTTCAGTCTTAATTACCTTTTTAACAATGTGATAAGTGTTAACTGCCAAACAAACCTCTCTGGCATTGAAAATTAACTATTGCAAATATGGAGTCTCATTCCTTCCGCTTTTAATTATTGTTGGAGGCTTCAAACTTTTTCTTTACTTTTCCTTTCTGTCTCTTTTCTCTCTCTTAATCCAATCTTTCTTTCCCTCTCTTTATTTATTTTTCTGTTCCTGATTTGACATTGAATTCACCCAGTCTAATTCACCCTCCTTCTCAGTCCTTGCGCTGTTAATTTCACAATCCTGCAATCTGATTGGTTAAGGAGATGCACAGTTGCTTGCCCTGTTCACTTGGGTCCCAAATGCCCCGTTTCCCTCGCTGCACCATTATCAACTCACACTTTCAGCAAGCTGCCACGCAAACATTTTAAAATCTTAACATGCAAGGGCAAGTTTAACTAATGGCAGATGCCATTCGATGCCCTGCTACTGCAAATTATGGCCCATTATCTTTAAACAAAAGAACAAAGAGGAACTGAAGGTAAAAGGCTTCAGTGTTGCAGCCTTCCCATTTTATTGCCATGTTAATCATAGTAAGTTACATTTTCGATGCTTAAATGTGTGTAAATGGTTCCAAAATAACACTTAATTCAATGGCCATTGGCCGCGCTACTTCTGATTCACTGCTATGCTCGCTGCAGCTTATTCTAATGAGAAAATCGGCAAAATAAGGCACAAGTTATCAATGGCACGATCAGCACACGAGATGGCGCAATTTACGGTGTATGTTACTGATCTCACTGTTGCAGGAAAATCTGGGCCATTGTGTCACTTGTACATGGTATCATGACAAAAGCACAGGTCAGTTGACTCATCCCCTTTTTTTGGGCAAGACGGTGTCCCTTTACAATGCTATCACTGTAGGGCAGTAACATGCTGTTGTAATAAAGGACAAAAGAACTCCAACTTCCTGTCTCAGTATAGAACCGGTGCAAACTTAAGAGACTTGTCATTAATTCTGCAGGATGTGGCCCTTTCTAATAGCATGCATGAGGTAATTGTTTGAAATTGGTATTCTTAGAATCTGGGACTGTACTGGGGCTACCTGCCATTTTAATACAAAACGGAGTTCCACATATCTAACTGGTCAAAGGAGGTAGATGATGGTGACCATTTTTCCTCTAGTTTCCATGGCTTGTTGTTTTGATTGGAAGAGCCTTTCCTTTTCACTTACCTTGTGGGGACTTACAGATGTGATGTCACATCTTGCAGCTCTGTGAGGCCAATACAGCATTGCACCAGATAACCACTTCAGATCGTGTAGCTTTAAGAACGTAAGAACACAAGATATAGGAGCACGAGTAGGCCCTTCGAGTCTGCTCCGCCATTCAATGAGATCATGGCTGATCTTCTACCTCAGCTCCACCTTCCCGCACTATCCTTATATCCCTTGATTCCTTTAATATCCAAAATTCTATCGAGCTCTGTCTTGAATATCTTCAATGACTGAGCCTCCACAGCCCTCTGGGGTAGAGAATTCCAAAGATTCCCCACCCTCTGAGTGAAGAAGTTTCTCCTCATCTCAGTCCTAAACGACCGACCCCTATTCTGAGACTGTGACCCCTGGTTCTAGACTCCCCAGCCAGGGGCAACATCCTCCCAGCATAAATGTAATAATCTATGCCACCTAAACAAAAGAATAGAGCAAGTTCTCTGAGGGAAGTGTTGAAAAGTTGGAAGGAATGGTAATAAACTGCTTCATTTGCCTCCTCACTCTTGTTTTGGCTGCTAGTTAGCAGAATATGATCCATAAATTGACCATTTTCATTAGCTCTTCAGAGACCTACAAATATATGTCAATATATTGCTGCAGTGGACTGAATTCTGCTTTATGGCCTGTGAAAAGTTTTCAGCAGAGTTTTTAATAATTCCATGGATTTACAAAAGAAAAAGAAATCTAAATCTGCTTCCTTCAATTTATGCAGATGAGGTAGATTCGGATGCCTTGGCTTAATTCATCTGTACTGGATGTGTAATAGAATTGCCGATGATGCCCAGTGTCTCTAGGGAGACATTGAGGGATTTAGCAGAACCCAAGCAATCAAGAATTTATCTGTAGTAATCAAGCAATCTCTCTGCTTGCTTACCACTCAGCACTTTGAGGTATTGTACATAATACTAATTAAAAGGGATGTATATGAAATAACCTTGAAGTGACAGAGCAGGGATGTGCAGACACGGAGCATCTAAATTTATAGGTTAAAACTGTGATGGAGGGAAGCTTTCTTAATTTTTACATTTTTTTAGGAAAATGTAATGCATACATTTTGTAAAGTCACTGTACAGTTTTGTCAAAGGATAGAATGAATTGGCACATTTAGGGTTATTGGCATGGTTTCCTCTATGCACTTATCAGTTCTGCTAATTTGCTGAGAGTCCCTGGAGTTTGGCAAGGTCAGTGGGTATCAAGGGGCCTGCGTACCTGCAAGGTTGGGTCATTGTGCATCGTGGGGCACTGCAAGAGGATTGTTGGCTTCTGGTCCTATTCTGACCTGGATCTGTGTTTCTGTGAGAAGAGTCTTGAGTCATGTGGGCTGCCAGAATACCTGCTACCTCCTGGCTTCCATAGTCCATACATTACCTACTTTGACTGGCACAGATGTTTTATCCACCTGTTTATTGTGGGGATGGTTACACTTCACCACAGTGGGGGAACGCACCATCTTGCAATTAGAAATGCTATGTTTCATTAGTCTGTGTGTTGTGGTTGGGTGGAAGGCTCACTCTCCAGTGCTTAAGTCCAGTAGTATAAGCCAGGGCCTGCATAGGTTTTAAAGAAGGGAAGGCTTTTATATATTGCCAAAAGTGAAAACCTTTTAGTTTTTGAACTTTCCTTCACAATGGCTGTATTACGATGATGAACATCCCAAGGCACTTCACAGGAATGTAATAAGGTAAAAGTTGACAACGATCCAAAGAAGGAGATTTTAGGACAGGTGACTAAAAGCTTGGTCAAAGAGAGAAGTTTTAAGGTGTGTTTGAAAGGAGGAGAGCGATGTGGAGAGACAGAGGGGTTTAGGAAGGGAATTCCAGAGGTTGGGGTTTATACGGCTGAAGGCACAGCCACCAATGGTGGAGCAAAGGGAGTGGGGGATGGACAAGAGGTCAGAGTTGGAGGAACATAAAGTTCTTGGAGGGTTGTAGGGCTGGAGGAGGTTACAAAGTTGGGGAGGAACAAGACCATGGAGGGTTTTGAACATGAGAATGAGAATTTTAAACTTGAGGCTTTGGTGGACCGGGAGCCAAGGTAGGTCAGCGAGCACAGGATGATGGATGAGCGCGACTTAATGTGGGTTAGAATATGGACAGTAGAGTTTTGGATAAGCTTAAGCTTATGGACGCTGGATGATGGGAGGCTGGCCAGGAGAGCATTGGAATAGTCGAGGCTGGAGGTAACAAAAATATGGATCTGCTTTTTAAAATTTCATTCAGTAACGAAAGTTCGGGAGTTTTATTTTGTGTTATACTATACCCATTGACAGGACATGTTGAGGTATTTAATGTTCTTTCTGTAAATGCCGTTTTGATCACATTGCATATATAGGGCAGCCAGTAAAAGGATATCTTACAATTCTCCAGCGAGACTCTTTATATATTGTCTGACCTTAACTTATACAGTGATTTATTTTTAAATTTGATATCTCAACTTTCAACTCCTCTTCCCACCAAAAAAAAACTATCACGAAATATTTGTTAGTGTATTGTTTTCTCACTGTGGTCTGTTGGCTATGAATTCTGTAAAAGTGCCTTCCAGCTATACTCCAGTTGTAAAGTCGCATATTCTGTGCACTGGCTTTGTAAAGTCCGCGCCTCAATAATACACGGACTTCGGGAGAACAGTTAACAGGTACTTTACTGAACAAGAGGCAGCTTGATACTGAAACTACAGAAGCCTGCTAGGGCCTTTTATACAGGGGTGGTCACTGCCGGTACTGCAGTCTAAGACCAGTTATTCCCTTAAAGATACATACACAACAATTCCTCCCCTTTTAGATAAACAGTACATAACATTCATTTAACAACTAAATAATAACTAATTACAATTACAATTTTCTCAGTAATATATGCATCAACGGAAATAGTCATTTATAAGTTCAGTCTTTGAGGAGGCTTCCTGATCTGGACTGGATAGCGCCTTTCTCGAGTATCCTGTTCTGGCAGTGGAGTCAATTCTGGCTCATTGTCATTGGTTGGGTCGTCAGCTTCCAATACCCCTACTTCTGAGGTAGACGCAATCTGTACTTCGGGCTCATTACCAGGTGCACATGCTTGTGGTACAGGTTTGGCTTGTTCCTGTGACTCTAGAATCTGATCAGCATGGTGTCTCACGATGCTCTCTCCAACGTCCACTATGTACATTAGTGGTCCCTGCTGTGTGCATATCGTGCCTGGCTGCCATTTTTCTGTTCGGTAGTCACGGGCCAAGACTGGTTGCCCTATCTTGAAGCTCCTGGTTGGCTTCTCATTTATGTGCTGGAACTGCTTATCCTCAACATCTCGTCTTATGTTTGGTTTGAGCAAATCCAAGCGACATCTTAGTCTCCGGTTGAAAAACAGTACGGCTGGAGTTTGGTTGGTTACTGCATGTGTCGCATTCCGGTAAGCAAACAGGAAGTTATCCACCTTGTGTTGCAGTGCTATGTCGTCATTATACATTGCCTTTATGGCCTTTTTAATGGTCTGAACAAACCTCTCAGCCAATCCATTTGTGGCTGGATGATATGGGGCAGATGTGTAATGTTTCACCCCATTATTCTTCAGGAACCTCCGGAAATCCTCAGACACAAACTGTGGCCCATTGTCGGAACAGATCTGTTCTGGCAACCCATTCCTGGCGAAGATGGTCCTTAGGACTGCAATAGTTTTCTCCGTGGTGGTGGAGGACATTTTAATGACCTCTGGCCATTTCGAATGGGCGTCCACAGCGATTAGAAACATTGAGTCCATAAATGGACCAGCGAAATCAATGTTTACCCGTTGCCATGGAGATGAGGGCCACTCCCATGGATGTAGCGGGGCCTGTGGTGGAGCGTTTTGGACCTTCTGGCATCCTGTGCATCTCTTGGTCATATCCTCGATTTCTTTATCGATTCCCGGCCACCACACAAACGCCCTGGCTAGGCTCTTCATTTTTACCCCTCCCAGATGACTCTCGTGAAGCTCATTGAGTACTCTATCTCTCAACTTGGGTGGAATTACCACTCGGGATCCACACATCAAGGTTCCCCGGCACACTGACAGCTGTTCCCTCCTTGGTGAGAATGCTGGCAACAGTGAGTCGCCATATGCTGGCCATCCCTTCACCGTCAAATCATAGACCCGAGAGAGTGTCGGGTCATTTCGGGTTTCCTTCTCAATACTTGCGTTTGTAACAGGCAAACATTCGACTATGATCGCATGGAATATCTCCACAGGGTCCACTGCAGGTGCTTCTTCCGCCATAGGCAACGGTAGGCGCGACAGCCCATCAGCGTTTCCATGTTGTTTCGTACCTTTGTACTCTATGTCATACTGATGTGCCCCTAGAAAAAGTGACCATCTTTGCAGCCATTGCGCCGTCATCACCGGAACGCCCTTCTTTGGGTTAAAAATTGAGATCAGGGGTTGATGATCAGTCAGTAGGGTGAATTTCTGCCCGTGCAGATAGTGATTGAACTTCTTCACCCCCCACACCAGGCTGAGGACCTCCCTGTCAATCTGGGCATAGTTACGCTTGGCTGAGGTTAGCGAGCGCGATGCAAAGGCTATTGGCCTCTCTGAACCGTCACGGAATTTGTGTGACAGCACCGCTCCAATGCCATAAGGTGACGCATCACATGCCTACCGAATCGGTAGTGTTGGGTTGTAGTGGGCCAATACTTCTTTTGAAGTGATTTGGCATTTACATTCCTGAAAGGCACGCTTACACTCATCACTCCATTTCCATGTTACACCAGTTTGAAGGAGGGCGTTCAGTGGGTGCAGAATTGTAGATAAATTCGACAAGAACTTATGGTAGTAGTTCACCAACCCGAGGAACGACCTCAGTTGCGACACATTTTCTGGTGCTGGAGCCTTGACTACAGCCTCAATCTTGTCCGGCGACTTATGCAACCCTTCCTCGTCAATCATGTGGCCACAATACGAGATTTGTCTCCTGACGAACTCGCATTTGGGACGGTTGGCTTGTAGCCCATATTCCTGCAATCTCGTGAGCACCTGTTCCAGGTTGGCAAGGTGTTCATTGTCATTTTCGCCCGTAACCAGGATGTCGTCCAAATAACACTGGGTCCCCGGGATCCCTTGCAGGACTTGTTCCATTGCCCTCTGCCACATAGCCGGGGCCGATGCTACCCCAAATACCAGTCGATTGTACTGGTAAAGGCCTTTGTGAGTGTTTATCGTGAGGTTTTTCCTAGATGCTTCTTCCACCTCCATTTGTAGATACGCTTGAGCCAGGTCAATCTTTGTAAAACGTTTCCCTCCAGATAGTGAGGCGAAAATATCTTCTATCCGCGGAAGTGGATACTATACTGTGTGCAGGACTGGGTTCACAGTCACCTTGAAGTCCCAACAGATGCGAACCTTCCTTGGCTCCCCAGGCGTGCTGCTCAATGCTTTCTTCATCACAGGAACGATGGGTGTGGCCCACTCGCTCCAGTCCACCTTAGACAGCACCCCCGAATGCTCCAGACTCTCTAGTTCAGCTTCCACAGCTGGGCGTATCGCGTATGGCACCGGTCTGGCCGTGAAAAATTTTGGGGTTGCATTATCCTCAATCTTTATGGTTGCCTTTACTCCTTTTAGAGTCCCAAGCCCTTGTTGGAACACCTCTTCCGTGTCAGATAGAATTTGTGACAGACGTCCAGGTGCGACGTCATCATCTTTTTTGTCAGTCACAGTTAGTGCCAGAATGGAATGCCAATCCAATTGTAGTCTTCGGATCCATTCACGTCCCTATAATGGTGGTCCTCCATCTCGTAGTATATACATGTATAGTTTCTGTGTTTCCTTTCTGTTATATTCAACTGGCACCCTTATTTTTCCTCTGGGGTAGACCTTTTGCCCCGTGTATGTCTTCAATACAATGGACGTGTCCTTTAAGGGTATGTGTGAGAATAGCCGCTCATAGTCTCGTCGATTCATGACAGTTAGGGCTGATCCTGTGTCCAATTCCATCTTCACTGGGGACCCTGCTATCATGAGGGTGACCCAAATGGTTCGGTGATCTTCTTTTGCGATCACGTTGTGTAGCTTTAAACAACTTAGTCGCCTGCTCCCGGAGTCCTTATCACTCTCCTGATCTTCTGAACTACTATCTGTCAGTTTCTTTACTTTCCTGTACTGTTCCTTAGTAGTTCTTGTCGTGTTGGTCTTCTTTCCCGACCTGCAGACTCTTGCTATATGTCACATCTTCCCGCATTGCCTGCATATTTTGTCTTTAAACCAGCAGTCCTTCTGCTCATGGGTTGTTCTGCCGCAGCGATAGCACTTTTCGGCTCCATACGCCACTTCGTTAGCGCTCTATTCTTGTGGTTTCTGTTGTATTTCTGCAGCTCCCCGTGCTGCTGCTTCGTAGGATACTGCCACGCTGAAAGCCTGTTCTAGCGTCAGGTCCTTTTTTGAAAGTAGTCGTTTCTGGGTTCCTTCACTCTGGAGCCCGCAGACAAACTTATCCCGTAAGGTGTCTGCCAGTCCTGCTCCGAACTGGCAGTGCTTCGATAACTTGCATAGTTCCGTAAGATAGTCAGCATTGCTCTCATCTTTGTGCTGGTTTCTTTTATGGAACTTGAATCTTTCTGCTATCAGCAGTGGTGTAGGGCTTAGGTGTTCCTGTAAGATATGAACAATCTCCTCAAAACTTTTCTCCATTGGTTTAGCTGGGGTAATTAAATTCCGCAATAGGCCGTACGTATTCGCACCCATCAGATTTAATAATACCGACGCCCTCTTTCCATCGGCCACCTCATTTGCCTTGCAGTACACTTCGATTCTTTCTACATACGTGGTCCAGTCTTCTACCTCGTTGTCAAAAGCAGTGATACTGCCACTTTTCGGCATCTTGGGCGATTTAAAATGGCACCTCCCGCGCTTTTGCTTCTTCCCCAATGGAATAAAATGGCGCCTCCCGCGCTTTTGCTTCTTCCCCAACGGGATAAAATGGCGCCTCCTGCGCTTTTGCTTCTTCCCCTTACTGCCACGCTGCTACTAGCGTTCTACGGGGTAATGGCGGCGACCCGCGGCTTCGGCGCGTCTCGCTTTCCTTCCCCCCGTTTAGTTTCTCTCCGCTGTCCTGTTCTCGAGCACCGACCGCGCCCTGTGCGCTCCACCCTCTCTCTCTTGTTTTCTTTTCCCGGCGACGCTGCGCGGCCCGATTTGTAGAGCCGCTTGATCGAGCTTGAGCCCGCTGCAGTCCGGAAGGGTCAACGCGCTACCTGCTACCAGCACGATTCACTGGAACCACAGTCTCTTCCGCAATTCTCCAAACACCGATGGATTCTTTGGGCGGTTGCCCTCGGTCGACGCCCGTTGCTCAGACTACGACCTTCCAGGACCTTCCTTTCAGGCGAGATCCCCGTGAGATGATGCCACACTGCAGGTGAGTTCGAACTTACTCGTCGCCACTGTAAAGTCCGCGCCTCAATAATACACGGACTTCGGGAGATCAGTTAACAGGCACTTTACTGAACAAGAGGCAGCTTGAAACTGAAACTACAGAAGCCTGCTAGGGCCTTTTATACAGGGGTGGTCACTGCCGGTACTGCAGTCTAAGACCAGTTATTCCCTTAAAGGTACATACACAACAGGCTTCTCCCTGGATCTCGTTCCATTCCTTGGGTTCTCACTTACTCTCCATTTCCTCCCTCCTCTCTTGTACAGGAGCAAGGATGTCTTGCTGCAGTTGTACAGGGCCTTGGTGAGACCACACCTTGAGTATTGTGTGCAGTTTTGGTTGCCTTATCTGAGGAAGGATGTTCTTGCCATGGAGGGAGTGCAGCAAAGATTCACCAGGCTGATACCTGGGATGGCAGGAATGACGTATGAAGAGTGATTGGGTTGATTAGGCTTATATTCACTAGAGTTTAGAAGAATGAGAGGGGATCTCATTGAAACTTATAAAATTCTAACAAGACTAGATGCAGGAAGGATGTTCCTGATGGCGGGGCAGTCCAGAACCAGGGGTCACAGTCTAAGGATAAGGGGTGAGCCATTTAGGACTGAGATGAGGAGGAATTACTTCACCCAGAGAGTGGTGAACCTGTGGAATTCTCTGCCACAGAAGGCAGTTGAGGCCAATTCATTAAATATATTCAAGAAGGAGTTGATATATTTCTTAAGGCTAAAGGGATCAAGGGATATGGGGAGAAAGCAGGGACAGGGTACTGAATTTGGATGATCAGCCATGATCTCATTAAATGGCGGAACAGGCTCGAGGGGCCAAATGGCCAAATCCTGCTCCTATCTTCTATGTTTCTATGTATCCTCTCTTGCTAACTGATGGACAGGGAAAGTGCTCATTCAATTTATTTTACTTGGCTTGTAAAGGAGGATATAGAAAATGCAGAGGATTTGGCTAGATCTGGACAAATTAAAGTAGGTAGAGTCATACGGTACAGAAGGAGTTCATTCGGCCCATCGAGCCCGTGCCGGCTCTCTGTAGAGCAATCCAGTCAGTCCCATTCCCCCGGTCTATCCCCGTAGCCCTGCAACTTTATTTCCCTCAAGTGCCTATCCAGTCTCCCCTTGAAAACATTGAGTGTCTCTGTTTCCACCACTTCCGTCGGCAGCGAGTTCCAGCTCCTCACCACTTGCTGCGTAAAAAAGATTTTCCTCACGTACCCCCTGTATCCCTTGCCCAAAACCTTAAACCTGTCTCCCCTAGTTCTTGTACCATCAACTATTGGGAACAGCCTTTCCCAGTCTAGCCTATCCAAACCCGTCATAATCTTGTACACCTCTGACAAATCACCCCTTAGCCTCCTTTGCTCTAATGAAAACAAATCCAGCTTCTCCAACATGTCCTTGTAGCTAAGACCCCCCCATCCTCAGAACCATTCTGGTAAATCTCCTCTGCACCCTCTCAAGGGCCTTCTCATCCTTCCTAAAGCGTGGTGACCAGAACTGGACGCAATACTCCAGTTGGTCTAAGTTATGGCAGTATGGTAATGCAAATCAAGGTGGGATATATGACTTGTGCATACAACAAATGAGTGTCCATTGGTAAGAAGGAAAATGATTTGAATATGATTACTGACCATTCATTGATGTTGTCCAGTCTATGTACAGCTGATAAATAGCTGATTATGTCAAGTTATTTTAGCCCAAAATAACTCATTGGCAAAGCCATTTTTGAATATCACATGCAATTTTAAATAGCCCATTTTTCAAAAGAACATTGGTGAGTTGCAGAGGATTGAATCCAGGACTCAAAGCTTGTGGTATTAGAAGCTCACAGAATTGAATAACAGCATCAAGCTTCCGCACCGTTACCTCTGGTGTCCCCCAAGGATCTATCCTTGGCCCCTCCTATTTCTCATCTAGAAACACAATGTCAGGTTCCACATGTATGTTGACGACTACGAGCTCTACCTCACCACCACCCTCCCTTGACCCCTCCACTCTTTAATTTGTCACAGTGCTCACCTGACATCCAGTACTGGATGAGCAGAAATCTCCTCCAACTAAATATTGGGAAGACCGAAACCATTGTCTTCAGTCCCCGCCATAAACTCCGTTCCCTCGCCATTGACTCCATCCCTCTCCCTGGCAAATGTCTGAAGTTGAACCAGACCATTTGCAAACTTGGTGCCGTATTTTACCCCAAGATGAGCTTCCAACCACATACCTGCTCCATCACCAAGACCACCTATTTCCACCTCTGTAACATCACCCGGCTCTGCCCTTGCCTCAGCGTATCTGGTGCTGAAACCCTCCTCCATGCCTTTGTTCCCTCTAGACTTGACTATTCCAATGCTCTCCTGGCCGGGCTCCCATCTTCCACACTCCATAAATTTGAGCTCATCCAAAACTTTGCTGGTCATATCCCAACTTGCACCAATTCTTGTTCACCCATCACCCCTGTGCTTGCTGAGCTACATTGGCTCCCGGTCTGGCAACACCTCAATTTTAAAATTCTCATCCTTGTTTTCAAATCCCTCCATGGCCTCGTCCTTCCCTATCTCTGTAATCGCCTTCAGCCCTACAACCCTCCAAAATCTCTGCACTCCTCCAATTCTGGCCTCCTGGGCATCCCCAATTTTAATCACTCCACCATTGGCGACTGTGCTTTCAGATGCCTAGCCCCTAAGCTCTGGAATTCCCTCCCTAAACCTCTCTGCCTGTTCCTCTCCTGTTAAGATGCTCCTTAAAACCTACCTCTTTGACCAAAGTTTTAGTCATCTGTCCTAATATCTCGTTATGTGGGGCTCAGTGTCAAATGTTTGATAATGCTCCTATGATGTACCTTGGGAGGTTTTACTTTGCTAAAGATGCTATATAAATGCAAGTTGTTGTTGTTGTTGGTTAAGCGATTCAGCTTGTCACACCTACACCATTCATACTGCTTCAGCATTTTAAATTGAGTTATTTAACTCTTGGAATACCATTTAAATTTTACAGCATGTATGACTGTAAAAGGTCATTTAGGAACAATCTTGAGGATTACCTGTACAATAATCTAGCAACTGCAGCCAACACCTTTAGAAGGGGATGATACTGTTTGGCCAACCTCCTTGATTTTTTGAGGAGTGACATCCCAAATGGTCTTTCAAGTTGTATATTGGAGGCAAAACTTTAAATTCATTCACTATCCAGTTAGTTGATGTGATGGGACAAAAAAAGTTTTTTTTTTACCCCCTGATGGATCAATTAAAACAGGCCAAATGGTCTTCACATCTGTACTTACCTTGATGGCCTGCATCAGAATATTCAAGAATTTGTCTGATGTACATATCCTGCAGGACAGGTTACAATGTATAAATACTAGTTCAATAAAGGTCTTATGTTCATTAATAAATAGACATTCTTATTATGAACACAGCTAGCTTTTGCTAGTTACTTTATTGAGCACATGTGGACTAAGTACAGTATCTGTAGAGGCTTCCATCTTGACTGCTGCCTTGTGGGTAGCCTAGTGCCTCATGGGTAATGTAGTCTTATACATACAGCTATATACGGCTCTACCTCGTGTCCACTATAGAATGACGTTATTGATCATTACATCCCCCTTTCTTTGAGGTTTAACAAAATCAATATCAATCAACTTTCAAGAAAACAATAAAGATAATATCAGTAACACTTTTGTTAGTGCTCCATAAACATAAACATTTTCAAAACAGTCAACACATTTTCAAAGCTTTACATTGTACTCAAAGATTAAGTCTATCAGGCTTTTTTACTTCACGTGTGGATCTTCTCAACACGGGTAAGTCTGATGTGTCTTCATGAGATTGTTCTGGCGGTGAATGACAAGATGCAGTTGCGGCATTTTCATCAATCTGCTCTTGTATAGATCGAGGTCTCCTTGCGATCTTTGCTTGGAGAGGGTTTCAGTGTTTCCTTCACTCTTCATGCCATAACTCTCAATGTAGTCAATGCACTCTCGAAAACTTGCTGGCAGCTGGATCCCATCATACAGCATAGTCCTCTCAGCAGCCTCGGCTAATGGAACACCAAAGATTGGCCTGAGGAATCACAGAATCACAGAAACCCCACAGTGCAGATAGAGGCCATTTCGGCCCATTGAGCCTGCACCGACACATATCCCACCCGATCCCCGTAACCCCTACACCAACACATATCCCACCCTATCCCGGTAACCCCATGTATTTAATCCCCCTAACACTAAGGGTCAATTTATCATAGCCAATCAACCTAACCCGCACATCTTTGGACTGTGGGAGGAAACCGGAGCACCCGGAGGAAACCCACGCAAACACGGGGAGAATGTGCAAACTCCACACAGACAGTCGCCCGAGGCCGGATTCGAACCCGGGTCCCTGGCGCTGTGAGGCAACAGTGCTAACCACTATGCCACCGTGGAAGAAGGAGTATCCACCGGAACTGCTTCCTGCTCTGGCGCAGGCTTCTTCTTTTTCTTTTTCTCTTTCCACTGCTTAACAACATCTACTGCGGTTATATCTTTGGACTTTTTCTCCTTGTGTTTTTCCTCTTTGTGCTTTTCTTCCTTTGGCTTCTCTTTGACCTTAAAGTCTTTTTCTTTCTTCTTGGAGAAACTAGGCTTTTTGAAGACATGGATACCCTTTGGCCTTTTCATCCTTGATGGGCTCTCTGCTTCATCACCTGAGTCATCTGGTCTGCTTATGGCACAGTTTATACGGTAGACTCTCTTGACCAGTTCTAAGTCTTCACAAGCTTTGTCACCTAGTATCGAATCAAGTCTTTCAGCCACAACAGAAAACATGAGATGATGCACTTTGTCTTTGACTGTCACTTTAAGTCTGCATACACCCAAGCTATCTATTTTCTGTCCATTATAGCTCTTCAGTAGTACTGACTTTCTGTATTTTGGGCTTTTCTTTCATATTTTTTATGTCACTCATACTGATTAAGTTTGCTTTTGCCCCAGTGTCCAGTTTCAATGTAACTAATGCTCCATTTATCTGCAGTGGGATCATCCATTTGTCCACTTTTACTGCATTGACTTTATGTTCAGCATTGTCCATTTCTGAGGGCTGCACATTTTCTGTATCTTTTTTGATATCGTCACATGACACCATTCCTACAAAAAATGTCTCACTTAAATCAGTGTCCTCAATTACATTAACTCGTTGCCCTTTCTTAGTTTGTACTTTTGAAAAGCATTGTTTGGCAAAGTGATTCTTTCCATTACACTTTGTGCACATTTTTCCAAACGCTGGGCATTGTCTTAACTGGTGTTTGTAACCACAGCGTTTACAATTAAAAATTTCATCCTCCGATTGCTTTTCATTTCTGTTCTGCCCACGTTTCTTCCCCTTGTAGGACACAGCACCGACAGCAGCATTATCACTCATTACAATCGCATCATTATTGATTTCACTGAAAGTCTTTGCGTGCTTTCGAGCTAGCTCACTGGCTTGGCATATTTTCACTGCATTTTCCAAATTTAGTTTGGTTTCTCTCAACAGACGTTCCCTGACTTTTTTATCATGAATACCAAACACAATCTGGTCACGAATCATGGATGATTTCAGCTCAGAGAAATTACATGTCTGTGCTTTCAGTTTCAGATCATCAGTTATAAAGCTATCAAAAGTCTCATTTTGTTGCTGTGTCTGAGAATGGAAGATGTATCTTTCATACGTCTCATTCTTTTTGGGAGAGCAATGTGCATCAAATTTTTTTTAGCACATCTTCTAATTTTTCTCTGTTCTCCGCTGGATTAAATACAAATGTATTAAATACCTCTATCACCTGTGGGCCTGCAACCGTAAGCAGCAACGCTATCTTCCTTGCGTCTGGCTTCGTACCGAATCCGATGGCTGCAATGTAGATTTCGAATTGTTGTTTAAAAGTCTGCCAATTGTAGTCGATTTTTTCTGTGAGTTTCAAACGCTCTGGTGGCTTCAAATTCTCCATGTTGCTTTTCACAATTTTCAGCAGATCTTCACCACCCTGGTACCATCTTATGTTCATTAATAAATAGACATTCTTATTATGAACACAGCTAGCTTTTGCTAGTTACTTTATTGAGCACATGTGGACTAAGTACAGTATCTGTTGAGGCTTCCATCTTGACTGCTGCCTTGTGGGTAGCCTAGTGCCTCATGGGTAATGTAGTCTTAATATATATACAGCTGGGTAGTGTAGTGTTATATACAGCTCTACGGCTCCACCTAGTGCCCACTACAGAATGACATGTTATTGATCATTACAAAAGGTAGCATCAGTTGTGTTACATTTATCATTAATGGAACCCAAATACTAGACTGAAAGATAACTGGAAGCAAAAATATAATTTGTGATGGCTTTTCCCTCACATAAAAGCTGTTTCAGCCCAAGAGTGGGCACTGGACAGTGCTGACACCAAAAGACAGGCTTAATTAATACCTTGCATCCTATTAAATGGTGTGATACTTGACAATGTTGTTAGTATTCCAAAAGCTTCCCTACAGGTTGCTCATTTTGCTAAAATGCTGATAACTTGAGTAATTATATTTCCCTGGAAGTTTTCCATCTTTAATGAGATTATTATTTTTTAGGTTTATATTTTGTTGGCATAAAACTAAAACTTACTGCGACACTGGGTGCCAATGTGATCGAACTTCAAAGCCAATAAATTATCATATACACAGTTGTTATGCAGGTTCCAATAAAACTCCTTACTGGCATGTTCAGTAATATCAGGAGACAAATACTCACCAATAAGGATGCCCTTCACAGCCCCATTTGTGAAAAGACTTGGCAATAAAACAATGCCATGATTATTCATTTGGCAACCTGAGATCAAAGCTGAGTCTAATCTCATTAAACAGCAGTTAATAGCAAAACAATCTGATATAGATTTTGGAAAATGTATGGGAATGTCATTTTGTTTTGGATTAATAAAGAAGCTGAAGTGTTTTATGCAGTGGTCTATATTTTTTGTTCAATCATTACTGTGTTCCAAGACTATATTAATAATTCAGGTTGATTCTTTCCCACAAGATTTACTGCAATATGAAGTACCCAAAATATTTTTCACAACAGCGTTTCCATATGAACATACAAAAAGACTGAGAAAAAATAATCAAGCCCAACAAGCCTACCCCATCCAAATAATGGTACAACCTCATGCACCATTGACCACACCCTAACTGCAATGTCCTTTGCTACACAAAGGGTACATTTATTAAGCCCTTGTACATTTCCCTTTCAGATGGTTCACTCCAGTGACTTGAGTTTACTATTAATTTGAAGTCAATCTTTTATCTTTTGAGAAAAAAAGTTGTATTGAATTGTGAAGATTCAATGACTTGAAGAAAATATATTGTAATTTTTTTCCCTGTCCTCTAAGGAAGAGGAATATTGATGATTGAGAACTGAGGGACTTCCCACTTTTTTGCCCAGTATCAGTACCAAACATTTTTGGGTCAGAGTATAAATTGGTTGTACTTGAACGCTCCTTATTCTGGTCCAACATCACTTCAGCAGAGCTCATCTTATTGCACCAATGTGAGCTTTCCATTCCCCACACTCGCCAACCTTTTTGATATTTGTGTAACACAGACAATTTAGTCTCAAACAGTGGTGAATTATGGACAACTGCGCTCAATTGACTGTCGCCCAATAATAGTTTTGACTACCCAAACTCATTCACATGGGATCAGAGAGCAAGAAAGATAATGTTAATCCCATCACTTTTAATTGGATTAAATTCTGGGCCCAGAGATAAAAGTACAGTGTTATAATTCACTGAGCCATTCTGTGTCCACCAAGATGTTTAGATGTATTGGGGGAAAAAATTTGGTACCTTAACGCCAGTAGATGGCACTAATGGGGCGCTAGAGCATTATCGCCAGGGTGAGGCGAATCCAACGCCACACGCCAAATCCCGCTTCCCCCCCCCCCCGCCAACCCCCACAGCAGTGCTGCCACTAACAGTTATCGGCGGGAGCCTCAATGCCAAGTGGATCGTGACGTCAATGAGCATGACTGCCTGATCTGTGGAATTGATTGTGGCCACCTACCTTAACGCCTGGAGTAAACAGCGATGGGGGAGCTGGCATGAAGCACCAAGAAGCCGGCTCCAGGGACGTTATTTAAAGGGGTCATCAGTAATGAATAGTAGCTGTAGGTTAGTGGAGTTTCAGTACTTTCTTGTCAGTTTCACATAGTCCAACAGTCTCATTCTGTAATTTTAAGGTTGATATACCTATCAATTCGTCCAATAAAAAGCGACGAGTTAGGAACGTAACTAAAGGTTTTTATTGACTAAATAACAGAGCCCACCCTCGTGGGTGATCGGGTCCAACAAGGAGGAATACCAGCCAGTCGACTACCTTTATACCTGGGCAGGTAGGTGGAGCCATGGGCGGAGTCGGAGGTGGTCAGCCCAGGTATAACAGCGCGACAAGAGGCGACCTCGTATCGTGATACAACAGTGATAACGGTGATAACAATACAACAGTGATAACTATAGTGTAACGATAAAAGTGGTTTACCACATTCACCCCTTGTTTAGATTTGAGTCCGGCGGGGTGAAGTGTACTACCAGTTCTGGTATGTCAGTCTGTCCGGAGGCCTCGTAAGCCTCTCCGATCGTCGCAGCGGCGGTGCTGCATTATCCGGTGTTAGTGCTGGTGTCTGCGTGGTCGGCGAAGGCTCGTGGGGTTCCGGCATGCCGTCTACCTAGGCTGGAATTGGGGGGGTGGTGGGGGGGGGGTAAAGGTGGTGTCTCCGGAGTGCCCGAGGGTGCGAGGTCTCGTAAGGAGACAGTGTCCTCCCGCCCGTCTGGGTAAGCCACGTAGGCGTACTGGGGGTTGGCGTGCAGGAGGTTCACCCTTTCGACCAGGGGGTCTGTTTTATGGGCCCTCACGTGCTTTCGCAGCAAGACGGGCCCCGGAGAGGTCAGCCAGGTTGGTAGAGTGGTTCCCGTAGTCGACTTCCTGGGGAAAACAAACATTCGTTCATGGGGGGTGGCGTTAACGGCAGTGCAAAGTAGTGACCAGATGGAGTGCAGCGCTGTCGGGAGGACTTCCTGCCAGCGGGAGGTTGGGAGGCCCTTAGACTTTAAGGCTAAGAGGACGGCCTTCCATACCGTCGCGTTCTCTCTTTCCACCTGGCCGTTCCCTTGGGGGTTGTAGCTGGTGGTCCTACTTGCTGCAATACCTCTCGCTAGTAGGAACTGACGGAGTTCCTCGCTCATGAAAGAGGAGCCCCGGTCACTATGTATATAGTTTGGGAACCCGAACAAGGCGAAGAGGTCGTTCAGGCATTTAATGACCGTGGTACTGGTCATGTCTGGGCAGGGGAAGGCAAAGGGGAAACGGGAGTACTCATCAACAATGTTGAGGAAGTACACATTACGGTCAGAGGACGGGAGGGGCCCCTTAAAGTCGATGCTCAGGCGCTCGAAGGGGCGGGTGGCCTTGATCAGGCTTGCTCTGTCCGGCCTAAAGAAGTGCGGTTTGCACTCGGCGCAGGTCTGGCAGTTCCTGGTTATGGTCCTGACCTCCTCGATGGAGTAGGGCAGGTTGCGGGCCTTAATGAAGTGGTAAAGTCTGGTGACCCCGGGGTGGCAGAGGTCGTTGTGGAGGGTCTGAAGTCTATCACTTTGCGCGCTGGCGCATGTAATTCGTGACAGAGCATCGGGGGGTTCGTTCAGCTTACCTGGCCGGTACAAGATATCATAATCGTAGGTGGAGAGCTCGATTCTCCACCTCAAGATCTTGTCATTCTTGATTTTGCCCCTCAGCTTGTTATTAAACATAAAAGCGACCGAACGTTGGTCGGTAAGGAGGGTAAATCGTTTGCCTGCCAGGTAGTGCCTCCAGCGTCGTACCGCCTCCACAATCGCCTGGGCCTCCTTCTCGACCGACGAGTGTCGGATCTCAGGGCCCTGTAGGGTCCTTGAGAAGAAGGCCACCGGTCTCCCCTCCTGGTTAAGGGTGGCGGCTAGGGCGAAGTCGGATGCATCGCTCTCGACTTGGAAGGGGATGGACTCATCCACTGCGTGCATAGTGGCCTTGGCAATGTCTCCCTTAATGAGGGAGAAGGCTGCGCACGCTTCCTCCGTAAGGGGGAAGGATGTGGACTTCATGAGGGGTCTGGCTTTGTCCGCATAATTGGGCACCCATTGGGCATAGTAGGCGAAGAGCCCCAGGGTTCTCTTAAGTGCCTTAGGGCAGTGGGGGAGGGGTAGCTCCATGAGGGGGCGCATTCTTTCGGGGTCGGGGCCGATGAGTCCGTTCTCTACTACACAGCCAAGGATGGCAAGGCGCGAGGTGTTAAACACACATTTCTCCTTATTGTAGGTGAGGTTCAGCCGTTGGGCTGTACGGAGGAATTTCTCCAGATTCACGTCGTGGTCCTGCCGGTCGCGGCCGCAGATGGTGACGTTATCTAGGTAGGGGAATGTGGCCTGCAGTCCGTTCTGGTCAACCATCCGGTCCATCTCCCTTTGGAAGACCGAGACCCCGTTGGTGACACCGAAGGGGACCCTAAGGAAGTGGCATAGGCGCCCATTCGCCTCGAAGGCAGTGTACTGGCGGTCCTCGGGGTGGATAGGGAGTTGGTGGTAGGCCGACTTAAGGTCGATGGTCGAGAATACGCGGTATTGTGCAATCTGATTGACTGTCAGATATGCGGGGAAGGGGGTATGCGTCCAGCTGGGTGTATCTGTTTATGGTCTGGCTGTAGTCGATGACCAGGCGATTTTTATCGCCGGTCTTAACGACCACGACCTGGGCACGCCAGGGGCTGTTG
This sequence comes from Somniosus microcephalus, assembly GCF_052327205.1. Classification (NCBI taxonomy): domain Eukaryota; kingdom Metazoa; phylum Chordata; class Chondrichthyes; order Squaliformes; family Somniosidae; genus Somniosus; species Somniosus microcephalus. The sequence goes on along the minus strand of NC_140999.1, from coordinate 122,644,137 downwards.
CTCCCCTCGATGATGCCCTCCTTCAGGAGACGCTGCACCTCAGAGCTAATGAAAGCTCTGTCCCCAGCGCTGTACCGCCTGCTCTTGGTAGCGACGGGTTTGCAGTCGGGGGTGAGGTTAGCGAACAGGGAAGGTGGCGGCACCTTGAGGGTGGATAGGCTGCAGGTGTTACGCGGTGGGCGGTTTAACCTTCGCTGGTTGTCGACTGTGAGTGGGGGGAGGGGTCCACCGTATGCTAGGGTTACACTTTGGAGGTGGGATTGGAAGTCCAGCCCTAGTAGGACGGCAGCGCAGAGCTGGGGGAGGACGAGGAGTTTAAAGTTTTTATACTCTGTACCCTTAACCGACAAGGTCACAGCACAGTAGCCGCTAATGTCCGTGGCGTGGGACCTCGATGCCATCGAGATTCGGTTGCGCGTTGGCAGGACAGGGAGGGAGTAGTGGCTCACCGTGTCTGGGTGGATGAAGCTCTCCGTGCTTCCGCTGTCGAACAGGCAGGTCGTGGCGTGGCCGTTTACTTTGATGTCCATCATCGACTTGGACAGGTGGTGTGGGCGGGCTTGATCCAGAGTGACGGAGGCTAGCGTGTAGGTAAGCGAGTCGTTGTCGTCTGCGGGCGAGGCGGTCGTCGGGTCCGGGGGCCCGGTGGCAGTCGGGCGTGGTGGGTAAAATGGCGTCTCCCACGAGGTAGGACAAAATGGCGGAGAAGATGGCTGCCCCCATAACTCACATGAGGCACTATTGGGGTCGGTTGCCTTGATCAAAGATGGCCGCCCCCATGACTCACGTGTGGGGATACTGGCCTCAGTTGCCGTGAAAGAAGATGGCCGCCCCCACAGTTCGCATGAGGCACTGCTGGCCTCTGAAGATCCGCTCCTGCAGGCCTTAGAGACGTGGCCTTTCTTCCTGCAGGTTGTGCAGGTAGAGTTCCTGGCTGGGCAGCGCGACCTCGGGTGCTTCTCCTGGCCGCAAAAGAAGCAGCCGGCGGCCCGATCGCGGGTGCCCGATGTCGGAGCCGGTACCGGGGGTGGCGGGCCCGGTCGGGTCCGGGACGCCGACGCTGAGGTAGGTCCCGGGGGCGGCGCTGCGAAGGGTATTGCGGTAGGGGTCGGGCCCGAGTCCCAGGGTCGCGAGCAGTACCTGGAAAACGCCTCCTGGTCCTGATGGGCCACCTCCAGGGAGAGAGCGAGGGCTTCAGCTTTGTCCAGGTCGAGGTCTTTAGCTTCAAGCAGTCTTTGCCGTGAGTAGTCGGACCGTAGGCCTTTCACAAAGGCATCGCGGATATTATCCTCCGTATTTTCAACAGCCGTCACCGCTTTAAAGTCACAGTTCCTGCCGAGTGCTCTTAGCGCCCGTAAAAATTCAGCTACAGACTCTCCTGGCTGTTGCGGGCAGGATCTTAGGAGGTGCCTGGTGTACATGTAATTTACCGGGCTGCGGTACTGCTGTTTCAGTAGGTTGATAGCGGCCTCGTACGTAGTCGTGTCCTGTATGAGTGCGTATACTCTCGGGCTCGCTTGGGCGTTCAGAAGTCTTAGTTTGGATCTCTGCGGGGCGCCGGATTCTTCCAGGTAGGATTCGAAGCAGTCCAGCCAGTGTTTGAAGTTGAGGGCTGCGTTTGCTGCCTGTGGGTTTAGATCCAGGTACGGTGGTTTGAGGGCTTGCAGCCAAGCCGGCTGGTGTGGCTGTGCTTCTGGGAGGGCTTCTGGCTGGCCAGTAGTAGACATCTTTAAAATTTAGTCAATAAAATTGATATACCTATCAATTCGTCCAATAAAAAGCGACGAGTTAGGAACGTAACTAAAGGTTTTTATTGACTAAATAACAGAGCCCACCCTCGTGGGTGATCGGGTCCAACAAGGAGGAATACCAGCCAGTCGACTACCTTTATACCTGGGCAGGTAGGTGGAGCCATGGGCGGAGTCGGAGGTGGTCAGCCCAGGTATAACAGCGCGACAAGAGGCGACCTCGTATCGTGATACAACAGTGATAACGGTGATAACAATACAACAGTGATAACTATAGTGTAACGATAAAAGTGGTTTACCACAAAGGTTATTTAGTATCAGGAGTGTTGTGGCAACTTAAAAGTAGCTACATTTATTCTTAAAAAAATAAAACTGCTATATTTTGTTACATTAATGGGGGCTGTACTGGCAGTCGACCTCGACCTCGACCTCGGCCTCCAGGATCTACAGCGGAGGCAGCGAGAAAGACTGGAACATGCGCCCAGAAGGAGGAAGAGGGCCATCAGGGCTCTCAACAGGCCTTACCCCACCCCCCCCGGGGTTATTCCGAGAGCACTTCTCCTACCACCAATTAAGCGAGGAGCAGTGCATTAGGGGGCGCCGCTTCACCGAGGAAGTGGTCACAGAACTCTGCCATCTTCTGCAGCCAGATCTCCAGCCTCAGACCAGGGTGACCACAGCTCTCCCAGTGGCAGTCAACGTCACTGCCGCCCTCAATTTCTTCGGCAGTGGATCCTTCCAGTCTGCAACAGGAAACATAGCTAACATCTCGCAGTTTGCCGTCCATCGCTGCATACGGGAGGTCACAGCGGCTCTCTACAGTAGGAGAAGGGACTACATTTCCTTCCCCATCACCAGAGAGAAGCAGGACGAGTGCTCATGTGGCTTTGCCAGGATAGCAGGATTCCCCATGGTGCATGGCGCCATTGACTGCACCCACATCGCTTTGCAGGCACCGCATAATAATACTGAGATTTTCCGTAACTGTAAAGGCTACCATTCACTTAATGTGCAGTTGGTGTGTGACCACAGACAGCTAATCCTTAATGTCAATGCCTGCTATCCTGGCAGCAGCCATAATGCCTTCATCCTGTGCCAGACCGGTGTGCCAGCAGTTTTCCAGCCACCATGTCAAGCTCATGGCTGGCTGGTCGGAGACAAGGGCTATCCGCTCTCCACCTGCCTCATGACTCCCCTCCGCAACCCCAACACTCCTGCCCAGCACTCCTATAAATGAGAGCTATGCTGCCACCAGGAACATCATCGAGCAGACCATCGGCCTGCTGCAGCAACGGTTCCACTACCCTGCAGTACTCGACTGAGCAGGTGTCCCATTTCGTGGTGGTCTGCTGCATGCTCTATAACTTGGCCATCATGAGGGCCCAGCCCTTGCCGCCAGGGATTGTGGGACTACCTCAGGAGGAGGAAGAGGAAGAGGACGATGAGGAGGAGGAGGAGCAGGAGCGAGCGAGGAGGCAGCCAATCAATTGGCCTTCGGAAGGGCGGTCTGTGATCGCCTCATCAGACTGCAGCTCGAATGAATTAAACTCCAGATCCCCATTGCTCACCGCATCCCCATCATTCCATCCCTGTCGCAGGCCACATGACAGCGCAAAGCTGAAAGGAAGCAGCACAAAAGAATCTAAACTGGATTAATAAATATATCCAAAATCAGTGAACACATACTTACAATAAAAATATTAACTATTCACCCTTGTGCAATCCCTTAGTGCCCCTTGTTACAGTGCCTTTGCCTACTCTAGTGCTCCACGAAGTGTTGACCCAATGGTTGCAGCAGGGCTGGTGGAAGGCAGCTGAGTGTCCATGCAGGAGACTTCAGATGGCCTTGCAGGATGCCCTCAACCAGCTCTGGGCCTGGAAGGCCTGGCTGTAAACTGTACCACCTCAGCATGGGCGGCAGCAGTCTGGGCTGGCTGGATGACAGGCAGCGACAAGGGCAATGGCGGAGTGGCAGTGGTGGGAGCAGGAATACGGTGATCCTTAGAGAGGATGGCAGGTTCCTGCTCCACTGACCCACTGCTACTCCCTCAGGGCAGCACCTCAGCATCCCTAGCAATCTGTTGGAGCACAGATTGCTGGCCTGCTGCGACAACGTGAAAGCCCCGGTCAACGGTGGTAGACCCAGCCACGATGGCAGCAGTCAGAGCTTGCATGGCATCAAGCGGAGACTGCATGAGAGCAGTCTGAGAATGGATGCCACCAAGCATAGACTGCATTATAGCACTAAGAAGTTGTGTCACTTCCACCTGTGCTGCAATGGAAGCTGTCAGATCGCCCATCACATGGGGCATCAGGTCTGGGTCACCACGGTCTCTCTGGGAGTCTACCATCCTTTGCAGACTGGAAATGATGGGCTCCATGGTGTGCGCAGAGCTTTGTGCAATGTTTGAGGCGGACTCCTCCATGCTTCTCACCATTGCCGAGAGGCTCTCGGGCACCCTTGCCATTGCACCTATCATCTCCGTGTGCATGCCCATCACCATTCTTCTAAATGCCTCCCCATTGAGGTCCTCGTCTGAGTCCTGTGCAGCAGAACTCGCACGCAAACTCGCCCTCCGGAGAGCTGGCCCCCGAGCTACCCTTTTCCCCCTGGCCTTGTTGTGCCTCACCCTGTGCAGATCCCGCTACTGTACTAGCCTCTAAAGAATGCGTAGTGCCAGTATCTGAGCTGGTGCCTGCGCGTGAGACATGCAGTAACGTGGTGTGTTCTTCCACTTCCACTTCCTCTTCTCCTGCCTCGTTCTCAACGGTGCCCTCAGGGACAGACTGTTCAGGTGCTTGCTCATTGTCTGAAAGCATAAAGGCAGAAGAGTTGGGTTAAGGTGAGGGGAGGGGGGCAGGAATGGAGAAATGCATGCATACAGCATGATTGGCTGGAAAGTGCGAAACTCTTGTGGGGCGAGGGAGAAGTGGGATGTGAGAAGAAGTAGGGATGGACATACCATTGTTGTCTACGGCGCCCACCACCTGGTGCCCAAAAATCTGCAGCGCACTATTTTCCAGTGCAAACAGTGATTGGGTGTCAGCTTATCCCCCGCCTTTTCCCTCCTGCTCCCTCCTGTTGTGAGCCACCTTGGCCAACAAGGAAAAGGAAAGTGTGTGAGTGAGTGCGGAGCAATGTGTTTGGGTGATGTGCCTGCCATAATTGAATAGCTGTCATTGTGTGCAAAGTGTAAGATGTGGGTGTGAGTGTTATAAGGTAGAGATTTTTGGTGGGTGAGTGCTGGCAGTGTGGTGTTTTAGGCAGTGTGTGAAGACTGTGGTTCAGATGGTGGTATGTAGCATTTGTTGAAGCATTCACTCACTCTGACCACCCGAGTGAGGTTGTTAAATTTCTTTCTGCTCTGTGTTGGGGTCCTGGGGACCACAGTGCTGCCCGAGACATGCTGTACTACCTCCCTCCACATGGTGTGGAAGACTTGCGGTGAGGGCCTCCTGAAACTTGCTGCGTAGAGCACCACCCTCCGTCTCTCCACAGCGAATACCAACGCCTCCAGTGCTTGATCGCTGACTCTGCGGGCTCTCTCCCTGGGGCATGGATCTGCCCTGAGTACAGCTGCTTCAGTCATCCAGCTCCTTGTCCTTGACCTGCTGCTGCTTGCTGAGGCAGTTGCACAGCCAGCAATGCTGAGAATGAGGTTCTGCAGCATCAATGAACCTCCCCTTTAAGTACTGAGAAAAGCCTGTGGCAATCATGACTTGCGATTAGACTGCACCTGATATTGGTCCACCCTTTGCTTGTAACGCCAATGAGCTGGGGTTAAAGACTTGAATTAGGACTCCATCATTTCATTGAGCAGTGAGCACAAATTCTCCGTGCAGTCTAAAACATTAGCAGCTGGCGCTAATTCTCCAACATTTCTAATGATGCTGTAGGAATTGACGAATTCCTAACTAATAACTGAGGTCGACTCAGGAGATCAATCAAACAGGTCTTCAATGTAAGACTAAACGAGTTCAAACAGTTTGATGAGATCGATACAGGAGAGCCACGAAAACAGGTCTTAACAAGATGGAGATTCCACAAAGACTGCCTGGGCAGTCACGTGGTTTGCGACGTGACGTCATCGCGTTTGCCTGCGTTTTCCCACGCTCTTAAAGGGGCCATGCCCCGTGCATACAAACACTATATACAAAACAAAGTTAATGTCTAACACAATGGTACAGGCTTAGGCTGGTGTTAGAACATCGTTAAAGGGAATTATATACAGTTGCCCAGAGTCATTCATTCAGTGGCTCCGCCACAATACTACCCATCCCTGGGCTGTAATGAATTTCTAGCCCATTGACTTTAAATTAGATGGATCTTTCACCTGTAAATATGATCTGAAATCTCTGAGCAGAAGGGGGAGGAGGTCAACTTACATAGACATGAAAATTGTGCCTTGCTATTTCTTATTGCTCCCTGGCCTCGTAATTTTCAAATTTTGAGTGAGTTAACAAGAAGATGGCTGATTACCTCGTATGGTTTATTGTTCATGCAATGGTAGCTTTCCACGTTGAGTTCAAGGACTGACATCCACTTATATCTTCAAGCCACACTTGGAATAAAAACTTGTATTTTATTAGGGCCACAATATGATGCACTGTGATAATAAGTGTTTTTTTGGGTGGGATGGGGGTGGGGGGGCGGTCAAACTATTGCTGCTGCAAACATCTGTTAGAGAGTGGTACTGGTTAAGGGAACATCAATTGCTCTTTTTACCTAGACTGCTCACTAAGGGAGCCTTATGGCACATCAAACAGATGGAGTGACCAGTCAGGTTGAGACGAATGTTTTTATGTTCGGTGTTTGCTTGGGGCAAGCTTTGAGCCCCTTCCTGCCAAGGAAGGACCTGACTCGGTCAATGCTCAATATGCAGTGCTACAACACAGCAACGAAAGATGCTAATATTTAAATAAGGCTTGAGGTAAAACACTATTCCACTTAACTAGGCAGTTTGAAGTCTGGTGCTGTACAATCTGCAATGGCCACAATTAAAACTTTACTGTTGCCAACGAACGAACAGTGCCCGCCGTTCGTTAGACTTGCCCTTACCCGTTTAATTTCCCTGAGAATTTACACTGGAATTTGCTGTAAGTGGGAGACAGAAACAGCACAGTGCCCTTTACAGGCATCTGAGACCTGTGTGAACAGGACAAGCAACTGTGTATCTCCTTAACCAATCATATTGAAGTATTGTGAAAGGCACAGCACAGAGTCTGAACCAGGGGGCTAGATTTCACCGACCTCGGTGGATCCGTGGCGTGCGATGTCAGTGGCGGGTCCCGACCCTGCAGCTGCGTCGATCACGGCCTCCGAAAGGATTTTATCCTGATTGAGCTTGTTAAGCCCGCCCTACGAGGTTCCCGGCCAATTAAAAGGAAGCGGGTCTGATGATGTAATTTGATGACGCGACAGCAGCTGGTTTCCTTAAAGGGGCCATGTCCACATTCATTTTGACAGTTGTGCTGTCAGTGATCTACAGCATTGAGGTGCTGCAAACACTGACAAGCACTGCAGAGGTACACGGATGCACCAAGGCTCTCCCATGACTCCCTCCATATGCTTCTGGAGGGAGTCTCAGCAAGCAGGGGGGGTTCTCTTCCCTTCCAATGGGCGGAAGAGACCTCCCAGGGACACCAACGCAGCCTGGTTGCACATTGCACAGGAGGACACAAGCAGGGATGTCATCAGGAGGACCAGGCTGCAGTGGCACAAACCTTTCAGTAGATCATGAAATGTTACTGCAAAGCCACACTCAACCTCATCCTGCTGTGACACTCATCACATCCCCATCACTCTGCCTTCCCTACCCTACTCCTGCACATCCTTACTCACACCAACTTACCTTGCACCTCCACCCATCCCTCTCTCTCTAGCTACATAATCACATACCCATCTCACTAGCCACCTCTCACACTCACCCTCATCCTTGTGCAATCATACCAACTAACAGCACACAAGGGTAGGCACTTGGGTCTATAGCCAATATTCATGTAAAGTTTCTGTAATGTGCTGTCAAACATTGAAAACTTTATTTTCTACACTTTGCCTTCTTGGACAGATTTGTGTACACTTTTGGGAACTGTCTTAGTAAGTTCTAGTGAATGGTGAGACATAACGTCTCCCCCCACCAATGGTGTTGGGTGTGAAAGGAATGGCTTGGACATTATAGGGATACTTTATGGTGCTGATGTGAGGTGATGTCAACCTGGCACATCATATGGCAGCCAGGGTATACAGCGTCAAGTGAAGTAAATCTGGCCATGGTGAGGCCATCGCTGGCGTCCTGGGCAGAAATGTGGTCAGGTGCTGATGCCCTGTGTCCTGTTCAGCATCAGGTGATTGTGGAGAAGGTTGGTGTTGTTGTTGGTGCTGCTGGTGTGTCTGGTGTTGGGGCTGATTGTGGAGGGATTCTGAGGAGCAAGGTGAGTTTTTTCAAGGGGAGATGACAGAAGCGATCTGTCAATGGTGAGAGAGGTTGCTCCAAGGAGGTAACAGTGGATAGAGAGTTTACTTCAAAGACTTCCAAATTGCATACAGCTCAAACGTGTCTTCCAAATCCTGAAGGCTCCAGCTTCTGATATTGGAAAGTGAACAGTTGTGAAATGGTAGCTTTTATACCACTTTTGCAGCTGTCACCTATTCACAGCAATGGAGAGTCATTGAGAACCAGACTTACTTACCTGACATGATGCCCGAGCAATGGGAACCTCCTGAAAAATTTGGAAAAATGATAAGTACCTGGTAAAATTCTGTTTAAATATCTTTAAACTACCTCTTAATGATATTAATTAGCTGGCCTGCCGCTTGGTGTCGGGTCTGTGAAGCGAAGATAGACCTGGCACTTTGGAAACCTACAAGGAGGCGGGTTCAGAGCGGGATACCGACCCACTGTCAATCTTTTAGATTTTGACAGCGGACCCACCTCCGAAGCCGCCCTCTGAGCGCCAGCAAAATTCCGGCCAGGAATCATAAGTTAGAATAGTAAATTCAATGACAAATCAGGTGCAGAAAGAGAATTAAACTGAGAGAACGAAAGATTGGATTAAGAGACAAAAAACATTTAAAAGGAGACGAAGAAAAACAAAACAAAAATTGAATTTACATAATTTTTAATTCTCCAAAAATTAAACGCTGAAGGAATGAGACTCCACATCTGTAATAGTTAATTTTCAGTGCCAGAGAGGTTGACTGGCAGTAATTAGTACTTATCACGCCATTAAAAAAGGTACTTAAGCTGAAATGGACAAGCCCTGTCTTTTTGTGGCAAGTTTAGTTCGCATCTAAAGTGTAAAAGAGGAACTTCATGTCGTTCAATGCATTTGAATGGTGAGTCAGACAGCGAGATGCCATTTTCATGAAGCGAACGGCGGGGTGGGGCATCTCGGGCAGCAACTTCTCACGTTTCACTGCTCAGCTGCGCACACCTGAAGTTGCTGTCCGATTTGTGTATAAATAACAGTGAGCACTGTTAGCCTCACATTGGGCCAGAATTTACTGTAAAAACAATGTAAATTCTGACTATCGCCTAACCAGTTTTGGTTGCTTGTAATGTTTCATTGCATTTATCCATTAGGAGCATTCTATATAACTGTCTACTTTGCTCTCTGTTTAGGAATGGAGATATTTGTAGTGCATGTAATGTTGGACAGTAAAAGCCCTGATGTTAATTCCCAACAGGAGTCATGTGGATGGGAAGCTGTCTGGCCCTCCGCAGTGTTTGGCTGGGGAGTAGTGGGGGGGGGGGGGGGGGGCGGTTTGGGGTTTAACTCCCGGGCCTCATCTACACGGGCCACATCAATCTTTCACCCGTCATCCGCCCGAACCCGGTGGGGAGTGCGAGCTGGCCGGCAGCAGATGGATTTCGGGTGGCAGGAGGCCGCTGCCGGCGACCCAAAGGAATGATCCCTGGCAGTCAGGTATATGGTTAGTGTGGTGTATGTAACCTGTTCCACCTTAAGAGATGTACTACTTTCTCTGGCTGCTGTATACATAATACCGGTGGTGACCACCGGTATATAAGTACTGTGTAGTGATATTGTATTTAGTATAGTCCTGACTTCCAACTAGTAAAGACCTGTTGAAACTTTATTCTTGTAGTCTGTGTCAGTAATTAATCTTAATACAACTGGAACACACAGACTTAACAGTGGCGACGAGTCCGATTCTTACCCTGCGGCAGTTTATATCCATGGCGGCTTCGTCCACAGAACGGGCGTCGAAGAGAGGCATCCACCCTCATCACCCTGCTGGAAGACACGTCGCGCGGCAGGCATCGAGAACCCGGAGTGCAGAAGACATCCTGAACTCGAAGCCTCCATCAGCGGCAGTCAGCTATCTTCTTTCTACCTCGATGGTGGGTAAGCCGGTCAGCGACGCGAGCAGAAAGTCGGCCGCGTTGGCTGTACAGACGGGGGGAGGAAGACTGAGGAATAAGGGCGGTGAGATCGATCGCGACCGGAGATAAGGGCCGGGCCGCATTCGGGCCGAAGGGCGCAGCACGGGGACATCGATCACGGCTGGTGATAAGGGCCGGGCCGCTTTCGGGCCAAAAAGGCGCAGCGTCTGGGGCGACTGAAGGCGCGAGAGCCGCGGTGAAGGCGAACGCAGCCGGTGCTAATAACCGGGCTGCAAGAAGGGCTGCGAGGCGCGACATCGGGGAAGCGCGAATGCCTGAGGGAGCCGCGGTGAAGCGGAGACAGCGTCGGGGGAGTTACTAACCGCTGGGAAAGGGGAGCAGCAGCGGCACGCCAAACGCCATTGCAGCCAGTGGGTGAAGACCACCAAGCGCGGGAAAACTGCCATTTTGTAGGCGGAGGACGAAGACAAGAGCGGGAAGCCGCCATCTTGGGATAAAATAAAATAAATTGCAACGATGCCTAAACATGGGAACATTAATACCTTTGATAGCGACATCGAAGATTGGGCCATGTATGTAGAACACATACAAATTTATTGTAAAGCAAATAAAATCCCAGATGCAGAGAAAGCACTAACTTTATTGAACTTAATGGGTGCGAAGACATACGGGCAATTGAAACACCTTTTATCACCAGATGAACTGGCGGACAAGACATTCGAGGAGATTGTTACTGTCCTGAAAAATCAGCTAAACCCCACGCCGCTGATGCTAGTGGAACGATTTAAATTTTACAGCAGAAGGATGAAAGCAATGCTGAATATTTAATGGAATTGTGTAAGCTAGCAAAGTACTGTCAGTTTGGAACGGGACTAACAGACGCGCTAAGAGATAAATGTGTGTGTGGATTATTAAAAGAAGATACACAAAAGCGACTGCTCGAGGAGAATGAGCTGACGCTTGAGAAAGCGGTCACTATGGCAGCAGCACACGAAGCCGCAGCGAGAGGCACGGCAGTAATGCAGCTACGGTCACCGGAACTCAGTACAAATAAATTGGGTTTGAGTACTGTAAAATGTTATCGTTGTGGAAAGACAACGCACGATCAGAACCAGTGTTGGTTTAAAAACCAAGAATGCAGAACGTGTGGCAGGCTTGGCCACATAGCTAAAGTATGCCGGTCAGGAAAGAAGACCAGCAACAAAAAGTCACCGCAAGGAAAATACATAAAGGTACACAAGGTGACAAAGAACAGTTCGACCGAACAGAAGTCAGATTCAGACGCTAGCAGTAATGAACTGGGTAGCTTAAGAATACACAACGTTGGTAAGGATGCAGATCTCCAGACAATTTGGGTCACTCTTCAGATAGCAGGAGACCAAGTAAAGATGGAATTGGACACTGGATCGGCATTGACGGTCATGAATAAGAAAGATTACAAAAGGTTATGCCAACATATTCCCCTACGGGATACGGAGATTATATTGAAAACATACACGGGGCAAAGAGTGTACCCCATCGGAAAGATAGAGGTAAAAGTGGTCCACAAGGGCGAAGAAAGCCAAGTAATGGACTTATATGTGCTACCTGAAGGAGGTCCACCACTACTGGGACGGGAGTGGATTAGGAAAATGAATATGGACTGGCACTCCTTAAAAGCACTAACGGTAGATTCCGGGGAAACAGATGTCAAACCTAAACGATTGTCCAAAATATTGGATGATGCTAAAGAGGTGTTCCAGCAAGGACTGGGAACACTGAAAGGAATTACAGCAAACATCAAGATTGATGAACATGCACAACCAAAATTTTACAAAGCCAGACCGGTACCCTATGCAATATACCTACTGTAGAAGCGGAACTGGAAGCGCTAGAACGTTCAGGTGTACTGTCTAAGGTAGATTGGAGTGAGTGGGCTATGCCCATTGTTCCCGCTATGAAACGTCCTTCGAGCAACAAGCCAGGAGAACCAGGGAAGGTTCGCATCTGTGGAGATTTCAAGATCACCGTTAATCCGGTGCTTCACACGGTGCAGTATCCGCTTCCGCGGATTGAGGATATTTTTGCTTCGTTGTCTGGCGGGAAACACTTCACCAAGATAGACCTGGCGCAGGCGTACTTGCAGATGGAGGTTGAAGAAGAGTCACGCCAGTACCTCACGATCAACACGCATAGAGGTTTGTACCGGTATAATAGGCTGGTTTTTGGAGTGGCATCGGCTCCGGCAATTTGGCAGAGGGCCATGGAGCAGGTATTACAGGGAATTCCAGGCACACAATGTTACCTGGACGATATTCTGATTACAGGTGATGGTCATGAAGAACACCTCGCAAACTTGGAACTGGTGCACAACAGACTGAAAGAGTATGGACTTAGAGTTAATCGGCAGAAATGTGAGTTCTTTCAGAAGCGGATCTCGTACTGTGGTCATGTCATTGACCGGGAGGGGCTTCATAAGTCTCCTGACAAGATAGAGGCAGTTGTAAAGGCTCCCGCTCCGGATAATGTCTCTCAGTTGAGGTCGTTTCTGGGATTGATTAACTATTACCACAAGTTTCTACCAAATCTATCCACGGTACTGCACCCGCTGAACGCTCTTTTACAGAAGGGGGTACCATGGGAATGGAGCGAAAACTGTAAGAAGGCATTTCGCAAAAGCAAAGAATTGATCACCTCAGAGGAAGTGTTGGCTCACTTCAACCCGACACTGCCTATTCGGTTGGCTTGTGATGCTTCTCCATATGGTATTGGGGCAGTACTCTCACACAAGTTGCGAAATGGCATGGAAAGGCCAGTCGCGTTTGCATCCAGATCATTGACCTCCGCTGAGCGCAACTATGTGCAGATCGATAGGGAGGCTCTCAGCCTTGTATGGGGAGTGAAGAAGTTTAATCATTACCTGCAGGGCCAAAAATTCACACTTCTGACAGACCATCAGCCATTGGTATCCATTTTTAACCCTAAGAAGGGTGTTTCGGTGATGACAGCACAGCGACTCCAGAGATGGTCCCTTTTCCTAGGGGCACATCAATATCAAATAGAATTCAAAGGTACAAAGCAGCATGGCAATGCTGATGGGCTGTCGTGCCTGCCACTACCTGAAGCAGAAGAGACGACGAAAGTTGACCCTGTTGAGTTATTTCATTCGACCATCATCGAGTGTTTACCAGTCACCAATGCAAGTATTGAAAGAGAAACCAGGAACGACCCGACACTGTCCCGAGTTTACGAGGTGACAGTGAAGGGATGGCCAACACATGGTGATCCTCTGTTACCGGCATTCTCGGCAAGGCGAGACCAGCTGTCCGTCTGCCATGGTACTTTGATGTACGGGACAAGAGTGATTATTCCTCCCAAGTTACGGGAAAGAGTTCTAAAGGAACTGCATGAAGGTCATCTGGGGGGAGTTAAGATGAAAAGTCTTGCCAGGGCTTATGTATGGTGGCCGGGCATTGACCAACAGATAGAGGAGTTGACAAAAAGCTGCGCTGGGTGCCAAAAAGTGCAAAATGCACCTCCGATCGCACCGCTACACCCATGGGAATGGCCTTCAGCAACAAGAATCAGAGACCACTGAAAGGCGTTATCCAAACCGAATCAGAAGGCCTCCTGAGAGACTGAACCTTTGAACTGTTTATACCTGAAGTTATATATGTATATATGTTATTATGTTATGTTAAGTGGAGATATGACTGTTAAGCTAAAAAGGGAGGATTGTGGTGTATGTAACCTGTTCCACCTTAAGAGAACTTAAGCCTGGTCCACCTTAAGAGATGTACTACTTTCTCTGGCTGCTGTATACGTAATACCAGTGGTGACCACCGGTATACAAGTACTGTGTAGTGATTTTGTATTTAGTATAGTCCTGACCTCCAACTAGTAAAGACCTGTTGAAACTTTATTTTTGTAGTCTGTCAGTAATTAATCTTAATACAACTGGAACACACAGACTTAACAGTTAGGAGTTGGGTGGGGCAGAGAGGGCCTCACCATCGTGCACCCCTGCCCTTCCTGGCCTACAAGGAAACAAAAAAAACTTCAAATAATTAACCTTTCTGGGCCTGTAACGTCCCTGGATTCACAGGTCGCCCAGTTGGCTTGGCAGGCAAACCACGGTGGCTTCCCCACTTGATTATGTCATTGGAGCCTGATCTGCATACTTAAAGAAGGACACCACTGCCTTCCGGTGGCCATTCTGCCCGCCTGCTCAAAACAACAGGTTAAAATTGCAACCCATGGGAAGGTTGTGAGATCAGTGCGGGTAAATCGCACCAACCATTTTAATTACCCGTTTGGTTTCCACTGCGTAGGCAGGTGTAAAATCAGCAGTTTATATATCTATAGAATCTCGAGATACAGACAAAAGGAGTGAAAGAGAATAACAATAAAAGCTGGAGTCTGCAGAGTGTATCGTTTCATCACCAGAGGGTTTTTTATATTGTTTGGAAGAACGAGGTTAATTCTCTTATTTTAATACAGTTCAGTTCACTGACTCGCCCTGGGGATTGCAGGACTGTAGCCATTGGGAACCTGTGAGGTGTATTACGTGCTTTGGTTTGTAGATGCTTCATGTTCTTTGTATGTAAGAAGGAGACTGGATAATAGTGACCTCAGGTCATTATTCCAGGTAGCAGGCTTTCCAGGATGGACATAGGTCTTTCTTCGTCCCTCACTACTGAAGAATATTAATGATGTGTATGACAAAACTGCGACTGCACTTATAACCGTGACAGAGGCCGGTTCATACAGAAGAAAAAGTCCTTGAAGGTGTTAGGGGAATATAAACAAACATCAGAAACTCCATACATTTAAGAAGGAAAATAAGGTTCAGCTTTGGGCTATCCTTTTAGAGGGTGTTAATAGTGAGGCTCTCTTCTTTCCATTCTAAGCCATGCTTTTTAAAAAAAATTCGTTCCTGGGATGTGGGCATTGCTGGCAAGGCCAGCATTTATTGCCATCCTTGATTGCCCTCGAGAAGGTGGTGGTGCAAGGAATGAGGCCGCAAAGATGGGAGAAAAATAATTTTACTTTTTCATAAAGATGGGGCTAGATTTTCGGGGAGGCGTCAGGCGGGGTTTCAGGCATGTGGGGGAGGAAAATCCTGAATTTGGGGGTCCCGACACCATCCCACCCAAAACCCCGCCCCACGTAAGTTTCAGGGGTGGCGGGTACCCGCCCCACACTGGGACCCGCCAAAACCAGGCGGGAAGGGATTAGTGCCAATTAACTGCTTGTTAACAGGCAGTTTTTAGCTTAATCCCTATTTTGAGGGGTTTCGTGTGGGTTTCCCGATGGCTCCAAACCACGCCAGGTAGAGCAGGCGGGCCATCGGGTTGAAGGAGTTGGAGGGGTCGCGATATCGGCGCTCAGGTGAGTGATGGGTGCATGAGTGCAAAGGCAAGTGTGTTTGGTGTGTCTAAAGTGTGTAAAGAACTTTTACTTACCTGTACTTATCTTAACAGCCTTTCTTCCTGTAGCCGTCGGGAGCACATCACTCAGCCGGAACTTAAAGCTGAATGGCTGCGATCTGTCAAAAGCGACAGCCTTCAGCTTTGAGTGCCAGTGTGAGTTCTAACGGAGTCTGTGCAGAATGACTTATGTCAGAACTCAGACTGTCAGTGTTTCACAGCTTCAAACAGCTGTCAAACGCTGATATTTCATCTGTCAAGGACTCTTGCCAGTGAAATTTCAGTCTGCGATGTCACCTGTTGCCGGGTGGCCCTTAATTGGCCTGCTGAGCCCACTGGGCGGGCTCAACAAGGTCAATCAAGGGAAAATCACAGATTGGCCGGACGTCAAAGTAGGCGGGTCAAAAACCCTAAAGGGGAAGTCTCGCCTTTTTCCCGACAGGTTCGGCAACATCTACCCCATGATGTATATTTCCTTGTGTGGCTAGCTGCTATTCAAATTAGTTTGTCTGATAATTACTGTTCTACGGTTTTACCTGGTCAGACTCCACATCCGATTTTTGTTTTTCCTAACTTCCTTTTATTTTGATTTTTTTTTTTTTACAAATACATGTTTTATAAAGTGCCTGTGCAGTGTAAAACTTGTTACTGAGAATATAACATTTGTACTTAGAGGAATATATTAGTACACTAGGGGAGTCAATACGTACTGCATATACCGGGAACAGTGTGCTGTAGGGCGACCGGGATAATTTGGCGACAGTCACTAGGATTTGGTTAGTTCAAGGGTATCAAGTGTCTAACAAATATGGGCCTTGTAGGTTTGGGGCATTGTCTTTGTAGAGCAGTAGGAGAGGTTTGCTAGTTTGTGGTTTTATTGTTTTTTGGGAGCTAGATTGGTGCTGTGGACTTTCAGGAAAGGGCTTCAGACATCCTGGCATTTCCCAAGTTCCGAGTGGATCATTGGATCTCTCGCGCTCTCTCTCTTTCTCGAACTGGCACACCTTCCCTAAATGTTACACTTGCAGATCCATTGTGCTCCTCCACTGTGGGGAATGCATTGCTTTGCAGCTAGCAGTGACCAGTGCACTAGCCTTTCTATTGCAGAGATTTACTCCCTGGTGGGTATTGCAAGCAGGCATGGGCTTGGATCAGTAAGGATTGTGAGGTCTGTCATGCTCTCTATAAAGGCTGATTGAAGCGACAGGACCAGAACTACTTGCCCAGTCTATCCCTTTGGCATACCCCGCCCACCACCACCACTCCCCCGGGGAAGGGTACAATTTGTGGATCAGGTGTGGGTGCGGAATGCACAGTGTATTTCATTGAGTAGTCCTGTGCATGTTCTGCCGCAGGTGATAGCTGTGAGGGTCTGCTTGCACACTTCTCTCCATCCTTCCTGTGTTATCTGGCTACCTCAGTGTCACTTCCAGGCCTCTAAGCCTTTGTGCTTCCTTTTGATCTGGAAGCAAACATGCTGCAGAAGATGGAAATGCCTCTATGGGAATTGGTTCAGAACTGGAGGTACAAGGAGGTCAGCTTACTATACAGTACTTTCAGCATGCTGGATCTTGCAGGATGTGTTTAAACTGGAGGTAGCGGAATAGGTCATGCCGGGGGAGATGCAAGTTGTGGTCACTTGTTGGAAGGGCATAATCTGACCTTTTGACAGAAAGCTGACATACAAACATACGAATTAGGAGCAGGAGTAGGCCACTCAGCCCTTCGAGCCTGCGGCGCCATTCAATAAGATCATGGCTGATCTGATTACTCCACATTCCCACCTACCCCCGATAACTTTTCACCCCCGATAACTTTTCACCCCCTTGCTTACCAAGAATCTATCTACCTCTGCCTTAAAAATATTCAAAGACTCTGCTTCCACCATCCTCTGAGGAAGAGAGTTCCAAAGACTCACAACCCTTAAAAAAAATTCTCATTTCTGTCTTAAATGGGCAACCCCTTATTTTTAAACAGTGACCCCTAGTTCTAGATTCTTCCACGAGGAAACATCCTCTCCACATCCACCCTGTCCAGACCCCTCAGGATCTTATGTTTCAACCAAGTCACCTCTTACTCTTCTAAACTCCAGTGGATACAAGCCTAGCCTGTCCAACCTTTCCTCATAAGACAGCCCGCCCATTCCAGGTATTAGTCTAGTAAACCTTCTCTGAACTGCTTCCAACGCATTTACATCCTTCCTTAAATAAGGAGACCAATACTGTACACAGTAGTCCAGATGTGGTCTCACCAATGCCTTGTATAACTGAAGCATAACCTCCCTACTTTTGTATTCAATTCTCCTTGCAATAAACAAGAACATTCTATTAGCTTTCCTAATTACTTGCTGTACCTGCATAGTAACCTTTTGTGATTCATGCACTAGGACACCCAGATCCCTCTGCATCTCAGCTCTGCAATCTCTCACCATTAGATAATATGCTTCTTTTTTATTCTTCCTGCCAAAATGGACAACTTCACATTATACTGCATTTGCTAGATCTTTGCCCACTCACTTATCTATATCCTTTTGTAGCCTCCTTAGGTCCTCTTCACAATTTACTTTCCTACCTATCTTTGGGTCATCAGCAAATTTAGCAACCATACCTTTGGTCCCTTCATCCAAGTCATTTATATAAATTGTAAAAAGTTGAGGCCCCACCACTGATCCCTGTGGCACACCACTTGTTACATCTTGCCAATCAGAAAATGACCCATTTATGCCTACTCTGTTTCCTGTTAGCTAGCCAATCTTCTATCCATTCCAATATGTTACCCCCTACACCATGAGCTTTTATTTTCTGCAATAACCTTTGATGTGGCACCTTATCAAATGCCTTCTGGAAATCTAAGTACAGTACATCCACCGGTTCTCCTTTATCCACAGCACATGTTACTTCCTCAAAGAACTTCAATAAATTGGTTAAACATGATTTTCCTTGCACAAAACCATGTTGACTCTGCCTGATTACTGAACTTTTGTAAATACCCTGCTATAACATCTTTAATAATAGCTTCTAACATCTTCCCTATGACAGATGTTAACCTAACTGGCCTGTAGTTTCCTACTTTCTGTCCCCCTCCCTTTTTGAATAAAGGAGTCACATTTGCTATTTCCCAATCTAATGGAACCATCCCTGAATCTAGGAAAATTAAAACCAACACATCAGCTATCTCACTAGCCACTTCTTTTAAGACCCTAGGATGAAGTCCATCAGGACCCAGGGACTTGTCAGCCCGCAGCTCCAACAATTTGCTCAGTACCACTTCCCTGTTACTTGTATCCTCTATAGTGAAGACCGATGCAAAATACCTGTTCAATTCAACTGTCATCTCCTTATTTTCCATTATTAATTCCCCAGACTCACTTTTTATAGGACCAACGCTCACTTTGTTAACTCTTTTCTTTTAAATATCTGCAGAAACTCTTACTATCTGTTTTTATATTTCTAGCTAGCTT
Organism: Somniosus microcephalus; assembly: GCF_052327205.1. Lineage (NCBI taxonomy): Eukaryota > Metazoa > Chordata > Chondrichthyes > Squaliformes > Somniosidae > Somniosus > Somniosus microcephalus. Next base: position 122,625,155 of record NC_140999.1, on the reverse strand, counting down.
CCTCTTGTACTCAAATTTTTCTCTCCTTATTAATCTTTTAGTCATTCTTTGCGGTTTTTTATATTCTGTCCAATCTTCTGACCTGCCACCCATCTTTGCACAATTATATGCTTTTTCTTTAAGTTTAATACTATCTTTAACTTTTTTAGTTAACCACGGATGGTGGGTCCTCCCCTTGGAATTTTTCTCTCTTGTTGGAATGTATATATTCTGTGTATTTTGAAATATACCCTTAAATGTCTGCCACTGCAACTCTATTGACCTATCCCTTAACCTAATTTGCCAGTTCACTTTAGCTAGCTCTGCTTTCATGCCCTCATAATTGCCCTTATTTAAGTTTAAAATACTAGTCTTGGACCCACTCTTCTCTCTCTCAAAATTCAATCATATTGGCCCAGAAATTAGTGTCCCAACGCGCGAGTAAGCACCGTGTACTCACGCGTGGGACTGATGGAATTGCCGGTTTTCTGCATGCACAGCGCATGCGCGGGAAACTGGCATTTCCGATCCTCTGAACCAAGGGGTTCAGAGGTCGAACGCGTGCGCGCAGGAGTCTGCGCGTGCGCGTTGAACTTCCTTTTATTTTCCAGGTTTGCCCGTGCGTGAAGGCCTCCACTTTTTACACTTTAAAAAAGCAGACATAAGGACTTAATTTTAAAAGGTAAGTGGTCTATTAATTAAAATTAGAATTTTTTTCCCACAGTTTTATTATTTTTAAAGACTTTACAGTAAGGTAAGTGTATTTTTAGCCCCGATTTTTTATAAAATTATTTTTTTCAAAAATTTAAATTATTGTTTAAATTAGTTATTTAAAGTTCATTTAAATAGTGTGATTTTTTAAAAATTTTATTTCAAGTTTAAGTACTGTTTTGGGCACCCGGAGTTTTCATGAGTTTGACAGTTCTTACTGTCAAACTCATGAATGAACTTTTGCATCCTCCGATTGGTTGCCCAGTGCTCACGTGATCCCAGCCGACGCATCGCACTAAGTACACCGCTGGATCACGCAAGCACAGTGCGCCGGGAGCTGAACCGGGCCACAGACAGGAAATCCACGCAGGCCCAGGCTTCAACTGCCGGCGCGCTAGGTAAGTGTAGGTCGGGGGCTTGCACCCGTGGGAAGCTCCTGACACGAATTTCTGGGCCATTATGATCGCTGCTGCCTAGGGGCGCCTTCACTATGAGGTCATTAATTAATCCAATCTTGTTGCATAATACTAGGTCTAGTATAGCCCGCTCTCTGGTTGGCTCCAGAACGTGCTGTTGTAAGAAACTATCCCGAAAACATTCCATGCCTTTGCCCATCTGATTTTTCCAGTCTATATCCAGATTATAATCCCCCATGATTATTGCTGTACCCTTCTGACAAGCTCCCATTATTTCTTCCTTTATACTCCATCCTACCATGTGGTTACTGTTAGGGGGCCTGTACACCACTCCCACAAGTGACTTCTTGCCTTTATTATTTCTCATCTCTACCCAAACCACTTCTACATCCTGGTTTCCTGAACTTAGGTCATCCCTCTCTATTGTGCTAATACCATCATTAATTAACAGAGCCACCCCTCCACCTTTTCCCACCTTCCTGTCCTTCCTAAATGTCATGTACCCTTCAATATTCAGGTCCCAATCTATGTCATCCTGCAGCCATGTTTCTGTAATGGCCATCAGATCATGTTTATTTATTTCTATTTGCTATCAGTTCATCTGTTTTGTTTCGAATGCTACGTGCATTCAGATGCAGAGCCTTTAGTTTTGTCCTTTTATTTTTGTAACCTCTAGCCTTATCTGTTAATTTACTCTTAGATTTGTACTCTCTATCCCTTCCTGTCACGGTCTGTTTATCAATTCCCAGATTAATACCCTTCTCTATTGCCTTGTCTCTAATCTTTGAATTACCACATCTTCCCAAATTTGATCCCATGCCCCCAATATTTAGTTTAAAGCCCTCTCTACCACCCTAGTTATATGACTCGCCAGAACACTGGTCCCAGCATGGTTCAGGTGAGGACCGTCCCAACGATACAAATCCCACTTTCCCTAGTACTGGTGCCAGTGCCCCAGGAATTGAAACCCATTTCTCCCACACCAGTCTTTGAGCCACACATTCATCTCTGTAATTTTATTCACCCTATGCCAATTTGCTCATGGCTCAGGCAGTAATGCAGACATTATTACCCTTGAGGTTCTACTTTTTAAATTTAGCCCCTAGCTGCTCATACTCTCTCAGCAGAACCTCTTTCCTAGTTCCACTTATGTCATTGGTACCTACATGGACTCCGACCACTGGCTCCTCCCCCTCCCACTGCAAGTTCCTCTCCAGCCCAGAGCAGCTGTCCCGAACCCTGGCACCGGGCAAGCAACACAGCCGTCTGGACTCTTGCTCTTGGCCACAGAGAACTATATCTATCCCCCTGACTATGCTGTCCCCAATTACCACTACATTCCTATTAACTCCCCCCGCTTGAATGTCTTCCTGTACCTTGGTGCCATGGTCAGTTTGCTCATCCACCCTGCAGCCACCGCTTTCATCCATACAGGCCGCAAGAACCTCAAACCTGTTGGACAATTGCAAAGGCTGAGGCTCCTCTACCTCCTGGGTCCCCATACCTGCCTCACTCACAGTAACATCCTCCTGTCCCTGACCACTGACCAAATCAGAAGACCCTATCCTAAGGGGTGTGACTGCCTCCTGGAATAAAGTGTCCAGGTAACTTTCCCCCTCCCTGATGCACCGCAGTGTCTGCAGCTCGGCCTCCAGCTGATCAACTCTGAGCCGAAGCTCCTCAAGCCGCAGACGTGTTTGTCCTGGATCACACTGGCGTCCAGGAGCTCCCACATATTGCAGTCGCAGCACATCACCTGCCCTGCCATCTTTATTGAGTCTTAATTAATTTATCTTTAATAATTAACAAACCCTACCACACCTAATAAGATTTATTACCACTAGTACTAATGAAACCTTACAATTACCAATACATTTCCTAGGCTTTAAAAGATAAGGGAAGTGATCAAATTACTCACCAACCAATCACTTACCCTTTTCCCTGTGATGTCACCTTTTATTTTTCTCCAAATGCGGTTGGGGGGTGTCACAGAGCCAAACTCCCGCTGGTTCTCTGTCCCCTGTTGTGCAGCTTTTTAGCTCCTGCTCTCCTGGAAGCTGACAACGATAGAAAAAGAAAGGAACTCACTCACCAAACTCGCAGCTTAACACTCTGTTCCAAGCTGCACTGTGTGACAAACTGCACTCTAGCCTCCCTTATTTATACTGCTGAAATTTAAATAAGTGAGCTCCCAAGCAGTTACAGAACCAGATTAGACCAGTTAATTAATTAATTACTCTCACCTGCTCTCCAGCACAGAGCTTGCTTAGCCCTGCCCAAGCCTGGAAGAAACTTAAAACTTAAAACAGTAAATTTAAGTTTAAGTTAAATGCTAATTGCAAGCACACAAGACTAGATTTTATTTAAAAAAGGAGATTAACCTTTAAGATTCACTCCCTCACTCACCAAACTCGCAGCTCAACACTCTGTTCCAAGCTGCACTCCTGACCTCGTCTGATGATGCCTTTGTCATGTCAAGTTCAGACTCCACCCATGGCAAGTGCATCTGGAATTTGCACAATGTGTCAGATTGGAGAAGGGCCTTTAGTGAGAGATTTCCAACGAGATACAAAACTCTTTCCTGGGGATTAACATTGTCATTATCATCAGGTGTTTCTGGGTCTTCTCTGGGGGGCTGTGAAAAGCAGGGTGTATGGGGGAAGCCCTGGTTTCTATGGCAGCCAAGGGTCATAGGCTCAGGCCAGATTCCAGACTGTTCCTCAGAGTTGGACTGCCCAGTAGCAGTGCCATAGTGTCTTGAATTTGGAAAACTTGAATATGCTGTCGTGTTTGGGAGATGTAAGTGTTGGAGATATATTCATAGCTGCATTTCTAATCTTTTGTGAGCAATTGCAGCCCTTCTGATGTCCTTTGTGTATAGGGCAACTCAATATGCATATGCAAAACCTACATTAAAATCAATGACAATGAACACAATGGAAGAAAAATTCATAAACATGTTCTTTTTGAATGCATCTAGAGTGCCATTGCACACAGCGAGCAGAGCAGTTCATCCCAAGTGTATGATTGCTGTAATGGGATTTTCTTCTCTGTCATTTTTGTAAATCTTAGAATAATCATACAATGAATCCATCAAAGTCTTTTCAATTGTATGAGATGAAATAACTTAAACAGAGTGAAAGATAGAATTTTTAAATAATGCAGTGTTCAAAAGGAGCAAATCTGAGCGTGATCAAATCTTGAAAAATATCAGCCTGAATAGTTTGCATTTTTCCTAAAGACAGTGGGCTAAAAATTGAGCTAACTTCGCCGGGGCCGGAAAAATGAGTGCCTCCACGCCGGAAATTAAATGGTTGCGCCTCAAGAGGGAAGCGGGGCGCTACTGGAAGCGCCCCGCATCCCTCATGGGGCGCTGTGAGTCAATATCGCGGCACTGCATGCTGCAGTGCCACACGCTGCGGCATGTCGCGCTGCGGTATTGTAGGCCTTCCTCCCCTTCTTAAAGGGGCGGGGCCTTGCGCAGCACGACCCGGGGCCCAGCTGGGCCCCTGGGGATTGGGAGTGCCAGCAAAAGAGCGTGGCACTCAAGAGAATTGCCGGGCTCTTGAAGTGTAGCCGGCACTCTGCGGTGGGGGGGGGGGTCCGTTCAGGTGGTCGGGGACGGAAGCGCAGGCAGGTGGTGGCAGGCGGAGAGCAACAAAAATGGCCGCCCCGCATCTCGCCTTTAAGTAGCGCCTCCCCAGCCGCAGGTAGGCTGCCCTGACCCCGTCGGACATCGCGTCCGGCGGTAAGTCAGGGGGCTTTTCCGAAGATCGTGGCTGGGGCATGAGCGGGGCGCTGTGCACGGTGATGATGTCATCGCTGGCAGCGGGGCGCTACCAGTTAACACCGCCACTAACCTCGTGCTGAATTTCGCGGGAGGCGTGGGCAGCGCCACACCCAGACACTAGTTGCTTTGCACCCTGTTAGCGCCCTAAGAGGGCGCTAACAGGGTGCAAAGCAACTCAATTTTTCCCCAGTGATTCTCGCTGGGAGATGGAGGTAAATTTTATGAATTGCTTTGCTCGCCACTTGACGGGAGGGCAAATCGGATATTTGACCACAGAAGTCAGCAGGCATGATTCACGGCCCTCCCGATTTTCCAGTTACAGAGTAAAAATGGGAGGACTGCCAATCGGATGCACGAACCTCCCTACCTGATTGGCTGCTCTGCCCTCCCATTGAGCAAGGTTCCATGCCATAAGAGAATGGTGGGAGTCTCTTTTCAATCTGCTTGTTGTGGTAAGGCTGGAAAAAACTGTGAAACAAGGACAGAAAACACTGGAAATACTTGGGTCAGTCAGCATCTCTGGAGAAAAACAGACAAGTTAACGTTTTGCATTTAGACCCTTCATTAGAACAGTATTGGCGAAGGGTCTGAACCGTTAACTTGTTCTGTCTCTCCACAGATGCTGACTGACTTGCTGTGTGTTTCCAGCATTTTTTGTTTCCAGTTTCCAGTGTCTGTAATTTTTTATTTAGAAACACTCTAATGAAGTGTTACCGTGCTACCATGGATATGCAAAATGTTGGCAGTGCCTTCTCCCTAACGACAATGGTCTTTTAAAAGTTAAACCCTGCAGTAAAGTGGCCATAATCATCTAATAAAAAGGGTCAGGGGCAGGGAATAGAAAAGTTGCAGTTAATTACTAAGGCAATGGCAGAGCTAGCAGAGATCCTCATGCCTGATACTGCCTCTATCTATATCACAATATCAGGCAACTGCATAAAACAGAAGATGCATTGCACTTGGTTACTGGCAATGTTCCTTCTGTAGCAATTAAAGACTTCTTCATAGACACCACAAACTGATTTATTGCCTAATTCCAGCCTTGTCATCGGGTTTAAAGAGTTTTTATCACCAGTGCCAACTTTATTCCAAAAAAAACTTTAGAAGTCATTTGCTCCAATGGGCTATGTTGGCCCAAATATTCCTGTAACCAGTGAATGAACAGCACCCACCGTTAGTTAGACTTGCCTATGCCCATTTAATCTTCATGATATTTTGCCCTGCAAGTTGTGAGATTGAAAAGGTGCGGCGCCCTCTACAAGGCATCTGTAATCTGAATGAAGAGCGAAAATAACTGTTTATCTCCTCAAGCAATTAGATTGAAGGATGGCACCACAAGGTTTGAACAAGGAAATGTAATTTAGAATGGTGAATTCAATGTCAAGTCAGGTACAGAAAGAGAAATAAGAAAGGGAAAGAAAGATTGGATTAAGAGAGAGAGAAAGAAGAGACAGAAAGAAAAAGTTTTTTTTTTAAATTGCCGGAGAGGTTGACTGGCAGTGATTCACACCGATCATGCTGTTAAAAGGGTACTTAGACCTGAAATGACTTGACTTAACTTTCAATGGCGAGTTTACTTCGTATCTACCAGGCAAATACAAGAACTTCACGCTGCTCAATTCAGTTGAAATTGGAGCCAGACAACGATATGCCGTTTAAGCGAGGTTAACGGCGGAGCGGTGCATCTCCAACAACTTTGTGATCTCCATGTTTAATAGCGCATCTGCCCTTGCCTACAGTTACTGTGGCATTTGCGCATAAATAATGCCAAGCACTGTTAGCCTCCTGCTATTTTGACAGCAATTTTTGGGCCAATATTTCTCCTGATAGTCCTGCTCTCATACATGGGTAAGAATCATCATTTGTATAACAATTATAAACAATGGACTGGAAATTGCAGTTGTAATGATGGCAAAACTATCAGTGCTTGCCGTCATTACAGTATAAAACTAACAGCAACTTCATCCAGAAGTTGCTATCCGTGATACTCTGCCCCTCCACAGAGTGCACTGTTGCAGTCTCCACAGATGCAATCAAAACAGAATCAGTGAATGGACATGAACTTCAACTTTTTACGCACTATTCTCGCTGTAAAAACCATTGAAAATGTCAAACCTTATTTAATCAGGTGTAACTGAGTTTTTAACCATGGTGTGGAGATGCCGGTGTTGGACTGGGGTGGACAAATGTAAGAAATCACACAACACCAGGTTATAGTCCAACAGCTTTATTTGAAATCACAAGCTTTCGGAGCACTGCTCCTTCGTCAGGTGAAGTGGAGAGATGCATAAAAACACAGCTTATATAGTCAGAGAATAATGTCAGATGTTTACAGGTAATCTTTCTAACTGCCATTTATCACACCTCGGCAGAGAGATAATCACAGCAATCAAAGGTGTAAATGGTGTCCAAACAGGTTAGTCAGGAAAACATTACATCAAAAAACAATGAGGTGGGGTCACAAGGGGTCCAATGTTGCAGATGCTGGGGTCTGTATGAAAAACAAAAAAACAGACAAAAAACATTTTTTTTGCTGGAAATCACAGCAGGTCCGGCCGCATCTGTGTGGAGAGAACAAGCCAATGACGACTCGAGTCTGGATGACCCTACGTCAGGTGGGGTTACATGTAGCGTGACATGAACCCAAGCTCCCGGTTCAGGCCCTCCTCATGGGTGCGGAACTTGGCTATCAGTTTCTGCTCGATGATTTTGCGTTGTCGTGCGTCTCGAAGGCTGCCTTGGAGAATGCTTACCCGAAGATCGGAGGCTGAATGTCCTTGACTGCTGAAGCGTTCCCCGACTGGGAGGGAACACTCCTGCCTGGCGATTGTTGTGTGGTGTCCGTTCATCCGTTGTCGCAGTGTCTGCATGGTCTCGCCGATGTACCATGTTCCGGGGCATCCTTTCCTGCAACGTATGAGGTAGGCAACGTTGGCCGAGTCACATGAGTATATACCATGTACCTGGTGGGTGGTGTCCTCACGTGTGACGATGGTACCTGTGTTGATGATCTGGCATGTCTTGCAGAGGTTGCTGTGGCAGGGTTGTGTGGTGTTGTGGTCGCTGTTCTCCTGAAAGCTGGGTAATTTGCTGCGAACGATGGTCTGTTTGAGGTTAGGCGGCTGTTTGAAGGCGAGTAGTGGAGGCGTGGGGATGGCCTTAGCGAGGTGTTCGTCGTCATCGATGACATGTTGAAGGCTGCGAAGAACATGGCGTAGTTTCTCCGCTCCGGGGAAGTACTGGACGACGAAGGGTACTCTGTTGGTTGTGTCCCATGTTTGTCTTCTGAGGAGGTCTATGTGATTTTACTGCTGAACAACCTCTCTGGCCCTGAAAAACTATTTTTACAAGTACAGAGTCTCATTCCCTCAGAAGAAAATTTAAAAATTCCATGATTTTTAAAATAAGTGTTTATGATATTTCAGCTTCTATCTTAATCCCATGTGTATGTCCCAATCTTTATTTTGCTTTCTGTTCAATGATTAAATTGTGAATTATGAAACCTACTTTTTATTTCCTGCTTTGCTGTCTGTAAGAACTCTTCAATTTGATTGGCTGATCAGCCTGCCTGCTGCCTGCACTGTTGCTAGACACCACAGATGATTCCACATTCAAAGTCATGTCTCATGTCGGAATAGAGGAAATCCACGCTCTAGAGCCCGCTAAATTTTTGTGGGCCGTTTTTTTCGAGGTCAGCGGTGATCGCTGTCCCTTTGCCCCTGACTGCAAAATCTGGGCCATGATCTTTTTTAATGCAATTGGGGTGCTATTGCACATAGCAGCCAAAGCAATGTTCCCGACACTATCGTGTACATCAATTCCATCCCCACCCCCTACCAACATCTCCAAACCCCAATCTAACGTACATTTAAATATCAGAAGCAAACACAAGAATTTGTTCCTTTTGATTTTCATGAATGGATAGTGAAGATGACAATAGCTCTTTTTGAACTTGCTAATCAATGCAGTGAAGGCAAAAAGCAACTGACGTTTGAATGCAGATAGTAAAATCCATATTGATTATACTGAAAATGAACCTATAAATGAACTGTCTTAATTCTTCAATTTTTTTTTTACTTGGCCAGTTTGGATTGGTGCAGTTTCTTCAATACTGAGAGCAGGCGTGCAATCTGCAGAGTACTGCAGGGTCTTCACTCAGTGATGCAGTGCAGTACCTTTTTTGTCCAGGAGATGGGATCTTAGCCTGGTTGTACATTTTTACAAAAAGGTCCCTTTCAGCTTTGAAATGCGGTACATTGTGTCTGCAAAGCAGAATTTGCATACATTTGCTGTGCTCTGTATAGGTTGGATAATAGGGGACTGTCAGTGAATTTACAGGGTGGTAGTTCAATCGACTGGTTCTGATGAAAGATGTTCCAGGTTTATGAATATCAACAGACCTGGAGGTTAATTTGCTCTGTATAAACTCACTGCTGTATCTCCTTGCCTCATTCGATAGCATTCACAGCACTGAGTCTGAAAATTGTGGGTTCAGGCTGCACTCCAGGACTTGAGCACATAACCTCAGCTGACTCGTTCAGGTCAGTACTGAAGGAGTGCTGCATTGTTGAGGATGCCAATCCTTCAGATGAGACATTAAAACCAAAGTTCAACTGGACATTAAAAACCCCATAAAACTACTCACAGACTATCATTCCTCCCTCAACAAACACCACTTAAAAAATACAGATGAATTAGTCATTTGTTTCCAAACATGCCAAAAGAGGAAAGGCTAACCAACAGCTTCCAAAAAGTTGACACTGACTATTAACAGTTCTGACATGTGTAAACAAGTAATTACATTGAAAGTGCAATGGGACATGGGCTTGTAAATTAAGCTGTAGGTATACCCAACATTCCTTCCCTCATGTGGAGGAAATAAGCCATAAGTACATAAAGCCTTATGGTGGATACAAGTGTTGGAGGCACAAACTTTATTTTCTAGGGCTCCTGAGAACATGTCACTTCCCCTGAAAATTTAGATTTTTGATATCTTTTAAAACCAGTCTCTTTGCTGTTTGGGAATGATTATATTGTGGCAGAGCCACTGAGGGACTTTGAGCAACTGTACATAATTCCCTTTAACGAGGTTTGACTCCAACCTAAGCCTGTACCAGTCTGTTAGTGATTTCTGTGTTTGTACATACTGTTTGCATGCATGGGGCGCGGTCCCTTTAAGACTGCGGTAAAGCGCGGGTAAACGCGATGACGTCATGCCACTAATCACGTGACCACCCAAGCGCGGGAAAAACATGATGACGTCATGACGCCATCCACGGGACCGCCCTGGCTGTCCTCGTGGAGCCTCCGACCAGCAAAGACCTGTTTTCGTGGTTCTCCTGTATCGATCTCGACAAACTGTTTAAACTCGTTAGTTCTGCATTAAAACTTGTTTGTTTGATCGCCTGAGTCGACCTCAGTTCTTACATAGGAATTTGGCAATTCCTACATTGGTGACCCTGTCTTTTGCGAACGTTTTTCGCGAAAAGAACACTACATGGAGGCCAACGCCGTTTCGTTGAAGCTACCACAGTTCTGGGAGCAGCAGGCGACCTCGTGGTTCATCCAGGTCGAAGCCCAGTTCGCTCTGAGAGGCATCGTTGCAGATCAAACTAAATACCTCTATGTGGTCTCGGCACTCAAGCTCCACCGCCTCGTGGATCATCAGCCTCCTTGGGAACCCTCCGACGGAGGGCAAGTATGATACCATCAAGGCGCGGTTGCTGCAAGTATTCGGGCTCACTAAATCAGAGCGCGCACGTCGATTGCTCGCCATGCCCGGGCTGGGGGACTCCAAGCCTTCGGAATTGATGAGCCAAATGCTCACACTCCTGGGCTCCGAACCGGAATGCTTCCTTTTCCGGGAACTATTCCTCAGCCAGCTGCCTGAGCAGGTGCAAGTTGCCCCGGCCAGATCCAAGGTAGAAGACTGCGCGGCATTCGCGGCAGAGGCGGACAAAATATTCGCGGTCATGCAGCAGCACTGCACCCCCAAGAGGCGCCCATCCCCTGCGTAAGCCGCCACGAGGCGCCCCTCCCCCACAGATGCCGCCACAGCTTGTCAGTCAACATGGCTGTGTTTCTACCACGCGCAGTTCGGCGCGAAGGCAAGACGGTGCCGTCCTCCCTGCAGCTTTCCCCCCCAAAAAAACAACTGCGAATAATGAGGAACGGGTCTAATGGGCGCCCCGCGGCTGCCATGGTGATCGGCAAGGCGCGCAAGCTGCTTTTAATTACTGACATGCTCTCTGGCCATCGTTTTCTGTGCGACACCGGAGTGCAGTGCAGCATATTGCCAGCTTCCCCCCTCGATGTTCAGGCAGGGAAGCACGGCCTTGCCCTTCAAGCGGCAAATGGCGGAGCAATTCGGACGTTCGGCAGACGGCGTGTGGAGGTTTGCTTCGGGGGGCAACGTTTTCACTGGGAGTTCGTTACGGCCAAGGTTTCTCAACCCATTCTCGGCACGGACTTCCTGTGCACCAACAGCCTCCTGGTCGACGTGAAAAACCAGCGGTTGATCAACGCGGCAACCTTTAATTCCATCCCCTGTTACTGCAGTAACACTACGTCACGCACGGTCGCCTGTGCTTTCCCGACTCCCGACGAGTTCGCCCGTCTGCTCGCAGAATTTCCCGACCTGATGAGACCCACGTTCTCCTCCACAGCCACGAAACACGGTGTGGAACACCACATCACCACCAACGGTCCCCTGGTCTACGCGCGAGCTCGGCGCCTGGATCCTGGCAAGCTGGCGGTTACAAAGGCAGAGTACTCCACCATGGAACGTTTAGGGATTATTCACCGGTCGAATAGTCCCTGGTCTTCACCCCTTCATATCGGTCCGAAGCCTGGCGGCGGATGGCGACCTTGCGGTGACTATCGACGCCTGAACGACACCACCACTCCGGATCAGTACCCGATCCCCCACATCCAAGATTTCTCTGCCCATTTGGCAGGAAGAAACTTCTTCTCCAAAGTGGACCTCATCCGGGGCTACCACCAGGTCCCAGTGCACCCACAGGATGTCCAGAAGACCGTGGTCATCACCCCATTCGGCCTCTTTGAATTTCTGCGCATGCCGTTTGGCTTAAAGAACGCCGCCCAGGCTTTCCAGCGCCTGATGGATTCCATGCTGCGGGACCTCAACTTCATCTTCACCTATCTGGATGACATTCTGATTGCCAGCTCCACCAAAGAGGAACATCTCTGTCACCTTCGCACCCTGTTTCGACGCCTCAGCCAACACGGCCTGATTATCAACCCGGCTAAGTGCCAGTTTGGCCTGCAACAAATTGATTTCCTAGGGCATCGCATCACCGCAGAGGGGGCGGTTCCTTTGCAAGCGAAGGTGGAGGCGGTGACATCCTTTCAGCGCCCGCAGAACATAAAGGCCCTGCAGGAATTCCTAGGCATGGTAAACTTTTATCACCGTTTCGTGCCTAAGGCAGCACTGCTCATGCAGCCCCTGTACGAGGCCCTCAAGGGCAGGACTGGCAAGGACCCGGTAGACTGGTCGGTTGACATGGACCGAGCGTTCGCCGACACCAAAAGTGCCTTGGCCAGCGCGACCATGCTGGCACACCCATTACCAGGAGCCACCATCGCCCTCACCACCGACGCATCAGACTACGCAATCGGCGCCGTACAGAAGCAATGGGTGAACGGGACGTGGCAGCCGTTGGCGTTCTTCAGCCGACAACTTAGACGGAACGAAAGATCCTGTAGCACTTTCAACCGGGAGTTGCTAGCCCTTTTTCTGGCCATCCGCCATTTTCGGTTCCTGCTGGAAGGACGTCCTTTCACCGCTTTTGCGGACCACAAGCCACTCACCTTTGCCATGGCCAAGACCGCCGAACCGTGGTCATCCCGACAGCAGCGTCAGCTGACTTACATATCCGAATTTACTACGGATATCCAGCATGTGGCCGGTAAGGACAACCTGGAGGCAGACTGTCTCTCCCGCGCGACTGTCAATGCAGTCCATCTGGGCATCGACTATGCCCTCATGGCGGTGGACCAAGTCTCGGACCCAGAGGTTCAGGCTTACCGAGCCAACATCACTAGTCTCCAGTTAGCCGATGTCGAGTTCCATTCGGCAGGTACCACGCTGCTGTGCGACGTCTCCGTACGGGACCCTCGCCCTGTCGTGCCGGTTGCCTGGCGCCGCAAAGTTTTTGATGCCATACATGGGTTGTCGCACCCAGGGATGAAGGCCTCGCCGAAGCTCATGTCGGCTAAATTCGTTTGGCATGGCATGCATAAGAATGTCTGTGACTGGGCCAACACCTGCGTCGTCTGCCAAAAGGCCAAGGTACAGCGCCACGTCAAGGCCCCATCGGCCACCTTAATGGTTCCGGAGCGGCGTTTTGACCACGTCAATGTGGACCTGGTAGGACCACTTCCACCTTCCCATGGTTTTTCTCACATTCTGACCATGGTAGACCGCACCACCAGATGGCCAGAAGCAGTGCCCCTGTCATCCACTACTTCGGCGGACGTGGCCAGGGCGTTCATTTCTTCCTGGGTCGCCTATTTTGGAGTGCCCGCTGACATTTCTTCGGATCGAGGACCGCAGTTTTCCTCCGAACTCTGGAACGCAGTGGCTCAGGGACTCGGCATCAAGTTGCACTGCACTACAGCCTACCACCCTCAAGCGAATGGCCTCTGTGAACTTTTTCACAGATCGCTGAAAGCCGCACTGAGGGCCAGTCTCCAGGACGCTGGATGGGCGGACAAGCTACCGTGGGTTCTGTTGGGCCTTCGCACGGCTCCCAAAGAAGACCTTCACTCTTCCTCTGCAGAGTTGGTTTATGGTCAGCCGCTGCGTGTCCCGGGGGATTTCCTGCCAATGCCGACGGAGCCATGGTCCACGTCAGGCCAGCTTAACAGTCACCAGGAGGCGGCCAGATGTTTCGCGCCAGTCCCCACGTTATGCCACGGGCTTCAGCGATTGCACGTGCCCACAGAGCTTACAAAGGCTGAATACATTTTCATCTGCCACGATGCGCATCGGGATCTGCTCAAGGCCCCGTATACTGGTCCTTTCCGGGTGTTAGAGGCAGGAGACAAAACGTTCAAGGTTGATGTCGATGGTAAACTGGACCACATTTCAGTCGACCGTTTAAAGCCGGCACACTTGGACCTCGACCGCCCCGTCGAGACAGCACAGCCGCCAAGACGAGGTCCCACCCATCGTCGTCACACCGGATTAAGTGCAATCGCCCGCTCGACCGGCAGCCGTCCAGCAGCCTCCGCTTCGGGAGTACAGGAGTCGTTCTGACAGTCTTGTCAGACCCCCTCACTGTTTGACTTTTTCCGTTAAAGAGAATTCTGGGGGGGGGGGCACAGGTGGCAGAGCCACTGAGGGACTTTGAGCAACTGTACATAATTCCCTTTAACGAGGTTTGACTCCAACCTAAGCCTGTACCGGTCTGTTAGTGATTTCTGTGTTTGTACATACTGTTTGCATGCACGGGGCGCGGTTCCTTTAAGACTGCGGCAAAGCGCGGATAAACGCGATGACGTCATGCCGCTAATCACGTGACCACCCAAGCACGGGAAAAACGTGATGACGTCATGATGCCATCCACGGGACCGCCCTGGCAGTCCTCGTGGAGCCTCCGACCAGCAAAGACCTGTTTTCGTGGTTCTCCTGTATCGATCTCGACAAACTGTTAAAACTTGTTAGTTCTGCATTAAAACTTGTTTGTTTGATCGCCTGAGTCGACCTCAGTTCTTAGATAGGAATTTGGCAATTCCTACAATATTTCTTTATAACTGTTCTACCAGTAGCAGCAGATAATATTGGGAGAATAAAAAGTATTAATTTGTTTTCTTTTTGAAAAGAAATGATTGTCTATTCTAATGCTCCCCTGGACGGCCTCCCACCCTCTACTCTCCATAAACTTCAACTTATTAAACACTCTGCTGCCCGTATCCTGTCCCACATCAAGTCCTGCTCCCCAATCACCCTTGTCCTTGATGACCTACATTGGCTCCCGGTCCCCCAACACCTCATAATTAAAATTCTCATCCTTGTGTTTATGGCCTTTCCGTCTCCCCGGGGGGGGAATTTTGCCAGCCCTGAGGAGGCGGGTAAGGAGGTGGGACTGCCAGGAAAATGGCAGAATCTGGGGACGGGTACCCATCCCGCTCCCAACCCGCCTCTGTGCCGTCTTCCCAGGAGGCGGGTACCCAGCCTGCGCTGGGAGCCACCTCCCCGAGGCGGGAAGGGGATTGGTGCCAATTAACTGCCTGTTAACAGGTAGTTAACAGGCAGATTTTTTGAGAATCCCTATTTTGAGCCCTGATGTGTGGGCTTCCCGACGGCTCCGAACCTCGCCAAGGGTCAGCGAGGCGTGCCGCTGGTCTGCAGGGGTCGGAGGGGCCAAGATGTCCGGTGTGCAGGTGAGTGATGAGTGCAAGTGTGGAGAGGTAAGTGTGTGAGGTGTGTTTAAAGTGTTTTAATACATTTTACTTACCCTTACTTCTTCCTGCAGGCTTGCTCCCTTCATATCTCGGGAGTCCCTCAGCTCACCGGCACAGAAAGCAGAATTGTCAAACGATGACAATTCATCTGCCAAAAGCTCTTGACAGATGAAATGTCACTCGCTGACATCACCAGTAACCGGCTTTCCCTTAATTGGCCTGCTAAGCCTGCTGGGTGGGCTTAAAAAGGTCAATCAAGGGAAAATAGTGTGGGTTGGCCACAAGTCAATGGTGTCCCGCCTCCAAAAGCTCCCCATTGAGAAAATCCAGCCCTATGGTGCTATAAAAAACCCTCAGCCTTCAATTCACGTAGCCGCTACTCTCCCCTTTTCCCCCTTCTCCCCACACGATGAGTGCAAGTGTGGAGAGGTGTGTTTAAAGTGTTTTAATACATTTTACTTACCCTTACTTCTTCCTGCAGGCTTGTTCCCTTCATATCCCCCCAGCTTCCCTCATCCCCTCCTAGTGCTATTTTTGGCTCTTATCTCCTACTGCGGTTCCAAGGGATTGAACACTGCTGCACATTGTAGATCAGAATTACTGATCACACAAGAATGCCTAGTCACAGCAGGCAACGTCATTAAATCCACTGGTGCAGCAACAGGAGGTAGGATCCAGGAGCGACGCTGAAGGACAAAGCTGGTAGAATTGCTGATTTACTTTGTCAACGCAGACAGTTGGACACTGCTCTGAAAACACTGACTGCCCATGTGAAGTCTACCTCATTGTTTGTGAGATCTTGCTGCGTGCAAAATCATTGCCACCATTATCTACGTAAAAACAGCCACTTAACGTCAAAGTAATTCATTGTCTGCAGAGTGCTTTGAAATGTTGCTGAGAGACCGGTTAGGTTCTAAATAAATGCAAGGAGGTAGAGTTTCTGCTTTGGGCACAATCAGGAAATTACGCTGTAATCTGGGTGCAAAACAGAAACATTCCCCCCTCTAAGATTTCCTTATGGCTAAAGAAATGCAAAGAAGGAAACAGGCAACAGGATATTCTTCTTTGCTGCTCATCAGAAAATTTTGGTCCCAACATTCTTTCCTTTGCTAATTTTAGCCAGACATGAGTAAAAGGTGGCATGATGTTGGGCGACATTGCCATATTTGGTCCTCCAAACCACATCAATAATGACTTGCACAATATTCTGCAAGGTGTGCAGTTGGATTAAAAAGTGTGTTGTTTGCTTCAGGAGTGACCTGGGGTAAGTGAAAGAAATGAATAGTGCAGAGGAAGGCTTGGGTATTGTGATCATTGATAGATAAATCATAATGAAGCAGGGAGACATGGAGCCCGGGAGCATCGAGGGTATAAGAGGTGCATGATTCACACTAGGTGTCCACCTCAGGCACTACAACAGAGCCAGCTACCTGGGTATGGTAGAAGTGCAGTGCCTCAGGAGGTTGAAGCTCAGGCTCATTAAGGAGCTGTGACTAGGTCATGAAGATCTGTCCTGGCAGTTAACCATCTGCTGTGCACCAGTGGCAGTGAAGATCACCATTACTTTCAACTTTTATGTTACAGGGACTTTCCATGCAACCACAGGGGACATCATAGGAACAGGAGGTCATTCAGCCCCTGAGGCCTGTTCCACCATTCAATTAGATCATGCCCGAACTCTATCTTAAATTGGTTCTGTAACCCTTAAGAAACTTACATAGAAACATAGAAACATAGAAGATAGGAGCAGGAGTAGGCCATTCGGCCCTTCGAGCCTGCTCTGCCATTCAATGAGATCATGGCTGATCATCCAAATTCAGTACCCTGTCCCTGCCTTCTCCCCATATCCCTTGATCCCTTTAGCCTTAAGAAATATATCCAACTCTTTCTTGAATATATTTAATGAACTGGCCTCCACCGCCCTCTGTGGCAGAGAATTCCACAGGTTCACCACTCTCTGGGTGAAGAAATTCCTCCTCATTTCAGTCCTAAATGGCTTACCCCTTATTCTTAGACTATGACCCCTAGTTCTGGACTCCCCGACCATCGGGAACATCCTTCCAGCATCTAGTCTGTCCAGGCCTGACAGAATTTTATAGGTTTCGATGAGATCCCTTCTCAATCTTCTAAACTCCAGTGAGTATAAGCCCAATCGACACAATCTCTCCTCATACGTCATTCCTGCCATCCCAGGTATCAGCCTGGTGAATCTTCACTGCACTCCTTCCATGGCAAGAACGTCCTTCCTCAGATAAGGCGACCAAAACTGCACACAATACTCAAGGTGCGGTCTCACCAAGGCCCTGTACAACTGTAGCAAGACATCCTTGTTCCTGTACTCGAACCCTCTTGCTACGAAGGCCAACATACCATTTGCCTTCTTAACCGCCTGCTGCACCTGCATGCTTACCTTCAGCGACTGGTGTACAAGAACACCCAGGTCTCTTTGCACTTCCCCTTCTCCCAATCTATTGCCATTCAAATAATAATCTACCTTCCTGTTTTTGCCACCAAAGTGGATAACCTCACATTTATCCACATTATCGTGCACTTGCCATGTTTCTGCCCAATCACCTAACCTGCCCAAATCGTACTGGAGTTTCATGACATCTTCCTCACAGCTTACCCTCCCACCCAGCTTTGTGTCGTCTGCAAATTTGGAGATATTACATCCAATTCCCTCGTCCAGATCATTAATATATATTGTGAACAGCTGGGGTCCTAGGACCGATCCTTGCGGTACCCCACTAGTCACTGCCTGCCACTCGGGAAACGACCCGTTTATTCCAACTCTTTGCTTTCTGTCCGCCAACCAGTTCTCTATCCAAGTCAATACCTTGCCCCCAATCCCATGTGCCTTAATTTTGCACACTAATCTCTTATGTGGGACCTTATCGAAAGCCTTCTGAAAGTCCAAATACACCACATCCACTGGTTCTCCCTTATCTATTTTACCAGTTACAAAAATCTATCAATCTCAGTTTTGAAATTTCAATTGATCTAGCCTCAACGCTTTTTGGGGGAGGGAGTTCCAGATTTCCACTACCTTCATGTGAAGAATTGCTTCCTGACATCATCCCTGAACAGTCTAACTCTAGCTTTTAAGATTATGCCCCTTTGTTCTGGACTCCCCCATCAGAGGAAGTAGTTTCTGTCTACCCTATCAAATCCTTTAATCATCTTAAACACCTCAATTAGATCACCCCTTAATCTTCTATACTCAAGGGAATGCAAGCCTAGTCTATGCAACCTGTCCTCGTAATTTAACCCTTGGATCATTCTGCTAAATCTGCGCTGCACCCCCCACCCCCCCCAGGCCAATATATCCTTCCTGAGGTGCGGTTCCCAGAACTGAATGCAGTGCTCCAGATGGGGTCTAACCAGAGCTCAGTTCAGTTGTAACATAACTTCCATCCCTTTTTATTACAGCCCTCTTCAGACAAAGGACAACATTCCATTCACCTTTTTAATTATTTTTGGTACCTGTCCACTAGCTTTTAGTTATTTGAACCCCTAAATCTCTCTGCTCATCCACAGTTCCTAGCTTGTTGCCATTTAGAAAATACTCTGATCTATCTTTCTTAGGTCCAAAGTGGATGATCGCACATTTCCCCACATCTAAACTCCATCTGCCCCACTCACTGAACATATCAATGTCCTTTTGCAACTTTCTGCTGCCATCTACACTATTAACTATGCCACCTAACTTGGTGTCATCAGCAAACTTGGATACATGGCCCTCTATTCCTTCATCTAAGTCATTCATAAATATAGTGAAAAGCTGAGGCCCAGTACAGATCCCTGGGGGACACCACTAGTCACATCCTGCCAATTGGAGTGCCTACCCATTACCCCTCCCCCTCTGTCTCCCAACCGATTTCCTACCCATGTTAATAGGTTGCCTCCAATTCCATGTGCTCTCATTTTGTTAACCATCTCTAATGTGGAACCTTAACTAATGTCTTCTGGAAGTCCATATAAATACAAAGCCACTCCTTTATCTACCATGTTAGTTAGCTCCTCAAAATATTCAACTAGGTTTGTTAAACATGATTTACCTGTTGCAAAACCATGCTGGCTCTCTCTGATCAGCTCATACTTGTCCAAGTGCTCAGTCACTCTGTCCCTAATATTAGAGTCGAGTAACTTCCCCACAACAGACATTAGATTAACAGGTCTATAATTTCCTAGTTTATCTCTCTTACCCTTTTTAAATAGTAGAGTGAAACTGGCAACATCACAGGAATGAACCACTTTATTTGTTTGGTATTTGGATAACTGACTTTTTTTCACAGTGACAAAGCTAAAGTGAATTAATTTTCTTCAGTTATGCAGTGCTAGTTGAGTACAGTTCAAAGTTTCTTTCATCACTGAGTGGATAGGAAGGACCTATTTCCCTTAGCAGAGAGGCCAATAACCAGGGGGAATAGATTTAAAGTAATTGGTAGAAGAATTAGAGAGGAGTTGAGGAGAACCTTTTTCACCCGGAGGGTGGTGGGGGTCTGGAACTCACTGCCTGAAAGGGTAGTAGAGGCAGGAACCCTCAACACATTTAAAAAGTACTTGGATATGCACTTAAAGTGCTGTAACCTACAAGGCTACGAACCAAGAGCTGGAAAGTGGGATTAGGCTGGACAGCTCCTTTTCAGCCGGCACAGACACGATGGGTCGAATGACCTCCTTCTGTGCTGTAAATTTCTATGATTCTATGTTGTAAAAAGAGAAAATGCTGGAAATACTTAGCAGGGGTCATGAATATTTGAATATTAAGGGAATCATGGAATATGGGGATAGTGCAGGAAAGTGAAGATGAGGTAAATGATCAGTCATGATCTTATTGAATGGCGGAGCAGGCTCAAAGGGCCAAATGGCCTAGTCCTGTTCCTATTTCTTATGTTCTTATGCCAGGCAGCATCTGTGGAGAGAGTAAAAGAGTTAATGTTTCAGGTCGATGACCTTGCCTCTCTAGCTTTTTCCAGTTCTGATGAAACTGTTTTTAAGCAAGTACAAGGGCATGAAAAGGTCGGGGGGGGGGGGGGGCGGGGAAGGGGAGGAAAGATCGAATGAAAGTTAAGGCACATGGGATTGGGGCAAGGTACTGACTTGGATAGAGAACTGGTTGGCAGACAGGAAGCAAAGAGTTGGAATAAACGGGTCTTTTTCCGAGTGGCAGGCAGTGACTAGCGGGGTACCGCAGGGATCGGTCCTAGGACCCCAGCTATTCACAATATATATTAATGATCTAGATGAGGGAACTAGATGTAATATCTCCAAGTTTGCAGATGACACAAAGCTGGGTGGGCGTGTGTGCTGTGAGGAGGATGCCGAGAAACTCCAGTATGATTTGGACGGGTTGGGTGATTGGGCAGATGCATTATAATGTGGATAAATGCGAGGCTATCCACTTTGGTGGCAAAAACAGGAAGGCAGATTTTTATCTGAACGGCAATAGATTGGGAGAATTGGAAGTGCAACGAGACCTGGGTGTCCTTGTGCACCAGTCGCTGAAGGTAAGCATGCAGGTGCAGCAGGCGGTTAAGAAAGCAAATGGTATGTTAGCCTTCGTAGCGAGAGGGTTCGAGTACAGGAACAAGGATGTGTCGCTGCAGTTGTACAGGGCCTTGGTGAGACCACACCTTGAGTATTGTGTGCAGTTTTGGTCGCCTTACCTGAGGAAGGATGTTCTTGCCATGGAGGGAGTGCAGCGAAGATTCACCAGACTGATACCTGGGATGGCAGGAATGACCTATGAGGAGAGATTGGGTCGATTGGGCTTATACTCGCTGGAGTTTAGAAGAATGAGTGGGGATCTCATTGAAATTTATAAAATTCTAACAGGACTAGACAGACTAAATGCAGGAAGAATGTTCCCGATGGCAGGGGAGTCCAGAACCAGGGGTCACAGTCTAATGATAAGGGGTAAGCCATTTAGGACAGAGATGAGGAGGAATTTCTTCACCCAGAGAGTGGTGAACCTGTGGAATTCTCTACCACAGAAGACAGTTGAGGCCAATTCATTATATATATTCAAGAAGGAGTTGGATATATTTCTTAAGGCTAAAAGGATCAAGGGGTATGGGGAGAAGGCAGGGACAGGGTACTGAGTTTGGATGATCAGCCATGATCTCATTGAATGGTGGAGTAGACTTGAGGGGCCGAATGGCCTACTCCTGCTCCTATCTTCTATGTTTCTATGAAAAGGTCTTTGATAGGGTGGAAGGCAGGAGAGATTAAATTACAAAAGGTATAATTATACAAAGCAAAAGGAGATGGTAATGGGACAAGTAAAGAAACAAAAGATGGGTCCAGAAGAGTTGTAAATGGGAATGAAAAAATGGGGACAGAGGTTGTGGTCTGAAATTGTTGAATTCTATGTTGAGTCCAGAAGGCTGTAAAGTATCTAATCGAAAGATGAGTTGCTGTTCCTCAAGCTTACGTTGAGCTTCGTTGGAACAGTGTAAGAGGCCGAGGACAGAGAGGTCAGAGTGGGAGTGGGGCGGAAAATTAAAGTGACAGGTGCCCGGCAACTCGGGGTCACGCTTACTGACTGAACGGAGGTGTTCCACAAAATGGTCACCCACTCTGTGTTTGGTCTCCCCAATGTAGGGGAGACCACATCGTGAGCACGAATACAGTATACTAAATTGAAATAAGTATGAGTAAATTGCCTATTCACCTGGAAGGAGTATTTGGGTGCTGGACGGTGGGAAGGGAGGAGGTGAAAGGGCAGGTGTTGTATCTTCTGCACTCCTGTGGGAAGGGGAGCAGGTGTTGGTGGTAATTGAAGGGTGGACCAGGGTGGAATGGTCCCTTTGGAATGCTGAAAAGGGAGGGGAAGATGTGTTTGGTTGTGTCATCACGCTGGAGGTGGCGAAATTAGCAGAGGATAATCCACTGAATGTGGAGGCTGGTGGGGTGGAAGGTGAGGACAAAGGGAACCTTATTGTGGCTTTGGGAGGGGAAGGAATGAGAGCAGAAGTGCTGGAAATGGTATGGACAAGGTCGAGGGCCCTGTCAACCATGGTGGAGGGGAATCCTTGGTTGAGGATAAAGGAAGACATATTGGAAGCACTGGTGCAGAAGGTAGCATCATCACAATATATGCAATGGAGATGGAGAAACTGGGAGAATGGAATAGAGTCCTTACAGGTAGAAGGGTGGGAGGAAGTGTAATCAAGGTAGCTGTGGGAGTCAGTGGGCTTATAGTGGATGTTGGTTGACAGCCTATCCCCAGAAATGGAGACAGAGAAGTCAAGGAAGGGAAGAGTCAGAGATGGACCATGTGAAGGCAAGGGAGGGGTAGAAATTTGAAGCAAGTTGATTAAATTTTCCAGTTCTGGGTGAGAGCAGTAAGCAGCATCGATACATTCATCAATGTACTGGGAACACAGGTGAGGGAGGGAACCTGAGTAGGACGGGAACAAAGAATGTTCCACGTATCCCATGAAAAGACAGATATAGCTAGGACCCAAATGGATTCGCATAGCGACACCTTTTATTTGGAGGAAGTGAGAGGAGTCAAAAGGGAAGTTGTTCAATGTAAGAACAAGTTCAGTCAGGCGGAGGAGGGCGGTGGTGGATGAGGACTGGTTGGCCCTCCGCTCAAGGAAGAAGTGGGCCATCTTGGTGGGGATGGAGGTGTAGAGGGACTGGACGTGAAAGAAGATGGTTAGGGCCAGGAAACTGGAAACTGTTAAAGTGGCAGAGGGCGTCGGAAGAGTCAGGGATGTGGGTTGGAAGAGACTGAACAAGGGGAGAAAAAATAGAGTGGAGATAGGAAGAGATAAATTTTGTGGGGCAAGAACAGGCTGAAATTATGGGCCTACCAGGGCAATGCTGTTTGTGGATCTTGGGAAGGAGGTAGAAGCAGGCTGTGCGGGGTTGGGGGACTATGAGGTTGGAGGCCGTGGGGGAGAAGATCTCCAGAGGACATGAGGTCAGTGACAGTCTGGGAAACAATGGCTTGATATCCGGTGGTTGGGTCGTGGTCCAAAGGGAGGTAGCAGGAGGTATTGGAGAGTTGGCGTTCAGCCTCCGCAAGGTAGAGGTCTGTTCAGCAGACAACAGCGCCGCCCTTGTCAGCAGGTTTAATGATGATATCAGGGTTGGACCTGAAAGAACAGAGTGCTGCAAGTTCAGAGGGAGGTAGGTTAGTGTGAGTAAGGGGAGTAGAGAAATTGAGATGGCCGATGTCATGCTGGCAGTTGCCAATGAAAAGATCAAGAGGGGGTAAGAGGCCAGAGGGAGAGATCCAGAGGGAACGAGAATTGTGAAGACTGAAGGTACTGATATGTCAGTCAACGTGGCTGCAGGCCCAATCCAGGAGCTCGCCTTGTATAATTAACGAGGGCTGACCCCAGGAAATCCTTGGGAGCGGCTCTGTGGACATGAAAATAGACCCCCGGGTTGTGTAAATAAATGGGAAGTTGTTAGCCTATCACATTTCTGGTGCAATGAAACTAGCACCCATGCAGGTCACAATTTAACTTCAGTCAATCTAAAATGAATTTGCTTCACCTTAGAGTCATCGAGTCATAGAGTTTTACAGCACAGAAAGAGGCCCTTCGGCCCATCGTGTCTGCGCCGCCCATCCATCCCTGTCCAGTCTAATCCCATTTTCCAGCATTTGGTCCATAGCCTTGTATGCAATGGCATTTCAAGTGCTCATCCAAATGCTTCTTGAATGTTGTGAGGGTTCCTGCCTCTACCACCCTTTTAGGCATTGAGTTCCACATTCCAACCACCCTCTGGGTGAAAAAGTTCCTCCTCAAATCCCCTCTAAATCTCCTGCCCCTTACCCTGAATCTATGCCCCCTTGTTATTGACCCCCCTACTAAGGGGAAAAGTTCCTCTTTGTCTACCCTATCTATGCCCCTCATCATTTTGTACACCTCAATCAGGTCCCCCCTCAGCCTTCTTTGCTCCAAGGAAAACAACCCCAGCCTGTTTAGTCTTTCTTCATAGCTGAGGCGCTCCATCCCAGGTAACATCCTGGTGAATCTTCTCTGCACCCTCTCCAAAGCAATCACATCCTTCCTATAGTGAGGCGACCAGAACTGCACACAGTACTCCAGCTGTGGCCTCACCAGCGTTTTGTACAGCTCCATCATAACCTCCCTGCTCTTATATTCTATGCCTCGGCTAATGAAGGCAAGTATCCCATATGCCTTTTTAACCACCTTATCTACTTGTTCCGCTGCCTTCAGAGATCTATGTACATGTACACCGAGGTCCCTCTGACCCTCTGTACTTCCTAGGGTCCTACCACTCATTGTGTATTCCCTTGCCTTATTTGTCCGTCCAAAATGCATCACCTCGCACTTTTCAGGGTTAAATTCCATTTGCCACTTTTCCGCCCATCTGACCAACCCGTCTATATCGTCCTGTAGCCTGAGGCTTTCCCCCTTGCAATTTACCACCCCACCAATTTTCGTGTCATCTGCAAACTTACTGATCATCCCTTTTACATTCTCATCCAAATCATTTATGTAGATCACAAACAACAAGGGACCCAGCACCGATCCCTGAGGTACCCCACTGGACACAGGCTTCCAGTCACAAAAGCAACCTTCGACCATCACCCTCTGCCTCCTGCCACTCAGCCAGTTTAGGATCTAACGCGCCAAGGCACCCTGGATCCCATGGGCTCTTACCTTCTTGACCAGTCTCCTATGCGGGACTTTGTCAAAAGCTTTACTGAAGTCCATGTAAACCACATCCACAGCATTTCTCTCATCCACCTCCCTAGTCCCCCCCTCGAAAAATTCAATCAGATTTGTCAGACATGATTTACCCTTGACAAAGCCATGCTGACTATCCCCGATTAATCCTTGCCTCTCCAAGTGGAGATTAATTTTGTCCCTCAGAATTTTTTCCAATAATTTCCCTACCACAGATGTTAGGCTCACTGGCCTGTAATTCCCTGGTTTATCCCTGCTACCCTTCTTGTATAATGGTACTACATTAGCTGTTCTCCAGTCCTCTGGTACATCCCCTGTGGCCAGAGAGGTTCTGAAAATTTGGGTCAGAGCCCCTGCAATCTCCTCCTTTGCCTCCCACAGCAACCTGGGATACATCTCGTCCGGGCCTGGGGATTTATCGACTTTTTGGCCTGCTAAAACCACTAGCACCTCCTCCCTCTCGATGCTAATATGTTCAAGTATGTCACAATCCCCTTGCCCGATTTCTATGTCATGGAAACAGATTTGACTAAAATTGATCGGCTAAAGTAATCCAATGCCTGTCACTGGATGATTGTTCAGGATTAAATTATCCTCCCCTGTAAACATATTCCTGTGATTTATAATGTAACTTCAGAGTCAGGAGAAGGAGCAGAGCAAAAAAGCTGAAGATTGGTTAGACCTATAACAGCTCGAGAATTGAACAATCACCCCAACCTAAGGCAATGCAAGTGACCTTAGTATTAAGGTCTCGGGATGAAATGTACAGATCAGTTGGGTGGAGTCATATGTCATCTAGCAACCACATAGGAGCTAGTCTTGACAGAGACCAAAGAGCAGATTGCAAGGCTGCTGCCTTACACAGTAAGGAGTGCACGGCCCAGAGAGAGGAAGGTGTATGTTAAGAAATGGAACGTCAATCGATGATGCAGTGTTTGTTTTCCTTTGTTATGACATAACCTGCATATTCCTTCGGGAAAGTTGGGAATGGAGTGATGTTAAAAATAAACCAACATATTTCAACTTTGTCAATAATCCTGTAGAAAGCTTGGTTGGGAACACCATTGTCCCGATGAAAAATTACTCCCACTAGATTACCCTGATCATGTATCTTAATGTCAGAAGCCTACCTCTTGGGAACTTGGTGATGCATTCGGTTAAAACATTGTCCTTATTTCTCTAGCGCTTTAAATCCAGTTAGATTGATGAGATGCAAGAAGGCAATCTTGGAAAGTCACAGTTCAATTCCTAATAAATCTGATTTCAAGCACAAAGGGGGCAAAATTCATTATCGCCCAGGAATGGGCGCTAACTTCAGAAAAGTTTGAGATTTAGCGCCAGGTGCTAATGAATCTCGCTGCACACAAAATTCAGTGCCATCGCTCAAAGAAAGGATGGGAGCAATGACCTAGCTCAGTAGCGTTAGACTCAAAGTGCTAAGCAATTTCAGGTGCAGTCTAATCACTAGTCATCATTGCCACAGGCTCTTTCCAGTTCTTAAAGGAGAGTTTCAATCACGCTGCAGAACCTCATTCTCTGCATTGCTGGTTCTGCAACTGTCTCAGCAAGCAGCAGAAGGCCAAGGAGAAGGAACCGGATCACTGAAGGAGATGTCTTTATGGCAGATCAACGGCCTAGAAAGAGCGCCCGCAGATTCTGTGACCAAACATTGGAGGCTTTGGTCTTCGCTGTGGAGAGATGGAGGGCAGTGCTGTATCTGGCAAGTGGCAGGAGGCCCTCACTGCAAGTCTTCCGCACCATGTGGAGGGAGGTAGCCCAGCAGGTCTCGGGCAGCACTGTGGTCCCCAGGACCCACACACAGTGCAGGAAGAAATTTAACAACCTCACTCAGGTGGTCAGGGTGAGTCAATGCTTCAACAAATGCTACATACCACTATCTGAACCTCAATCTGCACACACTGCCCAAAGCACCACACCCCCAGCACTCACCCACCAACAATCTCCACCTACCAACACTCACACCCACATCTCACAGCTTGTACATAATGCCAGCTATTCAACTATGGCAGGCACATCTCCCAAACACGTTGCTCCACACTCACTTGCACACTTTCCTTGCTCTTGCAGGCCAAGGTGGCTCACAACAGGAGGGAACAGGAGCGCACAAGCGGGGGACAACCTGACACCCAACCACTGTCTGAGCTGGAGGAAAGAGTGCTGCAAATCATTGGACGCCAGGTGTTGGGCGCCGTGGCCACCGGCGACATTGACCCCCTTGGGGACAACAACAATATGTTCATCCCTACTCCTTCTTCTCACATCCCACTTCCCCCTCACTCCACAAGCCTTTCCCACTTTCCAGCTAATCATGCTGTATGCATGTCGTTCTCCCTTCCTGCCCCCCTCCCCTCACCTTAACCCGACTCTTCTGCCTTTATGCTTTCAGATAATGATCAAGCAGCTGAGCAGCCTGCCTTTCTTCCTCTGGCCACATCTTGCAATCATTCTCACTGCCTGCGCTCCCTCTGCAGTAGATCCTGAAGGGCGAGGTCAACTGCCAGTGTAGTCCCCATTAATGTAATGATGTGTAGCACTTTGAAATTTTGTCAGAATAAATGTAACAAATTTTTAGTAGCCACAACACTCCTGATACTAAAGAACCTTTAAATAACTGAATTAAACTCTTAAACAATCGCAAACTGACAAGGAAGCAGTGAAACAGCACTAACCTGACGCTGCGACTGAACCCTTTAAATATCGACCCTGGAGCCGCCATCCGCCTGCTTCATGCCTCCTCTTCCTGTCATTGTCGGGGCGAGGCGCTAATGCAGGGGGTGATAATCAATTTGGCAGATCGGGTGCTGAGTGAGCGTTGCATGCTCACTGACATCACGATCTGTCTGGTGCTAAAGCCCCAGGCGCTAACTGTTAGTGGCGACGCTAAGGGGCGACTGGATTTGGCGTGCGGCACTCGATTCGCCTCGCCCCGGTGCTACTTCATTAGTGCCCCGTTAGCGCCCCCGCCAGGCATTAACAGGAGGTGCTAACCAACCGAATTTCTCCCCCAAAGTGTCCATATTTGGTAGCTACGTTGACCATGTAACTTCAGTCAAAGGATAGCTGAAATAGAAAAAGGGAATGTCAGCCTGGTGCAGTGGCATGTTGTATTAAAGATGTCCTTAGTATAGTTCTTCTTCTTAGGCAGTCCCTCGGAAGCGAGAATGACTTGCTTCCACACTAGAAATGAGTTCTCAGGTGACTGATGAGTCCAATGCGGGACCTATAGTCACTGTCACAGGAGGGACAGACGGTGGTTGAAGAGGCAGGTGGGTGGGGTGCTTGGGTTGATGTGCGCTCCTTCCGCTGTTTGCGCTTGGCTTCCGCTTGCTCCCGATGAAGAGACTCGAGATGTTCAGCGCCTTCCCAGATGCTTCTCCTCCACTTTGTGTGGTCTTGGGCCAGGGATTCCCAGGTGTCGGTGGGGATGTTGCACTTTTTCAAGGAGGCTTTGAGGGTGTCCCTGAAGCGTTTCCTCGGCCTACTTGGGGCTCTCTTGCCATGTTGGAGCTCCGAGTAGAGCGCTTGTTTTGGGAGACTCGTATCGGGCATGCGGATGATGTGACCTGTCCATCGGAGCTGATCCAGCGTGGCCTAAACTTCAATGCTGGGGATGTTGGTTGATACGGTGATTTGTTTTAAAGAGGTAAGTCACTTTGGGGAGCAAAGTCATTCAATACATTGTGCTTGCTATCTCCAAGAGAAAGACTCGCTGTACCTTCTCCAAGAGGAGTTAAAACCCACTTGTTCTAGTCCCAAAACAAACACCACAGAGACTCACCTTGTCTGGTCTCCAAGCTTTAGTGATTCATCACTGGCTCTATATTTGGCTGGTTGCCATTAAGATGAACAGGGATCAACATCCTTGCTTTGTTGCTGCACTTGGTATTTTGGTGTAAGTGAGAAGTCAGGATGTTGTCATCTTCACTTCATTTAATGATCCCAAGCACTCTACAATATCTAGGAGATGAATTTCCAGCTGTGGAAAAATAAATACCATCTGCTGCCCCCCTGGGATCGCTTTCCCTCCCCCTCCAATCAGAAACTGCTGGCTCAGCTCCATGGGGGAACTGATGGGTTTCCTACCCACCCCCCTCCCACCCACGGCACATTTCTCCAATTGGCAAATTGCCTGCCAGCACCACAAATATGTGGGCAGTTCATTGTGAATATTAAAGTAAGGCCCGGCCATGAAGGTTTGGGTGATGGGCTCACTGCCTATAAAAGGAATCACATGAAAATCGCCCCTTGTTGCTTCTAGATTAATACTATTGACAAACTCCTTTAGTTGAGAAACATGCTACTGTTGCACAATAACTAAAGCAAAGGGAAGATACAAATGGGCTTGATAGTTTAAGATGATTCGGTTTCTGGGTTCTCTTTTTTAATATAAATCTAACATTTCTTGGATTGCAAAAATTGCACGTGTTTGATTTTTTTGTTTGTAAAAATCCACTCTATGATGTTCGTCTTTGAAGATTTTGCTGATATTATATTCACCAACAATTGCAATCCCAGGATAATCACTGACCTCTTTTTCGAGTATACTTGGATTGATATTGTTATTCAGCAGATGTAGAAAATCCATTAATTTTGAAATGAAAAATTTCCCCGTCTCTATACTGAAGCAAACCTTTTGCTATTAGAACAGGTACGCCTGGGGTTTGGACAGGGGAGAGCGGCATGTTTTGAGATGTGGCTGGGTGAGACCATCTAACAATACGAAAGCTAATTAGCTCCAATCCTTCAAAAGAATCCCCCAAATGTTCTGTTGTTCTACTGGGAATAATCTACCAAAAAACCTTTTGACCTTTCTTCCTGTTGGTTTGTTTATGATTTGGGATTACCATCTGTCTAGTTTTACACCAGCTGTCTGAACATTTCTACCATGCAAATCGGCACCGAAAACCTGTTTAGAAAAAAAAGAATTAAATTAGAAATCCATGTTTCCACTTGTTGGCAAAGCTGATGTCAGAATGTCGAGTCACGATCCCACCCCTCCTCGCCCACTCCTCTCCAGCCCCCGATTCTATTCTGCACCTTGTTAATGGTGGACTTGGCAAGCCTCGCAGGATTGCAGCAATCCAGACTTTCATTATTAATAAAAGGTGGAAGGCATCATATCATGTTAGGAGAGTATGCCAAAATCAACAAATTTTCTGACAATCAACTTCTGGACACAGCCTTCAAAAATAAAGGCAATGAATACGTAGTTTATAATCCAATACCCAGGCGAACTGCATTTACCAACCATGCCTAAACACCATCTTTGCTCTCTTAGTCTCAAGTTAAAACATATATATGAAGAATGATCTGGGAGTGGGTTCCATCAGAGAACATTGGATATTTGGAGCTAATTTAGTTTAAAATTTTGGATGACATTATTAACTGTGAAAGCAAAAATATTCAACAGGCATATAGAGCAGAAGGATGTCTAACTTATGCTATAACTGACTAGCCCAGCACCGTGGCCTTCAATCTTTTTTCCAGCTTTCTTTTGCATCCTCTTCTAAATTCACCATTTCATGCAAGTTCTGTGGTACACTGACATTGCCTCACCCAAGTGGTCCTTCTTCCTTTGAAAGTCACTGTGACCATGGAAAGGCCATTCCACAGTCCAGTCTTCACCCGATGTTCACATGTATGCACTTCCCAGCATTCGAGGCTGGGGACCGGTATAAGGTAGAGATCTTTTGAAACAAATGTTCAAGAAAGCTAAACCTGGTGCGATGAGACTTGGAAAGTTTTATCCTGTCAGGGTTGTGTATAATTTTAAAAGCTCTGTCAAAACGGATCATGCGCTGTGGTTCTGTTAAAATATCTGACCTGACACCAGCCAAACTAAGAATACGTCATCTTGATTTGATCAATTATTAATTATGATGAAGGTGTTTACAATCAGGGCTGCAATCCAGGTGTTGTTTGAGTGTACATCATTGGTAAATATGCTTTCTTGTTTACATTTTGAATTGGCGAATTTGGCTGTAAACAAAATACTTGAAGGAGAAATTGAGATTTAAGCTGATCACAGGCTGTAGATCTTCAGCTGGTTTGCAGCCCTGAGCAGACAGAAGAACAACCTTGTAATGTAAAAAAACAAAAACTGTTACCATGAGCTCAAAAATGTGAAAGATTACAGGAGGATTATATTTGTGAGACTGATGCTGTTTTTAACTGAGGAAGGACCGCTTTCTAAGTTGTGTGGTTGCATTTGCTCTGACCATATAGAGGCCTTATAAATTGCTGGTGAAACAGGACAGCCCCAAGAGGATGGGAGAGGGGAACAGCACAATGCAACACAATATTTATGAAACAGGAAAAACTGAATTTGTCAAAATGATTCTGCACACTTAAGCATTGGAATCCAACTGTAATGGGAGGGAGCAGTGGGGTATGGGCAAAATGTAGATTCCTGAATGATTTTAAACTGTATTTTTTTTCTAAATTGTGATCACAATAAACTTTAAGCTCTTAGCTTTGCAAGTGTATTTCCAGTTTATTCACAGTAGAAATAGTGACCTTTAGATAAGCATCTTCATGCATAGTAAAAGAAAGAAAGACTTGTATTTATATAACGCCTTTCACAACCTCAGGACGTCCCAAAGTGCTTTACAGCCAATGAAGTACTTTTTGAAGTGTAGTCACCGTTGTAATGAAGGAAATGCAGCAGCCAATTTGCGCACAGCAAGCTCCCACAGACAGCAATGTGCTAATGACCAGGTACTCTGCTTTTTGTGATGTTGACTGAGGGATAAATATTGGCCAGGACATGGGGGATAACTCACTTGCTCTTCAAAATAATGCCATGGGATCTGTTATGTCGCCCTCAGAGGGCAGATAGGGCCTCAGTTTAACATCTCATCCAAAAGACGGCACCTCCGACAGTGCAGCACTCCCTCAGTACTGCACTGGAGTGTCAGTCTAGATCTTTGTGCTTAAATCTCTGGAGTGGGTCTTGAACCCACAACCTTCTGACTCAGAGGCAAGAGTGCTGGTAACTGAGCCACAGCTGACACATGAGTGGTGGTTGAATTTACCTTGAAATAGAAGCATTTACTGGTTAGAGCTGAAAAGTACCCTGCATGTCATTGTCAATTTGTTTATCTCCAAGGCTAGGTTCCGTATTGCATAGGTGATCATTTTATATTGATTATATAGTTGCACCATCTGATAATTCATATTGATCATTTTTACAGTCTTTGTATTGTAAACAATGTTCGACTTTAGCTGTACAAGCACAACATTTCCTTTGATCTTTTGCAGTGAATAACAAAGCCGCCAAAATACAATTTAACAATTTAAAAAGGGTTGCAAAATAACTCACGAAAGTGTATGTGGCCATTTCTGGGAGGCTTTTGCAAAATCTGGAGTCAACCACCTGCAAAATGCAACAGCATGTATTTATATATAACCTTTAACATAGTAAAACATCCCAAGGCGCTTCATAGGATTGTTATCAGACAAAATTTGACACCAAGCCGTATGGTGACCAAAAGCTTGGTCAAAGAGATAGGTTTTAAGGAGCGACTTAAAGGAGTATCATGTGTAATAAGGCCTTTCCTAAAGTTGCAACCCACTTGTCTTTGGATAGGCATGTTTGTGCGTTGACTGTTAGGAAATTTCTAAGTTAAACCAGACACCAAGCACCTGAAACAAAGTGCTTTAGGGAGGCCCACATCATGAGGAGACATTTTCTGTAAGCCACTGCTCACTAAATTGGATTCTGTTTCTACCAGGTGTTGTGTTTTTTTTTATTGCTTTCTTATCGCTGCTTATCCTTCGGCAGTGATGAGATTGTCTTTCTTCATGACCTTGGTGTTGCTATATAGTCAGCGGATCAGCGGCATCCTTCATACAGAGATGACCAGTGCTCTTTTCCCATGCCCCATCCCTTGACATAGAGACTGAGGCTTAGCTGAAATCTGATGAGAAAGTTCCCAGCTGTGATGGACAGCTCTGGGACTCAGACTCTCAGCCACCTGTTACAGATGCTGTTGGTCTACTAAATGTGCTCCCAGGCAGATCTCTTTTATTCACTTTTAGTGAAGCATGAAAGGACCTCTCACTATGAAGGCATATCATCCGCCTGTATGCGTCACTGTGATAGTTAATAGTAAATTCATATGAAGTTGAACTGGCTTAGAAATGTCGGTGTGAGGATTATAAAACAAAAATTCAATGTTGGTGGATCTGCCGTGTGTGTATGTGTGTGTGTGTGTGTATAAACTATGTATGTGTCTACATGTGTGCCTACATGTGTGTATGTCATATGTATTACTAGCAAATCTCCTGTAGCATTTCTTAAGACAGGTCAGGAGATACGCTGTTTTATAATAATAGGCATGTTCAGGGCATGTATGGGATAATGTCAGGGCCACTGATTTATGGTGATTGAATAAGTCATATTTCATCTTATTAACTGGTATTCTGGGTTTTTGACTGGGGTTTTGGGGATTGAATTCCAAAACTTTTCTCATTATTCCAAGAAAAGTGTAACTGAGAGGCTTTTATTTAGTATATTAGTCGATCTCCTGTGGCGTTGCACATGGGGTGTCAGCAACAAGTGTAGTTTTCAGGTAAAACAAGGATTGAGGACTTGGGGGGAATAATTCGACTCGGGCATGCAGAAGTAATTCAGTCCCCATTATAAAGTGAGACAGTCTGTCCTTATTTTTACATAGTACTTTGATTTTATATTATTTATAATTAAGGGATAAAATGCACCCACAATTAGAGCCAGGGGAACTTAAACAGCAGAGGACGTGCGTGGATTCTTTAGCGCAGTCAAGACCATCTACGGCCCAAGCACCCAAGGCCCTACCTCTCTGCGGGCCAAGAACAGAGAGGTACTCATCAAGGAGAGAAAGGCAGTCAGTGTCCGCTGGAAGGAGCACTTGGAAGATCTCCTTAACCGCGACTCTGTCTTTGACACGAGTCTCCTCAACTCCATCCCGCAGCATGCTACCCACCACCATCTCAGCACAACCCCAGACCAGCATGAGGTTTAAAAGGCCATCTGACAACTGAAGAACAACAAGGCCTCAGGAGCAGATGGAATCCCCGCCGAGGCACTAAAGCATGGCGGAGAAGCACTACTGGCACAAATTCATGAACTCATTTTTCTTATCTGGAAGGAGAAGAACATGCCAGGGGATCTCGGAGATGCCGTAATTGTGACCATCTTCAAGAAAGGTGACAAGTCCGATTGCGGTAATTACAGAGGAGTTTCCCTGCTGTCTGCCACAGGGATAGTCATCGCAAGAATCCTCCTCAATCGCCTTCTCCCAGTGGCTGAAGAGCTCCCCCCAGAGTCGCAATGCGGATTCCGCCCACTAAGGGGCACAATGGACATGATCTTCACTGCACGTCAATTACAAGAGAAATGCAGGGAACAGCACCAACTGCTGTACATGGCCTTCTTTGATCTCACAAAGGCCTTCGACACTGTCAACCGTGAGGGATTATGGAGTGTCCTCCTCAAATTCGGCTGCCCTCAAACATTTGTCACCATCCTCCGCCTGCTTCACAATGACATGCAAGCCGTGATCCTGACCAATGGTTCCACCACAGATCCAATTCATGTACAAACCGGGGTCAAGCAAGGCTGGTCATCGCACCAACGCTCTTCTTGATCTTCCTTGCTGCAATGCTCCATCTCACCCTCAGTAAGCTCCCCACTGGAGTGGAGCTAATTTACAAAACAAATGGGAAACTGTTCAACCTCCATCACCTCCAGTCCAGATCCAAGGTCGTCCCATCCTCTCATCGAATTACAGTATGCAGACGATGCTTCCGTCTGCGCTCACTCGGCGGTCGAACTCCAAACCATCGTCAACACCTTCACCGAAGCATACGAGAGCATGGGCCTTACACTAAACATCCGTAAGACAAAGGTCCTCTACCAACCTGCCCCCACCACACAGTACTGCCCCCCGATTATCAAAATCCACGACAAGGCCTTGGACAACGTGGACCACTTTCCATACCTTGGAAGCCTACTGTCAACAAGGGCAGACATCGACGACGAAGTCCAACACTGCCTTCAGTGTGCCAGTGCAGCCTTCGGTCGCCGAGGAAGAGAGTGTTTGAAGACCAGGACCTCAAACCCAGCACTAAGCTCATGGTCTACAGAGCAGCAGTGATACCCGCCCTGCTGTATGCCTCAGAGACATGGACCATGTACAGCAGGCACCTCAAAGCACTGGAGAGGTACCACTAACGCTGCCTCCGCAAGATCCTGCAAATCCACTGGCAGGATATGCGAACCAACGTCAGTGTTCTTGTTCAGACCAACATCCCCAGCATTGAAGCTTTGACATGCTCAATCAGCTCCGATGGACGGGTCACATTGTCCGCATGCCCAATACGAGTCTCCCAAAACAAGCGCTCTACTTGGAGCTCCGGCACGGCAAGAGAGCCCCAGGTGGGCAGAGGAAACGCTTCAAGGACACCCTCAAAACCTTTTTGAAAAAGTGTAACATCCCCACCGACACCTGGGAATCCCTGGCCCAAAACCGCACAAAGTGGAGGAGAAGCATCCAGGAAGGCACCGAACACCTCGAGTCTCTTCGCCGGGAGCAAGCGGAAGCCAAGCGCAGGCAGCGCAAGGAGCGCACATCAACCCAAGCACCCTACCCACCCGCCCCTTCAACCACCGTCTGCCCCACCTGTGACAGAGACTGTAGGTCCCGCATTGGACTCATCAGTCAGCTGAGAACTCATTTTTAATGTGGAAGCAAGTCATCCTCGGTTCCGAGGGACTGCCTAAGAAGAGAGAAGATTTATAATTAAATAGCAAAAACATCCAACAATTTGAGAAGTAAATTTTATTGGAGGATAGATGTTTCAGTATAGCACAGGCAAAGGAGCTGAGACACGCACCACTATGGAGCGGGTATAATTACAGCATGATACGTTTATATTGGGTGTCTCCAAAATAAATGTGGATAGAGGAATTTATAATGGAAAAGATTTGACAGGAAATGTGTCTAGATGCATTTTTTTCATATAGATCGAGATATTCATTTACTTATGTATTTACTTTTTATCCTTCACAATTTTTAGATCTCTCCAAACAATACTTTTGGTGTTTTGTGATTGGTTCCTGGAAATGTATCTCTGTCTATCTGCCTCTTTACCCCCATCTCGCTCTCCCCATTACTGCTCTCTCTGTGTTTCGCTGGTGCCACTACTTAGAATATTTACATTTTCCAACAAGGAAACACAGATAATCATTAGAGGCTGTGTTTACTTTTAAAATTCAACTTGCTTGTTTTTTTTAAACAAAATAACTCCGATTAGGATGAAGAAAGGCACTCTGCCTGTGTGTGTGACTTTAATAGACTTTCTGGAGTTTCTACAATAATTATATTTTGAAATCAACAAAAGCTGCAGCAGATGTGTAATGGTATAGTTCTTCACACTCCCTCGTACATGTATGTGCACGTACGCATACATAATCATTGCTCTGGGTAAAAATATAGGTCAAAATCCAGACTTTTATTTATTCGTTTATGGGATGTGGGCATCACTGGCAAGGCCAGTATTTATTGCCCATCCCTAATTGCCCTTGAGAAGGTGGTGGTGAGCCCCCTTCTTGAACCGCTGCAGCCCATGTTGTGAAGGTACTCCCACAGTGCTGTTAGGTAGGGAATTCCAGGAGTTTGACCCAGTGACGATGAAGAATCGGCGATATAATTCTAAGTCAGGATGGTGTGTGACTTGGAGGGGAACTTGGAGGTGTTGGTGTTCCCATGTGCCTGCTGCCCTTGTCCTTCTAGGTGGAAGAGGTTGTGGGTTTGGGAGGTGCTGCCGAAGAAGCCTTGACGAGTTGCTGCAGTGCATCTTGCAGATGGAACACACTGCAGCCACGGTACACTGGTGGTGGAGGGAGTGAATGTTTAAGGTGGTGGATGGGGTGCCAATCAAGCAGGTTGCTTTGTCCTGGATGGTGTCGAGCCTCTTGAGTGTTGTTGGAGCTGCACTCATCCAGGCAAGTGGAGAGTATTCCATCACACTCCTTACTTGTGCCTTGTAGCTGGTGGAAAGGCTTTGGGGAGTCAGGAGGTAAGACAGTCACCGCAGAATACCGAGCCGCTAACCCGCTCCTGTTGCCACAGTATTTATGTGGCTGGTCCAGTTAAGTTTCTGGTCAATGGTAGCCCCCAGGATGTTGATGGTGGGGGATTCAGCGATGGTAATGTCTGTGGTAAACCACTGTTTGTATTCCACTGTGTACATGTCTGTACATGCCTCGGCTGACTCCTCCCACGAGTCCAGGTATAAAGGTGACTGCTCCACAGTCCCTCTGTATTCTGGACCGGTCGACCACTCGAGGCACACCTTCATTCTCTTGTTAATAAAAGCCTGTTAGTTACTCACTTAACCTCAGTCTTTTGAGTAATTGATAGCGCATCAATTTTATTAACAAGAGAATGAAGATGTGCCTCGAGTGGAGAAGATCCTCACACCAGCATGCCTGGACTTAGACCATCGGGAGGCGGACGCATCCACCAAGTTTACTCACTGGCTTAGGTGCTTTGAAAAATTCCTGATCGCCTCCGCTGCAACGGTCAAATCGGACGAGGACAAACTGGATGTCCTGACCTCCAAAGTGAACCACCGAGCGTACTCGGTCATCCAGGACGCGACCTCGTACGCGGATGCTATCAAGCTCCTCAAGGACCAGCACACGCGCCCAGTGAATGAGGTGTACGCCAGGCACCTCCTGGGGAGTCGTAAACAACAACCTGGGGAATCGACCGAGGAATACCTTCAGGCACTGTCTGTGCTTGGCCGGGCCTGTGGCTGTAAGGATGTAAAGGCCGCCGTGTACACAGAGGAACTTATCCGGGACGCTTTTGTAGCGGGCCACAGGTCCAATTACATCCGACAGCGACTGTTGGAGCAGAGTGACCTCGACCTCAACAAGGCCTCTGAACTCGCACTATCATTGGGCGCAGCCTACCGGGGCATGGATGCCTACTCCTCTGCACCGTGGACGCCGCGGGGAACGACAGCCTGGGACACGGTAGGACCGTCTCATAGCGCCGTGCCACACCAGCCACATCCCAGCAATGGCCCAACTACCGCAGCAGTGTCCCAAGGCCAGACAGCAGTGTCCCAAGGCCAGAAATGCTACTTCTGTGGCCAGGCCAAACACCCCAGAGCGCGCTGCCCGGCGAAAAACGCGATCTGCTCGGGCTGCGGGAAGAAGGGACACTACGCCAGCGTCTGCAGAGCCAAAGCCACCCTGAACCCCAGCAGCGCCACGTGTGGGCCGTCATCTTGGGCCTCCCCAGCCATGTGCGAACCACCGGAACAGCAGCCATTTTGGACGCCTCCAGCCACATGGGGATCATGGACGCCGCCATCTTGGATGACAGCCGGGACGCAGCAGGCCCCCAACACCGCCTCATTTGATACCCGCAGCGACACACCGACCCCTACGCTGGCCTCCGTTACGCTGGACCAAGCGAGACCGCACCAACTGGCCCGGTCCACAATGGACATTAAGGTAAATGGTCAGGAAACAATCTGCCTTTTTGACTCTGGGAGCACGGAGAGCTTCATCCACCCCGACACGTTGCGGCGTTGCTCTCTCCCAGTCCTGCCTGCGCACCAGCGGATTTCTATGGCCTCCGAGTCCCAGTCGGCGGACATTGGCGGCTACTGCGTGGTGACACTCTTAGTAGACGGGACTGTGTACGATAACTTTAAACTTCTGGTCCTGCCCCACCTCTGTGCTGCCGTTCTACTGGGGTTAGATTTTCAGTGCCACCTTAAAAGTGTTACGATGGCGTACGGTGGACCCCTCCCCCCACTCACAGTCCGCAGCCAGCAGCTTCAAAATTGCCCGCCGCGCACCAGGTGCAACCTCTCCACACTCAGACTCAACCCCCCCCCACTGTTTGCTAACCTCACCCCCGACTGTAAGCCCATCGCCACAAAGAGCAGGCGATACAGTGCCGGGGACAGGGTTTTCATTAAAACCGAAGTGGAGCGGCTCCTGAAGGAGGGGATTATTGAGGGCAGCACCAGCCCCTGGCGAACCCAGGTTGTGGTCGTTAAGACCGGCGAGAAGCAGCGCCTGGTTATCGACTACAGCCAGACAATAAATCGCTACACCCTGCTGGACGCTTACCCACTCCCCCGCATAGCTGATATGGTCAACCAGATCGCGCAGTACCGCGTCTTCTCGACCATTGACCTGAAATCAGCGTACCACCAGCTCCCTATCCACCCTGAGGACCGCCAGTATACTGCCTTTGAGGCAAACGGCCGCCTCTATCACTTCCTTAAGGTTCCCTTTGGCGTCACCAAAGGGAGATGGACCGGATGGTCGATCAAAATGCGTTGCAGGCCACTTTCCCATATCTGGACAATGTGACCATCTGCGGCCATGACTTGCAGGACCATGACGCAAACCTCGAAAAATTCCTCTGCCCCGTCCAACTCCTGAACCTGACGTATAACAAGGAGAAGTGCATATTCCGCACAACCCGCCTCGCCACTGCCCCACTGCCTCAAGGCCCTGAAGAGGTGCCTAGGGTTTTTCTCCTATTACGCCCAGTGGGTCCCCTACTATGCGGACAAGGCCCGTCCGCTGATCAAGTCCACCTCTTTTCCCGTGACGGCAGAGGCCCGCTTAGCCTTCCACCGTATCAAGGAAGACATTGCCAAAGCCACCATGCACGCAGTGGATGAATCCATCCCCTTCCAGGTGGAAAGCGACGCGTCCGACTTTGCCCTGGCCGCTACCCTTAATCAGGCGGGGAGACCCGTGGCCTTCTTTTCACGAACCCTCCAGGGCCCGGAGACCAGACACTCCGCTGTTGAGAAGGAGGCCCAGGCTATTGTGGAGGCTGTGCGTCATTGGAGGCACTACCTGGCCGGAAAACGATTTACCCTGCTCACTGACCAGCGTTCAGTTGCTTTTATGTTTAACAACAAGCAGAGGGGCAAAATCAAAAACGACAAGATCTTGAGGTGGAGAATCGAACTTTCCACCTACAATTACGAGATCTTGTACCGGCCCGGGAAGCTCAATGAACCCCCGGATGCTCTATCGCGTGGCACCTGCGCCAGCGCGCAGATCGATAGACTGCGGGCCCTCCACAATGACCACTGCCACCCGGGGGTCACCAGATTCTTCCACTTCATCAAGGCCCGCAACCTGCCTTACTCCATTGAGGAGGTCAGGACCATGACCAGGAACTGCCAAGTCTGCGCTGAGTGCAAACCGCACTTCTATAGACCAGACAGGGCTCACCTGATAAAAGCCACTCGCCCCTTCGAGCGCCTGAGTGTTGATTTTAAAGGGCCTCTCCCCTCCTCCGACTGCAATGTGTACTTCCTCAACATTATTGATGAGTACTCCCGTTTCCCGTTCGCCATCCCCTGCCCGGACATGACCAATGCCACGGTCATTAAATGTCTGAACGACCTCTTCACCCTGTTCGGTTTCCCCAGCTATATCCATAGCGACCGGGGCTCATTGTTTATGAGCGACGAACTCCGCCAGTACCTGCTCGCTAGGGGTATTGCCACAAGCAGGACCACCAGTTACAACCCCCGGGGGAACGGACAGCTGGAAAGAGAGAATGCGACAGTTTGGAAGGCCGCCCTGCTAGCCTTAAAGTCTAGGGGCCTTCCGACCTCCCGCTGGCAGGATGTGCTCCCTGATGTGCTCCACTCTATTCAGTCACTGCTCTGCAGTGCCACTAACGCCACCCCTCATGAGAAAATGTTTGTCTTCCCAAGGAAGTCCACATCGGGGACATCGCTACCGCCATGGCTGACGTACCCAGGGCCGGTCCTACTGAGAAGACACGTGAGGACCCATAAAACGGACCACCTGGTCGAGAGGGTCGACCTCCTCCACGCCAACCCCCAGTATACTTACATTGCGTACCCAGACGGGCGGGAGGACACAGTCTCCATACGAGACCTCGCACCCTCGGGGGCCGCAGTAACCCACTACCCACTACCACCCCCCCCCACGACCCAATATCCAGCCCCAGCAGACGGCACGCCTGGGCCCCGCGACCCGCTCGACACCCACGAGGACTACACACCAGTGCCCCAGCCTACGCGGGACTCGACGCCGGAAGCTTCACTACCCCTGCCGTCGCCACGTCGATCACAGCGGCAGACAAGACCTCCGGAGAGACTCCAATACACTAACTTTTAATACACTTCACCCCGCCGGACTCATTTTTAAACAAGGGGTGAATGTGGTAAACCACTGTTTGTATTCCACTGTGTACATGTCTGTACATGCCTCGGCTGACTCCTCCCACGAGTCCAGGTATAAAGGTGACTGCTCCACAGTCCCTCTGTATTCTGGACCGGTCGACCACTCGAGGCACACCTTCATTCTCTTGTTAATAAAAGCCTGTTAGTTACTCGCTTAACCTCAGTCTTTTGAGTAATTGATAGCGCATCAATGTCGTTGAATGTCAAGGGGCGGTGGTTAGATTCTCGCTTAATGGAGATAGTCATTGCCTGGCACTTCTGTGGCACGAATGTTATCTGCCACTTATCAGCCCAAGCCTGAACGTCGTCCAAGTCTTGTTGCATGCGGGTATGGACTGCTTCATTATCTGAGGAGTTGTGAATGGCACTGTGCAGTCACCAGCGAACATCCCCATTTCTGACCTTATGTTGGAGGGTAGGTAATTGATGAAGCAGCTGAAGATGTTTGGGCCTAGGACACTGCCCTGAGGAACTGCTGCAGTGATGTCCTGCGGCTGTGATGATTGACCTTCAACCACCACAACCATCTTCCTTTGTGCTAGGTATGACTCCAGCCAGTGGAGAGTTTTCCCCCCGATTCCCATTGACTTCAGTTAAGCTAGGGCTCCTTGATGCCACACTCGGTCAAATGCTGCCTTGATGTCAAGGGCAGTCACTCTCACCTCACCTCTGGAATTCAGTTGTTTTGTCCAATTTGGACCAAGGCTGTAATGAGGTCAGGAGCTGAGCGGTCTTGGATAAAAATTTCAATGAAGATATTTAAAAAAATGCAAAAGACAATTCAAAAGATAAATTGTGAAGTATGTATTTTTTTGTTTAAAACCTTAGTTTGAGCATTAGATCTTTCAGTTACTGAGAAAAGAAATCTTTTCAAAATCATCTCAAATTATTCCGCTTGATTGAAGAGAAACTGCAATTCCCAATTACAACATTGATTAAGTTATTTCCCTCCTCTGTTGATGTGTAAGATGGATTGTGCAATGTGGTTAAAAGGACAAGCTGTGAAATTCCTTTTGTGGAAAATGGTAAATGTGGGAATTCAATTTTCTTAAGGTTTTGGCTGGGAGGCCAAAGTTCCTAGGACTGTGAAATACACAAAGGTGAAATCAAAGATTTGATCCACTTGCCTGTCGTTCCGCAGATGGATGCAGCATATATACAATGTAGGGGATGGCAGGTGGCGCGTGCGCCCAGTCAGTTATGCCCCTGACTGCCTGTGAGCGGTTCGAATCGCTCCCATGCCCCTGTGTTCTAGACACCGGACTTAGGTACAGGCGGCGATACAGAAAACTCGAGTAGACAGGTGGTTTGGTGTAAGAAAACCAAGATTTTATTAAAACAGAAACGAAAACACAGTCTTATGAGAAAATTACTGGTAGAGAACAATTACAGGCATATAACAATAATTATACTTATACAGGGAATGGGGAAAACACGGCATACCAAGGGAAAGACAACTACTTTAACAATCCCCTTATCCTTATCCCACCCCTATACCTAACTAGATTAAGCTATGAGGGGCCAGGAATTCATGCTCACCAATCCAAAGCAAAACCTGTTGTTGTAGCAATCGCGAGTTTTGAGGTCTGGTCTCCTGTCCTTTGGGGTACTCCGTCTCCACGTGGTCTCAGGGCGCGGTGCTGGAGCTGTTGCTGCGACACACCTTTCTTCTCCTCAGCTACTGTCGTCGTCTCGTCGTGATGGGTTCTCTTCTCCCTCGGGCGGTCGTCGGCGGTAATGTTGCATCAGCGAGACGGTTGGCAGTTTTCACTGCTTAGATTTTACTACCCAAGCGTCAAACGCCAGTATATTCGTTATGGCGTGGACACCTGCGTTTAATGCCAGCTCATTCGCAGTGTTTAACTGGCCAACTTAGTCTCACTGTCCATATATTTTCTTCCCCCAAGCGCCAGCTTATAACTCGGTGCTCGGTCTTGATTAATGCGTCTTCTGCTGCTCTTCTCTGCTCTTTGTCGGGTCTACCTTACTCTTCATCTCGGTTCGTTTTGCCTCGTTTCCTCTGCCCTCTCTCGTGGTCCGGGTGTCCTGGGTGACTTTGGACTCGGGTCTCATTCATAAGAAGTAGGAGTAGGAGCAGGAGTAGGCCATACGGCCCCTCGGGCCTGCTCCGCCATTCAATAGGATCATGGCTGATCCAAACCTAGACTTCCCTGCCCACTCCCCATAACCCCTAATTCCCTTATCAGCTAGGAAACTGTCTATCTCCGTTTTAAATTTATTTAATGTCGCAGCTTCCACAGCTCTCTGAGGTAGCAAATTCCATAGATTTACTACCCTCTGAGTGAAGAAGTTTCTCCTCATCTCAGCTTTGAAAGGGCAGCCCCTTATTCTCAGATTATGCCCCCTAGTTCTAGTCTCACCCATCAGTGGAAACGTCCTCACCGCATCCACCCGATCAAGCCCCCTCACAATCTTAGATGTTTAGATAACATCGCCTCTCATTCTTCTGAATTCCAATGAGTAGAGGCCCAACCTACTCAACCTTTCCTCATAAGTCAACCCCCTCATCTCCGGAATCAACCGAGTGAACCTTCTCTGAACTGTCTCGAGAGCAAGTATATCTTTTCTTAAATATGGAAACCAAAACTGTACGCAGTATTCCAGGTGTGGCCTCACCAGTACCCTGTATAACTGAAGCAAGACTTCCCTGCTTTTATACTCTATCCCCCTTGCAATAAAAGCCAAGATTCCATTGGCCTTCCTGATAACCTGCTGTACTTGCATACTAACCTTCTGTGTTTCATGCACCAGGACCCCCAGATCCCTTTGTACTGTAGCACTTTGCAGTTTCT
Organism: Somniosus microcephalus; assembly: GCF_052327205.1. Lineage (NCBI taxonomy): Eukaryota > Metazoa > Chordata > Chondrichthyes > Squaliformes > Somniosidae > Somniosus > Somniosus microcephalus. The sequence goes on along the minus strand of NC_140999.1, from coordinate 122,581,063 downwards.
TTCCATTTAGATAATAACTTGCTCTTTGATTTTTTCTGCCAAACTGCATAACCTCACACTTTCCAACATTATATTCCATCTGCCAAATTTCTGCCCACTCACTTAGCCTGTCTATGTCCTTTTGCAGGTTTTTTATGTCCTCCTCACTCACTGCTTTCCCTCCCATCTTTGTATCGTCGGCAAACTTGGATACGTTGCACTCGGTCCCTTCCTCCAAATCGTTAATATAGATTGTAAAGAGTTGGGGTCCCAGCACTGACCCCTGCGGAACACCACTTGTCACTAATTGCCGACCCGAGAATGAACCATTTATCCCAACTCTCTGTTTTCTGTTAGATAGCCAATCTTCCACCCATGCCAGTATATTACCCCCAGTCCCGTGATTTTTTATCTTGTGCAGTAATCTTTTGTGTGGCACCTTGTCAAATGCCTTTTGGAAGTCCAAATACACCACATCCACTGGTTCCCCTTTATCCACCCTGTTTGTTATGTCCTCAAAGAATTCGAGCAAATTTGTCAAACATGACTTCCCCTTCATAAAACCATACTAACTCTGTCCGATTAAATTATGCTTATCCAAATGTCCTGTTACTGCTTCCTTAATAATGGACTCCAACATTTTACCAACCACAGATGTTAGGCTAACTGGTCTATAGTTTCCAGCCTTTTGTCTACTTCCCTTTTTAAATAAGGGCGTTACATTAGCAGTTTTCCAATCTGCTGGGACCTTTCCTGAATCCAGGGAGTTTTGGAAAATTACCACTAATGCATCGACAATCCCTACCGCCTCTCTCAAGACCCTAGGATGTAAGCCATCAGGTCCAGGGGATTTATCTGCCTTTAGTCCCATTATCTTACCAAGTACCACCTCCTTAGTGATTTTAATCATGTTTAACTCCTCCCCCGCTATAGCCCCCTGTTTGTCCAGTGTTGGGATATTTTTAGTGTCCTCTACTGTAAAGACTGATACAAAATATTTGTTCAGCGTTTTTGCCATCTCCATGTTCCCCACCACTAATTTCCCGGTCTCGTCCTCTAAGGGACCAAAATTCACTTTAGCCACCCTTTTTCTTTTTATATAACTGTAGAAACTCTTGCTAACTGTTTTTATATTTTTTGCTAGTTTACTTTCATAATCTATCTTCCCTTTCTTAATTAATCTTTTAGTTATTCTTTGCTGGCTTTTAAATGCTTCCCAATCTTCTATCCTCCCACCAGATTTGGCTACTTTATATGCCCTTGTTTTCAGTCAGATACCATCCTTTACTACTTTACTTAGCTACGGATGGCTGTCTTTTCTTTTACGCCCCTTATTCCTCAGTGGAATATATTTTTCTTGAAAGTTGTGAAATAGCTCCTTGAATGTACACCACTGCTCATGTACCGTCTTACACTTTAATCTATTTTCCCAGTCCACTTTAGTCAACTCTGCTCTCATACTTTCATAGTCTCCTTTATTTAAGCTTAGTATGCTGGTTTGAGATCCAACTCTCTCACACTCCAACTGAATTTGGAATTCAACCATGTTATCATCACTCATTCAAGGGGATCCTTTACTAGGACATTTTTTATTAATCCTGTTTCATTACACAGGAACAGATCTAAGATTGCCTGCCCCCTGGTTGGTTCAGTAACATACTGCTCAAGGAACCTGTCCCTAATGCACTCTATGAACTCTTCCTCAAGGCTGTCCTGCCCAATTTGATTTGTCCAGTCAATATGAAAGTTAAAATCCCCCATGATTATAGCTGTTCCCTTATTACAAGCCCCAACTATTTCCTGATTTATACTCCAACCGACAGAGTTGCAACTGTTAGGAGGCCTATAGACTACGCCCACTAGTGACTTTTCCCCCTTATTATTCCTTATCTCCACCCAAACCATTTCACTATCCTGATCCTTTGACCCAATATAATTTCTCACTATTGCAATGATTCCATCCTTTATTAACATAGCCACCCCACCTCCCTTTCCTTTCTGTCTGTCCTTCCTAATTGTCAATACCCCTGGATGTTTAGTTCCCAGTCATGGTCACCTTGCAGCCATGTTTCTGTAATGGCCACCAGATCATACCCATGTGTAGTTATTTGTACCGTCAACTCGTCTATTTTGTTACGAATGCTGCGTGCATTCAGATAAAGAACTTTTAAATATGTTTTGTGACAATTTATTCCTGCTTTAACCCCCTTTACTACTTTACCTTTATCTTTATACATTCTGTCCCTTCCTGATACGCTCTGGATTTTAATTCCCCCACTACTACCTTGCTCTAGTGCCTTCTCCGCTGACATTTTTATTTTTTGCTCTCTTGAAACCTCCCCCCCACTAATTAGTTTAAAGCCCTCTCTACAGCCCTAGTTATTCGATTCGCCAGGATTCTAGTCCCAGCACTGGCCAAGTGAAGCCCGTCCCAACGGAACAGCTCTCTGCTGTCCCAATACTGGTGCCAGTGTCCCAAGAAGCAAAACCCATTTCTCCCACACCAGTCTTTGAGCCACGCATTTAACTCTCTGATTTTATTTACCCTAGCCAAATTTGCTTTTACCCTAGTGGTTCTGTTTTTTAATTTGGCCCCTAGCTGCTCATACTCCCTCAGCAGAACCTCTTTCCTTGTCCTATCTATGTCATTGGTACCAACATGGACCACGACAACCGGATCCTCCCCCTCCAAGTTTCTCTCCAGCCCAGAGGAGATGTCCTTAACCCTGGCACCGGGCAGGCAACACAGCCTTCGGGACTCTCGTTCTCGGCTGCAAAGAACCCTATCTATCCCCCTAATGATACTATCCCCTACCACTACAACATTTCTTTTTACTCCCCCCACTTGAATGGCCCCCTGTTCCATGGTGCTGTGGCCAGGTTGCTCATCCTCCCTGCAGTCCCCGTTCCTGTCCCCACAGGGAGTAAGAGCCTCGAACCTGTTGGACAAGAGCAAGGGCTGCGGCTCCTCCAACACTACCTCCTGGATCCCCGTACCTGCCTCACTCATAGTCACACCCTCCTGTCCCTGACCACGGACTACATCTGAATTAGTTACTCTAATTGGTGTGACTACTTCCTGGAACACAGAGTCCAGGTAACTCTCCACCTCCCTGATGTGTCGCAGTGTTTGAAGCTCGGACTCCAGCTCATCAACACGGAGCCGGAGTTCCTCGAGCAGTCAACACTTACTGCAAATGTGATCACCATGAGCATCAATGGTGTCCACCAGCTCCCACATATTGCAGTAGAAACACATCACCTGCTCTCCCATTCTATGTAATTAATTAAATTTATTATTATTAATTTTAAATGATATATTTAAGGGCCCTGGTTTACAAACTGTCCCGCTACACCACAGAGACCTGAAAAACTATAAACCATAGAGTTAAAGGCCTAGAAATTCAGTCGCGTTTGCACCCACTTATGGGCTATAGAGTGGTTTGCGCCGGAAGTTTTTTCGCACCCGAAATTCAGTTGGTCCGTAACATCGACGTTAGCCGGTAGCGCTGCGCCGGCCCCGATGACGTCATCGGTGTGCGCAGCGCCCCGGTTCCAATGCAATTCCGGTCCGACCGCCAAATTCAGTTGCGGCCGCCTCTCCCGTGGCGGCCACAAACAGCGTTTGCAAAACGGTGCCTTGCAGCTCCGAGAGGCCGGCGCATAAAGGTGGAAGGGCGGCCGGCTGCTTTCCCGGCGGCCGCCTGGCCGCACCTCCCTCCCCGGACTCCTGCACCACCCCCCCGCGGCATTGGTGTGTCACTCCCGCGAGCCCGGCACTTCTCCGTGGTGCCGGGCTCATTTGCCGGGGGAATCCAGCGGCGATCACACGGCTGCAGGCAGCTCCTCCTTAAGAGAAGGAGGAGGCCTGCAGTACCCCAGCCTGCCGCACCGCATCGGGTGCCGCAGCGGCAGCTGGACGCCTGAAACTGACATTCTTCGCCCCAAACGAGGCGGCCAAACCCTCCAATAGCGCCTGCCTCCGTGTTGGGGCGGCGCAACTGAATTTCAGGCGGGCGCTACGGGAATCCGGCCGAGCGCTAAATTTCGGGCGCTAAAGACCTGGCGGGGCTATACCTAATTTCTAGGCCAAAGTTTTTTAAAAAAGAGAGAAATACTCCCAACCAATCACTTACCTGCTTCGTGGTGATGTCACACCTCGATTACTTTTTACTTCTCTCCCTCTGAGATTGGAGATTGGTGAGGCCTACCCACGCCTCGGGCTTGGACTCCTCTCGCCGCCGCTCTGAGGCCTACCCGCGCCTCGGGCTTACCTTTTATAGGTCGCTGCTGCTCGGACTCCTCCTGCCGCCGATCTGAGGCCTACCCGCGCCTCGGGCTTACCTTTCATAGGTCGCTGCCGTTCGGACTCCTCCCGCCGCCGCTCTGAGGCCTACCCACGCCTTGGGCTTACCTTTTATTGGTCGCTGCCGCTCGGACCCCTCCCGCCACCGCTCTGAGGCCTACCCACGCCTCAGGCTTACCTTTTATAGGTCACTGCCGCTCGGACTCCTCCCGCCGTCCCTCTCCCGCATTTGGTATGGATGTCCTTGGTTGCTTACACAATGCGGGGAGCGAGAAGAGAACCCGCCACAAGGCCAGGGCACGAGTATGGGAATGGAACGGTGAATTGAAATGACAGGCGACCGGAAGCTCGGGGTCACACTTACGGACTGAATGGAGGTGTTCCGCAAAGCGGTCACCCAATCTGCGTTTGGCCTCCCCAATGTAGAGGAGACCATATCGTGAGCAGCGAATACAGTATACTAGATTGCAAGAAGTACCAGTAAATCACTGTTTCACCTGGAAAGAGTGTTTGGGGCCCTGGACAGTGGGAAGCGGGGAGGTATAAGGGCAGGTGTTGCATCTCCTGTACTTGCACGGGAAGGTGCCAGGCGAAGGGGAAGGGGTGCTGGGGGTGATGGAGGAGTGGACTAGGGCGTCTCAGAGGGAGCGCTCCCTACAGAATGCTGAAAGGGGAGGGGAGGGGAAGATGCGTTTGGTGGTGGGATCACGATGGAGGTGGCGGAAATGGCGGAGGATGATCCGTTGAATGTGGAGGCTGGTGGGTTGAAAGGTGAGGACAAGGGGAACCCTGTCGTGGTTCCGGGTGGGAGGGGCAGGGGTGAAGGCAGAATTGCGGGAGATAGAACGGACGCGGTCGAGGGCCGTGTCAACCAAGGTAGAGGGGAATCCTCGGTTGAGGAAAAAGCAAGACATATCGGAAGTACTGGTGTGGAAGGTGGCATCGTCGGAGCAGATACGGCGGAGACGGAGAAACTGGGAGAATGGAATAGAGTCCTTACAGGAGGCGGGGTGGGAGGAAGTATAGTCCAGGTAGCTGTGGGAGTCAGTGGGCTTGTAATGAATGTTGGTCAATAACCTATCCCCAGAGATGGAGACGGAGAAGTCGAGGAAGGGAAGGGAAGAGTCGGAGATGGACCATGTGAAGGTGAGGGAAGGGTGGAATTTGGAGGCAAAGCAAATGAAATTGTCTAGTTCAGGGCGAGAGCAGGAAACGGCACCGATACAGTCATCAATGTACCGGATAAAGAGGTGAGGGGACCCGAGTAGGACTGGAACAAAGGGTGTTCCACATATCCCACAAAAAGGCAGGCATAGCTAGGACCCATGCGGGTACCCATAGCAACACCTTTAATTTGGAGGAAATGAGTGGAGTTAAAGGAGAAGTTGTTCAATGTGAGAACAAGTTCAGCCAGGCGGAGGAGGGTGGTGGTGGATGGGGACTGGTTGGGCCTCTGTTCAAGGAAGAAGTGGAGTGCCCTCAGGCCATCCTGGTGGGGGATGGAGGTGTAGAGGGATTGTACGTCCATGGTGAAAAGGAGGCGGTTGAGGCCAGGAAACTGGAAATTGTTAAAGTGGCGGAGGGCGTCAGAAGAGTTGCGGATGGAACTGGGAAGAGACTGGACAAGGGGAGAAAAGATAGAGTTGAGATAGGAAGAGATAAGTTCCATGGGGCAAGAACAGGCTGAAACGATGGGTCTACCAGGGCAGTCCTGTTTGTGGATCTTGGGAAGGAGGTAGAAGCGGGCTGTGCAGGGTTGGGGAACTATGATGTTGGTGGCCGTGGGGGAAAGATCTCCAGAGGAGATGAGGTCAGTGACAGTCTTGGAAACGGTGGTTTGATGTTCGGTAGTGGGGTCATGGTCCAGGTGGAGGTAGGAGGCGGTGTTGGAGAGTTGGCGTTCAGCTTCCGCTAGGTAGAGGTCGGTTCGCCAAACAACAACAGCACCACCCTTGTCAGCAGGTTTAATGACAATGTCGGGGTTGGATCTGAGAGAATGTAGTGCTGCAGGTTCAGAGGGAGGTAGGTTGGAGTGAGTGAGGGGAGCAGAGAAATGGAGACGGCCGATGTCACGGCGGCAGTTAGCAATGAAAAGATCTAGAGAGAGTAAGAGGCCAGAGGGAGGGGTCCAGGTAGAACAAGAATTCTGAAAGCGGGAGAAAGGGTCAGCCATGCGGGGGGAAAGACTCCTGGCCAAAGAAGTGGGCACGGAGACGAAGGCAGCGGAAAAGAGATCAGCATCGTGCTGAGCTCGAAATTCGTTGAGGTGGGGCTGTAAGGGAATGAAGCTCAGGCCTTTGCTGAGGACTGATCATTCAGGGTCAGAGAGGGGAAGGTCAGAGGGGATAGTGAAAACGTGGCAGGGGGCGAGATTGGGAGAAGGGGTTCAGAGGAAAGTGAAGGGGAAGAAGGTTCCGGTGGGGCGTTGGTCTTCAAGAGTTGATGAAGCTTGCGATCCTTGACATCGGGAAGGAAGAAAAAAAGTTTTTTGTTGAAGCGTCGGATGAGTCGAAGGATGAAATGGAACTGTGGACCCGGACAGCTTTGAGATAGAGTGCATCGGTGCTGCTGAAGAGAGAGGTCAAGAGTGTTCATGTGGCGCTGCATAGCGTTGAGCCTGGATCTCAATATGCGGCGAGAGCAGTAGTTCGAGGAACGATGAATATCTTGGAGATATTTGTAATCTGGGTGGATCCAAAACACGAAGGGTGGAAGTTTAGTTGGAATCCACGTGGAATAAGTCAGAACCGGAGACAGTTGCTGAGGAAAATGATGTGGCTGTGAAACCAAGTCTTGGCAGATACCTGATCAAACATGAGAAGGGAAACTGAAAGCAATGAAGATGAACAAGGTTGAAGAATCAAACGGAGATCCTGTCGAAGAGAAGAGCAGAACTTCTTCAAGGTAGGCATTCCTAGAAGAGAGGTGGCAGTGAACCAAGCACTAATAAGATAGCAAAATACTGCGGATGCTGGAAATCCGAAATAACAACAGAAAACGCTGGAAAAACTCAGCAGGCCAGGCAACATCCGTGGAGAGAGAAACAGAGTTAACGCTTCAGGTCGAAACCCTTCTTCAGAACTGAGAAAAAAGCAAGAAATGAAACAGATTAAAATGCCAGTATCGGGGCTGGGAAATGGGGGACGGGATGAAAGAACAAAAGGGAAGGCTTAAGAGGTGAAGAGACATTAAGAGATATTCCAGATGAGACGAGATGGTAATAGGACAGGTAAAGAGACAAAAGATGGCTCTAGATGAAGTGTAAAATGCGCTGGCAGAATGAGAGACAGCTGCCATGTGGGAGAGAAAAGAAGGAAAAGGCACAAACCAAAGGTGTGGATAAAAAATATATAAAAAATAATAGGGGCCGAGGTTATGATCTGAAATTGTTGAACTCGATATTGAGTCCGGAAGGCTGTAAAGTGCCTACGTATAATGTGGAATCTTTTAGTGACAGTAATCAGGGACAAAATTATTTGGCACTTGGAAAATTATGGGCTAATAAATGAAAGCCAGCACAGATTTTTTTTAAAGAATGATTGTGTTTGACTAACTTGATTGAGTTCTTCGATGAAGTAACAGAGAGTGTTGATAAGGCTAGTGCGATTGATGTATATATGGACTTTCAAAAGGTATCTAACAATTACCACATAATAGACTTGTTAGCAAAATTAAAGCCCATGGGATTAAAGGGACAGTGGCAGCATGGATACAAAATTGGCTAAGGGACAGAAAACAAAGAATAGTGGTGAATGGTTGTTTTTCAGACTGGAGGGAATTATGCAGTGGTGTTCCCCAGGGATTGGTATTAGGACCGCTGCACGTTAAACCGAGGCTCCGTCTGCTCTCTCAGGTGGACGTAAAAGATCTCATGGCACTATTTTGAAGAAGAGCAGGGGAGTTATCCCTGGTGTCCTGGCCAATATTGATCCCTCAACCAACATAACAAAAACAGATTATCTGGTCATTATCACATTGCTGTTTGTGGGCCCTTGCTGTGCACAAATTGGCTGCCGCATTTCCCACATTACAACAGTGACTCCACTTCAAAAGTACTTCATTGACTGTAAAGAGCTTTGAGACATCTGGTGGTCGTGAAAGGTGCTATATAAATGCAAGTCTTTCTTTTTGATTAATATTAATGACCTGGACTTGGGTATACAGGGTATAATTTAAAAGTTTGCAGATGACAAGAACCCAGAAATATAGTTACATAGAAACATAGACGTTAGGAGCAGGAGTAGGCCATTCGGCCCCTCGAGCCTGTTCTGCCATTTAATGAGATCATGGCTGATCATCCAAATTCAGTACCCTGTCCCTGCTTTCTCCCCATATCCCTTGATCCCTTTAGCCTTAAGAAATATATCTAACTCCTTCTTGAATATATTTAATGAATTCACCTCAACTGCCTTGTGTGGTAGAGAATTCCACAGGTTCACCACTCTCTGGGTGAAGAAATTCCTCCTCATCTCAGTCCTAAATGGCTTACCCTTTATCCTTAGTTAACAGTGAGGAGAGTAGTAGCAGACTTCAGGAGGACATAGACAGACTGGTGAAATGGGCAGCCAAAGGGCAGGTGAAATTTAACGCAGGGGTAGGAAGAATGAGGAGAGGCAATATAAACAAATGATGCAATTTTAAAGTTGGTGCAGGAGACCTGGGGGTGTATGTACACAGGCATAGAGTACAAAAAGAAAGGAAGTTCTGCTAAACCTTTATAGAACACTGGTTAGGACTCAACTGGAGTATTGTGTTCAGTTCAAGGCACCACACATTAGGAAGGATGTCAAGGCCGTAGAGAGGGTGCAGAAGAGATTTACTAGAATGGTACCAGGGATGAGGGACTTCAGATATGTGGAGAGACTGGAGAAGCTGGGGTTGTTCTCCTTAGAGCAGAGAAGGTTAAGTGAAGATTTGATAGAGATGTTCAAAATCATGAATGGTTTTGATAGAGTAAATGAGGAGTAACAGTTTCCAGTGGCAGAAGGTAACCAGATGACACAGATTTAAGATGATTGGCAAAAGAACCAGAGACGACATGCGGCAACAGTTTTTTAACACAGAGAGTTGTGATCTGGAATGTACTGCCTGAAAGCGTCAGATTCAATCGTATCTTTCAAAATGGAATACATTTACAAGGCTATGGGGAACGAGCAGAGGAGTGGGACTAATTGACTAGCTCTACCAAGGATCCGGCACAGGCATGATGAGCCAACTGGCTTCCTTCCGTGCTGTAACATACTATGATACTACAGGTAGACTACCCTTTATCCGAACTTCCGAAAACCGAAACCCTCTAAAAACCGAAGGTTTTTTCGTTCAGCGTATGTCGTGAGCAGAGGGTCAGCGTAAGTCGTGCGCACGACCCCCCCGCGGACCCCCGCCGACCCCCCTGCCCCCGCGGACCCCCGCCGACGCGGACCCCCGCCGACCCCGACCCCCGCCGACTTACGCTGAGCAGAGGGTCAGCGTAAGTCGTGCGCACGACCCCCCGCCGACCCCCCCGCGGAACCACCTGACTCTCTTCCAAAGGCTCGAAAGCAACGAGAGCTCTGAGCCCGCGGCGGTGCCGGCCCCTGTTCCGACCGAGCACGACGACCTGTTGGTGGAAATGCGGAACTTCATTGCATTCCAGGCTAGCAGCGACGGACAAGCCACGACTGTGGACCCCCCCGCGGACCCCCGCCGACCCCCCCGCGGACCCCCGCCGACCCACCTTCCGAAATCCGAAATTTTCCGAAAACCGAAACACGGCTGGTCCCGAGGTTTTCGGATAAAGGGTAGTCTACCTGTATTATGATACTATGGCCCAGATATTCCGATCTCTACGGGTGGGTAGGGACATCGGAAATGCCGGTTTCAGGCATACACAGCGCATGCGCTGAAAACCGGCATTGCCGATCTGTCAAGAAAGCTCTTGACAGATCCTCCGGCTGCCCTGGAGAAGGGCCTCTGCGGGCGGATAGCTCAGCTTTCTGGAGACCCTCCTCCCGTAGAAAACCCTTACAATTCTTACGCCTGGTAAAAGCAGGCATAAGGCCTGCTTTTAGCAGGATAAGAGTTGAAAAAAGTAAAAACAAAGAACATTTTTTTCACTGATTTATCATTTAAAAATACTTTTAAAGAGGTAAGTTTATTTTTAGCCCCCTAAAAAAACTTTAATTATTTTTTTCAAAAAATTAAATTTTTGTTTAAAATATTTAATTTATTGTACTTTCAAGTCATTTTAAAAATGTCATTTAAAAAAAATTTATTTAAAGTTTTACTATGTTTTTTCATTGATCTCCAGTCATATATTTGACAGGCCTTCCTGTCGAGTGTATGAAGGGAGATTCCCTTTGATTGGCTCCCCATGGCCCACGTGATCCCAGGGACGCTGCGAACTACATGCGCCCCTGGGATACGTAGGCCCTGCGCACTTGGAGTTTGGAGATGCCCAGGAGCAGAAGCGTGTGCGTCCAGGGAGCCCTCAGGTAAGGGCGTAGATTTTTCCAGATCGCAGGCCTCCGCCCTCGGGAGGCCTGCGATCGGAAAATACGGGCCTATGTATATGTCCAGTTCCCTTTTGAAAGTTACTATTGAATCTACTACGACCACCATTTCATAAATACAAACGTTCTCTTAAATTGATTGAGATGATTTCCAGGACCTATTAAATGTTCTTAAACTCCTGAAGAATTTTGTAGTGGGAGCTTTAGCCTCAAAATCATCAGTATCTAAACATCCCATAGAGTCCTGTAATATTTTCTCTTTGCTTTATTTTGTTTTTAAAGAAGATGTAGTACTGAATTGCGAGAAAATTTGGTATCTGCCACCTGGTGAGATTAAGCATTAGATTTCCTCTGGAGCGTTTTGTCAGTAGAGTTGTGATGTTATGCTTGGCTGCTATGAAGCTCTGATTATTACCTACCCCATCAGTGAGGGGAGATGAATTGAAGGCTGTAATATCACTCAATTTTAATTCTCTCTTTTACAAGTCGTTGAAGTCATTTGGGAGCTGGCGCAATGGCTTATATTTTCAATTAGCATCAAGTCATTCCCGTGATTGTTCAATGCGATAATGGCTCTGTCTATTAAAGCTGAAGTGTATGTATTCCTGATAGAAACTTCAATGGTTTCAGATATATACTCGAGTCCAAATAACATAGTTCAAATGTGTTTTATTTTCATTCCCTTTGTTTGCTATTCCTGTTTGATTCTTACCTCATTCAGCTTGTTCAATTCTGGATGACAAATGATCTTTACTTTGTGAGTTAAGAGAATATTAATATTTTCATAATGGACAATAGTGTGCATGGAATAAAAATCCATGGGAGGATTTGAAATGGGTGCAGCGCTTTGCACAGCAAATAGTTGAAGGGGCCCCATAATTCCTGGCAGCCAGTTATAAAAAGAACAAACTTGCATTTATGTTGAGCCTCTCATGTCCTTAGAACATCCCAAAGGCTTTACAGCCAATACGTTGCTTTTATTAAAGTGCAGTCACTGTTCTGTAGGCAAACATAGCAACCAATTTTCACACACAAGGTTCCACAAACAATAATGAAATAAATGACCAGATAATCTGTTTTTGAAGATGTTGATTGAGGCTTTAAGTGTTAGGCAAGACAATAGACTGCTCCCTGACTTTGAATAGTGCATGCTGTATTTTTGACATCCACGTGAACAGGCAGAGGGCCTCGGTTTAACCTCTGATCCAAAAGACTGTGCCTCCAACAGTGCAGCACTCAATACTACACTGAAGTGTCAGCCTAGATTATGTATTTAAATCTTGAAGTGGGCTTGAACCCATGACTTTCTGGATTCAAGAGGCAAGAGCGCTACCAATGGGCCAAGGCGGACACTGACTTACTACTTCTCTTACATAAAGCATTGATCCTGATATATATATATATATTATTTAATACAGCAATGTTGCTTAAATTTTACTTATTTAACTTTTTATCTAATGACTCTGACCAGTGCAGAATCATGAGAGGCAGTCAAGGCTGAAGCTGCCTCCAGCTGAGATCCAGCACTAGTTATTGGGTAGAAGCAGAAGCCCTGGCTGATTTTTCTGTCTCGAGTCCAGTTGCAGTGGGGCCAATTGTGGCGCCCAACTACTTCCCCAACCGAGATCAGCTAAGTCAGCACAGAGCAGGGATCAAAACCTGGGACCATCTGGTCTGCATGGCTCAGTATCACATCACATGGTACGTTTGCCTCCTACATCATGGGAGTAGCTTGCAGAAAAAATATTCAAATCATAAAATAAAGAGAATGCATGTTGCGAACAGGTGGTTTTATATAAAAATGCAATCTACTTATTCCTCAACAATTCTTTTTATAAATCAAAGTTCTGACGTTACCTTAGTGGAAGCATAAACCATTGAGATGGAACAGTTGGCAGTGTCATGTAGTTTGTTTAATTCTGTGAAACTGAATGATGTGTTAAGAAAAGGAAGAAAGAGCTTGTATTTATATAGTGCTTTCATGACCTCAGGACGTCCCAAAGCACTTTACAGCCAATGAAGTACTTTAGAAGTTTAGTCACTGTTGTAATGTAGGAAAAGCAACAGACAATTTACACAAAGTAATGTGATAATGACCGATAATCTGTTTTTTAGCAATGTTGGTTGAGGGATAAATATTGGCCAGGACACCAGCGTAACCTCTCCTGCTTTTCTTCGAATACTGCCATGGGAGCTTTTACACCCACATGAGAGGGCAGACGGGGCCTGGGTTTAACGTCTCATCTGAAATACGTCAGCTCCGATAGTGCAGCACTGAATTGTCAGCCTGGATTTTGTGCTCAAACCTCTGGAGTGGGACTTGAACCCATAAAATCTGACTCCGAATTTTCACTGTTTAAAGTGCAGAAGTAGGAGGGTGGTGGGAGACAGACTGTAGTAAAATTTCGGGATTGTTATTTTGAAGAGAACAATGGGAATATCTCAGCATTGAATGTTTCACACTGGCAAATGACTGTTGCCAAACTTAAGAATTGGGAAAATCTTCAGGAAGGTGCACAATCGAGTTCTAAATTCCAAGTATGTCATAGAAACCAATCCTGCCTCTCAGTGGAGCCCAGGCTAATCTTCAACTATAATAACAAACAGGAGCTGAGTCACTAAAAAGATCAAGTGAGTCAGCTTCTGCTGGCACTATAAAAGCAGTTAATTTGGAATAGACACTGTACTTTTGATGGGCTTTTATGCCCCTTGATTTTTAACTCAAAGTTCCTGCAAATATAAACATTGGTGACATTCATCCCACTGAGTTAAACAAGTTATTTGACATTCTTATTTTAAAAAGAACTGTGGTTCAGTATTTGCTTCCAAATATATTTCTGAACCCATTTATGTTTCCATAAAGCTTACATAAATTCTCATCGACAGAACTATTCTTACTTTGAAGAGCCATTTGGGTGAGTTGATGCCAATTGAAAATTTAAGCCATGGGGGTAATTTTTTTGGTGATAGTGTAAAACGGGTGACTTCAGTTATTCATCTCTCCCGATTTTCCTTTCTATTGACTTCAGTGGAGACAAAAATTAGGAGAGCCGTATAATGAACGACCGATTATCGTCTGTTTTGCACTATTGGCAAAAGTTAAAATGACTCCCATTGTGCCAGCTCCCATATGTCAGCAAGGGTTTGTAATGGACAGAATAAAAATGGAGTGGTGATGCAGGCTTGGTTCATCTAACCTTACTGATGGGACACCCATCTTACATTTCCCATCAATCTGAATGTAGGCGCCGCCTGCCTTCCAACTGAGTCCAAATGGTCTGGCAAAATGCTGAGCGTGTTATTTTACTATCAGAATAATCCCTTGAGCATCAGTTTAGTTTACAACATTTTCCACAATTCTGCTGCACATTTGCACCTAAGGTGGATCGCAATAGAAAATCTAGCTTCAGACCTGGAGCAAAAAGTTGCTGCCAACTGATCTTGCTAGTTGTGGCATCTAGGTTAGAGTGAGTCTGCTAAGCTAACTTGAAGGATGGCATGCTGCCTCTGAGTATTAATGCACCAGCACTCAGTGCTAAGCGGTGACGGTGTTGTCCCCTAGCAGGAGGGCTAGTTGCACCTGAGCTTTCTCTGGTGCTTCCTGACGGCTGGTTATAGAAGGCATTGGCAACAGCCTGAGATCAGGATTTGCACCCACTCTCCCAGCAGCTAGATATCAGGAGAGGGAAATGAACAATAGGATATGAAATTGCATTAAATGGGAATTTACTTGAATACCCAGATGAAAGTAAAATCTAATGTAAAGGAAATGAATATTTAAACGAGCGTTAAATTAACACAACAGACAAGCTTAACAGTGGTACAGAGAAAGGCATGAGACTGATTCTTAATGTCAATGGTTAGAGGATAGGTTAGAAATGCTTCAGCACTCCCTCCTTCAGTCTGCCTGGTTTATGAGCACATAATCTAATCTGACATTTTAGTGCAGTGCTGAGGGAATGTTGCATTGTTGTAGATGCCGTCTTTCAAATGAAATGTTAATCTGAGGCTCCATCTTTCCACTTAGGTGGATGCAAAAGATTCAAGGTCAATATTTGAAGTGCAGGGAGTTCATCCGGCATCCTGACTAATGTTAACATCTGCCATGAAAAAAAAAGCATCTGTTTGTGGGGTCTTTCTGTGCTCAAATTGGCTGTCCCATTTGCTTGTACAAAAACAATGATTGCATTTCCAAAGTAATCTTTTGGTTGCAAAGTGCTTCAGGACATCCTGAGAATATGATGAGGAATTCTGTAAATACAAGTTTGTTCGTTCTTTCTGGAAAAGAGGCGTATGAGAAAGGACCTTTTGCAAGGTGGTATAGAAAAGGTTAATCCTGAGCAGTATTTTAAGTTAAACCAAGACTGTAGGACAAGAAAACATGGGTACAAACTGGTAGAAAGCAAGTTCAGGATGCCCTTCTACATATGAAGAATGATTAATATCTGTATTGGCTTTATGGGTAGGGTAGCAGAGACAATCTCTGGAGTCATTGAAAACTTGTTAGGTTGTTGTGATATGGGATAGGTTTCTGCAGGAGGGTGGGCTAGGTGGACAAAATGGCTTGACTTGAAAGAGCCGGCGCAGACTCGATGGGCCAAATGGCCTGCTTCTGTGCTGTACTATTCTACGATTCTATGATTCTTCTGTACTTATCTTTGTGAACAGTGTTAATTATGTACTGTTACACAACCATTTCATCCTTTTGTCTCTCTTACCCCTCGGCCCCTGTTTCCCTCTTACCAGGACGTCCATGGACTGAGCCACCCCTGGTGCTAAAATCTAAACAAAGAAATGCTACTGCAGTATGACGGTGAGTCTGCACTGCAAGAGCAAATTGATGTAGTACTAAAATGCACTAAACTCTTTGAGTATCAATAACTTCAGTTGCAACATGATGAGATAAATATGGCTGAGGAAGGCCATTCGGCCCGTCTTAGTCCATCCATCCAGAAAGACACAAGAGTCCCCTGCAATGCAGTTTCCAGGTGTTTGTTTTTTAAATAATTCCAGGATTTTCACCCCAGTCATTTTACCTAAAAGTGTTGATCAATCTTTCTGTGAAGAACTTCCTCACATTAGTCCTAAATGTGTCTATAACTGGTTTGAACCTGCATCCCCTTGTTCTGCTCTCCCAATTAACCTAGAAGTAATATACTGGAATTACCTTTTCCATAACCGCTTATTATCTTATACACCTCTATTAGATCACTTTTCACTTCACCTTCTTTCAAATCTGAGCGGCCCAGGGCTCTCCAGTCTTTCCTCATACCTCAGACTAATGACACTTGCAATCAGCCCAGTGTCTCTTCTCTGAAATGCCTCCAGTGTTTATGTCTCAGTGACCAGAGGTGGACACTGTAAGGGGTTTTAGATCACAGAGGTTTCTCTCTCTAGAGGCCTCTCTCTCTTGCACAGTAAAACCTTGAGTGGTTCGACCCACTCGCCCCTTAGGTTCTAGACACTGGACTTTGAGGCAGGAACTACAATGTAGAGAATACTCGATAGGCCAGGTTTAATGGAAACGAAATGAAATGTTATTGCATAGAGAAAAACAAATCAAATGCAAGTCAATAAAAGGTACATGGGAGGGAAAAACAAATTCATAATACAGTACATTACTAACTGAGATAGATACAGGCATATTATACTTTACAAAGGTCTTCATGAAATGGGGAAACACATGGAACATCGAGGGACAACAACTCATAATTAATTATCCCCTGAAATGCCCACCCCCTAAACCTATCTAGATTGGATTATGAGGGGCCAGAAACATGCTCACCAATCCAGTTAGGAACTGCAAGATTTTGAAAGGTCTGCATTTTGATCCTCTCAGGCGTCCTGTCTCCACGTGGTCGTTGGGCTGTAGGAGCAGCGGGCTGCTCATAGCTCGTTTTTCTCTGTGCTCCAGTACACAATGTGGTAGGGCATTTCGTCCTCTTTCTTCTCGTGAACTTTCTCCTCGTTTGGCAGCGGCCCCGGGGTTTTTGGTCGATGATCTCCCGACGAACACCCCGGAGGCCAAACGCAAACTCGAACCACCTTCTTGACTCGGGAATGGCCGAGGCATTCCCGCTACTGATTCTCTCTCTGGCTACGAGGTTTTAGCGTGCTCGTCTTCCAGAAGCATCTATAAGCTTCCTCCTGGATTTCCGATGGATCCCCAATGTCATCGGCTATCTGGGCGCTCAATTCCTTCGTTCATCAGCTGCCCGCTATCTTTCCTCCGGGATCCCCAATTATACTTCTCAATCGAGGCCTTATCTCCCGCCTAGATCAAGGTTAGTCTTTGTTTAATTTTTGGCGGGCTGGTATCACAATGGGGTAGTTATTATATTTAAACTGCTTTCGGGATGGCCGGTGATGGCCATCTCTGGTCTGGAATGGCCTTGTATTGTTTTGAATGTCTTCTTGATGTCTTTAATGGGTCTTTGATGCTCCCCCTATGAATATAAAACTGTTTCCCTTTGTCTGGGTAAACATATAGATGGCCTTTATCTGCAGGCTGATCTGACTGGATCTGCATCCAATCCATATGTATGGGGTTCTGTCTGGTTTTGTTTTCTCCGAAACGGCCTTCCAGAACTTACTGTGGCTGAATCCACAAAGGCTGTCTGGGGGCTGCAGGAACCATTTTAAAGTGTCCAAAAAGCTGGTCACGGGGTCTGGTGGCCATTTTGTGTGCCCTTTTTCCTGGGCTTCTTTTAAAAACAGTCTTTAAAAGTAAAGGCCTCTTCTGCCAAGTGACCCTTATCTGACAATATTAATTTTGCGGATCTTACAACACTGTACTCATAGATGCGGTCTGATCAAGGCGCTGCAGATTTGAAGCTTGACATCCCTGACCTGCACTCTCCTGCTTTGGCAAAATAGTTCTGCATTCTACTTGTTTTGTTTATTGCTGCTCTGCAGCGGCTGGACATGTTGAGTGCCGAGTCTTTACTTATAATATTAGGATTTATATTGTGCCTTACCACTTTCAGCATGTCTGAAAGCACTTTAAACAGAGTCAATTACTTTTCAAGTGATGGATTAACTGCTGTTTGTCTATATATGGTGGTATTGGTTGAAGAAGGAATATTGGCCAGGACATTGGGACAACTTCTTAATTTTCTTAAACAATGCAAATGGAATCTTTAACATTTACCTGAACTACTGAATAAGTAATCGAGCCCTTGGTTTGATAGTGGTGATTTCTGCAATTATGTGCTCCCTACTACAGGTTAGAGATGAGGCTACAGCACAGGTTAGAGATGAGGCTACAGCATTGTAGTCTTAATTCTCCAATCCACACTCCCCACTGGGAGAGTGGGAGTGTGGAATCACCCTTAAGGGGCAATTTTTCAGGGGGTCAGCAGACACGTTTGGTGGTGGGTCAGGTGGGAAAATGTTTTTTTTGACAGCGGGTCGGGTACCCTCTGTCAACCCGCCAACACGCGACTTTCCCAGATGTTGGGTCTGTCAATGCTGAACAGACCCGACACGCAGCGGCGGGGGAGGCAATTTTGGTCTTAAGAGCCACTTAAAAAGTACTTTGAGCTCACCTTTAAATTTTACAAGGTTGCCCACAGGGTCCACGCTGCTCAGGGATCATGTCAGGTAAGGAGGTCAGGAGTTGTTTTACCATGAAATCATCTCTTTAATTGATAGCTGCAAATGTGCGATAACAGCTCCCATCTCACAACTGTTCACCTTCCAAGCTCAGAAGCTGTTACTTACTGCAGTTGAAGACAGATTGAGCTTTATGCAGGTTGCACATGTTTAGAGTAAACGCTCTATCCAGTGTCAGCTCACTGGAACAACCTCTCTCACCATTGACAGATTGCTTCTGTCATCTGAAGTTCACCTGCCATCTATTACATCAGCATGGGTGCCCTTGATACTTTCTCACCTTGGTCCTCAGAAACCCACCACAATCAGCCCCAACACCAGCTGCACGAGGCACACCAGCAGCACCAACAACAACACCAACCTTCTCTGCAATCAACTGATGCAGCACAGGACACAGGGCATCAGCACCTGACCACATTCACAGAATCACAGAAACCCCACAGTGCAGATAAAGGCCATTTCGGCCCATCGAGCCTGCACCGACACATATCCCACCCGATCCCCGTAACCCCTACACCAACACATATCCCACCCTATCCCCGTAACCCCACATATTTAATCCCTCTAACACTAAGGGTCAATTTATCATAGCCAATCAACCTAACCCGCACATCTTTGGCCTCATCATAACCAGATTTACTTCACTTGACGCTGTAAACCTTGGCTGCCACATGATGCACCAGGTTGGCACCACCTGACACCAACACCATAAAGCATCACTACAAAGCCCAAGCCATTCCTTTCACACTCATCAGCATTGCGGAAGGTACCGTTATGTCTCACCATTCACTGCAACTCACTAAGCCACTTCCAAAGGTGCACACATCTCTGTCCAGGAACAAAAAGGGCTCGATTTTGTTACTGGGGTGGGCTGGGGTCGTGTAATTCGCTTTTCGTGTTAGCCACCCGATTCTAAATCGATGTGGGAGAATGATGTGATTTTAACTTAAGTGGGCAATTGAGTTCCAGCGTGTGGGAACCCATGGCCCAATTCGTTTTTTCAGTCTGAAACTCGCCTCCGATGACGTCATCATTGCTGCTGCATTTAAGGTCTGTAACAAGCCTTGCTTCTTCTGCAGACTGCCAACCTTTTGGCCTTTCATGTTAGAGTGACCTGGAGGCAGAATGACCAGCGAGAGACCTAGGTCTGCTCCCAGGTTTGATGACGTTGCCCTGCAAGCTTTAGTGGAAGGAGCAAGAGCCAATAAAGAAGTGCTCTTCCCTTCTTCAGGGAGGAAGAAGCCTCCCCAGCAGACCAAGGCTGTGTGGATCCAGGTGGCCCAGGAGGTCAACTCTTTGTTGATAACCCGCAGAACCTGGCTTCAGTGCAGGAAGAGGTTTCATGACCTTCTGCGCACTGGAAAAGTGAGTATGACTTTCCCATCACCCTCAATCTGATCCCCATTGCCTCTCCTCACCACCACTCAGCTTTAGCAATCTCTTTCTCCACATCCCACTTGACACTGACATCCATGCACCCTTACCCATTCCCTCTCTCTCTATGGTCACATTCACCTAACTATTTGACTATGCAGCCCTCACACTTCCTATCACTGTGATGCTATGAAAACAACTTACAACACACGCGGAGGGCCCTTGGTCTTCCCACCTCACTCCATCTTTGTCTCCTTCTAAGCATCTATACTATGGATTCTCTACACTCACTCCTTCATTCTCACTCAAACTCCACTTGTCTCCCTCATTGCAGGAAAAGAGAGCTCACAATAAGAGGGAAAGAGCGAGGACAGGAGGAGGGCCACCCTCAGTAGCCCAGCTCACCCCCTGGGAGGAAGCGGTCCTGGAGATTGTGGGAGTGGAGGACGATGCGCAAGTGGGGGATGGACAGACGGGTGCATCACAGCAAGCTGGTGACAGGATAGTTTTCCATCTCTCTCATTGACATTGCATGAGTCATTGATAATGATTCTGAAGCTCTTAACAAATGGACTTATGATCATCTGCAATATGCAATGTGCATGTAACCTTGGCATCACATCTCTGACTCTTTCCTTTACTCCCCCACAATACCATCGCAAGCACCCATCCCCACTAGCCAGGAGGAAGAGCCTGAGCATCCAGACTCCTCAGAGGAAGCTGCAACCTCTGAGGGTGCAGCGTCAGCAGAATTCAGCGCACCCAGCACCAGTGCAGACACTCACACCTCGGTGGTACCTTCGTCATCTGGTGTATTAACGCACAAAAGTATGCATCAGCAGATGGTGGAGACAGGGACAGCAGTGGAAAGTCTTCGTTGGAGGGCGCAGGACTCTGCCAGCTTGGCTCAGCTGCATGTCGATCCTCTGCTTCTGGGTCCATCCACAAGATCAGCGGTGCTGGAACTCCAGGAACAGATGCAGGAGCCTCTGGCAGGTTTTATCTCCAGGTCGCTGCGAGTGTGGAGTGAATGGAGGAGTCCATTGCGAACATGAGCAGAGCCTTTGTGTAGTCATTGGCACATGAACGTATCACCATGGAAAGGATGGCAACCTCCATGGAGGTGATAAGTCGCCAGAGTGCAAAAAACATGGTGAGTGTTCTGAATAGAATGACATCTCTGGAGGAGCGATGGTCATCTATTGAACAGAGAAACCAGACCTTCATGGAAGTCCTTCTGAGTAGGACTGTCAGTGCAGATACGGGTTCCCATGGCCCCCCTGATGTGCAGCAAGGTGCTCTCAAGCCACTTGCAAGCGCTGAGGGGGACCTGACCCATGAGAGGGAAGTTGGTGGCTGACATCAAGGAAGTGGGGGCTCCTCTCCAAGCATTCACACTTCCATGCCACTGCAGAGCCCTCCGTCAGAGCCCCACCAGAGTCCCCACCCAACTCAGATCGGCGTCTCAACCCCTGCACAGCCGCAGGAGCAGCAGTCTTTTGGCGAGCCCTCACAGGTTCGCAACCCCAGAGGATGCCTGCCAAAGGTGTCGAGACAGGAGCAGCAAGAAAGTGAGCAAGGGGCCTCCACATCTGCTGAAGCCACAGGGGAAGCACCACGTAGGAGCACGTGTAAGAGAAAGATACTGCACAAATAGTCACAAGGGTAGTCACTTGGGTGAAATTTGATGTTTAATGTTAAAAAGCCATCAGATGGTTAGCGTAAATAAAAAATCTGATGGCTACTGCTGCAGTTGTGGCATGTGTCATTTTGCTAATGGGACTTCCACATTGAGGGCTTAGGATTACTTGGTATATGCCTCAGTTGAAGAAGCACTCAGTGAAGGTGGCGAGAGGGGTTTCCCAGGAGGTCACACTGGAGATGGGTGTCAGGCTCCAAACTTCCACAGCTGTGGTTATGCCTTCTAAAAGTTCTCCCAGACGTGAGACAACAAAGTCCTGCCACCTGCAAATGATGGCTGATCAAATATCCTATTTAATGGTGGAGCTGCAGCTAATAGTCAGCAATCCAATTGTGCTCCCACCAGATTTCACTGTCGTGTTTCAGAGCAGGCGTGCATCACGTCAGAAAAGGGTTAAAATCACCAAGGCCTTTCAAAATGGGATAATAGAGTGCTTGTTAAGGGCCTTAAGGGCCTATGCTGCCTCTTGGAGGCAGGACGGAGACGGGAGCAGTAAACATGATTTCTTGAAAATTGCTTGGAGGCGGGTTGGGCCCGCCTGCCACTTTTTGCAAATTTAACACCCCACACATCTCCATTTCTGCCTCCACGGCCCTGGGAAATTCGAGCCCAAAGTGTTGAAAATAAAGATTTCAATGTTTGACAGCACATTAACAGAAACTTTACCAGAACATTGGATAAAACACACAAGTGCCTACCCTTGTGTGTTGTTAGTTGGTATGATTGGATTACAATGAGGGTGAGTGTGATGGGTGGCTAGTGAGATGGGGAAGTGATAGTGTAGATAGAAAGGGATGGGTGGAGGTGTAAGGTAAGTTGGTGTGAGTAAGGATGTGCAGGAGTAGAGTAGGAAAGGCAGAGTGATGGGGATGTGATGAGTGGCACAGCAGGATGAGGTTGAGTGTGGCTTTGCAGTAATGTTTCGTGATCGACTGAGATCATTGAAAGGTTTGCGCCACTGCAGCCTGGTCCTCCTGACAACATCCCTGCTTGTGCCCTCCTGTGCAATGTGCAACCAGGCTGCGTTGGTGTCCTGGGGAGGTCTCTTCTGCCCATTGGAAGGGAAGAAGATTTCCCTGCATGCTGTAACCCCCTCCATAAGCATATGGAGGCAGTCATGGGAGAGCCTGGGTGCAGCCGTGCACCTCTGTGCAGTGCTCGTCAGTGTTTACAGCACCTCAGTGCTGTAGAACACTGACAGCACAACTATCAAAATAAATTTGCACATGGTCCCTTTAAGGAAACTGGCTGTTGACGCGCCATCAAGTGACGTCATCAGACCCGCTTCCTTCAATTGGCCGGCAAACGTGCTGGGTGGGCTTAACAAGCCCAATCAACGTAAAACCATTCTACAGAGCGGGCTGGAGCCAGCAGCGGGGTCGGGACCCACCACCGACGTCACGCACCACGGACCCGCCGAGGTAGGGGAAATCACAGCCTTAATGTCTCATCTGAAAGGATACATGGCAATGCAGTCTTCTTCTTCTTAGGCAGTCCCTCGGAACTGAGGATGACTTGCTTCCACGTTAAAAATGAGCTCGCAGGTGACTAATTAGTCCAATGTGGGACCTACAGTCTCTGTCACAGGTGGGGCAGACGGTGGTTGAAGGGGCGGGTGGGTGGGGTGCTTGGGTTGACGTGCGCTCCTTGCGCTGCTTGCTCTTGGCTTCCGCTTGCTCCCGGCGAAGAGACTCAATCTGTTCAGCGCCTTCCCGGATGCTTCTCCTCCATTTTGTGCGGTCTTGGGCCAGGGATTCCCAGGTGTCGGTGGGGATGTTGCACTTTTTCAAGGAGGCTTTGAGGATGTCCTTTGTTAGATCCGTGTATCTTGATGTTGTGTGTCCTTCAATAATTAGACAAGAGACTGCAGGGAACAATCAACAGGTGTTTACTGGGTGAGGGTTACTCTAAAACTAAATGTACAGATCCCTACTCAGGGTTTATATACAGGTGTCGTCACTGCCGGTACTACAGTATATACAGGAGCTGTAAAAAGTAGTTCTCCCCTTAAAGGTACATACACTACAATTCCTCCCCTTTTAGATTAACAGTACCATAACATTCATTTAACAATTAAATATCCACTAATTACAATTAACACTTTTAACATGCTACATTAACTGAATATAGTCTATTTATAAATTCAGTCTTTGGGGCGGTTTCCTGATCCTTTCTGGATAGCGCCTTTCCTGAGTGTCTTGCTCTTGGTGCGGAGGCGATTCTGGCCCCCTGTCGTCGGTTGGTTTATCAGCTTCCGATGCTACTGTTTCTGGGGTAGATGCTACCTGTATGTCGGGTTCATCACCAGGTACGCGAGACATGGGGTTGACTCGTTCCTGTGACTCTAGGATCTGGTCAACATGGCGTCTCACAATGTTCTCCCCAACATCCACTGTGTACATTAGTGGCCCCTGCCGTGTGCATATCGTTCCTGGTTGCCATTTCTCTGTTCGGTAGTCGCGGGCCAAGACTGGTTGCCCTACATTGAAGCTCCTTGTCGGCTTCTCATTGATGTGCTGGAATTGCTTATTCTCAACATCTCTTCGTACATTTGGTCTGAGCAAATCCAGACGAGATCTCAACCTTCGGTTAAAGAACATCATGGCTGGGGTCTGGTTGGTGGCTGCATGTGTCGCATTTCTGTAGGCTAACAGGAAATTGTCCACCTTATGCTGCAGTGGAATGTCGTCATCGCACATGGCCCTTACTGCTTTTTTAAAGGTTTGTACGAACCTCTCAGCCAATCCATTTGTGGCTGGATGATACGGGGCGGATGTGTAATGCCTTACCCCATTCCTTTTCATAAATCTTCGAAACTCTTCGGACACAAACTGTGGTCCGTTATCAGAGCAAATCTGCTCTGGCAAGCCGTTCCTGGCAAATATGGTCCGTAGGACTGCAATAGTTTTCTCCGTGGTGGTGGAGGACATTTTGATCACCTCAGGCCATTTCGAGTGCGCATCCACGGCTATTAAAAACATTGAGTCCATGAATGGACCAGCAAAATCAATATGTACCCGTTGCCATGGAGATGAGGGCCACTCCCATGGGTGTAGAGGGGCAGGTGGTGGTGCATTTTGGACCTTCTGGCATCCTGAGCAGCTCTTTGTCAGGTCCTCGATTTGCTGATCGATCCCCGGCCACCACACATAAGCCCTAGCAAGGCTTTTCATTTTCACCCCTCCCAGATGGCCTTCGTGAAGCTCATTGAGCACTCTCTCCCTTAACTTGGGTGGAATTACCACTCGGGATCCACACATCAAGGTCCCCTGGCATACTGACAGCTACTCTCTTCTGGATGAGAATGCTGGCAACAGTGAGTCGCCATGTGTTGGCCATCCCTTCACCGTCAGGTCATATACCCGAGACAGTGTCGGGATTTTCGGGTCTCCTTCTCTATATCAGTGTTAGTTACTGGCAAGCGTTCAATTATAGTCGAATAAAATATTTCGACAGGGTCCACTGCTGGTGCTTCCTCCGCAGTAGGCAGTGGCAGGCGTGATAGCCCATCAGCGTTTCCATGCTGTTTTGTGCCCTTATACTCTATTTCATATTGGTTCGCCCCTAGAAAAAGGGACCATCTTTGTAGCCGTTGCGCAGTCATCACCGGAACGCCCTTCTTTGGATTAAAGATGGAGACAAGTGGTTGGTGGTCAGTCAGCAAGGTGAACTTCTGCCCGTGCAGATAGTGGTTGAACTTTTTCACTCCCCACACTAGGCTGAGGGCCTCCCTGTCAATCTGGGTGTAGTTATGCTCGGCTGAGGTTAGTGACCGAGACGCAAATGCTACTGGCCTCTCCGAGCCGTCCGGGAATTTGTGCGACAGCACCGCTCCAATGCCATAGGGTGATGCATCACACGCCAACCGAATTGGTAGTGCTGGGTTGAAATGAGCCAACACCTCTTTTGATGTGATCAATCCTTTGCACTTCTGGATAGCTCGTTTACATTCGTCATTCCACTTCCATGGTACCCCCGTTTGCAGTAGGGTGTTCAGTGGGTGTAGTACTGTAGACAAATTCGGCAAGAACTTATGGTAGTAGTTCACCAACCCGAGGAACGACCTCAGTTGTGACACATTTTCCGGTGCTGGAGCCTTGACTACTGCCTCAATCTTTTCAGGGGACTTATGTAACCCCTCTTCATCAATAACGTGGCCACAATACGAGATCTGCTTCTGGAAAAACTCGCATTTGTGGCGATTAGCTCGGAGCCCATATTCCTTCAATCTAGTGAGCACCTGCTTCAGGTTGGCGAGGTGATCACTGTCATTTTCGCCTGTGACCAGGATGTCGTCCAAATAACACTGGGTCCCTGGAATCCCTTGCAGGACTTGATCCATAGCCGGAGCTGATGCTACCCTGAACACCAGCTGGTTGTATTGGTAGAGACCTTTATGAGTGTTGATCGTGAGGTACTGTTTCGAGGCTTCTTCTACCTCCATTTGCAGGTACGCCTGGGCCAGATCAATCTTAGTGAAGCATTTCCCTCCAGATAGCGAGGCGAAAATATCTTCAATCCGCGGAAGCGGATATTGTACCGCCTGAAGGACTGGGTTCACTGTCACCTTAATGTCCCCACAGATGCGAACCTTCTTTGGTTCCCCAGGCGTATTACTCAACGACCTCTTCATTACAGGAACGATGGGTGTAGCCCACTCGCTCCAGTCCACTTTGGACAGTACTCCTGAACGTTCCAAACCTTCCAGCTCTGCTTCGACGGCTGGGCGGATCGCATAAGGCACCGGTCTGGCCTTAAAAAAACTTTGGGCTTGCAATTTCCTCTATTTTGATCATCGCTGTTATGCCTTTTAGTGTTCTGAGTCCCTCCTGGAACACTTCTTGTGCGTCAGTTAGCATTTTTGACAGTCGTCCAGGTGTGACGTCGTCATCCTTTTTGGCATCTACAGTCAGTGCTTGTATGGAATGCCAATCTAGCTGTATCTTCCGGATCCATTCACATCCTAGAAGTTGTGGTCCTCCATCTGGCAATACATATAGGTCCATTTTTGGTGTTTCCTTGCCGTTATATATAACGTTCACCCTTATTTTTCCTTTGGGGTAGGCTTTTTGCCCCGTGTACGTCTTCAAGACAATCTCTGTATCTCTCAAGGGTATATGTGAGAATAGCCGCTTGTAGTCCCTTCGGTTTATGACTGTTAGGGCTGATCCTGTGTCCAATTCCATTTTCACTTGGATTCCGGCTATCTTGAGCGTGACCCAGATAATTTGGTGATCCTCCGTTTTGATCAAATTATGTAGTTTCAGACAACCCAGCTCCTTGCTTCCGGAGTCTGTATCACTCTTTTGTTCGTCTGAACTACTCTCCGTCACCTTATGTACCTTCTTGTACTTCTCCTGTGGAGATTTCTTGCTGCTGGTTTTCTTTCCCGACCTGCAGACTCTTGCTATGTGTCCTACTTTTCCACACTGTCTGCACACTTTGTCCTTGAACCAACAATCATTATGGTCGTGTGTTGTTCTGCCGCAGCGATAGCACTTCTCTGTTCCATATGACATTTCGTTTGTGCCATATTCTTGCGGTCTCCGTTGTATCTCTGCAGTGCCCCGTGCGGCTGCTTCGTGTGATACTGCCATGCTGAAAGCCTTGTCCAGCGTAAGATCCTTTTCTGATAGAAGCCGTTTCTAGGTTCCTTCACTTTGAAGCCCACACACAAACTTGTCCCTTAAAGTATCTGCTAGTCCCATTCCAAACTGGCAGTGTTTCGATAGCTTGCGCAGTTCCGTTAAATACTCAGCATTACTTTCATCTTTATGCTGGTTCCTTTTGTGAAACTTAAATCTTTCTGCTATCAGCAGCGGTGTGGGGTTTAAGTGGTCCTGTAGGATTGACACTATGTTTTCAAAATCCTTTTCCACTGGCTTCTCTGGGGTTACTAGGTTTCGCAGTAAGCCATACGTTTTTGCACCCATTGAATTCAACAATACCAGCGCTTTCCTGTCATCTGGCACTTCATTTGCCTTGCAGTACACTTCTATGCGTTCGACATATGTCGTCCAATCTTCGACTTCATTGTCGAACGCTGTGACACTGCCAATCTTCGGCATCCCTGGGTGTGATTAGAGTGGCTCAAAATGGCATCTCCCGCGCACTCCCTTCTTCTCCGCTGTGGCTCAAAATGGCGTCTCCCGCGCTCTCCCTTCTTCTCCGCTGCAGCTCAAAATAGCGTCTCCCGCGCTCTCCCTTCTTCTCCGCTGCGGCTCAAAATGGCGTCTCCCGCGCTTTCCTTTTTTCCCCGCTGACGCTGCTCAGCCCTTGAACACCGGCTGCGCTCTGCGCGTTTTCCTGCGTGCCTCTCTCTCTCGTTGACGCTGCTCGGACCTTGAACACCGGCTACGCTCTGCTCTCTCTCGTTGACGCCGTTCGTTCCTGAACACCGGCTGTGCCCTGTGCGCTCTACCCTCCCTCTTCTCCCGTCGACGCCGCTCGGTCCTGAACACCGGCTGCGCCCTGTGCGTTCTACCCTCTCTCTTGTCCCGTCGACGCTGCTCGGCCTTTTTCTGTGCCGTCGGTTGGCTCTAGCCGCCGCTGTCCGGGAAGGGTCTGCGCTGTACCTGTTGCCAGCCCGTTTCGCTGGACCACCGTGACTGGAGAACCAAGCCCAGCTCTCAACAGCCTCCCCTGCGATGCTCAAGTCTCCGCTGGATGGTCGACGCCCGTGCTTCTGGACTCCGCCTTCTTCTTTCACTGTTCTCCAGGAGCGAATCCCTGGGAGGTGATGCAGAATTGCAGGTAGGTTTGAATCTTCTCGTCGCCAATGTTAGATCCGTGTATCTTGATGTTGTGTGTCCTTCAATAATTAGACAAGAGACTGCAGGGAACAATCAACAGGTGTTTACAGGATGAGGCTTACTCTAAAACTAACTGTACAGATCCCTACTCAGGGTTTATATACAGGTGTGGTCACTGCCGGTACTACAGTATACAGGAGCTGTAAAAAGTAGTTCTCCCCTTAAAGGTACATACACTACATCCTTGAAGCGTTTCCTCTGCCCACCTGGGGCTCTCAGTATGGTATTAATGGAGTGTCAGCCTGAGTTGTGAGCGCTCACCACTGATTTGGGGTCAAACCTTTAGCCTTCTGGTGAGACTAACTTGAGCCACGAAAAGATTAACCAGTGAGAGCAGAAATTCTGAGGCTTCACTTCAATAACAACAACAACAACTTTTATTTATATATCACCTTTAATGTAAGAAACGTTCACAGGAGTATTATAAAACAAAATTTGACACAAAGCTACATAAGGAGAAATTAGCGCAGATGACCAAATGCTTGGACTGCTTCCGTGTGTTAACATAAGAACAAAAGAACTAGGAGCAGGACTAGGCCATACGGCCCCTCGAGCCGTAAGACCAATAAGATCATGGCTGATCTTCGACCTCAACTCCACTTTCTCGCCCAATCTCCATACCCCTTGATTCCCTTAGTGCCCAAAAATCTATCGCTCTCTGTCTTGAATACACTCAACGACTGAGCATCCACTGCCTTCTGGGGTAGAGAATTCCAAAGATTCACAACCCTCTGAGTGAAGAAATTTCTCCTCCACTCAGTCCTAAATCTCCAACCTCTTATTCTGAGACTATGACCCCTAGTTATAGACTCTCCAGCCAGGGGAAAAAACTTCTCAGCATTTACCCTGTCATGCCCTATAAGAAGTTTTTATGTTTCAATGAGATCACCTCTCATCTAAACTCTAGGGAATATAGATACATTCTACTTAATTTCTCCTCATAGGACAACCCTCTCATCCCAGGAATCAATCTAGTTAACCTTTGTTGCACCGCCTCTAAGGCAAGTATATCCTTCCTCAGGTAAGGAAACTAAAACTGTGCACAGTACTCCAGGTGTGGTCTTACCAATGCCCTATATAAATGTAAATCTGGGTAGGATGCAGAACTGTAACATTGCAGTTTGATTCTGTGCCTATGCTTGTATCTAACCTTACCATTTGTGTGATTTAACCTTCAGAGGTGTTCACTGCATTCAAAAAAAGAAATGGCAAAATTCAAAGCGATGGCACTGTGAACTTGTACTAACCCTGAATAGCAGTTGGTGCACTGCACTCTTAAAGGACAATACTTAAGACCCCACTTTCTCACTTGGGCTCGATTGCATTTGGTGATACTCTCAGCCTGGCCAATAGATGGAGCACCTACCCTTCTCAGGGTAGGGGTGAAGGAAGAGAAAAAGGGGGAGCAGTCCTGCTCAGTGCAGTATGTACCCGTTGGATGACGTTGGCATAGATTTAGTGCCAGCAGTCGATGAATGAGACCACTCCTCCCTCTGGTGACCTGCAGATGTGGTCAGGGAGCTGTTGGGAATGAGATTTGAACGGTTAAAATTTGTGCAAAAAAAAGTAGGACTGATCATAAACCCATTTAAAAACACGGAGCTGTGTTTATTTTTAGCATGAAATGGTAAGCTACATTTTTAAACCAAAACGAGGGAGTCTCACTCAAAATGAATGGGACGTGGCAAGTTTGTGGTACTAGTGAGAGAAATGTAAATGATTAAAATAAACAAAATTCAGTGGCGTTAAAACAGAAGGAAACACTTTCTCTCACAACTAGAAGACCGCAATTGCCCCTTTCGCTCGCATATGTTTATATACCACTGTGCCAAGTGTTTAAAAAACAAATATTGTGACTGGTTTACGCTGCAAGTTGACAGATTCTGCTCTTAAGGAAGATTTATTTGAATCATCATTCCTGTGCTAACTGAAAAGCAAGAACAACAAATCCTGAAAGATGTTCATTTGCAGTTTGGGCCTTAAGCGTAGATCAAAGCTTATTGTCCGAATGTTGATACTGTGACGAGGGAAATGGTTCCCTCTGTTCTCGGTTGATAATGGGCGATGGTGCCAATATAATTACATCAGAGATTTCAGATTGCAATCTTTTTTTGCCTCACTTGCAGTTCTGAAATTATTGTAGATATTATCTGAGCATGTGCAACGTACTAATTTACAAGAGTGGGTCATTCTGTTTTACATAAACAACTTGTGGTATTGTGGGTTTCACTGTACACTAATGCCGCTGTTATCTCAGCTGCAAGGAGTGAGTGTTAGTTAGTCTATCAACAGGCCCGCCTGCATGCCTCCGTACATTATTGAAGACGGTGTTGCCATGGCAACTGCAAGATCTCATTGGTATTCTGGGCTGGTGAGGCAGTACAGCTGCAGAGGAGTTTGTGTGCCACACACGTAATGACTGATCCATTCTGTGTGGATTTGGATGAAATAAATTTTGGCTTTTAGGCCAGAACCTAGACACTATTTTTAGATCAGGGAAGGGGGTTGCTTGAAGGAATGTTTTGCTGTCCTCTCTATTAAGCCAGTTTATTTTCCTCTCGGTGCATACTATGTCCCTAGAAGACTTATCAGAACTGTGAGAAAATATCTTGACCATTTAGATTGTTGCTCATAAAAAATAAATGATTGAATAAGGAAAATTAAATTGCATTTATTTTCCTATCTGGATACGATGAGATATCCCAGTAACATTGGCAGTTTGTCACACTGATCAAAGAGGTACAGTCAAGCTTTGTGGGAACTGGCAGTGTAGTAGTCTTTTTGGGAGGGTTCCATTCTGCACCACCCCCCTCCGCTTTCCTGAAAGCGTACTTGCTCTGGTGTGACTCCACTAATGTGGCCATTCCTTGCTCAAGACAACTTTGTCTTGGCAGGCCATTTGGTCAGTTTTAACTACAACTAGAGGGCGATATTCCAAATTGTGATATCTTCTTGAAAGCCCCTCTATTTATTGCACAGTACTTTACACAACCACATGTACCCCACAAATGAGCTTCCAGTGCTTGCTATTTTGACACATTTATCAGCCACCTAGGCTAATTAACTATTTGTTGCCTGTCTGGGAGTGCGTCCCTTTCGTTTACTTTTTTCTGAAACCTTGGGCCGATTTTCTCACTGGAGGCGGGTTTCGATTTGGGTGGGTTCCAAACCCGCCTCCACTGATAGTTTTGCAAAAATTGCGATATTCCCCTGATTGGCCACTTAATTTCAGATGTGTGGGTTGCCCTTGGTCAATTAGTGCTTTGGGACTGAAACTCGCCTCTGCTGACATCACTTTTGGATCATTCCACTGGATTTCTGCCACCTGCAACATATTTTGAGAAACCACTATGTCCAATTCCAAGGCAAGGGCCTCCCCGAGGTTCTCGGATGAGGCGCTGCAAATGTTGCTTGAGGGGGTGAGAGCTAGCAGGGAGGTGCTCTTCCCCTCATCTGGGAGGAAGAGGCCTCCCAAAGAATCCACGGCTGTGTGGGTCCAGCTGGCAAGGGATATAACCTTCAGATCTGTGTGCCGATTGGGTGAATGTTTATGTGTATTGATGAAATGCCATCCCTGTTGGAAAGCATTAAAATGATTTGATGGCAAAATGTTGGCGTTATGGCATCTGTTCTTTCGCCTTATGCAACTCCACATTGCGGGCTCCGCGACACTTGCGTTGTCAGGTTGGTGGCCACAGTGAAAGGAGGCCAGAGAGTCATGTCCATTGTCTATGATGTCTTAAGATGGAGCCAAGGACATGTGTTAACTTGGGCAACCTATGTAAATCTGGCCAGGATAAGTTCATCCCTTGCATCTCAGGCAGCCATGTGCTCACGTGCTGCCGCTGCTGCTGGTTGATAGACCGGCGCTCTGTCCTCCTCCTGCTCCTCCTCCTCCTCCTCCTCCAGCTTCTCCAGCTCCTCCTCATCCTCATCCTTATCTGAGGAGGCCTGGAACTGAACCACTTGCTCATCAGGAAGCTGCAAGCCACGACGCTGTGTGATGTTGTGCAGTGTACAGCAGACCACGACCATTCTGGGGACCCTGTATGGTGTATACTGCAGGGCTCCACCTGATTGGTCAAGGCATCAGAAGCGCATCTTCAACAACCCAATGGTTTGCTCGATGATGGGCCTGGTCGAAGTGTGGCTGGTATTGTAGCACTCTTCAGCCTCGTTAGCTCGTCTCCTGATCGGCGTCATTAGCCACTTCTTCAGGGGGTAGCCTTTGTCACCATGGAGCCATCTGTTAAGTTGGTTTGGCGGATTGAAAAGCAGAGGAACACTAGAGTGCCACAAGATGAAAGAGTCATGGCAACTACCACAGAACTTGGCGCAAACATGCAAAAACTCCTTCTTGTGGTTACACACCAGCTGAATGTTGAGGGAGTGGAAGCCCTTCCGGTTGACAAAGATTGCTGGGTTGTGATGGGGTGCCCTAAGGGCTACATGTGTGCAGTCTATGAGGCCCTGCACCATTGGCATGCCTGCTGTAGTTGCAAAGCCAACTGAACTCATGGTTATACTTGCTTGATCCCTTGAGAACTGGAGGTAATTGTGGGCCTTAGCAAAAAGGGCATTGGTAACCTGCGTGATGCAACTGTGGGCGGCTGACTGGGAGATGCCGCTGATGTCTGCTGATGATCCCTGGAAGGAGCCTGAGGCAAAGAAGTTGAGTGCGGTGGTAATTTTGACAGCCACTGGTAAGGGATATCCACCCATTCCTCTGGGCACCAGGTCTTGCTGCAGATGTCCCCAGATCTCTCGGACAACCACTCGCGAAAGTCTCAGCCTCCTTTGGCTTGTAGGGAAATGGTGTTAGGAAAATTGATGGGACTGAAGGCCGATAAATCCCCAGGGCCTTATGGTCTATATCCCAGGGTACTTAAGGAAGTGGCCCTAGAGATAGTAGATGCATTGCTGCTCATCTTCCAGAACTCGATAGACTCTGGAATGGTACCCATGGATTGGAAGGTAGCTAATGTGACCCCAATATTCAAAAAAGGTGGTAGAGAAAAAGCGGGGAATTATAGACCGGTAAGCCTGACATCGGTAGTGGGGAAAATGCTAGAGTCTATTATAAAAGATGTAATAGCAGAGCACTTGGAAAGCAGTGACAGGATCAGACAAAGTCAACATGGATTTACAAAAGGTAAATCATGCTTGACTAATCTACTGGAATTTTTTGAGGATGTAACTGGTAAAATAGATAAGGGAGAACCAGTGGATGTGGTGTATTTGGACTTTCAGAAGGCTTTCGATAAGGTCCCACATAAGAGATTAGCGTGCAAAATTAAGGCACATGGGATTGGGGGCAAGGTATTGACTTGGATAGAGAACTGGTTGGCGGACAGAAAGCAAAGAGTTGGAATAAACAGGTCGTTTTCCGAGTGGCAGGCAGTGACTAGTGGGGTACCGCAAGGATCGGTCCTAGGACCCCAGCTATTCACAATATATATTAATGATCTGGACGAGGGAATTGGATGTAATATCTCCAAATTTGCAGATGACACAAAGCTGGGTGGGAGGGTAAGCTGTGAGGAGGATGTTGTGAAACTCCAGTACGATTTGGACAGGTTGGGTGATTGGGCAGAAACATGGCAAATGCACTATAATGTGAATAAATGTGAGGTTATCCACTTTGGTGGCAAAAACAGGAAGGCAGATTATTATTTGAATGGCAATAGATTGGGAGAAGGGGAAGTGCAAAGAGACCTGGGTGTTCTTGTGCACCAGTCGCTGAAGGTAAGCATGCAGGTGCAGCAGGCGGTTAAGTAGGCAAATGGTATGTTGGCCTTCGTAGCAAGAGGGTTCGAGTACAGGAACAAGGATGTCTTGCTACAGTTGTACAGGGCCTTGGTGAGACTGCACCTTGAGTATTGTGTGCAGTTTTGGTCGCCTTACCTGAGGAAGGACGTTCTTACCATGGAGGGAGTGCAGTGAAGATTCACCAGGCTGATACCTTGGATGGCAGGAATGACGTATGAGGAGAGATTATGTCGATTGGGCTTATACTCACTGGAGTTTAGAAGATTGAGAGGGGATCTCATCGAAACCTATAAAATTCTGTTTCGGATGGCCGGGGAGTCCAGAACCAGGGGTCATAGTCTAAGGATAAGGGGTAAGCCATTTAGGACTGAAATGAGGAGGAATTTCTTCACCCAGAGAGTGGTGAACCTGTGGAATTCTCTGCCACAGAGGGCGGTGGAGGCCAGTTCATTAAATATATTCAAGAAAGAGTTGGATATATTTCTTGAGGTTAAAGGGATCAAGGGATATGGGGAGAAGGCAGGGACAGGGTACTGAATTTGGATGATCAGCCATGATCTCATTGAATGGCGGAGCAGGCTTGAAGGGCCGAATGGCCTACTCCTGCTCCTATCTTCTATGTTTCTATGTTGAGGTAGCTCATCCTCTGTCTGTAAACCCTCTGTTGGGGGTATCCCCTGCAGCGAGGTGCCTTGATACGCTGGCACCTTCTGCCCTGTGCAGCATCAGATTACTGAGCAGGAGGTTGGGGCTCCTGCTGCTGTTGCTGCTGAGCTGCCTGGCTCTGCTGCTGCCGTGGATGCTCCTCATCTGAATCTGAGGTCCATGGTGAAAGAAAATGAATGGTTCCCATGCTGCTTGCAGATGCCTCCGTTGGGGAAGCTCTCATTGCAAGCGGGAAGAGGGTCTTCCAAGGAGATCCCACAGTTGATAGATTCAAGCTGCAGCACCTCTGACTTTGGAAGGCCTGCTAAAAGTGCTGAAAGACCTTTTAAAGCAAAATTCTGCCACCTGCAACTAATCTCTGATGAAATCTCCGATTTAATGGTGGAGCTGCAGCTGTGAGGAGGCCACCCACTTGTCAACCCGCCAGGTTTAGCTGGCATGGTTTAGGAGGGTCATGGAACATGCTGAAATGGTCAAAAAATAACGAGGGCCTCTCAAAATAGGATTAGAGAGGGACATAACGAGCATTTAAGGCTTTTAACAACCTCTCCGGCCTGCTGCAGATGGGACCGGCAAAATCGCACGGAGGTGGCTTGGAGGTGGGTTCCGAACCCACACTCATTTTTTCTGATTTTCCCACCTTACCCGCCTCCTCGGGGCTGAGAAAATCGCCCCCCCTTGGTTCTCCCAGTATTCCAGTATGATTCCTTTTGCGTTTACCTAGGATTCAGCAGTGTGGCTTGGGGGAGCTACTTTTCTATAGAGGTAAGGTTGATAATTAGAGCAAAATTTTTGTCCAAAGTGGTGGTCGTCTGATGGCGCTGACATTTGTCAGGGCATCAGCAGCCGCCGTGTACCTTGCTCAGGAGGCCATTCTTTGTGTTAGCACAGGTAAGTGAGTAATGGCAGTCTATCTGATGGCTTGAGGGAATCACATCTGAGCTTGATTCTGTCCTTGACCAACATTCACTTTTGCTCAGGATGTGGGCAAGGCCACATTTTATTGTCCATTCCTCGTCTCCCTGAGAATGTGTTGGGGGGCACTTCAAAGGGCATTAACAGAGTTTAACTACACAATGTGGGACTGGTAGGTTTCCTCCCCTAAAGGACATCAGTGAATCAGCTGGGTTTTCCTAGTAATTTTTATTCTGGTGCTAGCTCACAAATGATCACATTTATTAAGTCCAATTTACATCTTGCCATGGTTACTAGCCAAGTGCCATAACCACGAGGCTACCCTACACAAGTGTAACTAGATAGCAATCTAGAGCAAGTACCTTGACAAATTTACCTTTACCCCCTCTTTACTCAATTGCACTGAGATCAATTTGATCATCCTTACCAATCCCATGACTGAAATCAGCTCATTCAGCATGGGAGAAGAATGGAACTTTTCAGGTCTGTATAGCACTACAACGTTAGGAGTTGCGTCTTCTTACTCAAGGGTGGGAGCGATTCTTATCGAAGTTTGAGTTCTTCTGCTAAGTGTGGAATACTCAAAATGATACCAGCGCAGTCTTTTTTATTCTTCCCCACCCCAATTCAAAACTCAAAAGCAAAATACAGGACAGAAAAATTGGGAGGCTGCAAGATTCCCATTCCACGAGCTGTGGAACATGCCATTCTCCTTGAGGAAGAAAGAAACTCTGAAGATACATTTCTTCCCACACCAAGTGTACCTCTTGGCAACTAATTACATGTATTAACACTCCCAGCCCTGTGGAAATAATAAGAGAGAGTCTGCACTGATTAAATCCAAATGAAGCAATGACATTTGCAAATTGTTCCGATTTTTCAGCATAATTATTCCCAGCATTATGTTATGAGAAGCATAGCTGGAGTGTTTGTAAAACATGTGATACCTGAAAAAACCTCAAATATGAAACTTAGCTGGGCTTCCCTGATTACTTAGCAGACTGATGCACAGACTGGTGTGCGGCACTGACTAGAAAGGTGAGTCATCTGATCTTGGCAAGGGCAGTGCTTGTGCCCATGGATACCCCGACTGGAAAAATGCATGTGTGGGACATGTGCAAGGACAAGGTTAGGCTAAGCCGTGATGCTCTCCACAGCAAAATAGCCAGCTGGCATTTCGTGTCTTGGCCAATATGTATAATGACACTTGGACAGGATACTAATTGGGTAAGGGCTGTGGAACTGTGCCCCAGCAAGTGTCAGCACACCCGAGACGTGACTGGAGAGAATGGGAAGGGGGAAAAATCACATCGTCCACATCCTTCTGACCTATAGTTCCAGAAATATAAGCCACTTTTCAATTTACCTTTCTCCGATGCAATATATATCGGCACACAGTGACCAGCACTTCACTTCTGAGTAACCGTTTCATGAACCATTCCCAACTTTCTCAGCTTCTCACTGTGGATTTTGATGTCCAAGATAAACATCCCTCTTCCTGCATTGTTCCCCACCCAATTTATTTATTCTGTGGAAATTGAACCCTTGGGATCATAATTTTTACTTGTGAAAATCAAAAATAGTGACCTCCACACTTGAGCTAAGTACATCCTGGCTCGGGACTGCTCTTTCTATATAGAATAATTTCAGATACTCAGTGACGACTGTAACCTTCTCCATTAGACAACTCCTTATGGTGAGGCCGTTTTCAGAACTGGTACACGCTATATTAAGAGTTCAACTACGCAGCATATTTGTACTTGGAAAAGAGACGAGCTTTACAATTAACTCTTGCCTTTAAGTGAAAGAACTACACTATTTTTGCCATATTCTTGTTCCTAACCTGGAAGTAGCACTATTTTTGGAATAGTTATGCACAATTATTCCAATATTTTTGGAGTTCATAATAAAATTCAAACAAATATTTAAAAATGAGTATGTTTTGTATAAGTATGTATGCTCTTGGTTTTAAATTAGGTCAATTAGCAACAGTCCTCTTTTTAAACAATATCACACCTGGGATGGAGCTTCCTTTCTTTTCTTCCCATCTTTACTTGGTGGATTCTGTTAAAACTGGTTACGTGCAAGTCAGTTTCAACAGAGAGTTTTGAGCTTGTGTGTTTGCAGCTGTACTGACCTGGATGAGTGATGAATTTTCCATCACATTCCTGGCTTGAGCTATGTAGATGGTAGAGAGGTCAGGAGGTGAACCACTTGT
Source organism: Somniosus microcephalus (assembly GCF_052327205.1). Classification (NCBI taxonomy): domain Eukaryota; kingdom Metazoa; phylum Chordata; class Chondrichthyes; order Squaliformes; family Somniosidae; genus Somniosus; species Somniosus microcephalus. The sequence continues at coordinate 122,543,217 of NC_140999.1, read as the reverse complement.
TGCAGAGTACCCCAGCCTCTGCCCTGCTCTTGTGGCTACGAAGTTGATATGGCCAATCTAGTTATGCTTCTGGTCACTGGTGGCCCCCAGGATATTGATGATGGGGGACTTGGTGATGGTGGTGCCATTGAAGGTCAGAGGGAGATAGTTGGGTCTTCAGTTGTTGGAGATGGTCATTCGTGTCACGTGAGTGTCAGTTAATGTTCCCTGCCATTTGTCAGCCCAAACCTGGATGTTGGCCATCTTCTTATAGGTTGGCATGAGCTGCTTCATTATCAGAGAGGTTGAAAATGGAGCTGAACACTGTAGAATCAGCAGTGAGAAGCCCCACTCCTGACCTAATGACAGTCATTGATGAAGCAGCTGAATATGGTTGAGCCAAATATACTGCATGGAGGAAGTCCTGCAGCAATGTCCTAGGGCTGCAATAATTGGCCTCTGACAACCATCTTCTTTTGCATCAGGTATGACTCAAACCACTGAGAGGTTTTCCCCTTGACCCCCACTGAAGTCATTTTGCTAGGGTTCCTTGGTGCTATACTTTGTCAACTGCTGCCTTGATGTTGAGGGCAGCTACACTCATCTCTCCAAAAACAGAATTAAACTTATAAAACTGACTCTTTTTTTCTTTGACTACCTTCATTGTAAGCGGTGTTTGATCCTAGCCCAATTGCTAGATGGATGGTTTGAATCACCCCCGCCTTACGAAAGTTCTATACCCGGGAATTATTATTCAGAGTGTAAATGAAATAAGTCACGGACAGGAATGCTTCGGTGAAAAATCAAACTTATATTTATTTGGTCTAACATACACTGGCTAAAACATGCACTACTAAACGAAATCACTGTCTCTGTGGAGAATAAAATCGAGGTTACAAACAACATTATACAGTACAAAACTGGGGACTATAACCAGCAGTAATTCCTTTGTTGCTATGGTGGACTCTAATTCCACCCCTACCAACGAATTACCCAGTCGCATAAACCCCTTCGCCTGGCTGAACCAAACGAAGCTCCCACCCCGAGTCGGATTAGCCCAAATACTTCACTTCTGAGAAAAACCCCTGAGCCCCTTACACATCACCCAGCTTGCCTGGGATATCTGGTTACCAGTTTGGCTCAATCGCTTCGCTCAGCGGCTTCTTCCTCTGGTACTTCTTGTTAGGTCGATCTTGGAGCGGGAGCGAGAGAGAGAATGGTGGGAAAGGATCTATCTTTGTAGGAGTCTGGCTATCCCTATCTTTCCCACCAATCTTTAAAATCCTTTTGTTTCTAAGCACTCTGGTGCTTAATCAGTGATGGGCTATCATCGGACCCATGAGTATTCCGTGATTGGATTAATGGTTCTAAGTCTGGGACATATCTTTCGGTCTTTGTGTTGGGAAAAACTGAGTCCTCTTTGGCTGGCTAGACTAATGGGTTCATTGTTCTGCTTCTCTTCTGAGATGGAGGTGAGAAGTGCTTTTGCATATTAGAGTGGCTTTCTAATAAGTTCAAGTTCAATGGCCCCCTTCCTTTTTCCAGGACTGTCGGGCGAACCCATACATTCTGGATGACTGACAGTTCTTTTGTCACAGCCAACTGCCATGCGTTCTCTGGAGTTTTAACAAACCAGTCCCCCACGCATCTGCACAGGGCGATCCCACCACAGGGAAAACACCCTCAGCCCATAAAGTCCACAAAAATATTCTTGACTGAGTGCATTCTTCAAACAGAGACTTTGTGATCTCTTCATCATTAATATTTTTATTTGGAAATCTCAACTTATCCCGGCATGCAGTTGAAAGGTTTTCCAAAGCTATCATTGTGTGCTGAAGGAAAACATCAAGTGCAATTCTGCTTACAATTCTAAGCAGGCCAGGCAGCATCTGCAGCGAGAGAAACAAGAGTTAACATTTCAGGTCGATGACCTGTCGTCAGAATTGGAAAATGTTAGAGATTAACAGCTTTTAAGCAAGTACAGAGCCCAGGAAAAGGGGAGGGGGTGCAGGAAAGAACAATGGGGAACGTCTGTGATAGCGTGGAGGACAGGAGTGATTAATTGACTAAAGGGATGATGGTGCAAGGCAAAAAGGGGTGATAACGGGACAAGTACAGAAACAAAAGATAGGTTCAGAGGAGGCAGCAATTGACAGCAAAAACAGAGGGGGAAAAAGCATGGAAAATCTGGCAAGGAGAAGAAGGCTCCCGTGGCCCAGGAATATGGTGGATAAAGATACATAGACCCCAGTCACTTCCAATCTGTTGTTGTTGTAACCAGTTACATTCTCTCTCGTTGGAGATAGTCATTTGCTGGCATTTGTGTGGCACATATGTTACTTACTATTTATCAGCCCAAGCCTGGATGTTGTCCAGATTTTGCTGCATGCAGGCATGGACTGCTTCATTATTTGAGAAATTGCGAATGGATCTGAACACTGAGCGATCATTAGCGAGCATCTAAGCTTCTGACCTTATGGTAGAGGGAAGGTCATTGATGGAGCAGCTGGAGAAAGTTCAGCAAAGTGATGGAAGGAGTCGTCAACAGTGCAATTAAGTGGCACTTACTCACCAATGCAGGCAGAGATAGATTGATTTTTGGACTCTAGGGGAATCAAGGGATATGGGGTTCAGGCGAGAAAGTGGAGTTGAGGTCGATGATCAGCCATGATCTTATTGAATGGCGGAGGAGGCTCGAAGGACCGTATGGCCTACTCCTGCTCCTAGTTCTTATGTTCTTATAACCAATGGCTAAGGGTGGTGCAATAGAAGTGGACCTCAGAGGGAAGATGGTAGATGAGGAAGGAGTGGTCTAAGTCCTCTGAGATTTCTGTTCTGGAGTAGGGGATCTGCTTTTGGGGTTTGGATTAAGGACAGAGTAGAAGAGAGGACGCTTTCCTCCAAACCTGGTCCATGCTGGGAATGCTTGATGTTGTAGTAAAATGTTCCTTCCTGCAGCTTGCACAGCTTTGATGCCCTTCATGTGGACTCACCCAAATTGCCCAGCTATATTTTATGGGGGGAAAATTCGGTTGTTTTGCGCCTCCCGCAACTAGCGCCTGGGCGTGGCACTGCCAATGCCTCCCGCGAAATTCAGCGGGAGGTTAGTGGTGGCGCTAACCGTTAGCGCCCTGCAGTGCTGCGCCACCGGCGATGATGTCATCGCCGTGGGCAGCGCCCCATTAGCGCCCCGGCCACGATCTTCGGTAGGGCCCCCTGACTTACCGCCGGATGCTATGTCTGATGGGGTCAGGGGGCCCTACCTGCAGCCAGGGAGACGCTATTTAAAGGCGAGGTGCCGGGCGGCCATTTTTGTTGCTGGCCGCCTGCCAGCACCTGCCTCCGCTGCCATCCCCGGTCTCCTGACCCGCCCCCCGCGGAATGCCAGCTGCTCTCCATGAGCCCGGCACTTCTCTTGAGTGCCGGGCTCTGTTGCTGGCACTCCAATCCCTGGTGGCCCAGCTGGGCCCCAGGTTGCGCTGCGCAAGGCCCCGCCCCTTTAAGAAGGGGAGGAAGGCCTGCAATACCGCAGCACGTAACGCCGGGATATTCCCTCGCAGTGCCCTAAGAGAGAGGGGCAGGGTGCTTCCAGTAGCGCCCCGCTTCCCTCTTGGGGCGCTACCACTCAATTTTGACCGCGGGGGCGCTAATTTTTCCAGTAGCGCCCCGGCGAAGTTCGCGCCCCAAAGGGGACGCGACTCAATTTTTCCCCCTATTTACTTACACCATTCCACTGGCACAAATCAACAAATGTGTCTGTGCCAGTGGTTAACTGGAGCACTTCTGTGGTGCACATGCTGATATTTTAAACTATGGAAAGCTGTGTTAAGATTAAGTATAGTAGAGGGCATTCTTCATTCCTTATGTAATGGAAGGTCATGCAGTCTTATTACAAAGCAGTCTTGCAAACCTAAAGAGCAGTGCAGGCAATTTAATATAAACTGAAGCCTGTTCCAGGAGCAATTCTTTCACCTCAGGTCAGAACACCTTCTCATTCCAAAAAGAACACCTTTCCATTTCACATACGCCCAGGTTAGGTAAAGCACAGTCATACGCTCTCTCCACACTGCTCAGTAATTGTATCTTCACCCCAAATGGCCATTTCCCGTAACAGCCAGCCCCTATGGCCTCGCTTCGTGAGTTCCAAATTAGAGGCAAGTTCTGCTGTGGAGTCAGGGCCAATAGAAATTGGCCAACAACTAACCAAACTTTTTTCACGTGGGACCCTTGCAGCCAATAGAGGGAGGAGAGACCTTCATTCCATCTGTCTCTGCGGACTCTGAACACATTTACTAAAGTGGAAGGATAATGTGTGAGCTTACTCCACTACCCAGTCCTCTTAAGATTTAATTTGTTGCTCCTAAGTGCCGGATATTTTGGCCATTAAGTTTCTCAGCCTTGCCAGTTTTGACCATTCTTTTGTTTTAGTTGCTGTTTTTTTCTTTCTGAGCTAAATAATGCATCGAGGAACTCGTGTCTCGATGAAAGTGGTTCCATTGTTGCGGTAACAATGACTAAAATTAAGTGTGACAGAAGCAGAGATTTGCTGTGTGTGGTTTAATTTGTCTTATACTATAGTTTCAAGCTCTGGTTATTACACTCCCAACCTCCTCTGTGGTACCCTGTGTTACACTGACCCTGAGACTAATGCGTTGTGATGTTCACAGAAGGGGGTTTCAGCTGTTTGTGGATGCTGCTGTTTTACAGATAAACGGAAGTTGATTACAAGACATCCTCTGATAGACAGATAATGTAGGATACGTAATGAGCTGAGGGATATCAAGGTGAGCAGGCTGACCTGTAACTCATTAGCCATAACTTCATGGCTCTGTGCTGGGTGTGTGATTTTTGTTAACCATCTATTTTTAGTTTTTCCTGATGGGGATTTGTATCTAGTCTGTATTGTGATTATTTTAAATTGGTTATTGCATGGCTGGAAGCAGCCAATCCAGGTGAAATACAAAACTTTAGCTGGAGCAGGACTCCCATTATACGGCCCACAGCTAAGTAAATGGTGTGACTTTGAGTTCCTTTCCTGTTTTTAAATACATCTGAGTATGCATGGCCATAAGCATGTTATGGGTGCTGGAAGCTTTCCTGCCTTATTGTTTACAAGGCAAAGCCCTCCTGAATGCTCTCAGACCCTCACAGCACCCCTTTCCCAATACCCCCAGAGCATGGGGGTCCTCTCTCTACCTCCTCCAACTCAGGACTCCCTCAGCCCTAAGATAATAGGAGATAGAGCGATCCAAAGCCCTAGGACCCTCTGTCCAGTGCTCACAGACTCTGAACCCTCCCTAGTCCTCCCAGACCCTGACAGCACCTCTGCCACATTTCACTACAGTGCTCCCACATGCACCACCTTCCTAGCATTTCTGCAATCCAGAAGTACCCCTCACCATTGCCACTCCACTCCCACTAGAGCCAGACCCAGGACCCCGCTCCTCAATATCCTCAGACAGCAACAATCCTTCAATTCTCCCTTACTTCTGACTGCTCCCAGACCGCTGCACCACTTACCCAACCCGCATGGATTTCGTCCCCCGCCCCCCCCCCCCTCAAAAGTTAGCATTGCTACATGTCTTCTACCTACCTGCAATCTGAAACATCTCTGCTATCTTCCCATGTATTCTGGACATTACAAAAACAGATGCAAACAAGCAAGTTATAAGATTCAGGATTTGCAATTTCCATGTAAAATATGGACATAATTTGAAGCCAGCAATATTGCTAATGTTCCCAATAGATAGTGCAATACAAACAAACGTGATTTATTCACCATAAAGCAGTGGTCCTGAAAATATAGTGAACATTGCTTAACGTACAAGAGCATACCCGTCGACTGGTAGAAACCCCAAGGGGGATTCGCTACTTCATTTTAAAAGACTTGTATTTAGTGCAAATCTGACCCACTGCAGCTGGAACACTTAGGCCAGAATTTTCGTTACCTGGGCGGGTCAGCGTAGCGGGTCGCGACCCCGTACTTGCTTCCATCCCACTGCAGAAATCAACTTTGCGCTAATGGGGCCTATTAAGCCGACCCTGTGCGTTACCCAGCCCTATTAAATGGTGCGGGTCTGATGACGTCATCGATGCCGCATTTTCAGCCGAGATATTTAAAGGAGCCACGGCCACACTGCATTTGAAGTTTCACCTAGGAGGATGCAGTCACTTCACTGGACATTTTGATTGCTCCAAATACTTGGAGACATGACTGCACAGAGACAGAGGGCTGCACCCAGGTTCTCCAATGACTCCCTCCATATGCTTGTGGAGGGAGTGGGAGCACACAGGGAGGTCCTCTTCCCTTCGAATGGGTGGAAGAGACCTCCCCAGGAGACAAAAAGAGCCTGGCTCCAAATGGCAGAGGAGGTGAACAGCAGGGATGTGTTCAGGAGGACCTGGGTGCAGTGCCAGAAATGTTTCAATGATCTCATTAGATCAGGAAAGGTGAGTACAAAGCCACACTCAACTTCACCCTGCTGTGCCTCTCATCACATCCCCATCACTCTGCCTTCCCAACCCTACTCCTGCACATCATTACTCACACCAACTTACCTTGCACATCCATTCATGCCTCTCTCTCTATCTACATACTCACATCCCCATCTTTCTAGCCAACCCTCACACTCACCCTCTTCCTAATGCAATCATGCCAACTAACAACACACAAGAAGGCCACTTGCATTGCCATCCCACTCCATCATAGTCACCCTCTAAAGATGTAACCCATCCATTCCTTACACTCATTTCATCACTCTCACTCAACCTTCTCTTCTTTCCCTGTATGCAGGAAAAGAGAGAACTGGAGGTGGACCTCCATCATTTGCCACTCTCACAACAGCAGAGGAGGCTGCATTGGAAGTATTGGCAGTGGCTGAGCAGCTGGAGGTGGGAGACAGAGAGAGGGGTCGTCTCAGCAAGCTGGTGACAGAATTACATATCAGACAGCTGCAGGGCATACACCAGTCACTCATATGGGGACTGATGTTATCAGCCACTGAATGGTCATCATGTGCATAGTGGTATTCGTACCCATTCTTCATATGACATCTCTAACTCATCTCTTTACTCTCCCACAGGTGCATCAAGAGCAACCCCCCCCCCCACCTGCCACTGTCCAGGAGGAAGAGGAAGACGACTTCTCAGAGGAGCTTCCAGCCTCTGAGGGCGTAGTGTCACCAGACATAACCGCACCCAGCACCAGCGCAGACACGCACACCTCGGTGGGTCCCACATGAGATAGAGTAGTGTTGTCACCTGGTGTTTCACAACTCACAAGTGAGCAAGAGCAGATGGTGGAGACAGGGACAGCAGTGGAGACTCATTGCCGCAAGGCACAGGATGCTCCCAGCTCTGCTCAGCTGCATGCAGATGCTGAGTCTCGGGGGCTATCCAGAAAGAAGGTGATCCTGGAGGTGCAGGAAGAAGTGCAGGAGGCTCTGACAGGTTTTGCAACCCTGATGTCTGCAAATGTTCAGAGAATGGAAGAAACCATCTCCAACATGAGCACCACTGTGTCGCAGGCGATGGCGACTGTAGGCTCTTCCATGGATAAAATGGCCACCTGCATGGAGCAGCTAATGCGCCACTCACAGGAGCACATGGTCTCTATGGAGAATAGATGGTTATCTGTGGAGAATAGATGGCTGTCTATGGAGCATAGATGGCAGAGGCTCATAGATCTCCTGTCTAGGAGGGATGTCAGCGTAGACATGGGTCCTCATGGCCCAACTGATATACAGCAAGGTGATCTCCAGCTCCTTGCTAGCAGGGAAGTGTGGGTGGTCCATGAGAGGGATGATGGTGAGGGGGGACATGGAAGTGGGGGCTCTTCTCAAAGCGCTTACGCTTCTCCCCCATTGCCACTCCCTCAGTCAGAGCCCAGGTGCCTCCTTGGACAGCGATGGCCGAGTCTGCCCCTGCACAGTCGCAGGAGGAGCAGACTTTGGTGGAGCCCACACAAGCTCCAAAACCCAGAGGACGTCCGCCAAAAGTGTCTAAAGAGTCACAGCAGGGAAGTGAGCAGGCTGCCTCTACCTCTGCTGAAGCCACAGGGGTTGCACCTTGTAGAAGCACACGTAAGAGAAAGATAACACACATGTAGATTCACATGGGTAGCTACTTGGGTGTTTTATTCAATGTTAATGTCAAGTTTCCGTTACTGTGATGCCAACCATAAAAATCTTTATTTTCACCACTTTGCGGTCTTGAACAAATTTGTGTGCACCTTTGGAAGTGGCTTAGTGAGTTGCAGTGAATGGTGAGACATAACGGTACCTCCAGCAATGATGGGAAGAGTGAAAGGAATGGCTTGGTCATTGTAGGGACCCTTTATGGTGTTGCTGTGGGTTGGTGCCAACCTGGCACAGCATGTGGCAGTCATATTTGTGTACTGTGTAAAGTTAAGTAAATCTGGCCATGTTGAGGCCATCCCTGGCAATGTGCTCAGGTGCTGGTGGGATCTGGCCCACAGGTTCCTCCAGCTCCAGCTCCTCCTCATCTTCCAGCTGATGCTCCTCCTGCTCCTCCTCATCTTCCAGCTGATGCTCCTCCTGCTCCTCCTCATCTTCCAGCTGATGCTCCTCCTCCTCCGAAGAGGCTGTGCGCTCAATGCCTTGCTCCTCAAGCAGTGCTAATCCGCGCTGCTGCGCTTTGTTGTGCAGGGCACAGCAGACCATGATGATTCTGGAGACCCTGGCTGGTGCGTACCGAAGGGCTCCTCTAGATCTGTCAAGGCATCTGAAGCGCTTTTTGTGTATGCCTATTGTCTGCTCTCTGACACATCTGGTGGAAATGTGGCTTTCATTATATCTCTCCTGGGCCTCAGTACTTGGTCTCCTCAAGGGTGTCATGAGCCACGTCTTCAGTGGATAGCCCTTGTCTCCAAGCAGCCAGCCGGAAAGTTTGTTTGGAGGAGCGAAGAGCGGAGGGAGGATGGACTGGCGCAGGAGAAAGAGTCTTGGCAGCTGCCAGGGAATTTGGCACACACATGCATGATGATCTTCTTATGGTTGCAAACCAGCTGCACATTGAGGGAGTGGAAGCCCTTGCGGTTGACAAAGACTCCTGGGTGATGATGGGATGGCCTGATGACCACAGGTGTGCAATCAATGACGCCCTGCACCCGTGGGAAGCCAACCAGAGTGGCAAAGCTGAGCACCCGTTCAGTAACACTGGCTTCATCAGTGGCAAAGTTGCTATAATTGGCTGACTTGTCAAAGAGGCCATCGGTGACCTGTGTGATGCATCTGTGGGCGGCCAACTGCGAGATGCCGCAAATATCTGCTGCAGATCCCTGGAAGGAACCTGAGGCAAAGAAGTTGAGGGCGTTGGTGACTTTGTCAGCCACTGGTAAGACATGTCCACCCGCTCCTCTGGGCTGCAGGTCTTGCTCCAGCAATCTGCAAATGTCTGTGATGACCTGGCGCGATAGCCTGAGCCTCCTTTGGCACTGCTGCTCCATCATGTTGAGGAAGCTCATCCTTTGCTTGTATACCATGTGTTGGGGTAGCACCTTCGGTGCGGTGCAACCCTGCACTGATGCCCTCTGTCCTGTGCAGCATCAGGTGGTTGAGGAGAAGGTTGGTGGTGTTGTTGTTGGTGTTGGATCCGTGGTTCAGTGGATAAATAATTACACGGATGCTGTACATAAACAAATAACAGGTCTTTACTGGAGGAGGGTAATCTCTAGACTGGGGTACAGAGGCATGCGCACAGCTTATATACCGGTGTGGTCACTGCCGGTACTACAGTATACAGGAGTTGTAAAAAGTAGTTCTGACTTAAAGCACATACACTACAATTCCTCCCTTTTTAGATTAATAATACCCCCTTACTATTCAAATAATAATTACATTTTTACATGTACATTCAATAACAAAAGTCCATTAATAGATTCAGTCTTTGGGGCGGCTTCCTGACCCTTTCGGGATAGCGCCTTTCCGGAGGTTCTTGTTCTTGGTGCAGAGGCGATTCTGACCCCCTTTCATCGGGTAGTTCATCGGGTTCCACTGCTACTGGGTCTGAAGTAGATGCTACCAGTATGTCGGGTTCATCCCCAGGTACTCGAGACATGGGGTTGACGCATTCCTGTGATGCTAAGATCTGATCGACGTGGCGTCTCACAATGTTCTCCCCGACATCCACTGTGTACATTAATGGCCCCTGCCTTGTACATATCGTTCCGGGTTGCCACTTCTCTGTTCGATAGTCCCGGGCCAAGACTGGTTGCTCTACATTGAAGCTCCTTGTCGGCTTCTCGTTGATGTGCTGGAATTGTTTGTCCTCAACATTTCTTCGCACATTTGGTCTGAGCAAATCCAGACGAGATCTCAACCTTCGGTTAAAGAACATCATGGCCGGGGTCTGGCTGGTAACTGCATGTGTCGCGTTTCAGTAGGCTAATAAGAAATTGTCCATCTTATGCTGCAGTGGAATTTCCTCGTCGCACATGGCCTTTATCGCCTTCTTAAAGGTTTGTACGAACCTCTCAGCCAATCCATTGGTGGCTGGATGATACGGGGCGGGTGTGTAATGCCTTACCCCATTCCTTTTCATGAATTTTTGGAACTCGTCCAATGCAAACTGTGGTCCATTATCAGAGCAGATCTGCTCTGGCAAACCGTTTCTGGCAAATATGGTCCGTAGGACTACAATTGTTTTCTCTGCAGTGGTTGAAGACATCTTTATCACCTCAGGCCACTTTGAATGAGCATCCACTGCTATTAAGAACATTGAGTCCATGAATGGACCAGCGAAATCAATGTGCACCCGTTGCCATGGAGAGGAGGGCCACTCCCATGGGTGTAGAGGGGCATGTGGTGGTGCATTTTGGACCTTCTGGCATCCTAAGCAGCTCTTAGTTAGGTCTTCGATTTGTTGATCGATTCCCGGCCACCACACATAAGCCCTAGCAAGGCTTTTCATTTTCACTCCCCCCAGATGACCTTCAAGTAGCTCATTTAGCACTCTCTCCCTTAACTTGGGTGGAATCACCACTCTGGATCCACACATCACTGTCCCCTGGCATACTGACAGCTGTTCTCTTCTGGATGAGAATGCTGGCAACAGTGAGTCGCCATGTGTTGGCCATCCCCTCACCGTCAATTCATATACCCGTGACAGCGTCGGATCATTGCAGGTCTCCCTCTCTATATCCGCGTTTGTTACTGGTAATCATTCAATTATCGATGAATAGAATATCTCGATAGGGTCCACTGCTGGTGCTTCCTCCACAGTAGGCAGTGGCAGGCGTGATAGCCCATCAGCGTTCCCATGCTGTCTCGTGCCTTTATATTCTATTTCATACTGATTCGCCCCTAGAAACAGGGACCACCTTTGTAACCGCTGTGCAGTCATTACTGGCACGCCCTTCTTAGGATTAAAGATGGAGACAAGTGTTTGGTGGTCAGTCAGCAAAGTGAACTTCTGTCCATGCAGATAGTGGTTGAATTTTTTTACTCCCCATACTAGGCTGAGGGCCTCCCTGTCAATCTGGGCGTAGTTGCGCTCGGCTGAGGTTAGTGACCGAGACGCAAAGGCTACTGGCCTCTCCAACCCGTCTGGGAATTTGTGCGACAGCACCGCTCCAATGCCGTAGGGTGATGCATCACATGCCAACCGAATCGGTAGTGCTGGGTTGAAATGGGCCAACACCTCTTTTGATGTGATCAATTCTTTACACTTCTGGAAAGCTCGTCTACGTTCGTCATCCCACTTCCATGGTACCCCTGTTTGCAGTAGGGTGTTCAGCGGGTGTAATACCGTAGACAAATTTGGTAAGAACTTGTGGTAATAGTTTACCAGCCCGAGGAACGACCTCAGTTGTGACACATTTTCCGGTGCTGGATCCTTGACTACTGCCTCAATCTTTTCAGGGGACTTATGTAACCCTTCTTCATCGATGACGTGGCCGCAATACGAGATCTGTTTCTGGAAAAACTCGCACTTGTGGCGATTAGCTCGCAGCCCATATTCTTTTAATCTGGCGAGCACCTTCTCCAAGTTAGCGAGGTGATCACCGTCATTTTCGCCCGTGACCAAGATGTCGTCCAAATAACACTGGGTCCCTGGAATCCCTTGCAGGACCTGATCCATCGCCCTTTGCCAGATAGCCGGAGCCGAGGCTACTCCAAACACCAGCCGGTTGTATTGATAGAGACCTTTATGGGTGTTGATCGTAGGTAATGTTTCGAAGCTTCTTCTACCTCTATTTGCAAGTACGCCTGGGCTAGATCAATTTTGGTGAAGTGCTTACCACCAGATAGCGAGGTGAAAATATCCTCAATTCGTGGAAGCGGATATTGTACCGCGTGAAGGACTGGGTTCACTGTCACCTTAATGTCCCCACAGATGCGAACCTTCTTTGGTTCCCCAGGCGTATTACTCAACGACCTCTTCATTACAGGAACGATGGGTGTAGCCCACTCGCTCCAGTCCACTTTGGACAGTACTCCTGAACGTTCCAACCCTTCCAGCTCTGCTTCAACCGCTGGTCTGATCGCATAAGGCACTGGTCTGGCCTTCAGAAACTTTGGGCTTGCATTATCCTCTATTTTAATTGTTGCTGTTATTCCTTTTAGTGTTCCTAGTCCCTCCTGGAACACTTCTTTTGCGTCAGTTAGCATTTTTGACAGTCGTCCAGGTGTGACGTCGTCATCCTTTTTGGCCTCCACCTTCAGTGCCTGTATGGAATGCCAATCTAAATGTATCTTCCGGATCCATTCACGTCCTAGCAGTGGTGGTCCTCCATTTGGCAATTGTCAGGGTTGGGGAGCCACGGGGCCGTATAAATACGAGGCCGTGCTCTCCGGGCGAGGTAGGTTCTGGACCCAAGTGCAGAAACCAAACAAGAGACACATATACCGTACTTTGTTTGAACTTTACTAGATTTACACATAGCTAGATTAACACAAGGGACACAGCAATATACATAAGAACTAGAGACAAGAGAACTCGAGACAGAAACACAACAAACATACATAAGAACTAGAGACAAGTTACAAGACAGCTAGTCAAGATAGGAACTCAGGACAGCTTCCATGAGGAAGCCCACTTGTCTATACTGAGCTTGCGACAAGCTACCACAAGGGGCAACCGGCTTGCTGAGGCTAAACTCCAGACAAGCTACCCCAAGGGTAATCGGCTTACCAATGCAAAGCTCAAGACAAGATCCCAATGGCTCCCACATAGCAACACGCTAGTCCAAACAGCACCTTACCAAGACAAGCAACTTAACAGAACAACAGACTTAAATACATCTTATATCCAGAGACAAGAACACAGACTTAGATACACAGCTCGAGAGAACTATGGCAGCCAGCTTGTGAAGGCAAGCTGCCATAGAGCAAAGGCTAGTCACACAGAGCACCTAGTCAAGACAAGTGACATTGTCAAGACTAACTCCCTGGTTCACCCTAGTGAGGACTGAGCACTGAGTGAAACAACAACAGAACTTATATACCAAGACACCAGGTGAAACCCATGAACAGCTAACAGGCTGTTTAAGAATTAACACAGAAAGCTAAAGAACAATTAACAAGGGAACAACCAAGTGAAGGTGCCATCTAGAGGTTAAAAAAAGGAACTGACTGGCACCCTCACAGCAATACATATCACAAAATCACAGAAACCCCACAGTGCAGATAGAGGCCATTTCGGCCCATCGAGCCTGCACCGACACATATCCCACCCGATCCCTGTAACCCCTACACCAACACATATCCCACCCTATCCCCGTAACCCCACGTATTTAATCCCCCTAACACTAAGGGTCAATTTATCATAGCCAATCCATTTTAGGTATTTCTTGACGTTTATATGTCACTTTCACCCTTATTTTTCCTTTGGGGTAGACTTTTTGCCCCGTATACGTCTTCAAGACAATCTCTGTAGCTTTCAAGGGTATATGTGAAAATAGCCGCTTGTAGTCTCTTTGATTTATGACTGTTAGAGCTGACCCTGTGTCCAATTCCATTTCCACTTGGACTCCGTCTATCTTGAGTGTAACCCAGATTGTCTGGTGATCCTCCATTTCGGTTACATTATGTAGTTTCAGACAACCCAGCTCCTTGCTTCTGGAGTCTGTGTCACTTTTCTGTTCGTCTGAACCACTGTCCATCACCTGGTGTACCTTTTTGTACTTCTGTGGCGATTTCTTACTGTTGGTTTTCTTCCCAGACCTGCAGACTCTTGCTATGTGTCCTGCTTTCCCACACTGTCTGCACACTTGGTCCTTGAACCAACAATCTTTCTGGTCATGTGTTGTTCTGCCGCAGCGATAGCACTTCCCTGTTCCATAGGTCATTTCGTTGGTGCCATATTCTTGCGGTCTCCGTTGTATCTCTGCAGCGCCCCTTGCGGCTGCTTCGTGTGATACTGCCATACTGAAAGCTTTGTCCAGCGTAAGGTCCTTTTCTGATAGGAGCCGTTTCTGGGTTCCTTCGCTTTGTAGCCCACACACAAACTTGTCCCTTAATGTGTCTGCTACTCCCGCTCCAAACTGGCAGCATTTCGATAGCTTGCGCAGTTCCGTTAGGTACTCAGCATTGCTTTCATCTTTGTGTTGGTTCCTTTTATGGAACTTAAATCGTTCTGCTATCAGCAGCGGTGTGGGGTTTAAGTGGTCCTGTAGGATTTCTACTATGCTTTCAAAATTCTTGTTTACTGGCTTCTCTGGGGTTATTAGATTTCGCAGTAACCCATAAGTTTTTGTACCCATGGAATTTAACAGAACCAGTGCTTTATTAGCATCTGGCACTTCATTCGCCCTGCAGTACACCTCAATACATTCCACATATGTCGCCCAATCTTCGACTTCATTGTCGAACGTAGAGATACTGCCACTCTTCGGCATCCCTGGCTGTGCTCTGCGCGTTCTTCTCTTGATATTTGTCGACGTCGCTCCGTCTAGAACCCGGCTGTTTCTTACCCTCTCTCCGGTTTGCAATATTTTTCCTCAGCGCCGCTCGGTGATCAACCCCCGGCTGTGCTCTGCTCTCTTCACCCTCTTTCTTACCCCGTCGACGCTGCCCGGCTCTCTCTGTCTGCCGTCGGTCGGCTCCAGCCGCCGCTGCTCGTGAAGGGTCTGCTCTGGACCTGTCGTCGGTCTATTACTGCTCGTTGTGGCTGGGGAACCAAGCCCGGCTCTCCACAGCCTCCCCAGCGAAGTTGGATCTCTGCCTGACTGCTGGGCGGTTGCTCGCGGTCGACGCCCGCGTTCCTCGACTCGACTTTTTGTTGTTGTTTTGTTTTATGTTGCAGGTAGATTCGCATCAACACTCGTTGCCACTGTTGGATCCGTGGTTCAGTGGATAAATAATTACACGGATGCTGTACATAAACAAATAACAGGTCTTTACTGGAGGAGGGTAATCTCTAGACTGGGGTACAGAGGCATGCGCACAGCTTATATACCGGTGTGGTCACTGCCGGTACTACAGTATACAGGAGCTGTAAAAAGTAGTTCTGACTTAAAGTACATACACTACAGTTGGCGCTGCTGGTGTTGGGGCTCATTGTGGTCCAATTCTGAGGACCAAGGTGTGATAGTATGAACGGCACCAATGCTGATGGAGTAGATGGCAGGTCAAGTAGAGGTAAGAGAAGCAATCTGTCAATGGAGTGATAAGTTGTACCAATGAGGTGAGACTGGATGGCGACTTTGCTGCAAACACTTGTAGCCTGTAGAAAGCTAAATGTGTGCTGGGAATGCAGTCAGCAACAGCTTCTGCCTGAGGAAAGTGATCAGCTGTGAGGTGGGAGCTTTTATAATACATTTCATGCTGTCATCTAATCAGCTGGATCAATGGCTACTTAACTCTCGCCTCAGGCTGACAGACATGGTTCCCAAGCTGCATGAATCCCTTGGGCAGCCAGGGAAATTTGAAAAGTAGGGTGAAAAAGGTGCCTAAGGGTCTGACAACAAGGTGGTAATAATTTAAATTAGGTTGCCCTCCTCTGCCGGTCGGGTTGCTGTCGCACTGGCAAATGCACCTGAGGGTAAACCACGTGGGGCGGGATCTTGGCGGGTTCCCAACCCGCTCCAACTTATTTCAAATTTCTCGCCCGACTCGCCTCCGATTGCGCCTGCACAGACCCCAGAAAATGTTGACCTTAGTTACAGAGACAAAACAATAACTAGTCCTTTGCAAGCAATTTACTGAACTAATTCACCCTGAGAATTTGCAAGCAACTCTAATTACCTGGATTTCCACTGGGGGTACTTGAGCAGTGGCCTTAAAGGGACAGGCCATATTAGCAGCTAAACATCAGTGGGGTTATTTTGGTGGAAGGGTGAAAAAAGGTGCTAAGTGGGTGCTGTGCTACTGAGACCCGCCTGTTTGAAAGTTTGGATTTAGCAGGTAATTTTGGTCCTAATTGCTGATTTCCATAATTTGAAGTTGCCTGGAGGTGCAAAAGCAGACACCTGCAGGGTTAGCACTCAAGCGCTGATTAGACACAATTTTCGTGGAGCAGTATATGAGGGCTCCACTCACCCACTTCCATTGAAAGTATAGGGTGTGCTGGCTGACACACAGCAGCAGATTTCAGGATGGCTCAGGGACCGAAGGCGAGGGTGCACAGGTTCTCAGATGCGACACTGGAGGTCCTGGTGGAGGAAGTTCTGAGCAGGAGGAATGTCCTGTATCCACGGGGCGGGAAGGATTCCACCTCGCCCTCCTGTCCCTGTCCCTCTCCTGCAACAGCTGGTCCTTCTCTGCCTGGCCTCATGTCCTCCTCCCATTCCTCCTGCCGACCAAGGGGGATCCCGAGCAAGATGCCGATGACCAAGCACTTCTTTTCTCCTGGTGACTCCTATAAGGTGGAGTAGCACAGCACTCACTCTCTTTAGGTAAAGTCCTCAGAGAACATCTGGAATAAATGTTGATAGAGTGTTGGTGAAGCCTTGATAAAGTGTCCCAGAAAGTCTTCCATGTGTTTCAAAAGTCCGCTTCAAACCTCCAGAAGCAAGTGAACAGTAAAAGGTGAAAACCTTTAAGTAGTGCTCGAAATCCTCTGCAACGACTTGTTTACTCCCAATCAGCAGGTCATTGTTAGGAGAGGGCGTTAGCTCAAGCGCGAGCCACCAAAATGCCGTGCAGCCTCCTTAATGAGTGCTCGCAGGCAAATTAAGTAACAATCAGCCCCTTAATGATCCTCTGGGCAGCCGTTCCTAGCACAAGCTTCAACTCCTTTACCAAGATGGCGTCTTGCATTAAACACTGGCTAAATCGGCACTTCAGCTTAAGACCCCATTTTGGCCACCTTGGAGGCTCTTTAGCACCTAAAGTATTCAGGGAAAATCACCCCCTACAATTGTGTGCTAGACCCAGACTACACATGGGCAAAGCCATGGGAGATATGTGTGTGTATATATATATTTATATATATAGTTCATGGTAAGTTGGAGGATATGTTGCATTATAAGAACAGGAACATTATTCTGCTGCTCAGGTAAAGATAGATCTGCCATCGTCGAATTGCTGTACATAGGCACATTGTGAGGTCAGTTAGAGGATAATTGCTTCTCTGTAGATTGGCAGCTGCTTGTAAATCTCCAGCTCTTCCCCAAGACCAGAAAGCAGTAGAACATGACTGGCTCTCTTTCTCTTTTTTTTGATAATTGTTGTCAATCCGTAACAGTGTGATGGGTGTGCGTAGTCACAAAACCTTTTACATAGACTCATGAACCTCCCATGGCACTGCTCACGATGAGTCAGTATTTTTAAAGAAAATGATACCATAATACTGATTTCAGAAATCCCCGATTGGGTTTATCTTGGTATAAGTGTCGAGATGCACCTGCTGGGAACCTCTGCTGCCGGCTCTGGCGGATTTTCTGGGGCCACGGGAGGTTTCCTGATTTTCCTGCTAATGGTGGGTGCCTGCACCTCTGGGGGCGTGTCTGTGACGCCGTAATTGTGAAGATGCCAGGAAGTCTGGTGGGGGTGGCCCGGCCAAGAGGGTAGGGAGGAGTTGGAGTTTCACAGCTGATCCTGGAATGAAGGTATAGCACCACTCCCCGTTACCTCTTTTGTGCAGAATTTCAGCTTGGATTCTAGGTGGGGCCCCTGTTGTGTCTCCTTGTGTTCTTTTACTATAAATAATGCAGACACTTTTAGCTCATTTTAGTTACTGCTTTTACTAGCTGTATTTCTGCTTTGTTTCTGTGCTGCCGCATGGTGCGGAGTGATACAAGATGTCCGACGCTGCACTGTGCACTGCCCGTGCACAGTGTGCCACATAGCAATATAACTACACCATATCAAAGTAGTTCCATACCAAAGTAGTTCCATTTAACAATGTGATACTATAACAATGTAACATCCCTCTTTCTCAAAAAACTAAAACATGAAATTTAACAATTTAAATTAACAAATATTATATCTAAACTATTATTATCAACTACAAAGAATCATGAGTTTTTTTATTCACGATATCGCTCAGGTGGTTGGATGTTGGCCCTCCATCTTGTGGATTTGGTGGTGACCATTCCTCTCTGCGGTGTTTTGGTGTGTTCCGCTCTCGTTGTTGTTGTTGCTGTCACCTTTGGAGTTGGAGTGTGTATGCTCGTGGTTGTTTGATTTGTAGCGCTTGTTTCTGGTGTTGTGCTGCTTGTGGTAGCTGGTGTTGTCAATGTTGCTGATGTTGTCTGCTGCTTATCCAGTTCAGGTGAAGGTCTGATGTGGAGTCTGTTCCGTCTGTATTGGTTACCGGGTTCAGTCTCTACGAAGTAGGATCTTGGAGTATCAGCTTTTCCAATGACCTTGGCTGGACTCCAGGTTTTCAACACCGGGTCTTGCACATGCACTGATTGTCCATTCAGCAATTCTGGTAGCGTCTTTGCATGTTTATCGTAATGTTTGCTTCCTACGATTTGTGCTTCTGCCAGCTTTTGTCTGAAGTCCTCCTGGTCCTGGGGAGGATGTATTTTTGCTGGCAGTGTAGTCTTAAACTTCCTCCCATTCAGCAATTCCGCAGGTGATTTCATGTCTGCTTTCAGTGGTGTTGATCTGAGTGATAGGAGGGCAAGGTCTTGGTCTTCCCCCATCTCACTGCTTTTGATGAGAGTTCTCTTGACAGTCTGGATCTGTCTTTCGATGAACCCGTGTCCCCTTGGGAAATGTGGGGATGAGGTTACTATTTTGAACCCATACTTTTCTGCCAGAGCTCTGAATTCACTCGATGTGAACTGGGTTCCATTGTCACAGATTACCTTTTCTGGGATTCCTTGTTCAGCAAACAAGCTCTTTGCAATCCTGGTGGTAGTTGTGGCTCTCAAGTCTTTCATCCTTCTCACAAAAGGAAAATTGGAATAGTAATCTGCCACTATGAGATACCATTCTTGATTGCACATGAAGAGATCTGCCCCAACAGTGTGCCATGGTCTTGACGGTATTTCACTAGGTATCATCTCCTCTTTCTGTTGTGCATTTCTGTATTTCTGGCATATACCACATGCAGAGACCATCTGTTCGATATTTTTGTACATGCCTATCCAGTATACAGCTGATCTGACTCTCAGCTTGCATTTTTCCATTCCCATGTGGCCTTCATGTATGAGATGGAGAAGCTGTGTCTGTATCGTCTTTGGCACGATGATCCTCGATCCAGCAAGGAGAATACCGTCTTCTACTGCAATATCGTCTTTAATCATCCAGTATTGACAAATTGTCGCCTGTACCTGCTGGATTCTCTCCAGCCACCCCTGTATTACTTGTTGTGTGAGTAGTTGCAACTCCTCATCTTTGCTAGTCTCATCTCTGATTTGACTGAGCTTTGTAGGGGTAACATTCACTAGGTGGTGGATTTTTACTGTTAGGCCCTCCACCTCGTGTTTCTCATATGGTGACAATCGAGACAACGCATCTGCTAGCACCATTTCCTTTCCTGGCTTATATTTAAGTGTGAAGTCATAGCTTTGGATCCTTAGAAGTAGTCTTTGCAGTCTTGCAGGTGTTTTGCACAGATTCTTCTTATAGATCTGTTCTAGTGGACAATGGTCACTCTCTATTGTAAATCGCCTGCCATATAGGTATGCATGGAATTTTTCGCATCTGTACACTACTGCTAATAGTTCTCTTTCTATGTTGGCATATCTCATCTCGGCTGACGTCAAGGCCTTTGATGCGAAAGCTATCGGCTTTCCTTCCTGCACCAGAGCTGCCCCTAGTCCTCTGGTAGAAGCGTCTACTTGTAGAGTGACTGGTTTTCTTCTGTCATAATATGACAGACTTGTTTCTTTGCACAACAGTTCTTTAACTTGTTTGAAATTCCTTTTGTGTGATTCAGACCACTGGTATTCGGCGTCTTCTTTCAATAGCTCTCTGAGATTTGTTGTATGTTCCGACATGTGTGGGATGAAAGAACTCATGTATTGGACCAAGCCGAGGTAACTCCTCAGCTCTTTCTTGTCTTTGGGTGGTTTCATTTCAGCAATCGCTGCAATCTTCTCTGGATTTGGCTTGATTCCCTCTGGTGTATAAATCATACTGAAGAATTGGCATTCCTTGACTTTAACTATGCATTTATCTGCATTTAACTTGATGCCAGCCTTCCTGGTACTCTCCATGGCCTCATGTAGGTGCATGTCATGGTCTCTTTCATCTGCTCCATAGATCTGAATATCATCAGCTATTCCTATAGCTCCTTCACAGCCTCTGTATGTCTCGTCTATTTTCTGTTGAAAGATATCTTGACTGACCTTTAGCCCGAATGGTAGCCGCAGGACTTTGTAACGCCCAAATGGTGTGTTGAATGTTGTCAGTGTTGTTGATTCCTCATCCAACTTCACGTTCCAATATCCATTTCTGGCATCTAGTTTTGAGAAAACCTTGGCTCCTGCCAGTGATGGCGTAATCTCCTCTAGCGTTGGGGTGGGATAGTGGTCCCTCTTTATCGCCTGGTTTAGATCTTTGGGGTCCAAACATATTCTGAGATGCCCGTTTGGCTTTTCTCGTACCACAATTGTGTTTACCCAGTCTATGGGTTCAGTGACCTTTACGATCACTCCCTTTTCTTCCATCTCCTTTAGCTCTCTTTAGCTTGTCTTCAGCTCGATGGGTACTTTTCGTGGAGCATGGATAATGGGCTTTACCTCTGGATCGATGGTGATGTGGTATTGGAAATCTCCGAAACATCCCACTGTATCATCAAAACATTCCGGATACATGTCTAGCAAGTATTTTTTACTCTTGATTTGTGGGCGGTTCTCCAGTGGGGTGTTGCTGTCTATCTTCAGTGGCATTTCCGTCAGCTCGTGATGCACTGAGATCAATCTCAACTTCTCGCAGCTGTTTAATCCCAGGATCGCTGGCCCCTCAGTGTCGGTGACATAGAACATGCAGTTGATGTTCTTTCTTTTATGTGTCCCTTTGATAAAGGTTATTCCGAGTTGTTTAATCTCACTCCCCCCGTATGCTGTCAGCGTGACATTACTTGCCTTTAAACAACCATTTTTCGGGTAGCCATCTTCTCTCAGGTTTTTGGGAAAGATCTGCTGGTACAGTCTCAATGGGAGAATGTTGCTCTGAGCCCCTGTGTCCAGCTTCAACTTTAAGTTGATGGTTTTGGGCCGTCCTTTGGTCTTTTTTTTGATTTGGATGATGGTGTGCAATTCTCTCCTCGGAGTATTTTCCACTCTGGACATCTCGTGAAGCTGTATCTTTATGGTTTTGATGTTTAGTGCATTGTCGTGATCATCATCATCATCCTGCTCATCCATGGCATGGATATTGTGTTTCTTTCTCTGGTTCTGCTGTCCGCCTTTGTTTTTGATGTATGTTCCTTCTTCGTTCTACACCTCTTTTCCCAGTGGTTTAGTTTGCCACATGCATTGCAGCTTGTTCCATATGCTGGTCATTTCCTCTTGTCTGTGTAATTGTGCGGTCTTCCACAATTTCTGCACATGTTTCCCCCGTTGTCATGTGTATGTCTTTGTGTGTTGTACTTTTCTCTCACTGCATCCACTCTGTTATCCGTCTCAGAAGCCGTCCGCATGTCAGCCGTTTGAGAAATCAGCGTTTTCATTTGCTGCTTCATGGCTTCATGAGCTCTCGCAGTATCTACAGCCTCTGTTATTCCGAGCTTTTCTTTTCCTATCAGGGCTTTTTGTACCTCTACATGTGCTGACCCCCAGCGCTGACCCCCATATTAGCTGGTCCACAAGCTTTTCTTCCATTTCCTTAAATTTACACTTGCTGGCTTCATTTCTCAGCCTTGTTAGGAAATTGTCAGCTGTTTCACCGGGTTCCTGTCTTAGACTCTGGAATTTGTATCTGTGTATACGGTGATTGGATTTAGGCTCTAGATGGTTGCTGAATTTATCAAAAATTGTTGCAGGGTTTTCATTTTCCTCTTCAGTCAGACTCCAGCTATTATACAAATCTAGACCTTTTTCTCCTGTCCACAACAGAATGTAACTAACCTTTTCCTCGTTGGTGGCGCCCTTCAGGAAGCTTTTGAATGTAAGCTCACATTTCTGTTTGAACTTGCGGAATGCTTCTACTATATCGTCAGCTTCCCAGTTCATGAGGGGTTGCATTTGCACAGTCGTCATTTTAGTTTCCCGTACGATTCACTCTCAAATCACCGCAGACATCGGCACTCACAATCAGCTCATAAAATCACTTTTCGTCTTATTCGTAGTTCGTATAGCACAATTTTTTACTCACTTATACCGCTGCCACCATGTTGTGTCTCCTTGTGTTCTTTTACTATAAATAATAGACACTTTTAGCTCATTTTAGTTACTGCTTTTACTAGCTGTATTTCTGCTTTGTTTCTGTGCTGCCGCATGGTGCGGAGTGATACAAGATGTCCGACGCTGCACTGTGCACCACATAGCAATATAACTACACCATACCAAAGTAGTTCCATACCAAAGTAGTTCCATTTAACAATGTGATACTATAACAATGTAACAGCCCCGATTCGGCCCCTGGTCTGACCAGAAATACCCTCTGCCAATCATACTCATGGCATCTCAGCAGAATACCATTTAATAAAATTGGAATGGAGTGATCAGTAACTATAAATCAGTGGCACTGATAATACTTTGTGCGTTACACATCCTAACCTCCCTATTGTTCTAAACTGGCTACAATCACTGTGAGCAATGGAATGGGAGACCCACTAGTGTATATATAGTTTTTACTTCATACTCCAACTAAGCACTGTACATCCTGGTGGGCCCACCATCATTAGATAGATCTGGGATGCTCCTGATAGAAGTGTTGCAGTAAGTACTATACCAGATCTGCATATTCATTGAGCTCCACCAGGGGATAAATTCATGTCATCTTGTGAACTGCACGGGGATACCTTGCCAAACGGTCCTGGCACATCGTGGCTCACCATTCCATTCCTTCACTTCTACAGGGAAGGGAATTCTGTGCAACGCGGATCCTGTGCCTACTAAATGCAGAGAGGGCGAAGGGAGGTGTGGTGCACTGCATTTTTGGAGGGTGCACTGCATTTTTGGAGAGTTCACTGGGCCGCATAGCAGCCACTTCTATTTGCCTTACTGCTCAGTGAATGAACTGTCCCACGCTGTCTCACATTTCAATGGCTGTCAATCAGACTCGTAATCCAAAGCAACAGAGTGACACACAGGTGGAGCTGGGCTGCCACCTGTCCTGTCTCAATGAACTGCCATGAGCATGAGCCCAGTGCTAGACAGTTTTTACACTCGTTAGCAGCTTTTGTTCACGGCTGCCTGGTGCTCCCAGAGCTTTATTTAAGCCGCGGAAGAGATGCATGTGGCTCGCAAGACACTGATTGCCCACCCATGTGTTAGAACGTAGCGAGTTATTCTTGCAGTACGCAATAAAAAAGAACTATAGCCATAGTTTTGTAGTGGTTACATGCGTGAACTGTTTGTGTGCAATAGGACTCGACGCCAAACTTTAAAGGTCAGGTTCTAGATGATGTTAAATATCGGATGTATGTAAATTCCATTACAGTAAGTATTTTAGAAATGTAGCTGCCGTTCTTCTTCATGATGGTCTAACAGCTGACGGTAGCAGCTGGCACTCGATTAACCAGGAATGGTTCACTTTGTAGATCACGATGCCCAGACTGGGGATAAACTAAAGAGGGTCACGCAAGGCACGAGGGAAAAATTACACAGAGAATCTTAAAATACCTAAGATTATTTATTCAGCAGAACAGAAGCAGCACTTACATAGAAACTCCAACTTAAAACATCAAAGATTTCAAGTAAAACAACAAACCGCACTTAGTCTAGCTGGAAAAATATTTACTTATCGTTCAAAATAAAAAAAGGAAAATTGAAATAAATTGATGTGAGACTAAGTGGTTCTGACAAAACCTTACATAAGCTCTGCCCACCCCCTTTAGGTGGCTCATGATGAATAATTTAACCAGTACTGTAATACGAGTGACTATTTTATTCAGAAATCTCACAGGAGACTAATACGTGAGGGGGAGGATACGGCAATAAAAGCGGAACAGTCAGATCACAACAGTGGCGTTGAAATTTTCTATGTGGAGGATTCCCAGCAAATGTTGATCCCACCCGCTCCCCCCCACACACAAGTCTTAAATTCTGAACCAAATGCATCAACCAGTCAAAGGCAAACATTACACAAAATGTGTTTTTATTGATGTGATGCAATGAATTCCCATGCTAACAAGTCAATAAATACAGAAAATGAATACAGATATCATGAGGCACCTGCCCAGATGGACAGAAATCTGACGATCTTTGGGCCCCGCTGGGATCTTTTTGACAACTCTGGGAGCCCCGTGCAACCCCAGATTGAAAATCTATGGATTTTATTAATGACTAAAGTGAAGGGTGACTGACTGCAACTGTTGATCTGAATTCTAAGACTATTATTGCACTTATTATTACCCATCATGGGAAGAAGTGTTTCAGTAAGAAAATGACGTTTTTATTGTACGCAAGGGATTTTTAGAAAAGCACGGCCGTGTTTTAAAAGGACTGATACATCTGAAGTTGACAATTTGAATTATGCAAAGTTTTGTTCCTTGTATATGCAAATTTTTAACCCATTTGGATTCAGAATGTTATTGCTGATCTCCGCCTTTTTATTCTCCCCAGTTTTTCCCCCTGCAGTCCTGGGTTGTTGACTCTTGCTGGGATACAGTTAAATGCCATAATTTAGGACATGAAATGACTATAGGGGATGTGCAATGCAGTCGACTGTCACAGTTTGTAGCTTTGGATCCTCCTGGCTGTTCAGTAAAGGAAATGGGCATCATCACTACAGACCAAGTACACATCTAAAGGAGACTGATCTCCATGGATTAACACTTCATTTTTTCTCTTTCTCCATGGGTGTCATAGGTGCCCCCAATGCTCCGGCCCTGATCCATGCTCCCCTCCCCACCCCAGTGCTCCGGCCCTGATCCATGCTTTCCTCCCCACCCCAGTGCTCCGGCCCTGATCCGTGCTTCACTTCCCTCCCACCCGATGCTCTGGCCCTGATCCGTGCTTTCCTCCCCCCACCCCTTCGATGCTCCGGCCCGATCCTCTCCCCACACCCACCCCAATCCTCCTCTGGCCCCGATGCAGTCTTGTCTCCCCACCCCTGCCCCCGCCCCCGCCCCACCGATGCTCTGGCCCCGATCTATGCCCCCCCCCCACCTCCCAGTTTTACGTTAACTGTGCATGAAGGACATATAATTGGAAAAGTTTACTGGAACCCAGCTCAGTTAGTTGTTACACAGATGTGCAACTGTCCGTTCCATGGAAATGCAATGAATTCCAACCCACCTATGATACCCAATGAGCCCCTGGCACTCAATACAAATTGGTCGACGCTCTCGGCAACCAGAAGAGAGATCTGACTTGGTCACAGCTGCCTCTGAGGGTACCTTGCTCTCATGCCACTCTACAGAACAAAGTATCCTGGGAGCAGGAGAGGGGATGGAAAGGATTTGAACAGTTTAACTGATAGATGCTGGTAAACGTAGCAGACCTGCTTTCAAAAGACCTCAGGGAAAGATTTTTGTCTTCACTGCCTGGGTGGTAATCTGGTGAGGTGGATTGCCCGTCCTTTATAGAACCCGCCCGATTTTCAATCCGGCGATTTCAGGCGGGTTCTATAAACAGCGTGAGATCTGCCCCACCAGATTACTGCCTGGGCGGAAAAGGTGCAAATCTACCCCTCAGTCTATATTTGTGCCCCTTAATCTATATTTATGTAATACTGTAAAGATGATGGGACCAGTACAAACTGGACGGTTTGCACCTGGGCAGGACCGGGACCGATGTGCTGTTGGGGAGGGTTTAAACTAAAATGGCAGGGGGTTGGGAACCTGTGCAGGGAGACAGGAAAGGGAAGCAAGGATAGAAGCAAAAGACAGGAAGGAGAAAAATAAAAGTGGAAGTCCGAGAAATCAAGGGAGTAAATCAAACATGGCCACAGTAAACAATAATTCTAAAAGGTCTAAGAGTGTTAAAAAAACAAGCCTGAAGGCTTTGTGTCTTAATGCGAGGAGCATTCATAATAAGGTGGATGAATTAGCTGCGCAAATAAACGGATGTGATATAATTGGGATTACGGAGACGTGGCTGGGAATTCAACATCCAGGGGTATTCAATATTCAGGAAGGACAGGCAAAAAGGAAAAGGCGGTGGGGTAGCATTGCTGGTTAAAGAGGAGATCAATAGTAAGGAAGGATATTAGCTCTGATGATGTGGAATCTGTATGGGTAGAGCTGAGGAATACCATGGGGCAGAAAACGTTAGTGGGAGTTGTATACAGACCTCCAAACAGTAATGCTAAGGTTGGGGGTGGCATTAAACAGGAAATTAGAGATGCGTGCATTAAGGGCACAGCAGTTATCATGGGTGACTTTAATCTACATATAGATTGGTCTAACCAAATTAGTAACAATACTGTGGAAGAGGAATTCCTAGAGTGTATACGGGATGGTTTCCTGGACCAATATGTCGAGGAATCAAGTAGAGATCAGGCCATCTTAGACTGGGTATTATATAATGAGAAAGGATTAATTAGCAATCTTGTTGTGTGAGGCCCCTTGGGGAGGAGCGACCATAATATGATAGAATTCTTCATTAAGATGGAGAGTGAAGTAGTTGATTCAGAGACTTGGGCACTGAGTTTAAATAAAGGAAACTATGATGGTATGAGGCGTGAGTTGGCTAGGATGGATTGGGGAGTGTTACTTAAAGAGTTGATGGTGAATTGGCAATGGCAAACATTTAAAGATCACATGGATGAACTACAGAATTTGTTCATCCCAGTTTGGCATAAAAATAAAACAAAAAAGGTGACTCAACATTGGCTAACAAGGGAAATTAGGGATAGCATAAGATCCAAGGAGAGGACATATAAATTGGCCAGAAAAAGCAGCAAACCTGAGGATTGGGAGCAGTTTAGGATTCAGCAAAGGAGGACAAAGGGATTAATTAAGAGGGGGAAAATAGTGTATGAGAGTAAGCTTGCAGGAAACATAAAATCTGACTGTAAAAGCTTCTATAGATATGTGAAGAGAAAAAGATTGGTAAAGTCAAGCGTAGGTCCCTTGCAGTCAGAATCAGGGGAATTTATAATTGGGAACAAAGACATGGCAGACCAATTAAATACATACTTTGGTTCTGTCTTCACAAAGGAGGACACAAATAAACTCCCAGAGACGTCGGGAAACATAGGGTCTAATGAGAGGGAGGAACTGAATGAAATCAGTATTTGTAGGGAAATGGTGTTAGGGAAATTGATGGGGTCCCCAGGGCCTGATAATCTACATCCTAGGGTACTTAAGGAAGTGGCCCTAGAAATAGTAGATGCATTGCTGGTCATCTTCCAAAATTCTATAGACACTGGACCAGTTCCCATGGATTGGAGGGTAGCTAATGTAACCCCACTATTTAAAAAAGGTGGTACCGAAAAAACAGGGAATTATAGACCGGTAAGCCTGACACCGGTAGTGGGGAAAATGCTAGAGTCCATTATAAAAGATGTAATAGCAGAGCACTTGGAAAACTGACAGGATCGATCGGACAAAGTCAACATGGATTTACAAAAGGTAAATCATGCTTGACTAATCTACTGGAATTTTTTGAGGATGTAACTGGTAGAATAGATAAGGGAGAACCAGTGGATGTGGTGTATTTGGACTTTCAGAAGGCTTTCGATAAGGTCCCGCATAAGAGATTGCGTGCAAAGTTAGAGCACATGGGATTGGGGGTAAGGTACTGACTTAGATAGAAAACTGGTTGGCAGACAGGAAGCAAAGAGTTGGAATTAACGGGTCTTTTTACCGAGTGGAAGGCAGTGACTAGTGGGGTACTGCAGGGATCGGTGCTAGGACCCCAGCTATTCACAATATATATTAATGATCTAGACGAGGGAACGAGATGTAATATCTCCAAGTTTGCAGATGACACAAAGCTGGTTGGGCGTGTGTGCTGTGAGGAGGATGCAGAGAAACTACAGGATGATTTGGACAGGTTGGGTGATTGGGCAGAAGCATGTCAGATGCAATATAACGTGGATAAATGCGAGGTTATCCACTTCGGTGGCAAAAACAGGAAGGCAGATTATTATCTGAATGGCAATAGATTGGGAGAAGGGGAAGTGCAACAAGACCTGGGTGTCCTTGTGCACCAGTCGCTGAAGGTGAGCATGCAGGTGCAGCAGGCGGATAAGAAGGCAAATGGTATGCTGGCCTTCATAGCGAGAGGATTCGAGTACAGGAGCAAGGATGTCTTGCTGCAGTTGTACAGGGCCTTGGTGAGACCACACCTTGTGTATTGTGTGCAGTTTTGGTCACCTTATCTGAGGAAGGATGTTCTTGCCATGGAGGGAGTGCAGCGAAGATTCACCAGACTGATATCTGGGATGGCAGGAATGACGTATGAAGAGAGATTGGGTCGATTAGGTTTATATTCGCTAGAGTTTAGAAGAATGAGAGGGGATCTCATTGAAACTTATAAAATTCTAACAGGACTAAACAGACTAGATGCAGGAAGGCTGTTCCCGATGGCGGGGGAGTCCAGAACCAGGGGTCACAGTCTAAGGATATGGGGTAAGCCATTTAGGACTGAGATGAAGAGGAATTTCTTCACACAGAGAGTGGTGAACCTGTGGAATTCTCTACCACAGAAGGCAGTTGAGGCCAATTCATTAAATATATTCAGGAAGGAGTTAGATATATTTCTTAAGGCTAATGGGATCCAGGGATATGGGGAGAAAGCAGGGACAGGGTACTGAATTTGGATGATCAGCCGTGATCGTATTAAATGGCGGAGCAGGCTCGAGGGGCTGAGTGGCCTACTCCTGCTCCTATCTTCTATGTTTCTATGTTTCTATGAGTGGAGTAGTGGTGGGGATTGGTGGGGGGGGGCGCGGTGGAGCAGTGTGTTGTTCTGAGACTGAGCTAAAGGTATATGTAACAATAACTTGCATTTATATAGCGC
This sequence comes from Somniosus microcephalus, assembly GCF_052327205.1. Classification (NCBI taxonomy): domain Eukaryota; kingdom Metazoa; phylum Chordata; class Chondrichthyes; order Squaliformes; family Somniosidae; genus Somniosus; species Somniosus microcephalus. Next base: position 122,513,801 of record NC_140999.1, on the reverse strand, counting down.
CTTTAACATAATTTGAAAAATACTATTGTACACTATCTTATCCTGGCAATGCCTGACCTGGAGTGTTTGGTACTGCCATTAGCTAGGAAGTAACAAGAACACTCTGGTTTTAGTTTAATACATAGAAACTATGCCAGGGTACTGGTTGAACAGTCATTTTTTTTAACACCATGTAAGGTTTAAGTGCCGGGGGTGGAACATGAGGCTTCCTCAGTTTTGTTTAGAGCAGATGGCACAGTTGTAATTGTTCACATATCTGTAGATAATTGTGACAGTATACTGTGGGAGTACCTTCACCACACGGACTGCAGCGGTTCAAGAAGGTGGTGCCAATTAGGGATGGGCAATAAATACTGTCCTTGCCAGTGATGCCCACATCCCATAAACAAATTTAAAACAAAGCCCCTCTTAGTGTACAGCCTAAAGATTGTCACAAGACTTTGTCCTGAGCTTCTGGCTATTTCATACTAACCCTGAGGTGTATTGCACTTTCATGTTGTAAATTAATCACTAGAGGGTCCTTTGATGGAAGTAAGCATACTGCAGCAATTACAGTCCATGGTCTCCTCTTATACTGGAACGTTATAGCTTTGGGAGAATATTCCAGAGGGTTTGAACTAAAAGCAGCTATTGCATTACCACACCAACCTGAGTGGTTATTTGGACATAACAAGCCATGCTGTCAATTTAGGCTTAAACATATCCTTATCTTTAAGCTTACAACTGAAATATTCCTTTGCATGAAGCAGCTTTTGCATGAGTAAGTTGCTCTGCAGTGGTCATTATATTGAATGATATTCCATTCTGGTCTCATTGAAGACAGTAAACGGATCCTGTAGATGTTCTGTAATAAAAAAGTACCATACGTTTAACTAATGGGACTGATTCATTGTGCAGACAATATTGTAACCTTTGTAGAGTGTGGAATAGTTACAAACACTGGAGGCTCAAATCACTGGGTATCAACTGGCATTTGTGCAACAAATTAAAAAAAAACACCCACAGCACAGAGTTGGTTTTTCCTTTGTAGATTTCCTGAATCAAACACAGTGTAATTTATACAACCTGATCTTTAATATTGCTCTTCATCTTTGAAGAAAAGTGGAAACTAAATTATGTGCATATAAGGAGGCCTCTCCTATGTATGTTACTTGAGGTACCTACTAGCTGTGGCTCAATGGTAGCACTCTCACCTCTGAGACAAAAAGGTTGTGGGTTCAAGTCCTACTCCAGCGACTTGAGCACAAAATCTATGCTGACACTAAGGGAGTCCTGCACTGTCGGAGGTGCCAACTTTTGCATGAGACGCTAAACCGAGGTCCCGCCTGCTCTCTCAGCTGGATGTAACATGTCCCATGGCACTATTTCGAAGAAGAGCAGGGGAGTTATCCAAGGTGTCCTGGCCAACATTTATCCTTCAACCAATATCACTAAAACCAGATTATCTGGTCATTATCACATTGCTGTTTGTGGGACCTTACTGTGCGCAAATTGTCTGCCGCATTTCCTACATTACAATGACTACACTCCAAAAGTACTTCATTGGCTGTGAAGTGCTTTGGAGCTTTATCTGTCTTTCTGTTAAGGGATGTGTTTCATTGTCTTGATTGCCATTTAAATCCATAGTTACTATATATTACAAGGTATCTGGCTTACTAATTGGTACGTGAGGTAAAGGGGATCTCTTGAGCATAAATGGTGGTATCACTAAAAATTGCTGATGAAGTAAATGACCAGTTACTTCTCACAGAAATGAAAAAGGAATTGGAAGCACTGTTGGAAAAATCTATTCTGAACTTGATGAAGGGGACATTAAGAACATTGGAATTACAAACAAGGTTTGCACCATTGTGCACACGTTGAGAAAACTGGCAGTTTGTTAAAAATGTACTTATAATCCTTACTCCCAAGACAGCTTGGTCTTAATACCACAAACATTTGGCACAGATTTATTTGAAATCTTAATCTAGTCTTTTTAAAAAAGAGTTTGATGTCCTAAAGATAAAGTTACTCCCCTGTGCTTTAACTGAGAGGGTCATGGTTCAAGGCAGTAACATATCTCTTCATATCATTAATTATTAAGATATTGAACACTATACCACTTGTTCTGTGGCATCATTCAGTACTTTGATTTAAAAAAATCAATCATCTGGTGGTTTAGAGGTTTGTTTCAGATCACATTGTGGTAAAACAAATATCCAAAATTAGAAGACTAGCCTGTCACCTCTGGTACCTTGGTCTGAATCCAGCTCAGAAGATGCAATGAGTTCCCTTGCTGTAATGGGTTTTACCTAACTTGTGTGAAATGAATTTAATCCATCTCAATCCGGTTGCTAGTGGGAGGTAAGTCAATGCATCAAAATGCCCCAAGATTTGACACAAATCTGTCAGTCTTACCCAAAGGCCATTGTGCTATCTTTTATTCAAGAAGTGTACATTAAAAAAAAACAGACTGTTCATCACTTGTTGTATGTGAATATGAATAACACGTGTTGTCTTGGTATATCCAATCATTTCAGCCTCTGGAATGGAACATGATTGAAATGAGGCAGCACATTTTTCTTTCCCCTCTTGGGCTTGAGTTAATATCTTGTCTAAACAGATAGGATGAAAGTTTCTTTTCTCTACCAGCTGCCTTACACAAAATGGGTTTGGACAGACTCGACCTGTTTCCCATTAAGTGTGATTCACTAATTGACCATTTTACTGAGGTCACAAGAATGGTTGCTACAGGAACATAGAAATGTTATACTTGTCCCCTCAAAATTCAGTGAACTTATCCAGTAACTATCTGAGCCATAAAAAACAGTAAAATATAAGGTTCAGTCGCTGATCTAGGCTGAGTTAACCAGGCAGTGGTAGGGTTGCTACAATAGCCTCAGCCCAATAGATGGTTGAATGCATGCTTTACATAGGAAATATGCTCTCTAACTTCCAATGTTCAGTCTGAATACACCAGCAATATGGGGCCAATCTTTGCCCTTTTTCCTCTCATGTATAAATAGACTAGATGTGAATTCTACGATATATGTACAAGATTTATAGGATGCCACATCAGTTTGCTCTGAAATGCCTTAGTACCAGTCCAGAGTAATTTGATAGTTACACCACAGTCAATTAACATAGCATACAGTACAACCCAAGAGCAATGAGTTGATTCCCTCATGCCAGAGTTATTAAAGACAGAGTCAGATATTGTAAATACTAAATTTTATACACGTCTAATGCACTGATATTCTCACACAATGAAACATCCATCTATTGAAGGCATTTGATTAGGTCTTCCCTTGAGGCACGTGTTTGATTAGTGATTAGTTAATTGTTAGCATTATGTTGCACATAATTTGTATAAATTAAAGTTAGTAAGAATTTAAGTAGAGATTATAAAACTGGCAGAGATTTAAATTATTTATCACCAGTGGACTTTTCTGGTCCACCGCGCTTCAGCAGAACATTTCAGTGCATTTTCATCTAATCCTTTGGTCGTTCAACTTTGTGTTCAACTTCATCTGAGATGCTCCACTTTCCCTTTGCATCTTTGTCTTTGATGTCTTGTTCTAATCTCAGCCGCGCACTGCGCTCAGAGGCATGCCATTAAATAGCATGGCATGACACATAACAAATTTTACTTCTGTCACTTTACTACAATGACAACAGCAACTGTGACATCCAGTGGCTCAGTTGGTAGCACTCTCATTTCTGAGTCAGAAAGTTGTGGGTTCTTGTCCCACGCCAGAGACTTGAGTACAAAAATCTAGGCTGACACTCCAAGGGAGTGCTGCACTGTCAGAGGTGCTGTCTTTCTGATGAGATGTTAAACTGCTCTCTCTTAGGTGGACGTAAAAGATCCCATGGCACTATTCTGAAGAAGAGCAGGGGAATTATCCCCGGTCTCCTGGCCAATATTTATCCCTCAATCAACATTAACAAAAACAGATTATCTGGTCATTATCACATTGCTGTTTGTGGGAGCTTGCTGAGCACAAATTGGCTGCCGTGTTTCCTACATTACAACAGTGACTACACTTCAAAAGCACTTCATTGGCTGTAAAGCGCTTTGGGACGTCTGTTGGTCGTGAAAGGCGCTATATAAATGCAAGTCTTTCTTTTTCTTTCAACAACAACTTGCATTTATATAGCGCCCTTAACATAGTAAAACATCCCAACGCACTTCATAGGAGCGATATAAAATAAAGTTTGACACTGAGCCACAAAAGGAGATATTAGGGTAGATGACCAAATGCTTGGTCAAAATGGTAGGTTTTAAGCAGCGTCTTAAAGGAGGAAAGAGAGGTAGAGAGTAGAGAGGTGGAAAGATTTAGGGACAGGATTCCTTGGCAGCTGAAGGCATGTCCGCCAATGGTGAAGCGATTAAAACCGGGGATGCTCAAGAGGCCAGAATTCGTAGAGTGCAGAGATCTCGGGGAGTTGTAGGGCTGGAGGAGATTGCAGAGATAGGAAGGGGTGAGGTCATGGAGGGATTTGAAAACAAGGATGAGAATTTTAAAATTGAGGCATTGCTTAACTGGGAGCCAATGTAGCTCAGCGAGCACAGGGGTGATGGGTGAACGGGATTTGGTGCGAGTTAGGCCACGGGTAGCAAAATTTTGGATGACCTCAAGATTTCAGAGGGTAGAATGTGGGAGGCCAGCCAGGAGTGAGTTGGAATAGTTAAGTCTAGAGGTAACAAAGGCAAGGATGAGGGTTTCAGCAGCAGATTAGCTGAGGCAAGGGCGGAGACGGGCGATGTTACGGAGGTGGAAATAGGCATTTTTTGTGATGGTGCGGATACGTGGTCAGAGGGTCATCTCAGATTCAAATACGACACCAAGGTTGCAAACAATCTGGTTCAGCCGCAGACAGTCTAAATAAGGCTTGAATTAATTCATTAATATGCACATCTAAAATACTAGTAACCATTTTCTTGCAGGTGATCTTTATAGATATCAACAGGATTGTGGCTTCATAATGTGATAAATTGATCTAGAGTTATTTTCTGATTTGAGAATGTCAAAATAGAAAGTCAGAATGGCTGCATTGTGGAAGGATGTTTTCCGAAGAGAATCAACTGTTGTGCTCACAACACACTTAAAATTCATCTGTCTTAATTTCTAAAATCCTGCTAACTCTGACGCCATGATTTTGCTGGCGCTCAGAGAGCAGGTTCGGAGGCAGATCCGCTGTCAAAATTGAAATGGCTGACAGCGGGTTGGGAGCCACCCGCCTCCATGTAAGCTTCCAAAGTGTCGGATCTGCGATTTCAGAACAGACCTGTGTCTAAGCGGCGGGGGAGGCATTTAAGATAGTTAAATGCTTGTTAACTACTATTTTGCCAGCCTATTTCTATTTTTCCACTTTTTCCACATTGTTCGGAGATCACATCAGGTAAGTAGGTCAGGTTCTCTATGTCTCCCCATTGCCGTGAATAGGTGACAGCTGCAAAAGTGTTATAAAAGCTACCGTTTCACAGCTGTTCACTTTACAATGAGCCTTCAGGACTTGGAAGACACTTTTCAGCTTTATGCAGTTTGGAAGCGTTTGGAGTAAACTCTCTGTCCACTGTCACCTCCTTGGATCAAGCTCTCTCACCATTGACAGATCGCTTCTGTCATCTCAACTTCTGTGGCCATCTATTCCAGCAACATCGGTGCCCTTGAAAAAATCTCACCTTGGTCCTCTGAATCCCTCCATGATCATCCCCAACACCAACATCACCAGGCATACCAACAGCACCAACAACATCACCAACCTTCTCTGCAATCACCTGATGCTGCACAGGACATAGGGCATCAGCACCTGACCATATTGTTGCCAGGGATGGCCAGTTTTACTTCACTTGATGCTGTACCATGGCTGCCACATGATGCGTCAGGTTGACATCACCCCACACCAGCACCATAAAGCATCTCTACAATGCCCAAGCCATTCCTTTCACACTCATTACAATTGGTGGGGGGGGGGGGGAAGTTATGTCTCAACATTCACTGGAACTCAATAAAACAATTGCAAAGGTGAGCACAGATCTGTCCAATAAGGTTAAGTGTTGAAAATATAGATTTCCATGTTTGACAACACATAAACAGAAACTTCACATGAACATTAGCTAAACCACCTAATGCCTACCTTTGTGTGTTGTTAGTTCGTATGCTTGCAATAGGATGAGGATGAGTGAGAGGGGTGGCTAGTGAGATGGGGATGTAATAATGTAGATAGAGAGGGATGGGTGGAGGTGCAAGGTAAGTTGGTGTGAGTAAGGATGTGCGGGAGTAGGGTAGGGAAAGCAGAGTGATGGGGATGTGATGAGTGGCACAGCAGGATTTGGTTGAGTGTGGCATGGCAGTAGCGTTTCGTGATCTACTGAGATCATTGAAAGGTTTGCGCCACTGCAGCCTGGTCCTCCTGACGACATCCCTGCTTGTGCCCTCCTGCGCAATGTGCAACCAAATGCGTTGATCTCCTGAGGAGGTCTCTTCCGTCCATGGGAAGGGAAGAGAACCTCCCTGCGTATTGTGACTCCCTCCATAGGGAGTCATGGGAGAGCCTGGGTGCAGCCATGTTTCATTGTGCAGTGCGTGTCAGTGTTTGCAGCACCTCAATGCTGCAGAACACTGACAGCACAACTGTCAAAATCAATTTGGACATGGCCCCTTTAAGGAAACTGGCTGATGACGCATCATCAAATGATGTCATCAGATCCGCTTCCTTGTAATTGGCCGGGAACCTCGCAGGGCGGGCTTAACAAGCCCTATTAACATAAAATCACTTGGAGAGTGCGGGCTGCAGTAGGCAGCGGGCTGGGACTGCTGACACCGACCCTGGCCGGCCCAGTTGGCAAAATCATGGCCTGAGTTTTGATGTAATGGATGATATGGAATGGCAGATGGCTGAGCTTAATGGTTCATGACAACAGTATATAACAAAGTGACCACAACCAACTTCAGAAACTCCAACTCTAGCTTTAGGATCATCCAAAAGAGCTTGATGTATTGTAGGCAGCTGTCACAGTGCCTCGTTTCCTCAAAGGATCCATCTTTTAGAAGTTTGCCCTAAGCAATAGGTACACATTTGCAGTTGTACATTAGGTTTAGTCCTCCGGCTAGTTTAGTAAGTGGTTGTTCTACATTTAATCACTAAGTAGACCATCTGTCTTGTTTGGTTAGACTCTCACTCATGCATTAGCAGCTGACACTCGCAGAATATGTGACTATGGGTATTTATGCTGTATTAGGGTTATGCATTGAGGTGCTGCAAACACTGACACGTACTGCACAAAGGCACATGGCTGCACCCAGGCTCTCCCATGACTCTCTCCATATGTGTGAGGGTGCCGGTTAGTTCCCTCAGTAACCCCTAGATGGCACCTTCACTTGTTTTTTTACCTTTGCTAATTGTTACTAGTTCCTCCTGTGTTTATTACTTAACTGCCTTTCATCTGGTTTATGGTTTCACCTGTTTTTGCTTGTATTTAAGTTCTGTGGTTTCTTCCCTCTGTGCTCAGTCTTGACAAGCCATTTGCCTAGTGGTAGCTTGTCTTGAGCTCCTATGTTTGTAACTGTTTACCTGTGTGATTCTAGTAAAGTACTTTTATTTAAGACTGCATACCTGCTTCTCGCCTCGTCTGTCTGCACTTGGGTCCAGAACCAGCCTCGCCCTGACAGCAAGACTGAGCCAGTATGGACCCAGCAGTGATGGAGGAATTTCGTTCTATTCTCTCCCATCAAGGTGCTTTCCTCGGCTGCCTTGAGCAACTTCTCCAAAGCATTTCGGACAAGGTAGATACGTTGACTCAGACCATTCAACACCCAGCCGCTGTGGCTTCTGCTCAGGATGTTCCTCCTCAGTCAGTTCCTTTGGGTGCTACCCCACCGGTCACCGATCTCCAGACCCACCGAGAGCCTCGCCTACCCGCGCCAGAGCGCTATGACGGTCATCCGGGCAAGTGTCGCGGCTTCTTGACCCAGTGCTTCCTAGTTTTTGAACTCCAACCCTCCATGTTCCTATCACCCCGCTCTAAGGTAGCGTTCATCATATCACTACTCTCGGGAAAAGCTCTTGCCTGGGCTACCGCTATCTGGGAGCAGCAATCTTTCGTCTGCTCGGACATTCTCCTTTTCGCCGAAGACATGAGCAAAGTCTTTGACCATCCTGTGAGTGGACAGGAGGCAGCTAAGAGACTTTTGAATTTCCCCCAGGGCAACTGCAGCGTAGCTGACTTCGCCATTGAGTTCCGCGCACTCGCTGTGGAAAGCCACGTTTCTTCATGGCCTCTCCGAATCTATAAAAGATGAACTGGCGTCCAGAGAGGTTCTGGAGGACCTTGACACGCTCATCTCCCTTGCCATCAGAGTGGATAACCGCCTCCGGGAGCATGGTAGAGAGAGGAGATTCACTACTTTCACAGAGGTGAGATCTTCCGGTGTTTCGAATCTGACCAAGAGTTTCCAAGTACCCCCGAGTCCACCTGTTAGTGTCGAAGAGGAACCTATGCAACTCGGCAGAACTCGGCTCTCCCAGTTTGAGAGACAGAGGAGATTGAGAGAGGGGCGTTGTCTTTACTGTGGCCTGTCTGGCCATCTCAGAGCCACATGCCCTGAGCTTCAGGAAAAAGCCAGGAGGATTGGGAAAATACTGACAGATCAAATCCCTTCTCCTACCCCTTCTGTCTTCCAAACCCTGCTTCCCGCTTGTCTCTCTTGGGAGGGACAACAGTACAACCTCCAGGCGTTTGTCGACTCCGGGGCCGCTGGCTGTTTTATTGATGCCACCCTTGTGCGCAACCTGAAAATTCCTTTCTCCCGCCTTGACAAGCCTTTACAAGTCACCGCCCTCGACGGCAGGCCCCTTGGTTCTGGGCGTATTCATTATATCACCAGAGTATTACATGTCCAAGTAGGGGAGAGGCATCAAGAGTTGCTGCAGTTTCACCTTATCGATTCACCTGAGCTCCCTCTCGTTCTTGAACATCCGTGGCTCTCTCTTCACAACCCTCACATTGACTGGACTACCGGGACTGTGCTGGAGTAGGGTCCTTCATGTCTAGCCAACTGTCTTAAGGTCTTCCCTAGTCTGCCCCGTCCTTCCTCTCCCGAGCCAGCTGATCAGCTGGACCTTGCTCATGTGCCCCCTGAATATTCGGACCTCCATGCTGTGTTTAGTAAGAGGCGGTCCACTACACTCCCCCCACACCGGTCCTACGACTGTGCCATTGATCTCCTGCCTGGCACTAGCCCCCCTCGGGGTCAGCTCTACTCTCTGGCCCTGAGAATGTTTCCATGGAAGAATACATCAAGGAAGCCCTCGCTACAGGTTTCATTCACCCTTCCACCTCCCCAGCAGGTGCTGGCTTCTTTTTTGTAAAGAAGAAGGATGGTGGTCTCAGGCCTTGCATAGACTATCGGAGGCTTAACAAAATTACCATTAAGAACCGCTATCCTCTCCCTTTGATGTCTTCAGCGTTTGAGCAGCTGCAGGGAGCTACCAGCTTCTCCAAACTTGTCCTCCGCAATGCGTACAACCTGGTCCGCATTAGGGAGGGGGATGAATGGAAGACTGCCTTTATCACCCCTAGCGGTCACTGGGAATACCTCGTCATGCCCTTTGGTCTCAATAACGCTCCTGCTGTCTTCCAAGCTCTGGTCAATGACGTGCTCCTGGACCTGCTGAACCAGTTCGTGTTTGTTTATTTGGATGACATTCTCATCTTCTCAAAGTCCCCCCAGCAGCATGTCCAACACGTCAGACGGGTTCTGCAGAGGCTCTTGGAGAACTGTCTCTTTGTCAAATCCGAGAAATGTGAATTCCACGTCTCTAAGGTCACCTTCCTGGGCTACGACATCTCCTGTGGAAGCGTCCAGATGGATCCTAGCAAGGTTCAAGCTGTCTTGAACTGGCCGCGTCCCACGTCGGTTAAGCAGGTTCAGCGGTTCCTGGAATTTGCCAACTTTTACAGACGCTTCATCCGCAACTTCAGCTCCCTTGCCGCCTCCCTCTCCACATTGACCAAGGGCTCGTCTTTACGGTTCAGTTGGTCTTCTGAAGCGGAATGGGCCTTCCAGGAGCTCAAACAACGTTTCACCTCTGCTCCCATTCTGGTACACCCGGACCCCACCCTGCCCTTTATCGTAGAGGTGGATGCCTCGGATATTGGAGTCGGGGCTGTCCTGTCCCAGCACTCCCCTAAGGACCAAAAGCTGCATCCCTGTGCCTTCTGTTCCTGTCACCTGAAGCCAGCAGAGAGTAACTACGATGTCGGCAACAGGGAGCTCTTGGCAGTTAAGTTGGCCTTGGAGGAGTGCAGACACTGGTTGGAGGGAGCAGAGCATCCTTTTGTCGTCTGGACCGACCATAAAAATCTGACATATATCCAGGACGCCAAGTGCCTCAACCCTCGGCAGGCCAGGTGGGCTCTCTTCTTTAACTGGTTCAACTTTCTCCTGCCTTACCGCCCAGGGTCTAAGACCTCAAACCAGATGCCCTTTCTCGCCAGTTTGACCCCTCGGAAAAGGACCGGACCCCGGAACCTATCATCCCCAGTTCCTGCATCGTTGCTCCTGTCGCATGGGAGATTGAGACTGTGGTGCAAAGGGCCCAACGTCAGGAGGCTGACCCTGGAGGGGGCCCTCCTAATAGCCTTTATGTCCCCAGTCAGGTGCGCGCCCAGGTCCTTCAATGGGGGCACTCTTCTCGATTGACTGGTCATCCTGGGATCCGTCGGACTCTCGAGTTCCTTAAGAGGAGGTTCTGCTGGCCCTCTATTGAAGCCGACACCCGGGCCTTTGTCTCCGCTTGTCCCGTCTGTGCCCAGAACAAGACATCCCAACAACCTCCGCTTGGTCTCCTGCATCCCTTGCCCATCCCCAGCCGTCCCTGGTCTCATATTGCCCTGGATTTCATCACCGGGCTACCTCCATCTGAGGGATTCACTACCATCCTAGTTGTGGTTGATCGCTTTTCCAAGGCTGCTCACTTCGTCCCTCTTGTCAAGCTTCCCTCTGCCAGAGAGACTGCCCAGCTGGTTCTCCAGCATGTCTTCTGCCTCTATGGCTTGCCCCTGGATGTCGTCTCTGGTCGTGGTCCCCAGTTCTCATCCAGGTTCTGGAAGGCTTTTTGTTCCCTCCTGGGCACTTCCGTCAGTCTCTCCTCTGGGTTCCACCCACATTCTAACGGCCAGACTGAGAGAACCAACCAAGATCTGGAGAGGGTGCTAAGAAGCTTTGTGTCCTCCCATCCTTCCACCTGGAGCAAGTATCTAGTCTGGGCGGAGTACGCGCACAATACCCTTCAGACTCCTCCACTGGCCTCTCACCTTTCGAATGTCAATATGGCTTCCAATCGCCACTCTTCCCTGAACAGGAGAGGGAGGTAGGAGTCCCGGCTGCCCAGGGGTTCGTCCAATGCTGCCGCCGTACCTGGAGGAGGGTCCAATCCGCCTTGCAGCTCGCTTCTTCTCGGCAGAAAGTGCAGTCTGACTGACACCGTCGCCCAGCTCCTCGGTTCCGGACCGGACAGAAGGTCTGGCTGTCTACCCGGAATCTTCCGCTCCATGTGGAGTCCCACAAGTTGGCTCCCCGGTTCATCGGACCTTTTAGGATTTTGGAAAAAGTAAACCCTGTGGCCTACCGGCTCCTCCTTCCTCGGTCGATGAAGATACATCCCACGTTCCACGTCTCTCACCTCAAGCCGGTACTTACCAGTCCCTTGGTTCCTGCTTCCAGACCTCCCCCCCCCCCCCCGCCCTGCATGATTGACGGTCAGCAAGCCTACACTGTCCGTCGCCTCCTTGATAGTCGCCGGGTTAGGAGGAGCATTCAATACCTGGTCGACTGGCAGGGTTATGGTCCTGAAGAGCGTTCCTGTGTTCCGGCCCAGGACATTTTGGATCCTGAACTCATCAGGGATTTTCGCCGTCTCCACCCTGACCATCCAGGAGGAACGTCAGGAGCCGTTCCTAGGGGAGGGGGTCCTGTGAGGGTGCCGGTTAGTTCCCTCAGTAACCCCTAGATGGCACCTTCACTTGTTTTTTTCCCTTTGCTAATTGTTACTAGTTTCTCCTGTGTTTATTACTTAACTGCCTTTCATCTGGTTTATTGGTTTCACCTGTTTTTGCTTGTATTTAAGTTCTGTGGTTTCTTCCCTCTGTGCTCAGTCTTGACAAGCCATTTGCCTAGTGGTAGCTTGTCTTGAGCTCCTATGTTTGTAACTGTTTACCTGTGTGCTTCTAGTAAAGTACTTTTTATTTAAGACTGCATACCTGCTTCTCGCCTCGTCTGCCTGCACTTGGGTCCAGAACCAGCCTCGCCCTGACAATATGCTTATGGAGGAAGTCACAGCATGCAGGGAGGTTCTCTTCCCTTCCCATGGATGGAAGAGACCTGCCCAGGTGATCAACGCAGCCTGGTTGCACATTGCACAGGAGGGCACAAGCAGGGATGTCGTCAGGAGGACCAGGCTGCAATGGCGCAAACCTTTCAATGATCTGAGTAGATCATGAATCGCTACTGCCAAGCCACACTCAACCAAATCCTGCTGTGCCACTCATCACATCCCATCACTCTGCGTTCCCTACCCTACTCCTGTATTGAATGGTGACCAATTATTCTGTAGAAAGATTATGAAATAATTGGCAAAATTAATTCAGCTTCATGACTCCCAAAAATTCCCAAATACATCTCGGTAAAGGAATTCAACAAAAGGGTGCACTGATCATAATGCCACTCATTTTATCTCCTGAGTCACCAAATTGTTGACTTGGCAGACTGTGCAGTGACCACCATTTCAATCATTTTTGCCAATCACTCCAAACGTCGCAGCACACTGCTGTGAAACAGACTTTACCTCCCCTTGGAAAATCAAAACTAAACATTAATTAACAATTTAGTAATGTTCCAGGGCAGTTGGTTATCTTAGAAGATTTTGGATGAGCATGGCATTAAATGAATGAAGGGATATGCTGTATCCCTTGTATATCAACAGCATTTCAACAAAAATGCAGAAATTATTTATAAGACAAAAGAAAATTAATTTTTAACAAGGAAGGTGGTTTTAAGTCCAGGTCGATCCCACAGGACATTGTAAGGATGTTGTTTTTAATTGGCCCTGAAATTAGGATCGGGAGCTTGCCGCATGTGCAAGCCCCCGATGTGCACTTACCCGGCGCGCTGACATTTCAATCCTGGCCCGCATTGCATTTCCTCTCACTGGCTCGCTTGAGGTCCTGCCGCGCTGTGCGTGCATGACCCAGCGGCATACTTAGTGCGATGAGCCGGCTGGGATCACGTGAGCACAGGGCAACCAATAGGAGGTTTCAAAAGTTCATTCATGAGTTTGATAGTAAGAGCTGTCAAACTCATGAAAACTCCTGGCCCCAAAACACTACTTAAACTTGAAAGAAAATTTAAAAAAACATTGCACTACTTAAATGAACCATAAATAACTGTAAAAAACTATTTTAAACAATAATTTTAAAATTTGAAAAAATTATTATATAAAAAATCGGGGCTAAAACTAAACTTACCTTACTGTAAATTCTTTAAAAATAATAAACCTGTGGAAATTTTTTTTATAAATTGTATTAATAGACCACTTGCCTGTAAAACTAAGTACTTACGTGTGGTTTTTCAATGCGTAAAAACCGGAGGACTTTACACATGCACAACTCTCTAAAAATAAAGGAAATCCAAGTCGCACGCACTGCCTGTGTAGTCGTATGCGTTCAGCCTCTTAACCCCTTGGGTCAGAGGAGAGGAAATGCCGGTTTTCCCCGCATGCGCTGTGCATGCTGAAAACCGGCAATTCCTCCGGGCACACGCGTGAGTACCCCGTCCGTACTCATGCGTTGGGAGAGGAATTACTGGGCCAATATATTTACAATGTTGCTGCACACAAAAACCAGAGTCATTCTCCCCATCCCGTTGAGATTCAGCCCACTTTCCCAGCAATGAATACCCACACTAAAATTTCAGTCTGTAAAGATGAAGTTAGGAATATATATTTATGTATACATAAAGAATGAAAGAAAGATTTGCATTTATATAGTGCCTTTCACGACCACCGGACGTCCCAAAGCACTTTGCAGCCAATGAAGTACTTTTTGAAGAGCAGTCACTGTTGCAATGTAGGAAAAGTGACACCCAATTTGCACACAGCAAGCTCCCACAAACAGCAATGTGATAATGATCAGATAATCTGTTTTAGTGAGGTTGATTGAGGGATAAATATTGGCCAGGACACCGGGGAGAACTCTGCTGCTCTTCTTTGAAATAGTGCCTTAGGATCTTTTACGTCCACCTGAGAGAGCAGACGGGGCCTCGGTTTAACGTCTCATGTAAAAGCCTGCACCTCCGATAGTGCAGCACTCCCTCAGTACTGCACTGGAGTGTCAGCCTAGAAATTTATGCTCATGTCTCTGGAGTGGGACTTGAACCCACAACCAGAGGAGAGGGTGCTACCAAGTGAGCCACAGCTGATGTGTATAATATATTATTAAAACATCTTGTGTATGCAGGCACTTTCTATCCAACTTCCTATTGTCACGCTTTTGTATTGACATTGAAACTGCCTGTGCAAAGATTCAGAATGGAAAACTTGCGTGTAAGCTGTTGTCGGTAACAGTGTAATACCAGGCTCTGCCTGATAGGCAGTGCTGTGGAGAGAGTTTCTGAAGTTTCTTTTCCAACTCTATATTCATGCAATGCCACAGGTAATTTACTAGTATATTTAATAGTAAGCCTTTAATGTGTCTAAAGTGTGACAGGTTCATTCCTCATCTGTTATGGAGTCACCAAACATGACAAAAATCAAATTTCCTATCTTTTTATAGCAACTATATTGACAGCATAACTTAGAAGTGTGACATTTGTCCTAGAAATGGGTTTATACTTTGTTCTTGGCTAACGGCATCTTTCGCTGAAATAGCAATTTAAATGGAAGCCCATCCAAGTGAAAGGAAGGGGTAATTTTAAATTCCATTATTTTACATAATGTGCAAATTTGTCACATTACTTATTTTGTCAGAAGATACATCAAGAACTTAACAAATTGTGTACGAAAATGTCCATGAGTGTTCTCCCATCATGGGACGAAACTGTCAGCTGGTGTTAGGGAATATATATATATATATATATTTTAATAACATAAATTTTAATATGATTAAAATCTAATGATTTAAAGAAATCTGATTATGCTTAAGCTGACCACATGCCAAAGGATGGTGTGATGTATCAGATCCAATCACAGCTGGTAACGTCACATCGGCTGACTTAAAAACTGAGAACAATGAAAATGCTGATTTAGCTCAAACTGTGAAAGTGCTGATCTTAGCTTAAAACTGAAAGTGATGATTCTGCTTAACTAGAGAACAAAGGAATGATTGATGTATCAGAGATCCAATCAGTGTGATGTAGTTGAACCAACCATAGCTCTGCATGCATGCTGCTGAGCCAATGGTAATAAAGGGGGTGGGTACATCTGCTGCTGTATAAAAACCAACCATTTTGAATATGATGTTAGTCGGATAAAGGAAGTCAAACAGTGTAAATCAAGTGATGCAATAAATCGACTATTTAAAACTTACCACCGGACTCGCAAACTTTAATTTTAGTGTGTTGACCTCAGATCAGTGTGGTCCACTAAAATTAATTACCTGATCTAACAGCTGGCTTCTGATGGATGAGCTTTGTGTGCATATTGCTGTTACTGTTTTCAATGGGGGTCGGAGATTCTGACTGACTCACCCTTTGGTGCTCACTTACATATGAGGAACACAGTTTAACCACTTATTTTCACATGGTCCAGCCAGCACCTTAGGGGCTCAGTATGCAACTGCACTGCCCTGTCTTATGCTAAATCATATAGACCTGGAAGACCCAGGTTCAATCCCTGTTCTGCATTGACTTAGTACATCTTAATCAGGGTAGTATTCCAGGCACTACAAATGGCCTCAACATTATCGAGCTAAGGAAGGAAAAAAATCAGCCAAATCTCCCGCTTTAGATAACCAACCTGCTGGATAGTGTGTGAGAATGTCAGACAAGGACAGGATGAGCCTCAGCTGTAATACTCCTCCTATAGTTGAATAGCTTTCTAGCGCTTGTTGTCTAGGGTAACAGATGAAGATTGGCAAGTTGGGCGAGGCACTGAACAGTCGTTTTAATTCTTGCACTGTTCATGGAGAAATCCTGGTGTGTGCTCCCAGTGGGTGAGGCTGCATGCCAGGAGTGCGCATTTGGAAAATTTATCCCGTTTCCCTCTATTTGCTATTTTTAGGTAAAATACAAATTAGTTTGGAGCAGTTTTCTGTATTTTATACTGACTTCTACATTTTTCACTAACAATAGCAAGAATAGGAAGATATGCAGGTAAAAGAAGAAGCAAGCGACCCATTCACTGCAATGTTATTAAGGTTGATCTTTAGTGGGTTACTAATAAGCACCACTCCTTTGTAATGACATAATTACAGAACAGTAGCCTGAATCTGAACGAATGGAAGGAAATTTGCCTTTAGACTATGTTGTGTATGTAACCTGTTCCACCTTAAGAGAGCTTAAGCCTGTTCCACCTTAAGAGATGTACTACTTTCTCAGGCTGCTGTAGACGTAATACCGGGGGTGAACACACCGGTATATAAGCACTGTGCAGTAATCTTGTATTCAGAATAGTCCCTACCTCCAACCAGTAAAGACCTGTTTTATTGTTACTGATTAAGTCTGAGTATTAATTACTTGAACAACTCACAGACTTAACACTGGCGACGAGTCTGATTCGGACCCTGCGGCAGTCACTCCACGGCAGCTTCGTCCACAGCCAGGACGTTGCAGAGAGGTTTCCACCCTCTCCACCCCACTGGAAGACATCCTGACCTCGGAGCCTCCATCGGCGACCGTCAGCTTCTTCTCCAGCTTGGTGGTGGGTAAGCCATCGTCTGAGCCGGGCAGCGACGCGACAGGCAGTCGACCGCGTTGGCCGCACGAACGGGGCTGGGGGAGCCGGAGGAATAGGGCGCGAGAGCCGCTTCGAGCGGGAGGCGTTTCAACAGAGCGATCGCATCTCCTGATAAGGGCCGAGAGCCGCGAGAGCGATCGCATCTCCAGATAAGGGCCGAGAGCCGCTTCGGTCGGGAGCCACTTCGCGATCCAGCGATCGCATCCGCTGATAAGGGCCGCACTCGGGCGATCGCGGCGAAGATAAGGGCCGCACTCGGGGGCTGAAGGGAGATGGCGTCGGGGGGACGGGTGAAGACCGCCAAGCGCGGGAAAACCGCCATTTTGTGGGCGGAGGACGACGGCAAGAGCGGGAAGCCGCCATCTTGGATAGCAGTAAAAAAAAAAAATCTGAGAAATTGCAAATCTGATAAAGTACTACAATGCCTAAACACGGGAATATTAGCAACTTTGATAGTGACATCGAAGATTGGGCCATATATGTTGAACGAGTTAAAAATTATTGTAAGGCCAATAAAATTTGTGAGGCTGATAAAGCACTAACATTATTAAATTTAATGGGTGCGAAGACATACGGGCAATTGAAACACCTGTTATCACCAGATGAACCGGCGGATAAGACGTTCGATGAGATTGTTACTGTCCTGAAAGATCATCTAAACCCCACGCCGCTGATGCTAGCAGAACGATTTAAATTTTACGACAGAAGGCAGCTACAGCATGAAAGCAATGCTGAATATTTGCTGGAATTGCGTAAATTAGCGAAATATTGCCAGTTTGGAACGGGACTGACAGATGCACTACGAGACAAATTTGTGTGTGGTTTATTTAAACAGGATACACAAAAGCGACTGCTCGAGGAGAATGAGCTGACGCTTGAGAAGGCGGTCACTATGGCAGCAGCACACGAAGCCGCAGCGAGAGGCACGGCAGTAATGCAGCTACGGTCACCGGAGCTCAGTGCACACAAATTGGGTGTGAGTTCTGGCAAATGTTATCGTTGTGGAAAGACAACGCATGATCAGAACCAGTGTTGGTTTAAAAACCAAGAATGTAGAACTTGTGGTAGGCTTGGACATATAGCTAGAGTATGCAGGTCAGGGAAGAAGACCAGCAACAAGAAGTCACCGCAAGGAAAATACGCAAAAGTACACAAGGTGGCCGAACAGGAGTCCGATTCAGACGCTAGCAGTAATGAACTGGCTGGCTTAAGCAGTATTGAACTGGCTAGCTTAAGGGTACTCAACGTTGGTAAGGGTGCAGACCTCCAGACAATTTGGGTTACTCTTCAGATAGAAGGAGTCCAAGTAAAAATGGAATTGGACACTGGATCGGCATTGTCGGTCATGAATAAGAAAGATTACAGAAGGTTATTCCAACATATTCCCCTACAGGATACGGAGATTATATTGACAACCTACACGGGGCAGAGAGTGTACCCCATCGGGACAATAAAGGTTGCAGTGGCCAACAAGGGCGAAGGAAGTCAAATAATGGACTTATATGTGCTACCGGAGGGAGGTCCACCACTACTAGGCCGGGAGTGGTTTAGAAACATAAATATGGACTGGCATTCGCTAAAAGCCATAAAGAGTGAGAACTCGGTGCAGATAATCAGCCCAGACTCTAGAACTGATGATGGTAAGACCAACCCATGTGCAAAAGACAAAGGCCTAGAAATTCAGCTGTTTGCGCCAGACGTTAGCGCCAGATTTCCGGCGCTATCCACTTAGCGCCCGGGCACCGCCGGATCTGCGCCTACGCCGAAATTCAGCTGGGCTTTAGCGCCGGCGCAAAGTGTTAGCGCCCGGTCAGCTGCGCGCGCATCTTATGACGTCATTCCGTCGTGCAACGCCGTTTGTGCGCCCCAAACCGGAAATTCAGTGGCGCCCGGCCGATGTTGGCGTGGCGCTACTAAGAACTGTGAAATGGAACTCAACAGAGGCCCTGTGGGATTCGGGGAGCGCTAATTAAAGGGCACATCCACTCACCCATAAAAGCTAGCCATTTCGCTGCAATGACTTGACTGGTTTGGATTTCTGCACAGAGAGCAAGGCACAGAGATTACTGATTTCGGACACCATAGGAGAGGTCTTTTTGGCTTCTAGCCAGTGCTTTGACATTTGCATCCTTGTGATTTTGCTGGTTGGAACTTTGTAATGGGGGCTGCATGGGGGGCCAACCCTCAGTTGCGACATTTTGTGCGAAGGGCTGGCATACGCTTTGAGACAGGCCCAGGCATGGCTAGACGCAGAGGGGCCATTAGGCGTCGCCAACGTAGGCCTTACCCAGTCAGGCAATACCGGGAGCAGGTCTCATATCTCACCATGACTGCGGCGCATTGTGTTAAGAGGCTGCGCTTCAGAAGGGAGGTGGTTGAAGAGATCTGCCAGCGGCTTCATGCAGATTTGCAGCCACAGCTCATGTCCAGGGCGTCTCTCTCGGTGGAAGTGAAGGTCACGGTGGCTCTCAGCTTTTATGCAAGCGGCTCCTTCCAAGCCGCTGCTGGGGACATCGCGACCATCTCCCAGTTCGCCGCGCATCGCTGCATCCGACAGGTCACCGAAGCACTTTTCGCGAGGAGCCACCAATTCATCTCCTTCCCCATGACCCAACACAAGCAGGAGCAGCGTGCATTCGGATTTGCCAGGATCGCGGCCTTCCCCATGGTGCAGGGCGCCATTGACTGCACGCATGTGGCTATGCGGCCACCTATCCGCAATGCCGAGCAAGACCGCAACCGGAAGGGCTACCATTCCCTAAATGTGCAGCTGGTGTGTGACCACAGGCAGCGCATCCTAGCTGTCAATGCCCGCTTCCCAGGAAGCATCCACGATGCCTTTATCCTGCGACAGACTACTGTGGCTGACATGTTCCAGGCACAGCCTCAACCAAGGGGATGGCTTCTCGGGGACAAGGGCACCCTTTGTGCACATGGCTCATGACCCCGCTCCGCGCGCCCAGGACCCCAGCGGAGCTGGCATACAACGAAAGCCATCAAGCCACAAGGAACCTAATAGAGCAAACGATAGGCGTCCTCAAGCAACGGTTCCGTTGCCTGGATCGTTCGGGCGGGTCTCTTCAGTATTCGCCGGATAGAGTCTCCTAGTTCGTCGTGGTCTGCTGCATGCTCCACAACCTGGCTATCCGCAGGACTCAGGCACTGCCACCTGACATTGGGCCACCACCTCAGGAGGACGAGCAGGAGGACCCTGAGGAGGAGCAGCACCAGGCCAGGAGGGAGCGACAAGGTCCAAGGGCCGTCCGCCGGGGGCTTATTGCTCGACACTTCTAGGCCCCCTGTCAGGGAATGGCCTGGCCCACTGAACGCAGCCGCTTCGCAAGCCCTCAGCCGGTTAACCCAACAACCACTTGAAACATGACACCTGCACATGGTGAATAA
Source organism: Somniosus microcephalus (assembly GCF_052327205.1). Taxonomy (NCBI): domain Eukaryota; kingdom Metazoa; phylum Chordata; class Chondrichthyes; order Squaliformes; family Somniosidae; genus Somniosus; species Somniosus microcephalus. The sequence goes on along the minus strand of NC_140999.1, from coordinate 122,493,461 downwards.
ATAAACATCTTTATTTGAAAACCTCAGGGCCCTTCCCACATGGAAGAGCAAAACAGAGAAGACCCCCAAAAAACAGTAACAAACTTCTGTCACTCCCAAAACCTGGGGAGGACTAACATAACATCAGCATCCAAATGGCCTCGTCACTGGCCTAACAAAAACAAGCCCCCCCAACAACACAAAGACCCCCATAAAACAAAAACACATAATGCCCCCCAGAACAGAAGCCCCCGCATCACCCAAACCCTCGGTGAACACACTCTATTGGGTGTGGCGAGAGGGCGAGTGTGTGGACAGGCGTCTTTTGCCCCGGCCCGTCCTGCTGCTGCGCCTCAAGCTGGGCCGTGAGGCTGTGCCGAGGCTGGGGGAAGGATCCTCAGGGCGACAAGGCGTCTCGCCAGATGCCCTTGGGGGTCGGCCTACACGAGGGCGGGCCCGGGAGGGGCCGGCTGGTGGCTGCTGCAGCTGTGGGTGGCCCTCTTCAGTGGCTGCAGGAGCTCCTTGCACCGTGGCTGGGGGAGTGGCAGGCTCGCCTGCACCAATGGGTACAAGGTGGGTGATGCCAGGCGTGCGCTGGTCGCCAGACACACGTGCACTCGGGCGGCCTGGCCGGGGAGCAAGCGCGCCAAACTGTGGGTGGCCAGACTGGTGTGCGGCAGCAGGGCGGCGCCTGGCCTGGCGACGCCTCCCCGCCAGTGCGAGGGTCGCAGAAGTCAGTGCCCCAACTGCGCCGGCATGTCCCCGCATCTGCAGTCCCATTGTCTGGACAGCACCTCTCAGCTGGCGACTGGCGTGCTGCGCTGCCTCGAGTTGCTCGACCCCCCTCTCATGCGCTGCCACAAGGAGCTCCACCCCCCTGGCGTGCGCTGCAGCGAAAACCTCGAGGCCCCTGGCCTGGGCTTGGCCGAAAGCCACCACACTTTGAGAGAGGCTTTCGATGGCCTGAGGCATCTGTGCCAGCACCTCCATGATTTCCACGTGGCGACGCTCCGACGCCGCCGACATCTCGTCCAGGAGGCGCACCTCCTGGGCGACGTCCGAGTCCGGACTGGAGGGCGCCTCCACCCTCTGGCCAGAAGGCTGGCGTGCCGCCGGAGCGCTGCCGCGTGCGGCCACGCCACTGACACCAGGTTCTGCCCTCCCCTCCACCGCCTCCCCCCTCTGGGCAGAAGGGTCGCGTGCCGCCGGAGCCTTGCCGCGGGCGTCCATGCCACTGTGACCAGGTTCGGGGCTCCCCTCCCCTGCCTCCCCCTGGCTCTCCGGCACGCCAGACGTATCCCCTTCATTGGCATGTCCTGGAGCGGAGGAGGGTTCCCCCGAGGTGGCGCCTTCCTGCTGCTCCTCCACGTCCTCCTCCTCCGAGGGCCTGGCTGTGTGGGCTTCAGGGAGCACCTCCTCCTCACCAGCTGAAAGCAGGAAGGCACAAGTGTAGCTTTAGAGTGAGGACAGGCCGACAGCGAGGGAGGCCGCACTGGTGCATTATGCGCATTTATCGGCCACTGGGGAAGGATGTAGATCTGATGCGCGAGGGCAAGGATAGAGGTGCAGCCGGTCCTGTCCTTACCAGTGGGCTCCAGTATAGGGTCGGCGTCGCCGATCGCCACAGGCCCAATCACCGGGTGCCGCAGCAGTCGGGCCACCCTCTCTTCCAGAGGCGTCAGCTCCTGGAACTCGCGAGGGCCTCCACCAGTGACACGGAGGCTCCTGGCGTTCCTCGCCAGCTTGGCCTGCAAGAGAAAGGAGGGCGTCTAAGTACAGTGTGGTGCCCTGTAGCTGTGTGTGAGGCCTGCCATGGTGGAATAGCTTGCACAGTGTGGTGCCCTGTAGCTGTGTGTGAGGCCTCCCATGGTGGAATAGCTTGCACAGTGTGGTGCCCTGTAGCTCTGTGTGAGGCCTCCCATGGTGGAATCGCTTGCACAGTGTGGTGCCCTGTAGCTCTGTGTGAGGCCTCCCATGGTGGAATAGCTTGCACAGTGTGGTAAGTGCAGAAAGAGCTCTTGATTAACATGCAAGTGCCGTTGCAGCGGCAGCAGGGCTGGCCATTAGACCTTGGATGTCCCTTTGGCCCTAATGGGAGGTGCACATGCAAGGATGAGGGGGACATTGGAAAGGGTACTCACCTTGACCAGCCGACATAGGTCGTTGTATTTCTTGCGGCACTGGTCCGCACTCCTGGGAACATCTGAGCTGGAGGAGACCCTCCGGGCAATTTTGGTCCAGGCCTCCCTGAACTGGCTCCTGGGAGCCTTCCTGCCACTAGCCGGGCAAACGACCCGCCTTCTTTTGCGCACCCCATGAAGGAGCACACCCAGCGCATGCTCAGAGAAGCGTTCGGCTCTTTCACGGGCCCTCTCCATGTCCTCCAGGCGTTGATATGCCACACAACCACTCCTGAGGCCTAGTTGCAGGGCTACAGCATGCAGGGCGTGGCTGCAGTCAAAGTTGACCCTTCCCCCTTTAAGAGCTGGCCGGCGTCAGGGTGTCTGCTGACACTCACCACATGATCGCACCTGCGCTGCGCCCGGAATCGGCGTTATTAGGCTGCATCGCCGGATTAGCGCCTGAACACAGGGTTCCAACGCCTTGTGCAGCGCTCGGCCAAAAAGTTGGCCAAATCTACTGAATTTCGGCGAGCTCGCCTGCACTTTCCGGCGGGCGCTAAATTTGACGAGCGCCCGACTTTAGCGCCGCAATAGCGTCAGAACTGAATTTCTAGGCCAAAGTTTCAGCACAGAATTCCACTGAGCAACAACAACATAGTTTAACAGAGAATTCTGAGTCTGTCAAGTCTACTGATATGCACATTTTTGAGGGACACTGGGCTCGAACTCAACTCCATTTCAAACTACAACAGCAATTAGAACAAATGATTCGCCGTTTTGAGCAAGAGATGAATGAAATAAAAAAGTTCTTTGTTACAGAGTGGGAGAATCTGGAAAGGCAACAGAAGCAACTGGTGGAGAAAATGGAGCAGGAGCACACCAACCATCTGCGCGAGGAGGCCAAATGAATCAAAGCTGATTCAGGTTCTGAAGGTGCGTGCCATAATCTGGTGTCAGAAGAGTTAACGGTCAGCCAACTCCTTCATATGCTGAGGGACAAGACTCTGAAATGGGAAAAACTTGAACACGAGCTGCGATCTTCAAAGGAAAAGGGTTCGGAGCTCTCAAAAGTCATTGAGATGGCTGATGTGATGACACAGACTGAAATGACTGCAACAGAGCAGCCATTGGATGCCAAAAGTACGCTGACTCACGTCAATGTAGAACAACAGACCGCTGAAACAGCTGCTCCGGTAGAGGGATTGCATAGTCCGATCAATCAATCTCCAAAGGAAGTTGAAGTATTAAAATCACAAATGAGGTCACTAGTAAACGACTTGCTGAAAGCCCAGAAAAAGCTGGAGGCAGAGGTACACATGAAGAAGTCTCTTCAGGAAAGATGTCTGGATTTGGAACAAGAGCTGGCTAACGTCCAGCTGGGTATGGAGGAAATAGACGACCCTCTCGCTGACCTGTCGGACGACTCCGAATATTACTATGTCCTGTCCTGCCCAACTTGTAACTTCGACTCCCACCATACAGAAATCATGGAGGAGCACCGAAAGTCTACGGAACATCGGGAGAAGGTGGCTCTACTACAAAAAAAGGAGGAAGAGAAGGAGGAACTGCGCATGCAGCTGGCAGCTGTGGCAGCTGACAATGGAGCCCAGAGAGTCTCCAAGAAGCAGAAAAGGAAAAGTAAAAACAGAAGATGACCCATCTGAACCATTATCACCTCTACCAGATCACACACGCGGTCCCTCCGAACGGAGCCAAATCAGTTCGGAAGTTCAAGCTGTTAAATCCATGAAAGGACTATTGAATGAGTAACGTGAACCGACTACACCACAGAGATTGAATCTGTGAACTGTTTTCCGCAGAGACTGAATCTGTGATATGTTACGTTAAACATGAAGTTATATATGTATATATGTTATTACGTTATGTTAAATGGGGGGGATGACTATAAAGCTAAGAAGGGAGGAGTGTTGTGTATGTAACCTGTTCCACCTTAAGAGAGCTTAAGCCTGTTCCACCTTAAGAGATGTACTACTTTCTCAGGCTGCTGTAGACGTAATACCGGGGGTGAACACACCGGTATATAAGCACTGTGCAGTAATCTTGTATTCAGAATAGTCCCTACCTCCAACCAGTAAAGACCTGTTTTATTGTTACTGATTAAGCCTGAGTATTAATTACTTGAACAACTCACAGACTTAACAGACTACATTTCTGAAATGTCATTGAGCTTGGCAATCAGCAATTGCTTTAAAATGGGTAAACAGGTGAAATATAATGGTCCATATTTTCCGACCCCCACGGGTGCATATGAAGTGCGCACGTGCCCACAGAGGCCACGCAAGTGCCGGGTTTTGGCATGCGAAGCGCACGCGCTGAAACCTGGAACTTGCGATCTGTCAAGAATTCTCTTGACCGATACAACACATGCCCAGGAAAACGGCCTCTGCGGGTGGAGAGTTGCACTATTTGCTCAACTTCTGCCCGCTGAAATGCCATAGAATTCTTACGCCTGGTTAAAGCAGGCATAAGGCCTGCTTTTACCAGCATAAGAGTTTAAAAAAATAGAAAAATAAGCTTTATCACTCACTTATAAATTAAAAGCCCTGTCCAATAAGGTAAGTTTATATTAAGCCCCATCAAAAGGAAGGGGTAATTTCAGATTCCATTATTTTACAAAAAATTAAATTTTTGTTTAACATATTTAATTGAATGCCATTTTAATTAATTTTATATATGTAATGGTATTTATTTATTTATTTCAGCGTGTTGGTGCATTTTTGTAGTCATCCCCATTCATACTTTTGACAGTTCCGTGCGTACAGAACTGTCGAAAGTATGAAGGGGGATTCCCTTCTTCCATTGGTTGAGCTGGCCCACGTGATCCCAGGGGCGCTGGCGAACCACATGTGCCCCTGGGATACGTGGGCCTCTGCCCATTTTGAAGAGGTGAGCCCCAGGATCAGAAGCCTCCATATCTCCAGGACCAGCAGGTAGGTTCGTAGATTTTTTGCTGATCAGAGGCATCCGCCCACAGGAAGCCTCCGATCGGAAATTCAGGGCCAATATGTAAATTACAGAGCTTGTTTCACTATACAGTGAATAAGCAGAATGTCTCTGTGTGTGTAGTTTAATATATGTCTGCACACACTTCCTGTCTCCAAAATCTTACTTCCAGTTGTCATATATTTGTCACACTCTTGTCAACTTTTTCACATTGTAAATTCCCATGTCCACTAATGGAAACTGCCTATGTAAACATATCACATTGTAATTACTCTCACTTACCAGTGGTGGTGCTATAGTGCCTCAGTCTTGTATACTCCAGCTTTTATTGCAGAGAAACACCTCTGCTCCAACCAGCTCTGCTTCCCAAATTGCCCTAGGTTTTGCTCTTTGCTGGTCAAAAATATAACACAAAAGTCTAATACATAAAAATGATAAAGACTGACTGCAGAATGACTGAATTACGTCTGCCTGCCCTGGTCCAATTATTCCCACTCTCTTTAACCTCACTTCACCTGAAAACTATGTTTGCTCTTGACTCCTCATGTGCAACACCACGGGAGACTAGTGCATGTGTGTGATTGAGAGATCTATCTGTATAGTGTTCTTATGCAACATTCAACACGCTGCCATCTTTACGCCTGCAAAATATAAACATATGTTCTATCTTTTCCAGTTTTTATGCATGTTTTTTATGGGGATGGTGGGGGAGGGGGGAATGGGGGCAGGGAGGGGAGGCAGGAATTTGACATTAAATAAACGCTGGGTTTTAATTAATTTATTTTCCTTGTATCCTGTACAACAGGCATTGGCCACCAGTTGAAAGAGCTGATGATTACCCTGTTTGCAAGCCTCTGTTAATGTCACTGTTACATGAAAGTAGGAACTCCATGAGAACAGACGAGTGACTTGCTCTCTTTTCAATACTTCCTGGTGGAGAAGTCCCAAGTCACCCTTTGTGCTTCTCCTGATCTATTTGATACTGGGAACCTTGGGATGCTTTGCTGTATCCAGCTTTGTGTTTGGATCTGAAGTAGATTGTAGATAATATGGGCATATGATCTGCCCTCTAATCCAAAATGATGATAATCTATTTTACTGTAACGGAAGTAAACTGGAAACAAAGGAACAGGAGTAGGCCATTCAGCCCCTCGAGCCTGTTCCACCATTCAAATAGATCATGGCTGATCTGTATGTTAACTCCATCTACCCACCTTTGTTCCGTAACCCTTAATAAAAATCTATCAATCTCAGTTTTGAAATTTGCAATTAACCCATCCTCAACAGCTTTTTGGGGGAAGAGAGATCCAGATTTCCACTCCCCTTTGTCTGAAGAAGTGCTTCCTGATGTGACCCCTGAATGGCCTAGCTCTAATTTTAAGGTTATACCCCCTTGTTCTGGACTCCCCCACCAGAGGAATTAGTTTCCCCATCTACTCCTTTGATCATCTTAAACACTAAGGTTGTGATGTGTAGTGCTCTGGGCATTTTGAGTGGATATCAAAGTAACATCCCTGTGGTGTTTCCTGTGTCCATGATACATCCCGAGTCTCAAAGCACTGCGTACAATCCATTTCTGTAGTCAAACAGTAGCCTGGTTACATGTACAATGCTGCAACTGCAATTTCAAATGTTGCACAGGTTAAAATTAAGCTTTAACTTGAATCTATAACTGGGAAATTACCATGACCTTTCAAAGCAGTAATCACATTTCAACACACATGGCTTTTCTGATTTATTTTTAAATTGTATTTGTTGCAAAGAATTCATCATTTTAATAACACTATTAAAATTGATGCCTCGTATCTGAAGAATCAATACTCCCAGTAGGACATGTTTTAGATGACATAGAAATTGCACTGGAATTACAGGCTGTCACATCTCCAAATAGCCCTAATGAGGAGTTTATTAAAGACCCTTGTACTGGTGCAATCTTCTTGTATTTTGAAATGCTTTTACCTGGTTATATTCTGATCTCAAGCAGGGTGGGAGTGGTTTAACATGCTAAATTAGGTCACTGAACTTTCCTGCACTCTACAGAAAAAAATATCATTGTTCACATTATATATGGACTCTATTTCCCCCCAAAGTGTAAATGTAATTGACTCTGGAACAAGCACAAAAACTGTGCTTCACTGCATCCAGTTTGATATTTTCATTCTCCCTTTATAAGGTATAGGGAAACAGCAGGGGAATGGGGCTAAATAGCTGTTCCAGAGAGCCAGCACAGGCACGATCGGTCGAATGGCCTCCTTCTGAAATATAAAACTCTATGGGGTAGATTTTCAACTTCACCGGCTAGGCAGTAAGCTAGCACAGTGGCTGGACCCTGCCTTTTATAGAACCCACCGATTTTCAGTCCATTAAATCGGTGGAATGATAACCGGGCAGGTTCTACGACGGGAGGGCGAACCGCTCCACCACATCACTGCCAAGGTGTGAAGATGAAAATCTACACCAATAATTCCGATAATGTAGGCACTCGTATGTTGGCACATGGGAGAAGAAAGTTAGGGCAGCTGGCACAAGTGGCAAACATGGCTATTTTGCCCCATTTGGAATCTGCAAACAGCATGGGGATAATTTTGACTTCCTAGATAGTGTTAAACGTGCGACATGGGCTCGGCCATCCATTAAGCGTCTCTCCTGATTTTGAAGTCAATGGAAATGAAAATCAGGAGAGGGTGGTCGAGCCAATATCATGGGTTTGACACTCTCTCCCAACGTCAAAATTACCCTTCACCCCTGTTATAAATCTCATCATTCATCAAGAAACTACTCGTGAAATAACGCTGGACGGCCAGCTGGTGGCGCCGTCCAAGGAGTATAAATACTCGGGCGTCGGCCCCAGCTTGTCAGGGACATTTTGTAAGACAAGGAACTAGTGAAGTACAACTAGACCTCCATGTTCTGAAACAAGTTGATTAAAGCCTTGCTTTATGCTCAAACCAAGTGCGTAGTGAGTTTTATTATGTCAATTTAATCAACTTGATATCGACTCCACGCTTTGGGTGATTTGGGAACAGCCAGCTACGACTCGAACCGTAGAAGGGAACTCAGCCAAGTAATCGATCCATCATGGAGAAACTACTCAGACTCGCCCGTCTCGACCTGGACCCGAATTCACTTACAGCCGCTAAAGTATGGAAACACTGGTATCGTACCTTTAGCAACTTCCTTGAGAAGTGTGGTGAGAATGTTCCTAACAAGTTAGGAATGCTTGCTAATTATGTATCCCCTCATGTGTTTGATTATATCGAAGACTGTGTAGACTATGATGCCACTATCCAAATACTACAGCAGCTATATGTCAAGTCCCCAAATGAAATTTTTGCTCAGCATCTACTGGCCACAACTCGACAACAACCCGGGGAATCACTTGACGAATTCCTTCAGAAACTTCGCAGGCTCAGCAAGGATTGTAATCTTAAAGCTGTTACATCTGAGCAGTACCAGGAGGAGTTAATTCGTGATTCCTTTATTAATGGGATTGCGTCTCCCTTCATACACCAGCGTCTGTTGGAGAATAAAACCCTCGAGTTACAGGCTGCCTATGACCAGGCATGTTCTCTGGACTTAGCAAAGAGGAATGCAGACACCTATCTTTCACCACGTGCACGGGCTGCTGCTATCACTTTTAGTGACTCTTTCGATAGGCCTCGGGCAGAAGCCCTCACTGATGACAACCCTACCCTAGAAACCTACACTGATGACGACCCCACCCTAGCAGCATCTTGGCAATCTGGAAGGAAGTGTTTCTTCTGTGGAGGTGCGTTCCATTATAGGAAATTTTCTCCTGCTCGTAATGCGACCTGCAATCATTGCAGCAAGAAAGGTCACTTTTCTAAGATATGCCAGTCAAGAGCCTCTGTTAGTAAGAAAGGCCACTTTTCTAAGGTGTATACCGGTCGAGAGCTCCTGTTAGTTTTGCAGCTACTATCTGTAATGATCAGTAACATGTCATTCTAGAATGGTACACTAGGTGGAGCTGTATGTTTAGTAGTGGGCTACCCACAAGGCACTAGTCAAGATGGATACTGTATACAAGTCCACATGGCTGAATAAATGACTAGCACAAGCTAGCTGTTCATAATAAAAACGTCTATTTATTTATGAACATAACACTATCCATAAAACTGCTCCTCCCCCAAGAGCCACTACTAAGGTTACAGTTGCAAGCTATAAAACTGTTCCTCCCTCAAGAACCACTACTAAGGTTACAGCTGTCAAGGGTAAAACTGCCCCTCCTCCCATCACAGCTGTTTTTCCCCAAAGTCTGTCCCATGCAGCCACGAAGTTTTCGGTAAATGGACACATTTTGAGTGCACTAATCGACTCATGCCGCTCTGACAGCTTCATTAGTGAGTGGGCTGTCAGTTAGTTAAAACTGCATATTTACCCCTCGGACAGGGAAATTGCAATGGCTCTGACGACACTGACCACCAATTCTTACGGCTTTTGTCTTGTCGACCTTATTCTCAATGGCCGCACTTATTTCTCCACCCGGCTCGGGGTGCTCAAGAACCTGTGCAGGTGATGTGCTCCTGGGACAGGATTTCCAGAAGCAACACAAAAGACTCACTTTCGAGTTTGGAGGGTCAAAGCCGGAGCTTACTATTTCCAAAGTACCGTTTTGTGCACTTTCGGCGGCTTCGCTCGACAAGCCCTCCTTGTTTGCCAATTTTTCCCCCCAATGTAAGCCCATAGTCACTAAATGACGACGTTTCAGCCAAGATGATCGATCCTTTATCGAGACAGAAATCTCTCGCCTTCTAGCTGACGGCATCATTGAGCCATGTTCATCTTCCTGGCGGGCTCAAGTCGTCATTGTTAAAAATCCTCTGAAGCAACACCAGAAATGTCTTTGCATCGATTACTCGCAAACTATTAACCAGTATACCGACCTGGATGCCTACCCACTACCACGCATCGATGACATGGTCAATAACCTTGCCAACTACAAGGTATTTTCAATCTTTGATTTAAAGAGTACATATCATCAAGTGCCGTTAAAGGACTCTGACAAGAAGCATACGGCCGTTGAGGCCAATGGTCGGCTTTATCAGTTTTGTCGCCTTCCATTTGGGGTCACCAATGGGATGGCCATCTTTCAATGGGCAATGGATAGCCTAGTCAAACAGGAGAACTTAACGGACACTTTTCCATATCTGGATAATATCACCATTGCTGGTCATGACCAGAAGGAGCATGATGCCAACCTCCAGAAATTTTTTGACGTTCTCCGTCATCGCAACTTAACCTTAAATGAGTCCAAATCTGTGAAATCAGTACCACCAGTCAACATCCTTGGCTACTGGGTGGGCAACGGTGTCATCAAATCAGATCCGGAGCGACTTCGTCCGCTTCAGGAGCTCCCTCCTCCTATGAATCTCGGCTCTCTTCGTCGGGCACTCGGCATATTCGCCTATTATGCGAAATAGATACCCCACTTCTCCGACAAGATCCAGCCCCTGCTTCACGCAAAGTCATTTCCATTAGAGGCAATGGCTATTTCAGCTTTCAACCTCCTCAAGCGACAACTGGAAAAAGCCACGCTTCGTTCCATTGATGAAAATCTTCCTTTCGTGGTTGAGTGCGATGCATCGGATGTGGCGATCTCTGCTACCTTGAATCAAGGTGGTCGACCCATTGCTTTTCTGTCCAGAACTTTGCAGGGTAGCGAGCTCCATTATCCTCCTGTCGAGAAGAAGGCTATGGCCATCATCGAAGTGGTACATAAATGGAGTTATTTTCTCGCTCTTATGCTGGATAACCGGAAACGCACTAAGATCAAGAATAACAAAATACAACTCTGGAGGATGGAATTGGCCGCCTTTGGATACACCATACATTATCGACCCAGCAAACGAATGTGGCCCCAGATACCCTCACGCGGGCATTCTGCTCTTCTATGTCAACTTCGACTCTGGCGGGTCTTCATACTGACTTATGGCATCCTGGCGTTACCTGTATGTTGCACTTTGTGCGAGCTAAAAATCTCTCATTTTCTATGGAAGATGTGAAAAGAATGTGCTCCTCCTGTAGAATTTGTGCGGAATTAAAACCGCAATTCTTCCGTCCATCGGATGGCTCGCTCATACACACTATGCAGCCTATGCAGCGACTCAGCATTGACTTTAAAGGGCCATTGCCTTCCTCAACGTGAAACACCTACTTACTGACTATGGTGGATGAATGTTCACGCTTTCCCTTTGCTTTCCCCTGTCCCAATATGCCTACTTCCACAGAGATCAAGTGCCTTGATCAAGTCTTTTCCCTTTGCGGTACGGCCAATTTCATCCACTCTGATTGGGGTCCCCCCTTCATGTCAAGCGAACTCAAAAGTTATCTCTCCCAACGGGGAATTGCCACAAGTAAAACGACACCGTACCATCCCATCGGTAATGGACAGATTGGGAGATACGACGCTATCATCTGGAACGCTGTTCGTCTTGCGCTGATGTCATGCAAACTAGCAGACCAGCAGTGGGAAACTATGCTCCCTGACGTGTTGCATTCCATCAGATCTCTCCTTTCTACATCTACCAATGTCACACCTCACGAGTAATTCTTCAGCTTCCAGCGTCGCTCCACCCATGGGACGTTTCTACCGTCATGGTTGGCAGCTCCCGGCCCCGTGCTGCTCCAAAGATTCATCCAATCATCTAAAACCGATCCTCTTGTCGACGAGGTCGAACTCATGGACGTCAACCCCACGTATGCGCACGTGCGGTACCCTGATGGCCGGGAGTCCACCGTTTTGCTCCGGGACCTGGCTCCCTGTCCAGCCGGTTCCACGGACTCAACCGATAGGGGGACCCACGGGGATGATGCCGACACTCTGCGCTCCCCCGAAGATGACGCCCTACCTGGGGCACCGAGAGATCTGCCAGCTGCCCCACCGGATCCACTCGGGGAGCCGAGCGCTCCCCGTGGGATGGCCACCCGAGGCCAGGACGCCGGTCAATCCCCGGCTATCCAACAGGATGAAGGCAGTTCTGCGCCTGTGGGGACCTGCACCCGGAGTCACGATCTCCCCAGCCTCCCTCGGGTCGATCAGAGCAACAAGGACCCTGTCGATCCACCGGTCTGGATCAAGCGGCCCAGGGACCAAGACCCGGTCCGGGGAGACGTTCCTTCTAGCCATAAACAAAAATCTAAAAGACTGCGGCTATTCGTGGTCCGCCTGATCCGCTAAGAGAAAGTCGTCGGACTTCCAAATCTTTTAGGCAGGAAGAATGTTATAAATCTCATCATTCATCAAGAAACTACTCGTGAAATAACGCTGGACAGCCAGCTGGTGGCGCCGTCCAAGGAGTATAAATACTCGGGCGTTGGCCCCAGCTTTCCAGGGACATTTTGTAAGACAAGGAACTAGTGAAGTACCACTAGACCTCCATGTTCTGAAACATGTTGATTAAAGCCTTGCTTTATGCTCAAACCAAGTGCGTAGTGAGTTTTATTACGTCAACCCGTAAATCTGTCTACTGATGAGACCTACCTGGAGTGCATTATGGAAAATTAATTCTGCAATATTTTGTAATTGTTCATTGCATAAGAATCCAGTGTAGACAGGATAAACAGCCTCGTATAAGAATCCAGTGTAGACAGGATAAAAGCAGGGACCGGGTACTGAATTTGGATGATCAGCCATGATCGCATTGAATGGCGGAGCAGGCTCGAGGGGCCGAATGGCCTACTCCTGCTCCTATGTTTCTATGTTTCTATATGATATCAAGTTTGGTTTAACTTCATTAGTTGTACAAGATCTTGCTTAAGAGTAAAGGTAAAGATAAACAAACCTGCGAAACACCGAGACCAGCACAATCCAACCACCGACTGTCGTTCTACCATGGATCAGGGAAAGCAGGTTTCACAGTAAATACGTTTCACAGGCCCCTATATTTGTGAAATCAAAGACTGGTTCAGTTAGGCGGACAGGGGTCCATTGACTGCAAAACATCACAGATACTTTGAAAAATGGTTTTGTGCGATGGAAGTTTGATCACCTTTTTCTCACCAGTTTTTCTCCTCTGATTATGTAAAGATTTTGATCACTTGCTGCAGTATGGTCGATGGGTGTCATTCCATCTCTAGTACATTGTCCAAGTATGATCCTTGCAGTATCAATGGGCTATTTGGCCACAGAGGCCACATTATCCTCACCCAATGTCAACCACTTGTGCACTTGCAGCAGCGGTCGCTGCCCAGTGATCAGGAGGGGGAAACCTAGCTTATTTTATCTTTCCTAACTCCAGGACACTGGCCAAATGCAGCTCTCCTACTATCACTACCCAGGCCGAGGTCAACTTACTCAGCACAGTTGGGTAATCAAACCTAACGGCTTTTCTACTCTATATCTTTCAGCTACTCACTGGATAAACTCACTGAGCCGTTGGAGAAGCCCTCAGATATATATTTCATGCCAAATCCCCATGGAACATAAATGAAATGTTGCCTATTTTTACGATCTCGTCTCCCTCCAGAGATCTCTTATACTGCCAAGACCAACAGGGAGAAAGAAGCGTAGTGAAAGGGAAAATAGAGCCACTGACCACCACTAGCTGTCTGGGGATTCCTGCCAGTCACCCCCTCAAGGCTACCAGGCGAAATAATTATAGTATTTTTTGAAGCAAGAAACTTTACTATGACTGATAAAGAATGGCAGCCTGATGAGTGGGCACTGGCTGGGTATACGCAGTGGGACATTTTATCCCGCTGTGTAATAGAGGAGGAGGAGGGGAAAGAAGAAGAAATGGTTGAGGCTGATGTGGAGCCAGGAGGTTGGTCCGTCAATCAGTGACAATTGTTTTCTGAGCTTTGCAAATGAGAAAAGTCGAATGGCCTTGAGAACAATATAGTGTGCTGCTTAATTATTAACATTGCCTCTACTATACATACCTATCCACAAGTGCCTGCAACATTGCTACCCGTTTTCTGAAAATATATCTTCACACTATATGAACAGCCAGTTTATTTCTCCTCCATTCCTGTTTTCTAGAGTGCTCTTACTCTTTGCTTCCCTAATGCTTGCCCTTGGTGAGAGTGTATAAAGTGTGTTGTTTCCTACCTACTCTTTTGCTCCTTCTAAGTGGAGCAGGCAGGTGTGGCAGCAGTCTGCTGCTCCTTAATAGGGGCCTGTCGGGGTGTCCCTGTGGTGGGCCTGCAATTACTGCTAGAGCTTTCCTCCCCCGCCCCCTCACCCCTCACCCCCCCCGGTACAGGGGATGGCTACTGATCTACCACTACCTGCCACTCATTCAGTCCTCTCGAGGGCCTGGTAGATTGGTCGGATGTGATGTCACACTGAGGGGTAGCTGCTTCATCAATTACACTCACACACATGCGCACACACACTGTCACGCAATTCAATTCAATTCAATTCAATTCAAATCGCTTTATTGGCATGATAAGGTACATCTTATGTTGCCAAAGCATCAAAATACATTTATGGTTGAACACATAAACGCAGCTCTATTCATACAGTGTATAAACAGGTATATCCCTGAGTGTATAAATATACATTCGCATTATTTATATATACTCTTTTCTTAGTTTACTGGTTGTCCCTCTGTTCATGGCAAGCTGTAACATAGTGTGCCGCCAGTGCTACACAGCTTCTCTCCTCCCCCAGTAGGTATGGGAGTTTTTGGTTGTCATTCAGATTTCTGAATTCAGGGCATATTTGTGAGAATTTTTGGTAGAAATTCTCCCTGATGCCCTGATATTTTCCACATGCTGTGAGGAAGTGCATCTCTGTCTCCACTACTCCCTGACTGCAGTGAGAGCATATCCTGTCCTCTCTTGGCAGCCTGGTCTGCCTGTGTCTGCCTTTTTCGATCGCTAGGCTATGTTCGCTAAGTCTGTACCTTGTCAAGGTTTTTCTCAGTTTGTTATCCTTTACCATGGTCAGGTACTCAGCCATTTGTCACACACTCACACACACTGTCACACACACACACACAATGTCACACACACACTGTCGCACACACTGTCGCACACAAACACACACTCACTGTCACACACACACTCACACACATTGTCACACACACACTGTCACACACACACTCACACACACACACTGTCACACACACTCACACACTGTCACACACACACACTCAATATCACACACACACTGTCGCACACACTGTCGCACACAAACACACACTCACTGTCACACACACACTCACACACATTGTCACACACACTCTGTCACACACACACTGCCAGACACACTGTCACACACACACTCTCACACACACACACACACGCTCACACACTGTCACACACACACTCACACACACTGTCACGCACACTGTCACACACACACTGTCACACACAGTCACACTCACACACACACTCACTGTCACACACTCACACACACTCACACACACACTCACACACAGTCACACACACACTGTCACACACACTCTCACACACTGTCACACACAGTGTCACATGCTCACACACTGTCACACAAACTGTCACACACACACACTGTCACACACACTGTCACACACACTGCCACACACAAACACGCACACTGTCACACACACACTCACACACACACTCACACACACTGTCACACACCCACAGACACACACTGTCACACACATTCACACACGGTCACAAACTCAGACACACACACTGTCACACACTTTCACACACACTGTCCCACACAGTCACACAAACATTCACACACTGTCACACACACTGTCGCACACAATGTCACATACACACTCACAAAAACTGTCACACACACTGTCACACACACACACACTGTCGCACACACTGTCGCACATACTGTCACTCACAAACTCACACACAAACACTCACACAGACTGACACACACACTGTCGCACACAATGTCACTCACACACCATCACACACACACTCACACACAGTCACATGCACTGTCACACACTCACACACACACTCACACACATTGTCACACACACACTCACACACATACTCACACACACTGTCACACACACACACTGTCACACACACAATGTCACACACACACTCTCACACACACTCACACACACTCACACACACTGTCCCACACACAGACACACACTGTCACACACTCTCACACACTGTCATACACTCACACACACTGTCACACACACACACACTGTCACACACACTGTCACACACACACACTGTCACTCATACACACTCACACACAGTGTCACACACACGCACACACACTGTCTCTCACACACACAAACACACACTGTCACACACACACTCACACACACTGTCGCACACACTCACACACACTCACACACATACTAACATACACACTGTCACACACACACACTCTCACACACACTGTCATACACACACACACACACACACACACTGTCACACACACACTGTCACGCACACACACACACACACACTGTCACTCATACACACTCACACAGTGTCACACACACTCACACACACTGTCTCAAACACACACACACAAACACACACACTGTCGCACACACACTCACGCACACTGTCACACACACACTCACGCACACTGTCACACACACTCACACACACTGTCACACACATACTAACATACACACTGTCACACACACACACACTGTCATACACTCACACACACACTGTCACTCATACACACTCACACACTGTCACACACACTCACACACACTGTCTTACAAACACACACACACTGTCTCACACACACTCACACACACTGTCTCACAAACACTCACACACAAACACACACACTGTCACACACACACACACTGTCGCACACACACACTGTCACACACACTCACGCACACTGTCACACACACACACACACTGTCACACACATACTAACACACACACTGTCACACACACTCACACACACTGTCACACACACTGTCACACACTCACACACACTGTCTCACACACACTGTCACACACAAACACACTCACTGTCACACACACAGTAACACCCACTCACACACACTGTCATACACAGTGTCACACGCTCACACACTGTCACACACACTGTCACACACACACACTGTCACACACAAAGACACACACTATCTCACACACACTCACACACACACACACACACACACACTGTCACACACCCACAGACACACACACTCACACACACTGTCACAAACTCAGACACACACACACTGTCACACACTTTCACACACACTGTCCCACACAGTCACTCAAACATTCACACACTCACACACACCGTCACTCACACACTCACAGAGAAACACTCACACACACTGTCACACACTCACACACACACTGTCTCACACACACACTCACACTCTCACTCACACTCACTCACACACACACTGTCACACACACTCACACACTGTCACACACACTGTCACTCACACACTCACAGAGAAACACTCACACACACTCACACACTCACTGTCACACACACACTCACACACACTCTCACACACACTCACACTCACAGACACTCACACACACTGTCACACATATAGATACATAGAAGATAGGAGCAGGAGTAGGCCATTCGGCCCTTCGAGCCTGCTCCGCCATTCAATGAGATCATGGCTGATCATCCAAATTCAGTACCCTGTCCCTGCCTTCTCCCCATATCCCTTGATCCCTTTAGCCTTAAGAAATATATCCAACTCTTTCTTGAATATACTTAATGAACTGGTCTCCACCGCCCTCTGTGGCAGAGAATTCCACAGGTTCACCACTCTCTGGGTGAAGAAATTCCTCCTCATTTCAGTCCTAAATGGCTTACCCCTTATCCTTAGACTATGACCCCTGGTTCTGGACTCCCCGGCCATCAGAAACATCCTTCCTGCATCTAGTCTGTCCAGGCCTGACAGAATTTTATAGGTTTCGATGAGATCCCCTCTCAATCTTCTAAACTCCAGTGAGTATAAGCCCAATCGACACAATCTCTCCTCATACGTCATTCCTGCCATCCCAGGTATCAGCCTGGTGAATCTTCGCTGCACTCCTTCCATGGCAAGAACGTCCTTCCTCAGGTAAAGCGACCAAAACTGCACACAATACTCAAGGTGTGGTCTCACCAAGGCCCTGTACAACTGCAGCAAGACATCCTTGTTCTTGTACTCGAACCCTCTTGCTACGAAGGCCAACATACTATTTTCCTTCTTAACCGCCTGCTGCACCTGCATGCTTACCTTCAGCAACTGGTGCACAAGAACACCCAGGTCTCTTTGCACTTCCCCTTCTCCCAATCTATTACCATTCAAATAATAATCTGCCTTCCTGTTTTTGCCAGCAAAGTGGATAACCTCACATTTATCCACATTATAGTGCATTTGCCATGTTTCTGCCCAATCACCCAACCTGTCCAAATCGTGCTGGAGTTTCACGACATCCTCCTCACAGCATCCCCTCCCCCCCAGCTTTGTGTCGTCTGCAAATTTGGAGATATTACATCCAATTCCCTCGTCCAGATCATTAATATATATTGTGAACAGCTGGGGTCCTAGGACCGATCCTTGCGGTACCCCACTAGTCACTGCCTGCCACTCGGAAAATGACCCGTTTATTCCAACTCTTTGCTTTCTGTCCGCCAACCAGTTCTCTATCCAAGTCAATACCTTGCCCCCAATCCCATGTGCCTTAATTTTGCACGCTAATCTCTTATGCGGGACCTTATCGAAAGCCTTCTGAAAGTCCAAATACACCACATCCACTGGTTCTCCCTTATCTATTTTACCAGTTACATCCTCAAAATATTCCAGTAGATTAGTCAAGCATGATTTACCTTTTGTAAATCCATGTTGACTTTGTCCGATCCTGTCACTGCTTTCCAAGTGCTCTGCTATTACATCTTTTATAATGGACTCTAGCATTTTCCCCACTACCGATGTCAAGCTTACCGGTCTATAATTCCCCGCCTTATCTCTACCACCTTTTTTGAATAGTGGAGTAACATTAGCTACCCGCCAATCCATGGGTACCATTCCAGAGTCTATCGAGTTCTGGAAGATGACCAGCAATGCATCTACTATTTCTAGGGCCACTTCCTTAAGTACCCTGGGATGTAGATTATCAGGCCCTGGGGATTTATCGGCCTTCAGTCCCATCAATTTTCCTAAAACCATTTTCCTACAAATACTGATTTCTTTCAGTTCCACCCTTTCATCAGACCCTATGTTCCCCGGCATCTCTGGGAGGTTATTTGTGTCCTCCTTTGTGAAGACAGAACCAAAATATGTATTTAGTTGGTCAGCCATTTCTTTGTTCCCCATTATAAATTCCCCTGATTCTGACTGCAAGGGACCTACGCTTGACTTCACCAATCTTTTTCTCTTCACATATCTATAAAAGCTTTTACAGTCAGTTTTTATGTTCTCTGCAAGCTTACTCTCATATTCTATTTTCCCTTTCTTAATTAATCCCTTTGTCCTCCTTTGTTGAATCCTAAACTGCTCCCAATCCTCAAGATTATTTCTTTTTCTGGCCAATTTATATGCCCTCTCCTTGGACCTTATGCTATCCCTAATTTCCCTTGTTAGCCACGATTGGGTCACCTTTTTTGTTTTATTTTTATGCCAAACTGGGATGAACAAATTCTGTAGTTCATCCATTCGGTCTTTGAATGTTTGCTATTGCCTATCCACCGTCAACCCTTTGAGTGCCATTCCCCAATCAATCCTACCCAACTCGCTCCTCAGACCATCATAGTTTCCTTTATTTAAATTGCGGACCCTAGTCTCCGAGTCAACTACTTCATTCTCCATCTTAATGAAGAATTCGATCATATTATGATCGCTCCGACCCAAGGGGCCTCTTACAACAAGATTGCTAATTAATCCTTTCTCGTTACATAATACCCAGTCTAAGATGGCCTGATCTCTGGTTGGTTGCTCGACATATTGGTCCAGGAAACCATCCCATAAACACTCCAGGAATTCCTCCTCCACAGCATTGTTACTCATTTGGTTGGCCCAATCTATATGTAGATTAAAGTCACCCATGATGACTGCTGTGCCCTTATTGCACGCTTCTTTAATTTCTCTTTTAATGCCATCCCCAACCTCCGCCTTACTGTTTGGATGTCTATAAACCACTCCCACTAACGTTTTTTCCCCTTAGTATTTCTCAATTCTACCCATACAGATTCCACCTCATCAGAGCTAATATCCTTCATTACAATTGTGTTAATCCCTTCTTTAACCAGTAATGCTACCCCACCTCCCTTTCCTTTTTGCCTATCTTTCCTGAATATCGAATACCCCTGGATGTTGCGTTCCCAGTCCTGGCCGTCCTTGAGCCACGTTTCCGTAATCCCAACCAAATCGTATTTGTTTACTTCTATTTGCGCAGCCAATTCATTTACCTTATTAAATATGCTCCTCGCATTAAGACACAAAGCCTTCAGGCTTGTTTTTTTAACGCTCTGTCACACACTCACACACACTGTCACACACACACACTGTCACACACACACTGTCTCACACACACACACACTGTCACACACACACTGTCTCACACACACACACACACTGTCACTCATACACACTCTCACACAATGTCACACACTCACACACTGTCTCTCACACACTCTGTCATACACAAACACACACACTGACACACACACTCACACACACTGTCACACACAATCACACACACTGTCACACAAACACTGTCACACACTGTCACACACAGTGTCACATGCTCACACACTGTCTCACACACACACATACTGTCACACATACTCACACACAGGCCTAGAAATTCGGTAGGCTTAGCGCCGCATTTGAGGCGCTAGAGGGCCTAGCGCCGGAGTTATGGCCAGTTGAGAAATTCCCTGGGGCCCTAAATCGGCGTTGCACCGGTAGCGCTGCACCGGCACCGATGACGTCATCGGTGTGCGCAGCGTCCCGGTTGCCGTGGTAACCCGGCCCCAAGCCGAAATTCAGTTGCGCCCGCCTCGCCCGTGGCAGGCGCAACTAAGACTCTGGCAACAGAGTCTTCCCCCAGTGTGCGCCGGCGCATAAAGGTGGAGCGGCGGCCGGCCGCGTTCCCGGCGGCCACCTGCCCGCACCTCCCTTCCCGGACTCCTCCATTCCCCCCCCGCGGCCCTGATCAGTGTCTCATGCGAGCCCGGCACTTCCCCGAGGTGCCGGGCTCAGATGTCGGGTCAATCCGCCGGACAGTTGTCGGCTGCAGGCAACTCCTCCTTAACAGGAGGAGGAGGCCTGCAGTTCCCCCGCCTGCCGCACCGCATCGGGTGCCGCAGCGGGGGATTAGCACCGGGAAACCCAAGTTCACGCCCGTTTTGAGGCGCTAAAGGAGGGTTTTAGCGCCCGCCGCCGTCTGGGCCCGGCGCACCCGAATTTTCGTCGGGCGCTGCCGCATTACCGCTGGCGCAAACTTTCTGGCGCTACAGCCCTGGCAAGACCAGAACCCAATTTCTAGGCCACACTGTCATACACCCTGTCACACACAAACACACATTGTCACACACAAACACACACACTGTCACACACACACTCACACACACTGTCACACACCCACAGACACACACTGTCACACTCACTCACTCACTGTCACACACACTCACTCACTGTCACACACACACTCTCACACACTGTCACACACACACTGTCACACACACTCACACACACTGTCACACAAACACATACTGTCACACACATACTAACATACACACTGTCACACACACTGTCACACACACTCACACACACTGTCATACACACTGTCACATGCTCACACGCTGTCACACACGCGCACTAACAAGCTGTCACACACACACACTGTCACACACACTCACACACACTGTCACACACACTGTCACATGCTCACACGCTGTCACACACGTGCACTAACAAGCTGTCACACACACTCACACACACTGTCACACACACACTGCTGCACACACTCACACATATTCACACACTCTCACACACACTGTCATACACACTGTCACACTGTCACACACTCACACACACTGTCACACAATCACACATTCACACACATTGTCACACAGACTGTCACACACACACGGTCACACACACACTGCCAGACACAGTGTCACACACACACACTCACACACTGTCACACACACACACTGTCACTCATACACACACACAATGTCACACACACAGTCTCACACACACTGTCACACACAAACACACACACTGTCACACTGTCTCACACACACACTCACACACACTGTCTCACACACACACACACTGTCACACACAGTGTCACACGCTCACACACTCACACACACTGTCACACACACACACACTGTCACACACACTGTCGCACACAATGTCACATACACACACACACTGTCATACACACTGTCACTCACACACACACTGTCACACACACTGTCATACACACTGTCACTCACACACACACTGTCTCACACACTCTCACACTCACACTCACACACAAACACACTGTCACACACACTCACTCACTGTCACACACACTGCCACACACACTGTCACACAAACACACTGTCACACACACACTGTCGCACACAGTGTCACACACACACACTCACTGTCACACACACACTCAAACACATTGTCACACAGTCACACACACTGTCATACACTCACACACTGTCACACACATTGTCACACTGTCACACACACACTGTCACACACACACTGCCAGACACACTGTCACACACACTCACACACACACTCACACACACACTGTCACGCACACTGTCACACACACACTCTCACTCACACTCACACTCAGACATTTACACACACTGTCACACACACACACAGTCACACACTCACACACACTGTCATACACACACTCACACTGTCACACACACACTGTCACACACACACACACTCTCACTCATACACACTCACACGCAATGTCACACACTCTCACACACACTGGCACATACACTGTCACTCACACACTTTCTCACACACACTCACACACACTCACACACACGGTCACACACACACTCACACATGCTGTCACACACAAACTCTCACGCACAGTCATGCGCTCACTCACACACTGACACACACACTCACACACACACACACTGTCGCACACACACTCACACACACACAGTCAAACACTTTCACACACAACTCTCACACACTGACACACACACACACACAGTCACACACACACTCACACACAGTGTCACACACACACCCTCACTTATGCACACTCACTCACACACTGTCACACACACTGTCACACACAATGTCACGCACACACTGCCTCTCACGCACACACTCACACACTCACTCACACTGTCTCACACACACTCACACACACTGTCACCCACACACTGTCGCACACACTTTCGCACACACACTCACACACACACTGTCACTCACATTCACACACACTGTCACACACACATTGTCACACACTGTCACACACACTCTCACACACTGTCACACATACCATCACTCACACATTATCACACCCACAATCTCACACACACTGCCACACACACTGTCACACAACCACACTCACACACTGTCATGCACACACTCACACCCACTGTCACACACACAGTCACACACACACTCACACACACACTGTCACACAAACTGTCACTCACACACACACACTGTCCAACTCACACACACTGTCACACACACATTCACAACAGTGTCACACACACACCCTCACTCACACACTCACACTCATACACACTCACTCATACACTCAAACTCACACACCCACTCACAATCACACACACACACTCACACACACACACTCACACACTGTCACACCTACACACACACTGTCACACACACACACTCACACACACTGTCACACCTACGCACACACGGTCACACACACACACACACACTGCCACACACACACACACACACACTGTCACACACACACTCCCACTCACACTCACTCTCACGCACTGTCACACACACACTCTCACTCACACGCAGTCACACACACACTCACTCACACTGTTACACACACACTGTCACACACACTCTCACACATTGTCACACACACACACACTGTCGCACACACACTCACACACACTCACACACACATACACACTGTCGCACACACACACACACTCACACACACACTCACACACACACTGTCACACACACACACTGTCACTCACAGTCACACACACTGTCACACACTGTCACACACACACTCTCACACACTGTCACACATACCGTCACTCACACATTATCACACCCACAATCTCACACACACTGCCACACACACTGTCACACAACCACACTCACACACTGTCATGCACACACTCACACCCACTGTTACACACACAGTCACACACACACTCACACACACACTGTCACACACACTCTCACTCACACACACACACTCTCACTCACACACACTCACTCACACTCACACACTCATACCCTCACACTCACACACCCACTCACACTCACAATCACACACACACACTCACACACTGTCACACACAAACTCACACACACTGTCACACACACACTCACACACACGGCCACACACACTGTCACACACTCTGTCACACACTCTGTCACACAAACACACACACACACTCACACACACTCTCACACACACTCACACACACACTGCCACTCACACACTGTCACACACACTCACACACACTGTCACACACACACTGTCACACACACACTCACACACAGTCACACACACACTGTCACACACAGACTCTCGCTCACACACACTCACAACAGTCACACACAGTCACACACACACACACACACATACTGTGACACACACTTTCACACACAGTCTCTCACACACTGCCACACACACACACACACACTGTCACACACACACTCTCACTCACACACACATGATCAAACTCACACACACTGTCACACACACACTCACACACAGTGTGACACACACACCCTCACTCATGCACACGCATTCACACACTCACACTCATACACCCACTCACACACACACTCACACACACTCATACACACACTCACACTCTCTCTCACCCTGTCACACACACATTGTCACACACACTCACACACACTGTCACCCACACGCTGTCACACACACTTTCGCACACACACTCACACCCACACACTGACACACAAACTCACACACACTGACACACACACACACTGTCACACACACACTGTCACTCACACACTGTCACTCATACACTGTCAGACAGTCACACACACACACTGTCGCACACACACACACACTCACACACTGACACACACACTCACACACTCACTCACACACACACTGTCACACACACTGTCACTCACACTCACACACACTGTCACACACACTCTCACACACTGTCATACACACTCTCACACACTGTCACACACACTGTCACTCACACTCTATCACACCTACAATCTCACACACACTGTCACACACACACACTGCCACACCCTGACACCCACACACACTCACTCACACTGTCATACACCCTCACATACTCACACACAATGTCACACACTGTCACACACACACTCACACTCACAAACACACACTCTCACTCTCATGCACCTCACTCACACACACTGTCACACAAACACTTTCACACACTCACATTCACACTCACACACACACACACACACTCTCACTCGCACACATACACACACTCTCACACACACACACACACTCACACATACTCACACACACACACACACTTTCACACACATGCACACCCACTCACACACACTCACACACTGTCACCCACACACTGTCACACACACACAATGTCACACACACACTCACACACTGTCACATACACTCTTTCACACACACACTCACACACACATTCACACACTCTCACACACACTGTCATACACACTGTCACACACACTTTCTCACACTCTGGCACACACACTGTCACTCACACACTTTCTCATACACACTCAAACACACGGTGACACAGACACTCACACACGCTGTCACACACACACTCTCACGCACTGTCATACACACACACACACACTGTCACACACACACTCACAGACTGTCACACACACACTGTCACACACACTTTCACACACACACTGTCACACACACTTTCTCACACACTGTCACACACACTGGCACACACGCTGTCACACACACACTCTCACGCACTGTCATACACACACTCTCACGCACTGTCGCACACACACCCACTGTCACACACACACTCTCACTCACACACACTCACACACAGTCACACACACACTCACACATACTGTGACACACACTTTCACACACAAACTCTCACACACTGTCACACACACACACACACACACTGTCACACACACTCACACACAGTGTCACACACACACCCTCACTCATGCACACTCACTCACACACTCACTCTCATACACCCACTCACACTCACACACACACACTCATACACACACTCACACACACACACACTCACACAGACTATCACACACATTGTCACACACTCTGTCGCACAAACACACACACACACTCACTCACACTCTCACACACACTCACACACACACTGTCACACACACTGTCACACACAATGTCACGCACACACTGTCTCTCACGCACACATTCACACACTCACTCACACTGTCACACACACTGTCACACACACACACACACTGTCACACACACTGTCACACACACCCTCACTCACACACACTCACTCACACACTCACACTCACACACACTCACTCATACAATCACACTCACACACCCACTCACAATCACACACACACTCACACTCACACACTGTCACACACACAGTCACACACACACTCACACTCACACACTGTCACACACAAACTCACACACACAGTCACACACACACTGTCACACACACTGTCACAGACACGGTCGCACACACTCTGTCACACAAACACTCACACACACACTCACCCACACTCTCACACACACTCTCACACACACACACACACTGCCACTCACACACTCTCACACACACTCACACACACTGTCACACACACACTGTCACACACATTTTCACACACTCTGTCACACACACGCATACCCATTGTCTCACACACACACTCACACTCACACACACACACTCACACACACACACTCACACGCACACACACTCACACACCAACTCACACTCACACACACACACACACACACACTCACGCACACACTCACACACACTCACACACTGTCACACACACACTGTCGCACACTGTCACACACACTGTCTCACACACACACTCACACTGTCACACACACAGAGTCACACAAACACACACACACACTGTCACACACACAATCTGCCACACACACACACACTCTCACACACACTCACACACATACTCACATTCACACACACACACTGTCACACACACACTCACACATACACTCACACTGTCACACACAGAGTCACACACACACACACCCACTGTCACACACAGACTTTCACTTTCACACACTCACAACAGTCGCACACACACTCACACACACACTCACACATACTGTGACACACACTTTCACACACAAGCTCTCACACACTGTCACACACACACACACTGTCACACACACACTCTCACTCACACACACATGATCAAACTCACACACACTGTCACACACACACACACACAGTGTCACACACACACCCTCACTCATGCACACTCATTCACACACTCACACTCTTACACCCACTCACACTCACACACACACTCACACTCTCTCTCACACTGTCACACACATTGTCACACACACTGTCACCCACACACTGTCACACACACTTTCGCACACACACTCACACCCACACCCACACACACACAAACTCACACACACTGTCACACACACTGACACACACTGTCACACACACTGTCACACACACTTTCGCACACACACTCACACCCACATCCACACACACACAAACTCACACACACTGTCACACACACTGACACACACTGTCACACACACTGTCACTCACACTCTATCACACCTACAATCTCACACACTGCCACACACACTGTCACCCACACACACTCACACACACTCACTCACACTGTCATACACCCTCACACTCACACACAATGTCACACACTGTCACACTCACACTCACAAACACACACTCTCACTCACACACACACTCTCACGCACCTCACTCTCACACACTCTCACACAAACACTTTCACACACTCACATTCACACTCACATACACACACACTCTCACTCGCACACATACACACACTCTCTCACACACACACACACACATTCACACCCACTCACACACACTCACACACTGTCACACACACACAATGTCACACACACACACTGTCACACACACACTTGCACACACACACTCACACACACTCACACATGCACACACACTGTTGCACACACACACCCTCACTCACACTCACACACACACTGTCACACACTCACACACACTCTCACACACACTGTCACACACACTTTCACACACACACTGTCAGACACACTTTCACACACTGTCAGACACACTTTCTCACACACTGTCACACACACTGGCACACACACTGTTACTCACACACTTTCTCACACACACTCTCATACACACTCAAACACATGGTGACACAGACACTCACACACGCTGTCACACACATTCTCACGCACTGTCATACACAAACTCACACACACTGTCACACACACACTCACAGACTGTCACACACACACTGTCACACACACTTTCTCACACACTGTCACACACACTGGCACACACGCTGTCACACACACACTCTCACGCACTGTCGCACACACACCCACTGTCACACACACACTCACACACAGTCACACACACACTCACACATACTGTGACACACACTTTCACACACAAACTCTCACACACTGTCACACACACTCACACACAGTGTCACACACACACCCTCACTCATGCACACTCACTCACACACTCACACTCATACACCCACTCACACTCACACACACACTCATACACACACTCACACACACACACTCACACACACTCACACAGACTATCACACATTGTCACACTGTTGCACAAACACTCACACACACACTCTCTCACACACACTCACACACACTCTCACACACACTGTCACACACAATGTCACGCACACACTGTCTCTCACGCACACATTCACACACTCACTCACACTGTCACACACACACACTCACACACACACTGTCGCACACACAGTCACACACAGTCATACACACACTCACACACACACTGTCACACACACTGTCACTCACACACACACTGTCCAACTCACACACACTGTCACACACACTTTCACACACAGTGTCACACACACACCCTCACTCACACACACACACTCACACTCACACACCCACTCACAATCACACTCACACACTCACACACACTCACACACACACTCACCCACACTCTCACACACACACTGCCACTCACACACTCTCACACACACTGTCACACACACAAACTCAGACACACTGTCACCCACACTCTGTTGCACACACTATCGCACAAACACTCACACACACTCACACACACACTGTCACCCACACACTCACACACAAATGCACATACACTGTCACACACACTGTCACTCACACACTGTCACACACACACGGTCCACACACACACTTTCACACACAGTCACACACTCACACACACACACACTTTCACACACAAACTCACACACTGTCACACACTTTCACACAAACACACACTCTCACACACTGTCACACCTACACACACTGTCACACACAGACTCACACACAAGTGTCACACACACACCCTCACTCACACACTCACACACACTCACACTCACACACCAACTCACACACACACACTCACACACCAACTCACACACACACACACACTCTCACGCACTATCACGCAAACACTCACACACAATCACACACTGTCACACACACACTGTCACACACTGTCACACACACTGTCTCACACACACACTCACACACACACTCACACTGTCACACACACAGAGTCACACAAACACTCACACACACTGTCACACACACACACTCTCACACACACTCTTATGCACTGTCGCACACACACCCACTGTCGCACACACACCCACTGTCACACTCACACTCTCACTCACACACACTCACACACGGTCACACACTCACACTCCGACTCACACTCACAATCACACACACTCACAAACACTTCACACACTCACTGTCACACACACTGTCACACACACAGTTGCACACACTGTCACACACTCTGTCACACAAACACTCACACACACACTTACCCACACTCTCACACACACTCACACACACCCACACACAAACACACACACACTGTCACACATGCACTGTCACTCACACTCACACACTGTCACACACACACGGTCCACACACACACTTTCACACACAATCACACACGCACACATACTGTAACACACACACTTTCACACACAAACTCTCACACACTGTCATATACTTTCACACACACACACTCTCACACACTGTCACACATACACACACACTGTTACACACACACTCTCACTCACACACACACACTGTCCAACTCACACCCACTGTCACACACACACTCACAGTGTCACACACACACCCTCACAGTCACACACCCACTCACACTCACAAACACACACTCACACACTGTCACACACACACTCAAACACACACTCACACACACTGTCACACTCACTTTCACACACACACTGTCACACACACTTTCACACTCACACTCACACACACAAACTCACACTGTCACACACAGAGTCACACACACACACACTGTCACACACACACACACACACTGCCACACACACACACTCTCACACACACTCACACGCATACTCACATTCGCACACACACACACTCTCACACACTGTCACACACACACTCCCACTCACACTCTCACGCACTGTCACACACACACCTACTGTCACACACAGACTCTCACTCACACACAGTCACACACACACTCACACACACTCACACATAATGTGACACACTTTCACACACAAGCTCTCACACAGTGTCACACACACACTCTCACTCAC
The DNA here is from genome assembly GCF_052327205.1 of Somniosus microcephalus. Classification (NCBI taxonomy): domain Eukaryota; kingdom Metazoa; phylum Chordata; class Chondrichthyes; order Squaliformes; family Somniosidae; genus Somniosus; species Somniosus microcephalus. The sequence continues at coordinate 122,462,392 of NC_140999.1, read as the reverse complement.
ACACACACTCTCACTCACACACACACGATCAAACTCACACACACTGTCACACACACACTCACACAGTGTCACACACACACCCTCACTCATGCACACTCACTCACACACTCACACTCATACACACACTCACACACACACTCACACACACACACACTCATACACACACTCACACACACTATCACACACTGTCACACAAACACACACACACCCACTCACACTCTCACACCCAATCTCACACACACTCACACACACACTGTCACACACACTGTCACGCACACACTGTCACACACTCACACACACTGTCACCCACACACTGTCGCACACACTCTCACACACACACACTCACACCCACACACTCACACACAAACTCACACACACTGTCACACACACTGACACACACTCACACACTGTCACACACATACTGTCACTCACACACTGTCACTCATACACTGTCAGACACTGTCACACACACACTGTCGCACACACACACACACACACACTGTCACACACACTGTCACTCATACACTGTCAGACACTGTCACACACACACTGTCACACACACACACACACTGTCGCACACACACACACACACACTGTCACACACACACTCTGTCACACACACACTCTGTCACACACACTCACACACAGTGTCACACACAACCTCACACACACACACACTCAAGCACTCACTCACACACACACTCACTCACACACACACACACTGACACACACACACTCACACACACTCACTCATTGTCATACACCCTCACACTCTCACTCACACACACACTCTCACGCACCTCATTCACACACACTCTCACACACACACTTTCACACACTCACACTCACACTCACACACACTCTCACTCGCACACATACACACACTCTCACTCACACACTTACACACACTCACACACACACTCACACACACTTTCACACATATGCACACCCACTCACACACACTCACACACTCACTCACACACTGTCACACACACACAATGTCACACACACACTCACATACACTGTCACACACACACTCACATTTTAACACAAACACACACACACTCACATGCACACACACTGTCACACACACACACACTGTCACACACACACACTTTCGCACACACACTGTCCCACACACTCACACACAGTGTCACACACACACCCTCACTCATGCACACTCACTCACACACTCACACTCATACACCCACTCACACTCACACACACACACACACACACTCATACACACACTCACACACACTATCACACACTCTGTCACACAAACACTCAGACACACACTCTCTCACACACACCCTCACACACACTCACGCACACACTGTCACACACACTGTTACGCACATACTGTCTCTCATACACACACTCACTCTCTCACACTGTCACACACACACTGTCACACACGCTCACACACACAGTCACCCACACACTGTCGCACACACTTTCGCACACACACTCACACACACACTCACACCCACACACTCACACACAAATGCACACACACTGTCACACACACACTGTCACTCACACTCACACACTCTCACATACTGTAACACACACACTTTCACACACAAACTCTCACACACTGTCATATACTTTCACACACACACACTCTCACACACTGTCACACATACACACACACTGTCACACACACACTGTCACACACACACTCATTCACACACACACACACTGTCCAACTCACATCCACTGTCACACACACACTCACACACACTCACTCACACACTCACAGTCTCACACCCACTCACACTCACAAACACACACTCACACACACACACTCTCACACTGTAACACACACACTCAAACACACTCACACACACTGCCACACACACACACACTCTCACACACACTCACACATACACTCTCACACAGTGTCACGCACACACACTGTCACACACACTGTCACACACACACACACACACACTCACACTGTCACACACAGTCACACACACACTCACACACACTGTCACACACACACTCTCACGCACTGTCACACACACACCCACTGTCACACACAGACTCTCACTCACACACACTCACACACAGTCACACACACACTCACACATACTGTGACACACACTTTCACACACACACACACTGTCACACACACACACACACAGTGTCACAATCACACCCTCACTCATGCACACTGACTCACACACTCACACTCATACACCCACTCACACACACTCTCACACACACACTGTCACCCACACACTGTCACTCATACACTGTCAGATACTGTCACACACACACACTCACACACTCAAACACACACACTCACACACACTGTGACACACTTACACACACAAACTCTCACACACTGTCATATACACACTCTCACCCACTCACACACAGTCAAACTCACACACTCTGTCACACACACACACACAGTGTCACACACAACCTCACACACTCACTCACACACACACACACACACACACACTCATTTACACACACTCACTCACACTGTCATACACACTCACACACACACACTCTCACTTACACACACACTCTCATGCACCTCACTCACACACACTCTGACACACACACTCACACACACTGTCACACACACACACTCACACACATTTTCACATGCACACACACTGTTGCACACACACTCTCACACACTCACACTGTCACACTCTCACACACACACACACACTCACACACACACACTCTCACAAACACACACACACTCTCACTCACACACACACACTCTCACACACACTCTCACACACACACTCACATGCACACATCCTCACTCACACACAAACTCACTCACACACACACCTCACTCACACACACACACTCAGACTCACTCACTCACTCAAACTCTCTCACTCACTCACACATTCTCTCACACACACACTCTCACTCACACTCACTCACACACTGTCACTCACACACACACTCACACACTCTCACACACACTGTCACTCACACACACTCTCACTCTCACCCACACCCACACACACACTCTCTCACACACACTCACACACACTCTCATACACACACTCTCACTCACACACACTCACACACACACTGTAACAAACACTCTCAATCTCACCCACACACGCTCACACACACACTCTCACACACACACACACCCACACACACACTCACTCACACACACACACTCTCATACACACACACACACTGTCACTCACACACACTCCCTCTCACACACACTCTCACTCACATCTCACTCACACTCACACACGCACACTGTCACACACACACACTCTCACTCACATACACTCTCACTCACATCTCACTCACACACACACACTCTCACACACACTCGCACACAGTCATTCACGCACACATCCTCACTCACACACACACTCAATCACACACACTCTCTCACACACACTCTCTCACACACACTTTCACTCACACACACGCTCACTCACACACACTCACACACACACACACACACTAACACACACACTCACTCACACACACTCTCACTCTCACACACTCACACACACACACACTGTCACACACTCACACACACACTCACACACACACTCACACACAATGTCACACACACACTGTCACACTGTTACACATACACTGTCACACACACCCTCTCACACACTATCACACACACTGTCACACACACTGTCACTCACACACTTTCTCACACACACTCTCACACACACCCACACACACTGTCACACACACACACTCACACACATTTTCACATGCACACACACTGTCGCACACACACACACACACACACACTGTCACACACACACTGTCACACACACTCACACTCTGTCACACACACACTCTCACTCACACTCACACACACTCACCCACACTCACACACTCACATGCTCACTCACACACACACACTCTCACAAACACACACACACACTCTCACACACACTCTCACACACACACTCACACGCACACATCCTCACTCACACACAAACTCACTCACACACACTCTCACACACACATCACTCACACACACACACACTCACTCACTCACTCACTCAAACTCTCTCACTCACTCACACATTCTCTCACACACACACTCACACACACACTCTCACTCACACACACACTGTCACTCACACACACACACACACTCTCACACACACTGTCACTCACACACACACTCACACACTCACTGTCACTCACACACACTCTCACACACACACACACACACACACACACACACTCACACACACTGTCACTCACACGCACTCACACACACTCTCACTCTCACACACACCCACACACACACTCTCATACTTACACACACACACTCACTCTCACCCACACACGCTCACACACACACTCTCACACGCACACATGCCCACACACACACTCACTCACACACACACTCTCACTCACATCTCACTCACACTCACACACGCACACTGTCACTCACACACACTCTCACTCACACACACTCTCACTCACATCTCACTCACACACACACACTCTCACTCACACACACACACTCACACACAGTCATTCACGCACACATCCTCACTCACACACACACACTCTCTCACACACACTCTCTCACACACACTCTCTCACACACACTTTCACTCACACATGCTCACTCACACACACACACACTAACACACACACTCACTCACACACACACCCACTCTCACTCGCACACACGCTCACTCACACACACTGTTACACACACACACACTGACACACTCACTCACATCTCACACACTCTCACACACACTCTCACACACTCACTCACACACAATGTCACACACACACTGTCACACACTGTTACACACACACTGTCACACACACCCTCTCACAAACTATCACACACACTGTCACTCACACACACACACACACTGTCACACACACACTCACACACATTTTCACATGCACACACACTGTTGCACACACACTCTCACACACACACACACACACTGTCACACACACACTCTCACACACTCACACACACACACACTCTCACTCACATCTCACTCACACACACACACTCTCACAAACACACACACACACACTCTCACAAACACACACACACACTCTCACTCACTCACTCACTCAAACTCTCTCACTCACTCACATTCTCTCACACACACACACACACACTCTCACACACACACTCACACGCACACATCCTCACTCACACACACACTCACGCACACTCTCACACACACCTCACTCACACACACACATTCACACTCACTCACTCAAACTCTCTCACTCACTCACATGTTCTCTCACACTCACACACACTCTCACACACACTCTCACACACACTGTCACTCACACACACACACACACAGTCACTCACACACACACACACTCTCACTCTCACACACACACTCTCACACACACACTCACACACACTCTCATACACACACTCTCACTCACACACACGCCCACACACACACTCACTCACACACACACACTCTCACACACATCTCACAGATACACACATCTGACTCACACACTCTCACACACACACACCCCCACACACACACACACTCACTCACACACATACTCTCACACACACCTCACACAAACACACTCTCATACACTCACACACACTCTCACTCACACACACTCTCACTCACATCTCACTCACACTCACACACACACACACTCTCACTCACACACACACTCTCACTCACACACGCACTCTCACTCACACACACACTCTCAATGACACATACACACACTCTCACACACATCTCACTCACATCTCATTCACACACACTCTCTCACACACACTCTCTCACATACTCAATCACACATACACACACTCTCACACACATCTCACTCACACACACTCTCTCACACACACTTTCACTCGCACACACGCTACTTCACACACACTCAATCACACACACACACGCAGACACATCTCAAACACACACACTCTCACACATTCTCACTCTCACACACATCTTACTCACACACACACTCTCACTCACACACACTCTCACTCACACACACACTCTCTTACACACTCTCACACTCACACACACTCACACACACACACTCTCACAAAAACTCTCACTCTCACACACATTCTCAGTCCCACATACAATCATACACACACACTCTCGCTCACACACACACTCACACACACTTTCACTCACACACACTCTCATACTCACACACACACTCTCACTTTCACTCACATCTCACTCACTCACACACACACTCTCACTCACACACACACTCTCACTCACACACACACTCACACACACTTTCACTCACACACACTCTCACTCACACACACACACACTAACACACACACTCACTCACACACACACTCACTCTCACACACACACTCACTCTCACACACACACTGTCACACACACTCTCACTCTCACACACACACACTCTCACACACATTCTCACTCCCACATACAATCACACACACACACACAAACTCTCACTCACATCTCACACACACATCTCACTCACACACACTCTCACACACACTCATACACACACAATCACACACACACTCTCACTCTCACACACACACTCACTCACACACATACTCACTTGCTCACTCACTCAAACTCACAAACACACTCTCACACATCTCATTCACAGACACACACTCTCACTCTCACACACAATCCCACACATCTCACTCACACATACACTCTCACTCACACTCATACTCACTCACACACACACACTCTCTCTCACACACACACTCTCACACATTCACACACACACATTCTCACTCTCACTCACACACTCACTCATTCACTCACTCTGACTCACACACACACTCACTGTCACACACACACTCTCACTCACACTGTCACACACACACTCACTCACTCACACAGACACTCTCACACATCTCACTCATACACACACTCACACACACTCTCACTCACATCTCACTCTCACACACACACACACACACACACATCTCACACACACACACACACACATCTCACACACACACACACTCTCACACATACTCTCACACTCACACACACACACTCACACACACTGTCACACACACACACTCATTTGCTCACTCACTTAAACTCACTAATTCACTCTCACACATCTCACTCACACACACACTCTCACTCTCACCCTCACACACACTCTCACTCTCACCCTCACACACACTCTCACTCTCTCACTCACACACACTCTCACTCTCACTCACACTCTCTCACTCACACTCTCTCACTCACTCACACTCACTCACACACACACTCTCTCTCACTCACATTCAAACACACTCACTCACACAATTCAGTTCAATTCAATTCAATTCAAATTGCTTTATTAGCATGACAAGGTGCATCTTATGTTGCCAAAGCACCGAAAAAAACATTTATGGTTGAACACATAAACGCAGATCTATCCATACAGTGTATAAACAAATATTTCCCTGTATCTTAGACTGGGTATTATGTAACGAGAAAGGATTAATTAGCAATCTTGTTGTACGAAGCCCCTTGGGTCAGAGCGATCATAATATGATCGAATTCTTCATTAAGATGGAGAATGAAGTAGTTGACTCAGAGACTAGGGTCCTCAATTTAAATAAAGGAAACTACGATGGTCTGAGGAGCGAGTTGGGTAGGATTGATTGGGCAATGGCACTCAAAGGGTTGACGGTAGATAGGCAATGGCAAACATTCAAAGATCAAATGGATGAGCTACAGAATTTGTTCATCCCAGTTTGGCATAAAAATAAAACAAAAAAGGGGACCCAACCGTGGCTAACAAGGGAAATTAGGGATAGCATAAGATCCAAGGAGAGGACATATAAATTGGCCAGAAAAAGCAATAATCCTGAGGATTGGGAGCAGTTTAGGATTCAACAAAGGAGGACAAAGGGATTAATTAAGAAAGGGAAAATAGAATATGAGAGTAAGCTAGCGCGGAACATAAAAACTGACTAAAAGCTTTTATAGATATGTGAAGAGAAAAAGATTGGTGAAGACAAGCGTAGGTCCCTTGCAGTCAGAATCAGGGGAATTTATAATGGGGAACAAAGAAATGGCAGACCAACTAAATACATATTTTGGTTCTGTCTTCACAAAGGAGGACACAAATAACCTCCCAGAGATGCCGGGGAACATAGGGTCTGATGAAAGGGTGGAACTGAAAGAAATCAGTATTTGTAGGGAAATGGTGTTAGGAAAATTGATGGGACTGAAGGCCGATAAAACCCCAGGGCCTGATAATCTACATCCCAGGGTACTTAAGGAAGTGGCCCTAGAAATAGTAAATGCATTGCTGGTCATCTTCCAGAACGCGATAGACTCTGGAACAGTAGCCATGGATTGGAGGGTAGCTAATGTTACCCCACTATTCAAAAAAGGTGGCAGAGAAAATGCGGGGTAAGCCTGACATCGGTAGTGAGGAAAAGGCTAGAATCTATTATAAAAGATGTAATAGCAGAGTATTTGGTAAGCAGTGACAGGATCAGACAAAGTCAACATGGATTTACAAAAGGTAAATCATGCTTGACTAATCTACTTGAATTTTTTGAGGATGTAACTGGTAAAATAGAAAAGGGAGAACCAGTGGATGTGGTGTATTTGGACTTTCAGAAGGCTTTCGATAAGGTCCCACATAAGAGATTAGCGTGCAAAATTAAGGCACATGGGATTGGGGGCAAGGTATTGACTTGGATAGAGAACTGGTTGGCGGACAGAAAGCAAAGAGTTGGAATAAACGGGTTGTTTCCCGAGTGGCAGGCAGTGACTAGTGGGGTACCGCAAGGATCGGTGCTAGGACCCCAGCTGTTCACAATATATATTAATGATCTGGACAAGGGAATTGGATGTAATATCTCCAAATTTGCAGACGACACAAAGCTGGGTGGGAGGGTAAGCTGTGAGGAGGATGTCGTGAAACTCCAGTACGATTTGGACAGGTAGGGTGATTGGGCAGGAACATGGCAAATGCACTATAATGTGGATAAATGTGAGGTTATCCACTTTGGTGGCAAAAACAGGAAGGCAGATTATTATTTGAATGGCAATAGATTGGGAGAAGGGGAAGTGCAAAGAGACCTGGGTGTTCTTGTGCACCAGTCGTTGAAGGTAAGCATGCAGGTGCAGCAGGCGGTTAAGAAGGCAAATGGTATGTTGGCCTTCGTAGCAAGAGGGTTCGAGTAAAGGAAGAAGGATGTCTTGCTACGGTTGTACAGGGCCTTGGTGAGACCGCACCTTGAGTATTGTGTGCAGTTTTGGTCACCTTACCTGAGGAAGGACATTCTTGCCATGGAAGGAGTGCAGCGAAGATTCACCAGGCTGATACCTGGGATGGCAGGAATGACGTATGAGGAGAGATTGTGTCGATTGGGCTTATACTCACTGGAGTTTAGAAGAATGAGAGGGGATCTCATCGAAACCTATAAAATTCTGTCAGGCCTGGACAGACTAGATGCAGGAAGGATGTTTCTGATGGCCGGGGAGTCCAGAACCAGGGGTCATAGTCTAAGGATAAGGGGTAAGCCATTTAGGACTGAAATGAGGAGGAATTTCTTCACCCAGAGAGTGGTGAACCTGTGGAATTCTCTGCCACACAGGGCGGTGGAGGCCAGTTCATTAAATATATTCAAAAAAGAGTTGGATATATTTCTTAAGGCTAAAGGGATCAAGGGACATGGGGAGAAGGCAGGGACAGGGTACTGAATTTGGATGATCAGCCATGATCTCATTGAATGGCGGAGCAGGCTCGAGGGGCCGAATGGCCTACTCCTGCTCCTATCTTCTATGTTTCTATGTTTCTATGTGTATAAATATACATTCATATAATATGTATATACTCTTTTCTTTGATTTAACGGTTGTCCCTCTGCTTATGGCAAGCTGTAACATAGTTTGCCGCTAAGGTTACGCAATTTCTCTGTTCCCCTAATAGGTATGGGAGTTTTTGGTCGTCATTCAAATTTTTGAATTCAGGGCATATTTTAATGAATTTTGGGTAGAAATTCCCCCTTATGCCCTGATATTTTCCACAAGCTGTGAGGAAGTGCATCTCTGTCTTCACCACTCCCTGACTGCAGTGAGAGCATATCCTGTCCTCTCTGGGTAGCCAGGTCTGCCTGTGTCTGCCTTTTTCGATGGCCAGGCTATGCTCACTAAGTCTGTACATAGTCAAGGTTTTTCTCAATTTGCTATCTTTTACCGTGGTCAGGTATTCAGCCATGTTGTATTGCCTGTTTAGGGCCAAGTAGCAATTGAGTTTGTTTTGGGTTTTTGTTGTTTCTGCCCAAAATGTCAGATATTTTTCCTTTTGCTTAGTGACAATTGTGTTGGGTCGAATTCTCTGTGCTACGATGTCACTGTCCTGGGGCTGGTTATTGTTAGTAGTGTTAGTAGTTACTTCACTGAGTCCCAGGACTAGTTGACTGAGGGGACTCTTCTTTATGATCGTCTCTTGGCATTTCAGGGCTTCGTAATGATAGCAGTGGGGGTTGCTCATTTTTAGATGTTTCCAAAATTCGGTGGCTCTTTTTTGGATAGTAATTATTAATGGATATTGGCCTAGTTCTGCCCTGCATGCATTTATTGCGGTTTTCCTCTGAGTCCGGAGGATACTTTTACAGAATTCTGCATGTAGGATCTCAATTGGGTGTTTGTCCCATTTTGCAAATTCTTGTTGTGTTAGCGGTCCCCACACCTCACTGCCATAGAGTACAATTGGTTCAATTACTGATTTAAAAATTTTGAGCCAAATGCCAATTGGGATTTCTATTTGGATTGATTTTTTAATGGCATAGAAAGCCCTTCTTGCTTTCTCTTTCAGTTCATTCACAGCCAGATGAAAATTTCCCGTAGAACTGATTTTTAAGCCTAAGTATGTGTAGTTTGTGGTTTGTTCAATTTTAGTTGTTCATAGTGTGAAATTTATTCTGGGTCCCTGATGTCTGGATCTTTGCTGGAACACAAGAACTTTGGTTTTTTGGGGCCCAGGTCTGACAGAACTCTCACTCACACACACACTCTCACTCACACACCCACACACAATCTTACACATCTCACTCACACATACACTCTCATTCACACTCACACACACTCTCACTCACACACACTCTCACACATTCACACTCACACTCTCACTCACACACACTCACACTCTCACTCTCACTCACTCACACTCTCACTCTCACTCACTCTCACACATTCACACACACACTCTCACACACACACTCTCTCACTCACCCACACTCTCACTCTCACTCACTCACACTCACACACTCTCACTCTCACTCACTCACACTCACACACTCTCACTCTCACTCACACACACACTGTCACACACTCTCACTCTCACTCACTCACACTCTCACTCTCACTCACTCACACTCTCACTCTCACTCACTCTCACACATTCACACACACACTCTCACACACACACTCTCTCACTCACCCACACTCTCACTCTCACTCACTCACACTCACACACTCTCTCTCACTCACACACACTCTCACTCTCTCACTCACACACACACACACACTCTCACTCACATCTCACTCATAAACACACTCTCACTCACACACTCTCACTCTCACACACACACACTCTCACTCTCACTCACTCACACTCACACACTCTCACTCACTCACACACTCTCACTCTCACACACACACACTCTCACTCTCACTCACTCACACTCACACACTCTCACTCTCACTCACTCACACTCACCCACACTCTCACTCTCACTCACTCACACTCACCCACACTCTCACTCTCACTCACTCACACACTCTCACTCACTCACACTCACCCACACTCTCACTCACACTCTCTCACTCTCACTCACTCACACTCACCCACACTCTCACTCTCACTCACTCACACTCACACACTCTCACTCTCACTCACTCACACTCACACACTCTCACTCTCACTCACACACACACTGTCACACACACACTCTCACTCACTCACACACACTCTCACTCTCTCTCACTCTCACACATTCTCACACACACTCTCACACACACTCTCACTCACACTCTCTCATACACATTCACATATTCACCCACTGACAATCACACTCACACGCACGGCATAAAATACCTCAAAGGATATATTCAAGCCTAACAATAGAAGCAAACTGTACCAAATATGGTAATCGAGCTGAAGCCATTGTTAAAAGCCTGGGCAGGTTCTGCTATGTTCAGCGTGCTCTCAGAGTAACTTTACTCAAATATGTTGAAGATACCATCATTTTATAAAACATATTCCATAGACTATTACAGTTAATCCTTTATTTTTTTTAAAAGGGTATTGATGGTACATTTCTTTCAGCAGCCTTTATTGAAGAATTCAATTCTAATAAAAATGGGATTTAATTTTAAACGTTTTAACTTCAAGTTCAGAGAAGAGGATTTTAACATTTATTATACAATAATTGTTTATGGAAATTGCAAGCTTATGGCCTATTGATACAAATTATGTGCGCGACAATTGCCAGGACCGTGCCCACCATGGAACTCTGGCACTGACCCTGCCGAGGCTCACAGGACCAGGGGTTTGAACCTGCAGCAGCAAGGCTTTGCTAGTGTGGGATTACATCTGTGGCTCCTCCCTCTCCCCTCATCACATGCTGAAGACCCTGAAAATGGAGGTGGCAACTGTGAGGAGAAGGGAGAGGGGCTTTGCTGCAAGCCCCCAGGAAGAGAATTTGGATGTCCTGAGTGACTCCCTTATGAAAGGATCACTTCAACCCTGTCCCTCTACAAAGTATTTGCCGCCTCTTTTTCGGGGGACTGGTGGGGGCGGTGGCTTGGCTCTGATGGTGGTCTGAACCCCTGAGTGAACCCCACTTCCGCCAGGATCAGGCAAGTATACCTGGTGAGAGCAGATGTAGCTGAACTGATGGTTGTGACTGAGGACTTGGAGTGGGAGCTCCCCACTTAAGGAGCCACCGAACCACTTTCTGTCAATGGTCCCGCAGGGGTGAGCAGAGGTTCCGGTCCCACAAGCTCATTCAGGAATCTCTGTCTTCGGGCCAGGGTCTGATCTATCTGGGTCCTGGCTGAGTTTGCAGCGAATCGGTCGGACCTCCGCCAGATGTACAAAGGGCCTCCAACAGACAGTTTTTTGACCTATGTAGCATGTGCTTGGAGAGGAAATACAAAATACAAATGTAATGGTTTACTTTTCTCGGCGACTTACCTGATTTGTTCTGTTTACCTCAGTTTTCAGCAATCTGAATTCATTGCTGACCCTGTAGTTGATGGAGCACTTAGAGAAGATCAATTGTATGTGATTTTTTTTACATCTTTGGAAGCTGGGTAAGATTTTTTTTCCCTATTTGTGGGCTTAAGAATCATCAGATCCCTTTTATTATTTTTAAAAATGTACTTTGAGTGCTTGTGGCATCAATGGCACTGAGTTAAAGTAGTTAATGAAGGAGGTGAATTAGCATTAGCAGTGAGAGCTATAAAACCAGAGGCAATTCAACCAGACATATGTTCAGCTTTTGTTCATAATGAGCCCCACTACCTAGTATCCAAATCTGGGCATAGCTGCTTATTTTCTGGGCCTCCCAAAATACTCCACACTATTTCATTTACAATTCCATCATTTTCATTTAGTTGCATACTATAATGAATTTACGCAATCTCAAGTTAACAGATGTTGGGGTAGATTTTCCTCTTCACTGTCTGGGTGGTAATCTAACAGAGCAGAACGCACGCCTTTTGTGGAACCCGTTTGACTTTCACTTAATTGGTTTTGATGGATATTTGAATCATGAGGGTTCTATAAAGGGCAGACAACCCACCCACCAGATTACCACTCAGAGAGCCAAGAGGAAAACTCACCCGTTCTATTGGCAGCCGTGCCTTCTGCCATCTCGGTCCTAAGCTCTGGAATTCCCTCCTTAAACCTCTCCGCCTCTCTACCCCTTTCTCCTCCTTTAAGTCACTCCTTAAACCTATCTCTTTGATCAAACTTTTGGCCCAAATATCTCCCTGTGACTCGGTTTCAAATTTTGTCTGATAACTCTCCTGTGAAGCGTCTTGGGACATTTTACTACATTTAAAGGCGCTACATAAATGCAAGTTGTTGTTATTCCCAGAATTGTATTGCAATTACTGAGCAAAGCAATCCATTGTGTTTTATGAACTTGTTAACAAATGCTGGTTTGACATTACTGTAATGTTGAATGACTGCAGGCCTCGGATAGACTCTCAGCTTACCCGACCCCTTCGAAGTGCAGGCTAGCATTCCTGTGACAGCAGAGGCTCTGAACGGGTATTTATGTCCTAATTCATAATGGTTACTATATTTTTTTACTGATTATTATGTTTAATCAGAGACATATTATGTGAGTACAGTGAACATATGATTCCATTGTAATATGAGGCTTGCTGAGTATTGCTGTTGAATTTTATACACACTGTATAAGTTCAGAATCCAGTGCTTGCATAAGGGACTAAATGATAGAAAGGCACCACCCTAGACTGGCCGATATGATAAAATTCACTAATCCCACACTCCCAGTAAGGAGCTGGGCTCAAGGGGAGTATGGGCCAGAGATGGGGATACAACATGGAAATGTTGCCACTGTTGCAACACACTCGGACCTCACCGTCCTTGGCCTCTTGTATTGTTCCACGGAAGCTCAACGTAAACTCGAGGAACAGCACCTCATCTTCCGATTAGGCACTCTGCAGCCTTCCGGACTCAATATCGAGTTCAACAATTTCAGATCATAACCTCGGCCCCTATTACACATTTTTTCTTGTAATTTTTCCACTCCTTTCCCCCCCCTCCCTTTCCTTTTGTTTCTCTCTCACACCTGGCAGCTATCTCTTGCCCTGCCAGCACACTTTACACCTAATCTCAGCCTATTACCATCTCGTCTAGCTCTTTTACTTCTTTTGTTCTTTCACTTCTTTTGTCCGATCGCAGCCCTGCCTTCGATCTATTTTCTTTTCTTTCCAGTTCCCGAAATGTCAACTCAAATTTCTCTCCACGGATGTTGCCTGACCTGCTGAGTTTTTCCAGCATTTTCTGTTGTTATTTCGGATTTCCAACATCTGCAGTATTTTGCTATCATACATACAGCCAAGTTGCGCACAGCAAGGGCCCACAAACAGCAATGTGATAATGACCAGGCAATCTGTTTTAGTGATATTGCTTGAGAGATAACTATTGGCCAAGCCACCGGGGAAAACTCCCCAGCTCTTCTTTGAAATAGTGCCATGGAATCTTTTACGTCCACCCGAGAGGGCAGACGGGGCCTCGGTTTAACATTTCATCTGAAAGACGGCACCTCCGACAGTGCAGGGCTCCCTCAGTACTGCACTGGAGTCATCTCTCAGATGGTGCCTGATCTGCCTGTTCACGTGGACATTGTACTGCTTGAAGAAGAATGAGAGTTCCCCCTGTGTCTCGGCCAACATTTATCCCTGAGCCACCATCATCAAAACAAAATAACTGGTCATTCAGCCCATTGCTGTTTGTTGGACATAGCTGTACAGATATTGAATGCCATGTTCCTGCATAAAAATAGTAACCACCTCAATAAGTAATTAATTGGCTGTAAAGCACATTGGAATGTCTTGAGGACATAAAAAGGACTATAAAATTCAAGTTCTTTCTTTCTATATATTAAGGCCCACATTTTGTCTACATGGTTATAATAAGCTTTTACTCAGCTAAAGGAACATATGATGGAAAATAAGTTACAAAAAAAAATGCAAATTTCTTTTTTTATATAAAGAATAGTACCAGAAGAGAAGATGCAGGTACCGATACCATTGCCGTTAGTATTTCAGAGGGATGAATGTTGGCCGAAACACTGCTTTCTTCTGATTTTCCACAATATAAGTGTCAGCCTGGATTATGTGCTCAAGTTGCTGGAGTGGGACTCAAACCCACAACCCTCTGACAGGCGAGAGTGACTTTACACATTGTAAAAGTATTGGCTAAATCACTTGGGGGAAAAATTCGGTTGCTTTGCGCCTCCTGTTAGTGCCCTAAGAAGGCTAATGGGGTACAAAGCAACTAGTGCCCCGGCGCGGCACCGCCAACGCCTTCCACGAAATTCAGCAGGAGATTAGCAGCGGCAGTAGCTGTTAGCGCCCTGCTGCGCTGCGCCATCGCCGATGACGTCATCACCGTGCGCAGCGCCCCGCTCGCGCCCCGGCCGTGATCTTCCGTAGCGCCCCCTGACTTACCGCTGGACGTTATGTCCGACAAGGTCAGGGGGGCCTACCTGCGGCCGGGGCAACACTAATTAAAGGCGAGGTGCCGGGCAGCCATTTTTATTGCTGGCCGCCAGCCAGCACCTGCCTCCGCTGCCGTCCCCGGCCTCCTGACCTGCCCCCCCTGCCGAATGCCGGCTGCGCTCCACGAGCCCGGGACGTCTCTTGAGTGCTGGGCTCTTTTGCCAACACTCCGATCCCGGTGGCCCAGCTGGGCCCCGGGTCGCGCTGCGCAAGGCCCCTCCCCTTTAAGAAGGGGAGGAAGGCCTGCAGTACTGCGGCACGTTGCGCCGCGATATTCCCTCGCAGCGCCCCAAGAGGGAGGCGGGGCGCTTCCAGTAGCAGGACTCAATTTTTCACTCCTTGGCCTAGAAATTCAGTATAGCCACTTTTGGGGCGGTAAAGTCGGGCGGGTGCTAAAGTTTGCGCCCGCCGGAAAGTGGAGGCCACTTCGCCGATATTCAGTAGCTTTGGCCAAGGAGTTTGGGCGAGCGCTAAAACTGGCATTGCACCCCTCTCTTTAGGCGCTAAGCCGGCGGTGCAGAGTGATACCGCCGAGGCCGGGCGCAGCACAGGTGCAGTCATGTTTTGATTGACAGCAGACACCCTGACGCCGGCCAGCTCTTAAAGGGGGAAGGGTCGACTTGGTCTGCTGCCACGCCCTGGATACTGCAGCCCTCCAGCTAGGCCTAAACACTGCTGTTGGAGAGAAAAAGCGCCAGCAACGATGCAGAGGGCCCGTGAGCGAGCGCAGCGCTTCTCTGCCCATGATTTGAAGGTGATGCTTAGGGGTTTGGAGAAGAGAAGAGATATCTTGTGCCCGGACAGTGGCAAGAAGGCTCCCAAGAGGCTGTACAGGAGAGCCTGGAGGGAAATCGCCCAGAGGGTCACAGCCAACAGCGATGTCCTCAGGACTGCTGACCAATGCCGGAAGAAGTTTAACGACCTCACTCGGTTGGTCAGGGTGAGTACCCTTTCCAGTGTCCTCCTCATCCTTGCATGTGCACCTCACATTATGGGCAAAGGGACCTCAAAGGCCTAATGGCCAGCCCTCCTCCAGCAGCTATGGCACTGGCATGCTCATCAATAGCACTTTCTGCACTTTACACACTGGCCAAGCTATTCGACCATGGGAGGCAGTGCACACACCAACAGGGCACCACACTGGCCAAGCTATTCCACCATGGGAGGCAGTGCACACACCAACAGGGCACCACACTGGCCAAGCTATTCGACCATGGGAGGCAGTGCACACACCAACAGGGCACCACACTGGCCAAGCTATTCGACCATGGGAGGCAGTGCACACACCAACAGGGCACCACACTGGCCAAGCTATTCGACCATGGGAGGCAGTGCACACACCAACAGGGCACCACACTGTACTTAGAGGCTGTCCTTTCTCTTGCAGGCCAAGCTGGCGCAGAATCTGAAGAGCCGGACTGTCACCGGGGGAGGCCGTTCCCAGTTCCAGGAGCTCAGTGACCTGGAGGAGCGCGTGGCTCGACTCATGCGTGCCCGGGTGATTGGCCCCATTGCTATTGGAGATGCCGACCCTGTGCTGGGCCCCAATGGTAAGGACATGACCGTTTGGACCTCTCTCGGTCCCCTTGCGCTTCAGATCTACATCCTTTGCCACTGTCCCACCAATGCGCATAATGCCACCACTCATGCCTCCCTCACTGATGCCCTGTCCTCACTCTAAAGCTACTCTTGTGCCTTCCTGCTTTCAGCTGGTGAGGAGGAGGTCCCTGAAGCTGCGAGTGTCAGTCCCTCGGAAGAGGAGGACGACGAGGAGCAAGATTAAGGCGGCACATCGGGGGAACCCTCATCCGCGCCAGGCGATGGCAATGGAGGGGACACGTCTTGCCTGGAGGAGAGCCAGGGGGAAGTGTTGCAGGGGGGTGTAGCTCCTGTGCCCAGTGGCGTCCAGCCACGCGGGAAGGGTCGGCCAGCACGGCTGCCTTCTCCCCAGAGGGGGGAAGTGTTGCAGGGGAGGGCAGTTGCTGGGCCCAGTGGCGTCCAGCCACGCGGTAAGGGTCGGCCAGCTCGGCGGCCTTCTCCCCAGAGGGAGAGTCTGGCCTCCAGTCCGGAGACGGTCCTCGACCAGGAGGTGCGCCTCCTTGATCAAATGTCCGCGGACTCGGAGCGTCACCACACCGAGTTCATGGGGGTTGTGGCACAGTTGCCTCAGGCCATTGAGTCCCTGGCTCATAGTGTGGCCAATTTCAGGGACTCACAGGCCAGGGGTTTCGAACAACTCGCGGCAGCACAGGCCAGGGGTGTTGAACAATTCGGGGCATCACAGGACGCGAGTCGGGCAGAATTCAAGGCATCACAGGACGCGAGTCGAGAGTTCATGAGTGGTGCCGTGCAGACACTGGCTGGTCTGATGCGGGCACAGACCAGGGCAGTACGGGCACTCACTTCTGCCACACTCGCTGTGTCACGGACGCATCGCCAGGGCACCCGCCGCGCTGCTGCAGCACAGCGGTCTGTCCTTCACCAGATTGCTGCGCTTGCTGCAGTGCCAGCCCGGCCGACTGCCAGTGTCTCTGGTGACCAGCGAGCGCCTGGCATCAGCCAGCTTGCCCCCATTGCTCCAGCCGCCACTGCCACTCCCCCAGCAAAGCTGCGACGAGCTGCTGGAAAGACTGATGCTGGCCAGCCACAGCTGCAGCAGTCAGCAGCCGGCCCCTCCAGGGCCGGACCTCGTCTAGGCCGACCCCCAAGGGCATCTGCCGTCACGCATTGTGCCCCTCAGGAGCCTTCCCCCAGCCTTGCAACACCCACAGGGCCCATGGTTGAGGCGGAGCAGCAGGTCGGCCAGGGGCCGGAGAAGCCTGCACAAGGACTCGCCCTCTCGGCACACAAAGTAGAGTGTGTTGCCAAATGTTTTTTTATATGGGGGTGTTTGTGTTCTCTGTGGGGGGGGTTTATTTTTGGTAAGGCTGAAGATGAAGGCCAATTGGATGGACAAGTTTTGTTATTCCTCCCCAGGTTGTGGGAGTGAGATATGTTTTTGACTGTTTTTTGGGGGCCTTGTCTGTTTTTGTGTTTCATGTGGGAAGGGCCCTGAGTTTGTTAAATAAAGCTTTTTATTTATTCAGCTTATCCATGTGTGATGTTTCAAGTGGTTGTTGCGTTAACCGGCTGAGGGCTTGCGGAGCGGCTGCATTCAGGTGCGTTCATTGCCACAAGCCATTCCCTGACAGGGGGCCTAGAAGTGTCATTCAATAAGCCGCCGACGGACGGCCCTTGGACCTTGTGGCTCCCTCCTGGGCTGGTACTCCTCCTCCTCCTCCTCCTCATGGTCCTCCTGCTCGTCCTCCTGAGGTGGTGGTCCAACGTGAGGTGGCAGTGCCTGAGTCCTGCGGATAGCCAGGTTGTGCAGCATGCAGCAAACGACGACGAACTGGGAGACTCTATCCGGCGAATACTGTAGAGAGCCGCCGGAACGATCCAGGCAACGGAACCGTTGCTTGAGGACGCCAATCATTTGCTCTATGATGCTCCTTGTGGCTTGATGGCTTTCGTTGTATGCCTCCTCAGCAGGGGTCCTGGGCGCGCGGAGCGGGGTCATGAGCCATGTACACAAAGGGTAGCCCTTGTCCCCGATAAGCTATCCTCTTGGGGGAGGCTGTGCCTGGAACATGTCAGCCACAGTAGTCTGGCGCAGGATAAATGCATCGTGGCTGCTTCCTGGAAAGCGGGCATTGACAGCTAGGATGCGCTGCCTGTGGTCACACACCAGCTGTACATTGAGGGAATGGTAGCCCTTCCAGTTGCGGTAATCCTCGGCATTGTCGATAGGTGCCCGCATAACCACATGCGTGCAGTCAATGGCGCCCTGCACCATGGGGAAGTCGGCGATCCTCGCAAATCCGACTGCACGCTGCTCCTGCCTCTCTAGGGTCATGGGGAAGGAGATGAATTGGTGTCTCCTTGTGAAAAGGGCATCGGTGACCTGCCGGATGCAGCGATGTACAGCGAACTGGGAGATGTTCGCTATGTCCCCAGCAGCGGCTTGGAAGGAGCCGCTTGCATAAAAGTTCAGAGCCACCGTGACCTTCACTTCCACTGACAGAGATGTCCTGCACATCAGCTGTGGACGCAGATCTCTGTGAAGCAGCTGGCAGATCTCTGCAACCACCTCCCTTCTGAAGCGCAGCCTCTTAACACAATGCGCAGCAGTCATGGTGAGATAGGACACCTGCTGCCGGTATTCCCTGAGTGGGTAAGGCCTACGTTGCCGACGCCTGATGGCCCCTCTGCGTCTAGGCATGGCTGCCCCTCTCACACAGCGTCTGCGAGCTCTTCGCACATAATGCTGGAACTGAGGGTTGCAACCCCATGCAGCCCCCATAATATACTTGCAAACAGTGAAATCACAATGAGTCAAATTTCCAAGCTCTGGCCAGAAGCCAAAAATACCTCTCCTATGTTGTCCCAAATCAGTAAGGTCTGTTCCTTGGTCTCTGTCCAGAAATCCAAAGCACTAAAGTCATTGCAGCAAAATGGCTGGCCTTTATAGTTCAGTGTAAGTGCCCTTTAATTAGCGCTCCCCGAGGCCCGCAGGGCCTCTGCTGCGTTCCACTTCACAGTTCTTAACAGCGCCACGCCCACATTGGGCGGGCGCCACTGAAGTTCCGGTTTGGGGCGCACAAACAGCGTTGCACGACGAAATGACGTCATAAGCTGCGCGCGCAGCTGAGCGCGCGCAAACACTTTGCGCCGGCGCTAACTGTCAACTGAAGTTGGGCATAGGCGCAGATCGGTCTGCGCCCGGACGCTAAGTGCCTAGCGCTCGAAATCTACCCCTCTTATGGCGCTAACGGCTGGCTAACGCAACTGAATTTCTAGGCCCTTGTATCTTAAATTAATGCTATCCTCCCATGTGCTTATTGGGAGTTGCCCAATGTTGAATGCTTTATATTGAATTGAAAGACACAGCTTTATTACACTATGATTTCCATTCTCAGTTTATGTCAGTCGTGGCATTAATTTGGTGCCAACATCCAAGTTCACAGCAGCTAAATTTCGTATTACTGCATCAACCGTGAACCACCTCCAGTGGGTAGTGTAGCACAGGAGTGGTGCCCTACTTTCAAATCCAACGCTCATCATAATGTCATGGTATGCAGTGTGAAACCTGCCTATAACTGGCACAAGTCTGACCTGTACACGCACCCTGGTAGACTTGTGTGTCTGGGTAGTTGAAGTTGGTCATGTGCAAAGTATTTTGTAACCAATTTATTCACATTCTTGTATCATAAAATCCCTATATGACAAGTGTTGATGGCTCAGGATTAAATCTGTAATACTCTACCTTCTGTAATGCTGCACCTACACATTAGCAAAACAATAGCCAACTCTTCTCAGCTTCCATTTGGATAATGTTAACTGGTCAGAATTGTTGCAAACTTGATTTGCAGTCACAAGGACATTCAAAGGCTTCATTTACTATTGCATAGCATCTAGAGTGCAGAAACAGGTCATTCAGTCCAACTGGTCTGTGCCAGTGTTGATGGTCCACACGAGCCACTCTAATTACTTACTGCCATTCTGCCCCTGTTTCCCTCTATTCCCTTCTCCCTCATGTATGTATCAAGCCTCCACTTAAATACAACAAAACTATCATTTGCAACCACTCCATGTGGCAGTGAGTTTCACATTCTCACCACTCTGTAAAGAAATTCCTCTTAAATTCTTTATTTGATCTGTTAGTGGCTATCTTACAGTTATGTCCCCTTGTTCTGGACTCATCCAAAAGTGGAAACAGTTTCTCCAGATCAACCTTATCAAACCCCTTGATCATCTATCCTATCTTCTGTTAGTCTTTTTTCCAGAGAGAAGCGCCCCAGTCTGCTCAATCTTTCCCGATAGTTGCATCCTCTCAATTCTGGTAACTTTTTGTAAATCTTTTCTGCACTTTCTCCAGTACTTCAATGTCCTTTTAGGACTGTATTATGGAGGTCAGAACTGCACATGGTGCTCCAAATGTGGTATTAGCTTAGTGTAATCAACCTGCAACAATACCACAACTTGGATTTATATAGCACCTTTAACGTACTAAAACATCCCAAGGTGTTTCACAGGAGTGTTTTCAAACAAAATTTGACACCGTACACATAATGAGATGTTAGGACAGGTGACCAAAAGCTTGCCTTAAAGGAGGAGAAATGTAAGAAGTCACACAACACCAGGTTATAGTCCAACAGTTTTATTTGAAATCACAAGCTTTCGGAGCGCTGCTCCTTCGTCAGGTGAAGGAAAGCTTGTGATTTCAAATAAAACTGTTGGACTATAACCTGGTGTTGTGTGACTTCTTACATTTGTCCACCCCAGTCCAACACCGGCATCTCCACACCACACTTAAAGGAGGAGGGAATAGTAGAGGTTTAGGGAGGGAATTCCAGAGTTTAGGACCAAAGCAGCTGAAGGCATAGTCACCGATAGTGGAGTGATTAAAATCGGGAATGTGCAAGAGTGCAGAATTGGAGGAGCGCAGAGATCGCGGAGTGTTGTAGGGCTGGTGGAAGTTAGAGAGATAGGGAGGGCCCAGGCCATGGAGGGATTTGAAAACCTAGGAAGAACACAGACCTGTAAGGAGGTATGTGTGATGCCTGGACATTGAAATCGATGTGGACGTGTGGGCTGTGATTGGCAGATGGTTAAAACCAGCCCTTTTTTACCTCATGAAAGACGTGGAACAAATGTAACCTTAAATGACCACAGACAAAACAATAGGACGGTAATTTCCTCGGAGCTGCTCCTTCTCCGCCATCGTAATTCCGCCGGAAGTGTGGTAAAACCTAGTTTATTTGTATTAACAGGTTTCCACTGGATCTCCAGCAAAGCTACTGTGGCAAAGCAAGAGCATCTAGGGCCCTGCCAGCACTAATGCCCTTCAGCAACACTGAATCTTTCTTAATATTGCAACTGCAACTTTTTGTTGAGTTGAGATTTCATAAAATACCATTTTGTTGTGTAACAAGAAAGTTAGTGATTACGTGGAATGACTGCTATGAGCAATGTAAGCCCGCTGGTAGTGAAACTGTTGAGCCTATGCCTCCGATGCACTGTTAACCTACCACAGTAGAGCTTGGTACACTCGTACATCCTCACTGTACTTTCCATGGCAACTCTTGAGGCTATAATTGATCCAAAATGGAAGAAATTTGCTGATGACACCAAACTTGGGGGTGTGGCAAACAGTGATGATGATACCAATTGACTGCAACAGGACATAGAAAGGCTAGCAGAATGGGCAGACAAGTGGCAGATGGAATTTAATACAGAGAAGTGTGAGGTGATGCATTTTGGCAGAAGGAACAGGGAGAGGCAATATAAACTTAATGGCACAGTTTTAAAGAGTGTGCAGGGACAGAGGGACCTGGAAGTTAATGTGCATAGGTCCCTGAAGGTGGCAGGACATACTGAGAGAGTGGTGGATCTTGGGCTTTGTAAATAGAGGTATTGAGTACAAAAGTAGAGAAGTTATGCTGAACCTTTATAAAGCGCTGGTTAGGCCACAACTGGAGTATTGCATCCAGTTCTGGTCACCACACTTTAGGAAGGATGTGAAGGCCCTTGAGAGGGTGCAGAGGGGATTTACCAGAATGGTTGCAGGGATGGGGGATCTTAGCTACAAGGACAGGTTGGAGAAGCTGGATTTGTTTTCATTAGAACAAAGGAGGTTGAAGGGTGATTTGATAGAGGTGTACAAGATTATGATGGGTTTGGATAGGCTAAATGGGGAAAGGCTGTTCCCACTAGCTGATGGTACAAGGACTTGGGGACACAGATTTAAGATTTTGGGAAAGAGATACAGGGGGGATGTGAGGAAAAACTTTTTAACGCAGCGAGTGGTGATGACCTGGAATTCGCTGCCGACGGAAGTGATGGAAGCGGAGACACTCGGGGAGAAATTGGGTGGAGCCGCAAACGGGGCGCCAAGCTCGCCTGGGCGCCAGATTTTGCGCTGCGATCGGAGCAGCAGCGATCGCCGGAAATTCAGCTTGAGCGCCTCAAGAGGGGCACGGGGTGAGGCTCGAGGTGCTCCGCGTCCCTCTTAGGGCACTGAAACTGAATATTGCAGCGCAACGTGCTGCAGCGCCACACGCTGCGGCACGGCGCGCTGCGGTACTGCAGGCCTTCCTCCCATTCTTAAGGGGGAGGGGCCTGCACCAGTGCGATGAGCGATCGCGAGTGCCGGCAAAAGAGCCCGGCACCGAGGAGAAGTGCCGGGCTCTTGGAAAGCAGCCGGCAATGCCGCGGGGGGAGAACAGGAGGCCGGGGACAGAGGTGCTGGCAGGCGGCCGCCGAAAAAAACGGCCGCCCCGCACCTCCACCTTAATTTGCGCCACTGCTGCCACAGGTAGGCCCCGTGAACCGGGCGCGATTAGCGAGCGGTGCTACAGAGGCGGTCGTTGCCAAATATCGCGATCGGGGCGGTAGGGGGCGCTGCACACATCGATGATGTCATCGGTGGCGGCGCAGCGCAACAGGCTAATGCCGCCATTAGCGCCCCAGCTAAATATCGCGGGAGGCGTGGCCAGTGGCGCTAAAGCCACTGAGTGCCCTCTTTAGGCGCTAACTGGTGGCGCAGCCCACTGAATTTCTCCCCCTCAATGTTTTCAAGGGGAGACTGGATAGGCACTTGAGGGAAATAAACTTGCAGGGCTACGAGGATAGAGCGGGGGAATGGGACTGACTGGATTGCTCTACAGAGAGCCGGCACGGACTCGATGGGCCGAATGGCCTCCTTGTGAGCTGTTATGATTCTATGTTCAAATCAGTGCTGCTGTTCATCATCGTAATTAGCATAAAAATCTGGTTTTGGCACTGGTGCTGAAATTGCAATTGAGACTGAAATTAAATGGCTTCATATTGGGAAACTGTCTCAATATCATTGTTTTATTTTGCTGTGTCTTGTGGATCAGTTCTGTTCACCTTGAAACGTTCTCCTGGAAAGGATTTAAACTAGGACACAGACTATTCTTTGACTTGCCGCAGTTGGAACACTTTTCCAGTCTCCGGTTGTACATTTTTTTTTAAACAGCAATGAATCATTGAGTTTATGATGACACTGGGGACAAGGTTGATGCTCAGCCTGCTTAGTTGATGTTAAAGCACTGGTTAGAATTTCCTGTTTGCAGTTCAGGCAGGCCTCCAGAGGCTAGCTCAAGAGACAACACTTTTTATTAGCTTATCATTTAAAAAATCAATTCATTTACCTCTTATTTTTAAGTCTGTTTCCATAGCAACTGCTGGGGCATTTTTCCAAATGAAACGTAATCCCAACCTCTTGCCGAAGGGATCTTTTTTATTTTTAAAACAGAAAACGATTGAAGCAAAATGGAATCGGTGAGGATACTTGGTGCTGATAGTAACACTAAATAAGTGTTAATACTTTATTGATTATTTAAAAACCTGTTGATTTGTACACAGCAGCTGAATAGAATCCATTAACTGCGTTTTCCCTCTGCGCAAATTGTCCCCTACTGAGAATAGATCCAATGATGCAATACTCTGCAGAGCGCTACTGTCCCCAATAAGAGGTTTTTTTTTGTTTAAAATGCAAGTCACTAAGACGGCAAACATTTACCTATATTATATTAAAAATCTTAGGTCTGCATTCACTTCCTGTCCACTTTTTCCACAATAAGTTCATTTGTCCACATAGATAAAGGAATCTACCTATGTAAACTTGTCCCGCCGTAATTACATTGCAGCATCACCACAGGCAGGAACGTGTAATTACAGTGTGACATGTTTACGCAAGCAGTTTCCATTTTAAATGTTGACATGGGAGTTTATAATGGACTAAAAAAAGGACCAATTGTACGACTTTAAAATGATGACTGAATTACTTTTACATGACCTAATCCCCTGCTCTTGAACCCACTTCGGGATGAGGATGACACTTAGTTTTGATTTATCATGTGCAATGCTGCAGGAGATTTATATAATTAAAATTCTTGCATATAGCGTGCGTTGCACTTTAAATGCATCTGCAGCATGAAATATCTTCCATTAGACTTTTTTGATGGGCTCAAATAACTACTCTCCATTAAAATTAATCATGCTGATTCACTTAAATATAAGGTGAATCAGGAACCAGAAACCAAACAAAGCCAAACCAATCAAATCATTCAATTATTTTTCGAATCTGGCACTAGCAAATGTCACAAAATGAATCAATCAAATGCCTCAATTTTTTTGTGATTTTTTTTTGATCAAACTTGTTCCCTCAGCCAGCCAACTGTAAATCTAAAAAATAACATCAAGAACTTCATAATTCATAAAAACTATTTTAAATTTACCCATAAAGTGGGCCATGTTCTGTTGGAAATCTGTTCAAGAAGCCTACCTTCCCTTGAGCACCTGGGGGCTTAAGTCCTGCTCATTTGATGGTGCCTGCTTTGTTAATGGGGCCTTGCCTTGGATATTATTTTTGTGGGCCTCCATGCCTGCCCAGCCATTCAGGCCTCTGTATATGTATCTCACTTCAGTGCTCAAAGTGTAAACTCTCCTACAGGATGTTCTAGCTCCTTCACAAGTGTTTTCGTATCTGCGCCCTTCTCCAGTCCTTCTTCAAATGCCCCGGCTGAACAGTAATAGAGAAGATTCTTTGCCCACACTCCCTCCTAGCCCCAGCCCTCGGCTCCCTCATTTCCCCCCCCCCCACCCTCTCCTAACCACAGCAGTAAGTCTCCCCATTCCCCATTTCCTCTTTCCCCCCCCCCCTGCCCCCGCCCCAGGCTGTTCACCCTTCCCTACTGCCATCCTGATCTGATATTTTAGCATAGACTTAGTGGTTGGCACTTTACGCCTGCACTCTTTATCCAAGGAGTCAACATTTTCCAAAAAATCCCCATGGTCCAGGTCTGTAAGAAAAGCTCCAGACCAACACTGAGTCACCTCTCAAGACCTAAAGTAATGTGACAGGCAATTATTTTTTCATAAAATAATCTCATCTCTTTCCTTCCCATTTTCTTTTGGTCAGCCTTACAAATGGGCACATTTTCTTTCTTTATCCCATTCCGATGAAGTTGAAATCATAGAACCTTACAGCTCAGAAGGAGGCCTTTCGGCCCATCGTGCCTGTGCTGGCTCTTTGAAAGAGTGATCCAATTAGTCCTATTCTCCCGCTCTTTCCCCACAACCCTGCAATCTTCTCTCCTTCAACTATTTATCCAAATCGATAAAGTTAACCTTGTTATGTTCATTAATAACTAGACATTCTTATTATGAACACAGCTAGCTTTTGCTAGACACTTATTGAGCACATGTGGACTAGGTACAGTATCTGTAGAGGCTTCCATCTTGACTGCTGCCTTCTGGGTAGCCTAGTGCCTCATGGGTAATGTAGTCTTAATATATATACAGCTGGGTAGTGTAGTCTTATATACAGCTCTACACAGCTCTAAGGCTCCACCTAGTGTCCACTATAGAATGACATGTTATTGATCATTACAAACCTCTCTTTTATTTTCCCAGTGCTGATAGACTTGTGTATTTTCAGCATTGTCTGTTTTTATACTGATCTTACATACTTGATGTATGTAGACCTGTAAACTAGCCACAGTGCTGATACCGGAGCGTTGAATGGATTAGCATTGAAGTTTCTTAGATGCCAGCCTGCAGTCCACGGAGCTTTGAATTCATATTGCCAAAAGGTGGTCATTTTAATCTTACCCCAGCCAAACTAAAAACGTATTTATTGGGTTAAACATTTCCCTTTAAAAAAAAGAAATCCCACCAATTTTTTCAGTGATGTGACCTCACCACCTGCCTCTGATGATCCCCTCTGCATGAAGAAACAAGGTTGTTATAATCAGCACCAAAAGCCTAGATTTAATCAAACATAGCCATGGATGCGAGTGATTCATTGCACTCCTGAGTGACCAGTAAGATATAATTAGGACTTTGAGGGTCACAAAGGTTCAGTTACTGATTCCTTCCTAGAAGATTTCATTTATGCATGTATGCAGTAAATATGTAATTCATTCAAGAGCAGGACCTTTATAAATTCAAAATGATTTACTATGTAACACTGATTACCATTGAAACATTCATGGCGTCGGAAACCATTATCACAGGTTACAAGGAGCAATATTACAATATAAGTTTAGAATGGATTTAAAGGTCGCTCTGCTGGCTCTTTGTTGGCCGGTTGGTTTCTTTTCACCATAATACATTACTGCTATGGGCAATGCCAAATAATTGTGATGGCTGGGTTGAGCCTTGCCATATAGGTATCTTTTGGTTTATGTTGCCATAAAAGGTACATTGTCCCTTTCACGGGTATAATATGGTAAGTTCAAACTGATGGCCTTCTCTCCTTCTAGAGAAGTACAATTGGAAAGTCAAATGCTAGTGAGTTTATATTAAAAAATCATGGTTAAAAAAATGTAGAATTGCAATAATTGGACAGAAAAGCCTAGTTTATCTTTTAAGTATAAAAACTATTGACAAAAATGTCTCTCCACCTGCGATTTTCTCCCTACTCTGAAGAAACTGCTGCCATATTCTGGATTTGCTTTCCATGGGTGTTTTCCGTCCTCTGGCACCTCACCCAACAGGGCAGTCTTCATGTGTGAGTCTAGGTCGTGAATATCAACAGGCTATTCAACTCGGTGGGACATACTACCAAGCTGATCCTGGCTTCACCCTACATCTGCATGCAAACGTTCCTACAGGAGTCATTGGGCACTGTACAGGTGCAGTAACCCTGGTTTATTTTTCACCTTTGCAGACCAGGGTTGCTGAGGCCGTTGCCTCCTATTTCCACTGCAGTTAATACCATCCATTGAGTACAGCTGGAGGAT
The DNA here is from genome assembly GCF_052327205.1 of Somniosus microcephalus. Lineage (NCBI taxonomy): Eukaryota > Metazoa > Chordata > Chondrichthyes > Squaliformes > Somniosidae > Somniosus > Somniosus microcephalus. The sequence continues at coordinate 122,433,325 of NC_140999.1, read as the reverse complement.
TGAATGAGGAACCTTCAAGGTCCATGTAGAGCCGATCCATATGAGACCGTGCCTTTGGCAACTGAGCCGCTGGGGGAGCTGGCAAACATTTTTGCTGTGCTATTTAATATACTCTCGTAATCAGAGGTTTTAGGTCGGAAGAAAGGCTTTTTTAAAAAACATTGGAGCAGAGAAGGTTAAGGTGGAGTAGTGGTTTAATTTAGTGGTTCTTATCATCGTTTTCAAAATTATTAAAGGATTTGACAGGGTAACTAATGAAACATTATTTCCACTAGTTGGCAAATCAGTAACAAGGGGACAAAGACTTGGGTTATAGTCACAAGAACGAAGATGAAAGTGGGAAGATTTTTTTTTTACACAGAGCATTATTAGTAGATTTAGGGCTAAAAATGTGGTTGCACGCCGCCCGTTGTTTGGGCGCTACAGGGGCCGATTTGGCTCGAAACTGGTGTCCGAGCAGCGCACACACTTCTGGCATGTGCTGCGCCTATGCCATTTTTGGTGAGGGCATTAGCATCGGAGCTGGGAGTGTGCGCCGGTAGTATGCAGAGTACGCAGGTCGTGACGCCAATCAGCGTGCAACACTGATTTGACGCCAGCGCTTCCATTTTTGACCTCAATGCTGGAGCTAACGCCCTCTTTAACCTCGCACAGCTGAACATGCGTTCAGCAGCAGGAAGGACCCCACACCCAGTGCTATTTAAAGCAATCAGCATCTACTTACAAGGTAGTTGCTGATTGATTTCTACAGCTGTTTCTAAGTCTGTAGAAGTGTTTGGTGCTTTCTAGACTTCTTTAAAGTTGCCTAAAGTCTACAAGGAGTGGTGTGGCACGTGCTCAAGGACCTGGTGCTGACCTGCAAGGGCTCTGCTCAGACCAGTTGCTCCCAGACATGGGTGCAATAATTTGTATCCCCCTTGGCCTGCAGCATGACGGGGAGAATGAGCAGAGGTGACGCAGAGCAGGACAAGCTGCTCGACGAGGCAGGAGGAGGAGGGGGAGAAGGGCTCTTGGCAGGAGGCCATATCCACCCAGGGTCTTCAGGGAGCAATTCTCCTACCTCAACCTCAGCAACAAACAGTACGTGCAACGTTTCTGTTTTACTAAGGAGGTGCTCACTGAAATCTGCCACCTGGTGCAGGCAGACCTGCAGCCTCAGTCCAGGGTGAGGAGGGCATTGTCAGTGGCTGTAAAGGTGAACGTGGACTTGAACTTCTTTGCATCGGGCTCCTTCCAGACCATAGCGAGCAAGATCTGCAGTATCTCCCAGTTTGCTGTCTATTCCTGTATAAGAGAGGTGAGTGAGGCTCTGTATGCAAAGAGAGATGAATACATTTCATTCACTCTTGCCAGAGAGAAGCAGGCGGAGCGAGCACGTGGCTTCGCCAGGATAGCAGGCTGCCCTATGGTGCAGGGTGCCATTGGCTGCACACACGTCGCTTTGCGGGCGCCCCATTTCAATTTGGAGATGTACCGCAACCGGAAGGGATTCCACTCCCTCAATGTCCAGCTGGTGTGCGACCATACTCAGCGTATCGTGCAGGTCAATGCTCGGTATCCTGGCAGCGGCCATGATGCCTTCATTCTGCGGCAGTCCGCTGCACCATCAGCATTTGAGCCACCACGATAAAGAGTTTCTACTGGGTGACAAGGGCTATCCACTAACCACCTGGCTCATGACTCCGTTGCGTAACCCACGCATACATGGGCAGCATGCATATAATGAAAGCCATGCTGCCACATGGAATCTGATAGAGTAGACCAGTGACATCCTTAAACAATGATTCCACAGACTGGACCACTGCGGAGAAGCCCTGCAGTACTCTCCAGAACGCGTCTCAAGATTCGTTGTGATCTGCTGCATGATCCACAAACTCGCCAACTTATGAGGGCACAGCCATTACCACCAGGCATACAGCGAACAGCTGAGGAGGAGGAAGTGGAGGAAGCAGAGAGGAGGAAGCAAACCAAACAGCTCCTTTCTGCTCGGGCTGTCTGTGATTGTCTCAGCCGACTGTGGTACCAGTGAATGCAACCCCTATTCCACATTCAACCTTTCCTTCATTACTGACCATCACAGCGTCCTCTTGGCCACAATGCTACAATAAAAGCCAACACAAAACAAACATTCCAAACCAATTTTATAAATCAAGCCATTACAATATTTCATTCAAAAGTCAACAAATCACTCTGTGCATTCTCTTTGTGCCTGTCTTCAGTGTGCTTTTGTTTGTCCCAGTGCTCCTACACAGCATGGCTGGTGGAATGCTGCTGACTTTCAGTGGGAGAGAGAGACTACAGATGGACTTGGAGGAAGGCCTCGAGCAGCTCTGGGCCACTAGGCAGGGCTTTCGGACTGCACCACCTTTGCATGGGGGCAGCAGTCTGGGCTGCCTGGCAACAGCAATGGCACTGGCAGAGTAGCAGGGGTGGGAGGACGAATGCTGTCATCCTGAGAGAGGACAGCAGGGTCGTCCTCCACGGAGCCACTGGCACTCGCCCGGGACAATGCCTCAGCAATCCTATAAACATAAAAACATGGAAGGTAGGAGCAGGAGTAGGCCATTTGGCCCCTCGAGCCTGCTCCGCCATTCAATGAGATCATGGCTGATCATCCAAATTCAGTACCCTGTCCCCGCTTTCTCCCCATATCCCTTGATCCCTTTAGCCTTAAGAAATATATCCAACTCCTTCTTGAATATATTGAATGAATTGGCCTCTACTGCCTTCTGTGGTAGAGAATTCCACAGGTTCACCACTCTCTGGGTGAAGAAATTCCTCCTGGAGAACCTGCTGGAGGACAGATTGCTGGATTGCTGTGAAATCCTGCAAGCTCCTTTCAACACTGGTAAACCCAGCCATGATGGCAGCAGGCTGTGCTTGCGTGGCAGCTAGCTGAGCTTGAATGACTTCAGTCTGAGCTTCCATTGCAGCACTCAGAAGTTGGATGACTTCTGCTTGTGCTCAATGGAAGTTGAGACATCGGTCATCAGACACTGTATGATGGTTGGGTCCACAAGTGCGTTAATGGATCTGCCCATCCCTTCCACACTGGAAAGAATGGGCTCCAAGCTCTGCACAAAGCCCTGTGCAAGGTTAGAGCTGGACTGCCAATGCACCAAGCATTTTGTTGTGCATACCCATCAGCTTTGTCCTGTAGGCCACCCCATCGAAGTCCTCATCTGAGCAGAACTCATGTGTGACCTTGCTCACTGGGGAGCTGGCACCTGTGCTACCCTTTCCCCCTGCCCTGGCTGCAGCCCACTTGTGACCGGTGACCTACCACATGCAGATCCCGCCTCTAAGCCAGCCTCTAAAGTCCGCGCAGTGCCAGTATCTGAGCTGGTGGTTGCGACTGTCAAATCGAGTGATGGTGTTTCTTCTTCATCATCACTCTCCTCTGCCTTTTCCTCTTGCACCACTGCCTGGCCTGGTTGGATTTCTTGGGTCTCTGAAATGAGAAAGACACAAGGGTAGGGTTGTGGTGAGGGGAGGGACGGTGCGGGGGAAGCAAGATGTGCATGTTTACATCATCTGCAGTTTGTAAGTTAGAAGAGATTGTGGGGGAAATGGGATGTGAGAAGGTGGACTAGGTATGAGCATACCATCATGTTCAATGGTTTCAACGCCGCCGCTGGCCCTGGCCTCAGTCACAGCCACTCCAATTATGACAAGCACAGTCTCCTCGAGTGGGGTCAGGATATGGAGGCGCGCCTGTTCCACTCCAGTTAGCTGCTGCTGCCTACGATTGTGTGCCACCTTGTCCTGCAAGAAAGAGGAAAGTGTGTCAGTGAGTGTGGTGCACTGTGCTTGGCTGATGTGGCTGTCATAGTTGAATAGCTAACAATGTGTGAAAGCTGTGAGATGTGGGTGTGAGCCTTGCAGCAGTAGTAAAAGTGTGAGGGTGAGATGGAGCATCACAATGTGAGGCATGAGTCGTGATTGATAGAGATTGTTGGTAGCTGAGTAATGGGGTATGTGGTGAATTGAGCAGTGTGTGAGGCTAGTGGGGCAGTTTGTGGAATATGGTGTTTGAAGATGCATTCACTGAACTTGACCACTTGTGTGAGATCATTGGACTTCTTCTGGCACTGCATCCAGGTCCTCAGAACAACACTGTTGGCATTGCCTTCCATGGCTATCTTCTCCCACTGCCTTTGCAGTGTCTGTCTAGAGGGCTTCTTGGCCCCCTGTGGAAACTGGACCCCTCTCCTCCTCTTGTACTAAGGCCTCCAGTGCTGAGTCTAAGAATCGTGGAGCCCTTTTTCTTGCCTGCTATGCCATTCCTGTATGTTTCCCATGTGAAACTCCCTTCTGCAATTACTTCTAGGCACCTGATGTCGTCAAACTGCACCTCCCCTTCACAGGTGCAGGCTGGCTTTAAGAAGTGCAGGCTCATTTTAATTGGTGTCAGCCTCGCATGAACTTGAGCTCCCTGATAAGCATGCAGCTACTCAGCAGCACCTTTAGTGCTGGGCTGCATGCCATTATCATTTAACTTAGCAGCTAGCATGAACTTTGTGTGCTGCATGCATTACTTTGAATGGGCATGGGTTAATTGCGCATTGCGATCCCCATGCTTGTTTTCGGGGGCAATCGAATTTTTAGCCCAGAGTGTTTAATCACAAAGGGTTGTTGAGGCACAGACTATAACATCATGTCAAAGGAATTGGATAAGTTTTGAAAAGGAAGAATATAAAAGGATGCAGTGAAATGGGAGTGGAGTAGATTGCTTTAGTTGATCTTGTAAAGGCACAATGGGCTGAGTGGCCATCACCTCTACCTCCTGTCATTTCGATGATTCTGTGTGTACCTGGATTAAAGCAGCATTAAGATTTAAAGTCTCAAGACTTGAAATTAATTTTGTTTTTCTAATTAATCTCAGTGCAAAGGGGTCACCAGGAAATGCCACCAATTCACACAACTTCCCTTAATGGCAATTTAGTACATTTCTGGCATGACCCATAAAATCATCAGCTTCAAAAGGTAACATCTGTCCCAGTGCCTAATCAGTAAACTGTTGTTTAAATGGAAATGAGGGCTTAAGTTTCAAGACTGCATCTGAAATCATTAACTCCTTGTTAAAATGCTGGGAGCTTTATATATTTGTACTTGCAAGTATCATACAGGAGCTAGGTACGTTATGCAGCCCCTCCACTTGTCCAGCATAGCAAATTAATAAATCTGAGAGCAGGATCTCCAATGCACACTGTCATCCTCTCAAATGTTTGCTGTTCTGCTTGGGTGGGCCAGTAACTGACTTGAGGTTTCCACAGGAACTGTGATGGAGAATCGCGTCAGATATGTGAGTGTGTTGTTATCTCAGCACTGTGTGCACACCATGCAACTTAAGCAGAAATAAGTTTTACTGCTGTCCCTTCCTTGGACTAATATTCATTTGGACCTATCCATCTCAGCTAACCTGATGAGGTCATTTTAAGATGGAGTGCACATGCCCATGCCTATCATTCAGCCAATCAGCAGCTAGCAAGCATAAGACTGTGCTTGTTGCCTCCACCCCTTATAATCTGAAGAGTGTAAGAATGTAACCTAGAAGAAATAGCCTGAAGTACTGAAGTACTTTTGAAGTGTGATCACTGTTGTAATGGAAGGAAATGCGGCAGCTAATTTGCGTACAGCAAGGTCCCCAAAAGAGCAATGAGATAAATGAACACATCATTTTTTTTAGCAATGTTGGTTGAGGAATAAATATTGGCCAGGAGACCAGGAGATCTTCCCTGCTCTTCAAATATTGCCATGGGATCTTTTACATTCACCTGAGAGAGCATAGGTACTGGCAAGGTAATTGGCAGCACATCCAATGATCTCAGCATTGCCCAGCACCTGCACACTCTTACAATGAATGCCTTTCCTATTAATATACATGTGTGCATTCTTGAAAGGGACATGGATGGATGCAGAAGTACGGCCATGGGAACCCAAGGGCATTGAGGAATTTGGCAATGGAAAGGAATGACCTTTTGGTTCATTGCTACTGAGATAGAAGCTAAATTAATGAGGTGTGCTTCTGAGCAATGCGTGACAGCTTGAGAAATTACTGTGGACATTACTGACAGTGATGCCACTGTTACCCTGGCTGGGGAGCTACAAAGCCCCCAGTCGTACAGAAAATGAGCACAGCAGTCACATTTAGTGGCACTCGCAAAATGCAATTGATGTCAGTCTGACTATCTGAGTCCCCATACAGATCACGTAGCAATTGCTTATCAAATCCAACTATCTGAAAACGACACATGTCTATGTACAAATCTATAAAACTAATGGTAATTCTGGAAATCCCAAGGACTATCTCCATTCTATGAATCCTATTCTACTCTGTGTTTCCAATAGTCATCAGTCATTTGTAACTCCTAAAGAGCTGTGGCAGGAATCAGAGATTTTGATCCATTTTTCATGAACCAAATCAGTGACACAATCAAGGAAATGGCATATGAAATGTTCCAAAATTCTAAGTGCAATCAAAGTGCACTGAGGCAAATTAGTACAGTAATGAACCTCTGTCTTCTCACATGCTGAGTCAAGCCATTGAGGGATGGTGGTCCATTGAATCGGGGCACTAGTCAGAGAATGACTTGTTTTCATACATCGGTTGACACAAAGTCAGAGGGTGATTGTACCTAGAAATTGTTGACCCCTCCGAGTGACAATTCTGATGACTGTGGTAGCAGGATTGGGAGTAGGTCCAATTTGGTACCTATTTGTTTTGCCCTCTCAAGTTCTCAAAGTTCATGAAGAGAGGATAAAACCTCAGGACTCAAAAATATGCAGGAGGAATAATAAAGATTACAGAAACATTAGTCAATCTGCCTTAGCATTGCACATGGGAAGTCGAGACCAAGCATAGTCTTCAGGTGAAAAAGGGCTGAGGGTGGAGATTAACTGGACCAGACACATAGGAACAGGAGTAGGCCATTTAGCTCCTCGAGCCTGTTCCACCATTCAATGAGATTGTGGCTGATCTGCAACCTAACTCCAGATACCCGCCATTGCCCCGTATCCCTTAATACCTTTGGTTAACAAAAATCTATCAATCTCAGATTTAAAATTACAATTGATCTAGCATCAACTGCTGTTGCGTGAACATAATTTGGTTCCCAGTTCAAAGCCCTAGGCTGTGATTTCACCGACCTCGGCAGGTTCGTGGTGGGTGACGTCGGTGGTGGGTCCCGCCTCCGCTGCTGGCTGTGTAGAATGATTTTACCTTGATTGGGCTTGTTAAGCCCGCCAAGCGCGATTGCCGGCCAATTGAAGGAAGCGGGTCTGATGATGTCATTTGATGATGCGTTATCAGCCAGTTTCCTTAAAGGGACCATGTGCAAATTTATTTTTACATTTGTGCTGTCAGTGTTCTACAGCATTGAGGTGCTGCAAACACTGCCAGGAACTGCACAGAGGTGCACGGCTGCACCCAGGCTCTCCCATGACTCCCTCACAGCATGCAGGGAGGTCCTCTTCCCTTCCAATGGGCGGAAGAGACCTTCCCAGGAGATCCATGCAGCCTGGTTGCACACCGCACAGGAGGTCACAAGCAGGGATGTCGGCAGGCTGCAGTGGCGCAAACCTTTCAATGATCTCAGTAGATCATGAAACATTACGGCAAAGCCACACTCAACCTTATCCTGCTGTGCCACTCATCACATCCCCATCACTCTGCCTTCCCTACCCTACTCCTGCACATCCTTACTCACACCAACTTAACTTGCACCTCCACCCATCCCTCTCTATCTACATTATCACTTCCCCATCTCACTAGCCACCCCTCATCCTTGTCCAATCATACCAAATAACAACACATAAGTGTAGACACTTGGGTGTTTTATGCAATGTTCATGTAAAGTTTCTGTTAATATGCTGTCAAACATTGAAACCTTTATTTTCAACACTTTGCGTTCTTGGACAGATCTGTGTGCACTTTTGGAAGTGGCTTAGTGAGTTCCAGTGAATGGCGACACATAACAGTACCCCCCTCAATGGTGATCAGTGTGAAAGGAATGGCTTGGGCATTGTAGGGATGCTTTATGGTGTTGGTGAGAGGTGGTTCCAACCTAGCACATCATGTGGCAGCCAGGGTGTACAACATCAAGTGCAGTAAATCTGGCCATGGTGAGGCCATCCCTGGCGTCCCGGGCAGCAATGTGGTCAGGTGCTGATGCCCTGTGTCCTGTGCAGCATCAGTTGATTGCGGAGAAGGTTGGTGTTGTTGTTGGTGCTGCTGGTGTGCCTAGTGCTGCTGGTGTTGGGGCTGATCGTGGTGGGATTCTGAGGACCAAGGTGAGATAGTTTGAAGGGCACCAATGCTGATGTAATAGATGGCAGGTGAACTTGAGATGACAGAAGCAAATCTGTCAATGGTGAGAGAGGTTGTTCCAATGAGGTGACTCTAGAGAGTTTGCAACCTGCATAAAGCTCAATCTGTCTCCCAAATGCAGTAAGCAACAGCTGTGAGATGGGAGCTTTTATAGCACATTTGCAGCTGTCAAGTAATGAGTTGATTCCATGGTCATACAACTCCCGACCTCCTTACCTGATGTGATCCCCGAGCAGCGTGGACCATGTAGGTGACCTCATAAAATGGTAAGGTGAGCTCAAAATACCTTTTAGTGGGCTGTTAACAATGTCATAATGACCTGAATTGCCTCCCCCGCCGCTACGTGTCAGGTCTGTTCAGCATTGTTGGACCCAAAATCTGTGAAAGTCGCGTGGCAGCAGGTTGACAGCAGGCTCCCTACCCGCTGTCAATAAAATCATTTTCTCACCCGACCTGCCACCGAAGCTCGCCTGCTGACCGCCCAAAAAATCCCTCCCCCCCCTAGATTCTGCTCCTGTTTTTATAATTGAACAGCAGAACTTAGGCAATTTGAGAAATAGAAGTAGAGTTGGTTGGAGTGTTTCTCTGCATTACAAATTGAGCACTTGGGAGATGCATGGCTGAGGCGCTACAGCACCACTGGTGATGGGAGGGTGCAATCACAGCATGGCAAATTTATATCGGTAGTTTCCACTATAAATGTAGACATAGAAATTTATGATAGAAAAGATGTTTTTAAAAAGTGTGACAAAAGTAAAATCATTTTTCTAAACTACAAGTGTACACAAGCATTAAGATTTTTAATATAGATCTTGTGAGAAATTATGTACAAAGCACTAGGGTTAGAATGTACATTTAACAGTGTGACAGCTTCCTCAGTTTCTGTTTGCAGGACTCCCACACATTCTCTATTTTGTTCCTCAGGGAGGTGAAGGCTCTGATTGGGCTGATTTCTGAAGGAAAATGTTTAGCTATAAAAGCGGTACTTAGTTTGTGGCCAGATAGCTGTTGAAAGCTTATCGCGTGGATTTCAGCTTGACACTCCAAATGAGATTCAAAGCACATAGGGTTTTGCACTGCACAACAGTTCAAAGATCAGGCCTGTTTTATTTCACTTCTCATTCTTTTGTAAAATCTGCTAGTAAAACTGTTGTGATATTGAGTGTAATGTGTGAAATTGAAGTGTTTATGAAGTTGTCCTATGTAAGCGGTATAATACAATGGCCCAGAAATTCATGTCCCAACGCGTGAGTACGCACGGGGTACTCACGCGCAGGCCCAACGAAAGTGCTGGTTTCGTGCATGCACTGCGCATGCGTGGGAAACCGGCACTTCCGTTGGGTTCAGTGGTCGAACACATGTGCCGGAGAGGCAGCGCGTACGCATTGAACTTACGTTTTTTTTGCAGGTTTCTCTGGGAGGGTAAGTCTCCAGCAGTTACACTTTTAAAAAGCAGGCGCAAGGCCTGCTTTTAACAAGGTAAGTGGTGAATTAATTAAAATTAAAACATTTTTTCCACAGGTTTATTATTTTTAAATACTTTAAAGAAAGGTAAGTTTATTTTTAGCCCCGTTAGAAAAAGTAATTAATTTTTTCAAAAATTTAAATTATTGTTTAAAATAGTTATTTCATGTAATTTATCTTACAGTGATGGGAGGAATTTGACAATGATTTTAAGTTGCAGCATGGAACCATGTGACTTGGTTGCACATTGGGTGCCCACTTCTGTGAAGGGGCAATGTACAGAAAGTACTGAGGGGAAGTACAAGAAGAATGCTGACATTTCCCATTGATCCCATGGTTCTCTGTGCAGTGCTCTATTGATGCAATTCATGGATCTGATTTTGCAGATTCTGTTTCTGATGTGTCATGCAGTCGATTCAGCTGTTATAATTATCAGGTATTATACTGGTAGTCCATGGATAATCTTAGGTGTACTGTTCCCATAAGCAAATATTGGCTTTAATCTCACATCTGTTCATTCAATACTCAATTTGAATATTATTCTGTTCTTGCACTTTTCCAATGTGGGCAGTGTATACCCTCATCTACACTATATACAAAGGGTGTATTTATCAAAAGTAAATTTTGTTTCCTCAACATACTGACTGCTCATGATTATCTTTTTCTTTCAAAGATTCTTGCTTCCAGTTTCACAGGAAAAGACTTGGAGGCTTTTCAGTCAGAACAGTGAAGATAGTTATCGCATATGCCCAGAAAGTTGCTGGACACCTACTTTTCCACTATTTGTCGATATATTTAAATTATATAATTAATTATTTAAATTATAATCACATTCAGATACAAAATCTTAGCACCATGACACCAAAGCCGAGAAGAAGACAAATTCAATCACCTTGGCTAACACCACCAGAGTGAAGAAAATGGAATATTAACTTGGCTCTGTGCAGGAGACAGTAAAAAGGGGTTATTTTTGATTTAATCTTTATTATTTTTATAATGGCCCAGAACTTCGGGTCTCCACGGGTGAGTACGCACGGGGTACTCACCCGTAGGCCCAATGGAAGTGTCGGTTTCCTGCATGCACTGCGCATGCGCGGGAAACCGGCACTTCCATTCCCCTGAAAGAAGGGGTTCAGAGTTCGAACGCGTGCGCAGGTTTTCCCGGGAGGGTAAGTCTCCAGAAATTACACTTTTAAAAAGCAGGCGTAAGGCCTGCTTTTTACAAGGTAAGTGGTGAATTAATTAAAATTAAAACATTTTTTCCACAGGTTTATTATTTTTAAATACTTTAAAGCAAGGTAAGTTTATTTTTAGCCCCGTTAGAAAATAAAATTATTTTTTTCAAAAATTTAAATTATTGTTTAAAATAGTTATTTCATGTAATTTATAGTTTACTAGCTGGAGTGCCCGGCGGTGCCGAGGCTTTTTCGAGGGCATGTTGTTGTTGGAAGAGAGAGAGAGAGCGACTGGGGGGAAGAGAGAGAGCGACTGGGGGGAAGAGAGAGAGCGACTGGGGGGAAGAGAGAGAGCGACTGGGGGGAAGAGAGAGAGCGACTGGGGGGAAGAGAGAGAGCGACTGGGGGGAAGAGAGAGAGCGACTGGGGGGGAAGAGAGAGAGCGACTGGGGGGGAAGAGAGAGAGCGACTGGGGAAAATTTATTTGAAGTTTTAGTGATGTTTTGGGGCCCATAGTATTTATAAGTTTTGAAAGCTCTTCCTGTCAATTTTATGAATAGGCATTTCCCTGCTCCGATTGGCTCTCCATGGCCCACGTGATCCCAGGGGACACATCGAACTAACTGCGCTCCTGGGATATGCAAACATTGCGCACTGGCAGTTGGAGTAGGCCCAGGATCAGAATTCCACGCGGGCCCACAGCTCAACGGCCGGCGCGGTAGGTAAGTGCAGGTCGGGGGCTTACACCTGCGGGAAGCCCCCGACCCGAATTTCTGGGCCATTAAGCACTTATCATCCAGAGTCCATTATTCCAATGCTCCCTTGGCCGGCCACCCACCTTCCAGCCTCCGTAAACAGCAGCACATCCCAAACCCTGCTGCCCCTATCCTAATCGCACCAAGTCTTGTTCACCCATCAGCCCTGTGCTCACTGACCTACATTGGCTCTCGGCTCGGCAACATCTCAAATTTAAAATTCTCATCCTTGTGTTCCAACCACGCCATGGCCTCACCTCACTCTATCCCTGTAACTTCCTCCAGCCCTACAACCCTCTAAGATCTCTGTACTCATCCAATTCTGGCCTCTTGCGCATCTCCGATTTCCATCGCCCCACCATTGGCGGCCATGCATTCAGCTACCTAGGCACTAAGTTCTGGAATCCTCTCTGCCTCTCTGTCCTCCTTTAAGACACTCCTTAAAACCTATCTCTTTGGCCAAGCTTTTGGTCACCTGTGCTAATATCGTTTTATGTGGCTCGGTGTCAAATTTTGTTTGGAAGTACCTTGGGACATTTTACTATGTTAAAGGCGCTATATAAATGCAAATTGTTGTTGTTGTTGTCCTCAGCATTGCCTCCTTTTTAAAAGGACCATCCATTAAAATGTATTGACTGTCTTTGTGCTAAGGCACAGGTTGATGACAGTGTTCAAATTCAGGCTCCCCCCCCGTTCTCTTTCACAATGAATTTGCAGTTACTGTAAGTGGATCCACTGTCCCTATTGATCTGAAATGGGCAACACTGTATGTGCTGTTAAGGTGGTTAGCATGCCACAGGATTAGCAATTTTCCTTTTTACCCATATATTTCATCCTAGAAGTTGCAGAGCTTACCCAGCATGTACTCCTGCCCTTTGATAGGTGGATAAACATCTTGCTGTCAGACCGAATCATTCTGGTTAAAATTACAAATTGAATTTATTTGATTAAGATTAAGGTTACATAAAAATAAAAAATTACAAGGGCACTGTGAGCAATGCAATATTTTACTTGTTTAAACTATTAAAGATCTTTTCAGAAACGTTTAGAATTTTCAATGTCAGTAACACAGGCATGTTTCTGCCCCTCCAGGCTCACCACTGTGATATGGACAACAATCATTTAAAGCAAGGGAATTGGGATAGCCAACCATACTTAACCTTCTCATTGTAGGCTTCCAACAATTCAGATCAAGGGGATTCTTTCATGCAGGCATGGAAATGACAGACGAAGCATGAAGTGCCAATTTCTGGCATTTGGATGAATTCCGATATCTTGAAACTCCTGACTTCTGAACTGCGTAACAAATAAATTGGTCTTGAGAATTCTTGGTGGCGATTATGTGTCTGTAAACTTCACATGTGATCAGCATTGCAAAACCATGAGCATTCTTGATGTCATTAATAAGTAATGTCTTTCCTTTGGGAGACTATCTGGATATATAGAGAAGCACATTGAGCCAAAGGCAATGGAATTCCTTTTGGAAAACAGCTCACAAAATGTAATTTAATTTCACAGCATATTAACCTATCATAAGACAACATAATACAAGATTCTTGACCCGATTCTCCCCCTCCCAATAACACTGCCAAAAATGTCCCGTGTCCTTCTCACTAGACCATTCGGAATATTTACCAACACCTGCATCCCATAATGGGAAACTGTGACTTTGTGGAGAAGGAAGCTACAGAAATTTTCCCCCACATCAGATGTCTTGGGATTAACAACAGATAGTTTAATGGATAGCTACATAGCTACTGGGCCACACGGGAACAGGAAAGAAAAACCACTAGCCAACTACGATGGTTCCCTTGTGTCATGTTCATTAATAACTAGACATTCTTATTATGAACACAGCTAGCTTTTGCTAGACACTTTTATTGAGCACATGTGGACTTGTACAGCATCTTGTAGAGGCTTCCATCTTGACTGCTGCCTTGTGGGTAGCCTAGCCTCATGGGTAATGTAGTCTTAATATAATATATAGCTGGGTAGTGTAGTCTTATACATACAACTATATACAGCTCTACGGCTCCACCTAGTGTCCACTATAGAATTACATGCTATTGATCACTTCATCCCCCTTTCTTTGAGGTTTAACAAAATCAATATCAATCAACTTTCAAGAAAACAATAAAGATAATATCAGTAACACTTTTGTTAGTGCTCTACAAACATAAACATTTTCAAAACAGTCAACACATTTTCAAAGCTTTACATTGTACTCAAAGATTAAGTCTATCAGGCTCTTTTACTTCACGTGTGGATCTTCTCAACACGGGTAAGTCTGATGTGTCTTCATGAGATTGTTCTGGCGGTGAATGACAAGATGCAGTTGCGGCATTGTCATCAATCTGCTCCTGAATAGTCTCTTGTGTTTTTAGGAGGGAACGGCGGTTCCTCCTGAGAATCTGTCCTTCCTCAGTTCTAACAGTGTATGACCTTGGTCCTACTTCCTCAAGAACTGTAGCTTTCCTGTTCCATGCATCTGGATCCTCAATCCTGACAACATCATCCTTTGTCAATGGTTTTAGAGTTTTGGATGACTTGTCATAGTATGATTTCTGTTTCAGCTTTAACAGTTGAAGTCTCTGTCTCAGTTCCTCACTTTGCTGTTCTTTTGCACAGCAGGGTAGCGTGGTGCGCAACTTGCGACCCATTAGTAGTTCAGCAGGTGAAGAACCACAGTCTAAAGGTGAGGCTCGGTAGCTCAGCAGGGCGAGATAAGGATCAAACTTGCTTTCTGTCACTTTCTTCAGTAGCTGCTTGAGAACTTGAACACCTTTCTCTGCCTTACCATTTGACTGAGCATACAAAGGACTGGCTGTGATGTGCTGAAAGTCATAATGTGCTGCAAACTGTTGCCACTCCTTACAGTTGAAGCACGGACCATTGTCGCTAACGGCAATCCTGGGAATTCCATGTCTGGCGAAGATGGATTTCACATGCATTATGACACTGCTTGCTGTGGTGCTTGAGAGCAGCGCCATCTCAGGATAGTTAGAATAGTAGTCAATCACTATTAGATAGTCTTTACCATTTAAATGAAAAAGGTCCATACCAACCTTTTGCTATGCTGCTGTTGGTATGTCAGCTACTATCATTGGTTCCTTTGCTTGTTTGTTTTGGTGTTTCTGACATGTCTCACATTTGCCTAACATGTTCTCAATGTCCTTATTTATGCCAGGCCAATAAACAGTATCTCTTGTTCTCCTTTTGCATTTTTCAATTCCGAGGTGTCCCTCATGAATCCTTTTGAGCATGTCTTGACGTAGAGCCTGTGGAATGACTATTCTGTTCTGTTTTAGTAATAGTCCACTTGCGACACTCAATTCTGACCTTATGTGAAAATATTTTGGATAGGAACCTTTTGGCCAACCATGATGAATGTTCTCTATTACTGTTTGTAATACTGTATCTTTTACTGTTTCTTCTGCTATTTGCTTTGATTTTGTGTCTGACACGGGCAGCGCAGCAGTGACCATACTCACATGAACATCCACATCTTCTTCAGTAGAGCTCACATGACTCATTGTGGGTGCTCGGGATAGTGCATCTGCTAACACTATGTATTTGCCTGGTGTGTAGATCAGTTCAAAGTCATATCTTTGCAGCTTCATCATGAGTCGTTGAATCCTTGGAGACATCGCATTCAGGTTTTTTTTTATGATTCTCAACTGTGAAGGTGGGAAGTCCATATATGTAGCCATGAAACTTTTCTAGTCCAACTACCAAGCCTAGACATTCCTTTTCAATCTGGGCGTATCGACACTCAGTATCAGTCATAGACCTGGAGGCATAGGCAACAGGCTTCCAATCTTCACCCTCTGCTTGTAGCAAGACCGCACCTAGGCCATCTTTTGATGCATCCGTTGACACTGATTCTTTTTGTTGGGTCAAAGAAGGTGAGTACAGGTGTGGTTGTCAGCACTGTTTTGAGGTTTATCCACTCTTGTTCATGTCTTTCTGTCCATGCAAACTCATTTGTTTTATGTAGCAGGTCTCGCAGACAGGCTGTCTTGGCTGACAAGTTAGGAATGAACTTTCCAATGAAGTTTATCATCCCCATGATGCGTAGCACTCCTTTTTTGTCAGTGGGTCGGGGCATTTTGAGTATGGCGTTTACTTTTTCCATATCTGGCTCTATTCCTTTACCAGATAGATTATCTCCTAGGAAAGTGACTTCCTGGACGCCAAACTGACACTTGGCTTTTTTGAGCTTCAATCCATTCCGGCGTATGCTCTGTAGCACTTTAGTCAGTCTCATTGTGTTCTTTCAGTGTGGAGCCCCAGATGATGATGTCATCAACATAGACCCGAACTCCTTCCAGACCTTCAATTATGTGTTCCATCGCTCTATGAAAGATTTCAGATGCAGATATTATCCCGAAAGGCATTCTGAGGAAACAATACCTGCCAAATGGTGTGTTGAAGGTACAGTATTTGGTGCTCTCTTCATCCAGTTTTAGTTGCCAAAATCCTTGTGAGGCATCGAGCTTTGTAAAGTATCTGGCACCTGACATTTCACTGGTGATTTCTTCTCGCTTGGGAATCTGGTAGTGTTCACGTTTTATGTTTGCATTTAAGTCCTTTGGATCCATGCATATTCCTAGATCATTGTTCTTTTTCTTTACACATACCATGGAGTTAACCCAGTCTGTTGGCTCTTCGACTTTCCTGATGACTCCTAGTGTGGTCATTCTGTCCAGTTCATTCTTGAGCCAGTCACGCAGGGGTGCTGGAACTCTTTGTGGAGCATGTACCACTGGCTGAGCATCCTGCTTTAGCTGGATCTTGTAAGTGAAGGGTAGAACTCCAAATCCTTTGAAAACATCCTGGAAATTATTCACTACAGAATCCACCAAGTCATCTGGTCTGCTTATGGCACAGTTTATACGGTAGACTCTTTTGACCAATTCTAAGTCCTCACAAGCTTTGTCACCCAGTAGTGAATCAAGCCTTTCAGCCACAACAGAAAACATGAGATGATGCACTTTGTCTTTGACTGTCAGTTTAAGTCTGCATACACCTAAGCTATCTATTTTCTGTCCATTATAGTCCTTCAGTAGTACTGACTTTTTCTGTATTTTGGGCTTTTCTTTCATATTGTTAATGTCACTCATACTAATTAAGTTTGCTTTTGCCCCAGTGTCTAGTTTCAAGGTAACTAATGCTCCATTTACCTGCAGTGGGATCATCCATTTGTCCTCTTTTACTGCATTAACTTTATGTTCAGCATTGTTCATTTCTGAGGGCTGCACATTTTCTGTATCCTTTTTGATATTGTCACATGACAACATTCGTACAAGAAATGTCTCACTTAAATCAGTGTCCTCAATTACATTAACTCGTTGCCCTTTCTTAGTTTGTACTTTTGAAAAGCATTGTTTGGCAAAGTGATTCTTTCCATTACACTTTGTGCACATTTTTCCAAACGCTGGGCATTGTCTTAACTGGTGTTTGTAACCACAGCGTTTACAATTAAAAATGTCATCCTCCGATTGCTTTTCATTTCTGTTCTGCCCATGTTTCTTCCCCTTATCATTATCACTCATTACAATCGCATCATTATTGATTTCACTGAAAGTCTGCGCGTGCTTTCGAGCTAGCTCGCTGGCTTGGCATATTTTCACCGCATTTTCCAAATTTAGTTCGGTTTCTCTCAACAGACGTTCCCTGACTTTTTTATCGTGAATACCAAACACAATCTGGCCATGAATCATGGATGCTTTGCGCTCAGAGAAATTACATGTCTGTGCTTTCAGTTTCAGATCAGTTATCAAGCTATCAAAAGTCTCATTTTGTTGCTGTGTCCGAGAACAGAAGATGTATCTTTCATACGTCTCATTCTTTTTGGGAGAACAATGTGCATCAAATTTCTGTAGCACATCGTCTAATTTGTCTCTGTTCTCCGCTGGATTAAATACAAATGTATTAAATACCTCTATCGCCTGTGGGCCTGCAACCGTAAGCAGCAATGCTATCTTCCTTGCGTCTGGCTTCGTACCGAATCCGATGGCTGCAATGTAGAGTTCGAATTGTTGTTTAAAAGTCTGCCAATTGTAGTCGATTTTTTCTGTGAGTTTCAAACGCTCTGGTGTCTTCAAATTCTCCATGTCGCTTTTCACAATTTTCAGCAGATCTTCACCACCCTGGTACCATGTTATGTTCATTAATAACTAGACATTCTTATTATGAACACAGCTAGCTTTTGCTAGACACTTTTATTGAGCACATGTGGACTTGTACAGCATCTTGTAGAGGCTTCCATCTTGACTGCTGCCTTGTGGGTAGCCTAGCCTCATGGGTAATGTAGTCTTAATATAATATATAGCTGGGTAGTGTAGTCTTATACATACAGCTATATACAGCTCTACGGCTCCACCTAGTGTCCACTATAGAATGACATGCTATTGATCACTACACCTTCCAGCTACCATCTCCGGCTCACGTACACCAATGTGTGCAGACCACTGAATTATCCATTCCATGGATGCAAAATGGCATTTTCTTAAAGGGCAAAGTTGATTTATCTTCCCCTTATCTACGGAAAGTTTGTTTCAGTTTGATGTTGGTGTTGAGACCCAGTCCACATCATGAAACTATTGCCAGTTTTGTGCTGATTGCTTTAGGTTATAAATCCAGTTCTGAATAGGGCTTTCACCTTTTTTGATTTTGAACCAGCGAGTTTAGAAATTTAAATTTAAAATATACAAAACAGGATACATAGCATTATTTTTCCTAAATACAATACATGTTTTACAATTTTCATGTATGTTTGTTGATATGGAGACATTAAAAAAAAGTTATGAAGTTTGTCATTGAATCTTTATCACCAACAAAGCTAAACATGATAACTGGAGCCAACATTGCATCCTGTGCTTTCCCGATCCTGCCCTCTGGCTGGTGATGGACTCAGAGAAGGTGCTAACCCGAGCTCTAAAAATAAAACCAAGAATAAATGAATATGACAAACACAGATTTCACATTGAGTGCCTGCTGAAACTTGGGGCTGAGCTTGTCAGGACAGGAGAGAAGAGAGTGCGACCTTGCTATCTATCCATACCAGCCAGGCAAGGGTTAATTCATCACTGGATATAACTGTAGACCTACTTAACAAGATTAACAAGGGTGTGAAGTAAAACAAAAATGTAACATAGTTGATCTCTGCAAGGAATTTAATTTTTACCTTCTCAATCCCTCCCAACAGCTTCCACATTGAGCACACAGCTTAACCCCCTCCCCCATGCTCCTCTATTTCCTGCTCCTTTATGCAGCACTATTCATCATAGCTAGGTCGGCAGCTTCCTGCTCGGACAGGTAGCTCATTACAAATTCCACAGATGCTAGCAGCCCTTCATTGACATGCCTGTTGCACCATGCCCCCTGTCAGAATGTGGGTCTCCATCAGAAACGACCTACACATCTGCCACTTTCTGCTTTATGATTGGCGTTGCAGTGCGGCATGATTGCTGCAGTGTCCATTCTGAGCAGCAGGGCTTTAAACAGCTGTGAGAGCTGCAGGATGCACAAAACACGCAGTAACAGAGCGATGCTCACATCCATAAACATAGACTGATGGAGAACCACATAATAAATTGTACATAAACTAATTCTAAGTGAAAGACCGCATAGAGAAATACTAAAATACGGAGATATAAAAGCCAAGTGCAGATGTGCGGTACACAGTGGGCCGTATTGTCCGATCGGCGGCTTTCCGTGTGCGGAGGCCTCCGATCTGGAAAAAATCTACGCACTTACCCAAGGGCTCCCGAGGTGCGTAAGTTCCGATCCTGGGCCTCTCCAACTGCAAGTGCGCAGGGCCCACGTATCCCAGAGACGCATGAGGTTCGCAAGCGTCCCTGGGATCACGTGGGCCATGGGGAGCCAATCAAAGAAGGGAATCTCCCTTCATACACTTGACAGATAGACCTGTCAAATATATGAATGGAGATCAATGAAAAAACATAGTAAAACTTTAAATACATTTTTTTTTAAATCACCTTTTTAAAATTAGTTGAAATTACAGTAAATTAAATATTTTAAACAAAAATTTAATTTTTTGAAAAAAATAATTAAAGTTTTTTACGGGGCTAAAAATAAACTTACCTTTTTAAAGTATTTTTAAATGATAAATGACTGAAATTTTTTTTTTTACTTTTTTCAACTATTATACTGGTTAAAACAGGCCTTACACCTGCTTTTACCAGGTGCAAGAATTCTAAGGGTTTTCTGCGGGTGGAGGGTCTCCAGAAATCGGAACTATCCACCTGCAGAGGCCCTTCTCCAGGGCAGGCGTCCAATCTGTCAAGAGCATTCTTGACAGATCGGAAATGCCGGTTTTCAGTGCATGTGCTGTGTATGCCTGAAACCGGCATTTCAGATGTCCCTACAGGTGGGTACACAGCTCGTACTCACCTGTAGGGATCGGAATATCCGGGTCAGTGTATCTACAGTGCGTACAACATAAGCAGAGAAACGTTTATCCATGCACACTAACACACATGCTTAAACATACCTTGATTTTAAAGTTCTCATCTTCATGTTCAAATCCCTCTGAGGCCTCACCCCTCACTACAACCATCTGAAATTTCTGCGCTCCTCCAACTCTGGCCTCTTGTGCATCCCCCACTGCCTTCATCCCACCATTGGCGGCCTTGCCTTCAGCTGCCTAGGCCCTAAGCTCTGGAATTCCATTGCCAAACCTCTTTGCCTCTCCACCTCTCTCACTCCTCCTTAAAACCTACCTCTTTGACTAAGCATTTGGTCGTAATGTCACCTTAATGAAATGGGACACCAGCCTGTTGGCACAAAATAAAATGGGTCAACTTCCTTCACAAGAAATACTGGTTTCAAAATGTAAATTAAAACTCATTAAGTGAAATGTAATTAAAATGCTGCATTCTAAAATACATTTCTTCCCCTTTCTGAAATGGACTTTGCCACCCATGTTGTGCCCCATTCTCTGGGAGAGGTGCAGAAAGCTAGTGTATCAGTCTTCTGTCTATTACACTTTCTTGATGTAGTCATGAGAGGGAAGTGTTGTTCTGAAAGTAGCAAGGCTACATTCTAGTACTCCATGGCACTGCCTAGTGAAGCATTTGTGTGTTGTGCCAACCTAGGTATGTTTCTTACTTGACATTTTGGTGCTTATCGAGGTAAGCTATATCAGTGCTGTGGAATGGAAGTCTTTCCCACTTTTGGCACCAAGTATCAAGCACTTGCCAGGTTAGGTTTAGATGCAGGATAAAGTTCCCAGTACTTTCTCCCCAACAATGTGTCTTCATTCCAATCCCAGATTAGCACCCTTCACTGCACCAGTGTGGCATTTCCATTTCCCAAATCAGCCATCCTTTAATGCCTCTGAGTCATACTGTCAATCGTGAGCAGCGTGTTCACTGTGTTGCTGACCCTTCCCTTTCCATCAGGAAATGGGCCGAGACTCATTTCACTTCTAAAACTTAGGCATGGCAGAGGGGAGACTTTTATCCCATCAATCTGGATCTGGAATTAGGTCCCAGAGATAAAAAAAAAATCATTTATTAGCTCAGTGTGTCACCCAATCTCCTAGAAAAACTTGTTTTAAAAAAAAGAAATAGTTCCATAGCCAGTTATTTTTAAGAACAAGCAAGACAAAAAGGTTATAAAGTATTTGGTGTTATAACGGACAAATACTTAATGGACTTGTGTCTGTCATTATTTTATTTTTTAATTCGTTTATGGGATGTGGGCGTTATTGCCCATCCCTAATTGCCCTTGAGAAGGTGGTGGTGAGCTGCCTTCTTGAACCGCTGCAGTCCGTGTGGTGAAGGTACTCCCATAGTGTTGTTAGGCAGGGATTTCCAGGATTTTGAATCAGCGATGATGAAGGATCGGCGGTATACTTCTAAGTCAGGATGGTGTGTGACTTGGAGGGGAACTTGGAGGCGGTGGTGTTCCCATGCACCTGCTGCCCTTGTCCTTCTAGGTGGTAGAGGTCGCGGGTTTAGGTGGTGTTGCCGAAGAAGCTGAGGCATCTTTTTAAATGGGTAACATCTCTGTTACAATCATGGACAGAAGTATGTCACACAAATAGTATTATCGCCACCATTCATCTCTGGCCTAAAATCTCATTCAAGCACTTTTATTGTAAAGCTGTGCACACAATCTCAAATATTTCTTGCTCATTCCTACAAACATCTTAATTAAACAAAATTGACCAGTTCTGTGAAAGGTTTTCCTGATCTTATCAGTGTGGTAAACCACTGTTTGTATTCCACTGTGTACATGTCTGTACATGCCTCGGCTGACTCCTCCCACGAGTCCAGGTATAAAGATGACTGCTCCACAGTCCCTCTGTATTCTGGACTGGTCGACCACTCGAGGCACACCTTCATTCTCTTGTTAATAAAAGCCTGTTAGTTACTCGCTTAACCTCAGTCTTTTGAGTGATTGATAGCGCATCAATTTTATTAAATAGATTTTTTATAATGGAGAAGATCCTCACACCAGCATGCCTGGACTTAGACCATCGGGAGGCGGACACATCCACCAAGTTTGCTCACTGGCTTAAGTGCTTTGAAAAATTCCTGATCACCTCCGCTGCAACGGTCAAATCGGATGAGGACAAACTGGATGTCCTGATCTCCAAAGTGAACCACCGAGCGTACTCGGTCATCCAGGAAGCGACCTCGTACACGGCTGCTCTCAAGCTCCTCAAGGACCAGTACACGCGCCCAGTGAACGAGGTGTACGCCAGGCACCTCCTGGGGAGTCGTAAACAACAACCTGGGGAATCGACCGAGGAATACCTTCAGGCACTGTCTGTGCTTGGCCGGGCCTGTGGTTGTAAGGATGTAAAGGCTGCCGTGTACACAGAGGAACTTATCCGGGACGCTTTTGTGGCGGGCCACAGGTCCAATTACACCCGACAGCAACTGTTGGAGCAGAGTGACCTCGACCTCAACAAGGCCTCTGAACTCGCACTATCATTGGACGCAGCCTACCGGGGCATGGATGCCTACTCCTCTGCACCGTGGATGCCGCGGGGAACGACAGCCTGGGACACGGTAGAACCGTCTCATAGCGCCGTGCCACCCCAGCCACATCCCAGCAATGGCCCAACTACCGCAGCAGTGTCCCAAGGCCAGAAATGCTACTTCTGTGGCCAGGCCAAACACCCCAGAGCGCGCTGCCCGGCGAAAAATGCGATCTGCTCGGGCTGCGGGAAGAAGGGACACTACGCCAGCATCTGCAGGGCCAAAGCCACCCCGAACCCCAGCAGCGCCGCGTGTGGGCCGTGCGGGCCGCCATCTTGGGCCTCCCCAGCCATGTGCGAACCACCGGAACAGCAGCCATTTTGGACGCCTCCAGCCACATGGGGATCATGGACGCCGCCATCTTGGACGCCAGCCATCTTGGCCCCCAACACCGCCTCATCTGATACCCGCAATGACACACCGACCCCTACGCTGGCCTCCGTTACGCTGGACCTAGCGAGACCGCACCAACTGGCCCGGTCCACAATGGACATCAAGGTAAATGGTCACGAAACAATCTGCCTTTTTGACTCTGGGAGCACGGAGAGCTTCATCCACCCCGACACGGTGCGGCGTTGCTCTCTCCCAGTCCTGCCTGCGCACCAGCGGATTTCTATGGCCTCCGAGTCCCAGTCAGCGGACATTGGCGGCTACTGCGTGGTGACACTCTTAGTAGACGGGACTGTGTACGATAATTTTAAACTTCTGGTCCTGCCCCACCTCTGCGCTGCCGTCCTACTGGGGTTAGATTTTCAGTGCCACCTTAAAAGTGTTACGATGGCGTACGGTGGACCCCTCCCCCCACTCACAGTCCGCAGCCAGCAGCTTCCAAATTGCCCGCCGCGCACCAGGTGCAACCTCTAGAGTCACAGCCCCCCCACTGTTTGCTAACCTCACCCCTGACTGTAAGCCCATCGCCACAAAGAGCAGGCGATACAGTGCCGGGGACAGGGTTTTCATTAAAACCGAAGTGGAGCGGCTCCTGAAGGAGGGGATTATTGAGGGCAGCACCAGCCCCTGGCGAGCCCAGGTTGTGGTCGTTAAGACCGGCGAGAAGCAGCGCCTGGTCATCGACTACAGCCAGACAATAAATCACTACACCCTGCTGGACGCTTACCCACTCCCCCGCATAGCTGGTATGGTCAACCAGATCGCGCAGTACCGCGTCTTCTCGACCATTGACCTGAAATCAGCGTACCACCAGCTCCCTATCCGCCCTGAGGACCGCCAGTATACTGCCTTTGAGGCAAACGGCCGCCTCTATCACTTCCTTAGGGTTCCCTTTGGCGTCACCAACGGGGTCTCCGTCTTCCACAGGGAGATGGACCGGATGGTCGATCAAAATGCGTTGCAGGCCACTTTCCCATATCTGGACAATGTGACCATCTGCGGCCATGACTTGCAGGACCATGACGCAAACCTCGAAAAATTCCTCTGCACCGCCCAACTCCTGAACCTGACGTATAACAAGGAGAAGTGCATATTCCGCACAACCCGCCTCGCCATCCTTGGCTGTGTTGTGGAACACAGAGTCATCGGTCCCGACCCCGACCGGATGCGTCCCCTTATGGAACTCCCACTGCCCCACGGCCTCAAGGCCCTGAAGAGGTGCCTAGGGTTTTTCTCCTATTACGCCCAGTGGGTCCCCTACTATGCGGACAAGGCCCGTCCGCTGATCAAGTCCACCTCTTTTCCCTTGACGGCAGAGGCCCGCTTAGCCTTCCACCGTATCAAGGAAGACATTGCCAAAGCCACCATGCACGCAGTGGGCGAATCCATCCCCTTCCAGGTGGAAAGCGACGCGTCCGACTTTGCCCTGGCCGCTACCCTTAATCAGGCGGGGAGACCCGTGGCCTTCTTTTCACGAACCCTCCAGGGCCTGGAGACCAGACACTCCGCTGTTGAGAAGGAGGCCCAGGCTATTGTGGAGGCTGTGCGTCATTGGAGGCACTACCTGGCTGGAAAACGATTTACCCTGCTCACTGACCAGCGTTCAGTTGCTTTTATGTTTAACAACAAGCAGAGGGGCAAAATCAAAAACGACAAGATCTTGAGGTGGAGAATCGAACTTTCCACCTACAATTACGAGATCTTGTACCGGCCCGGGAAGCTCAATGAACCCCCGGATGCTCTATCGCGTGGCACCTGCGCCAGCGCGCAGATCGATAGACTGCGGGCCCTCCAGAATGACCTCTGCCACCCGGGGGTCACCAGGTTCTTCCACTTCATCAAGGCCCGCAACCTGCCTTACTCCATTGAGGAGGTCAGGACCATGACCAGGAACTGCCAAGTCTGCGCTGAGTGCAAACCGCACTTTTATAGACCAGACAGGGCTCACCTGATAAAAGACACTCGCCCCTTCGAGCGCCTGAGCGTCGATTTTAAAGGGCCTCTCCCCTCCTCCAACCGTAATGTGTACTTCCTCAACATTATTGATGAGTACTCCCGTTTCCCGTTCGCCATCCCCTGCCCGGACATGACCAGTGCCACGGTCATTAAATGTCTAAACGACCTCTTCACCCTGTTCGGTTTACCCAGCTATATCCATAGTGACCGGGGCTCATCGTTTATGAGCGACGAACTCCGCCAGTACCTGCTCGCTAGGGGTATTGCCACAAGCAAGACCACCAGTTACAACCCCCGGGGGAACGGACAGGTGGAAAGAGAGAATGCGACAGTTTGGAAGGCCGCCCTGCTAGCCTTAAAGTCTAGGGGCCTTCCGACCTCCCGCTGGCAGGATGTGCTCCCCGATGCGCTCCACTCTATTCGGTCACTGCTCTGCACTGCCACTAATGCCACCCCTCATGAGAAAATGTTTGTCTTCCCAAGGAAGTCCACATCGGGGACATCGCTACCGCCATGGCTGATGTCCCCAGGGCCGGTCCTACTGAGAAGACACATGAGGACCCATAAAACGGACCCCCTGGTCGAGAGGGTCGACCTCCTCCACGCCAACCCCCAGTACGCTTACATTGCGTACCTGGACGGGCGGGAGGATACAGTCTCCATACGAGACCTCGCACCCTCGGGGGCCGCAGTAACCCACTACCCACTACCACCTCCCCCCCACAATCCAATATCCAACCCCAGCAGACGGCACGCCTGGGCCCCGCGACCCGCTCAACACCCACGAGGACTACACACCAGTGCCCCAGCCTACGCGGGACTCGACGCCGGAAGCTTCACTACCCCTGCCGTCGCCACGTCGATCACAGCGGCAGACAAGACCTCCGGAGAGACGCCAATACACAAACTTTTAATACACTTCACCCCGCCGGACTCATTTTTAAACAAGGGGTGAATGTGGTAAACCACTGTTTGTATTCCACTGTGTACATGTCTGTACATGCCTCGGCTGACTCCTCCCACGAGTCCAGGTATAAAGGTGACTGCTCCACAGTCCCGCTGTATTCTGGACTGGTCGACCACTCGAGGCACACCTTCATTCTCTTGTTAATAAAAGCCTGTTAGTTACTCGCTTAACCTCAGTCTTTTGAGTGATTGATAGCGCATCAATCAGGTAATTTGTTTTCAGACTGGCATGACAGACAGCAGGACCCCAGCTGTGGGCCCAACAGAACAAGACCACTCCCCTAATCACAGAAAACCATTTGCAAACTTTACGGCAGCAGGGAATCAAACTCATGCTGTTCCTTACATATATGGTCTGCTCTGAACTGGTGGAATCAAATTAATTTCTCAGAGTTCAGTGGCCAGATATTAATGTTGAATACATGAATGAACTAGTAGTTATTGCAATCATTTAGCAATGGTTAGAATTTTTTTCACTGCTTATTCAAATACTGTTGATTTTGCACCATAGCATTACTGGCATTAATATTGGCACTGCTTTGTTATTCCTCACCTCTTTGAATTAAGGTTTTAATTCTGTGTAAAATGTGTTGAGAGTGGAGGGAGCAGCGCTAATAGGGAGTCACAACAGCAGTGAATGTGTTAATCTGTTTTAGCACAGTGGACTGTATGTCATTTTAGGTGGTTTCTATTCAATTCTCAGTAGCAATTAAAGTTGCCACTTTTGTCAAATCCAAAAAGGATTGAGGAAAGATGGGGGGAGGGGGATGGATTATTTTTTTCAGTTCCGATATTTGCAGTGTTGATGAAAATTCGTTGAGAACCTCAAGAACTATTGCCTCGACATCATAAGCCACGGACTCAAATATCCAGACTTTTGTTTTCTAGTTTCTATTTAAATTTCCAGACAGCCCTAAGCTAAATAGGCTGCTCCAAAACTAGGCGGCAAAACTCAGCAGTGAGGGGTGAGGATTAGAACTGCATTTGCAAAGAAGTGAAACATGGGACCTGCAGTCGTACAAAATTCTGAGGCGGTGAGACAGTAAACAGGATCTGTAGAGACCAACCGCATTAAGTTGAGCTTCTCTAGATGCAATAGCAAAATACTGTGGTTGCTGGAAATCTGAAATAACAACAGAAAACACTGGAAAAACTCAGCAGGCCAGGCAGCATCCGTGGAGAGAGAAACAGAGTTAACGTTTCAGGTCAAAGACCTTTCGTCTAGATACAAACCCATTTATGGCCCCACACTGATCACCTCTAGCCCTGGGGCAAATGGTCACCTTCCATTTGTCCCTGTAATTACTGCTGGTGATGTGTGCAGACAAATGCCTAACAAGTTTATTTGATGCACCTCTGTTTGTTATTTCAATGAGGTTGTTGATCCAGTTAAAATAAATGGTTTACCAACTTGGTTAAGCATTCATCCACTAATAACTTCTAGGCTTACATCAGTAATGTAGCACAGGGTTAGACAGCAATCCACACTGCTGTTTATTCCCCTTCTTCCTCCTGTGCTGAAGGTCTCCACCACTGCACCTCCTTCGAGTGGACTCAATTGCAAAGTGTAGACTGCTTGAAAGGTCAGTCCTGCCTTGGGCCCGATGGGGGACAATCTGCTACTGGAGTTCCTATTGTCAATTTTCAGCAGTTAGGTAATTCCACACTTAAGAACATAAGAAATAGGACCAGGAGTAGGCCAATCGGCCCCTCGAGCCTGCTCCGCCATTCAATAAGATCATGGCTGATCTGATCCTAACTGCCAATCCACTATCACAGAACCATCTCCTGCATCTAACAGAATTAGACACATGAAATAGGAGCAGGATCAGGCTACACGGCCCCTGGGCCCGCTCCGCTACCCACAGGGCCATGACCGATCCGAACCTAGACTCATGTCCAAATTCCTGCCCGCTCCCCGTAACCCTTAATTCCCTTTACTTCTAGGAAACTGTCTATTTCTGTTTTAAATTCATGTAATGATGTAGCTTCTACAGTTTTTTGGGGCAGCATATTCCATGGACCTACCACCCTCTGAGTGAAGTAGTTGCTCCTCATCTCAGTTTTGAAAGAGCAGCCCCTTATTCTAAGACTATGCCCCCTAGTTCTAGTTTCACCCATCATCGGGAACATCTTCCCTGCATCCACCCGATCCAACCCCTTCACAATCTTATATGTTTCAATAAGATCGCCTCTCATTCTTCTGAACTCCAATGAGTAGAGTCCCAATCTACTCAACCTCTCCTCATATGTCCATCCCCTCATCCCCGGGATTAACCGAGTGAACCTTCTTTGTACTGACTCGAGAGCAAGTATGTCCTTTCTTAAGTATGGACACCAAAACTGTACGCAGTATTCCAGGTGCGGTCTCACCAATACCTTGTACAACTGAAGCAATACCTCCCTATTTTTATATTCTATCCCCCTAGCAATGATAGCCAACATTCCATTGGCCTTCTTAATCACTTGCTGCACCTGCATACTAACCTTTTGAGTTTCGTGCACCAGGACCCCCAGATCCCTTTGTACTTCAGTTTCTTGCCATTAAGATAATAACTTGCTCTACGATTTTTCCTGCCAAAGTGCATAACCTCACACTTTCCAGTATTGTATTCCATCTGCCAAATCTCTGCCCACTTACTTAGCCTGTCTATGTCCCCTTGAAGGTTTTTTATGTCCTCCTCACTCACTACCTTCCCCCCCCATCTTAGTATCATCTGCAAACTTTGATATGTTACCCTCGGTCCCCTCCTCCAAATCGTTAATATAGATTGTAAAGAGTTGGGGACCCAGCACTGACCCCTGCGGAACACCACTAGTTACTGATTGCCAGTCTGAGAATGAACCATTTATCCCAACTCTCTGCCTTCTGTTAGATAGCCAATCCTCTATCCATGCCAGAATATTACCCCCAATCCCGTGATTTTTTATCTTAAGCAATAATCTTTTGTGTGGCACCTTGTCAAATGCCTTTTGGAAGTCTAAATACACTACGTCCACTGGTTCCCCTTTATCCACCCTATATGTTACTTCTTCAAAGAACTCCAGCAAATTTGTCAAACATGACTTCCCCTTCATAAAACCATGCTGACTTTGTCCTATTAACTTATGATTATCCAAATGTCCTGTTACTGTCTCCTTAATAATGGACTCCAAAATTTTACCTGCCACAGATGTTAGGCTAACTGGTCTATAGTTTCCAGCCTTCTGTCTACTGCCCTTTTTAAATAAGGGTGTTACATTAGCAGTTTTCCAGTCTGCCGGGACCATTGCCGAGTCCAGGGAGTTTTGGAAAATTATTACCAATGCATCCACAATCCCTACCGCCACTTCCCTCAAGACCCTAGGATGTAAGCCGTCAGGTCCAGGTGATTTATCCGCCTTGAGTCCCATTTTTTTACCGAGTACCACTTCCTTAGTGATTTTGATCGTGTTTAGCTCCTCCCCCCCTTTAGCCCCCTGTTTGTCCAGTGTTGGGATATTCTTAGTGTCTTCTACTGTAAAGACTGATGTAAAATATTCATTCAGTGTTTTTGCCATCTCCATATTTCCCACCATTAATTTCCCAGTCTCATCCTCTAAGGGACCAACATTTACTTTAGCCACCCTTTTTCTTTTTATATAACTATAAAAACTCTTACTATCTGTTTTTATATTTTTTGCTAATTTACTTTCATAATCTATCTTCCCTTTCTTAATCAATCTTTTTGTTATTTTTTGCTGTCTTTTAAAGTTTTCCCAATCCTCTATCCTCCCACTAGATTTGGCTACCTTATATGCCCTTGTTTTTAGTCGAATACTATCCTTAATTTCTTTACTTAGCCATGGATGGCTGTCTTTTCTTTTACACCCTTTTCTTCTCAGTGGAATATATATTTTTTGGAAGTTGTAAAATAACTCCTTAAATGTACACCACTGATCATGTATCGTCTTACCCTTTAATCTATTTTCCCAATCCACTCTACTCAATTCTGCTCTCATACCTTCATAGTCTCCTTTATTCAAGCTTAGCACGCTTGTTTAAGATCCAACCTTCTCACCCTCTAATTGAATATGGAATTCAACCATGTTATGGTCACTCATTACAAGGGGATCCTTTACTAGGACATTTTTAATTAATCCTGTCTCGTTACACAGGACCAGATCTAAGGTTGCCTGCCCCCTGGTCGGTTCAGTTACATACTGCTCAAGAAACCCATCCCTAATACACTCAATGAACTCATCCTCAAAGCAGCCCTGCCCAATTTGATTTGTCCAATTAATATGATAGTTAAAATCCCCCATAATTATAGATGTTCCCTTATTACAAGCCTCAACTATTTCCTGATTGATACTCCGTCCAACAGACTTGCCACAGTTCGGAGGCCTATAGACTACGCCCACTAGTGTTTTTTTCCCCTTATTATTCCTTACCTCCACCCAAACTGTTTCATTGTCCTGATCTTTTGACCCAATATCATTTCTCTGTATTACAGTGATTCCTTCCTTTATTAACATAGCCACCCCACCTCCCCTTCCTTCCTGCCTGTCCTTCCTGATCGTTAAATAACCTGGTATGCTTAATTCCCAGGCATTGTCACCCTGCAGCCATGTTTCTGTAATGGCCACAAGATCATACCCATATGTAGTTATTTGTGCCATTAACTCATCTATTTTGTTACGAATGCTACGTGCATTCAGTTATATCCAACCAGCTTGTTGCATCGTGAAACACGAGGCTATCACGTAAATATTTTTGTTTTTTAAATATATAATTTGATCTCCCACGATGTTGCACATGGGAAGTCAAGACCAAGGGCACTATTGAGGTAAAGCAGTGCGAGGGGGCAGGAGGATAATGGAATTGACCAAGGAGGGAAGGGGATAGGAGGCAGATGGGAAGGTGGAGAGGAGAGGGGAGAAGGAGAGGGGGAGACTGCTTATTATGGCTGTGGCGGTGGGGGGGGTGGGGGGGGGGAGGTTTCTAGTTATTGAAAGACTGTTCATGGAGGCAAGTGGTAGTTGCCGCAATTCTGCTGATTGGGGGGGGAGAGGATCTTAGCAGGAGCTGCTCAGTTGGGGAAGGGGGTGTCCTGTTGTCGCAAGGCTACTCAGTAATGGGGGAAGGGGGCAGTTGTTGAAAAGCTGCTGTATGTGAGGAGTGTACCAATAGGTAAAAACCTACTGCGTTATTTGATTTGAACATGATTCCTCAATTCTACTTAGCTAGGTGTAATTCTGGGCTTTTCTACATAGCCGCTGTTGATGCTTAATGGAAAATAACTGTTTATGGTCTTTGACCCATTAGTTTGTTGTTTCTGCATCTGCTTTTTCTATGTCATTCTTTTTCTTCCTGCTAACTCTTTCCACTGTGGTGTGTGTATCAACAACAAAAACAACTTGCATTTATATAGGGCCTTTAACATAGTAAAACATCCCAGAGCGTCTTCTGTTGATTGCTTCCAGGAACATGGTGCCATCATGCACAATATTCTTCCCTCCATTATTTGTCCTCATCCTTACTGTATCCACTGTACGCTGGGCTGTAAATTGCATTTACTTTTCCTTTACTTGCCTTTACTAAGATGCCTGCCATTGGTCTGTAAATGCACTATTGTGCCACCAAGTGTTGATTTTTAATTACTGCTATTTGCTTAAGCATAAAGGGGCTTGTGTTCAGTTGATTGGTCACATAACATTAGGGCCTAGAAATTCAGTGGGCTGCGCCACCCGTTAGTGCCTTAAGAGGGCGCTAAGTGGGTCGGAAGCCACTGGCCATGCCTCCCGCTAAATTCAGCGGGACGCTAATGGCGGCGCTAGCTGTTAGCGCTGCGCCACTACCGATGATGTCATCGGTGTGCACAGCGCCCCACTAACGCCCCAATCGTGATATTTAGATGCGCCCCCTGCTTTAACGCCGGATGCTATTTGCGACCGGTTCAGGGGGGCCTACCTGCGGCAGTAGAGGCGCTAATTAAAGGAGGTGCGGGGCGGCCATTTTTTTTGCTGGCCGCCTGCCAGCACCTCTCTGTGCTGCCGTCCCCGGCCTCCTGAGCCCCCCCCCCCCCACGGAGTGCCGACTGCGTTCCAAGAGCCCGGCACTTCTCCTCGGTGCCGGGCTCTTTTGCCGGCACTCGCGATCCTCGATCGCGCTGCACAAGGCCCCTCCCTTTAAGAAGGGGAGGAAGACCTGCAGTACCGCAGCGCGCCGTGCCGCTGCGTGTGGCACTGTGGCACGTTGCGCAGCAATATTCAGCTGCAGCGCCCCAAGAGGGATGCAGGGCGCCTCCAGTAGCGCCGCGCTTCCCTCTGGGGCACGCAAACTGAATTTCCGGCGGGCGGCCGCGACTGCTTCCGGGGTGCTACTTTTAGCGCCCTGGCGAGGCTGGCGCCCCAAACGGGGCTATAGTGAATTTCTAGGCCTAGGGGTCATATTGCTACACTCACAGCACAACCCACAACCTCAACACCATTGAGACTGTTCATCATTTTTAATATGCTATTTTTGGGGGGAAATGAAACAACTGGATTCTCAATACTGCAGTGACATTTTTCTCCCTGCAAATTTACAGAGAATGTTCAAAGCACAAACCTTTCCAAACCACGTCACGCAACAATTGAGTAATTTGTACTCACTCTGCTTCCAGCTGATAGTTAGATTGAAATTTCTCCACAGGCACAGCTCTCACTGGAAGCAGTCCACATTCCACCAAGGCATCTTCCTTTCAGAATGCACATTTCTGACACATGATGGAAACAGCATATGTTATTATAGACCCATGGGATTCCCTTTGTATCCAATTCCTGGCATGGACTTAAAGCAGCATCCAGGCTGCCCAACTCAAAAGAATGTACTCAATTTTGGGAATAGAACAAGTCCGTTAGGCTCAGCAAGGCCTTCCCTTGTTGATAGATCTCAACTTGCCTTCTCACCAGTCCCTCAATTCCTCTCTCCATTTAATTGTAACCCATTGATATTCCCAGAGTCTTCCCTAGTACCTCAATCCACAACTCTATTAGCTCTTGGGTGAAAACATTTTACTTGATTTCTCTTCTTACTCTTTATGTCCTATTTTTTAGGTTGTG
Source organism: Somniosus microcephalus (assembly GCF_052327205.1). Taxonomy (NCBI): domain Eukaryota; kingdom Metazoa; phylum Chordata; class Chondrichthyes; order Squaliformes; family Somniosidae; genus Somniosus; species Somniosus microcephalus. Next base: position 122,400,207 of record NC_140999.1, on the reverse strand, counting down.
CCCCTGGTATTTGAATCATTGCCACGGTGAATAATTTGTCTGGATTAGCTTTGTAAATTTCCCCTGTAGTCTTAAAACATGGTACCTACTTTATAAGTCATGAATCTTCACAGTGTATTTTTTACCATCCACATGGGTCTGATAGGTATGGATGCAACAATCAAGGTATGGAAGGTATACTGAAGCCATTGCACTGGGTTCAATCAATGTGACAGAAAATTGCAGCTTAAAAAAATATTAGAAGAGTCTTGTTTCTCAATCATGGTCCCCGTTAGGCTCTTACAACAATATATATTTGTTAAAATAAGCGCCTTGTGACTTTTTTTACATTAAAGCAAGTTGTACATAATACATAAATTCAAGTTGTTGTTGTAAACACACATTCCTTCACGTTTCGATTTCCATCATTGGCTTTCACAGTAGTTCTATACAGTCCAATGTACTATTACTTCAGTAGATTCCTAGAAATTGGGTTGAGGCGCCAAAGTGGCGCCAAGTTCGCCTGGGCGCTGATTTTTGCGCAGCGTTCGGAGCATTAACGAACGTCAGAAATTCAGTTTCAGCGCCCCTAGAGGGAGACGGGGCGAGGCTCGAGGCGCTCCGCGTCCCTCTTAGGGCGCTGAAACTGAATATCGCAGCGCAACGTGCCGCAGCACGCTGCGGTACTGCAGGCCTTCCTCCCATTGTTAAGGGGGAGGGGCCTGCAACAGCACGATCCCCGATCGCGAGTGCCGACAAAAGAGCCCGGCACTGAGGAGAAGTGCCGGGCTCTCGGAAAACAGCCAGCAATGCCGCGGGGGGTTGGGGGTGGTCCAGGAGGCCGGGGACGGAGGTGCTGGCAGGCGGCCGCCGAAAAAGGCAACCGCCCCGCACCTCCACCTTAACTTGCGCCACTGCCGGCACAGCAAGGCCCCATGAACCGGGCGCGGGTAGCGAACGGCGCTACAGCGGCGTTCACTACCAAATATCGCGATCGGGGCGCTAATGGGGCGCTGCGCACACCGATGACATCATCGGTGGTGGCGCAGCGCAACAGGCTAACGCCACCATTAGCGCCCCCGCTGAATATCGCGGGAGGCATGGCCAGTGGCGCTATAGCCACTGACTTCCCTCTTTAGGCGCTAATAGGTAGCGCTACATACCCAATTTCTCCCCCAAAGATTTTTCCTTCCCTTATACTGGAGGATAAAGGTTTCTCGTAAATCTCCATCAGTTTTAAAAACTGGAAGAAAACTTCCAAACTTATCATGGGCACTATCCCCAATTCATCTTCTGAGGGAAAGTTATGGATAACTGCTCCCTGATCTTCCAAGGTTGAGCAGCAAAACTCTCGAATACTTGTCTATCCTCACATCTCCCCTCAATGTGGAGTTGCAGATTGAGCAAATCTGTATTTGAAGTTTTTTTACTTTTTTTCTTTTTTACAGATTGATAATACTTGTTATGCACTGATAGTGTCTGAGCAATTGTCTTTGCTGCATTTGCGTGCTTTATTGTTTTATATCCTTTGCACACTTGCCTGTGCTACTGTTGTGTGTCAGTAATGTTGTTAAACAATCAGATAGCCTGTCAACATGCCCTGTCTGGGCTGACATATAAAAAATGGTCATTTAGGTGAGGTACTGAAAGACTGCTGGTGCCCATGATAATGTACTGCAACAACAGCCAGTGCCTTCAGAAGAGGAGGATTGAAAAAAGTTTTAAATTTCATCGATGTAAAAATGTATAAAAGGTCTAATTCCCCCTTAGACCACACTTTGAGTACTGTGCACAGTTCTGATCTCCATAATTACAAAAGAATATAGATGCACTGGAGAAGGTGCAAAATAGATTTATAATGCTCATACCAGAACTGAGTGGTTATAACCATCAGGAAAGACTGAACAGGCTGGGGCTCTTTTCTCTATTAGGGTGACCTAATAGAGATCTTTAACATTATAAAGGGGTCTGATAGGGTAGATGTAGAGAAAATATTTCTGCTTGTGAGGCAATCCAAAACTATGGGTGATAAATATAAGATAGTCATGAATAAATCCAATAAGGAACTCAGGATAAACTTCTTTACGCAGAGAGTGGTTAGAACGTAAAACTTGCGACCGCAGGGAGTAGTTGAGGCGAATAGCATAGATGCATTTAAGGGGAAACTAGATAAGTACATGAAGGAGAAAGGAATAGAAGGATATGCAGATAGGATTAGATGAAGTAGGGTGGGAGGAGGCTCGTGTGGAGAATAAACACCGGCATAGACCAGTTGGGCCGAATGGCCTGTTTCTGTGCTGTAAATTCTGTGTAATTCATTCATTTTACTTTAAGTGCCTTGTAAATGCTGTACTTTCATTAAACACTTCACATGGTTTTTGTACAGATGCACTCAAGCTGGACCTCAGTTTTGGATGCTGTTATTTCTGAAAATGCCAGATGACCAGATTTTTCTTTCGGAAGAAATTAAAGCCCTTTCCTGATCTGTGCCTGTTCCAAACGTTCTTGATTCACAGAATGCCAGATTTGAATCAAAAAGTCATAGGCCCGTAATTTCTGACAGGAGGCTTCCTGCGTGCGGATGCCTCCTATCGGGAAAAAAATCTATGCTCTTACCTAAGGGCTCCCGAGATCCGGACACTTCCGACCCTGGGCCTCTCCAGTCGAAATGCGCAGGGCCCACGTATCCCAGAGGCTCATGTAGTTCGCAAGTGTCCCTGGGATCACGTGGGCCATGGGGAGCCAGTAGGAGACGGGAATCCTCCTTCATACTTTTGACAGGTAGACCCGTCAAATGTAGGAATGGAGATCAACCCAAAAACACATCAAAACATTAAATACATTTTTTAAAAAACCATCATGTTTTTAAAATGAGTTAAAATTACATTAAATTAAATATTTTAAACAAAAATAAAAAAAATTGAAAAAAATAATTAAAGTTTTTTACGGGGCTAAAAATAAACTTATCGTTTTTAAAGGTATTTTTAAAATTATAAATGAGTAAAAAAAAATTTAAAAACTTTTTTAGAACTCTTATGCTGGTAAAAGCAGGCCTGACACTTTTACCAGGCGTAAGATTTTTAAGTGTTTTCAGCAGGTGGAGGTTCTGCAGAAAGCCACCTGCAGAGGCCCTTCTCCAGGGCAGGCGGCGGATCTGTGTACACAGCTCATACACACCCATAGGGATCAGAAAATACGGGCCATAGTATTTTGCAGCACAGAAAGAGGCCATTCGGCCCATGCTCCTGTGCCCACTCTCTGAAAGAGTTGTGTACTTAATCCCATTTCCCTGTGCTTTCAAATTTTTCTTTTTCAATTATCTATCCACTACCCTTTTAAAAGCTATTGTGGATTCTGCTCCCACCATTCTTTCTGGCAGGGCATTCAATGTCCAAACAAGCCTTTTGCATAAAAAAATTCACCTAACCTCTTTTTTTGATGATGATCTTAAATTAATGCCCCCAAGTTACTGACTTGCCAACCAGTAGGTATACTTTTCCCCGATATACCTTATCAAAACCCCTTGCAGCTTTCAACACCTCTTATCAGATCACCCGTTAACCTTCTATGTTCCAATGAAATGGTCCCTAGTTTCTCATCTCACCTCTCATCCCTGGTATCATCTTAGAAATCTCTTCTGTTCTCTCTCCATGGTCGTGACATCTTTCCTAAAGTAAGGTACCCAAAACTGAACAGAGTGGGGGAAAGTTATTCTAACTCTGGTCTGACCAGTGGTATGCATGGGTTTAGCAATAACTCTGGGTTTTTGGACTCTATCCATAAAGCTTAAAATCCCATATTTTCTTTTACAGCTGTATGAACTTGTCCTTCCCCTCTTGAAGATTTATGCATCTACCTCTTACAATCACACACTTCATATATCCAAGAAATAGCCGCACCAATGTGAATTTAGATGAGGGCTCTTATTCCCTCACTCAGAGAGGAGACGTTTTTCAAAACTGATTGTTGTGTGAAACCAAATTCTATATCTGTTTGTGCTGGTATAATATCAGACTAATGTCAGTAGGCAGGTTCTTTCACTACAAAAATATTCATTTAAAAATATTATTTTTATTTAGCTGAAAACAGCACAGTTAGAAGTAGAACCTTTACTCACCAGGCTAGTTAAAATCAACTTAAAGTTTGTTGAATTATGAATTATCTGTCTAGCACTCCCTGCGGAGATATTAAAATAAAGGCTCCGAATACTTTAACTCATCCCTAGAGTAGAGGGGGATTTCATGTATTAGAGATGTTCGTTTGTAATACAAAAGGTATTGCTGTTGATTGTGCTGGCCACAGATATAAGGTCTAGACATTCCCACAGGGACGTAATGGTGGTTAATGCTTTGTAATTGTTTTTTATAACGTAAAGAACAACTACAAAGCATTAACCACCATTTATAACGTTATTCTACAGAGCCAAGTTTGAAAATCTATGGTCGTAGTCGTCACAAATCAGAGACCTGTGACGATTGAGGCCATAGATTTTCAAACTTGGCTCTGTAGAATAAGGGGGTCTGCAAGGTAATAAGATTGCTATGTATTTCATGAGACCATTGTCTAGAGAACTCTTTATTCGGTATTGTTTGACTTACTAGCACATTATTTCTGCTTTTTAAAAATTCGTTTATTGGATATGGGCGTCGCTGGCGAGGCCAGTATTTATTGCCCATCCCTAATTGCTCTTGAGAAGGTGATGATGAGCCACCTTCTTGAACTGCTGCAGTCCGTGTGGTGAAGGTACTCCCACAGTGCTGTTAGGGAGGGAGTTCCAGGATTTTGACCCAGCGACGATGAAGGATCAGCGATATACTTCTAAGTCAGGATGGTGTGTGACTTGGAGGGGAACTTGGAGGTGGTGGTGTTCCCATTCGCCTGCTGCCCTTGTCCTTCTAGGCGGAAGAGGTCACGGGTTTGGGAGGTGCTGCCGAAGAAGCCTTGGCGAGTTGCTGCAGTGCATCTTGTAGCTGGTACACACTGCAGCCACAGTACGCTGGTGGTGGAGGGAGTGAATGTTTAAGGTGGTAGATGGGCTGCCAATCAAGCGGGCTGCTTTGTCCTGGATGGTGTCGAGCTTCTTGAGTGTTGTTGGAGCTGCATTCATTCAGGCAAGTGGAAAGTATTCCATCACACTCCTTACTTGTGCCTTGTAGATGGTAGAAAGGCTTTGGATAGTCAGGAGGTGAGACACTCGCCACAAAATACCCAGCCTCTGACCAGCTCTTGTTGCCACAGTATTTATGTGGCTGGTCCAGTTAAGTTTCTGGTCAATGGTGACCCCCAGGATGTTGATGGTGGGGGATTCGGCGATGGTAATGCCATTGAATGTCACGGGGCGGTGGTTAGACTCTCGCTTGTTGGAGATAGTCATTACCTAGCACTTCTGTGACGCAAATGTTATCTGCCACTTATCAGCCCAAGCCTGAACGTTGTCCAGGTCTTGTTGCATGTGGGCATGGACTGCTTCATTATCTGAGGAGTTGTGAATGGCACTGAACATTGTGCAGTCATCAGCGAACATCCCCATTTCTGACCTTATTTTGGAGGGAAGGTCATTGATGAAGCAGCTGGGCCTAGGACACTGCCCTGAGGAACTCCTGCAGCGATGTCCTGGGGCTGTGATGATTGACCTTCAATCACCACAATCATCTTCCTTTGCGCTTGGTATCACTCCAGCCAGTGGAAAGTTTCCCCCCCCCCAAATCCCATTGACTTCAGTTTTACTAGGGATCCTTCATGCCACACTCGGTCAAATGCTGCCTTGATGTCAAGGGCAATCACTTTCACCTCACCTCTGGAATTCAGCTCCTTTGTCCATGTTTGGACCAAGGCTGTAATGAGATAAGGAGTGGAGTGGTCTTGGCGGAACTGAAACTGGGCATCAGTGAGCAGGTTATAGTAAGTCAAACAATACCGAATAAAGAATTCTCCAGACAATGGTCTCATGATGTACATAGTAATCTTATTACCTTGCAGACCCCCTTATTCTACAGAGCCAAATTTGAAAATCTATGGCCTCCATCATCACAGGTTCTGATCCCTCCATAAGTCTCTCAAATTTAAATTTGACATCATTTTTACAATCATCCCTCTGGAGTTATCATCCTTAAAGGTCATCTGGGCTGAAATGTCCATCTGAGATAAAAATACATTAAAATCCCCCACTATGCAAGGGTTTTCCGCCTTTGCCACTTCAGTGAATAACCACCGAAAAAACTTGCGATGTTTGCAATGGTCGTTCGGTGCATAGATATTAAAGAGATCGCAATTAAATTCCTCCATTTTTACATTTAGCCTTAAAAATCTCCCCTCTCTGTCCTTGTCCACCAAGGCAACACTGTCTTTTATGGACGGACTCACCAAAACAGCCACCCCTCTATGGTTATTGCTTGCACAACTTGCAAACACCTCTCCCTTCCAAACCTTCTGAAATCTTTCCAGGATATACTCATCCCAAAAGGTTTCTTGCAGACACAAGGGAGATGATTTTCATTCAGACGTCGGGAAGGAGGCGGGACTACAACTTTCGGGGTTGTAGTCCCGCCTCCATCGAATGCGGCCAATCCACGTGATTTTAACTTGATTGATCTTGTTGAGCCCGCCCAGCAGGCTCAGCAGGCCAATTAAGGGCCACCCGGCAACAGGTGACGTCACAGACTGAAATTTCATCTGTCAAGACGTTTTGACAGATGAAATATCAGTGTTTCACAGCTGTTTGAAGCTGTCAAACACTGACAGACTTACTTCTAACCTGAGTCCTTCTACACAGACTCAGTTAGAAATCTCACCGGCACAGAAAGCTGCAGGCTGTCTCTTTTGACAGATCGCAGCCATTCTGCTTTCTGTGCCGGTTAGATGATGGACTCCCGAAACCTAGAGGAAGGAAGGCTATAAAGGTAAGTACAGGTAATTTAAACTTCTTTACACACTTTAGACACACCAAACACACTTACCTTTGCACTCATGCACCCATCACTCACCTGAACACCGACACCTCAACCCCTCCAAGTCCACGGCCCGACTCCTCTAACTTGGCGTGGTTTGGAGCTGTCGGGAATCCCACACTTCAAGCTTTAAAATAGGGATTAGGCTTAAAACTGCCTGTTAACTACCTGTTAACAGGCAGTTAATTGGCACTAATCCCTTCCCGCCTCGGGTAGGCGGGTCCCAGTGTGGAGCGGGTACCCGCCTCCTTTGAAACTTACATGGAGGTGGGTTGGGGGCGGGATGGTGTCAGGACCCCCGAATTCGGGACTTTAACCCCCAGCATGCCTCCAATCAATGAAAATCGACCCCAAGAGGTCAGTGCCGTTAAAACACTGCAACAACTGCTGCAATTTCTTCTCACTCCTCAGTCCATGCACATTAATCAAGACCAATGTAATCATAGCTCCGAATAAGGGAAGTGTGCCCGATAATTCCCCCAATCATTTAATCGCTGGCCCTTCCCTCCTCTTATGCTCCTTCCCAACTTTTCGGGCAGCTGTTGCTTTCTCCTGCAGCCTCCGGCTCTTTTTCATCTCCCGTTTGAACCTTCCCTACAGTTTCAGCCTCCTCCTTACATTAGGTTTAGGAGCTACCCCTTCTCTCTCCGTCTGCCCCTCACTAACCTTTCCCTTTCCACATGATGCCACCCCACCCACCACTTCCATGTCTCTGTCCCCCTCTGACTCCTCACTCTCGAGCTCTTCTGTAACCTCCCATCCCTGCTCCCTGTCAGATATAATCTCCCTTAGAAAGTCTTCCTGCTATCGCGGTTTCTCCATCAGTGCCACTCCCTTCGGCCTCATTGCCACCGCTGACCCTTGCTCCCCGTTTCTTCTCTCTCTGGGACAATGGCACATCTGCACCTATCTTACTCCCTTCTGGCATCTTTGTCTCCTCACTCTCATCCTGCTGCCCCTTTAATGCTCCTGCCTCTTGCACCCTCTCCTTGTCTTGCCCCCTCCTGCTCCCCGAGATGTCCGACTCCCAGTCTTTCTTTGGAGTAATTACACTTGCCCCACAGCCCACTCCCGCTTCCTCTCCTCCCACAGACACCAGATTCTTTAGGGAGAGCTGAGCCGTATTATGGCTCGACTCTGCCCTCGACCTGTGCTGCCCTCTGCTGTCTTTGTCCTTTTCCACCGTACTTGGTGCGTTTTCCACCATCTCCATTCTGTTCTCTGCTCCGCAATTTTCTGCCTCTTCCTGCGCTGTTTTCTTCTTCCATTCACCAGCTGTGTCCTCCGCCTACTCCGCTCCTCCAGCTGCTCCACTCACACCTCCTGCTCCTTCACCCATCTCCTTGTCACTCAAGGGGCTTCCTTCTGCCGCACACTCACAGTGGGTGGGGCCTTTCTGACACACCCCATAGCTCTCCGCCTTGCAGTCCGAGCGATGTGTCCAGACTTGCCGCAGTTATAACAGTTCAAATCTGGATAGCTTCTTACAAGATGGTCATGTCCAAGACAATAATAAACCTTCATACAAAAGCAAAACACTGTGGATGCTGGAAATCTGATATAAAAACAGAAAATGCTGGAACTACTCAGCAAGTCAGGCAGCATCTGTAGAAAGAGAAATGGAGTTAACGTTTCAGGTTGATGACCCTTCGTCAGAACTGGCCCAGTTGGTTGGCAGGCAAAGCAGCTTCCCTTGCCGCAGTCCTCATGTACCGCTTGGATAATATCCCAAGCTCGTATCTCCTTATCCTCGCACTGAACCATGTGTTTTCTTTTCCAAACCTCCTGGGGTCCTGGCCCAAATCTTTGGTCCTTTTTTGCTCCCTTCCGCCAACATTTTCTTCCTTGATTAAATTCAGTCTGGGAACATTGTCCTCTGAGGGGCCCGGCACTCCGGGACCCTCAGCAGCCATCTGGCTGCTGTTTAAAGACCAAAAAGGTTCTAAAACCTGAAAAAAACCCACCAACAACTTTTGACAAACACATCCCAACTCCCTGCAGTAATCAAGCATCCAGCAGCACCTGCTCAGTCCTAACCCCTCCCACCTAGAGAATGCTACCCACTGACCCACAGCTGACTTTGTGTGGTAATACATTTGGTGAGGGCTAACAAGTCAAGAGAATACACAATAATTGGCAGGATATATGAGAAATGTACAGGCACAGAGAGACCTTGGAGTGCATATCCACAGATCCCTAAAGGTCGAAGGATAGGTAGATAAGGTGGTTAAAGAGGCATGCGGGATACTTTCCTTTATTAGCCGAGGCATAGAATATAAGAGTAGAGAGGTTATGCTAGAACTATATAAAACACTAGTTAGGCCACAGCTAGAGCACTATGTACAGTTCTGGTCACCACATTACTGGAAAGATGTGATTACATGAGAGAGGGTACAGAGGAGATTTATGAGAATGGTGCCAGGACCGGAGAATTATAGCTATGAGGAAAGATTGGATAGGCTGGGGTTGTTTTCTTTGGAACAGAGGAGGCTGAGGGGAGACTTAATTGAGATGCATAAAATTATGAGGGGCCTAGATAGAGTGGATAGGAAGCACCTAATTCCCTTAGCAGAGAGGTCAATAATCAGGGGCATAGCTTGAAAGTAACTGATAGAAGGATTAGAGGGGAGTTGAGGAGAAGTTTTTTCACCCAGAGGGCGGTGGGGGTCTGGAACTCACTGCCTGAAAGGGTGGTAGAGGTAGAAATCCTCATCACATTTAAAAAGTACTTGGATATGTACTTGAAGTGCCGTAACCTGCAAGGCTACGGACTGAGAGCTGGAAAGTGGGATTAGGCTGGATAGCTCTTTTCAGCCGGCACAGACCTGATGGGCCGAATGGCCTCCTTCTGTGCTGTAAATTTCTATGATTCTATATCTGCCCCTGCCTCAGCTCATCTGCCGCTGAAACCCTCATCTATGCCTTTGTTACCTCTAGACTTGACTATTCCAATTCACTCCTGGCCGGCATCCCATCATCCACCCTCCAGAAACGTAAGCTCATCCAAAACTGTATCATAATCGTGCCAATTCCTACTCACCCATCACCTCTGGGCTCACTGACCTACATTGGCTCCCGGTTAAGCGATGCCTTGATATTAAAATTCTCATCCTTGCTTTCAAATCACTCCACAACCTCGTCCCTCCCGATCTCTGTAACCTTCTCCAGCCCTAAAACTCTCCGAGATATCTGCACTCCTCCAATTCTGGCCTTTGTGCATCACCGATTTTATTTGCTCCGCCATTGCTGGCCATGCCATCTGTTGCCTAGGCCCTGAGCTTTGGAAGTCCTTCCCTAAACCTCTCTACCTCTCTTCATTTTACTACATAAAGGCGCTATATAAATACAAGTTGTTTTTGTTGTTGTTTAGCGGGGCTCCGGAGTCTTGTTGAATTTACTCTGTAGGATAACAAAGGCTTCTCTGTGTGATACTTTGAATCAAACTTGTTTGGATATCCAGTGCTCCTGAATATATGTCTCATCAATTAATGCCTCATCTTTTCAGCGATAATTCATGTGATTAGCTCATGTCAAGCCACAAAAGTCTACAGCGTAATGAGATACACCTACTTTTCACTATGGCTTATAACTCATCCAGTTATAAATCTGTCACATTCTCAGTTTCTACAGGAAGCATTTAATGCGTTCTAGAAAGCTACAGGAATGCCGCATGTGGCTGTCAGTCACCACGTCGTGTGTGACAAGCTTGGCCAATTACAAGTGTTCAGCTCTGCAACATGTCTTTGTCAGCCGGTTAACGAGTGCTGCAAGCTGGAAAATGGGGCTTGCTCCAAATGCCCTTGGATTTGTTTGTCAATGCAAAAGTGATTTGCAATAGTTTGTGTTTTGTCAAACAAACAAGGAATTCAGGAAAAACTTCTTTTCCCAGAGAGTGGTTAGAATGTGGAACTCGCTACCACATAGAGCAGTTGAGGCGAACAGCACAGATGCATTTAAGGGGAAGCTGGATAAGCACATGAGGGAGAAAGGAATAGAAGGTTATGCTGATAAGGTGAGATGAAGTAGAGTGGGAGGAGGCTCATGTGGAGCATAGACCAGTTGGGCCGAATGGCCTGAGTCAGTGCTGTAGGTTCTATGTAAATGAGGCTTCCACTGTCTTCCAACAAACTCCCAGCCGCGGTCTGATATGGATGTAGCAGTTTATCCATATGTGGGGAATAAATGTAGGACCAAAGAGTGTAGGTCAGTTTTGTACGAAACCGATTGAGATTAGGTACTACGCGAGTCGGTACTGAGGCCCATATCAGTGGCATTAGGATTGCAGGTACATTGCAGATTGTTATTCAAGTGGCTTTTCAATCTAAAGGCTATAATCCTCTGCCACAGGCATGCACACAATGTTACAATACCCTTTGCAGTTGCCAAACCTACAGCTTACTGAATAAAACAGAAATTGATTAAACATTTCCTGTGTCTTATGTTCATTAATAAATAGACATTCTTATTATGAACACAGCTAGCTTTTGCTAGTTACTTTACTGAGCACATGTGGACTAGGTACAGTACCTGTAGAGGCTTCCATCTTGACTGTTGCCTTGTGGGTAGCCTAGTGTCTCATGGGTAATGTAGTCTTAATATACATACAGCTGGGTAGTGTAGTCTTATACATGCAGCTATAAACAGCTCTACGGCCCCACCTAGTGTCCACTATAGAATGACATGTTATTGATCATTACATCCCTCTTTCTTTGAGGTTTAACAAAATCAATATCAACCAACTTTCAAGAAAGCAATAAAGATAATATCAGTAACACTTTTGTTGGTGCTCTATAAACATAAACATTTTCAAAACAGTCAACACATTTTCAAAGCTTTACATTGTACTCAAAGATTAAGTCTATCAGGCTTTTTTACTTCACGTGTGGATCTTCTCAACACGGGTAAGTCTGATGTGTCTTCATGAGATTGTTCTGGCGGTGAATGACAAGATGCAGTTGCAGCATTGTCATCAATCTGCTCTTGAATAGATCGAGGTCTCCTTGCGATCTTTGCTTGGAAAGGGTTTCAGTGTTTCCTTCACTCTTCATGCCATAACTCTCAATGTAGTCAATGCACTCTTGAAAAACTGCTGGCAGCTGGATCCCATCATACAGCATAGTCCTCTCAGCAGCCTCGGCTAATGGAACACCAAAGATTGGCCTGAGGGAAGAAGGAGTATCCACCGGGACTGCTTCCTGTTCTGGTGCAGGCTTCTTCTTTTTCTTTTTCTCTTTCCACTGCTTAACAACATCTGCTGCGGTTATACCTTTGGACTTTTTCTCCTTGTGTTTTTCCTCTTTGTGCTTTTCTTCCTTTGGCTTCTCTTTGACCTTAAAGTCTTTTTCTTTCTTCTTGGAGAAACTAGGCTTTTTGAAGACATGGATACCCTTTGGCCTTTTCATCCTTGATGGGCTCTCTGCTTCATCACCTGAGTCATCTGGTCTGCTTATGGCACAGTTTATACGGTAGACTCTCTTGACCAGTTCTAAGTCTTCACAAGCTTTGTCACCTAGTATCGAATCAAGTCTTTCAGCCACAACAGAAAACATGAGATGATGCACTTTGTCTTTGACTGTCACTTTAAGTCTGCATACACCTAAGCTATCTATTTTCTGTCCATTATAGTCCTTCAGTAGTACTGACTTTTTCTGTATTTTGGGCTTTTCTTTCATATTGTTAATGTCACTCATACTGATTAAGTTTGCTTTTGCCCCAGTGTCTAGTTTCAAGGTAACTAATGCTCCATTTACCTGCAGTGGGATCATCCATTTGTCCTCTTTTACTGCATTAACTTTATGTTCAGCATTGTCCATTTCTGAGGGCTGCACATTTTCTGTATCCTTTTTGATATTGTCACATGACACCATTCGTACAAAAAATGTCTCACTTAAATCAGTGTCCTCAATTACATTAACTCGTTGCCCTTTCTTAGTTTTTACTTTTGAAAAGCATTGTTTGGCAAAGTGATTCTTTCCATTACACTTTGTGCACATTTTCCCAAACGCTGGGCATTGTCTTAACTGGTGTTTGTAACCACAGCATTTACAATTAAAAATTTCATCCTCCGATTGCTTTTCATTTCTGTTCTGCCCACGTTTCTTCCCCTTGTAGGACACAGCACCGACAGCAGCATTATCACTCATTACAATCGCATCATTATTGATTTCACTGAAAGTCTTTGCATGCTTTCGCGCTAGCTCGCTGGCTTGGCATATTTTCACCGCATTTTCCAAATTTAGTTTGGTTTCTCTCAACAGACGTTCCCTGACTTTTTTATCATGAATACCAAACACAATCTGGTCACGAATCATGGATGCTTTGCGCTCAGAGAAATTACATGTCTGTGCTTTCAGTTTCAGATCAGTTATAAAGCTATCAAAAGTCTCATTTTGCTGCTGTGTCTGAGAACAGAAGATGTATCTTTCATAGGTCTCATTCTTTTTGGGAGAGCAATGTGCATCAAATTTTTTTAGCACATCTTCTAATTTTTTTCTGTTCTCCTCTGGATTAAATACAAATGTATTAAATACCTCTATTGCCTGTGGGCCTGCAACCGTAAGCAGCAACGCTATCTTCCTTGCGTCTGGCTTCGTACCGAATCCGATGGCTGCAATGTGGAGTTCGAATTGTTGTTTAAGAGTCTGCCAATTGTAGTCGATGTTTCCTGTGAGTTTCAAACGCTCTGGTGGCTTCAAATTCTCCATGTCGCTTTTCACAATTTTCAGCAGATCTTCACCATCCTGGTACCATCTTATGTTCATTAATAAATTGACATTCTTATTATGAACACAGCTAGCTTTTGCTAGTTACTTTATTGAGCACATGTGGACTAGGTACAGTATCTGTAGAGGCTTCCATCTTGACTGCTGCCTTGTGGGTAGCCTAGTGCCTCATGGGTAATGTAGTCTTAATATACATACAGCTGGGTAGTGTAGTCTTATACATGCAGCTATATACAGCTCTACGGCTCCACCTAGTGTCCACTATAGAATGACATGTTATTGATCATTACACTGTGTAAAAAGGTTTACAATATTGAAGGGTCAGAAGATAGTCTGTTATAGACCTCAGCATACTGACGTTCCAATATACAGTACAAAATGTAGTCATGGCCTTTGCATTCATTCTGAAGTCAAAATATGTGAAATATGGCTTCCATTTTGGCTGTTTTAATGTATTTGTTACCTTGGGACACTGTTGTATGCAATTGTAAATGAACACAAACTCCAAATTCAAAAGGAAGGAAGGATAAAATAAATGTTCCAACCTTTTGCAACTGCAGATCTCTGCTGATCGTCTGAAGAACTGGCTGCAGGCGGATTTCTATTTTTACCGTTCTGATACCTTTTCCATTTTCCTTCCCACTCCCAACAGGGTCTCGCTCCAGACTCGGCAGATTTAAAAATAAACTCGCAAAGTTTTGCCTCAGCTCGACCAGACGCTTAAAGCTCCGCACGGCTCTGAGTTGGAAACTGTGATTGGCAGGCCATTCTCATGTGTCTAGGCCTGGAGTTTCCTCCGCACTTGTATCCAGATACACCCGTAATCTGGTCACAACCAATTACGTGGCTTAAAAGATGGCGAAATTTTGAGTGTACGTAAGTTACGCATGTAGTTACAATGGGCGGATATTCCGATGCCAAAGGGTGTATACAAGCTGCGTAAGGCCTGCTTTCACCAGGATAAGAGTTAAAAAAGTGTAAAAAAAAATCTTTCACTCATTTATCATTTAAAAATACTTTAAAAAAGGTATGTTTATTTTTAGCCCCAAAAACGTTAATTATTTTTTTCAAAAAATTTAATGTTTTTTTAAATATTTAATTTATTGTAATTTCAACTAATTTTAAAAAGGTGATTTAAAAAAAAAAATTATTTAAAGTTTTATTATGTTTTTGGGGTGATCTACATTCATATATTTGACAGGTCTATCTGTCAAGTGTATGAAGGGAGATTCCCTTCTATTGGCTCCCCATGGCCCACGTGATCCCAGGGACGCTTGCGAACTGCTTGCGCCTCTGGGATAGGTGGGCCCTGCGCACTTGGAGTTTGGAGAGGCCCAGAAGTGTAGGCACCTCGGGAGCCCTCAGGTAAGTTCGTAGATTTTTCCAGATCGGAGGCCTCAGCATGCAAATACACATATCTTCCAATTGTGCTTGTTTGAGGTTCTCTTAACATTGCGACCTGATTTTCAGACACAGCAGGAAAGAAAAGCCTTCTTCCGGTGTTTAATTACTATTTTGTGAGCATTTAAAAAAAATTATCCTCACTGAGACCTGCTCTGTATTTTCTGTTTCTTTTAATGTATTTGTATGGAATAAGTATCAGTCACATTAAAAATTGAAAAGCTTTCCCGATTGCAGGTTCTTAAACATGCTGTGCCTGATGTGCATGAATGATGGTTAAATGAGTCGGAACCTGAAGGCTCAAAGTAGAAATATATGGGCCACGATTTCGCCAGCGGAGGCGGGATCGCGGCAGGAGAGCTGGTTGGCGGGTTCCGGTCCCGCTCCCGGCTGCAACCGCTCTGTGAAAAGGATTTTCCGCTAATAAGGCTTGTTAAGCCCTCCCTGCGGGGTTCCTGGCCAATTAAAAGGAAGCGGGTCTGAATACATCATTTGATGACGCATCAACAGCCAGTTTCCTTAAAGTGACCATGGCCACATTCATTTTGACAGTTGTGCAAAAAGGTGCACGACTGCACCCAGTCTCTTGCGTGACTCCCTCCATATGCTTCTGGAGGGAGTCACAGCACGCAGGGAGGTTCACTTCATTTCCAAGAGCGGAAGAGACCTCCCCAGGACACCAACGCAAGCTGGTTGCACATTGCACAGGAGGGCAAAAGCAGGGATGTCGTCAGGAGTGCCTGGCTACAGTGGCGCTGACCATTCACTGATCTCAGTAGATCACGAAACATTACTGCAAAGCCACACTCAACCTCATCCTGCCGTGCCACTCATCACACCCCCATCACTCTGCCTTCCCTACCCTACTCCTGCACATCCTTACACCAACTTACCTTGCACCTCCACCCATCCCTCTCTATCTACATTATCACTTCCCCATCTCACTAGCCACCCCTCACACTCACCCTCATCCTAGTCCAATCACATGAAGTAACAACACACAAGGGTAGGCACTTGGGTGTTTTATGCAATACAATAGCAAAATACTGCGGATGCTGGAAATACTCAGCAGGTCAGGCAGCATCTGTGGAGAGAGAAAAACAGAGTTAACGTTTCAGGTCTAAGGCCCTTCGTCAGAACTGGAAAAAGGTAGAGATGTAACAGATTTTTAAGAAAGTGCAAGGGCAGGGAAAGGGAGGAGGGGAGGAAAGAAGAAAAGGAAAGGTCTGTGATAGGTTGGAAGGCAGGAGAGGTTAAAAGACAAAAGGGATGATGGTGCAAGGCAAAAGGAGATGGTAATGGGACAAGTTAAGAAACAAAAGATGAGTCGAGATGAGGTGTAAATGGCAATGGCAGAATCATCAACAGCTGCCATGTGAAAGAGAAAAAAAAGTGTAATTAATTGATAAAAAATAGGGGCCAAGGGGCCTGAAATTGTTGAACTCGATGTTGAGTCCAAAAGTCTGTAAAGTGCCTAATCGGAAGATGAGGTGCTGTTCCTCGAGCTTACAATGAGCTTTGTTGAGTGTAAGAGGCCGAGGATGGAGAGATCAGAGTGGGAGTGGAGCGGAGAATTAAAGTGACAGGCGAAGGAAAGCTCGGGGTCATGCTTATGGACTGAACGGAGGTGTTCTGCAAAGTGCTCACCCAATCTGCATTTGGTCTCCTCAATGTAGAGGAGACTGCATCATGTAATAAATTGCAAGAAGTACAAGTAAATCACTGTTTCACCTGGAAGGAGTGTTTGGGCCCTGGACTGCGGGAAGGGAGGAGGTGAAAGAGCATGTGGTATATCTCCTCTGCTTGCACGGGAAGGTGCCGTGGGAAGGGGTGTTGGGGTGATAGAGGAGTGGACCAGGGTGTCGCGGAGGGAGCAGTCCCTTCGGAATGCTGAAAGGGGCAGTGAGGGGAAGATGTGTTTGGTGGTGGGATCACGTTGCAGGTGGAGGAAATGGTGGAGGATGATCCATTGAATGTGGAGGCTGGTGGGGTGAAAGGTGAGGACAAGAGAACCCTATTGTGGTTCTGGGAGGGAGGGGAAGGGGTGAGAGCAGAAGTGCGGGAAATAGAACGGACACGGTCAAGGGCCGTGTCAACCACGGTAGAGGGGAATCCTCGGTTGAGGAAAAAGGAAGACATGTCGGAAGCACTGGTATGGAAGGTGGCATGGTCAGAACAGATGCAGCAGAGATGGAGAAACTAGGAGAATGGAGTAGAATCCTTACAGGAAGCGGGGTGGATGGAAGTATAGTCCAGGCAGCTGTGGGAGTCAGTGGGCTTATAGTGAATGTTTGTCAATAGCCTATCCCCAGAGGTGGAGACAGAGAGGTCGAGGAAGGGAAGGGAAGAGTAGGAGATGGACCGTGTGAAGGTGAGGGAAGGGTAGAAATTGGAAGCGAAGTGAATGAAATTTTCTGGTTCAGGGCAGCACGGTGGCATAGTGGTTAGCACTGTTGCCTCACAGCGCCAGGGACCTGGGTTCGAATCCGGCCTCGGGCGACTGTCTGTGTGGAGTTTGCACATTCTCCCCGTGTTTGCGTGGGTTTACTCCGGGTGCTCCGGTTTCCTCCCACAGTCCAAAGATGTGCAGGTTAGGTTGATTGGCTATGATAAATTGACCCTTAGTGTTAGGGGGATTAAATACGTGGGGTTACGGGGATAGGGTGGGATATGTGTTGGTGTAGGAGTTATGGGGATCGGGTGGGATATGTGTCGGTGCAGGCTCGATGGGCTCTATCTGCACTGTGGGGTTTCTGTGATTCTGTGATTCTGTGAAGGGCAGGAAATGGCACCGATACAGTCATCAATGTACCTGAAAAAGAGGTGAGGGAGGGGACCCGAGTAGGACTGGAACAAAGAGTGTTCCACATATCCCACAAAAAGGCAGGCATAGCTAGGACCCATGCGTGTTCGCATAGCAACACCTTTAATTTGGAGGAAGTGAGTGGAGTCAAAGCAGAAGTTGGTCAATGTGAGAACAAGTTCAGCCAGACGGAGGAGGGTGGTGGTGGATGAGAATTGTTTGGGCCTCTGTTCAAGGAAGAAGCAGAGCACCCTCAGGCCATCCAGGTGGGGGGTGGAGGTGTAGAGTGATTGTACGTCCATAATGAAAAGGAGATGGTTGGGGCCAGGAACCTGGAAGCTGTTAAAGCAGCAGAGGGTGTTGGAAGAGTCGCGAATGTAGGTGAGAAGAGACTGGACAAGGGGAGAAAAAATAGAGTCGAGATAGGAAGAAATCAGTTCCGTGGGTCAAGAACAGGCTGAAACAATGGGTCTACCAGGGCAGCTCTGTTTGTGAATCTTGGGAAGGAGGTAGAAGAGGGCTGTGCGGGGTTGGGGGACTATGAGGTTGGCGGCCCTGGAGGGAAGATCTTCAGAGGAGATGAGGTCAGTGACAGTCTTGGAAACGGTGGTTTGATGCTTGGTAGTGGGGTTATGGTCCAGGTGGAGGTAGGAGGAGGTGTCAGAGAGTTGGCATTGAGCCTCCGCACGGTGGAGGTCGGTTCGTCAAACAACAACAGCACTGTAATGTATATACCTTTAAGGGGGGAACTACTTTTTACAGCTCATGTATACTGTAGTACCGGCAGTGACCACACCTCTATATAGCACTGAGTAGTAATCTGTACAGCCAGTTCCACTGAGAGCCACGTTGAGTAAACACCTGTTGTTACCGTTCTCCTGCAGTCTGTGTCTTATTATACACGGACGCAACATTGGCGACGAGGCAAGTTCGAACCTACCTGCAACTCTGCATCACCTCCCGGGGATTCGTTCCTGGAGCTCAGTGGATTGGAGGTCAAGGCCAGAGACTCGGGCGTCGACCACGAGCAACCACCCAGTCATCCAGCAGAGACTCGAGAATTGCGGGGTAGGCTGTTGAGAGCCAGGCTTGGCTTTCCAGTCGAGGTGGTCCAGCGAAACGGGCTGGCAACAGGTAATGCGCAGAACCTTCCCGGACAGCGGCAGGCTAGAGCCCGACCGAGCGGCACAGCAAAGGGTTGAGCAGCGTCGACGGGGGAGAGAGAGACAGGGCAGAGCGCACAGGGCGCAGCCGGTGTTCAGGGGCCGAGCAGCGTCGAAGAGAGGGAGAGAGAGATGCGCAGAAACCCGCGAGGCGCCGCCATTGCCACGAGGACCGCCGAGAGCGGCGTTGGCAGCAGCGCAGGAGAAGAGCGTGAAACCTACAGGGCGCTGCCATTGCCACGAGAACCGCCGGGAGCGGCGTTGGCAGCAGCGGGGGAGGAAGGAAAGCGCGGGAGACGCCATTTTAAACCACAGCCAAAAATGCCGAAGAGTGGCAGTATCACCGTATTTGACAATGAAGTCGAAGATTGGACTACATATGTCGAACAAATAGAGGTGTACTGCAGGGCAAATGAGGTGTCAGATGACAAGAAAGCGTCGGTATTGTTAAATTTAATGGGTGCAAAGACGTATGGTTTATTACAAAATCTAGTAACCCCAACGAAGCCAATGGAAAAGAGTTTTGAAGACATAGTAACGATACTACAGGGACATTTAAACCCCACACCGCTGCTGATAGCAGAAAGATTCCAGTTTCACAAACGGAACCAGCATAAGGATGAAAGCAAGGCTGATTATTTAACAGAACTGCGCAAACTATCGAAACACAGCCAGTTTGGAGCGGGACTGGCAGATACCTTAAGGGACAAGTTTGTGTGTGAGCTTCAAAGTGAAGGAACCCAGAAACGGCTTTTATCTGAAAAGGACCTTACGCTGAAAAAGGCTTTCAGCATTGCGGTATCATATGAAGCAGCAGCACGGGGTGCTGCAGAGATACAACAGAGACCGCAAGAATATGGCACAAACAAAATGTCATATGGAACAGAGAAGTGCTATCGCTGCGGCAGAACAACACACGACCAAAATGATTGCTGGTTCAAAGACAAAGTGTGCAGACAGTGTGGAAAAGTAGGACACATAGCACAAGTCTGCAGGCCGGGAAAGAAAACCAGCAATAAGAAACCTACCAAAGGAAAGTACAAGAAGGTACATAAGATGACGGAGAATAGTTCAGACGAACAAAAGAGTGATAACGACTCCGAAAGCAGGGAACCGAGTTGTCTGAAACTACATAATGTGATCACAACGGAGGATCACCGAACCATTTGGGTCACTCTCTAGATAGCAGGAGTCCAGGTAAAGATGGAATTGGACACAGGATCAGCCCTAACAGTCATAAACCGACGGGACTACGAGCGGCTATTCTCACATATACCCTTGAGAGACACAAAAATTATTTTGAAGACGTACACCGGGCAAAAAGTCTACCCCAAAGGAAAAATAAGGGTGACCGTTATATATAACGGTAAGGAAACACCAAAACTAGACCTGTATGTATTGCAAGATGGAGGACCACCATTACTGGGACGTGAATGGATCCGGAAAATACAACTGGATTGGCATTCCATACAGGCACTGACTGTGGCTGACAAAAAGGATGACGACGGCACACCTGGGCGACTGTCAAAGATCCTAACTGATGCGAAAGAAGCGTTCCAGCAAGGACTCGGAACACTAAAAGGCATGACAGCGATGATCAAAATTGAAGAAAACGCAAGTCCAAAATTTTTTAAGGCCAGACCGGTACCTTATGCAATCCGCCCAGCCGTCGAAGCAGAGCTGGAGAGTCTGGAACGTTCAGGTGTACTGTCCAAGGTAGACTGGAGCGAGTGGGCTACACCCATCGTCCCTGTGATGAAAAAGTCGTTGAGCAGCACGCCTGGGGAACCAAGGAAGGTTCGCATCTGTGGGGACTTTAAGGTAACAGTGAACCCGGTCCTGCACACCGTACAATATCCACTTCCGCGGATTGAAAATATTTTCGCCTCGCTATCTGGAGGGAAACGCTTCACTAAGATTGATCTGGCCCAGGCGTATCTGCAAATGGAGGTAGAAGAAGCATCAAAAAAATACCTCACAATCAACACCCATAAAGGTCTCTACCAGCACAACCGGCTGGTATTCGGGGTAGCATCGGCTCCGGCTATTTGGCAGAGGGCAATGGAACAAGTCCTGCAAGGGATCCCAGGGACCCAGTGTTATTTGGACGACATCCTGGTCACGGGCGAAAATGACAGTGATCACCTTGCCAACCTGGAGCAGGTGCTCACTAGATTGCAGGAATATGGGCTTCGAGCTAACCGCCCCAAATGCGAGTTTTTTAGAAAACAGATCTCGTATTGTGGCCACGTTATCGATAAAGAGGGGTTACATAAGTCCCCAGAGAAGATTGAGGCAGTAGTCAAGGCTCCAGCACCGGAAAATGTGTCACAACTGAGATCGTTCCTCGGGCTGGTAAACTACTACCATAAGTTCTTGCCAAATTTGTCGACAATACTACACCCACTGAACACCCTACTGCAAACTGGGGTGCCATGGAAGTGGAGTGACGAATGTAGACGAGCTTTCCAGAAGAGCAAAACACTAATCACATCGAAAGAGGTATTGGCCCATTAGAACCCAGCATTACCAATTCGGTTGGCATAGAAACATAGAAACATAGAAGATAGGAGAAGGAGTAGGCCATTCGGCCCTTCGAGCCTGCTCCGCCATTCAATGAGATCATGGCTGATCATCCAAATTCAGTACCCTGTCCCTGCCTTTTCCCCATATCCCTTGATCCCTTTAGCCTCAAGAAATATATCCAACTCTTTCTTGAATATATTTAATGAACTGGCCTCCACCGCCCTCTGTGGCAGAGAATTCCACAGGTTCACCACTCTCTGGGTGAAGAAATTCCTCCTCATTTCAGTCCTAAATGGCTTACCCCTTATCCTTAGACTATGTCCCCTGGTTCTGGACTCCCCGGCCATCAGAAACAACCTTCCTGCATCTAGTCTGTCCAGACCTGACAGAATTTTATAGGTTTCGATGAGATCCCCTCTCAATCTTCTAAACTCCAGTGAGTATAAGCCCAATCGACACAATCTCTCCTCATACGTCATTCCTGCTATCCCAGGTATCAGCCTGGTGGCATGTGATTCGTCACCCTACGGCATTGGAACGGTGCTGTCGCACAAATTCTCGGACAGCTCAGAGAGGCCAATAGCCTTTGCGTCACGATCACTAACCTCAGCCAAGCGTAACTATGCCCAGATTGACAGGGAGGCCCTCAGCCTAGTGTGGGGAGTGAAAAAGTTCAATCACTATCTGCACGGGCAGAAATTCACCTTGCTGACTGATTACCAGCCTCTTGTCTCCATTTTTAATCCGAAGAAGGGCGTTCCAGTGATGACTGCGCAACGACTACAAAGATGGTCACTTTTTCTAGGGGCGCACCACTATGAGATTGAATATAAGGGCACGAAACAGCATGGAAATGCTGATGGGCTATCACGCCTGCCACTGCCTACTGCGGAGGAAGCAGCAGCAGTGGATCCTGTCAAAATATTCCATTCGACTATAGTTGAATACCTACCAGTAACTAATGCTTGTATCGAAAAGGAAACCCGAAATGACCCGACACTATCTCGGGTATATGATTTGACGGTGAAGGGATGGCCAGCACATGGCGACTCACTGTTGCCAGCATTCTCGACAAGGGGAGAACAGCTGTCAGTGTGCCGGGGGACCTTGATGTGTGGATCCCGAGTGGTAATTCCACCCAAGTTAAGGGATAGAGTGCTCAATGAGCTTCATGAGGGTCATCTGGGAGGGGTAAAAATGAAAAGCCTAGCCAGGGCTTATTTGTGGTGGCCGGGAATCGATAAACAAATCGAGGACCTGACCAAGAGCTGCTCAGGATGCCAGAAAGTCCAAAATGCACCACCACAGGCCCCTCTACACCCATGGGAGTGGCCCTCATCTCCATGGCAACGGGTGCATATTGATTTTGCTGGTCCATTCATGGACTCAATGTTTTTAATAGCCGTGGATGCGCACTCGAAATGGCCTGAGGTCATCAAAATATCCTCCACCACCACGGAGAAAACTATTGCAGTCCTACGGACCATTTTTGCCAGGAATGGCTTGCCAGAACAGATTTGCTCCGACAACGGACCACAGTTTGTGTCTGAGGAGTTCCGGAGGTTCTTGAAAAAGAATGGGGTAAGGCATTACACATCCGCCCCGTATCATCCAGCCACAAATGGATTGGCTGAGAGGTTCGTACAAACCTTTAAGAAGGCAATAAAGGCTATGTACAATGACAACATTCCGCTGCAGCACAAGGTGGACAATTTCCTGTTCGCCTACCGGCATGCGACACATGCAGTCACCAACTAGGCCCCAGCCATGATGTTCTTTAACCGAAGGTTAAGATCTCGCCTGGATTTGCTCAGACCAAACGTACGAAGAGATGTTAAGAGTAAGCAATTCCAGCACATCCATGAGAAGCCAACAAGGAGCTTCAATGTAGGGCAACCAGTCTTGGCCTGCGACTACCGAACAGAAAAATGGCAGCCAGGAACGATATGCACACGGCAGGGCCCACTAATGTACACAGTGGACGTTGGGGAGAGCATCGTGAGACGCCATGCTGACCAGATCCTAGAGTCACAGGAACAAGTCAACCCCATGCCTCGCCCATACGTACCTGGTGATGAACCCGACGTACAGGTCGCATCTACCCCAGAAACAGTAGCATCGGAAGCTGATGAACCAACCGACGACAGGGGGCCAGAATTGCCTCCGCACCAAGAGCAAGACACTCGGGAAAGGCGCTATCCAGAAAGGATCAGGAAGTCTCCCCAAAGACTGAATATATAAATAGACTATTTTCAGCTAATGTTGCATGTTAAAAGTGTTAATTGTAATTAGTTTGATATTTAATTGTTAAATGAATGTTATGCTACTGTTAATCTAAAAGGGGAGGAATTGTAATGTATATACCTTTAAGGGGGGAACACTTTTTACAGCTCATGTATACTGTAGTACCGGCAGTGACCACACCTGTATATAGCACTGAGTAGTAATCTGTACAGCCAGTTCCACTGTGAGCCACATTGAGTAAACACCTGTTGTTACCGTTCTCCTGCAGTCTGTGTCTTATTATACACGGACGCAACAAGCACCACCGTTGTCGGCAGATTTAATGACAATGTCAGGGTTGGATCGGAGAGAACGGAGTGTTACAAGTTTAGAGGGAGGTAGTTTGGAGTGAATGAGTGGAGCAGAGAAATTGAGACGGCCAATGTCACGCCGGCAGTTAGCAATGAAAAGATCTAGAAAGGTTAAGAGACCAGAGGGCGGGGTCCAGGTAGAACGAGAATTCTGAAAGCGGGAGAAAGAGTCCACTGTACGGGGGGAAGACTCCTGGTCAAAGAAGTGGGCATGGAGATGAAGGTGATGGAAAAAGAGCTCAGCATTGTGCCGAGTTCGAAATTCATTTGAGGTGGGGTTGTAAGGGGATGAAGCTCAGGCCTTTGCTGAGGACTGATCGTTTGGGGTTAGAGAGGGGAAGGTCAGAGGGAATAGTGAAACCACGGCAGTGGGTGAGATTGGAAGAAGGGATGTTTTGAGATTGTTTTATGCAATCTTCTTGTAAATTTTCTGTTAATGTGTTGTCAAACATTGAAATCTTTATTCTCAACACTTTGCCTTATTGCATAGATTGTAATAGTTCCAAAATTTGCTGATGATACAAAGTTAGGTGGCAGTGTCAGTTGTGAAGAGGATGTGAAGAGGCTTCAAGGGGATCTCGACAGGCTCAGTGAGTAGGCGAGAACATGGCAGATGGAATATAATGTGGATAAATGTGAAGTTATCCACTTTGGTCGAAAAAACAGAAAGGCAGAGTATTTCCTAAATGGTGAAAGATTGGGGAATGCAGATGCTCACAGGGACCTGAGTGTCCTTGTACATAAGTCACTGAAAGTGAATGTGCAGGTGCAACAAGCCATTAGGAAGGCAAATGGTATGCTGGCCTTCATTGCAAGAGGATTTGAGTACAAGAGTAAAGAAGTCTTACTCCAATTATATAGGGCATTTGTGAGACCACACCTGGAGTATTGTGTTTTGGTTTCCTCACCTAAAGAAGGATATACTTGCCATAGAGGGAGTGCAACAAAGGTTCTCGAGATTGATTCCTGGGATGGCGGATCTGTTGTATGAGAAGAGATGAGAACTAGGCCTGTATTCTCTTGAATTCAGAAGAATGAGAGGGGGTCTCATTGAATCATACAAAATTATTACAGGACTTGATAGGGTGGATGCTGGGAGAATGTTTCTCTTGGCTGGGGAGTCTAGAACCAGGGGCCACAGCCTCAGGATAAAGGGTAGGCC
Source organism: Somniosus microcephalus (assembly GCF_052327205.1). NCBI lineage: Eukaryota > Metazoa > Chordata > Chondrichthyes > Squaliformes > Somniosidae > Somniosus > Somniosus microcephalus. Next base: position 122,374,910 of record NC_140999.1, on the reverse strand, counting down.
ATTCAGGACTGAGATAAGAAGAAATTTCTTCACACAGAGGGTGGTGAATCTTTGGAATTCTCTACCCCAGAGGGCTGTGGAGGCTCAGTCATTGGGTATATTCAAAACAGAAGTCGATAGATTTTTGACTAGTAAGGGCATCAAGGGATATGGCAATGGGACCGGTGAATGGAGTTGAGGCAGAAGATCAGCCATGATCTCATTGAATGGCAGAGCAGGCTCGAAGGGCCGAATGGCCTACTCCTGCTCCTATTTGTTATGTTCTTATGTTGTTAGATCTGTGCTCAGGTTTGGAAGTGTCATAGTGAGTTGCAGTGAATGGTGAGACATAACAGTATCCCCCACAATGGTGATGAGCATGAAAGGAATGACTTGATCATTGTAGGAATGCTTTATGGTGATGGTGTGGCATGGTGTTAACCTGGTGCATCTGGAGTACAGCTGGAGTACAGTGTCCAATTCTGGGCACCACACTTTAAGAAGGATGTCAAGACCTTGGAGAGGGTGCAGAGGAGATTTACCAGAATGATACCAAGGATGAGGGACTTCAGTTATGTAGAGAGACTGGAGAAGCTGGGGTTGTTCTCCTTAGAACAGAGAAGGTTAAGGGGAGATTTAATAGAGGTGTCCAAAATTATGAGGGGTTTTGATAGAGTAAATAGGGAGAAACTGTTTCCACTGGCAGGAGGGTTGGTAACCAGGGGAGACAGATTTAAGATAATTGGCAAAAAAGCCAGAGGGGAGATGCGGAGAACTTATTTAACACAGCGAGTTGTTATGATCTGGGCTGCATTGCCTGAAATGGTGATGGAAGCAGATTCAATAGTAACTTTCTAAAGGGAATTGGATATATATTGAAAAGGAAAATTTTGCTGGGCTATGGGGAAAAAGCAGGAGAATGGAACTAACTAGATAACTTTTTCAGAGAGCCGGCACAGGGATGATGGGATGAATGGCCGCCTTCTGTGCTGTGTCATTCTATTCTTATTGGGCAGGGTGTAGATGGGTGGCTGATCCGCTGTTGTCTGTTTTTCGCCCCCACAGAAGTTGAAAGCTTTACCAATGAGACACTGGTTCTGTGTACACTGTAGCGATAACCTTAAACTGTGCACATATTCGTTAATAAGAACGTAACATAAGAATTAGGAGCAGGAGTAGGCCATACGGCCCCTCGAGCCTGCTCTGCCATTCAATAAGATCATGGCTGATCATCGACCTCAACTCCACTTTCCTGCCCGATCCCCATATCGCTTGATTCCCTTAGAGTCCAAAAATCTATCTATCTCAGCCTTGAATATACTCAATGACTCAGCATCCACTGCCCTTTGGGGTAGAGAATTCCAAAGATTCACAACCCTCCTCATCCCAGTCTTAAATGGCCGACCCCTTATCCTGAGAATATGTCCACTAGTTCTAGACTCTCCAGCCAGGGGAAACAACCTTTCAGCATCTACCCTGTCAATTCCCCATTGAATCTTATATGTTTCAATGAGATCACCTCTCGTTCTTCTAAACTCCAGGGAGTATAGGCCCATTCTACACAATCTCTCATAGGACAGCCCTCTCATACCAGGGATCAACCTAGTGAACCTTTGTTGCATTGCCTCTAAGGTATATATGTCCTGTCTCAGATGAGGAGACCAAAATGGTAAGAACCTGGCAAATGGAGTGTGTTCTTAACATGAAAACATCACCTTACTGATAAATTGTACATTTCTCATCAGAAATGGTACTGTTTAAATATTAGGATCCGTTTGAAATGAATATTTTCAATCCCAGTTGGTAATGTCGGCTGGAAGTCTGTGTATTAATTGCAGCCACATGTGGCAGACTGTTATTGATATGCAGATGTCCTAAACTACCTTTATCAGTATTGAACACCCCTCACCATTTGATACTTGGAATCATATCATATGTCCAAGATGGGATTTTTTCCCCTATTTTAAATCCTGAAACAAAAATAGCCATTACCAGTCACTGTAAAATTACTCCTATAATAACTGCCTTCTTTTAGGAAAATGTGGTGTTTGCCGTCTTCATTTAATTTATATTAATTTCCAGTGACTGAAAGTACAATAAAAATACATCAATTATCTTTTCTGTATGTCTGTCACTGAATATCTAATTGCTTGGGTGTTGGACTACTATGGAATCTGATTTTGCCTGTAGCTATATCAGCACACAGCTGTTTCTCGTTCTAACTCTCTCTCTCATGATCTCTCTCGCTCTCACTATTTCTCTCAATGTCCTTCACTTCCATTTTTCTTTTTTCCATCTCTCTCGGTCTCTCATCACTGTTTCTTACCCTCTCCATCTTTCTATATCTCTCTCCATCTCTCTCTTTTCAATCTCTCCCTCTCTCAATCTCTCCCCTCTGCATCTCTCTTTCTATTTCCCTTCTCCATCTCCTTCTCCTCTCTCCATCCTTCTCTCTCTTAATTTCTCCCTCTCTCTGTTTCTCCATTTTATCAATACTACTATGGTAGTTGCTCCTCTCAGCTTTCCTGTCTTAAAGCCATCCTTCCAGTTTCTTCTCTTACCTGCAGCATGGTCTATTAATGAAATGACATATAAAAAGACCAGGATACATGTAAGAGAAGGAATGAGTGGGCCAGTCCACAGTAGAACAGGCTCAGTTTTTTATATTCGTTTATGGGATTAGAGCATCGCTGGCAATGCCAACATTTATTGCCCATCCCTAGTTGCCCTTGAGAAGGTGGTGGTGAGCTGCCATCTTGAACCGCTGCAGTCCGTGTGGTGATGGTACTCCCACAGTGCTGTTAGGTAGGGAGTTCCATGATTTTGACCCAGCGATGATGAAGGATCAGCGATATACTTCTAAGTCAGGATGATGTGTGACTTGGAGGGGAACTTGGAGGTGGTGGTGTTCCCATGCACCTGTTGCCCTTGTCCTTCTAGGTGGAAGAGGTCGCGGGTTTGGGAGGTGCTGCCGAAGAAGCCTTGGCGAGTTGCTGCAGTGCATCTTGTAGATGGTACACACTGCAGCCACAGTACGCCGTCGGTGGAGGGAGTGAATGTTTAAGGTGGTGGATGAGGTGCCAATCAAGCGAGCTGCTTTGTCCTGGATGGTGTCGAGCTTCTTGAGTGTTGTTGGAGCTGCACTCATCCAGGCAAGTGAAGAGTATTTCACTACAATCCTTACTTGTGTCTTGTAGATGGTGGAAAGGCTTTGGGGAGTCAGGAGGTGAGACACGCGCCACAGAATACCTAGCCTCTGACCAGCTCTTGTTGCCACAGTATTTATGTGGCTGGCCCAGTTAAGTTTCTGGTTAATAGTGACCCCCCAGGATGTTGATAGTGGGGGATTCGGCGATGGTAATGCCATTGAATGTCAAGGGGAGGTGGTTAGTCTCTCGCTTGTTGGAGATAGTCATTGCCTGGCACTTCTGTGGCACGAATGTTACCTGCCACTTATCAGCCCAAGCCTGAACGTTGTCCAGGTCTTGTTGCATGCGGGCATGGACTGCTTCATTATCTGTGGAGTTGCGAATGGCGCTGAACACTGTGCAGTCATCAGCGAACATCCCCATTTCTGACCTTATGTTGGAGGGAAGGTCATTGATGAAGCAGCTGAAGATGGTTGGGCCTAGGATACTGCCCTGAGGAACTCCTGCAGTGATGTCCTGGGGCTGTGATGATTGACCTTCAACCACCACAACCATCTTCCTTAGTGCTAGGTATGACTCCAGCCTAGCTGAAATGTTTAATTGATGGCCAGTGGCCACAGAGGATCCTGTCCAATATGGCAACTGTGGAATTGTACCCAACCCAAGTGAGTCTCCTCACTAGAAGATGAAGAAAAGAGAATGTTGTAGAGGGGAACAAAAAGCTCTAAATATTCAAAAGACATCGCTGCTATTAAATATCATCAATTAGAACATTGTTTCCACTCATATTCTATAGCTGATTAAAAATCTTGCATATAGCACTTTCATAATTGTAATATATGTTAACATTTCTAATGGGAATTCGATTGTTAAAATGCTAATCTTTGCCTTCAATAGTTACCTGTAACACCAGTAGATGGCAGTCTAATGTGAATTCAATATTAAATGATAACACTAAACTGTAACAATCACCTATTCTGCCACCAGCTTGTTCTGTATTATCTTTTTCCCATAAATCACCCATAATGCTTTCTGCAATGTTTATCGGCCCTTTTTCTTAGTAACTGACATTTCTAATGTCCAATATATGGTTAAAAAAATCAAATAATGAGATATTCTACAATAAGATGATTAAATATTGTCTATTAATGTCTCCAATTTTGTTTTTTCTTATAAGCTTCCCAAAAGCCTCAGCTTAGACTTGATATATTGCCCAAAAATGAGACTGTGTTAGCTGAATGTAGATTGTTCAGATTGAGCAAGTGCACAATTTCCCAGGACACAGCAGAACCATTTAGTTAGCTGAACTTTAGCTTCAAGCAGTTGCTTTTCTAAGTTATTTTTAGAAAAGAAAAAATGTAGAAAACTTTATTCAAATAAAGCTTATGTTTTTGTTTAATAAACAGAAAGGCTAGTTGTCTGCATGAATGAGAAAGAGAAAAATAGACTATACTGATTGCATGCCTATAGAAGCAGCTTTTTAATGGTGTTTTTGTACATTTCAGAAAGTATATTAAGCTGAGGGGAAAAGAGAAAAGTCTGTTCTCATCTTTGTTCATTTTTCAAAAAATACAAGTTATTTAAAGTTTGAAGCGAACAGAAAGCCTTTAATTATTACCCAGTACCACTGTTAAGTACTTATAATTTCTGCACAATAATCCTTAACCCTTGGTTCATCCAATGCAGTTCAAACTATGACTTGTGGCTCTTCGATTCCTCTGTCGCAGTTCCTATGAAGGACACATTGAACTTTCTAAATTAATTCCTATAGTTTGGATCTGTAATAAATTACCTGACAGCAAGAGCTGAAATTTCCTTGTCCTTGCAAATAAAAAAAAACCTGACAGTGATGTTGTAAAGCTATGACCCGCAGAATACCTGACAGGACAAGTGGGCTGTGTGATTTCTGGTGTTGTAAGTTGAATTATAGAAGTATCTGACTGCATATATGTTACTTCCTCTATTTATACCATATGCTAATGTCACTAAAAATGAAAATAGGAACTCTCACAAATCCCAATGGTCGAAGGTTATGGCATTGAAGTTTGGAATCTGAATGTCTCATTTCCTCTGACAGAAATAGAGGACAATTGGTTTGTGGAATGTGAAACGTAGAATTTATTGCATGAGCATGGAGATCTGGACCACAATGTGTTTCACAATTCCTCCTGAGCAATCTGTTTATGCAATGTGCGATTAATTTTAAGAAGGTTAATCACTTTTTGTTAATCTAAGTGTAATGAATGCTATTGTAAATGTACAGATTGCAAAAATATTCTTTAACAGGTCATCTGAGCTGCCTCAATTCATGGGTGAACTGAGTGAGGAATGAAGAATTATTTTTAATAGTCCTGTCTCAGCTTAAAGTTACCCGTGTTGCACTCATGACTCATTGGGTTAGGATAAGCTTTAATCTCTGACTGAATAGGTTGACCAAAAATAAAATGAAACAATTTCAGTTGCTGTAGAGGAGTAATAAAATCCTGTTTGTGACCAGGTAGATCCCAGCTGTGAACCCTGAGTTAGCTGGTCTCATTTGGGGCAGCAATTGGAATCCTATCATTGGTCATAGTGCCTTGGGCTAGGCGGAGGAGAGGAGAAAGGGAAATCAGCCAAGGTTCTTATTCCTAATTGCTATCCAGTAACCCTATTGGAAAGTATGTATCTGGACATTGGATGAGGGCAGGGTGAGGTTTGGCTGTGATACCCCATGGAGGAATAGGCTTGAGACATTTGTGCCAATATTTTCAGCTCTGTTATACTCCGTAAGTGGGCATATTTGGGACACTATGGAGTGCAAAATCGAATGGAGGTCATTTCTGGCAGATGCCGACCCACACTGTGCATGACGTGCATTTCTGGCAGGTGTTCTGAGTGGCGAGGGAATCTTCTGCCAGAAAGAACTAGGAGTTACATTTCAACATTTTAATGAGGGGTGATATTGTTATATAAATGTCCTGATGTTTTTGCCAGATCACATGTGCAATGGGCGACCAGCATTACTAAGAAGTTGCTGGATGTGGAAATATTACATAGGATTACATAGGATATACAGCTTAGAAACAGGCCATTCGGCCCAACCAGCCCGTGCCGGCGTTTATGCTCCACACGAACCTCCTCCCATCCTTCCTCATCTAACTCTATCAGCGTTATCCTCTATTCCCTTCTCCCTCATATGCTTATCTAACTTTCCCTTAATTGAATCTATACTATTCACCTCAACCACTTCCTGTGGTAGCGAGTTCCACATTCTCACCACTCTTTGAGCAAAGAAGTTTCTTCTGAACTCCCTTTCGATTTCTTGGTGGCTATATTATATCGATGGCTTCTAGTTATGCACTTCCCCACAAGTAGAAACACTGTCTATCAAAACCTTTTGTAATTTTAAAGACCACTATTAGGTCACCCCTTAGGCTTCTCTTTTCAAGAGAAAAGAGACCCAGCCTGTTCATCCTTTCCTGATGGGTATAACCTCGCAGATCTGGTATCATCCTTGTAAATCCTTTTTACACCCTCCCCAGTGCCTCTACATCCCTTTTATAATATGGCGACCAGAACTGTACACAGTACTCCAAGTGTGGTCTAACCAAGGATCGATACAATATTGATTTACAGAAATGGAGGAAGACAAGTGATTGATTTTGATGGATGGTTTCCAAGTGGTTTGGTACATCTTTTTTGTTAACATTTATTTTGGATTACTTAGTTAGTCAGGAGGCTTTTGCACCACAGGTTCTGACACTGCAAATTTTACTTCAGTCTCCGAAACTTAAAGAAAGGATTTCCCAATGGGAATCCTGCTCTATTTATGTCCCTTGAGGAAACAAAGGAGGAACATCAGCGTAAAAAGTGAAAATTTATAGTTGAAATTTTGTTTGACTTTTTTTTATTTTGTAATGTGTTCTAAGTGGGTAGGAGCAGTTGAGTCTCTGAGAGGGACACAAAAAAACAAGAGCAGCAGAGATAGGCTTAATTTAAAGGAGGGAAATCATGGAAGGATTGTACCATCATTCGAGTAAAGAGGCCAAGTTTAGATCAAAGGTTCTGTATATAGAAATGCACCTGGAATTTCTATGGGAGATTGGAGCAACCCCAGAGAAATGGCTTCAAAACATGTCTTTGGGGGATCCACTGATCGTCCATCAAAATTGCAACAACAGCAACTTGCATTTATATAGTGCCTTTAATGTAGTAAAATGTCCTAAGGCGCTTCACAGGAGTGCTTTCAAACACAATTTGATACCCAGCCACACAAGGAGATATGAGGTAGGTTTTAAGGAGCGTCCGAGAGGAGAAATTCAGGGGCATGGTCTACAAGCAGGAGCTCTTCCGGTGACAAGATTGGAACACCACAGGAAAAATGTTTTGTAAAGAAGGAGAGATGTAGACCAGTTTCATATTTTCTAGCTTGATGGGTCTGTCTGTTACTTGATAATTGCAGTTAAGGCTTCAGGGCCCATTTTTCTCTCGGGAATTTATGAAAATTTGCATTCATTTTGGTCAGGACTTTGTTATTTTGTACCTCAAGCGGTGCAGGGAGCTCGGAAGGAATTGTAAAGCAGGTAATTTAGCAGCTGTTACCTTTGATTTGCTGAGAAAATGCCTGTTTTCTAACAGTCTGCCACTCGGTAATGGGAGTGTGGCCAACTCTTGGCTACACTTCGCTATCACACAGCCATTCACTAACAAGAAGCTAAGGAATGAAATGCACGTAACAGTTGCGAAGAGAAGGACAAAAGATGCTTTTGGCAGCATGGCATGTTTTATTAATAAATAGAGTTTTTATTTTCGCATGGAGTAATCATTAATGATAAATTATTTATATTACGCAGCGTGGAACCTTGCTGTGCTGTCGGCTGGAAGGCACAAAATTGCAAGTTGTAAGATTTGGGTGTAATGGGAATCGATACACCCAAAGTGACATCTCCAGGGCTGATTCCCCAATGGGATGTATCCAGTGAGGGGCAGCCCTCACAGGGAGCATGGGTTGGGAAGTTGCCAGCCCACAGCTCCTGATCTGTCGTTCATTAATTTAAATGGATGGAAAATCAAGGTCTGTGGGCCCACTACTTCCTGTGAATGGCGCTCATCGCTGGAGAAATATGCTCCAATATAAGCTTTTACAGGACAGGACTGCATCTGACTGTAGACGTAAGGGTCTCCCTCTGTCAGCCACAGTTCATAGTTCATAGGCCCAGGTTCCAGGAACCGAGTGTGCTGGAAACCCTTGTAAATGTGAGCCTATGATTCTGCTGTTAGAATAAGACTGCTGGATTTTAACTTCTCATCTTTGTATTCAAATCCCTCCATGGCCTTGGCCCTTCCTATCTCCGTAATCTCCTCCAGCTCTACAACCCACCGAGATCTCTGTGCTCCTCCAGTTCTGGCTTCTTGCACATCCCCGATTTCCTTCGCTCCACCATTGGTGGCCGTGCCTTCAGCTGCCTAGGCCCTAAGCTCTGGAATTCCCTGCTGAACCTCTCTCCCCTCTCTACCCCTCTCTCCTCCTTTAAGACACTCCTTAAAACCTACCTCTTTCTCCTAATACCTCTTTACGTGGCTCGGTGTCAGATTTCATCTGATAACGCTCCTGAGAAGTGCCTCAGGGTGTTTTGGTGCGTTAAAGGCACTATATAAATGCAAGTTGTTGTTTAATTATGTAAGCAATTCGGAAGTGGTCCTGTGTGAGTCTCTGTATGTAAGCAAGCCCAGCGTGTCTTTAGAAATTGCTTTCCAGCCTGAGAGTGGTGAATGGAGGGTACACTCCCAATACAGTGAAAGACCAAGTATTAAAGCATCATATCACCAACAAATATTCTTGCGTCAGCCACTGCTTCATGTATTTTACTTCCTGTTCGTCTACAGTCTGATTGCTTGATGAGTCGCAATGCTCTGTCAGTTGGATGTGGCTCTTTGAAGGACCTCTGCTTTTTAGCAAACACTTCAGTGCTCGTCCCAGCGGGATTTCTTTTAAAACTTCAAAGGACCTGCCTCAGTGGGTTAATGGGTAAATGAACCATATGCTGTAGCAATACAGACCACAAGGTTCCAGGTTCAATCCCAGGTCAGTGTTAAATGAAGTGATTTCACCCCAGGCAGCAATTGAGGGGTTTCACCTGGTCTCCGTGCCCCTGGGCTGCGGAGGGTGAAGAAAAATCAGCAAAGATTCTCACTGCTGATTGCTTTCGAGTGCTCGCTGCTTGGAAATGGATATCAGATGAGGGCCTCTGTGTGGTGCATCCAGTGATCAATAGCCTGCTGACACTCACTGTCTAGGCTCACACATGATGGATGGCTACGTTGCTGAGGGACCAGAGATAACCTGACGAGCATGAAACTGCACCCCTGTACGAGCCAGCACCGTCAAGAGCAAACCAGAGAAAATAAAGTGCAAAGGGGAAGGAGCATAATGGTTGAACTAAAGGTGCAATAGGCTGTCTGTGTACAATTGTGTCCTTCACAACAGTCATTAAGAGCAGGTCACAGCCACAGTGCCTTGTATGTATGTGGATTATGGGCCTTGTATTTCAGATCCATAAATATATGGATTAGGGTGTGTGAACTCATTAGTGTTTTGCTGTTTGCGTGGCATTTGCATGAATCACAATAAAAGATTTCTTGATGAAAGAAATGACCTTTAATCGCTTGAGGAGGTTCCGTGAATTTCTTCTTTACCACATGTTTGAGAATGCTGCACTGTTTTGTGCTCCTGATTAATATGGTTGGGCCGGTGATTCTGGAGAAATGGTCCCCAAGTTAGCTTGTACCAATGATCTAAAGTCATGGGAGCAGAAATTCCCTACCTTGTCGCCACCTGTTTGCGCCTCTATCCTGGCGAAAAATGGCAGCCACCACTCTTAGGCCCTTCTCTGGTGTGGGACTCACTGGCCGCTATTTTGGTGAGGGCCTTAACACTGCTGATAGCAGTGCTGGCCCTGGAGATGCAAATGGGGAGAATATGACGTTGCACGCTGACTTAATGTCACACTCTGCAAACTTCGACCTTAGCGCTGAGTTCAGCGCTGGGTCCTAAGCTCGCGCTGTCAGCACTTCTTAAAGGGACACACACATCTTTCAGGTAAGTTAGCATTTAAACTTTTGACTGGATTTTTTTTATTTTATTGAAGTAGTGGCTTGGTGCAATACATGTTAAAAGTTTTTTTAAGTGTGCAGGGAGTGCTGCTGAATGCTTGCAAGGCCCTGGATGGTAAAGGAAGGCCTCTGAAAAGACAGAAAATGCTGGAAATACTCAGCAGGTCAGGCAGCATTCATGGAGATAGAAACAGAGTTCACTTCTCAAGTCAAGATATTGCTTGACCTGCTGAGTATTTCCAGCATTTTATGCTTTATTTCAGATTTACAGCCTCCGCTCGCAGAGGGAAGAGGAAGACACTGAAGAGGAGGGAGCAGAAGAGGAAGACACATTGACGGAAGCAGAAGAGGAGGACGCAGAAGGAAGGATGCAACCCAGACAGCCCCTTTGTGGCCGGGATTTCCAGGATGGAATCAGCCGCCTGTGGCCCCAGTGACCACAATCCCCAATTCCCCTTTCAACATTTGTCCTACACCTTACCTTCCCTCTGTTACTGACCATCACAGCATCCTCTTGGCCACAATGCTGAAATAAAAGCCACCACAAAGCAAACATTCCAATCCAATTTTATACATCTATCCATCCAATATGACATCAAGAAATCAACTCATCACCCGTATGCATTCCCTTAGTGACTGTCTTGTTTGTGCCTAGTGATGTCATGCAGTGCTACCCCAGTGGCTGCAGTATGGCTGGTGGAAGGCTGCTGACTTTCAATGGGGGACACTACAAATGGCCTTGCAGGTCGACCTTGAGGTGCTGGTGGCTGGGAGTGTCAAAACAAGTGATGGTGGTTCTATTCCTCCTCCTCCTCCCCCCACTGGCTGGGCAGGCCGCATTTCTTGGGTGTGTGAAATGAGGAAGGCACAAGGGTGGAGTTGTGGGGAGGGGAGGGCAGCAAAGCAAGAGGTGCATGTGAGAAGGAGGATAACGTATGAGGATACCAGCAACTTGAATCCTTTCAGCCCCGCCGCTATCCAAGAGCTCAGCCATGCCCCTGCCAAGAATGGCCAGCACCGTCTCCTCCAAGGGGGTGAGGTGAAGCTAGGAATGGGAGATGTGCCTCGTGTTTGGTACAAATTGTTGGTGGTTGAGTGATGGGGGTGGTGGGTGGGGGGAGTCATGCATTGAGTAGTGCATGAGGCTGGTGGTGCAGTTGGTAGGAGACAGCTTTTGAAGATGTTTTCACTGATATTGACCACTGGTCTAAGGTCATGAAGCATCTTTGGGCACTGGAGCCAGGTGGTGGGGGTGACACTGCAGGCAGTGATGGCCTCGGTGATGTGGCCCCACATCGTTGTTTCTGGAGGGCCTGCTGGCCCCTGTGGGTAGAGGGCCTCTCTTGCAGTGTTGATCCCCTGCACAAAGCTGGAGTGCGGCATGTGACACCCTGGGTGCCACTTCCTTGGCTTGCTGAGCCATTTGTGTTAGTGCTGAAGCACTTCTGACATTTTTGTAGGCATGGAAGGCAATTCAGCTTTATAAGCTGATGACTCTCATTTGGGAATTCTTTTTAATGTTGATTCTTTTTTCAGAAGGCAGTTGAGCTGTAAGGGCTAAAAGCTGCCTATTTTTACATGATTTTTTTTTCATTTCAGAAGGCAGCTCCCCTTTAAGAGACCAAACTGCTTTCTGAAATGACAGCCTCGCTTTAACAGAAGGCTGTTCCTGCTGCAATGATGCTATGGCCATGCTATGTTGGGGCCTCCTGCCGGGACTAATGCCACCAGAACGGTGTTGCACAGTAGGTTTAGCGCTGGGCTAATGTTTAAGTAGCCACCAGTGCCAATTTACTGGTCCTGCCAGCACTACTATTTTCCCTGGCCATTAATCTCTGTGGCATCGGCAGATTTTTACCAATAGCGAAATTCTAGGCCATGATTTTTAAACACAATCGTCAAAATTAGGTGCTCTTGCGAGACAAGATGCCTTTTTCAAACATGTTGAATATTGTTTGCTTCTTTGGCAGTAATCAGAGCCTATTGAAGGTGGCTCTGTGACAACCTCAGTACTGTTTTCGACCCTCTTTACACTGTTGTATTGTGTATATATGTACCTGCTGAACTCTATAAATATATATATTTATGGTACCCTTATATATACTATAGAAACTAATCTTCATTACCCTCAGATTCTAGCCTGTGACTAAGCTTATAACTTAGACCTGTCTTAATGTCTCCTTCATTGGCTCAGCGTCAATATTTGTTTTGTCTGTTTATGTTTCTGTTAAAGATGCTATATAAATGCAAGTTGTTGTTGTTGGCTAATTTCCAGATATCTATTATTGTTTAGATCAACCATTTAAAACCTCAATTGGATTACAGCCTGTAACTCCATCCCAGAAATCTATTATTCTATACATAAACCACTCGAATGCTTCCATTAGCTTCCAGCCTGTCACTCATTCCAGGTATTTATTATTCGATATAAAAACCACCTGAACCCTTCGATTATTTCAACCTATAACTCAGGCCAGGCTTCCACGTATTTTCTGTTCTGTGTATAGCCTGTTCTACAAGTGCCGTTATAGTTTGGAGAATCTCCACCCTCCCCATTGCTGGATGACGGATGTGAGCGAGGAGATTGCACAGTGTTAGCCCACTTGTTTTTCTGACACAATGGAGAGATGACTGAAAGTGTGCATTTTAACTTGATAGAAATCTTGAACCCTTTGGCCTGCCTCCTATTACACAAAGTATCAGATAGCTGTAACACAGACTTTTCTTTGAAGAAGGGGCAGATAAGAACTGGAATCAGTGGAGTGGAGAGGAGTGAAGAATGGAGGATGATTATAGGACCATTGTATGATTTATGAATGAGTGGCTTTTCATTTTTCATCATGATTGGTATCTTCAGTTCTGAGTATTTTTATTGTGGTGAAATGGATGCGGTAACCCTAATCTCATGATTTATGTAAGCTCTGTTTTTCTGATACAGACTGAGGAGCTTCAAAGCCCACGTTGTGATATTCCACTGTGTTTAATGTGGACAGGGCGATGCAGGGCACATTAAGAATGATTTGTGATAAAATATGCATGATGTAGAATAATGGCCCTGTCATATTGCAGATATTGGTTTCAGTGTGATGCACAGCCGGCAGTGCTGTGTTGTACTCCAGGTTCTACATCAAGCTAGGCTCGGGCAAGGTCCACTTGCTGGTGTCTAAACGCTGGTTCAATATTCAGTGTTGGTGAAGAGCTGACCGCACACTTGGCTTTTTTTTTAAGTCTAATAAAGTTTGATAAGTTGCCTTTGTATTCAGTTTACATTGCTTCTATTAAACTGAATCCAGACTTAATCCATTCCATTTGAGGATGACTAGCAACTTGAATTGACACAGAATGTGTTGTATAATGAGCCTATTATGTTACTAGCATTGTGGTGCCATAATAGTAAAGAGCCTGCAGATATATATTACGGTCCACTCATTCACTTTCATCACTTACCTCTGCCACAATTGGTGCTCAGCATATATGCCATCTAATAGTAACAACAAGTGGTAAGCTCTTGTAATAAAGCTCTTGTGTACGAGTTGGAAGTGAGGATAAAGTTGTCATTTTTGAAGTTTGGGTTTGGTTGGACTTGTACTTTCTTCCAACCCCTCCCTAGAGAGGCTCGAGGGGCCAAATGGTCAACTCCTGCTCCTATTTCTTATGTTCTATGTTCTTAGAGTCCAGGGCCAATACTTATCCCTCAACCAACATAACAAAAACAGATTATCTGGTCATTATCACATTGCTGTTTGTGGGAGCTTGCTGTGCGCAAATTGGCTGCCGTGTTTCCCACATTACAACAGTGACTACATTTCAAAAACAGTACTGCATTGGCTGTAAAGCACTTTGAGACGTCCAGTGGTCGTGAAAGGCGCTGTATAAATGCAAGTCTTTCTTTCTTTCAAGAAGCCCTTCACCTCAGCAGTCCAAGGGAGACTAAGAGGGAAAAATTCGGTATCGCCGCATTTGTGGCACGATTATCGGCCGTGCGCAAAGTTCAGCGCCTGGCGCTAATTATCGCCTCCGACGGCAAACTTGGCTTTTATCACCCCTGGAGATGATTGGAGCGCTAAATCAGGCGCTTCACATCTGTCTTAAGGTGCAAAGGCCGAGGAGTGAGGCACTACCTCAGAGCGCTGGCGAAGCTCATGTGATGTCAGTCAGCAATGGAACACAGACACACTGGCGCCGGCCAGTTCTTAAAGGGGAGTTCTGATGAATGGTCATCGACCTGAAACGTTAACTCTGTTTCTCTCTTCACAGATGCTGCTTGACCTGTTGAGTTTCTCCAGCATTTTCTGTTTTTATCTTAAAGGGGAGGGTTGATTTTGCTCTCCATCCACATCCTGCTCATTGCAGCCTTGAATCTCGGCCTGGAGAGACCGGTACATCAAACCTGCTGGAAAGAACAATGGAGAGACCCAGGGAAAGAGCTCAGCGTGCAGCCCCCACAGTCTCTTCTAAATCGATACAAGGAAGGGCAAATCAAAATGAACCTGCAAAGTGCTGCTAAGTACCCAAAACTCCTTTGCACAGCATTGAATCTCTCCAGAAGTCTCTCTCTCTCTCAGAATGCGTGGTGCAAAAATATCAGCGACAAAAAAAGGCAGGAAGCGGTCGCCTTTAAATAGCGCTCCCCCAGTCCCTTTCTGACTGCAAAACGCTCCCCTCAACCTGTCGTTGCTAGCGGCAGGCGGTAAGGCAGGGGGTGCCACTCAATATCCGGTCTGGGGCACTACCGGGGTGTTGCACACTCGACTGACGTCACGATCTGCCGGCACAGGAGATCGTGACGGTAGTGTTTAGTGCCGCCACAAAATGTCTAGTTCATTTCGCGAGCGCGCAAACATCGCTGCGCCCGGGCGCAAGTTGCTTTGCGCCCCATTAGCGCCCTCTTAAGGCACTAATGGGAGGCGCAAACCAACTGAATTTTTCCCCCTAAGAACTCTCACCATGTGGAGAATCTTAGGCAAAACCGTATACTACTACTCTGTACCATAACGCATGCCATGTTGTAACATATAATTTTATCAACTGTCATAATAATTATTTTTAAGGAAATTCAGTATTTCAAAAGCTGAACTCCAGTCATCACTCATATACTGAAATGTTTAACCAGTATTTGTGCAGGTTCTATTACAGGAAGAGTGAGCAATAAAAATCCTTCACTCTGTATTAAATCTCAAAATATGCTTGTAGAGATCCTGTCAGGGCAGCATTTATGCTGTGAGTGTGCAATATAGGTGAAAGGGCCCAACAGATCCCAGTATTTAGGAAGGTATAGGAGAATGAAATGATTTGAAAAGACTTGGTTTGTTCCCTGCAGAGGCTGTTATAGAAAACTTGAGAAGAAAACCTCCTCTGTTCACCAGCCTTTGTAGAAAAATAACAAACGTTGAGCTTCTAACTCACACTTAAAATAAACACTGAGCTTCCGCTCAGCCCCCTTGTCCATCAGGAATTCCTGGGTAACATTTTCTGAGCTGAGATAGCCAATCTTAGCTAGAGCTGTGGTGAGGCCCACTCTTGATTGCTATCTGGTGATTTTATTTTTATTCATTCTCGGGATATGGGCGTCGTTAGCAAGGCCGGTACTTATTGCCCGTCCCTAGTTGCCCTTGAGAAGGTGGTGTTGAGCCGCCATCTTGAACTGCAGCAGTCCGTGTGGTGAAGGTATTCCCACAGTGCTGTTCGGGAGGGAGTTCCAGGATTTTGACCCAGTGACGATGAAGGATCGGCAATATATGTCCAAATCAGGCTGGCGCGTGACTTGGAGGGGAACAATTTATAGGTGGCGGTGTTCCCATGCACTTGCTGCCCTAGTCCTTCGAGGTGGTAGAGGTTGAGGATTTGGGATTTCTGAAGGAAATTGTGTTATTACAGCTTTGAAAAATATAACCTGCTCTTTTTCAAATTGTTTTACAATGCTTTCTGTAAGTGGAGCTAATCTCCCTCCTCCTTATTAATTCTGCCCTCTCCTTGATCTGACAATTAACCCTGAAATTTATCTAAGTTTTTTATTGCATTTTTAGTCTAATTACACCTGCAGAAATCATACTCCAGACCCGATTACAGGACAAAATTGCTGTAGTATTTATGTATGATTTAGTCATGTATAAAGCAACAAAGTTACTTGCTAAGATGCTATCAAGTGCAATGAACATACATCAAAGTTTTATGAAACTGACCGAAAGAGATTGGTTTCTCCTTCTCAGCGATAAAGCACAGTCTCTTGATGAAGATGTGATAAAAGCACCCATCTAATTGTTCTCATGTTCTCTTTGAATAGGGCCAAGCAAAGCTCCAACATCATCCTTTAACTTTGTTCAAAATCAGCATCGCTTCTTGGGCTTCTAGAGATGATTTTCTTTCACAGCAAAAACTTTCAGTTTGTAAAGCACATTTCACGTTATAGGTGGATTTCCTGACAAATCCTGATGAGGTTGATTTGCATGACACTTAGATATTGTTAACTGAACACACGATGGCTCCCTGATGGGAGTAAGCACGTAATTACAGCATAATTGTATTATCATAGAAGCATAGAATAGTACCGCACAGAAGGAGGTCATGCGGCCCATCGAGTCTGCGGCGGCTCTTTCGAAGAGCAATCCAGTTAGTCCCATTCCCTTGCTCTTTCCCCATATCCCTGCAATTTATTTATCCAATTCCCTTTTGAAAGCTACTATTGCTTCGGTATCCACCACCCTATCAGGAAGTGCATTTCAAATCCTAACCATTCGTTGCGTAAAAAAGTTTTTCCTCATGTCATCTCTGGTTCTTTTGCCAATCACCTTAAATCTGTGTCCTCTGGTTATCGACCCTTCAGCCATTGGAAACAGCTTCTCTTTATCTACTCTGCCTGCACCCTTCATGATTTTAAACACCTCTATCAAATCTCCTCTTAGCCGTCTCTGCTCTAAGGAGAACAAGCCCAGCTTCTCCAGTCTCTCCCGTTGTTATTCTTTGATGTAATTTTCTGGAGGGTCTGGAAATAAAAGCATCCTTTGAGTTACCACCAAGTTAAGTGTTTCTTTGGACAAAACAGGGGTGACAAGAACAAAGGATGTGCATTGTTAAAAAGATTGAATATTGGACATCTTTGTTACTTGTGGTCAACCTTATCATATAATTTTTTTAAATCATGTCCGCATTAATTGGAATGGAGTATCGAATGGGGTCGAGTATTTAAAAAAACTCTCTTTTTATTTTGAGACTAATGAACTTGCAAAAAAGGAGCAGTTTTGCAACATATGCACAGATAGATTAAGAATCTGATCGCTTCTGCCCAGCCTAAAGACAAAACATAGGCGGAGTTGATCCAAGTGGTCAAAGAACATCTGAGCCTGAAGCCACTCATTATTGCGGAACGGTTCGAGTTTAACCAGAGGAGGCAAAGGGACGATGACAACATCTCTCTCCGTTTATGGCAGAGCTGGGGCAACTGTCTGAACCATGTGACTTTGGTGGGCTTCTCCATGATGCAACAAGAGACCAGTTTGTCTGCGGTCTGAAGGAAACGTCACTCCAGAGGAAACTGTTAATGGAAGACAGATTCATGTCTGCTAGAACTCTCGAAATAGCACTTGGGATGGAGGCTGCTGGCAGGCTGGCCAGTGAGTTACAGGCCTCGGGGACCAATAACCCCAGAGCGAAGAGTTGCTCAACCATGTTAGAGAGGTGTGGTAAAAATAATCAACATCCAGACCCATGCTTTTATAAGATGGTTATATGCCATAACAGCATAGAATAGCGCCATTCAACTAAATGTAAGTGCTGCTACATCGGCTAGTGGGAGAAGAAAAGAAGGCTCAAAGTCATATTGCAGCATTGTGAGAAATCAACGGAAGAAAAAACAAAAATCCAGTATCCATTGTGTCGATTCCAACGAGGAATTTGAGGCAGAAACCGCATCACAAGGTGAGGCAGGTGAAGAAGAGACGCATTTTCCTGTATGATAATTACATATTGATAACTGAACACTATAGACGGCCTCCTGTTGGGGGTAAGCACATTGTAGAAATTACACTTCTCTTGTATTACTTTGTTATTCCTTGACGGAATCTTCTAAAGGATCTGGAAATAAAACCACCATTGAGTTAGCAGCAATTTGACACCCCCAGCAAAGTTGAAAGTTGCGCCCATACTTTTCTGACTCAGAAACGAGGGTGCTACCACTGAGCCAAGTTGATACTTAAAGTGAACAATTCTGTAGGAAATCGATGGGGACAAGTGAATTTTAATGAAACATACTTCTGTTCTGACCGAGATATTCTGAGGCAATTTCTGTTATTAGTTAAATATTTCGCTTCGATTAAAAAAAATCCGTGATGGAAAAATGTAGGAAGTTCACGTACTGCATTCTCCAAACATTTAAATGATTTAAAACTGAATGTCATTGAATTAGGAGCTAACAATTCTCAAATGAATGTCAGAGCTCTCTAAACTTTTCTTTGAGCTCAATCTGGTCTGTGTGTTTTTCTGTTGATAGAATCCCAATTGGACACGAAATGTTATTGATTGCCCAACAATGAAAATCTAAATTTAGATTAATGCCATCCTGGTGGCCTTTTGTTCAATATGAAAGTTTAAGGTGGTGAAAAAGTCCTTGAAAGGATCAATGCCATCACAAGATGTAAGGTGAAGCATGATTCTATAAAGCAGTAACAACATCCATCAGTTTAGGGAGTGTTAAGAGCTCGGACAGTACTTGGGTGACTAATCTTCCTCGTTCCCTGAATGAAGGAACACAATTTGCTGGGTAGGCTCATGTGCTTCTGGTCCTCAGACGATTAATGTTATCGCTTAATTCAGCACCAAAACAATCCATGTTATTGCTTTATTTATCTGAAGTAAGTGAGGGTGCATTTAAACTGTAGCTACTGGTCAGAGACCAGTTCAGGGTTCGACCAGACAGAGTCTTGTTAACGCTGCCCGGGAGTAACTTGCGTTCAGCTGCTCAGGAGAGGAAGTCGCCGTGTGTGTGTGTGCTCACAAACACGGGCAGATTTCCTCTCCCCAGCAGCTGAATTTGGCACACTTTAAGACGGCATGGGTGGCACTGGCTGCATTCTCCAAACGTTGAAATTAGTCGCAGGTAAGTGTTTAAAAGGGACCACCTGGGCACTCCTTAACACTAGGTTTGACACTGAATGGGATTCGCACTCAGTGCTATGTCAAGCATAAACCGTGTGAGACTCTCTCCTTCAGGGCATCACACTGTGCAATCAGGTTGGGCTCCAACTTGAGGATCTGCACCGCAAAGTGAAAGGCACCTTGCACCAATGCTGAAGTTGTTGTGTAAATGCATTTCAAAAGAGTATGAAAGCTACTTAAATATTGGCCCAGATTTTCCTGCAGTGGTGAGGTCGATAACTAACTTCCTTCATATTTTCCTAAATTTCTAATTAGGATACATCATAAGCGAGCATGGCTACAAATCAGAAGTGGCACGGCCTTCAATTCTGGTCTCTCACACATCCCCTATTTCCATCGGTCCACCATTGGCGGCCGTGCCTTCAGCTGCCTAGGTCCGATGAACTGGAATTTCCTCCCTAAACCTTTCCGCCTCTCTACCTCTCCTCCTTTAAGATGCTCCTTAAAACCTACCTTAAAAACTGCCCTAATATCTCTTATGTGGCTTGGTGTCAAATTTTGTTTGATAACGCTCCTGTGAAGCTCCTTGGGTTGTCTTACTATGTTAAAAGCACCATATTAATGCAAGTTGTTATGAATTTGAGTACAGAGGTTCCACAGATTTGCTGAGCTTGATTTCTAGCCGTAGACCAGCCCAAGTGTAAATAATGCAATGGTTTGTTATATTTGTGCGAGCAATTTTTAATAAATTGCACGGTTACCAGGCCACCAGCGCCATTATTTTTAAGTCTTGAGTGGCAGCGGCATGAAAACTGGGAATGATCAAGCAAAATCATGATCGCCATTGTTGTGGAATGGGGCGTGTTGTGTATGTACCTTTAAGAGAATAACTGGTCTCAGACTGCAGTACCGGCAGTGACCACCCCTGTATAAAAGGCGCTAGTGAGCCTCTGTTGTTTTCAGTTCTCGATTGACTTCCATCAGTAAAGACTTGTTTTGTTCAACTCCTGCTGTCTGTGTCTCAATCATTCACGGACATAATACTGGCGACGAGCAGATACGAACTTACCTACAGTTTGCACCACCTCCTGGGATCCATTCCTACAACGAAGTGAGCAGAGGTCGAGGCCAGAAAAAAAAGTAAGAGGCAGTAGAAACGGGCGTCGGCCGTGGGCATCCGCCCCTGTGTTAGCGGAGTTGAAGATTGCTGGAGAAGCTGTCGAAAGCGGGGCCTGGTTCCTGTCGACGGTGCTTCAGCTAATCGAGCTGGTGGCAGGTAGTACACTGATCCTTCCTGGGCTGCGGCGGTCGCGAACTCGAGCGGGTGGCTTGCAACGGGGCCGAGCAGCGTTGTCGGGAAGAAGAGAGAGAGAGGGTGGAGCACACAGGGCGCGGCCAGGGCTACGAAGCCGGGCTGCATATAGACCCGAGAAGAGGGAGGCAAGAGTCCCACAGGGTTGTTCCACGACGGGAAAATAATAAAAAAAGAAGTATTAAATGCGCAAGAAACCGCGAGGAGCTGCAGGTTGCAGCGCCAGCAACAGCGGGGAAGAAGGCAAAGTGCGGGAGGCGCCATCTTAATCAGCGGGGAAGAAGGCAAAGCGCGGGAGGTGCCATTTTGTTAAATCGGGGAAGAAGGCAAAGCGCGGGAGGCGCCATTTTAGATTTGCAAGATGCCGAAGACTGGCTGTATCACTGCTTTTGATAATACAATAGAGGACTGGACCACGTATGTGGAAAGAGTCGAGGTATATTTCGAGGCAAACGAAATAGCTGATGAGAAAAAGGCATCGGTATTGCTAAACTTAATGGGCGCTAGAACGTACGGCCTATTGCGGGACCTGATTACTCCAGCCAAACCGAAGGCAAAGAGTTTTAACAAAATTGTTGCTGTTCTACAGGAACACCTAAACCCTGCACTGCTGTTGATAGCAGAAAGATTTAAATTCCACAGGAGAACTCAGCATAAAGATGAGAGCAATGCTGAGTACCTTACGGAACTACGCAAGCTATCAAAGCACTGCCAGTTCGGAGAAGGACTGGCAGATACCCTACGGGACAAATTTGTCTGTGGACTCCTGAGTGAAGGAACACAGAAGAAGTTACTATCAGAGAAAGAGCTGACGCTAGATAAGACTTTCAGCGTGGCAGTATCGTATGAAGCAGCAGCCAGGGGAGCTGCAGAAATTCAACAAAAGCCACAGGAATACGGCACCCATGAAATGACACGGGGATTTGCAAAATGTTATCGCTGCGGCAGAAATAACCATGACCAGAAGGACTGCTGGTCCAAAGACAAAATATGCAGGCAATGCGGAAAGATGGGACACATTGCACGAGTTTGCAGGTCTGGGAAGAAGACCAGCGACAACAAAAAGGTTACTAAGGGACCATACAAGAAAGTACAAAAGATGACGGACAGTAGTTCCGAAGACCAGATGAGCGATAGTGAATCCGGGAACAGGAGACTAAGCTGTCTCAAACTTCACAATGTAATCGCAAAAGAGGATCACCGAACCATTTGGGTCACCCTCACGATAGCAGGGTCCCAAGTTAAAATGGAATTGGATACAGGATCAGCGCTAACCGTCATGAATCGACGAGACTACGAGCGGCTATTCTCACACATACCCTTGAGAGAGACATCCATCGTCTTGACGACGTATACGGGGCAAAAAGTATACCCCAGAGGAAAAATAAGGGTGCCTGTCGAATACAACAGCAAGAAAATACGGAAATTGTATCTCTACATACTGCCAAATGGTGGACCACCGTTATTGGGACGTGAATGGATCAGGAAGATAAACTTAGATTGGCACTCCATTCATGCAATGACGGTGGACGGTAAAAAAGATGAAGACGTCACTCCTGGACGATTGTCAACAATCTTAGCTAACGCCAAAGAGGTATTTCAACAAGAACTGGGCACGCTTAAAGGCGTAACCGCCTCGATAAAAATAGAAGAGAATGCAGTTCCCAAGTTTTTCAAAGCAAGACCGGTACCATATGCAATTCGCCCAGCCGTCGAGGCAGAGCTGGAGAAGGCAGGCGTGTTGTCTAAGGTCGACTGGAGCGAGTGGGCGACACCCATCGTTCCTGTCATGAAGAAAACGTTAAGCAATAAGTCCGGGGAGCCAAGGAAGATTCGCATCTGTGGGGATTTCAAGGTGACGGTGAACCCAATCCTTCACACAGTACAATATCCTCTTCCAAGGATAGAAGACATCTTCGCCTCACTGTCTGGAGGGAAGCGTTTTACAAAAATTGACCTAGCACAAGCATATTTGCAGATGGAGGTTGAAGAGTCCTCTAGGAAGTATCTCACGATAAACACTCACAAAGGTCTTTACCAGTATCATCGATTGGTATTTGGAGTAGCATCGGCTCCGGCGATATGGCAAAGAGCGATGGAACAAGTCCTGCAAGGGATTCCGGGGACTCAGTGTTACTTGGACGACATCCTTGTGACAGGTGAAGATGACAGTGAACACCTTAACAACCTAGAACAGGTGCTCACTAGACTACGGGAACATGGGCTATGAGCCAACCGCCCCAAGTGCGAGTTTTTTAAGAAACAGATATCGTATTGTGGCCACGTGATTGATGAAGAGGGGTTACATAAGTCCCCTGACAAAATTGAAGCGGTTGTTAAGGCCCCAGCACCTGAAAATGTGTCGCAACTGAGGTCATTCCTCGCATTGGTGAATTACTACCATAAGTTTTTGCCGAATTTGTCGACAATTCTGCACCCACTGAATGCCCTGCTGCGAACCGGGGTAGCATGGAAATGGAGCGATGATTGTAAGCGGGCCTTTCAGAAGAGTAAGGACTTAATCACTTCAAGGGAAGTATTGGCTCACTACAACCCAGCACTGCCGATCAAACTGGCGTGTGATGCGTCTCCCTACGGCATTGGGGCGGTACTGTCACATAAATTCCTTGATGGTTTAGAGAGGCCGATAGCTTTTGCTCACGCTCGTTAACTTCTGCCGAGCGTAACTACGCCCAGATTGACAGAGAGGCCCTCAGCCTAGTGTGGGGGGTGAAGAAGTTCAATCACTACCTGCACGGTCAAAAATTTACTCTACTAACCGATCATCAACCTCTTGTCTCCATTTTCAACCCTCAGAAGGGCGTACCGATAATGACAGCACAACGGCTGCAGAGGTGGTCCCTTTTCCTAGGGGCACACCAATATGACATAGAGTACAAAGGAACTAAACAGCATGGGAATGCTGATGGGTTGTCATGCCTACCATTGCCGAAGGTGGAAGAAGAAGATTTTGCAGTGGATCCAATGGAGTTATTCCACTCGACCATAGTCGAATGTCTCCCTGTGACGAATGCAAACATAGAAAAGGAAACACGGAATGACCCGACACTATCTCGGGTCTATGATTTAACGGTGAAGGGATGGCCAGCACATGGCGAACCACTGCTGCCAGCATTCTCGCCGAGAAGAGAACAGCTGCCAGTGTGCAGAGGAACCTTGATGTGTGGATCCAGAGTAGTAATTCCACCTAAGTTGACGGATAGAGTGCTCAATGAGCTTCATGAGGATCATCTGGGTGGGGTAAAAATGAAGAACTTAGCCAGAGCGTTTGTGTGGTGGCCGGGAATCGATAGAGAAATCGAAGAGCTGACCAAGAGCTGTGCAGGATGCCAGAAGGTCCAAAACGCCCCACCACAAGCTCCTCTGCATCCATGGGAGTGGCCCTCATCTCCATGGCAAAGGGTGCACATTGATTTTGCTGGTCCCTTCATGGACTCGATGTTTTTAATTGCGGTGGATGCACATTCAAAGTGGCCAGAGGTAATAAAAATGTCCTCAACCACCATGGAAAAAACTATCACAGTTTTACGAACCATATTCGCCAGGAATGGGCTGCCTGAACAGATTTGCTCTGACAATGGACCACAGTTTGTGTCTGAAGAGTTCCGGAGGTTCTTAAAGAACAATGGTGTTAAGCATTACACATCTGCCCCATATCATCCAGCCACTAATGGATTGGCCGAGAGGTTTGTCCAAACATTCAAGAAAGCTATCAAGGCAATGTGTAATGAAGATATACCCCTACAACACAAGGTGGACAACTTCTTGTTTGCCTACCGGAATGCGACACATGCGGTTACCAACCAAACTCCAGCCATGATGTTCTTCAATCGAAGACTACGATGCCGCTTGGATTTGGTTAAGCCAAACGTCCGAAGAGATGTGGAGAACAGGCAGTTTCAGAATATGAATGAAAGGCCGACCAGGAGTTTTAAGATAGGTCAACCAGTTTTGGCCCGGGACTACCGCACTGAGAAATGGCAGCCAGGAACGATTTGTACACGGCAAGGACCTTTCATGTATACCGTGGACATTGGAGAGAGCATTGTAAGACGCCATGCTGACCAGATTCTAGAGTCACTGGAAAACGTCAACTCCACACCACGATCTGATACACCTGGCAATGAAATCGATGTACCAATTGCAGCTACCGCAGAACCGGTGATATTGGAAGCAAATGAACCAAACAACGACATTGATCCCGACTCAACATTGCCAGAAGAACCTGATACCCCAAAGAGGCGTTATCCAGACAGAATCAGGAAGCCTCCTCAAAGACTGAACTTATAATTGCTTAAACTTAACCAATGTATCTAGCAACCGTAATTGTGATTGTAATTCGTTATCATTTAGTTGTTAAATGAATGTTATGTACTGTTTATCTAAAAGGGGAGGAATTGTTGTGTATGTACCTTTAAGAGAATAACTGGTCTCAGACTGCAGTACCGGCAGTGACCACCCCTGTATAAAAGGCGCTAGTGAGCCTCTGTTGTTTTCAGTTCTCGATTGACTTCCATCAGTAAAGACTTGTTTTGTTCAACTCCTGCTGTCCGTGTCTCAATCATTCACGGACATAATAGGGCGGAGCTGTGAAAATGGCCTCCCGCCGGCACTCAGCTAAGTCGCGAGAGGTGGGGGGGAGGGGGGATGTGGTGGAAAGGGGGGTGCCGGTGCAAAAGAGGCCCAGATTTCCCTTGTGGGGCATGGAGGAACACTCCTGCTCCTCTTGGCCCATAAAGCTAAGTTTGAAACTGGCCTATATGGACCTCTGCTTCTTCCCTGACAGCTTTTACTGAGCGGGCATCCTGGTCAGTACACCATCAAAATGTCGTAGGATCCTGATTAGCGTGTATTATGTCATAGGACCCCGATTAGCATGTATTATGTCTTAGGGCCCTGATTAGCGTGTATTATATCATAGGACCCCAAGTGGCGTGTATTATATCATAGGACCCTGATTAGTGTGTATTATGTCATAGGACCCCGATTAAGGTGTATTATGTCTTAGGGCCCTGATTAACGTGTATTATGTCATAGGGCCCCGAGTAGCATGTATTATATCATAGGACCCTGATTAGCGCGTATTATGTCATAGGACCCCGATTAACGTGTATTATGTCATAGGACCCCGATTAACGTGTATTCAGGAGGCTTCCTCCTGAGTTAGGTGAGTGCCTCAGCTGTCATTAAAAACAGCAAGGGCAGGAATCCACTGTTCTGCCCGGTTTCCATGCAGCAAAGTGAATTAAAATTCCCCCTGTTGTGTCAGTATGAAATAAGGTTCCCACAATCAAAGAAATCAGTCCTAGAGCTTTAACATGAAATCGGCAAAACTTCCAAATTCTGTGAATGCAGAGGTATAAATTTGAAGGTAAAAGCTGCAGTGAGAAGTGATGATCAGTAAATCCCTGACTACAAAAAAAAACCCAAAGCAGAATAAAAGTTATGAGCAAGGCTCTAAAGATGAATAAGACACCTCAGGACAAAAGCAAGCCATCAGCATACAGATTAACAGCTCAACCTATCATCAATCAAGGCTTTTAATTGAGACCAAGCTACAGGACTACAGTTACACAATGGAAACTGGTAAAAGCTTCTTGCCAGCAGCTTATTTTGAGTCAGCTGTCGTTGAAGCAGGTACAAGAGAACAATTTGTAATGTGCCAAAGTAATGAAGCTCTAAACAGGCTTGAGGACCAAAGAAGGTCTTTTTTATATTGTGTGTATATGTAATGAAATTGCCAGTACAATTCAATATTCTTTATGTGTCATCAAGATGGACTCATATCAAGGTTGTAAAGATTCCACTGGTGATTATGTGGTAGCCACATTGGAAATACATTTGTGAAGACTTCATCAGTTTGCTTTTTTTGATGAAATTGTAAATCTATTAAAATGTCTGCATTATTTCTCGAGAAATACCAGAGAAGAAATCTTTACCAGGACATATTTTAAAACTTGCTACAGCTAGGACCAGTGGAGTTCATATCCTCCACACGCTAATGATTAACATAGAAACATAGAAACATAGAAGATAGGAGCAGGAGTAGGCCATTCGGCCCCTCGAGCCTGCTCCACCATTCAATGCGATCATGGCTGATCATCCAAATTCAGTACCCGGTCCCTGCTTTCTCCCCATACCCCTTGATCCCTTTAGCTTTATGAAATATATCCAACTCTTTCTTGAATATATTTAATGAACTGGCCTCCACCACCTTCTGTGGTAGAGAGTTCCACAGGTTCACCACTCTCTGGGTGAAGAAATTTCTCCTCATTTCTGTCCTAAATGGCTTACCCCTTATCCTTAGACTGTGTCCCCTGGTTCTGGACTCCCCGACCATCGGGAACATCCTTCCTGCATCTAGTCTGTCCAGCCCTGTCAGAATTTTACAAGTTTCAATGAAATCACCTCTCATTCTTCTAAACTCCAGTGAGTACAAGCCCAATCGACCCAATCTCTCCTCATACGTCATTCCTGCCATCCCAGGTATCAGCCTGGTGAATCTTCGCTGAACTCCTTCCATGGCAAGAACATCCTTCCTCAAATAAGGCGACCAAAACTGCACACAATACTCGAGATGTGGTCTCACCAAGGCCCTGTACAACTGCAGCAAGACATCCTTGTCCCTGTACTCAAACACTCTTGCTACGAAGGCCAACATACCATTTGCCTTCTTAACCACCTGCTGCACCTGCATGTTTACCTTCAGCGACTGGTGCACAAGGACACCCAGGTCTCGTTGCACTTCCCCTTCTCCCAATCTATTGCCATTTAGATAATAATCTGCCTTCCTGTTTTTGCCACCAAAGTGGACAACCTCACATTTATCCACGTTATATTGCATCTGCCATGTTTCTGCCCAATCACCCAACATGTCCAAATCATCCTGGAGTTTCTCGACATCCTCCTCACAGCACACACGCCCACCCAGCTTTGTGTCGTCTGCAAATTTGGAGATATTACATCTAGTTCCCTTGTCTAGATCATTAATATATATTGTGAATAGCTGGGGTCCTAGGACCGATCCCTGCGGTACCCCACTAGTCACTGCCTGCCACTCGGAAAAGGACCCGTTTATTCCAACTCTTTGCTTTCTGTCTGCCAACCAGTTCTCTATCCAAGTCAATACCTTGCCCCCAATCCCATGTGCCTTAACTTTACATGCTAATCTCTTATGCGGGACCTTATTGAAGGCCTTCTGAAAGTCCAGATAAACCACATCCACTGGTTCTCCCTTATCTATTTTACCAGTTACATCCTCAAAAAATTCCAGTAGATTAGTCAAGCACGATTTACCTTTTGTGAATCCATGTTGACTTTGTCCGATCCTGTCACTGTTTTCCAAGTGCCCTGCTATTACATCTTTTATAATGGACTCTAGCATTTTCCCCACTACCGATGTCTGTAATTCCCCATTTTCTCTCTACCACCTTTTCTGAATAGTGGGGTAACATTAGCTAACCTCCAATCCATGGGTACTGTTCCAGATTCCATCGAATGTTGGAAGATGATTAGCAATGCATCTACTATTTCTAGGGCCACTTCCTTAAGTACCCTAGGATGTAGATTATCAGGCCCTGGGGATTTATCGGCCTTCAATCCCATCAATTTCCCTAACACCATTTCCCTACAAAGACTGATTTCTTTCAGTTCCTCCCTTTCATCAGACCCTATGTTCCCCGGGATCTCTGGGAGGTTATTTGTGTCCTCTTTTGTGAAGACAGAACCAAAATATGTATTTAGTTGGTCTGCCATTTCTTTGTTCCCTATTATAAATTCCACTGATTCTGACTGCAAGGGACCTATGCTTGACTTCACCAATCTTTTTCTCTTCACATATCTATAAAAGTTTTTATAGTCAGTTTTTATGTTCCCTGCAAGCTTACTCTCATATTCTATTTTCCCCTTCTTAATTAATCCCTTTGTCCTCCTTTGTTGAATCCTAAATTGCTCCCAATCCTCGGGATTATTGCTTTTTCTGGCCAAATTATATGTCCTCCCCTTGGATCTTATGCTATCCCTAATTTCCCTTGTTAGCCACGGTTGAGTCACCATTTTTGTTTTATTTTTGTGCCAAACTGGGATGAACAAATTCTGTAGTTCATCCATGTGGTCTTCGAATGTTTGCCATTGCCTATCCACCATCAACCCTTTGAGTGACATTCCCCAATCCATACTACCCAACTCACGCCTCAGACCATCGTAATTTCCTTTATTTAAATTTAGGACCCTAGTCTCTGAGTCAACTACTTCATTCTCCATCTTAATGAAGAATTCGATCATATTATGATCGCTCCAACCCAAGAGGCCTCGTACAACAAGATTGCTAATTAATCCTTTCTCACTACATAATACCCAGTCTAAGATGGCCTGATCTCTGGTTGGTTCCTCGACATATTGGTCCAGGAAACCATCCCGTAAACACTCCAGGAATTCCTCCTCCACAGTATTGTTACTAATTTGGTTAGCCCAATCTATATGTAGATTAAAGTCACCCATGATGACTCTGTGCCCTTATTGCACGCTTCTTTAATTTCCCTTTTAATGCCATCCCCAACCTCTGCCTTGCTGTTTGGAGGTCTATATACCACTCCCACTAACATTTTCTGCCCCTTGGTATTTCTCAATTCTACCCATACAGATTCCACATCATCAGAGCTAATATCCTTCCTTAAAATTGTGTTAATCCCTTCTTTAACCAGTAATGCTACCCCACCTCCCTTTCCTTTTTGCCTATCTTTCCTGAATATCAAATACACCTGGATGTTGAGTTCCCAGCCTTGGCCATCCTTGAGCCACGTTTCCGTAATCCCAACCAAATCATACTCGTTTACCTCTATTTGCGCAGCCAATTCATCCACCTTCTTACGAATGCTCTTCGCATTAAGACACAAAGCCTTCAGGCTTATTTTTTTAATGCTCTCAGACCTATTAGAATTATTATTTACTGTAGCCATGTTTGATTTGTACCATTGATTTCTCTGACTGCCACTTTTGTTTTTCTCCTTCCTTTCTTTTGCTTTTATCCTTGTTTCCCTTTCCTCTGTCCCCCTGCTCAGATTCCCAACCCCCTGCTATCTTAGTTTAAACCCTCCCCCAGAGCACTAGCAAACACCCCCCCTAGGACATCAGCCCCGGCCCTGCCCAGGTGCAAACCGTCCGGTTTAA
The DNA here is from genome assembly GCF_052327205.1 of Somniosus microcephalus. Lineage (NCBI taxonomy): Eukaryota > Metazoa > Chordata > Chondrichthyes > Squaliformes > Somniosidae > Somniosus > Somniosus microcephalus. The sequence goes on along the minus strand of NC_140999.1, from coordinate 122,345,099 downwards.
ACTGGTTCCACCTCCCCCAGAACCGGTTCCAATGTCCCAGGAACTTGAATCCCTCCCCCTGGCACCATTCCTCTAGCCACGTATTCATCTGAAATATCCTTCTATTTCTACTCTGACTAGCACGTGGCACTGGTAGCAATCCTGAGATTACTACCTTTGAGGTCCTATTTTTGAATTTACCTCCTAACTCCCTATATTCAGCTTTTAGGACCTCATCCCGGTTTTTACCTATATTGTTGGTACCTATATGCACCACGACAACTGGCTGTTCACCCTCCCCTTCCAAAATGTTCTGCAGCCGCTCTGAGACATCCTTGACGCTTGCACCAGGGAGGCAACACACCATCCTGGAGTCTCATTTGCGGCCGCAGAAACGCCTATCTATTCCCCTCACAATAGAATCCCCTATTACTATAGCTCTACCCCTCTTTTTCCTCCCATCCTGTGCAGCAGAGCCACCCCTGTTGCCAGGAAGTTGGCTGCTGCTGCCTTCCTCTGATAAGCCATCCCCCCCCAACAGTACTCAAAGTGGTGAATCTGTTTGAGAGGGGGATGTCCACAGGGGACCCCTGCACTACCTTCCTGCGCCTAGTACTCTGCCTGTTGGTCACCTGTTCCCTTTTTGTCTGTCCAACCTCTACCTGTGGTGTGTCCAACTCGCTTAACGTGCTATTCACGATGTCCTCAGCATCGTGAACGCTCCAGTATGCATCCAATCGCAGCTCCAGCGCCGCAATGCGGTCTGTCAGTAGCTGCAGCTGGATACACTTCCTGCACACGTAGTTGTCAGGGACACAGGAAGTGTCCCTGAGTGCCCACATAGAGCAGGAGGAGCATGCCATGTGGCCGGGCTGTCCTGCCATGACTTACCCTTTAATTAATTGAAATTAAATTAAATCAAATCAATCTCACCAATTACACTACAATTAAATGGCTTACCAACAGTCCCCGTTACACCAGAGAGACCTTAGTAACTATAAACCACAGAATTAAAATTTAAAAAGAGAGAAATACTCACCAACCCCTCACTTACCTGCTTTCTGGCGATGTCACACTTTGATTACTTTTTGCTTCTCTTCCTTCCTCTGAGCCCGGAGACTGGTATGCCTACCTGGTCTCGGAGCTGCTTTTCACTGCTGCCACCTCGGTCACCTCGTCCCTCGCAGGTCTGCCCGCCTGCCGCCGCTGCTCTGAGGCCTACCTGGTCTCGGAGCTGCTTTTCACTGCCGCCACCTCGGTCACCTCATCCCTCGCAGGTCCGCCCGCCTGCTGCCGCTGCTCTGAGGCCTACCTGGTCTCGGAGCTGCTTTTCACTGCCGCTGCCTCGGTTGCCTCATCCCTCGCAGGTCCGCCCACCTGCCGCCGCTGCTCTATTAGAACTATTTATTCTATAAAGATAATATTCAGGCATATTTTTACCATCCCTGGGGAGGCAGGTTTGGAAGTGGGACTGCTGGGAAAATGGCAGAATCTGGGGGCGGGTACCCATCCCGCCCCCAACCCACCTCCATACCATCTTCCCAGGAGGCGGGTAGCCATCTCCTGGAGGCAGGAAGGGGATTACAGCCACTTAACTGCCTGTTAAGACTGTGGATTCACAGAATTAGCCATTCGTAGCAATATAAACTGGAAAATCTAATCATACATAGATCGGAGTTCTGTAACTCAAATCATTTCTGAGCTAATGGGCTCGATTTTGCTGGGCCCGAGGAAGTGAGATTGGAGGCGTGTGAGGTGTTAAAATCACAAAAACTGGCAGGCGGGCCCGATCCTACCTCCATCCTGCCTCCAAGCAATTTTCCCACATGCACGTTTTCTGACCCTGTCTCCATCCCGCCTCCAAGAGGCGGGATAGGCCTTTAAGGCCCTTAACAACCAGTTAAGTGCCTCTATAATCCCATTTTGAGAGGCCTTTCTGATTTTAACACTTTTCCCACGCGCTAAGCGCCTACTCTGAAACACACCAGTGAAACCTGGCAGCAGCACAAGTGGATTGCTTACGAATGTAGTGTATGTGCTTTAAGTCAGAACTACTTTTTACAGCTCCTGTATACTGTAGTACCGGCAGTAACCACACCTAAGCTGTGCGCATGCCTCTGTACCCCAGTCTAGAAATTACCCTCCTCCAGTAAAGACCTGTTATTTGTTTATGTACAGCATCCGTGTAATTATTTATCCACTGAACCACCGATCTAACAGTGGCGACGAGTGTTGATGCGAATCTACCTGCAACATAAAATTTTTTTTAAAATAGTCGAGTCCAGGAACACGGGCGTTGACCGCGAGCAACCGCCTAGCAGTCAGGCAGAGATCCAACTTCGCTGGGGAGGCTGTGGAGAGCCGGGCTTGGTTCCCCAGCCACAATGAACAGTAAGAGACCGACGACAGGTCCAAAGTAGACCCTTCCCGAGCAGCGGCGGCTGGAGCCGACGGACGGCAGAGAGAGAGAGCCGGGCAGCGTCGACGGGGTAAGAAAGAGGGTGAAGAGAGCAGGGCGCAGCCGGGGGTTGATCACCAAGCGGCGTTGAAGAAAAATACTGCAAACCGGAGAGAGAGAGGGTAAGAAACAGCCGGGTTCTAGACTGAGCGGCGTCGACAAATATCAAGAGAAGAACACGCAGAGCACAGCCAGGGATCACGGGCTGATCAGGGTCCGCGGGGCGAAGCAAGGGGATACGCCATTGAGCCGCGGAGAAGCAGGGAGAGCGCGGGAGGCGCCATTGAGCCGCGGAGAAGAAGGCAGAGCGCGGGAGACGCCATTTTGCGAAGCCGCAGCAGAGAAGACGGGCGAGCGCGGGAAGGAAGAAAAGCGCGGGAGACGCCATTTTGTGCCAGCGGAGAAGAAGGGGAAGCGCGGGAGGCGCCAGTGGGGATAGTTAACGGACAACCAAGGATGCCGAAGAGTGGCAGTATCTCTACGTTCGACAATGAAGTCGAAGATTGGGCGACATATGTGGAATGTATTGAGGTGTACTGCAGGGCGAATGAAGTGCCAGATGCTAATAAAGCACTGGTTCTGTTAAATTCCATGGGTGCAAAAACTTATGGGTTACTGTGAAATCTAATAATCCCAGAGAAGCCGGTAAACAAGAATTTTGAAAGCAGAGTAGAAATCCTACTGGACCACTTAAACCCCACACCGCTGCTGATAGCAGAACGATTTAAGTTCCATAAAAGGAACCAACACAAAGACGAAAGCAATGCTGAGTACGTAACGGAACTGCGCAAGCTATCGAAATACTGCCAGTTTGGAGCGGGACTAGCAGACACGTTAAGGGACAAGTTTGTGTGTGGGCTACAAAGTGAAGGAACCCAGAAATGGCTTCTATCAGAAAAGGACCTTACGCTGGACAAAGCTTTCAATATGGCAGTATCACACGAAGCAGCCGCAAGGGGCGCTGCAGAGATACAACGGAGACTGCAAGAATACGGCACCAACGAAATGACCTATGGAACAGGGAAGTGCTATCGCTGCGGCAGAACAACACATGACCAGAAAGATTGTTGGTTCAAGGACCAAGTGTGCAGACAGTGTGGGAAAGCAGGACACATAGCAAGAGTCTGCAGGTCTGGGAAGAAAACCAACAGTAAGAAATCTCCACAGGAGAAGTACAAAAAGTACACCAGGTGATGGACAGTGGTTCAGATGAACAGAAAAGTGACACAGACTCCGGAAGCAAGGAGCTGGGTTGTCTGAAACTACATAATGTAACCGAAATGGAGGATCACCAGACTATCTGGGTTACACTCAAGATAGATGGAGTCCAAGTGGAAATGGAATTGGACACAGGGTCAGCTCTAACAGTCATAAATCAAAGAGACTACAAGCGGCTATTTTCACACATACCCTTGAAAGCTACAGAGATTGTCTTGAAGATGTATACGGGGCAAAAAGTCTACCCCAAAGGAAAAATAAGGGTGAAAGTGACATATAAAGGTCAGGAAATACCTAAAATGGATATATATGTATTGCCAAATGGAGGACCACCACTGCTAGGACGTGAATGGATCCGGAAGATACATTTAGATTGGCATTCCATACAGGCACTGAAGGTGGAGGCCAAAAAGGATGGCGACGTCACACCTGGACGACTGTCAAAAATGCTAACTGACGCAAAAGAAGTGTTCCAGGAGGGACTAGGAACACTAAAAGGAATAACAGCAACAATTAAAATAGAGGATAATGCAAGCCCAAAGTTTCTGAAGGCCAGACCAGTGCCTTATGTGATCAGACCAGCGGTTGAAGCAGAGCTGGAAGGGTTGGAACGTTCAGGAGTACTGTCCAAAGTGGACTGGAGCGAGTGGGCTACACCCATTGTTCCTGTAATGAAGAGGTCGTTGAGTAATACGCCTGGGGAACCAAAGAAGGTCCGCATCTGTGGGGATTTTAAGGTGACAGTGAACGCAGTCCTTCACACGGTGCAATATCCGCTTCCACGAATTGAGGATATTTTCGCCTCGCTATCTGGTGGTAAACGCTTCACCAAAATTGATCTAGCCCAGGCGTACTTGCAAATGGAGGTAGAAGAAGCTTCGAAACATTACCTTACGATCAACACCCATAAAGGTCTCTATCAATACAACCGGCTGGTGTTTGGAGTAGCCTCGGCTCCGGCTATCTGGCAAAGGGCGATGGATCAGGTCCTGCAAAGGATTCCAGGGACCCAGTGTTATTTGGACGACATCTTGGTCACGGGCAAAAATGACGGTGATCACCTCGCTAACTTGGAGAAGGTGTTCGCCAGATTAAAGGAATATGGGCTACGAGCTAATCGCCACAAGTGCAAGTTTTTCCAGTAACAGATCTCGTATTGCGGCCACGTCATCGATGAAGAGGGGTTACATAAGTCCCCTGACAAGATTGAGGCAGTAGTCAAGGCTCCAGCACCGGAAAATGTGTCACAACTGAGGTCGTTCCTCGGGCTGGTAAACTATTACCACAAGTCCTTACCAAATTTGTCTACGGTATTACACCCGCTGAACACACTGCAAACAGGGGTACCGTGGAAGTGGGATGACGAACATAGACGAGCTTTCCAGAAGTGTAAAGAATTGATCACATCAAAAGAGTTGTTGGCCCATTTCAACCCAGCACTACCAATTCGTTTGGCATGTGATGCATCACCCTACGGCATTGGAGCTGTGCTGTCGCACAAATTCCCAGACGGGTTGGAGAGGCCAGTAGCCTCTGCGTTTCGGTCACTAACCTCAGCCGAGCGCAACTACGCCCAGATTGACAGGGAGGCCCTCAGCCTAGTATGGGGAGGAAAAAATTCAACCATTATCTGCATGGGCAGAAGTTCACCTTGCTGACTGACCACCAACCACTTGTCTCCATCTTTAATCCTAAGAAGGGCGTGCCAGTAATGACTGCACAGCGGTTACAAAGATGGTCCCTGTTTCTAGGGGCGAATCAATATGAAATAGAATATAAAGGCACGAAACAGCATGGGAACGCTGATGGGCTATCGCGCCTGCCACTGCCTACGGTGGAGGAAGCACCAGCAGTGGACCCTATCGAGATATTTTATTCGTCGATAATTGAACGATTGCCAGTAACAAACGCGGATATAGAGAAGGAGACCCGCAATGATCCGACGCTGTCACGGGTATATGAATTGATGGTGAGGGGATGGCCAACACATGGCGACTCACTGTTGCCAGCATTCTCATCCAGAAGAGAACAGCTGTCAGTATGCCAGGGGACAGTGATGTGTGGATCCAGAGTGGTGATTCCACCCAAGTTAAGGGAGAGAGTGCTAAAGGAGCTACATGAAGGTCATCTGGGGGGAGTGAAAATGAAAAGCCTTGCTAAGGCTTATGTGTGGTGGCCGGGAATCGATCAACAAATCGAAGACCTAACTAAGAGCTGCTTAGGATGCCAGAAGGTCCAAAATGCACCACCACATGCCCCTCTACACCCATGGGAGTGGCCCTCCTCTCCATGGCAACGGGTGCATATTGATTTTGCTGGTCTATTCATGGACTCAATGTTCTTAATAGCAGTGGATGCTCATTCAAAGTGGCCTGAGGTGATAAAGATGTCTTCAACCACTACAGAGAAAATGATTGCAGTCCTACGGACCATAATTGCCAGAAACAGTTTGCCAGAGCAGATCTGCTCTGATAATGGACCACAGTTTGTGTCCGACGAGTTCCAAAAATTCATGAAAAGGAATGGGGTAAGGCATTACACATCCGCCCCGTATCATCCAGCCACCAATGGATTGGCTGAGAGGTTCGTACAAACCTTTAAGAAGGCGATAAAGGCCATGTGCGACGAGGAAATTTCACTACAGCATAAGATGGACAATTTCTTATTAGCCTACCGAAACGCGACACATGCAGTTACCAACCAGACCCCGGCCATGATGTTCTTTAACCAAAGGTTCAGATCTCGTCTGGACTTGCTCAGACCAAATGTGCGAAGAAATGTTGAGGACAAACAATTCCAGCACATCAACGAGAAGCCGACAAGGAGCTTCAATGTAGGGCAACCAGTCTTGGCCCGTGACTATCGAACAGAGAAGTGGCAACCCGGAACGATATGTACAAGGCAGGGGCCATTAATGTACACAGTGGATGTCGGGGAGAACATTGTGAGACGCCACGTCGATCAGATCTTAGCGTCACAGGAAGGCGTCAACCCCATGTCTCGAGTACCTGGGGATGAACCCGACATACCGGTAGCATCTACTTCAGACCCAATAGCAGTGGAACCCGATGAACTGCCCGATGAAAAGGGGTCAGAATCGCCTCTGCACCAAGAACAAGAACCTCCGAAAAGGCGCTATCCCGAAAGGGTCAGGAAGCCGCCCCAAAGACTGAATCTATAAATGGACTTTTGTTATTGAATGTGCATGTAAAAATGTCATTGTTATTTGAATATTAAGGGGGTATTATTAATCTAAAAAGGGAGGAATTGTAGTGTATGTGCTTTACGTCAGAAATACTTTTTACAGCTCCTGTATACTGTAGTACCGGCAGTAACCACACCGGTATATAAGCTGTGCGCATGCCTCTGTACCCCAGTCTAGAAATTACCCTCCTCCAGTAAAGACCTGTTATTTGTTTATGTACAGCATCCGTGTAATTATTTATCCACAACCACGGATCTAACAACTAACAGCTGCAGCTCCACCATTAAAAAAGAGTTTTGAGCAATCTTCATTTGCAGGTAGCAGAACTTTGTTGTCTCAGGTCTGGAGGAACTTTTAACAGGCCTACTCATTGTTCTGGAAGTTTGGAGCCTGACACCCATCTCCAGTGTGACCTCCTGGGAAACCCCTCTCCCCACCTTGACTGAGCGCTTCCTCAACTGAGGCATATACCAGAAGCATGGGAACCATTTATTTCCTTTCCTCCTGGACATCAGATTCAGACGAAGACCAGCCGTGGCAGCAGCAGAACCATGAACAACAGCACCACCAACAGTAGCAGCATCAACAGGAGCGCCAAGCTGCTGCTCACCCACCTGAAGCTGCACAGGCCAGAAGGCACCAGCGCGCGACCGCATTGCTGCCTGGGATGCAAGGGAGGCACTTGGCCAGATTTGCTTAGCCTGCACAAGCAAACACTTTTGCCTCGCAGCTTCTTATCAGATAGTTAACAGGCAGTTAAGAGGATTATCCCCATTTTTCCACCAGAGGCGCGGGCTTCCCGATGCCGGGAAACCCCGCCAGGGTCACCGAGGAAGCAGTGGGCCTGTGGGGGTTGGAGGGGTCCAAAAGTGCACTGCAGAGGTAAGTGATAGGTGCAAGTGTGGAAAGGTAAGTTTGTGAGGTGAGTGAAAAGTGATAGAAAATGTTTACTAACCTTTGTTTCTTCCTGCAGGCTTCAACAGTTGGGGAACCGGAGACTCTCGCATCTCACCAGCAGAGATGACTGATTTCTGCTCACAAAAGAAGTTTGATGAGTCTTGAATGCAAGAACTCATCAAACAACATAGAATGTCAGTGTTTGGCAGCTTCACAGAGCTGTCAAACGATGACAATTCATCTGTCAAAAATTTTTGACAGATGAAACGTCATACGCTGACGTTCTCTGTAATTGACTTCCCCTTAATTGGCCTGCTAAGCCCGCTGGGTGGGCTTAACAAGGTCAATCAAGGGAAAATAGCCTGGGTTGGCCACAAGTCGATGGAGGCGGGACTAAAACCCGACACGCAGCAGTCCCGCCTCCAACGCGCCCCCATTGAAAAAATCACCCCCACAGATACCAGTGGGGGTGGTGGAACAGAAAACCATGGCATGTTTTAAAAAGGACTCGGTTAAATCCTATTAGGAAAAGGGATATACGGCTCATGATTCTAGAAACAGGGTAAGGAAACTGATGGAAGGTTTGGAAGGGTAGGTTCGTTGCACCAATGGTCTTCTCGTGCCTAAAACATTACTTTGTTACTATGCAACAAAAGCTGGTGTTGTGTTTCTAATATCTGGGGAATATACATGCAGACTGGTGAGAACAAACTCACTTCAGTGACTTCAATGGGTTGGTTGAGTGGGATGACAACATGGCCAGCTCTGCCTGCAGTGCCAAGCCTGGATTCTGTTTTAGTTGCTCTTGGAAGTGGCCCTGCCTCGGGAAGAGCAAGCGGAAACCACCTCCTTTTCTGGAGATTTACGTGTGAGCAGCAAGCAGAACAAACCTATTTACTGCCAATTAACTGGAAACAATCTTCAGAGGTAGCAGCTCCAACTTGTTTACTTGACTATGCTGCCATCAATGTTGAAGCAACCATCGTCATATGGGGAAACAGCAGGTGTGTAGGATTAATTGGATAACTTTCAAAGAGCCAGTATAGGCACGATGAGCCGAATGGCCTCCTTCTGCGCTGTATCATTTTATGATTCTATGCTCACTATTGAGGTTGGTGGGCAAGGTAAAGTAAGCACACCATCATTAGCACTCAATCCATCTTCTGCTCCACTTGAACCATACCACAAAAAATGTACCATTAAACCCAACTTTTTAAATTGATTCAGCAAATGAAAGAAAGAAGGGGAGATTTGGTAAAGCTGCTCAAAACGATGAGGGGTTTTGATAGAGCAGATAGAGGAAAAACTGTTCCACTGGCTGGAGGGTTGGTAACCAGAGGACACAGATTTAGGAGAAATGGCAAAGAAAAGCCAGTTCTGTTTTTGTTTTTGTTCTGGTTCTTGGGATGTAACTGATGTTGACGAAGTCTCATTTATTGCCTGTCCCTAGTTGAACTGCTGTAGTCCTTGTGCTGATGGTTCCCCCACAATGGGTAGGATTTTGAGCTGGCGGCGATGCCGAAATGTTATGTGTGTGAATCAGGACGGCTGTCATTTGGAAATGATGAATACAACAATACTGTTTTGACCTGCGACAACAGAGTAGATTCTCTCAACATTTCTTTAAGATTAAGTTATGATGAAGGAGATTGTGCAGAATACTAATGAGGAGGCTGTCTGAAACCTTGGCTCATTTAACACTCAGTTTGAACAGACTGCGGATTTTCAGAATTAGCCATTCGCAGCAATATAAACTGGAAGATCGGAGTTCTGTAACTCAAATCATTTCTGAGCTAATGGGTTCGATTTTGCCAGGCCCGAGGAGGCGGGATTGGAGGCGTGTGAGGTGTTAAAATCGCAAAAACAGGCGGGCGGGCCTGATCCCGCCTCCATCCCGCCTCCAAGAGGCGGGATAGACCCTTAAGGCCCTTAACAACTAGTTAAGTGCCTCTATAATCCCATTTTGAGAGGTCTTTCTGATTTTAACACTTTTCCCACGCGCTTCACGCCTACTCTGAAACACGCCAGTGAAACCTGGTGGCAGCGCAAGTGGACTGCTTACTAACAGCTGCAGCTCCTCCATTAAAAAGGAGTTTTCAGCAATCTTCATTTGCAGGTGGCAGAACTTTGTTGCCTCAGGTCTGGGGGACCTTTTAACAGGCCTACTCATTGTTCTGGAAGTTTGGAGCCTGACACCCATCTCCAGTGTGACCTCCTGGGAAACCCCTCTCCCCACCTTGACTGAGCGCTTCCTCAACTGAGGCATATGCCAGAAGCATGGGAACCATTTATTTCCTTTCCTCCTGGACATCAGATTCAGACGAAGACCAGCCGTGGCAGCAGCAGAACCATGAACAACAGCACCACCAATAGCAGCAGCATCAACAGGAGTGCCAAGCTGCTGCTCATCTACCTGAAGCTGCACAGGCCAGGAGGCACCAGCACACGACCACATTGCTGCCCGGGATGCAAGGGAGGCACTTGGCCAGATTTGCTTAGCCTGCACAAGCAAACACTTTTGCCTCGCAGCTTCTTATCAGACCATCAAGAGCTGCGGATTCCTATCACTCTGACCACCATACTGACAATTGCAAGTCACCCTAAGCCCTCAATGAATGTGGAAGTCCTATTTGCGAAATAACAGACGCCACAACTGCAACAGTTTCCCATCAGTATCTTTTATGACAATATGCAACTGATGGCATGTTAAAAATAAACACAAAATTACATCCAAGTGACTACCCTTGTGATTACTTGTGCATTATCTTCCTCTTACGCATGCTCCTATGTGGTGCTTCCCCTGTGGCTTCAGCAGATGTGGAGGCCCCTTGCTCACTTTGTTGCTGCTCCTGCCTCAACACCTTTGGTGGGCGTCCTCTGGGGTTGCAAGCCTGTGAGGGCTTGTCAACAGTCTGCTGCTCCAGCAGCTGTGCAGGGGTTGAGACGCCGATCTCAGTTGGGTGGGGACTCTGGTGGGGCTCTGACCGAGGGCTCTGCAGTGGCATGGAAGTGCGAGTGCTTGGAGAGGAGCCCCCACTTCCTTGATGTCTGCCACCATCTTCCCTCTCATGGGTCAGGTCCCCCTCAGCGCTTGCAAGTGGCTTGAGAGCACCTTGCTGCACATCAGGGGGGCCATGGGGACCCATATCTGCACTGGCAGTCCTACTCAGAAGGACTTCCATGAAGCTCTGGTTTCACTGTTCAATAGCTGACCATCGCTCCTCCAGAGATGTCAGTCTATTCGGAACACTCACCATGTTTTCCTCGCTCCGGCGACTTACTGCCTCTATGGCCGTAGCCAGCCTTTTCACGGAGGTTGCCATCCTTTCCGTGGTACTGCCTTCATGCGCCAACGCCTCTACAAAAGCTCTGCTCATGTTAGCGATGGACTCCTCCATTCGCTCCGCACTCGCAGTGACCCTGGAGACAAAACCTGCCAGAGACCCCTGCACCTCTTCCTGGAGTTCCAGCACCACTGTCCTTCTGGATGGACCCAGAGGCAGAGGGTCGACATACAGCTGAGCTGAGCTGGGAGCATCCTGCGCCCTCCAACGAGGACTCTCCACTGCTGTCCCTGTCTCCACCATCTGCTGATGCTCACTTGTGAGCTGTGATACACCAGGTGACAACCCTACTCTATGTCCCGAAGGTCCCACCGTGTCTGCGCTGGTGCAGGGTGTGCTTAATTCTGCTGATGGAGCGCCCTCAGAGGTTGCAGCTTCCTCTGAGGAGCCTGGAAGCTCAGGCTCTTTCTCCTGGACAGTAGGGACGGGGGCTCTCGATGGTCCTGTGGGGGATTAAAGGAAAGAGTCAGAGATGTGAGGCCAAGGTTACATGCACATTGAATATTGCAGATGATCAAAAGTCAATCTGTTAGAGCATCAGAATCATTATCAGTGACTTATGCAATGTCAATGAGAGAGATGATAAACTATTCTGTCACCAGCTTGGTCTGATGCACCCATCTGTCCGTCTCCCACTTGCGCATCCTCCTCCACTCCCACGATCTCCAGGGTTGCCTCCTCCCAGGGGGAGAGCTGGGCTACTGAGGGTGGCCCTCCTCCTGTCCTCGCTCTTTCCCTCTTATTGTGAGCTCTCTTTTCCTGCAATGAGGGAGACAAGTGGAGTTTGAGTGAGAATGAAGGAGTGAGTGTAGAGAATCCATATCATTGGTGGTTAGAAGGAGACAAAGATGGAGTGAGGTGGCAAGACCAAGGGCCCTCCCTGTGTGTTGTAAGTTGTTTTCATAGCATCAGAATGATAGGGAGTGTGAGGGCTGCATAGTTGAATAGTTAGGTGAATGTGACCATAGAGAGAGAGGGAATGGGTAAGGGTGCAGGGATGTCAGTGTCAAGTGGGATGTGGAGGAAGAGGTTGTCAAAGCTGAGTGCTGGTGAGGAGAGGCAATGGGGATCAGATTGAGGGTGATGGGAAAGTCATACTCACTTTTCCAGTGCACAGAAGGCCATGAAACCTCTTCCTGCACTGCAGCCAGGTTCTGCGGCATATAAACATTGAATTGACCTCTTGGGCCACTTGCATCCACACAGCTTTAGTCTGCTGAGGAGGCTTTTTCCTCCCCAAGGAAGGGAAGAGCACCTCCTTATTGGATCTGGCTCCCTCCACCAGAGCTTGCAGGGCGGCTTCATCAAAGCGTGGAGCAGACTTTGGCCTGCTGCTGGACATCGTGGCTGAAATAAGGGCTTACAGCAATGGTCATGAAGTTTGTAGTCTCCAGAAGAAGCAAGGCTGCTTGCAGGCCTTAAATCCAGCAACATTGATGATGTCATCGGAGGCGACTTTCTGGATGGAAAGACTATTGGGCCAGGGCTTCCCACACGCTGGGAATCAATTGGCCAATTAGGTGAAAATCGCATTTTTCCCCCACATCAAAGTGGAGTCAGGTGGATAACACGAAAAGCAGCTGACACGCCCCCAGCCCACCCCAATGACAAAATCGAGCCCAATGTGTTAAATTTAACACAGCTTTCAAGCATACTAACAAACACAACAATGAACTACTTAAACTACTTTGATATGACAGGCCTTAGGATAGAGATATTTGAAACATTCCCTGTGTTGCCTGTACACCAGTGGACACAAGCCTGCCCATAGAGGTATCCATCTTGGAACGTAAAGCTACAATTGGGAGTTGCTTGACTGGCATCGGGTTGCTTTTGTCTATCTCATGGAAAAATTGCCACACATAGCCAGGCTTGGTTGGCAGTAGCTCTGCAGCCTGCTGTTTCTGACCTGCTAAACTGTTGACTTAGAGCAGTTCCTTCCAGAGACAAATTTGCTTTGCTCTCCACCAACAAATCAGCAATGTTGCCCTGCTGAACAGTCATATTTAGGGGCCGATTTTCCGAATTTGCACTCCCCGTGTGGCGCCTCCCCCACTGGGACGTAAATCAGGAGGTTATGGGTGTGTGCCCCGGGATTTTCCATCCAGTCCTTTTACTGGGGCAACAAATTCTGGGGAGAGTGCCCTTAATCTCATGATATGTGCTGCTGGAAGATGAGGCTCAGTGGCACCAGTGTGCGTTTGGAAAATCGTCCCTTTGAAGCTACCGCCACATAGCTGGTACAGTTTTGACATGGTAACGTGTTACTTTGGATGCCCTTGTCAAGTCAGTAATCTGTTCTTGTAAAAGAATGGGCTCGGACTGCACTTCAAGGTGAATGTTCCCCACCTGACTTTGCACAGACTCGAGGTTTTGCTGTTTCCCAGGTTTCCCTGGCCCCACTTATGAACTTGATAGGAACTGGCTTGGAGTCATCTTGTATAAGATTGCATGATATGGAGGACTTAAAAAGGGAAGAGAGTGTTAAAACTGGGGACAAGGAATTCACACCAGTTTTAGAGGGTCCAAAGCGTGGACCGTTTAAGGTCAAATGTGAACCTAAATCCAAATTTACCCAAAAGCCAGTCACTTGAACATGTTGTATGTTTTACACTACAGTAATTGGTTTAAGTTGTGTGGATATGGTGATAGGGTGAGATGAACTAGGGTGGGAGGAGGATCGTGTGGAGCATAAGCAATGGTGTTTTTTTAATTCATTCCTGGGATGTGGGCGTCGCTGGCAAGGCCAGCATTTATTGCCCATCCCAAGTTGCCCTTGAGAAGGTGATGGTGAGTCACCTTCTTGAACCATTGTAGTCCGTGTGGTGAAGGTACTCCCACAGGTATGGACCAGTTAGGCTGAATGACGTGTTTCTGTGCTGTACATTCTATGTATTCAGCTCTGCCCTGCCTCCATGTAACTGCACAGACTGCCTCTATGCTAGTATTCAAGCCATTTCCTAATAATGCACTGATATTAATTCACCTCCCGCATCACACAAGCCTTCCACTTGCTGCTCAATATTGACGATTGGTAACCATACTGTGGTGTACTTTGTGGTGTCAGTATTACTGCACAGTTTCTGACATCTGAGATCAGACAGTGGCAATAGTAGAACAAGTTGGCATTCCAACGTTCTAACCGCTTCCCCCAAGCTCCTGAGTCTGTTCAGTCCCCATTTAAACCTCAATTCCATTCACCTCAATTATTTGAAAGGCTCAAATAAAGGTTTCAACTGTAAGTCAGGTACCTGTGGTGCAAATGTCGAGTACCTTCCCCAACACCAGCCCTTTCCCACCAAGTACTGAGCCCTATGTAGAGTTATATAAGGGATGAAGAAAGTAAATGCAAAGTAAACATTCTGATCCACCAGTACAAGTGGGCACAGCTTGTGAAGGATAAATGTCAACAGCAACAATAGCTTCCATATATAATGCCTTTACCCTTCGGTGTTTGGTCAGAAGGAGATAAACAGCTGAATCAAGTTGTAGGAAGACTGGTTGAGGCCAAGGCGCTGTCACATTTAAGAAATGCCTTGGTACTGTAACGGGAAGAAGGTATTCAGGTAGGCTGAAGGGCTTCTTCATCCAAACCTATCTTGTAACCTAAGATAACAGTGTTGCCTCACAGCGCCAGAGACCCGGGTTCGAATTCGGCCTCGGGCGACTGTCTGTGTGGAGTTTGCACATTCTCCCTGTGTTTGCGTGGGTTTTCTCCGGGTGCTCCGGTTTCCTCCCACAGTCCAAAGATGTGCGAGTTAGGTTGATTGGCTATGATAAAAATTGACCCTTAGTGTTAGGGGGATTAAATACGTGGGGTTATGGGGATAGGGTGGGATATGTGTTGGTGCAGGGGTTACGGGGATCGGGTGGGATATGTATCGGTGCAGGCTCGATGGGCCGAAATGGCCTCTATCTGCACTGTGAGGTTTCTGTGATTCTGTGATAACACATAACCCATTTAGCATGCAGGGTCCATAGTCTAGTTTCTCATCCTGTCAGCAGTCTATTCCCAGTCCCCTGAGTCGCAACTTGCCAACAGTTACATTTCTCTGTTTGTCTTCAACGCCTGCTGTGCATCCAAGTACGGTGCGTAAATCGAGGAATAAATACGATTCAACTGTGTGAGCTTGCCAACTAATTGTACTTTGTGCCAGGTTCTACCTTCTGGCTACATTACATTAGCTCTGCAATTACTGTAGAACTTAAATTAAAATTACAGTTTGAATGTTGATCTCATAGAAGATTTTTGGCATTTCAAAGCTAAATTCTCGCTGCCTTTGTAAATTCTTTTGTAAAGTTATATATTATTTTCAAAACTAGTCTAGGTAGTTGGGATACGATAGTATAGTGGTTATGTTACTGGACTAATAGTTCAGAGACCCTGGATTAATGATCCGGGGAATATGAATTCAAATCCCACCATGGTAGTTGGGGAATTTAAATTCAGTTAATTAAATAAATCTGGAATTAAAAAGCTAGTATCAGTAATGCTGAAACTTCCAGATTGTCATAATTAACCCCATCTGGTTCACTAATGTCCTTTAGGGAAGGAAATATGCTGTCCTTACCTGGTCTGGTCTATATGTGACTCCAGACCCACAGCAATGTGGTTGACTCTTAACTGCCCTCTGTGGTTCAAGAAAGTGGCCCACCACCTTCTCAAGGGCAAATAAATGCTGGCCTTGCCACATCCCATGAACAAATTTTTAAAAAGCCATTGTACTGCAGTTGTATGTAAATCCCCAAAACCAGTATAAAAGAATTGGAAAAATAAATCTTCCGGTTCGGTGATGCTAGGATGTATTGAAGTACCTTGTTTCCACCGGTCTGATTAATTTCAGGTCAGTTTCATGACCAGTTCAGTCTTGCCATGACTTTGGGGGTCTCTGTGCTACAATGTCCACATGTTGGGAAGATTAGCACTCGAACTTTTGAGGCTGGCGATAGCAATTGTAGCGTGAAAATAATCATGTTAAAAAGCTGCACTTTATCAGTTTATTTGAAGAAAGATTAAAAATAAATAAACTGAATGTAATTTTTTCAAATTGTACTAGTTATTAATCATTACCAATAATTCTTCTTCATTCATACAAATAGGAATGACCTCACCCCACAGGGGAGTAAAATCACCTAGGGACTGATTATAGTTGCCAACTACCCATCAGTTTTGGACTGGATGGTTCAGTGTTTCAGTGGGCTTCTGGAAGTTTCCAAATTGAAAATTAACTTCCACCAGCAGCGCAAACACTGGAAGCCAGCCCATGATCTTACCGCTCCCTGCTGGCTGGTTGCAGTCCTTGGCAAATGGTTCCTTTAAGAAATCTGTGCCTTACTCTGCCATCTTGGTCAGGTGATCTTCTCTCACCATATCATACGGCCTTATTCTGAGTCACACCTTTAATTCTTCTCCTATTACATCACATTAGAACTGACTGATTCGAACTCAGCAGAATTTTTTTAATTGCTGTTTATCCATATTGTCTTCATTGTAAACCTGTGGAGAGTTCTAATTTTTTCACAATTTACTTTTTGAAAAGTTTATTTAATTATCAGGACGTTTTACTGATTTGATATTTTGTGCAGCATTTTAAGCCCTCCAATGCCTACATTGGTCAGTTTGCTTCTGATGGGCTCATTTTTTTTGGTTAATGTCAGTTCTTATTTTCAGAATTAGCATCAAACAAAGATGTTCCACAGCGACTGAAACCCAGAACATCTGTTAACAATATTGTCTTTTGATGTTGCAAGACTTTCAGAATTGTGATTCTTGTTTAAATTCATCAAAAAGACTCAACACTTATATTTGTTGGAAGCCCATCATAGTGTCAAGGAAACCCATGTTTTATTCCTCCAAATGTGGAGACCTGAGCTTCTGATCTTGCTGAAAAACATACCTCCAGCTCCAGGTTAGACAGGGAATCAGGTTTAAGCAGGAAAGCTCCCAGGAACATTCATTACTGACGCATATAGTCAATGGAAAAACACTGGAATCCTCCAAGGCTCACACAATGTCCTACAAAATTAGTTACAGCAGCAGATCCATTGCCACCTGAGATTGGTTCTAATTGAGTGACTGGAGCCTCACAGTCTTCAATTGGCACCACCGATTGCAATTAAAGAAAGTAAAACCTTGGATTTATATCATGCCTTTCATGACCTCAGGACATCTCAAAACACTTCAAGCCAATGAAGTACTTTTGAAATGTAGTCACTGTTGTAATGTAGGGAATAGCGGCAGCAAATTTGCACGCAGCAAGGCCCACAAATAGCAATGTGATATATGATCGGATAATCTGTTTTAGTTGTGTCGGTTGAGGGATAAATATTGTCCAGGACACCGCGAGACACCCCTGCTCTTCTCCAAATAGTGCCACAGGATATTCTACATCCACCTGAGATGGCAGACGGGGCCTTGGTTTAGCATTTCATCTGAAAGACAGCACTTCTGACAGTGCAGCATTCCTTAGCACTGCACTCAGTGTCACCTAGATTAAGTGCTTAAGTCACTTGACTTGAACCCACAACTTTCTGACTCAGAGGTGAGGGTGCTACCACTGAGCAAAGACTGACACCCTTGGGATTGGCACTGATTGTGATTCCAGTTGACAGCAGTGTTGCACCAGGGGTTCAGCTGCTAATCCATTCAATTGGCATCTATATCACAAAGTAAAAGAGCAAGACAGCTGTCTGAGCAACTTTATGGAATATCCTTCAGCACAATATCAGCTCTCATAAGGAGTCTTAAGGGATATGCCTGGTTTTATTAAAATGATGGCCTTTGCATTACTCAAATTGTGCTGCTGATCTTTAAGCCACTGGTCCCAACATCAGCTCTAGTTGACATCAGGATCACTTTGGCATGGAATAAAGAGGCTGGCTCTGTGTACGTGACCAACTTGCATGGACCTGCCTGCTCTGCCTCAACACCAGGCAAAAATGACACATATGCCGTTAGAACCTCACAGACATCTCTACTCACCACTTGCATGTAGGCAAGGGCTATTCAAGCTTTATTCCTTCATTGGTTTCTTAGGTGTGTATTGCAGTGCTTCCCTGACCACATACAAAGGTTAAATCACTGTTTCCATTCATTTGCATATTTCTTAAGCTTTGGATGCCAATAGTTCCTGATGATTTAGGAACTATCATCAATGAGGTAACAGCACCAAGAACAACTCTTCCCAAACTACCAGCCACATGAAATTCAAGCAGGACAAACAAGCCAGCAATAAATAGAAGGGCAAATACAAACTGAGTAACCTGATGGATGGATTATCAGGGCTTGCAGGCCACATGTAGCCCATGACCATAGTTTGGTCACCCTGGGAGTAGACTAATGTAATGGACACAATCAACAGAGGAAGGATTCAGTTTCTTGAGTAGAAACTTGAGGGCTAATTTTCTGGAGGGCGCTCCTGGATGAAAATTGTGTGCCTGCGATTTCCCAATAGGCGCTCCCAGTGGGCAAGTTCCTCACCTGGAGCACACGTCGGAAAATAGACACTTTAATGCCATATCACTACAATGAGGTAGGCCTCATGGCAATCTTTCAGAACAAGTGATAACTGTGAGCTTTTGCTGCAAAAGCCAGGACAACAGGTCTATTGATCGTAATAGCCCTTCAATCTCCTGAAAGACAGAAAGAAAGACCTGCATTTATATAGCGCCTTTCACCACCTCAGGACCTCTCAAAGCATTTTGCATAAGAACATAAGACGTAGGAGCAGGAGTAGGTCTTTCGGCCCCTCAAGCCTGCTCCGCCATTCAATAAGATCATGGCTGATCTGATCTTGGCCTCAACTCCACTTCCCTGCCCGCTCCCCATAACCCTTGACTCCCTTATCGTTCAAAAATCTGTCTATCTCCACCTTAAATATATTCAGTGGCCCAGCCTCCACAGCTCTCTGGGGAAGAGAATTCCAAAGATTCACGACCCTCTGAGAGAAGAAATTCCTCCTCATTTCCGATTTAAAAGGGTGCCCCCTTATTCTGAAATTATGCCCCCTAGTTCTAGATTCCCCCACGAGGGGAAACATCCTCTCTGCATCGACCCTGTCAAGCCCCTTCAGAATCTTATATGTTTCAATAAGATCCCCTCTCATTCTTCTAAACTCCAATGAGTATAGGCCCAACCCACTCAACCTTTCTTCATAAGATAACCCCCTCATCTCCGGAATCAACCTTGTGAACCTTCTCTGAACTGCCTCCAATGTAAGTATATCCTTCCTTAAATAAGGAGAACAAAACTGTATGCAATACTCCAGATGTGGTCTCACCAATACCTTGTACAGTTGTAACAGGACTTCCCTACTTTTATACTCCATTCCCTTTGCAATAAAGGCCAACACTCCATTTGCCTTCCTAATTACTTGCTGTACCTGCATGCTAACTTTTTGTGATTCATGCAGCAAATGAAGTACTTTCGAAGTGTAGTCACTGTTATAATGTAGGAAACACAGCAGTTAATTTGTGCACAGCAAGGTCCCACAAAGAGCAAAGCGATAATGACCAGATAATCTGTTTTTAAGTGTTTGTTGAGGGATAAGTAATGGCCAGGGCACCAGGGAGAACTCCCCTGCTCCTCGGATAGTGCAATGGGATGTTTCACGTCCACCTGAGAGGGCAAACGGGGCTTCAGTTTAACGTCTCATCTGAAAGACAGCACCTCCAACAATGACGCACTCCTTCAGTACTGCACTGGAGTGTCTGCCTAGATTATGTTGTCAAAGTCCTTGGAGTGGGACTTGAACTCACATCCTTCTGACTCAGAGGTGAGAGCGCTACCCACTGATGCAAACATGAACAGGAACCGGAAGATTCTGTGAGCATTCCTACACCCTGCCCTACACCCTCCCACTTCCCCAAGGACCCCTGGTCTGGTGACCAGAATATAAAATCATAAATTGAAACTCTCCAAAGAGTAGTGTATCCATGTTTGCTACCCAGGCTGTGGTACCTGCCCCACAGTGTAAACGAGGCAGATTCCACAGCCCCAAGAATCCAGGGTGTGACAGCACCACTTTGTGATAGAAATACAAGTCAGATGATTTCTGTTGATGGCAAATTAGAGTTTCTGCTGAAGGCTGCAAAGAGAGATTCAGTTCTCTGTGGATTCCAGAAGATTTCTCTCTCTATTAATAAGAGGTGATGGAGGCCGGGGGATTTCCTCAGAACTGCCCCCCGCTCCGCTGCCTTAATTTCGACAGAATATGGAGCGGGAGCAGCTCCGAGGAAATTCCCGGCCTATGCTTTTATGTTGCTTGAATTGGAATCTCACAGCTGGTTTCAGCAGGTCTGGTCTGTGCTTGTCTGTCTCTCCCCTATTGTTATTCAGTGCACGCTCCTGCCTCGCTGGATTGAGACTAATTTCCATAACCTAGATACCTCGAGATCGCAACAAGACATGAAAAGGCACGCAAAACCTCATCATCCTTCTGCTTATTGTTTTTTTTAATCATTCTGGCAACTAAAGGAATTCATTACGTTACAGAATGTAATTTATAGATGCACAAAGGCTCATAAATGTCAGAGACGATGAAAGACATTGGCTGTTCTTTTCCTCTCGTGGGGCTGCCTTGTGTTTCGTGGGGAAGTTGGGAAGTGACTGTTTTCACAGAAATTGTTTCTAAATTGTTTCTGCCGCAGGATGGGTTTGTCCTCTTCGGATCCTGTTTGCTTCATTCCTTGACAAATTGCGCTTCTCATGTACTGACTCCTGCTATGTTCTGCCATTGACCTGCAACAAGAAATTCTGACAAAGGACGAGGAATGAGATTGTGAGGCACACACTCCATTTTAAGAACTTTAATTTTCTGCATTAATTAGTGGAGCTGAAGAATGAACAAGAGTTATCCGAATTCAGCTTTTTATATAAAAGGCTGTAGGGTAGAGTTTCTGCTACGGGCGCAATTGTAAAACCTTTCATGAACCAGGACAATCGGGCAGCGTAATAGAACGTAATCTTTTCTGTTTCTTCTTTCCATTAAAAAGTATTTCTTGCTGTATTTAAGAGTGGTAACCTGCTGCAGTTTTATTAATACAGCTTTAATAAGGGTGTCCTATCCTCTGCCTGTGAGTCACCTGATTTAAAATCACTGAAAAACCATACTGAATCATTTAATAGTTTCATTGATGTAGATAGATGAAGAACAGATGGTGGGTGGAGAAAGCATAGGAGATCCAGCAGATAGTCGACAACCACGACATGCGTGGATTCTTTAGCGCAGTCAAGAGCACCTACAGCCCAAGCACCCAAGGTCCTACCCCACTGCGGGTATGGAGAGGTACTCATTAAGGACAGGGAGGCAGTCAGTGCCCGCTGGAAGGAGCACATCGAAGATCTCCTTAACCGAGACTCTGTCTTCAACACGGGTGTCCTCAACTCCATCCCACAGCATGCTACCCGCCACCATCTCAGCACAACCCCAGCCCGGCATGAGGTTGAAAAGGCCATCCGACAACTGAAGAACAACAAGGCCTCAGGAGCAAATGGAATCCCTGCCGAGGCACTAAAGCAGGGCGGAGAAGCACTGTTGGCGTGAATTCATGAACTCATTTCTCTTATCTGGAAGGAGGAGGGCATGCCAGCGGATCTCAGAGATGCCGTAATTGTGACCATCTTCAATAAGGGTGACAAGTCCAATTGTAGTAATTACAGAGGAGTTTCCCTGCTGTCTGCCACAGGGAAAGTCATCGCAAGAATCCTCCTCAATCGCCTTCTCCCAGTAGCTGAAGAGCTCCTCCCAGAGTCGCAATGCGGATTCCACCCACTAAGGGGCACAATGGACATGATCTTCACTGCGTGTCAATTACAAGGGAACTGCAGGGAACAGCACCAATCGCTGTACATGGCCTTCTTTGACCTCACAAAGGCCTTCAACACTGTCAACCATGAGGGATTATGCAGTGTCCTCTTCAAATTCGGCTGCCCTCAAAAGTTTGTCATCATCCTCCGCCTGCTTCACGACAACATGCAAGCTGTGATCCTGACCAACGGTTCCACCGCAGACTCAATTCACGTACGAACTGGGGTCAAGCAAGGCTGTGTCATCGCACCAACGATCTTCTCGATCTTCCTTGTGCAATGCTCCATCTCACCCTCAGTGAGCTCCCCACTGGAGTGGAGCTAATTTACTGAACAAACGGGAAACTGTTCAACCTCCGTCGCCTCCAGTCCAGATCCAAGATCGTCCCATCCTCTGTCATCGAATTACAGTATGCAGACAACGCTTGTGCCTGCGCACATTCGGAGGTTGAACTCCAAACCATTGTCAGCACCTTCACCGAAGCGCACGAGAGCATGGGCCTTACACTAAACATTTGTAAGACAAAGGTCCTCTACCAACCTGCCCCCGCCACACAGTACTGCTCCCCGATTATCAAAATCCATGACGAGGCCTTGGACAACGTGGACTACTTTCCATACCTTGGGAGCCTATTGTCAACAAGGGCAGACGTCAACGATGAAGTCCAACACCGCCTTCAGTGTGCCAGTGCAGCCTTCGGTCACCTGAGGAAGAGAGTGTTTGAAGACCAGGACCTCAAACCCGGCACCAAGCTCATGGTCTGCAGAGCAGTAGTGATACCCGCCCTCCTGTATGCCTCAGAGACATGGACCATGTACAGCAGGCACCTCAGTACACCGGAGAGGTACCAGCAACGCTGCCTCCGCAAGATCCTGCAAATCCATTGGCAGGATAGGTGCACCAATGTCAGTGTTCTCACTCAGGCCAACATCCTCAGCATCGAAGCTTTGACCACGCTCGATCAGCTCCGACGAACGGGCCACATCGTCCGCATGCCCGATACAAGACTCCTAAAACAAGCGCTCTACTCAGAGCTCCGACATGGCAAGAGAGCCCCAGGTGGGCAGAGGAACCACTTCAAGGACACCCTCATCGCCTCCCTGAAAAAGTGCAACATCCCCACCGACACCTGGGAATGCCTAGCCCAAGACTGCACAAAGTGGAGGAGAAGCATCCGGGAAGGCGCCGAACACCTCGAGTCTCATCGCCGGGAGCAAGCGGAAGCCAAGCGCAAGCAGTGCAAGAAGTGCACGTCAACCCAAGCACCCCACCCACCCGCCCCTTCAACCACCGTCTGGGCCACCTGTGACATAGGCCATGCATTGGACTCATCAGTCACCTGAGAACTCGTTTTTAATATGGAAGCAAGTCATCCTCGGTTCCAAGGGACTGCCTAAGAAGAAGAAGTGTTTCATTGATGTACACTAATCAGTTTCTCAATAAATTAAATATTTTTTGATATGAAAAATCTTTTAACGTGTGCCTACTGGTGCCAGTTCGCCTAAGAAAATGAACACAATGTGAAGAGCCTTCCCAAACCAGTACAATTGGCAGAATTTCGCAGTTTTGACCTGGGGGCATGGCCAGTTTTGTGGGTGGGGCCTCATTCAGGTGAATTGAATCTTGAACCAGTGTAAAAGATCGTGGAAAAGACGAGTGTAAGTGGCTGTGGATGTAAGTCACCTATGTTTTAAATTCCCCAGTCTAGAATGGACTGGAATCTGGACGCTAAACTAGCATAAAAAAGCGGAAATATCCCCCCTATAAATATTTTTCCTCCCTTCCTCTCTTACGTGGAGCATTTGAGGTATAGACGTACATTGAAGATAATGGGCTGTAATTTGCGGCCCCTACCGGTGCATATGAAGTGCGCACGCGTCCATAGGGGCCTCGCAATTTTTGTTTTAGGCATGCGAAGCGCATGTGCTAAAACCTGGAACTTGCGATCTGTCAAGAATCTGCTTGATAGATGATCCGCATCCCGGGAAAAGGGCATCCGCCTGCGGAGAGTTGGGCTACTTTTACCCAGCGAATGCCCGTGAAATTCTTATGCCTGGTAAAAGGAGGCGTAAGGCCTGCTTTTACCAGCATGAGACTTTTAAAGAACAGAAAAATAATTTTTTTTCAATAATTTATATATTAAACAACCTGTGAAATAAGGTATGTTTATTTTTGGCCCCTTTAAAATAGGTAAATTTATTTTTCAAAAAATTACATTTTTGTTTTAAATATTTAATTAAATGCCATTTTGATTAATTTTAAATATGTGATTTTTAAAAATTTATTTGAAGTGTATGTGTATTTTTGGGGGTATTCCCATTCATACTTATGGAGGTTCCATACATACGGAATCTCCATAAGTATGAATGGGGATTCCCTTCTTTGATTGGTTGGGCTGGCCCACATGATCCCAGGGGCACTCGCGAACCGCCTGCGCCCCCGGGATACGTGGGCCGCTACGCATGCCTACACGTAGAGGCCCAGGAGCGCAAGTGTCCGAACCTCTGGGACCATCAGGTAAGTTCGTAGATTTTTTGCTGGTCCACCCGTGGGAGGCCTCCGACTGCAAATTCAGGTCCAATATGTGCAGGTGCGTATGCTCAGGTGAAAACTGCCTGTCTGTGCATATGCTCCATGACCCACCACCTGTAGGGGCAAAATGGCAACGCACACAGACACCCATTTCCTCTCTACAAATCAGAGCAATTAATTATTTTTAAAAATAATTGACTTTTCCTTGCCACTGCAGGAATTCAGCTTAAACCCATCAGAATGGATAAGTAATTGGTTGATGTGCAGAAAACTATGGGCACTCATTGGAGGAATTATGTCAGGGGTGGGAGAAAGTAGTGAGTGGGGTACCTTATAATCAATGACTCTGATTCGGAAAGGCGTTGCAAATTAGTCAAGTTTGCAGATGATACTGAGCCAGGAAGGATGGTGAAATCAAAGGAGACAGCTCAGAAATTGTAGAATGAGTTGGACAAAATATATATATGCGGTAGAACAATGGCAGATTAAATCTAATACAGACGGTACAGTACTGCACAGAGGAAGGAAAAATAGGCAATCAATGGTGTTAACGTTACTATGGATGAAGTTGAAAGAGATCCAGGAATCTTAGTAGACTCGACACTCAACATGTCCAACCAATTCAGAGCAGCAAACAACAGAGCCAATAGAGTGTTGAACTACATAGAGAAAACAGTAGAATGCAGGTGAAAAATGATCACACTGTACAATGCCCTGGTCAAACTACACCTCAAGTATTGTGGCCAGTTCTGGTCACTGAGAAACAATTGCTGAAGGCAGTGCAGATCCCGGGTGGTAGAGGTCCGAGTTATGAGCAAAGACTGGTGAAACCTATCTTTTCAGCCTGGAAAGGAGGCACCTGAGAGATGATCCTACAGAGGTATACAAGATAGTTAAAGGTACAGATATTGTGGGAATAGACGTAAAGGGCACATATTCGAACTGGCAAAAGGTAAATTTAAGACTGATATCAGGAAGTAAAGAGTGATCAACACATGGAATAGACAATTAGATAGAGTACTGCGGGTGAAAACTTGGAACCATTCAAGAAACAAGAAGGTTCTACAATGAGGGGATTACAAGATCTTTCTAGATGGATGAATTAAGATGGGCTGAATGGTCTTCCTCATCCGTAAGTATCTTGTGGTCATACATTTTCAGGTTAATTGACTGTTATCAATGTAAATGAGATGAATTGAAAGGAAGAAGCATTAGTTAAGAAAGTAATAAAAACAGAAAATGCTGGAGATACTCAGCAGGTCAGGCAGCATCTGTGAAGAGAGAAACAGAGTTAACGTTTCAGGTCGATGACCTTTCGTCAGAACTGGAAAAAAGCAGGAAATGGAACAGATTTTTAAGCAAGTGTAGGAGCTGGGGAAGGGGGGAGGGGATGAAAGAGCAAAAGGGAAGGTCTGTGATAGGATAGAAGGCAGGAGAGGTTAAGGGACTTTGGGCCAGAAATTGGTGAACGGGGCTTGCCGCGCGTGCAAGCCCCGTATATGCACTTACCCCGCGCTACTGCCGATCAGCTCCAGGGACGCCTGGACTTGGTGTTTGAAAAAGAAGAATCCCGGGCAGCGTATGACGTCACGCCGCCCAGGAGTGCAGCCAGCGCGAAGCCAGGAGCGTGCAGTGTAAGTGAGACACGCCCCTTGAGGTCTCAGTTTCACTGGACACGCCCCCAATGTTTCTGTCAAGCTGCTAAGCATTTTTACATGCAAAGCAGCAGTTTAAATAGGTTTTTGGAAGTTTTTTGAAGATTTTGGTAACTTTTATAAACTTTTTAAAATGTTTACATTATTTTGAGTAATCTGAAGTAGTTTTAAAGAGAATTAAAGCAATTTAAAGACTTTTAAAAGCCCTAAAAGAATTTTTTTAATTCCATTTATTTATTTAGCAATGTCGTCGTCATACGTGTCTTCACACTGTTCCCTTTGGGGAACTGTATGAAGTGGTGGAAGGATTTATGGCCATGATTAACGCTCATTCCGTGACCGTAACCATCTTTGAACCAGCCATTAGGGCGGTTAGTCCTATGGCGGGAGGGTTTTACGGGCTCCCACAAGCTATACAAGGAGGGGGGGCCACCCACACCCACGGACGCAAATATTCCACTGGATGTCAACCCAGAATTTAGAGCCGGAGCTCCGACTCCACTTGCCGGGACTGTCTGGAGCGGGGTTCGAAACCCTACCCTGATCTGGCCCAGCGGCGGGGATCCTACCGCTATGACAAAGGCCCAATCTGATTAGCAACGTGAAATGGCAGCATAGGGCTCCAGTCACGGGGAGGGAAAAGGCGCAGGAAACGTATGGGTGTCACCTTTTGTGCGGAGTGGGCCTTTTGCGTAGCAGTAAGCATCCCCGCCGCTGGGCCAGAAGGAGTAGGGTTTTGAACCCCACTCCAGACAGTCCCGGCAAGTGGAGTCAGAGCTCCAACTTTAAATTCTGGGTGGACATCCAGCGGGATACTTGCGTCCGTGGGTGTTGGTGGCCCCCCCCCCCCTCAGATGGGTTGTGGGAGCCCGTAAAACCCTCCCGCCATAGGACTAACCACCCTAATGGCTGGTTCAAAGATGGTTACGGTCACGGAATGAGCGTTAATCACGGCCATAAATCCTTCCACCACTTCATACAGTTCCCCAAAGGGAACAGTGTGAGGATACGTACGATGATGACCTCTTGCGCAATGCACCTCCTTGGATCCTCAGTCGCAGATGCGAGGGGGCAAGTCGTGCAATTGTTAAATTTTTCATTTTATTGACATGTAAAATGTTGGCCCAGTAATTCCCTTCCAAATGCGCGAGTACGGTCGGGGTACTTACGCATCTGGCCGGATGAAATGCCGGTTTTCAGCATGCACAGTGCATGTGGGGAAAACAGGCATTTCCTGTCCTCTGAATGAAGGGGTTCAGAGGCAGAACGCGTGCGACTGCACAGGCAGCGCGTGCGCAGTATAATTCGCCGCTTTCATTAATGCTTTCAGTGAGGTCCAGTCATTACAACTTACACATGAAAAAAGCATGGGTACAGTTGCTCCAGAGGCTGCGGATGAAGATATTTATTATCGTGGAGCTTCTGAAAGTATGTATGTCTGTATATATTCCTTTGCGTGTTATGTATATATTCCTTTACTTATGTGTATGAATGTATTATTTAATTATGACTTTCAGAGAAAGTAACTTATTGGAAAATCATAATTAAAAACATACATTCATACACATTAGTAAAGGAATATAAAACATACATACATATACGTAAAGGAATATATGTGGACATACATACATAACTCATTCTCACATTCCATTCACACAGCCACAATTGCTCCTTCTACCTACCGTTCTGAAAACACTTAAAAAAAAAAATTTAAACTTTAAAACTTACTTAAAATTTCTTAAAATAACTTCCCTCCCTTTCCCAAACAAAAATATTGCATTTCAGAAGCTCCACGATAAAATATATCTTCCTCCGCAGCCAATGAACAACTTTACACTTGCTTTTTTCAAGTGTAACTTCTAAGGACTTACCCTCACTGAATCCATCATTGAAATCCACAAAGTTCACTGCGCAAGCGCTGCCTGTGCAGTCGCACGCGCTGTGAATAGACCTCGGGTCTGGAAATGCCGGCGTTTCCCGCATGCGCTGTTCCTGCTGAACGCCGGCATTTCCAACGGCCAGATGCGTGAGTACCCCGACCGTACTCATGCTTCTGGCCGCGAATTTCTGGCCCATTAAGAGATATTCAAGGCAAAAGGAGATGGTAATGAGACAGGTTAAGAAAAAAAGGATGGCTCTAGATGAAGTGTAAATTGCGCTGGCAGAATGAAAGACAGCTGCCACGGGATTGGGGTAATATACTGGCATGGGTGGAAGATTGGCTATCTAACAGAAAACAGAGAGTGGGGATTAATGGTTCATTCTCGGGTTGGCAATCAGTAACTAGTGGTGTTCCGCAGGGGTCAGTGCTGGGACCCCAACTCTTTATAATCTATATTAACGATTTGGAGGAGGGGACCAAGTGCAACGTATCCAAGTTTGCCGATGATACAAAGATGGGAGGGAAAGCAGTGAGTGAGGAGGACATAAAAAACCTGCAAAAGGACATAGACATGCTAAGTGAGTGGGCAGAAATTTGGCAGATGGAATATAATGTTGGAAAGTGTGAGGTTATGCACTTTGGCAGAAAAAATCAAAGAGCAGGTTATTATCTAAATGGAAAGAAACTGCAAAGTGCTACAGTACAAAGGGATCTGGGGGTCCTGGTGCATGAAACACAGAAGGTTAGTATGCATGTACAGCAGGTGATCAGGAAGGCCAATGGAATCTTGGCTTTTATTGCAAGGGGGATGGAGTATAAAAGCAGGGATGTCTTGCTTCAGTTACACAGGGTACTGGTGAGGCCACACCTGGAATACTGCGTACAGTTTTGGTTTCCATATTTAAGAAAAGATATACTTGCTCTCGAGGCAGTTCAGAGAAGGTTCACTCGGTTGATTCCGGAGGTGAGGGGGTTGACTTATGAGGAAAGGTTGAGTAGGTTGGGCCTCTACTCATTGGAATGCAGAAGAATGAGAAGCGATCTTATCGAAACATATAAGATTGTGAGGGGGCTTGATCTGGTGGATGCGGGGAGTATGTTTCCACTGATGGGTGAGACTAGAACTAGGGCGCATAATCTTAGAATAAGGGGCTGCCATTTCAAAACTGAGATGAGGAGAAACTTCTTCACTCAGAGGGTAGTAAATCTATGGAATTTGCTACCTCAGAGAGCTGTGGAAGCTGCGACATTAAATAAATTTAAAACGGAGATAGACAGTTTCCTAGCTGATAAGGGAATTAGGGGTTACGGGGAGCGGGCAGGGAAGTGGACGTGAGTCTAGGTTTGGATCAGCCATGATCCTATTGAATGGCGGAGCAGGCCCGAGGGGCCGTATGGCCTACTCCTGCTCCTACTTCTTATGTTCTTATGTTCTTATGCCAGCGCAATTTACACTTCATCTAGAGCCATCCTTTGTTTCTTAACTTGTCCCATTAGCATCTCCTTTTTCCTTGAATATCTCTTAATATCTCTTAACCTCTCCTGCCTTCTATCCTATCACAGACCTTTCCTTTTTTTCTTTCATCCCCTCCCCCTTTACCAGCCCCTGCACTTGCTTAAAGATCTGTTCCATTTCCTGCTTTTTTCCAGTTCTGACGAAAGGTCATCGACCTGAAACGTTAACTCTGTTTCTCTCTTCACAGATGCTGCCTGACCTGCTGAGTATCTCCAGCATTTTCTGTTTTTATTTCAGATTTCCAGCATCTGCAGTATTTTCTTTTTGTATTAGTTAAGAAAGTAACTGCGGTCAGTAATTTGGTCAAATGTCCATCAACTCTGATGGTCTGAGTTTAATTGAATTGCGAGGACTGTCATGTCTCATTCATTTGGAATGAGACTTACTCAACTGGGTATAAATATATCACAGAATCACAGAAACCCCACAGTGCAGATAGAGGCCATTTCGGCCCATCGAGCCTGCACCGACACATAGCCCACCCGATCCCCGTAACCCCTACACCAACACATATCCCACCCTATCCCCGTAACCCCACGTATTTAATCCCCCTAACACTAAGGGTCAATTTATCATAGCCAAGCAACCTAACCCGCACATCTTTGGACTGTGGGAGGAAACCGGAGCACCCGGAGGAAACCCACGCAAACACGGGGAGAATGTGCAAACTCCACACAGACAGTCACCCGAGGCCGGATTCGAACCCGGGTCCCTGGCGCTGTGAGGCAACAGTGCTAACCACTCTTAAAATAAACACTGTTCTATTCATTAAAATAGAATAAAATCTGTCTCACTCCTTTTAATCACAAATCTCAGTCCCAACATTTTCCCAATGTTAACTTTGTGGATTTGATGAATTTGCACTCTCGGTGCAGAGTTTCAGCCCTCTGGAAGTTTATATGGGGAATTAATTAAAATTAATCAATGGAAAATCCTGCAGGGCATGTTGACCTCCACATCCAAATTCCCAATATGTGTTCCAGTCATGGAAAATATGTTGATAGGGTGAGATGAAGTAAGATGGGAGGAGGTTTGTATGGAGCATAAACACCAGCACAGACCTGTTGGGCCGAATGGCCTGTTCCTGTGCTGTAAAATGCCACATTGGGAGTGGATTTGTAAAATCGACTCTTGTAGCTCTGTTGATCCATGACTGTGCAATCAATTCAGTGCTGCCTGTTAATGATTAAGGAGTGATTGAAGTTCAACCATCTCAATCTACTTTCATTTTGCAGACTCCAGCTTTGAAAATCTCAAGTTGACGAAGTGGAAAATATAAATCCCATGTGTAATGGCAGTTAGCGCTTCAACCATTACATAAAGGCTGCATTCTTAGGGAATGATGGGGTGGCCTAAAGTTACATTGGTTCATCTGATTTGAGGTTCATAATATTGTACCTGGAATTAAACAAATGGTCCACTTTCAGTCCATGAATAGAAGTTCATGTACTGAGGCCACTTTTAAACATTCACATTAGTTCTACTTTTAAGCCCAGACAATGATAGGCGTTTGGTGCGAATAATTCACTGGGCTGGATTTTGATTCTGGAGGTGTGTAGGAGGCGGGACTATAACTTTCGGGGTTGCAGTCCCGCCTCCATCGAGTTGTGGCCAACCCACGCGACTTTCACTTGACTGACCTTGTTGAGCCCTCCCAGCGGTCTCAGCAGGCCAATTAAGGGCCACCCGGCAACAGGTGACATCACAGATTGACATTTCATCTGTCAAGAACTTTTGACAGATGAAATATCAGCGTATGACAGCTCTTTGAAGCTGTCAAACACTGACAATCTGTACACTAAGTTAGTACACTAAGCTCCTCTCAGGCTGATTTAGAGATCTCTCCAGGCCCACAGCCCCGAGACCGGAGAAGCAGCGGACCTGCGCGGGAGCAGCCTGAGGCGGGAGAGCTTAAAGGCTTGAGAGGGAGCAGTCAGAGGCACCGAGGCCCACAGCCCCGAGACCGGAGAAGCAGCGGACCTGCGCGGGAGCAGCCCGAGGCGGGAGAGCTTAAAGGCTTGAGAGGGAGCAGTCAGAGGCACCGACGCCCACAGCCCCGAGACCGGAGAAGCAGCGGACCTGCGCAGGAGCAGCCCGAGGCGGGAGAGCTTAAAGGCTTGAGAGGGAGCAGTCAGAGGCACCGAGGCCCACAGCCCCGAGACCGGAGAAGCAGCGGACCTGCGCGGGAGCAGCCCGAGGCGGGAGAGCTTAAAGGCTTGAGAGGGAGCAGTCAGAGGCACCGAGGCCCACAGCCCCGAGACCGGAGAAGCAGCGGACCTGTGCGGGAGCAGCCCGAGGCGGGAGAGCTTAAAGGCTTGAGAGGGAGCAGTCAGAGGCACCGACGCCCACAACCCCGAGACCGGAGAAGCAGCGGACCTGCGCGGGAGCAGCCTGAGGCGGGAGAGCTTAAAGGCTTGAGAGGGAGCAGTCAGAGGCACCGAGGCCCACAGCCCCGAGACCGGAGAAGCAGCGGAC
This sequence comes from Somniosus microcephalus, assembly GCF_052327205.1. Taxonomy (NCBI): domain Eukaryota; kingdom Metazoa; phylum Chordata; class Chondrichthyes; order Squaliformes; family Somniosidae; genus Somniosus; species Somniosus microcephalus. The sequence goes on along the minus strand of NC_140999.1, from coordinate 122,313,130 downwards.
CTGCGCGGGAGCAGCCCGAGGCGGGAGAGCTTAAAGGCTTGAGAGGGAGCAGTCAGAGGCATACCAATCCAGGTTCCAGGAGAGAGGTAAAAAGTAATCCAAGTGTGACGTCACCAGGGAGCAGGTAAGTGATTGGTTGGTGAGTATTTCTCTCTTTTCAATACAAGCTTGAATTCTGTGGTGTTACATTTCTGTGGTGTAGTGGGGATAGTTGGGAAATAAAGCGCCCTAGAGTATACCTGTAACTGGGGTATTGAATAAATTTTTTAATTAATTAAAGGAGTAAGTCATGGCAGGAGAGCTCAGACCCGTGTTCTGCTCCTCTTGCTCCATGTGGGAAGTCAGGGATGCTGCCAGTGTCCCTGACGACCATGTGTGCGGGAAATGCATCCAGCTGCAGCTACTTGTAGACCGCATTGCGGCGCTCGAGCTGCGGGTGGATGAATTTTGGAGCATGTGCGATGCTGAGAGGGTCGTGGATAGCACGTTTAGCGAGTTGTTCACGCCTCAGGGTAGGGCAGCACAGGGGGTGACCATCAGGCGGAGCAACAAAGGCAGGCAGGTAGTGCAGGGAACCCCTGCGGACATCCCCCTTTCAAACAAGTATACCGCTTTGGATACTGTTGAGGGGGATGACTCACCAGGGGAAGGCAGCAGCAGCCAACTTCCTGGCACTGGGGGTGCTCCTGCTGCCCAGGAAGGGGGGAAAAAGAGTGGGAGAGCAATAGTGGTAGGGGATTCTATAGTAAGGGGAACAGATAGGCGTTTCTGTGGCCGTAGACGTGAATCCAGGATAGTTTGTTGCCTCCCTGGTGCCAGGGTCAAGGATGTCACTGAGCGGCTGCAGGGCATTCTGGAGGGGGAGGGTGAACAGACAGTGGTCGTGGTCCACATTGGTACCAACGACATAGGTAAAAAGAGGGATGAGGTCCTGCAGCAAGAATTTAGGGAGCTAGGTGAAGGATTAAAGAACAGGACCTCAAGGGTTGTAATCTCTGGATTACTCCCGGTGCCACGTGCTAGTGAGTATAGGAATAGGAAGATAGAACAGATGAATGTGTGGCTAAAGGGATGGTGCAGGGGGGAGGGCTTTAGTTTCCTGGATCACTGGGTCTGCTTCTGGGAAAGGTGGGACTTGTACAAGTCGGACGGTTTACACCTGAACCAGAGGGGAACCAATATCCTTGCGGGGAGATTTGCTAGCACTGCTGGGGGGGGTTTAAACTAACTTGGCAGGGGGATGGGGTACAGAGTGGAGCTATAGTAGGGGGTGATTTACAGCCAAATACAGAGGGAAAAACAAGTCAGCTGGGAAGGCAGAGCAAATATGTGAAGGCAAAAGAGAATATGGCAGGGCTGGAAGGTATTTATTTTAATGCAAGGAGCCTTGCAAGTAAGGTGGATGAACTGAAGTTGTTGTTGAACACATGGGAGTACGATATTGTTGCTATCACGGAGACATGGTTGAGGGAGGGTCAGGACTGGCAGCTCAATATTCCGGGGTATAGAATCTTCAGGCGAGACAGAGGGGGGTGTAAAAGGGGAGGGGGTGTTGCAATATTAATTAAGGAGTCAATTACTGCTGTAAGGAGGGATGATATATTAGCGGGTTCCTCTAATGAGGCCATATGGGTAGAACTTAAAAACAAAAGGGGGGCAAGCACTTTGCTGGGAGTGTACTATAGGCCCCCAAACAGTCAGGGGGAGATAGAGGAACAGATATGTCGGCAAATCTCAGAAAAGTGCGAAAATAATAGGGTAATAATAGTGGGGGATTTCAACTTCCCCAATATAAATTGGGATAGTCAGAGTGTGAAAGGCTTAGAGGGTGCAGAATTCTTAAAGTGCATCCAGGAGAGCTTTTTGAGCCAACATGTAGAAAGTCCTAGAAGAGAGGGGGCGGTACTGGACCTAATTCTGGGGAATGTAGCCGGGCAAGTGGTGGAAGTGTCAGTAGGAGAGCATTTTGGCGACAGTGACCATAATTCGGTGAGATTTAAGGTGGTCATGGAAAAAGACAAAGACGGCCCGGAAATAAGGGTTCTAAATTGGGGGAGGGCCGATTTTAATATGATAAGGCAGGATCTGGCCAAAGTGGACTGGGAGCAGCTACTTATAGGAAAATCCGCATCAAAACAGTGGGAGACTTTCAGAAGGGAAATAGAGAGAGTACACCGCCAACATGTTCCTGTAAAGGTCAAGGGTGGGACCAACAAGCAAAGGGAACCTTGGATGACAAGGGATATACAAAAATGCATTAGAAATAAAAGGGGGGCTTTTGGCAGTTACAAAAGACTAAAGACGGAAGAAGCCCTAGAGGAGTATAAAAAATGCAGGGGCATACTTAAAAAAGAAATTAGGAGGGCGAGGAGGGGCCATGAAATAACACTGGCGAGCAAAATAAAGGAAAATCCTAAGATGTTTTATAAGTATATTAAGGGCAAGAGGATAACCAGGGAAAGGGTAGGGCCCATTAGGGACCAAAGTGGCAATCTGTGTGTAGAGCCAGATGATGTAGGCGGGGTTTTAAATGAATTTTTTGCATCTGTGTTCACTATGGAGAAAGACGATGCAGACATAGAAATCGGGCAAGGGGGCTGTGACATACTTGAACATATTAGCATCGAGAGGGAGGAGGTGCTAGCGGTTTTAGCAGGCCAAAAAGTGGATAAATCCCCAGGCCCAGACGAGATGTATCCCAGGCTGCTGTGGGAGGCAAAGGAGGAGATTGCAGGGGCTCTGACACAAATTTTCAGAACCTCTCTGGCCACAGGGGATGTACCAGAGGACTGGAGAACAGCTAACGTAGTACCATTATTCAAGAAGGGTAGCAGGGATAAACCAGGGAATTACAGGCCAGTGAGCCTAACATCTGTGGTAGGGAAATTATTGGAAAAAATTCTGAGGGACAAAATTAGTCTCCACTTGGAGAGGCAAGGATTAATCGGGGATAGTCAGCATGGCTTTGTCAAGGGTAAATCATGTCTGACAAATCTGATTGAATTTTTCGAGGGGGTGACTAGGGGGGTGGATGAGGGAAATGCTGTGGATGTGGTTTACATGGACTTCAGTAAAGCTTTTGACAAAGTCCCGCATAGGAGACTGGTCAAGAAGGTAAGAGCCCATGGGATCCAGGGTGCCTTGGCGCGTTGGATCCTAAACTGGCTGAGTGGCAGGAGGCAGAGGGTGATGGTCGAAGGTTGCTTTTGTGACTGGAAGCCTGTGTCCAGTGGGGTACCTCAGGGATCGGTGCTGGGTCCCTTGTTGTTTGTGATCTACATAAATGACTTGGATGAGAATGTAAAAGGTATGATCAGTAAGTTCGCAGATGACACGAAAATTGGTGGGGTGGTAAATTGCGAGGAGGAAAGCCTCAGGCTACAGGACGATATAAACGGGCTGGTCAGATGGGCGGAAAAGTGGCAAATGGAATTTAACCCTGAAAAGTGCGAGGTGATGCATTTTGGACGGACAAATAAGGCAAGGGAATACACAATGAGTGGTAGGACCCTAGGAAGTACAGAGGGTCAGAGGGACCTTGGTGTACATGTACATAGATCCCTGAAGGCAGCGGAACAGGTAGATAGGGTGGTTAAAAAGGCATATGGGATACTTGCCTTCATTAGCCGAGGCATGGAATATAAGAGCAGGGAGGTTATGATGGAGCTGTACAAAACGCTGGTGAGGCCACAGCTGGAGTACTGTGTGCAGTTCTGGTCGCCTCACTATAGGAAGGATGTGATTGCTTTGGAGAGGGTGCAGAGAAGATTCACCAGGATGTTACCTGGGATGGAGCGCCTCAGCTATGAAGACAGGCTGGACAGGCTGGGGTTGTTTTCCTTGGAGCAAAGAAGGCTGAGGGGGGACCTGATTGAGGTGTACAAAATGATGAGGGGCATAGATAGGGTAGATAAAGAGGAACTTTTCCCCTTAGTAGGGGGGTCAATAACAAGGGGGCATAGATTCAGGGTAAGGGGCAGGAGATTTAGAGGGGATTTGAGGAGGAACTTTTTCACCCAGAGGGTGGTTGGTATGTGGAACTCAATGCCTGAAAGGGTGGTAGAGGCAGGAACCCTCACAACATTCAAGAAGCATTTGGATGAGCACTTGAAATGCCATTGCATACAAGGCTATGGACCAAATGCTGGAAAATGGGATTAGACTGGACAGGGATGGATGGGCGGCGCGGACACGATGGGCCGAAGGGCCTCTTTCTGTGCTGTAAAACTCTATGGGCTAGATTTTCAGTTGCTTGCGCCAGCAGTTAGCGCCTTAAGAGAAGTGATTTTCGGGCGCTATGCGTGTAGCGCCTGGGCGCAGCGCAGTTTGCGCCCCGCCCCAAATTAAGTTGCCCGTTAGCGCCGGCGCAAAGTTTAGCGGCCGCCCGGATGCGCGCGCAGAAAATGACGTCACATCCTCGTGTAACGCCCTTTGGCCGCCCCGAATCCAAACTTCAGTCGGACCGCCCCATTGTGCGCCTGGCGTCCAGAGCGTTTGTAAAATGGAACGCAACACACCCTGGGGAGCGCAAATTAAAGGGCACTCGTACAAAAGGCACTCTGCATGTGTTGTGTGGAAGTAAGCTGTGTGTTGTTCTGAACGGACTATTTATGTTTCCGGGCACCAATAATTCCTCCTCCTCCTCCTCCTCCTCCTCCTCCTCCTCCTCCTCCTCCTCCTCCTCCTCCTCCTCCTCCTCCCCCTCATCCTCATCCCAGACTTTGCATTTGAAAAAAATACATGCACCCTTCCCCTTTAAGAGCTCACTGGCACCAGAGTGTCTGCCGTGCGCTGCGCCCGAGCTCGGGTGTTGCGCTCTCCACCGCCGGCTTAGCGCCTAAAGATACTAGTGGAACGCCTCTTTTAGCGCTCCACCAACCTCTTAGGGCGAAGCCACTGAATTTCCGGCAACGGGGCGCTACTTTGGGGCGGGCGATAACTTCGGGCGGGCACTAAGCTTAGCGCCCCAAAACTGTCTATACTGAAAATCTAGCCCTATGACTCTATGACTAACAGAAAGCTGAATGCTGCAACTTTTGACAGCTCGCGGCCATTCTGCTTTCTGTGCCAGTGAGATGAGGGACTCCCAAGACCTGAAGGAAGGAAGGCTGTAAAGGTAAGTAAAACTTCTTTAAACACTTTACACACACCAAACACACTTACCTCTTCACTCATGCACCCATCACTCACCTGAACACCGGACATCTCAAACCCTCCAAGTCCGACAGCCCGCCTCGCTAACTTGGCATGGTTTGGAGCCGTCGGGAATCCCACACTTCAGGGATAAAAATAGGGATTGGGCTAAAAACTGCCTGTTAACTACCTGTTAACAGGCAGTTAATTGGCACTAATCCCCTTCCCACCTCGGAGAGGCGGATCCCAGCACAGGTCGGGTATCCGCCTCCTTTGAAACTGGCATGGAGGCGGGTTGGGGGTGGGATGGGTTCGTGTCCCCTGATTTCGAGATTTTAACCCCCCACACGCCTCCAATCCCGCCTCCACGGCCCAGTGAAAATCCTGCCCACTATGTCTATCGAGACCAGCCTGAGCAGTTCTGCATGATTCCAGTAACTACATGCACCTCTGAAATGGTTCAAAGGGTGAAACAGAGGCTGTGACATTTTGAGAGTAGGGTGCTCCTATTGAAGTTTCAGTATGGCTGCCTGTATTGCTGTCATCGTGATGTGTCTTACAAAATATATTGCCATATTTGGATACAGAAAAGGATCGAAAGAGATAATTAATCCTTCCAACAACATCAGTAATCATATCTGATTCCCCAACTTTTATTTTTGGCATAGTTTTAATGAAAGCTAAGATTAAAAATTCAAAAACTGAATTGTACAAGTTGCAGCAAAAAATGATTGGAAGGTGCAGATTTTTCATATAAATACATAGAAGTGAAAACACTGAATCATAGAATCATAGAAATTTACAGCACAGGAGAAGGCCATTCGGCCCATCGTGTCTGCGCTGGTCAAAAAAGAGCTATCCACCCTAATCCCACTTTCCATCTCTTGGTCCATAGCCTTGCAGGTTACGGCACTTCAAGTGCATATCCAAGTACTGTTTAAATGTGGTGAGTGTTTGTGCCTCGACCACCCTTTCAGGCAGCGAGTTCCAGAACCCCACCACCCTCTCGGTGAAAAAAGTTCTCCCCAACTCCCTGCTAATCCTTCTACCAATTACTTTAAAGCTATGCCCCTGTTAAGTGACCTCTCTGCTAAGGGAAATAGGTGCTTCCTATCCACTCTATCTAGGCTCCTCATAATTTTATACACTTCAATTAAGTCTCCCCTCAGCCTCCTCTGTTCCAAGGAAAACAAACCCAGCCTATCCAATCTTTCTTCATTGCTAAAATTCTCCAGTCCTGGCAACATCCTCATAAATCTTCCCTGCAGTGCAATCATATCTTTTCTGTAATGTGGTGATGAGAATTATACACAGTATTCTAGCTGTGGCCTAACTAATGTTTTTTACAGTTCTAGCATAACCTCTCTGCTCTTATATTCTATGCCTCGACTAATAATAGAAAGTATCCCATATGCCTTCTTAACCACCTTATCTACCTGTCCTGCTACCTTCAGGGATCTACGGACCTGCACTCCAAGGATCCTCTGTTCCTCTACATTTCTCAATATCCTACCATTTATTGTGTATTCCCTTGTCTTGTTAACCCTCCCCAAATGCATTACCTCACACTTCTCCAGGTTGAATTCCATTTGCCACTTTTCTGCCCACCTGACCAGTCCATTGATATCTTCCTGCAGTCTACAGCTTTCTTCCTCACTATCAACCACACGGCCAATGTTTGTATCATCTACAAACTTCTTAATCGTGCCCCCTACATTGAATTCTAAATCATTGATGTATACCACAAAAAGCAAGGGACCTAGTACTGAGCCCTGTGGAACCCCACTGGAAACAGACTTCCAGTCACAAAATCACCCATCGACCATTTCCCTTTGCTTCCTGCCACTGAGCCAATTTTGGATCCAACTTGCCACTTTCCCTTGGATCCCATGGGCTATACTTTTCTTCACCAGTCTGCCATGTGGGACCTTGTTAAAGGCCTTGCTAAAATCCATGTAGACCACATCAAATGCACTACCCCCATCGACCCCCCTCATTACCTCCTCAAAAAATTCAATCAAGTTAATCAGACATGAGTTTACCTTCACAAATCCATGCTGACTGTCCTTGATTAATCTGTGACTTTCTAAATAATGGTTTATACTGTCCCTCAGAATTTTTTCCAATAATTTTCCCACCATCGAGGTTAGACTGACTGGCCTATAATTTCTTGGTCTATCCCTTTCTCACTTTTTAAACAATGGCACAACGTTAACAGTCCTCCAGTCCTCTGGCACCATGCCTGTAGCCAGAGAGGGTTAGAAAATGATGGTCAGAGCCTCTGTTATTTCCTCCCTTGCCTCTCTTAACAGTCGGGGATACATTTCATCCAGGCCTAGCAACTTATCAACTTTCAAAGATGCTAAACCTCTTAATACTTCCTCTCTCTCTATGTTTATCCCATCTAATAATTCACACTCCTCCTTCTTAACTACAATGTCTGTAGAGTCCCTCTCTTTTGTGAAGGCAGACACAAAGTATTCATTAAGAACCATACCCACATCTTCCGCCTCCACACATAGGTTACCTTTTTGGTCTCTAATAGGCCCTACTCTTTCATTAGTTATTCTCTTACTCTTTATGTATTTATGAAACATCTTTAGGTTTTCCTTGATTTTACTTGCCAATATTTTTTCATGCCCTCTCTTTGCTTTCCTAATTTCATTTCTAATTTCAACCTTGCACTTTCTATACTCCTCTAGACTTTCTGTAGCATTGAGCTCCCGGTATCTGACATAGAAACATAGAAACATAGAAGATAGGAGCAGGAGTAGGCCATTCGGCCCCTCGAGCCTGCTCCACCAGTCAATGAGATCATGGCTGATCATTCAAGTTCAGTACCCTGTCGCTGCCGTCTTCCCATATCCCTTGATCCTTTTAGCCCGAAGAAATATATCTAACTCCTTCTTGAATATATTTAATGAATTGGCCTCAACTGCCTTCAGTGGTAGAGAATGCCACAGGTTCACCACTGTCTGTGTGATGAAATTCCTCCTCATCTCTGTCCTAAATGGCTTACCCCTTATCCTTAGACTGTGACCCCTGGTTCTGGACTCCCCGGCCATTGGGAACATCCTTCCTGCATCTAGTCTGTCTAGTCCTGCCAGAATTTTATAAGTTTCAATGAGATCCCCTCTCATTCTTCTAAACTCCAGCGAGTACAAGCCCAATCGACCCAATCTCTCCTCATACATCATTCCTGCCATCCCAGGTATCAGTCTGGTGAATCTTCGCTGCACTCCCTCCATGGCAAGAACATCCTTCCTCAGATAAGGTGACCAAAATTGTACACAATACTCAAGATGTGGTCTCACCAAGGCCCTGTACAACTGCAGCAAGACATCCTTGTTCCTGTACTCGAACCCTCTCCCTACGAAGGCCAACATACTATTTGCCTTCTTAACCACCTGCTGCACCTGCATGCTTACCTTCAGCGACTGGTGCACAAGGACACCCAGGTCTCGTTGCACTTCCCCTTCTCCCAATCTATTGCCATTCAGATAATAATCTGCCTTCCTGTTTTTGCCACCAAAGTGGATAACCTCGCATTTATCCACATTATACTGCATCTGCCCTGCATCTGCCCAATTACCCAACCTGTCCAAATCATACTGGAGTTTCTCAGCGTCCTCCTCACAGCACACACGCCCACCCAGCTTTGTGTCGTCTGCAAACTTGGAGATATTAGAAACATAGAAACATAGAAGATACGAGCAGGAGTAGGCCATTCGGCCCCTCGAGCCTGCTCAGCCATTCAATGCGATCATGGCTGATCATCCAAGTTCAGTACCCGGTCCCTGCTTTCTCCCCATACCACTTGATCCCTTTAGCCTTAAGAAATATATCGAACTCCTTCTTGAATATATTTAATGAATTGGCCTCTACTGCCTTCTGTGGTAGAGAATTCCACAGGTTCACCACTCTCTGGGTGAAGAAATTCCTCCTAATTTCTCTCCTAAATGGCTTACCCCTTATCCTTAGACTGTGACCCCTGGTTCTGGACTCCCCGGCCATTGGGAACATCCTTCCTGCATCTAGTCTGTCTAGTCCTGCCAGAATTTTATAAGTTTCAATGAGATCCCCTCTCATTCTTCTAAACTCCAGCGAGTATAAGCCCAATCGACCCAATCTCTCCTCATACATCATTCTTGCCATCCCAGGTATCAGTCTGGTGAATCTTCGCTGCACTCCCTCCATGGCAAGAACATCCTTCCTCAGATAAGGTGACCAAAACTGCACACAATACTCAAGATGTGGTCTCACCAAGGCCCTGTACAACTGCAGCAAGACATCCTTGTTCCTGTACTCGAACCCTCTCCCTACGAAGGCCAACATACCATTTGCCTTCTTATCCGCCTGCTGCACCTGCATGCTTACCTTCAGCGACTGGTGCACAAGGACACCCAGGTCTCGTTGCACTTCCCCTTCTCCCAATCTATTGCCATTCAGATAATAATAATAATCTGTCTTCCTGTTTTTGCCACTAAAGTGGATAACCTCGCATTTATCCACATTATACTGCATCTGCCCAATTACCCAACCTGTCCAAATCATACTGGAGTTTCTCAGCGTCCTCCTCACAGCACACACGCCCACCCAGCTTTGTGTCGTCTGCAAACTTGGAGATATTAGAAACATAGAAACATAGAAGATACGAGCAGGAGTAGGCCATTCGGCCCCTCGAGCCTGCTCAGCCATTCAATGCGATCATGGCTGATCATCCAAGTTCAGTACCCGGTCCCTGCTTTCTCCCCATACCACTTGATCCCTTTAGCCTTAAGAAATATATCGAACTCCTTCTTGAATATATTTAATGAATTGGCCTCTACTGCCTTCTGTGGTAGAGAATTCCACAGCTTCACCAATCTCTGGGTGAAGAAATTCCTCCTCATTTCAGTCATAAAAGGCCTATCCCTTATGCTTAGACTGTGACCCCTGGTTCTGGATTCCCCGACCATCGGGAACATCCTCCCTGCATCTAGTCTGTCCAGTCCTGCCAGAATTTTATAAGTTTCAATGAGATCCCCTCTCATTCATCTAAACTCCAGCGAGTACAAGCCCAATCGACCCAATCTCTCCTCATATGTCATTCCTGCCATCCCAGGTATCAGCCTGGTGAATCTTCGCTGAACTCCTTCCATGGCAAGAATACCCTTCCTCAGATAAGGCGACCAAAACTGCACACAATACTCAAGCTGTGGTCTCACCAAGGCCCTGTACAACTGCAGCAAGACATCCTTGTTCCTGTACTCAAACCCTCTCGCTATGAAGGCCAACATACCATTTGCCTTCTTAACCGGCTGTTGCACCTGCATGCTTACCTTCAGCGACTGGTGCACAAGGACACCCAGGTCTCGTTGCACTTCCCCTTCTCCCAATCTATTGCCATTCAGATAATAATCTGCCTTCCTGTTTTTGACACCAAAGTGGATAGCCTCACATTTATCCATGTTATATTGCATCTGCCATGCTTCTGCCCAATCACCCAACATGTCCAAATCATCCTGTACTTTCTCGGCATCCTCCTCACAGCACACACACCCACCCAGCTTTGTGTCGTCTGCAAATTTGGAGATATTACATCTAGTTCGCTTGTCTAGATCATTAATATATATTGTGAATAGCTGGGGTCCAAGAACCGATCCCTGCGGTACCCCACTAGTCACTGCCTGCCACTCAGAAAAAGACCCGTTTATTCCAACACTTTGCTTTCTATCTGCCAACCAGTTCTCTATCCAAGTCAATACCTTGCCCCCCAATCCCATGTGCCTTAACTTTAAATGCTAATCTCTTATGTGGGACCTTATCGAAAGCCTTCTGAAAGTCCAAATACACCACAACCACTGGTTCTCCCTTATCTATTTTACCAGTTACATCCTCAAAAAATTCCAGTAGATTAGTCAAGCATGATTTACCTTTTGTAAATCCATGTTGACATTGTATGATCCTCTCATTGTTTTCCAAGTGCTCTGCTATTACATCTTTTATAATGGACTCTAGCATTTTCCCCACTACCGATGTCAGGCTTACCAGTCTATAATTCCCCATTTTCTCTCTACCGCCTTTTTTGAATAGTGGGGTAACATTAGCTACCCTCCAATCCATGGGAACTGTTCCAGAGTCTATAGAATTTTGGAAGATGACCAGCAATGTATCTACTATTTCTAGGGCCACTTCCTTAAGTACCCTAGGATGTAGATTATCAGGCCCTGGGGATTTATCGGCCTTCAATCTCGTCAATTTCCCTAACACCATTTCCCTACAAATACTGATTTCTTTCAGTTCCACCCTCTCATTAGACCCTATGTTCCCCGACATCTCTGGGAGGTTATTTGTGTCCTTCTTTGTGAAGACAAAACCAAAGTATGTATTTAATTGGTCTGCCATTTCTTTGTTCCCCATTATACATTTTCCTGATTCTGACTGCAAGGGACCTACACTTGACTTCACCAATCTTTTCCTCTTCACATATCTATAGAAGCTTTTACAGTCAGTTTTTATGTTCCCTGAAAGCTTACTCTCACACTCTGTTTTCCCCTTCTTAATTAATCCCTTTGTCCTCCTTTGTTGAATCCTAAAATGCTCCCAATCCTCAGGTTTGCTGCTTTTTCTGGCCAATTTATATGTCCTCTCCTTGGATCTTATGCTATCCCTAATTTCCCTAGTTAGCCACGGTTGATTCACCTTTTTTGTTTTATTTTTATGCCAAACAGGGATGAACAAATTTTTTAGTTCATCCATGTGATCTTTAAATGTTTGCCATTGCCTATCCACCGTCAACCCTTTAAGTAACATTCCCCAATCCATCCTACCCAACCCGCGCCTCATACCATCGTAGTTTCCTTTATTTAATTCAGGACCCTAGTCTCTGAGGCAAATACTTCAGTCTCCATCTTAATGAAGAATTCTATCATATTATAATCGCCCTGCCCCAAGGGGCCTCGCACAACAAGATTGCTCATTATTCCTTTCTCATTACATAATACCCAGTCTAAGATGGCCTGATCTCTAGTAGGTTCCTCAATATATTGGTCCAGGAAACCATCCCGTATACACTCCAGGAATTCCTCCTCCACAGTATTGTTACTAATTTGGTTAGCCCAATCTATATGTAGATAAAAGTCACCCAAGATATCTGCTGTGCCCTTATTGCAGGCGTCTCTAAGGTCCCATTTAATGCCATCCCCAACCTTCGCATTATTGTTTGGGGGTCTGTATACAACTCCCACTAATGTTTTCTGTCCCTTGGTATTTCTCAGCTCTACCCATACAGATTCTACATCATCAGAGCTAATACCCTTCCTTACAATTGTGTTAGTCTCCTCTTTAACCAGCAATGCTACCCCACCTCCTTTTCCTTTTTGCCTGTCTTTCCTGAATATTGAATACCCCTGGATGTTGAGCTCCCAGCCCTGGTCACCCTGGAGCCATGTTTCCGTAATCCCAATCATATCATATCCGATTACATCTATTTCCACAGCTAATTCATCCACCTTATTCCGAGTGCTCCTCGTATTAAGACACAAAGGCCTAGAAATTCGGTGGGGTTAGCGCCCAATTAGAGGCGTTAGAGGGCCTTGCGCCGGAATTATAGCCGCGATCGAAATTGCGTTGGGCCCTACCATCGGCGTTAGCCAGTAGCGCTGCGCCGGCACCGATGACGTCATCGGTGTGCGCAGCATCCCGGTTGCCGTGGTAACGCGGCCGGACGCCCAAATTCAGTTGCGGCCGCCTCGCCCATGGCAGTCGCAACCAACGATTGTTCAACGGGATGTTGCAGCACGTAGCGCCGGCGCATTAAGGTGGAGCGGCGGCCGGCCGCTTTCCCGGTGGCCGCCTGCCCGCACCTCCCTCCCCGGACTCCTCCACCACCCCCCCGCGGCACTGATGTGTGTGGCCCGCGAGCCCAGCACTTCTCCGAGGTGCCGGGCTCATTTGTCGGGCGAATTGACCGGTCAGCGGTCGACTGCAGGCAGCTCCTCCTTAACAGAAGGAGGAGGCCTGCAGTACCCCAGCCTGCCGCACCGCATCGGGTGCCGCAGCGGGGGATTAGCGCCGCAAACCTGCATTCAGCGCCCATAGCGAGGCGCTGAAACCCTTCATTAGCACCCGCAGCCATCTGGGCGCGGGGCAGCTGAATTTTTGGCGGGCGCAGCGGCAATTATCGCGGGCGCAAAATTTCGGGCGCAAAAGCCCTGGCGGAGGCAAACCTAATTTCTAGGCCAAAGCCTTCAGGCTTGTTTTTTTAACACTCTTAGACATTTTAGAATTATTATTTACTGTGGCCATGTTTGATTTAAACCCTTGATTACTCTGACTGCCACTTTTGCTTTTCTCCTTCCTGTCTTTTGCTTCTATCCTTGTTTCCCATTCTCTGTCTCCCACCACAGGTTCCCAACCCCCTGCCATTTCAGTTTAAACCCTCCCCCACAGCACTAGCAAACATTCCCCCGAGGATATCAGTCCCAGTCTTGCCCAGATGCAAACTGTCCATTTTGTACTGGTCCCACCTCCCCCAGAACGGGTTCCAATGTCCCAGGAATTTGAATCCCTCCCCCTTGCACTATTCCTCTAGCCACATATTCATCTGAAATATCCTTCTATTTCTACACTGACTAACACGTGGCACTGGTAGCAATCCTGAGATTACTACCTTTGAGGTCCTATTTTTTAATTTACCTCCTAACTCCCTATATTCAGCTTTTAGGACCTCATCCCATTTTTTACCTATATCGTTGGTACCTATATGCACCACGACAACTGGCTGTTCACCCTCCCCTTCCAAAATGCTCTGTAGCCGCACCGAGACATCCTTGACCCTTGCACCAGGGAGGCAACATACCACCCTGGAGTCTCGTTTGTGGCCACAGAAACGCCTATCTATTCCCCTTACAATAGAATCCCCTATTACTATAACTCTCCCACTCTTTTTCCTTCCGTCCTGTGCAGCAGAACAACCCATGGTGCCAGGAAGTTGGCTGCTGCTGCCTTCCTCTGATAAGCCATCTCCCTCAGCAATATCCAAAGCGGTATATCTGTTTGTAGGGGGATGGCCACAGGGGACCCCTGCACTCCCTGCCTGCGCCTACTACTCTGCCTGGTGATCACCCATTCTCTTCCTGCCTGTGCAGCCTTTACCTGCGGTGTGACCAACACCCTAAACTTGCTTTCCATGATGTCCTCAGCATCGTGAATGCTCCAGTATGTATCCATTTGCAGCTCCAGCGCCGCAATGCTGTCTGCCAGTAGCTGCAGCTGGATACACTTCCCACACACATGGTCGCCAGGGACACAGGAATTGTCCCTGATTTCCCACATAGTGCAGGAGGAGCATATCACGGCACCGAGCTGTGCTGCCATGACTTACTCTTTAATTAATTCAAATTAAATTAAATCAAACCAATCCCACCAATTACACTACAATTAAATGATATACTCAAGGGCCCTTGTTTAACAGCAGTCCCCGCTGCACAACAGAGACCCTAGAAACTATAAACCACGAAATTTAAGTTTGGAAAAAACGAGAAAGAGAGAAATGACAAATGCTTCCCTTTTTTCCCTTATCCTACTCTGTAGGCCCCTTGACTTCCAGGAGTCTCTAGATTTGGGAGTCCCACCCTTTTCCTTTGTGGGAACATATTTGCTCTGGACCCTCGCTATCTCCTCCTTGAATGCCTCCCTCTGCTCTAACACTGATTTACCTTCAAGTAGCTGTTTCCAGTCCATTTTTGCTAAATCACAAGTAAAATTGGCCTTTCCCCAATCAAGAACTTTTATACCTGGTCTATCTTTATCCTTTCCCACAACTAAGCTAAGTCTAACTGAATTGTGATCACTACCACCAAAATGGTCTCCTACTGATACCCCTTCCACCTGCCCAGCTTCATTCCCTAAAATAAATCCAGAACTGCCCCCTCTCTTGTTGGGCTTGTTACGTACTGGCTGAAACAGTTCTCCTGAATGCATTTTAAGAATTCTGTGCCCTCTATTCCTTTTACACTAATTCCATCCCAGTTAATATTAGGGTTGTTGGAATCCCCTACTATTACTGCCCTATTGTTTTTGCACTTCTCAGATATTTGCCTACTTATTTGCTCTTCTATCTCTCTCTGACTGTTTGGGGGTCTATAGTACACTCCCAGCATTGTGATTGCCCCTTTTTTGTTCTTCAGTTCAAACAGGCCATTCGGCCCAACCACTCGTTGTCAGTGTTTACCCGACAAGCAAGGAAATAGTCCTAATCACATTTATCGACCCTGTTTCCATATCTTTTTATCCATTTTCTCCTTCATCCACCTATCCAATCTAATTTTGAATGTTGATATAGTTTCGGCCTTAACCAATAACTCTGGAAACTAATTTCATAGCCTCACAATGCTGAATGTAAAAATAAAATCTCCTGCCCTATGCTCTAAAACTCAGCCGTGGTTCAATTGGTAGCCCTCTTATAATTTGAGTCAGAAGGTTGTGGGTTCAATTCCGACTCCAGCGTCTTGAGCGCATAATCTAAGCTGAGACTTCAGTGCAGTACTGAGGGAATTCTGCATTGTCGGAGGTGCCGTCTTTCAGATAAGACGTTAAACTAAGGCAGGTGGATGTAAAAGATCACACAGCACTATTATGAAGAAGAGCAGGAAAGTTCACCTTGGTGTTCTGGCCAATATTTATTCCTCAACCAACACCACTAAAACAGATTATCTGGTCATTATCACATTGCTGTTTGTGGGACCTTGCTGTGTGCAAATTGTCTGCCATGTTTCCTACATTACAGCAGTGACTAAGCTTCAAAAGTACTTCATTGGCTGTAAAGCATATTGGATGTCCTGAAGTCATGAAAGGTGCTATATAAATGCAAGTTTTTCTTTTTATTTTCTCTCATATCTATGACTCCACATTCTTGACCCCTCAACTACTGAAAAAAGTCTGCTTCTACCTACCCTGTTCCATTCTTTCATAATTTTACAAAACTTCAATTATATCTGCATTGTTCAAAAGAAAAAAAGACGCAACTTTTCAAGTCTTTCTGCCTATTGTATTTCTTCACACCAGGCAGCAGTCTCGTGAATCTGTGTTGTACCCGCTCTAAAGCTTCAATGCCCTTCCAATACTGAGGTCTTATTAAGGTAACTTGTTTTACAAATTGTAGCTCCCCAAAATGGCAAATCTATCCCCATGATATTTGATTGTCTATCAGTGCCTGGTCACTCTTTCTTTTTTTGCGGTGTTTTAATTGTTGGCTTGTAGATCTTTATGCAGGAATTTCCATTTCCTGCATCATCAAGCACTTCCAGGTCCTATGTGATGCAGAGTAACGCTCCCTCTGCACTGCTCCAGCAATCTCCCACAGAGATGATAGTTCTTATTTCACTTAGCACTCTGTGGCATCTCTCAGTAAAATGGTCATTTTAATTCCGAATTCAAATAATGCCCATTAGGATGACATTGGATATATGGCACAGAAACAGGCCATTCAGTCCAACCAGTCCATGCCGGCGTTTATGCTCCACACAAGCCTCCTCCCATCTGTCCTCATCTAAATCTATCAGCATAACCCTCTATTCACTTCTCCCTCATATACTTATCTAGCCGCCCCTTAAATGCATGTTAAATACTATTGCTTCAACCATTCCCTGGGGTAGTGAGTTCCACATTCTCACCACTCTTTGGGTAAAGAAGTTTTTTAATTAATTTCCTATTGGATTTCTTGGTGACTATCTTATATTGATGGCCTCTAGTTATGCTCTTCCCCACAAGTAGAAACATTCTCTTTTTATGCATTCTATCAAAACCTTTCATAATTTTAAAGACCTCTATTAGGTCACCCCTCAGCCTTCTTTTTTCAAGAGAAAAGAGACTCAGCCTGTTCATCCTTTCCGAATATATATACCATCACATTTCTGGTATCATCCTCATAAATCTTCTCTGCACCCTCTCCAGTGCCTCTATATAAGAACATAAGAAATAGTAGCAGGAGTAGGCCAATCGGCCCCTCGAGCCTGCTCCGCCATTCAATAAGATCATGGCTGATCTGATCCTAACCGCCAATCTACTATCACAGAACCATCTCCTGAATCTAACAGAATTAGACACACGAAATAGGAGCAGGATCAGGTTACACGGCCCCTGGGCCCGCTCCGCTACCCACAGGGCCATGCCCGATCCGAACCTAGACTCATGTCCAAATTCCTGCCCGCTCCCCGTAACCCTTAATTCCCTTTACTTCTAGGAAACTGTCTATTTCTGTTTTAAATTTATGTAATGATGTAGCTTCTACAGCTTTTTGGGGCAGCATATTCCATGGACCTACCACCCTCTGAGTGAAGTAGTTCCTCCTCATCTCAGTTTTGAAAGAGCAGCCCCTTATTCTAAGACTATGCCCCCTAGTTCTAGTTTCACCCATCATCGGGAACATCCTCCCCGCATCCACCCGATCCAACCCCTTCACAATCTTATATGTTTCAATAAGATCGCCTCTCATTCTTCTGAACTCCAATGAGTAGAGTCCCAATCTACTCAACCTCTCTTCATATGTCCATCCCCTCATCACCGGGATTAACCGAGTGAACCTTCTTTGTACTGACTCGAGAGCAAGTATGTCTTTTCTTAAGTATGGACACCAAAACTGTATGCAGTATTCCAGGTGCGGTCTCACCAATACCTTGTACAACTGAAGCAATACCTCCCTATTTTTATATTCTATCCCCCTAGCAATGAAAGCCAACATTCCATTGGCCTTCTTAATCACTTGCTGCACCTGCATACTAACCTTTTGAGTTTCGTGCACCAGGACCCCCAGATCCCTTTGTACTTCAGTACTTTCCAGTTTCTTGCCATTAAGATAATAACTTGCTCTACGATTTTTCCTGCCAAAGTGCATAACCTCACACTTTCCAGTATTGTATTCCATCTGCCAAATCTCTGCCCACTTACTTAGCCTGTCTATGTCCCCTTGCAGGTTTTTTATGTCCTCCTCACTCACTACTTTCCCTCCCATCTTAGTATCATCTGCAAACTTTGATATGTTACACTCGGTCCCCTCCTCCAAATCGTTAATATAGATTGTAAAGAGTTGGGGACCCAGCACTGACCCCTGTGGAACACCACCAGTTACTGATTGCCAGTCTGAGAATGAACCATTTATCCCAACTCTCTGCCTTCTGTTAGATAGCCAATCCTCTATCCATGCCAGAATATTAACCCCAATCCCGTGATTTTTTATCTTAAGCAATAATCTTTTGTGTGGCACCTTGTCAAATGCCTTTTGGAAGTCTAAATACACTACGTCCACTGGTTCCCCTTTATCCACCCTATATGTTACTTCCTCAAAGAATAACCTTTTTATAACATGATGACCAGAACAGTATGCAGTACTCTAGGTGTTAGCTGTGGCTCAGTTGGTAGCACTCTCGCCTCTGTTTCAGAGGCATGTGGGTACATAGTCCCACTCAAGAGACATGAGCACAAAAATCTAGGCTGATATTTCAGTGCAGCACTGAGAGAATACTGCACTGTCGAAGATGCTGGCCTAGAATTTCGGTGGGCTGTGCCGCCAGTTAGTGCCTAAAGAGGGCACTCAGTGGCTTTAGCACCACTGGCCACGCCTCCCGCGATATTTAGCGGGGCGCTAATGGCGGCGTTAGCCTGTAGCACTGCGCCACCACCGATGACGTAATCGGTGTGCGCAGCGCCCCGCTACCGCCCCGATCACGATATTTGGTCGCGCCCGCCTCTGTAACACCGGTCGCAAATCATGCCCAGTTCACGGGGCCTACCTGTGGCGGTAGTGGCGCAAATTAAGGTGGAGGTGTGGAGCGGCCATTTTTTTTGGTGGCCGCCTGCCAGCACCTCCGTCCCCGGCCTCCTGATCCCCCCCCCCCCCGGGCAGTGACGGCTGTGTCCCGAGAGCCCGGCACTTCTCCTCAGTGCCGGGCTCTTTTGCCGGCACTCGCGATCGGTCATCGCGCTGGTGCAGGCCCCTCCCCCTTAAGAAGGGGAGGAAGGCCTGCAGTACCGCAGCGAGCTGTGCCGCAGCGTGTGGTGCTGCGGCACGTTGCGCTGCGATATTCAGTTTGAGCGCCCCAAGAGGGACGTGGGGCGCCTCGAGCAGCGCCCTGCGTCCCTGTTGGGGCGCTCAAACTGAATTTATGGCGGGCGCAACGGCTCCGTTCGCAGCGGTAATTCCGGCGCCCAGGGAAGCTTGGCACCCCATTTGGGGCTCCACCGAATTTCTAGGCCGCTGTCTTTTGGATGAGACGTTAAACCAAGGACCCGTCTGCTCCCTCCGGTGGATGTAAAAGGTCCAATGGCACTATTTTGAAGAAGAGCAGGGGAGTTGTACCCTGGCCAATATTTATCCCTCAACCAACATTAAAAAAAACATATTGTCTGGTCATTATCACATTGCTGTTTGTGGGAGCTTGCTGAGCGCAAATTCGCTGCCACATTTCCTACATTACAACAGTGACTACACTTCAAAAGTACTTCATTGGCTTTAAAGCGCTTTGGTATGTCCAGTGGATGTGAAAGGCGCTATATAAATGCAAGTCTTTCTTTTTCTAAGTGTGGTCTAACCAAGGTTTAGCATAACGTCCCTACTTTTCAATTCTAGCCCTCTAGAAGTAAACCCTAGTGCTTGGTTTGCTTTTTTATGGCCTTGCTAACCTGTGTCGTAACTTTTAGTGATTTGTGTATTTGTACTCCAAGATCCCTTTGTTGCTCTACCCCACCTAGACTGGCACCCTCCAAGTAAAAAGTGACCTCCATATTCTTCCTACCAAAATGTAATGCCTCACATTTATCTGTGTTGAACTTCATTTGCCAATTATATACCCATTCTGCAAGATTATTAATGTCCTCCTGTAATTGGTTGCAGTCCTCCTCAGTATTGACTATCCCCCCCAATTTGGTGTCATCCGCAAATTTAGAAATTGTATTTTTGATTCCAAAGTCTAAATCGTTAATGTAAATTGTGAACAACAATGGCCCCAGCACTGATCCTTTTGGAACACCACTACCCACCTTCTGCCATTGTGAATAGCTACCCTTTACCCCCTACTCTCTGCTTTCTGCCTTGAAACCAGCTAGCTATCCATTCTGCTACTTGTCCCCTGACTCCACATTCTCTGATCTTGTTCATCAGCCTATTATGGGGTACCTTATTGAAGGCCTTTGGAAAATCTAGATAAATTGCATCTACTGCATTACCATTGTCCACTTTCTCTGTTACCTCTTCAAAAATTTCAATGATGTTGGTCAAGCACGACTTTCTCTTTTGAAATCCATGGCGACTATTCCTTATTATATTTTGGGTTCTAAATGTTCTTCTATTTTCTCCTTTAGTAGGAATTCCATTATTTTTCTGACCACCAATGTTAAGCTGACTGGTCTGTAATTCCCTGGACATGTTCCAGCCCCCTTCTTGAATATCAGTATTATGTTAGCTATCTGCCAGTCCTCTGGCACTACACCTTTTTTCTAACAAATTATTAAATATGTTTAGAAATGCCTCTGCTATCTCTTCCCTAGATTCTTTTAAAATGCATGGATGCAATCCGTCTGGACCAGGGGTTTTATCCTCTTTGAGTCTGATTAGTTTATTTAATATATCCCCTCTTTTTATTTTAAATGCACTTATCTCATTACTAATCTCATCATCCAATGTCATGTCCACCTGTTGTATTTCCCTTGTAAATACTGAAGCAAAATAATTATTTAATATTTCTGTCATCTCTCCTCGTTACCTATGGTATTATCCTGTCTATCCCTTAATGGCCCTATTCCCATCCAAACCTTCCTTTTTTTATTGATGTGCCTGTAAAATATTTTACTACTTTATTTTATTTTCCTTGATAATTTAATTTCATAGTTGCTCTTTGCCTTCCTAATTGTTTTTTGACTTCTCTCCTAATCTCTTCATATTCTCCCTTATCATGCACTCTGCTGCTGTCCATGTACTTAATGTATACCTTTTTCCTTACTCTCAATTGTTCCCTTATGGCTTTATTCATCCATGGAGTCTCATTAGTGTTTAGTTTGTTCTTTCCTTTTAGCGGAATATATTGTTCCTGCACTCTGTTGAGCACTGATTTAAATGTTTCCCATTGCTGTTCTACATCGTTCTTTGCCAATATTGTTGCCCATTTTTTCCCCCAAGTTCTATTCTCAGCCCCTCAAAATCAGCTTTTCTCCAATCTATTAATCTGCTTTTCGTCATACTTATGTCCTTCTCAATTATCATCTTAAAGGGTATTATATTATGGTCACTATTGCCTAGATGCTCCCCTACTCTTACTTCTTTTATCTGCTCTAGTTCATTCCCCAGATCCTAGATCCAATAGTGAATCCTCTCTGGTTGGGCTTTTTACATACTGGGTTAGAAAGGAGTCCCTTATCCCCTTTACCTACCTCTTCTGTCCGATTAATATTGGAGAAGTTAAAATCCCCCATGATTATTATTCTGTGTTTTTTAGTCATTTCCCTAATTTGTCTACGTATTTCTTCCTCCACCTCCCTTCTAGTATTAGGTGGTTTGTAGACTACGCCTATTAGTGTGAATGATCATTTATTATCTTTTATCTCTATCCATATGGATTCTATTTTTGTCTTGCTGATAGCTGCGTCACTTTTTTCTACTGCCATTTTATTATCCCTAATAAGTACAACTACTCCACCTCTCCTTTTTCCCTCTCTATCTTTTCTAAATATTTTATACCCTGCAATATTTAATTCCCAGTCCTGATTTTTCTGTAGCCATGTCTCAGTAATCCCTACTATGTCTGGTTCCTTGTAACGCATGATTGCCTCCAGCTCCCCTGTTTTATTACGGACACTGTGTGCTGTACAGACAGTTTAACTAATTTTTAATAGGATTTCCTCTCACGTTATGCTTCAACATCTTTTTAGACTCCTGTTCTATAACTCTATTTATTCCCTTGCCATTAATGTCCTCCCTTTATTCTTTCCTATGCTCTCTTTTCCTGTTTTGTTTATATTTAGGCTGGTTACATTTCTTGTAGATCCCTCCCCCCATCTTACTAGTTTAAGCCTTTGCCACCTCCCTATTTACCCTTTCCACTTGGACATGGGTCCCATCCTAGTTCAGGTGGAGCCCATTCTACTGGTACAGCTCCTTCCTGTCCCAGAACTAGTGCCAGTGTCCCATGAAAAGGAACCCCTCTTTCCCACACCAGCCCATTAGCCACGTGTTAATTCCCCTGATCTGTCTGCTTCTAAACCAATTTGCATGTGGCTCGGGCAATAATCCAGAGATTATTACCCTCGAGGTCATGCTTTTTAATTTAGAGCCTAGCTCCTGATACTCTTTCAGCAGGACCTCCTCCCTGTTCCCACCTATATCATTTGTTCCAACATGGACCATGACAACTGGATTTACCCCCTCCCTTTCCAAGTTCCTCTCCAGCTGCCGTGAGATATCGCTTACCCTGGCACCGGATAGGCAACACACCCTTTGGGATTCTCGTTCTTGGCTGCAGAGGACGCTATCTATCCCCCTAATTATAGTCCTCTATCACTACTACATTTCTATTCTGCTCTTCCTCACCTTGGACAGCCTTCTGAGCCACGGTGCCTTGGTCTGTATTAGCCTACAGTCCCAGAAACTGCATTAAACTAAATTCACATAATGCCATTATAGTCAACAGGGGAGAATTTTATCCCATCAATCTGGCGTGGATTTGAACCTATTAACCCGCTGTCTAACCCACTGCATCACTGAATACACTACTAGTCTCTTTGCTAAAATTAGATATTACCTAAAGATTAGCCTTGCGTCAGCTGAAAAATAAACTGTGGGTAACACCTATAATAAAACCAGTAGAGTACTTCCCATTCCTTAATCGCTTAATCATGAGCATAAGGTCCTCATGGCCCTGAAATTGTGGTCGGTGTCGTAGCTAAGGAGTACACCACCGACCTCCAAAAGAAATCCGTACTTACCTGGTGCGAGATCCCCTTCGAAAACTTGCGTTGTTTCGTTGCAGATTTGTGCGCAGTGTTGTGGCCCACGGATCCCAGGGCGCACCATGTGCATAAGCATACCTGGGATCACATGGGGCAGTGCACCAATCTGGAAACAGTAATCTCCGATGCCTATTCATGATTTTTTAGTCTCACTCACCCCAATTATATTAATTAATAAATCAGTCCCTCAGTCACCCCAATTATTATATTAATAAATAAATCAGTCCCTCACTCACCCCAATTATATTAATAAATAAATCAGTCCCTCACTCACCCGAGTTTAATGCTTAATTTTAGCGGAGGCGATGCAAATACCCTGCTTATGTGTCTCGGTTTCTTGTGTGCAAAAGTTTCACCGCAGGGAAATTGCATTTCATTAATAGTTTGTTAAATTGGTTTGAATCATGAAAGCCTCAGGGAAGAGTCAACTATGTCATTGGCATTTCAAACAGTTAGCTGAAAACATTAGACACTTGCAAGGGGGAGAAATTCAGTATCGCCCTATTTGGGGCGCAATTGTCGGCTGGGCACAAAGTTTAGCGCCTGGTACTAATTATCGCCTCCGACTGCAAACTTGGCTTCTATCGTCCCTGGAGGTGATTGGAGCGTTAAATCAAGCTCTACACACCTCATTTAAGGCGCTAATGCCGAGGAGCGAGGCGCTACCTCAGAGCGCTGGTGAAGCTCATGTGAGGTCAGTCAGCAATGGAACACAGACACAATGGCGCCGGCCAGTTCTTAAAGGGGAGGGCCGATCTTGCTCTCCATCCACATCCTGCTCATTGCAACCTTGAATCTTGGCCTGGAGAGACCTGTACATCAAATCTGCTGGAAAGAACAATGGAGAGGACCAGGGAAAGAGCTCAGAGTACTGCTCCCAAATTCTCTTCTAAATTGATGCAGGGTAGGTCAAATCAAAATAAACCTGCAAAGTGCTGCTCAGTACCCAAAACTACTTCACACAGCGTTGAATCTCTCCAGAAGTCTCTCTCTCTCTCTCTCTCTCAGAATGCGTGGTGCAAAAATGTCACCGACAAAAAAAGGCAGGAAGCGGTCATCTTTAAATAGCACTCCCAAAGTCCCTTCCCAACTGCAAAACGCTTCCCTCAACCTGTCATTGCTAGCGGCAGGCAGTAAGGCGGGGGGCGCCACTCAATATCCAGTCCAGGGCGTTGCACGCTCGACTGATGTCATGATCTGCAGGCACAGGAGATCGTGGTGGCAGTGTTTAGTGCCGCCGCAGAATGCCTGGTCAATTTTGCGAGCGGTGCAAACATTGCTGTGCCCGGGCGCTAGTTGCTTTGCGCCCCATTCGGAAGGCGCAAAGCAACTGAATTTCTGCCCTACATTCTTTTCCTTTTGTTTCTGTGGGTGAAAGGGGCATCTTTTAGTTAGGTGGATATAGATATTTATTTTGAAGATTTTTTTTATCAATAACTGGTGTATATTTCAAGCTTCTGCATATCTTCCCCCCCCCCCTTACACTGTGCAAACAGGCTCTTGCACCCGTTTGCACCAGCCGTAAAATTTTCCTGCGTAATTGCTGGGCAGTTTGTGGGCAATTAGCCCAAATCTGCACCAGCAATAAGGATTTGACACTCGCAGTGGATGATCTGTCAAGTTGGAACCTGACAGATCGCATTTCGGGATTTAGCACATGCACAATCACGAACTTGTGGTCAATTTCAAAGACGGCATGACGGCGTACTGTGAGAATACACTGTCATACCAACTGCAAACTCTGCTCCAATATATTTTCCTGATTTCTAATGCAAAAATGACCAAATTAATTGTCTCTTCCTACGTATAAATTGTTTAAAGTGTTGGCATTCTTTTCTGCTTCTTCACATATTTCAGCATATTTCATTTTCCTGATCAAACGGTCACCAGTTAAAATCTCCACCTTACTCACCCACCTGAGGCAGAATAGTAGCATTTTATACAAACAAGAATCCCAAAAAGTGCAGTCTCAAATTAAGTGAAGAACAAAAGTGCTTCATTATTTCAACATTTTGGTTCTAGATTTCCTTTGCAAATGGTAGCCCATTACTGAACCGTGAACGTGCATGCTGATATCAGACTGTGGCAGCTTATTAATCATTGTCCAAAAGTATCCTGGTCTAACATTAAGCAATTAAACAGCTGGTACTTTAATAAAATAAAATATAGCACTGGCTAGAAAAGTCTTATTAAAACAGAGAAGTGAATGCCAAGAAATTGAAAGTAGCATAAGATTGGTGCCACAGGTTGGCGAATCAGTAACAAGGGGGCTCAGACTGAGGATTCCTAGATGAAAAAAGGGGAAAGTATGAAGAGTTTTTTTTTAACACAGAGGGTTATTAGAATATGGAATGCTATGATGGCAGAAGTTATAATTACATTGAAAGGGAAATTGGATAAGTATTTACACAGAAGAATATGGCCCCCATGGATATTCACCCTCGGTGTGTTTAAGTCATAGCCCCAGGCGAAGGAGCAGGGAAATGGGTCGAGAGTAGGTAGCTCCAGCTAAAGAGCTGGCACTGGCGCAATGGGTCAAATCTCCTTCTGTGGTATGGTTTTAATGAGAGGTGCAAGAGTGTAAAACAACAAAAGTGAGGCAGAGAATGCAGCTTGGTAAAATAAAGAAAAAAAGCAAAAGAACTAGCAAGGTGAGAAAAGGATACAGGTAGAATTTTTAAATTTACCTCAGAACAATGTGGAGAAAGTAGAACTAAAAGGGATTTAGTGCAGGGGTATGTTCTCCCAACTCTGGTAAATTGATTGCACTGGTCTAATCGTAATGCCTGTGGTTTTACACCAACCTATCATAGCTGATAGGTGGGTGTAAAATAAAAGAAAGAAACAAAGACTTGCATTTATATAGCGCCTTTCACGACCATCGGACGTCTCAAAGCGCTTTACAGCCAATTAAGCACTTTTGAAGTGTAGTCACTGTTGTAATGTAGGAAACACAGCAGCCAATTTGCACACAGCAAGCTCCCACAAACAGCAATGTGATAATGACCAGATAATCTGCTTTTGTTATGTTGATTGAGGGATAAATGCTGGCCAGGACCCCTCCCCTGCTCTTCTTCGAAATAGTGCCATGGGATCTTTTATGTCCAGCTGAGAGAGCAGACGGGGCCTCAGTTTAACGTCTCATCCAAAAGACAGCACCTCCAACAGTGCAGCACTCCCTCAGCACTTCACTGGAGTGTCAGCCTAGCTTTATGTGCTCAAGTCCCTGGAGTGGGACTTGAACCCACAACCTTCTGACTCAGAGGTGAGTGTGCCACACACTGAACCACAGAAATACTGGACCACCTCTTGCAAAGGAAATCTAGAACCAAACAATCATAGCAGATAGGTGGGAATTTCCATGGGGTTTTTCCTGTTCAACACCAGTGCAGCAGAAACCCCGAAAAAGTGCATGAATGCCATTTACACAGTGTTTCTGGGGCATCCACAACTCTTCTGCCGAAGTTATGGCGGCCGAACGGGCTGTTTAAGTCATATACCCAGGCAAACAGTGGCCGCCTGCGAATGGGTTCGGGACGCTACGTGATTGGCCGTGAAACAGCTGCATCCTCAAAATAATTTTATGATGGAGACTTTTTGAAGAACTGCATTCTAAAAGCTACAGAAACTGGGGTAGAATTTTACCTGGGGCTTGTTTTCGGGCCCAGACTCAGTGCAGCGAAGACAGTGCATGCCTGAACCAAGAGGCCTGAGGCTGAATCAAAATTGGGCCTTGGGCCTTCTTAGCATTTTTTGTGCGAGCTGCCGGCACCTGTGCCGAAGTTTGTGCCTTGTTGGTCATGAATGCCTCGCGGACATAGGCCCAAAGGTGAGACCAGGGTGGGGGGATGGAGTGAGCTTCAGTGGGGGGATCGATTGTGCCAAATGTGGAGTCGGGGAGTACTCCTGCTCCTCCTGGCTCCACAGGAGCACTTTTTTAAAGGTTGGCAGCCGCGAGGGCTTCGGAAGAATCCTGCCCCCTCATCAGAAACAGATTTTGCAGAGGAATCCTTCAAAAGGTGTTAGGCCTCTAATTAACACCTGCAAGGGGCCTACTGCCTGTTTAAAGTGGCCGCCTAGTGACGAATTTAGCAGTGCGCCCAATGTCTGCAGATTCGTCGCAGGCTGTCCCGCTTGAATAGGACAGCATTGCACCCATTTTATGCCCGAAAATTGGGCACAACGCATACCAATTTTTACCCCTTAGTGTGCCCAGTTAACCTGCTGAATGTGACCCATGCCAAGTCTCAGAATATTGGATCAGACCCACCATATAAAGAGTTTGATAACCTTGAACTAGCAATTTATTGCAAAGAATACACTTCTAACTAGGAATTCATTGTATGGAATACAGTTCAAACTAGAAATTCATTGTACAGAATACAGTTTAAACTATGGATTCATTGAACAGGAGTCACTTCAAACTAGGGATTCATTGCACAGAACAAAGTTCAAACTAGGAATTAATTGAACAGAATTTGCTTTACTGATTTAACAGGAGGGTGGGAATGGTGTGAGCAGCCATTTAAGTTTTATCTTGGCGTCGTATTGCTGATTTATACAGTATCCCAGATTAAAATCAGCAGTGGGAGTTTGGATTGAAATTGAGAGACGTCAGACCAGTCTCAGTGTCAGCTGCCCACATCCAAAAGCATCAGTACCAGGACTGTGTCTGGTCTAGTACTAATTTCTAAGTTCTAAAGGGATTTTATAAGTGAAGGATAATAATCAAGGACAATATATTGTACATTCCCTATAAAATATATTTTTGAAGCTGACAAATGATTGCATCAATACCGGGCACTAATGAAAAGTGCTTTTTTTTCAAATGTAACCCTACTAGGCTGTTTGTACTAGGAGTATTCAAGGTGGAGATGATCTACTGTATTCATAAGTATTCATAGACCAAATCAGATGGTGCACTGTGTTCAGTGTGCATGGCTTTTTTAGCATAGTTAAATAATGAATCTGTCATACCACCTTTAATGGGGTCCTCCCCTCTTCCCATCCCTTACGTTTTGTGAATTATTTATTTCCAGTCTCTGGATGGGTCACTAACGAAAGCTGAAAAAAAGCTTTTTCTAAATTGAGTGCATGGGTGGGAGGCTCTGAATCCACCAACACTGTTGTTTTGTGTTTAACGTTGCAGAAACTTCTGTAATTTTGTTGCTCCAGTTATACCCAATGGACCATTTTATATTGTACTTTCCGAGTGCATCATGGGACTCTTACCAAGTTGGACACCGAATCCTGGAACAGTAACTATCAGAGAACTCCTATCTCATTAACTGTGTTTCAACTTTTAACAGTTTAAGTTGCCCTACATAGCATTCAAAGCACTGAAGCGCAGCCAAAAGGCTGGAATTCATTTGAAAGAGAAAGCTGTACTATCTCAAGCTCTTGTACATATTTCAAGGCAAAGTAGGAAAGTAAATGGATGTTGCTTATTCACTTATTGAGGTTGCTGGCAAAAGTGCTCTGTGTTACTACTGAAATCCATTCCGG
Organism: Somniosus microcephalus; assembly: GCF_052327205.1. Classification (NCBI taxonomy): domain Eukaryota; kingdom Metazoa; phylum Chordata; class Chondrichthyes; order Squaliformes; family Somniosidae; genus Somniosus; species Somniosus microcephalus. The sequence goes on along the minus strand of NC_140999.1, from coordinate 122,284,513 downwards.
TTTGCTTTATTTCTAGTGTCTCTGAATTGTGCTTGTTGACTAGCAAAGTAATAAAAGAAAGAAAAACTTGCCTTTACATAGCACTTTTCACAACCTCAGGATGTCCCAAAGCGCTTCACAACCAATGAAGTACTTTTTGAAGTGTAGGCTCTTTTGTAATGTGACAGCCAATTTGCGCACAGCAAGGGCCCACAAACAGCAATGAGATAATGACCAGATCATCTGTTTTCGTGATGTTGGTTGAGGGATAAATATTGGCCAGGACACCAGGGAGAACTCCCCTGCTCTTCTTCAAATAGTGCCATGGGATCGTTTACATCCACTTGAGAGAGCAGATGGGGCCTCGGTTTAGCATTTCATCTGAAAGTACTGAGATGCAGTGTTTGCTAAAATTCCCAAGCATTTTGGACTACTTTAATGGTATTAAAGACTGTACAGGATATATTTACAATTGGCAAAATTTGAGTACAAACACTTTTTAAAAATTCTTTTTATGGGATGTGGGCATCGCTGACAAGACCAGCATTTATTGCCCATTCCTAGTTGCCCTTGAGCAGGTGGTGGTGAGCCGCCTTCTTGAACCGCTGCAGTCTGTGTGGTGAAGGTACTCCCACAGTGCTGTTAGGTAGGGAGTTCCAGGATTTTGGCCCAGCGACGATGAAGGATCGGCAATATACTTCTAAGTCAGGATGGTGTGTGACTTGGAGGGTGGTGGTGTTCCCATGCGCCTGCTGCCCTTGTCCTTCTAGGTGGAAGAGGTCATGGGTTTGGGAGGTGCTGCCGAAGAAGCCTTGGCGAGTTGCTGCAGTGCATATTGTAGGTGGTACACACTGCAGCCACAGTACGCCGGTGGTGGAGGGAGTGAATGTTTAAGGTGGTGGATGGGGTGCCATTCAAACAGGCTGCTTTGTCCTGGATGGTGTCGAGCTTCTTGAGTGTTGTTGGAGCTGCACTCATCCAGGCAAGTGGAGAGTATTCCATCACACTCCTTATTTGTGCCTTGTAGATGGTGGAAAGGCTTTGGGGAGTCAGGAGGTGAGACACTTGCCGCAGAATACCCAGCCTCTGACCTGCTCTTGTTGTCACAGTATTTATGTGGCTGCTCCAGTTAAGTTTCTGGTCAATGGTGACCCCCAGGATGTTGATGGTGGGGGATTCGGTGATGATAATACCGTTGAATGTCAAGGGGGGGTGGTTAGACTCTCGCTTGTTGGAGATAGTTATTGCCTGGCACTTGTGTGGCAAGAATGTTACCTGCCACTTATCAGTCCAAGCCTGAACGTCATCCAGGTCTTGTTGCATGCGGGAATGGACTGCTTCATTATCTGAGGAGTTGTGAATGGCGCTGAACATTGTGCAGTCATCAGCAAACATTCCCATTTCTGACCTTATGTTGGAGGGAAGGTCATTGGGCCTAGGACACTGCCCTGAGGAGCTCCTGCAGCGATGTCCTGGGGTTGTGATGATTGACCTTCAACCACCAAAACCATCTTCCTTTGTGCTAGGTATGACTCCAGCCAGTGGAGTGTTTTCCCCGCAATTCCCATTGACTTCAGTTTTACTAGGGCTCCTTGATGCCACACTCGGTCGAATGCTGCCTTGATGTCTCGGACAGTCACTCTCACCTCACCTCTGGAATTCAGCTCCTTTATCCATGTTTGGATCAAGGCTGTAATGAGGTCAGGAGCCGAGGGGTATTGGCGGAACCCAAACTGGGCATCGGTGAGCAGGTTATCGGTGAGTAAGTGCCGCTTGATAGCACAGTTGATGACACCTTCCATCACTTTGCTGATGATTGAGAGTAGACTGATGGAGCGGTAATTGGCCGGGTTGGATTTGTCCTGCTTTTTGTGGACAGGACATACCTGGACAGTTTTCCACATTGTCAGATAGATGCCAGTGTTGTAGCTGTACTGGAACAGCTTGGCTAGAGGCGCGGCTAGTTCTGGAGCACAAGTCTTCAGCACAATAGTCGGGATGCTGCCGGGGCCCACAGCCTTTGTAGTATCCAGTGCGCTCAGCCGTTTCTTGATATCATGTGGAGTGAATAGAATTGGCTGAAGACTGGCTTCTGGTGGGGACCTCAGGGGTCAGCCGATATGGATCATCCACTCGACACTTCTGGCTGAAGATGTTTGCAAATGCTTCAGCCTTGTCTTTTGCACTCACGAGCTGGGCTTCACCATCATTGAGGATGGGGATATTCATGGAGCCTCCTTCTCCCATTAGTTGTTTAATGGTCCACCACCATTCACAACTGGACGTGACAGGACTGCAGAGCTTTGTTCTGATCAGTTTATTGTGGGATCACTTAGCTCTGTCTATAGCATGCTGCTTCCACTTTTTAGCATGCATGTAGTCCTGTGTTGCCACTTCCCCAGGTTGGCACCTCATTTTTAGGTATGTCTGGTACTGCTCCTGGCATGCTCTTCTACACTCCTTATTGAACCAGGGTTGATCCCCTGGCTTGATGGTAATGGTAGAGTGAGGGATATGCCGGGCCATGAGGTTACAGATTGTGGTGGAGTACAATTCTGCTGCTGCTGATGGCCCACAGCGCCTCATGGATGCCCAATTTTGAGCTGCTAGATCTGTTCTGAATCAATCCCATTTAGTACGGTGGTAGTGCCAGACAACACAATAGAGGGTGTCCTCAGTGTGAAGATGGGACTTCGTCTCCACCATGATTGTGCGGTGGTCACTACTACCAATGGACAGATGCATCTGCGACAGGTAGATTGGTGAGCATGAAGTCAAGTAGGTTTTTCCCTCATGTTGGTTCTCTCAACACCTGCACAAGCCCAGACTGGCAGCTATGTCCTTCAGGACTCAGCCAGTAGTGGTGTTACCGAGCCACTCTTGGTGATGGACATTGAAGTCCCCTTGCTACTCTCAGTGCTTCTTCCAAGTGGTGTTCAACATAGAGGAGTACTGATTCATCAGCTGAGGGAGGGTGGTAGGTCGTAATCAGCAGGAGGTTTCCTTGCCCATGCTTGACCTGAAGCCATGAGACTGCATGGGGTCCGGAGTCAATATCGAGGACTCCCCGGGCCACTCCTTCCTGACAGTATACCACTGTGCCGGTGTTGGAGACATTGACTGAAAGGTATGATTCTGTGAATATGACTATGTCAGGCTGTTGCTTGATGAGTCTGTGGGACAACTCTCCCACTTTTGGCACAAGTTCCCAGATGTTGGTGAGGAGGACTTTGGAGGGTCGACTGGGCTGGGTGTGCTGTTGCTATGTCCGTAGTCAATGCCAGCTGGTCCGACCGGTTTCATTCTTTTTGTTAGCGGTTTGTTACAACTGTAGTGGCTTGGTAGGTCATTTCAGAGGGCAGTTAAGAGTCAACCACATTGCTGTGGGTCTGGAGTTTCATATAGGCCAGACCAGGTAAGGACGGCAGATTTCCTTCCCGAAAGGACCAGATGGGTTTTTATGACAATCCAATACTTTCATGGTTGCCATTACTGATACTAGCAATTATTCCAGATTTATTTAATTAACTGAATTTAAATTCCCCAGCTGCCATGGTGGGTATTTGAACTCACATCTCTGGATTATTAGTCCAGGCTTCAGGATTACTAGCCCAGTAACATTACCACTATGCTACCTGTGTGTGTTTAAAGTAGTTAATGGTTTAAGCCTGTCTAAAACTCGTGCAGAGCAGTATTTTGCAAGTGCAGTAAGCAGTCATACCTGAAGCTTGCCAACTGGACCCATTTGTCCAATAAGATATATGGTGAAAGACTAAACCCTCTGTGCTGATACAGCAGCAAATTTAATTCTGTGAAAAGACATTGAAGAAGAAAAAAGCCTTTGGTCAATCAAACCTGTTCTCTCGCCACAGATGGTATTAGCGTAGGGCGGACTGTTAGTGAACAAATCGGAGGCTGACGGTGCATTTTGAGTTGTTTGCTGAGAAGCGGTTTGGCTTCTTTTCTCCATTACCAACCACCTCCTTAAACCTCTCCACCCTACCCCTTCCTCTCACCTCCAAGCGCGAGGAGCTCATGGCCGGCTTTGTCACCAAAATTGAGACCATCCGTTCAGCTGCCTGTGCCACACCCCTCCCTTCCACCTGCCCATCAGCCCAAGCTTACCTGCCTGCCCTAGCACTGAACTCACATATTTCTCTTGTTTCTCTGTAAGAATTGCAAAATTTCTACATTTCCCCAAAGGTGATTATTAACAAAAGGGACCCTGCGTGGACATTTTAATCAAAAAGGGTACTCAAGATGGCATCCGCACCTCGTGGCAGAAAGCCTGTGAGATTTTAAAAACTTGGACTCTACGGCACAGGCAGCTTGTGGAGAAATCGAAACCAAAGCTGCAGTTTCTGTGAAGAGAGACTTTGCATTTTGAAAACCAGACAGGACTTTGAATGATGCATTAGGCCAAATCGGAGACAGATCAAAACCCAGTTAGTCCTCTAGTTAAGGCCATCAAGCAGTTTGCATAAATAATCGGGAACAGCTTAAGGAAGCCATCGAGGCTGGACAGGCCCATTAAGATGTATTAATAACAAAACAAGTCAATTATCAGGCCAGTAGATGCGATTACCGGCCATCTAAAAACAGTTAGTGTAGATTGCTACCATTATTTAAAATAGCCCGCCAAGATTAAGACAAAGAACTAACCTGATTTGGCGAGCAGATAAAGGCCATCCGAAGGAGTATAACTGACGGCCCCGGGTAGCAATCACTCTCTCTGGCCTCTCTTCTTCTTCTTGCTCCTCGCCCTTGTGGCTGCTGCTCTTCCCCCGTCCCTCGCTTACCCCCTGGCCTCTGCCCGTGCTTTTCCCCATTCCATCAGGAACGCCCGGCATTGCACCGGGCGGACACGGACAAACCAGGCCAGGCGAGGCGGGACGCGATGAGGCGAGGAGGCGAGACGAATTGGGCGCGACGAATTGGGAAGACGAGTTGGGAAGACAATTGAAGACAAGCTTCGAATAATCGGGCCTTCCACCCAGCTAACCTGTGATTATCTTCATGCAAACTCCAACTGCCGACCGAGGAAGAGGAACCATCATCCCTGCGAGGTAAAGTGCCCAAGCAGAGACTTTAACTTTGGGGTACTCATACCTGGACAATGCCCTTGCAGCACCCAGAGACCACGTGACAACGGCAGGCTCCAGAGAGCACAAAGAGTGAACCCCAAGCCCCACTGCTGTTTTGAATTCAGCAGATCTTTGATTGGTGAGCATAAATTCTGGCCCCTCATAGCTTAATCTAGTTAGGTATAGGGGGTGGGATAAGGATAAGGGGATTGTTAAGATAGTTGTTTTCCCTCGATGTGCTGTGTGTTCCCCATTCCCTGTATAAGTATAGTTTGATTTGTATTTGCCTGTAATTTTATACTAGTAACTTCTCGTAAGACTGTGTTATTTTTCTGTTTAATAAAATCTTGAGTTTGCTTACTTCCAAACCATCTGTCTACTTGAGTCTTTTCTGTATCGCCGCCTGTACCTAAGTCCGGTGTCCAGAACCCAGGGGCGTGGGAGCGATTCAAACCGCTCATAAACAGTCTGAGGCATAACTGACTGGGCGTATGCGCCAACAACTACCACACGCCACCCCCTACAGAAATGGCGACCACGGCAGGACACCGGCAACAGGGTTGCGATACAGTAGACAATGGTTCGGATGAGCAAAACATGATGGAAGAAAGGATTTCTGATTATGTGCTTAGCAAGGTGAATATCACTAAGAAGTGGATCACCACTCTGTTAAAGGCTGGGCATCCGGTAGATGCAGCAGCTAAGTCGACAGAGGGAAAGGAACACAAGAAGTCCTTAGAGAAGGCAGTTTGGCTGATGTGTTTTAAAAAGCAGGTCCAGCTGTTGGACAGGCTCATTGCAGCACAGGCAGTCGAGTTAAGGGAGTCAGCCCTGGAGATCCAGGATAAGGCTCGTGCAGGGGAAAAGTTATTAGTAGCTTTGCAGGCTTTGAATCAGGAGAGAGTGAATTTAGTGGGAGAACGCAAGGCCCAGTTGGAATACCTATGGTGCCAAGTCACCGAGGCCAAGGGAAATGAGTTAAGGTTGCGGGAGAAAAATGCCTGCTTGGCAAGGCAGATTAGGGAACAGGAAGAGAAAGTGCAGGAGGTAAAAGCCGCTAACAAGCTAGCGAGTGAACAGGGGTTTGAGGAGGCAGACCACGGCCCCTGAAAAAGGGAGGATAGAAAATCTGAGCCGGGCCCTCCGGAAGGCAAAAGGCATGGTATGCCTCGTAAGCCCAAAGGCAGACCAGGCAGATATTATGGGGAACGAGGGGAGGACAGTTCCAACGTCACCGGTAGTGCCTAGGGACGACCCGGTTGAGAGAGAGGAGACCTCACGACCACCACCCGTAGCGCCAAGTTTCAGCGAAGTTTGGCAGCAAGAGGGGGTGGAACCGGGAGTGGAGCCAGAGGTGGAGGCGGAGGTAGAGCAAACCACGCCTGAGAGGTCGGAGCCGGGACCGATGTGCCCAGCACGGCATCGGAGGTTCGGCCCACCCGCCAATGGCGACAATGAGGGACCCCTCCAAAACCAGTTCATATTACCCTTTAACACCCAACAGCTTAGGGTTATGGTCAACCATATCCCGAGGCTCTCCGAAAAGGGAGACCCCTCGATCCACTTCAGGGAGATAGAGCAGACAGCCAGCGTCAACGACTGCGATGATGCTGAGAAGGCCAAGATGCTGCTATTCTCCCTGGAGAGTAGTCTCCTCCAATCCCTCTCTGACGAGTGTAAAAGGGGGCAGAGCGGGTACGAGGAGCTTAGAGATGCGGTTCTGGAGGCCATGGGGATGGATGAGGGAAGTCCTTCCTCCCGCGTGGAGAAGATGATCCAGCTCCCAGGGGAAACCCTGCAGGCTTTTGCGGACCGGCTGTGGCCGGTATACCGGAAGGCGTGTCCGGGGACACCGGACTGAGCGTTCCTGAACAGGGATTCCCTGGACCACTGCTCCATTGCCTGGTGGCAAACAGCTTGCCACAGGTCCGGGCCAAGGCAGAAGCCTGGTTAGACCCCAAAGATCCCCAGTCCACAGAACTCATGGTAATTAGGCAGCTCACTCTGGCCTATAAAAATGGTAGGGGAGCCGATGCACACCCACCCAAGGGAAAGGTGTGTAGAAATAGGGGGGTTAGTTACTGGGGTTATTATCTCTGGCCAGTCAGAAGTATCTGAGCTGCTCCAGAGCCCCGTGCGGTTTCAAATCGCTCCCCTTTTCTGGTTCTGACCACCGGACTTATTTCAGTAGCGATGTAGACAAAACGAGACTCGTGGCCGGGTGCAAAGAAGACCAGTATTTATTGAAATAAAGAATAAATTGAAAATAATGAAAATACAGCACTCTTTTATTTAATACAGCACACCTTTGCTTAATACAGCACACCTTTGCTTAATACAGCACTTTTACTTAATACAGCACACCTTTGCTTAATGCAGCACACCTTTGCTTAATACAGGACACCTTTACTTAATGCAGCACACCTTTGCTTAATACAGCACACCTTTGCTTAACACAGCACTTTTGCTTAATACAGGACACCTTTGCTTAATACAGCACACCTTTGCTCAATATAGCACACCTTTGCTTAATACAGCACACTTTTGCTTAATACAGCACACCTTTGCTTAATACAGCACACCTTTGCTTAATACAGCGCACCTTTGCTTAATAGGGGAGGAGAAACGGACACATCGAGGGAAAATTGACTAAAATTACAATTTAACAAAATCCCCCTTTAATTCCCACCCCTAATACCTATCTAGGTTGCCTTGTAAAGGGCCAGAAAGTTTTATGCTCACCAGTAAATGCCTGCTCCATGCCCCTGCGGTCTGTCATGGATTCTTCACTGCCCCAAAGTAGAGATACCCCAGTAATTCAAAAGTAACTGCTGGTATTCCACTTCTTTGGGCGGGCTGTTGAGCTGTTCCTCTGCAGGCAGGGCATGGAGGCAAGGCAGCAGAGAGAGAGAGAATGGCTTCCTGAGAAGCTATCTTTATACCCCAGTGGGAGCCGTTGTCTTCGCGCCCAAATCTGCATGTATCTGGACTATACAAAAGGGATCGATCTGTCCCCATTGACTGTAATGGGTTTGAATGTGTTACCCATTCATTTTAACTGGTTTGTGCTTAATACAAAATGTCTCAGGCATCCTTAAGTGTTCAGTCGCAGTCCAACCACAATTGATTGACAGCTTTAAGTACTTAAGCCTTTGAGTCAACATTGTAGAGAGTTCTGTAAACAAACATCCTTTGTCCTGTGGGTGAAACTTCCTAAACTGCAGTTGATTGACAGTTTCAAGTACTTCATGCATTCACACAGGCTGGTGTTTTCAAATCCTTTGTCAACCCGTGATTGAAGGTATACAGCCAGGCTGTCTTTTGTCTTCTGCCATGAGGTCTGACAGCCATTTTTGATGCCCTGGGTTTTTAAGGTATATTCCACCCAGGTTTTCTTTAATCAAAAATAATCTTCGGGAGCTGTAGAAATTTTCCGAAATTCTTGCGAACCTTACAGGTGCATGAGGTAAAACCCGGACCGGGTAGGAAAGAGTGGCACTAGGAAGGGAGTAACCCCCCCCCAACACAAAGACCAATTGTTACGGGTGTGGGAAGGATGGTCACTGGCGGAAGGAGTGCAAAAACCCTTGGAAAGATAACAAGGGAAAGCATCCCACAGCCCCAGCCCAAAAGGCGGGGGCAGAGACCCCTTCCGCAGAGGTCGAGTCACTTTTGGACGCCATGAGGTCCTTACTGACTGGCCAGGGGAGAGTAGCAGCCGCCAACGGTGCTCTCACCCCGTCTGCCCCATCCAACTCAAAGCCGTGACTCGAGCCAGCGCAACCTGTTTATCTGTGTTCTCTCCGGTATGTTGAGTGGAAAAGACCCCTTTTGGAGATGGAGATGGAAAAGGTGATGAGGACCTATCTGTTAGACACGGGGGCATCATGCACCATGGTCTACTCAGCTAACCCCACCAACTCGCCTCTCTCCAGCGGGGTCCCAGACAGTCTATCAGGGTTCATGGGTAGGGAACAGGCTGGCTCATTTTCCATCCCACTCGCCATTCGGTTAGGACCGCTCCGCTCCAAGTGGACCTGTGTCCTGATGAAATGGGACATGGAGCGTGGAAGAGGGGTCCTGGGAGCCGACTTTATCGTAGGCCACGGGATCCTAGTGGATTTGAGGAATCACTGCCTTTGGGGGGCAGGTAGAGTAAAGAACGGAGAGGTCGTCGTAATCCCGAGAAAGGAAGGGAAGGGGACCCTCTGCACCATGAAGCTCAAAGAGTATCATTACCTCGGGCTCATGGTCAGCAACACCCCACCAGAGTTCCAGGCATTTGTGCAGACCCACCTGGCCACATTTGCCACTCACAAACACGACTGCGGGAGGGTCACAGGGTTTGAGGTCAGCGTAGACTGGGACCCCATGGCCCGACCACAGAAACAGTATAACTTCCCCAGGGAAGCAGAACCAGACATGGAAGCAGCCATATCCTCGTTAGTGCAGCAGGGAGTTCTGAGACCGATAGCTATCCACGTGAATTCACTGTTATGGCTGGTCAGAAAGCCGGACAATTCCTGGAGGGCCACGGTGGACTATCGAGTGCTCAATAGTAACATCCCAGCCTGTGCACCCACAGTAGCAGCAGTTACCGATCTCATAGGGAGTATTCCAGCGTCCGCGACCACTTTCACGGTGCTGGATATTTCCAATGGGTTTTGGTCCATCCCTGTAAGGAGGGAGGATCAGTACAAGTTTGCCTTTACATTTAAGGGGCAACAGTACACGTGGAACTGTTTGCCGCAGGGCTTCCACAACAGCCCCAGCATTTTCCATCAGTGCATGGCCAACAGTTTGAAGGATTTCAGCCAGCCCAGACAGTTGGTTCAATATGTGGATGACCTGCTCCTGTTCACTGATTCGAAAGAGGAGCACGGCCCACTATTGGCCGAACTGCTGGAGCTGCTAGGGCGGAAGGGTTTCAAAGTGAATCCCAACAAAGTGCAGATCGGCCAGCAGGAGGTGAAATTCCTCGGCCTGACCGTGCGCGCTGGAGAAAGGGCCATAGATAAGGCTAGGAGGGAGGCAGTACAAGAACTACCGGTCCCTAACACAGTAACGGGTGTGAGGTCGTTTCTAGGGCTAACCGGGTACTGTAGAGACTTTATTGAGGACTATGCAGCCACCGCAGCCCCTCTGCTCTGACTCCTACACAAGGGAGTGGAGTGGCTTTGGGATGAGGGTTGCCAGGCAGCATTTGTCAGGCTCAAGAAAGACTTGCAGACCGCGCCAGCTTTAGGGGCCATAGATGGGGGGAAAGAGTTTTTCCTGGAGGTAGCGGCCAGCGGGGACAGCCTGAGTGCAGTGCTGCTCCAAGAGCGGCACGGCCGGCTGCAGCCGGTGGTCTACTCCTCCAGGATACTCACAGATGTGGAAAGGAGCTATTCCAACTGTGAGCGGCATCTTTTGGCCGCACATTGGGCTGTGAAAAGATCACTGATCTTCACAGGCACCTCTCCCATCACCCTCCTCACCCATCACACACCCACCTAGATGCTTCTGGATGGGAGGATCAAGGCTGGAACAGTGAGCATTGCCCGCTGGACCTTGCTCCTCTCACAGATGGATCTGAAGGTGAAGGGTCTCGGTGAGCTAAAGCTCGCAGCCAACCTTGTATATCCTGGAAGAGCCCACCGGTGTTCCATTGAAGGGGTTTGGGAAGTAAACATAGGTTTACAGGCCGGGATACATCCCACAGGCCATGAGATCTATGTAGACGGTATCAGCACGGTATCTGCTGGCGAGCTTCTCACGGGATGTGGAGTTTATGACCCAGCGGCAAACATTGCCCTGGCGATTAAGCTCCCCAGCACCATGAGTGCCCAGCAGGCTGAACTCTCCGCGGTGGTGTACGTTGTTACACACCCCGAAATCTTCCCCACCCCTTACACGATTTGCTCAGACAGCATGTTCACGTGCAATTCGTGTACGGAGTACCTGGCCATCTGTTCCCACCGCGGATACACCTCCGCCGACGGGAGACACCTCACAGTGAAACCCCTGCTGCAAAAGATCCTGGCAGCAGTGGGGGAAGAAGGGGAGGTTTTCATTCACAAGGTGAAGGCCTATTCCTCCACAGAATCCCGCTGCCAAGGCAACCAGCAGGCTGACTTGCTCCCCAAGGAGGGTGCCCGCACAGGCACTTTCTGGGACCCATTTGGGTCCTGACCCATGGCGGCGGTCAGAGGTAGGGACGGGACCCAAGGGAGTGTAGGGGTAGCGTTAGCCCCGGACCTTAAGACGGTCCAAGCCCAAGACCCCGTCCTAAAAGCAGTCGTCAATGCAGTTGCTGAGGGAAAGGGAATAGAGGGTCCGTACGGCACAGCGACCCTCTCCGTACACCCCGATCCCAGTCAATGCCACTGAGCTTGTGCCCCGCCCACAGCGCAGGCTGCGAGGTTATCCAGGGAAGGTTGCCCCACCACCACCAAAGGACCAGGGAATGGGTTGGTACTAGTCCCCACTGATCAGATGCTGTACCAGGGGGTACACTATGCGGTAGCCTCCGTGATTTTAAATCTCACCGAGGTACATTTACCGGAATGGTGCCCCAAAGAAACAAAGCAGCTATACCAGGCCCTATTAAAGGACATGTTCAAGAAGTTTTACGAGTTCGATTTTGCCCACGTGGACAAGACCGAACTGTACACCGCACACCGAGAATTTTTGGGTAATGCAGGGAGACAAAGAAGGGGAGTATGGAATGATGTTTTTACTGCGTTTAATACTGGGTCCTCTGTCATCAACAGTTTAGATGATATAGAGCTGCAGACCCAAATAAACGGTTTAAAAACACAGTTAAAGAAAATATTACTGGATGAGAACAAGGTAGTGGGCTCGGAGTTGCATGAGGACCAGGCCATGATGGTCCATTTAAAGGAGATCATAGCAGAGTTGGAAAAGCACGCAAAGACGGTAAATGCTCTCATAAGGGAGGACAGAAATGCTTCTGACCAAGCTGCGCAGAATGAGGTGTGCGTGTTATACGGGGTGTGGTTACTGGGCGAGGGCCGCAGTAATCTGGGGGATTTAAAACAGAGTTTAGTCCCCTCCTGAATTAGCAACAAGCACCTCGCAGCCCTCCACCCTTTTGAGAATGCATTGAGCCCGTGCCAACTCCAGCTAGCCTCCGAAGCCTATCCAGTCCCCGTGGATTGTGTGCGGTCCAACCACACAATCATGGGAGTAGTAGTTAGAATGCCGGTCATGGGTAGGACAGCCCAACCCGCACTGGTATACAGGGTGGAGAACATTGGAGTCATTCAAGGGGGTGCACACATTCGTTTCACAGCGGTCCCGCCTTATGTCATAAAGTGGGAGCACGCTATGACAGGTACTGACCTCTCAGGGTGCTGGAGCCGGGGAGTACACATAATCCTGTGTCCCCAGCACTTGAATGCCTATTCAAAACCGCAGTGTGGGTTCAGAGCTGCTGGCACGAAACCTATAAATTGTACCATAGAGGCAATGGCACAAGGCCATGTTCCCCCGCAGGTAGCATATATAGGAGCTGGGACATATTGTGTCACCACCGGCGTGTCCCACTACCAGCATGGACAGCATAGCTGGTGTCCGGTTAGTGACAGCAGCTTCTGTTTTAAACCCGAGGCAGAAGTTCAAGTGGTCCAGGAGCGAATTGTCCCCATTCCTGAACCCTCCACTGTTCACCTCACTGTGAAGGAGAATTTTACGAATTTGCAGAAGTACGTAGCGCACTTTGGCTACGAAATTCCCCCTCTCCATGAACACCTTACCAAAATACTCAAAGCCGTTATAGTTTTGCAGAAACATTTTTACACTCTAGAGCAGAAAACAGTAGAGATAGGGACTAAGATATTGGATATTGTGATTCCACCCTGGTTGGACATTTTCAATAACATAGAGGTCCCTTTGTGGATTAGACTGGCTTCCCATATTCTCGTGGTTTGTCAGTTAGGGATAGTGTTGTATTTAGTTTACATTCAATGTAAGGGAAAAGGTCAGTGGTCAGAATTCCGAAACCAGAGGATCTGGAAGGAACATTATTTAAAGGTGGAGGGAGGTGCACCTGTTTAAGTCTTTTTCCCTGTATTTTTGATGAAAGGATTGTTGTTTTTTTTGTGTTTGTTATTTTTAATAAAGGTTTTTCTGTTGTTGTTTTTTGCGGTGCGTTTAATAAAGATGTGTGTGTACCAAGTGGTGCAGGGGTGTTGGACCCCCTCCATGCTTGGAAGTGTGTAAAGTCGGTAATTTTTTCTGAGGTATGCTTATGTACACTACATTTTCATGGAATGGGAAGTGCATGTGTAGTGGGTATATTAGATAGGTAATTACAGCGGAAGGTTGACTATGGAGGGTCAGAAAAAATTTTGCTCACCTTGTAAGAATGATACTTCAAGGAACTTTTAGTATCACAGGGGGGAGTGTAAGATTTGCAAAATTTCTACATTTCCTGAAAGGTTATTATTAACAAAAGGGACCCTGCGTGGACATTTTAATCAAAAAGGGTACCCAAGATGGCGTCTGCGCCTCATGGCAGAAAGCCTGTGAGATTTTAAAAACTTGGACTCTGCGGCACAGGTAGCTTGTGGAGAAATCGAAACCAAAGCTACAGTTTCTGTGAAGAGAGACTTTGCATTTTGAAAACCAGACAGGACTTTGAATGATGTAATAGGCCAAATCGGAGACAGATCAAAACCCAGTTAGGCCTATAGTTAAGGCCATCAAGCAGTTTACATAAATAATCGGGAACAGCTTAAGGAAGCCATCGAGGCTGGACAGGCCCATTAAGATGTATTAATAACAAAACAAGTCAATTATCAGGCCAGTAGATGCGATTACCAGCCATCTAAAAACAGTTAGTGTAGATTGCTACCATTATTTAAAATATTCCGCCAAGATTAAGACAAAGAACTAACCTGATTTGGCACGCAGATAAGGGCCATCCGAAGGAGTATAACTGAAGGCCCCAGGTAGCAATCACTCTCTCTGGCCTCTCTTCTTCTTCTTGCTCCTCGCCCTTGTGGCTGCTGCTCTTCCCCCGTCCCGCGCTTACCCCCTGGCCTCTGCCCGTGCTTTTCCCCGTTCCATCAGGAACGCCCGGCATTGCACCGGGCGGACACGGACAAACCAGGCCAGGCGAGGCGGGATGCAACGAGGCGAGGAGACGAGGCGAATTGGGTGAGATGAATTGGGCGAGACAAATTGGGAAGACGAATTGGGAAGACGATTGAAGACAAGCTTCAAATAATCGGGCCTTCAACGCAGCTAACCTGTGACTATCTTCATGCAAACTCCAACTGCCGACCGAGGAAGAGGAACCATCATCCCTGCGAGGTAAATTACGCAAGCAGAGACTTTAACTTTGGGGTACTTGTATCTGGACAACCCCCCTGCAGCACCCGGAGACCATGTGACGACGGCAGGCTCCAGAGAGCACAAAGAGCGAACCCCAAGCCCCACCGCTGTTTTGAATTCAGCAGATCTTTGATTGGTGAGCATAAATTCTGGCCCCTCATAGCTTAATCTAGTTAGGTATAGGGGGTGGGATAAGGATAAGGGGATTGTTAAGATAGTTGTTTTCCCTCGATGTGCCGTGTGTTCCTCATTCCCTGTATAATTATAGTTTAATTTGTATTTGCCTGTAATTTTATACTAGTAACTTCTTGTAAGACTGTGTTATTTTTCTGTTTAATAAAATCTTGAGTTTGCTTACTTCCAAACCACCTGTCTACTCGAGTCTTTTCTGTATCGCCGCCTGTACCTATGTCCAGTGTCTAGAACCCAGGGGCGTGGGAGCGATTTGAACCGCTCATAAACAGTCAGAGGCGTAACTGACTGGGCTTACGTGCCAACAACCACCACACGCCACCCCCTACATCTCTCCTCTCTCCCCATGCCCTCTCTGAGCTCATCTTGTTCATGAGATCCACCTTGTGATCTCTCAACCTTATTTCCACTAAAGTGCTGATCACCCAACTTCCCTTCCTGGCCCCATGCTAGCTGATACTGTAAATGGTTCCCTCTCCTCAGGCGCCGTCCCCGTCCCTTTCAAGTCTAAGACCATCCAGTAACTTCCACACAATGGACATTAGGCTAATGGGTCTGCAGATGCCTGGTTTCTCTCTCCCTCCCTTCTTAAATATTGGAGTGACATTTGCAAATTTCCAATCCAACAGCACTATTCCCGAATCAGGAGAGCTTTAGAAAATTATGACTACTGGATTTGCAGTTTCCTCACCCATTTCTTTTAATACACTGGGATGGAAACCATCAGGTCCTGGAGATTTGTCCGCTTTGAGTCCCATTATTTTCTTCATTAACATTTGTTTTACTTATATTAAGTCAAATATTTACTTATTTTTAGTTTCCCTTGTAGCACTGGTAATTTATCTTCTTCGTATACTGTGAAGCTGGATACAAAGTACTTATTTAACAAGTCTGCCATTTCCTTATTTTCGAGTACAGTATCACCTGTGTCTGTCTTTAATGGGCCCACATTCCCATTTACCACTTTCTCGGGTAGATTTTGACTTTGTGCAACAGTGTAACATGGGTGATGACGAATCGGTAACTGTTTTACATCTCTCCCCATTTTTATTTAGCTTGAAGTCAATGAGGATAAAAATGGGTAGAAACATAGAAACATAGAAACATAGAGATAGGAACAGGAGTAGGCCATTCGGCCCTTCGAGCCTGCTCCGCCATTCAATGAGATCATGGCTGATCTTCGTCTGAGATCATAGCTGATCTTACCAGTTCAGTACCCCGTCCCCGCCTTTTCTCCGTAACCCTTAATCCCCTTAGCCTTCAGAAATATATCCAATTCTCTCTTGAAAATATTTATTGAATTAGCCTTCACAGCCTTCTGTGGCAGGGAATTCCACAGGCTCACCACTCTTTGAGTGAAGAAATTCTTCCTCATCTCTGTTTTAAATGATTTGCCCGCTATTTTTAGACTGTGGCCCCTGGTTCTGTGCTCCCCGGCCATTGGAAACATTCTCTCTGAATTCAGCCTGTCCAGGCCTGCCATAATTTTATATGTTTCGATGAGATCCCCTCTCAATCTTCTAAACTCCAGTGAGTACAAGCCCAAACTATTCAATCTCTCCTCGTAGGTCATTCCCGCCATTCCAGGTATCAGCCTGGTGAATCGCCGCTGCACTCTTTCCATGGCAAGAACATCCTTCCGCAGATGGGGCGACCAAAACTGTACACAATACTCCAGATGCGGTCTCACCAGCACCTTGTACAGCTGTAGTAAGGTATCCCTATTCCTATACTCGAACCCCCTTGATATGAAGGCCAACATACCATTTGCCTTCTTAATCGCCTGTTGCACCTGCATGCTCTCCTTCAGTGACTGGTGCACAAGAACACCCAGGTCCCTCTGCACTTCCCCATCTCCCAATCTATTGCCATTTAGATAATAATCCACCCTCCTGTTTTTACCCCCAAAGTGGATAACCTCGCATTTATCCACATTATAGTGCATCTGCCACGTATCCGCCCATTCCCCCAACCTGTCCAAATCGCACTGTAGCCTCCTGACATCCTCATCAGAGCCCACCCCTCCTCCTAGTTTAGTGTCGTCAGCGAATTTGGAAATATTGCATCCAATTCCCTGATCCAGATCATTTACATATATTGTGAACAGCTGGGGTCCCAGGACAGATCCTTGCGGCACCCCGCTGGTCACTGCCTGCCACTCCGAAAACGAGCCGTTTATTCCAACTCTCTGTTTTCTATCCGCCAGCCAGTTCTCTATCCACGTTAATACTTTGCCCCCAATCCCATGAGCCTTAATTTTGCATGATAATCTTTTGTGTGGAACCTTATCGAAGGCTTTCTGGAAGTCAAGGTACACCACATCCACTGGCTCTCCCCCATCTATTTTACCAGTTACTTCCTCAAAAAATTCCAGCAGATTAGTCAAACACGATTTACCCTTTGTAAATCCATGTTGACTCTGTCCGATCCTTTCCCCATTTGTCAAGTGCTCCGCTATTTTATCCTTAATAATGGACTCTAGCATTTTGCCCACAACCGATGTAAGGCTTACTGGTCTATAATTCCCTGCTTTCTCTCTACCCCACTTTTTAAATATTGGGGTAACATTAGCTACCCTCCAATCCACGGGTACTGTTCCTGAGTCAATGGAGTTCCGGAAGATGATCCTTAGAGCATCTGCTATCTCCAGGGCCACCTCCTTAAGTACCCTAGGATGTAGTTTATCAGGCCCCGGGGATTTGTCGGCCTTCAGTCCCCTCAACTTACCCAACACCATATCCCTAGAGATACTAATTTCTGTCAGCTCCTCCCTCTCATTAGTCCCTATGTTTGTCGATATTCCTGGGAGGTTATTTGTGTCCTCCTTTGTGAATACAGAACCAAAGTATGAGTTTAATTGGTCTGCCATTTCCTTATTCTCCATTATATATTCTCCCGAATCGGACTGCAAGGGACCGACTTGGGATTTTACCAGTCTTTTCCTCCTGATATACCGATAAAAGCTTTTGCAGTCTGTCTTTATGTTTGCTGCAAGTTTACTTTCGTATTCTATTTTCCCCTTCCTGATTAATCCCTTTGTCCTCTTTTGCTGTATCCTGTACTGCCCCCAATCTTCCGGTCTGGTGCTTTTTTTTGCCAGTTGATATGCCCTTTTTTTTGATTTTATGCTGTCCCTAATTTCCCTCGTTATCCACGGTTGAGTCACCTTTTTAGGTTTATTTTTATGCCAAACCGGTATAAACATGTTCTGGAATTCTTCCATTCTATCTTTGAATGCTTGCCATTGTCTATCCACTGTCAATCCCCCCAGAAACACCACCCAATCAATCTTACCCAATTCCCGTCTCATACCCTCGTAATTCCCTTTATTTAAGTTCTGGACCTTAGTCTCTGATTCAATTTCCTCACTCTCCATCTCGACTGAGAGCTCGATCATATTATGATCGCTCTGACCCAAGGGGCCTCGTACAAGAAGATTGCTGATAAGTCCCTTCTCATTGCACAATACCCAGTCTAAAATGGCCTGATCTCGAGTCGGCTCCTCGACATATTGGTCCAGATAACCGTCCCGAAAACATTCCAGGAATTCCTCCTCCTCAGAATTTTTACTAATTTGGGTAGTCCAATCAATATGTAAATTAAAGTCACCCATGATGACAGCTGTGCTCTTATCGCACGCTTCTCTAATTTCCCTTTTTATGCCTTCCCTCACCTCCATATTACTATTTGGAGGCCTATATATCACACCCACTAACGTTTTCCTCCCCTTGCTATTTCTCATTTCTACCCATACAGATTCCGTTTCATCCGAGTTAATATCCTTCCTTTCCATTGCATTAATCCCCTCCTTTACCAGCAATGCTACCCCACCTCCCCTACCTTTTTGCCGATCCTTCCTAAATATTGTATATCCCTGGATGTTAAGTTCCCAGCCTTGCCCACCCTGCAGCCACGTTTCTGTAATCCCAATCAAATCATACTTGTTTACCTCTATTTCCACAACTAATTCATCCACCTTGTTCCTAATGCTTCTAGCATTAAGATACAAAGCCTTCAGGCTTGCTTTTTTCACACTCTCATTATGAATTAGTTTGGCCCTTTGTGTTTCTCTCCTTTGCTTATTGCTTCTCACCTTTCTACCATCTATTTCTGACTTCATATGACTTCCCTCTTTTCCACTACCTAGGTTCCCATCCCCCTGCCAAATTAGTTTAAATCCTCCCGAACCGCCCTAGAAAATATTACCCCGAGGACATTGGCTCCCTCACAGTTCAGGTGTAGACCGTCCCCTTGGTACAGGTCACTCCTCCCCAAGAACTGGTTCCAATGCCTCAAGAATTTAAATCCCTCTCCCTTGCACCACTGCTCAAGCCACGTATTTAGCTTATCTATCTTACTCTCTCTAAACTTATTAGCTCGTGGCACTGGTAGCAATCCAGAGATTACTACCTTTGAGGTCCTACTTTTCAATTTAGCTCCTAACTCCCTAAATTCAGCTTGTAGGACCTCCTCCCTCTTTTTACCTACATCGTTGGTACCTACATGTACCACGACAACTGGCTGATCCCCCTCCCCCTTCAGAATGCTCTGCACCCGCTCCGAGACATCCTTGACCCTTGCACCAGGGAGGCAACATACCATCTTGGAGTCTCGGTCTCGGCCACAGAAACTCCTATCTATCCCCCTTACAATTGAATCCCCTATCACTATAGCCCTATCCCTCTTTTTCCCGCCCTTCTGTGCAGCAGAGCCAGTCATGGTGCCCTGAACCTGGCTGCTGGTGCCTTCCCCTGATAAGTCATCTCCCCCAACAGTACCCAAAAAGGTAAACCTGTTTTGGAGGGAGATGACCGCAGGTGACTCCTGCACTACCTTCCTGCCTTTACCCTGCCTTTTGGTCACCCATTTACTGTCTGAGCTAGCCTTTACCTGCGGTGTGACCAACTCACTGAATGTGCTATCCACAACATCCTCAGCATCGCGTATGCTCCAGAGTGAGTCCATTCGCAGCTCCAGCGCCGCCATGCGGTCCGCTAGGAGCTGCAGCTGGACACACTTCCTGCACACATAGTTGTCAGGGACAGTGTCCCTGATTTCCCACATGGCACAGGAGAAGCATGACACGGGTCCGAGCTGCCCTTCCATGACTTAACCCTTACAATACCCTTTTATTTACGATGATTTAGCTTAATTATTGAATTCTACTTAGAATAAGTTTGTGAAAGTACTCACCAACCAGTCACCTACCTGTTTTCTGGTGTTGTATTTTCACTGCCGCCTCCTGTCCTGGAACCTTTTCCACCTAGGTTAGGCTCCTGAAATAAAATAAATTGAACCTACCTTTTCAACTTCCCCTAACCTCTAAAAGGTTAGAGGAGGTGGAAGGGTGGGAGACACTACACTGTAGTGTTTTGGGTTTAGCAACAGCTCCACCTATATAAGAGTTACTGGCCTCCTGCTCTCCCGACTGCACCAGCTGTGAAAGAAAAAGCCCGCGAAAGGTGAGCTTTTAAACTCACCAGTTACTGGCCTCCTGCTCTCCCGACTGCCCCAGCAGTTACTGGCCTCCTGCTCTCCCGACTGCCCCAGCTGTGGTCTCGGGCCTCGCCTCTCTCCGGGTTTTCTCCCGAGCTCCTCCTCGCTGCTCCCGCTGGTCCCGACTCCGCCTCCACCCGCTGCCGATGCCGCACTGGGGCCTACCTGAGCCTCTGGGGCCTCTTGTAGTCGCTCTGCCGCTCAGCTCCGCCTCCACCCGCTGCCGATGCCGCACTGGGGCCTACCTGAGCCTCTGGGGCCTCTTGTAGTCGCTCTGCCGCTCAGCTCCGCCTCCACCCGCTGCCGATGCCGCACTGGGGCCTACCTGAGCCTCTGGGGCCACTTGTAGTCGCTCTGCCGCTCAGCTCCGCCTCCACCCGCTGCCGATGCCGCACTGGGGCCTACCTGAGCCTCTGGGGCCTCTTGTAGTCGCTCTGCCGCTCAGCTCCGCCTCCACCCGCTGCCGATGCCGCACTGGGGCCTACCTGAGCCTCTGGGGCCTCTTGTAGTCGCTCTGCCGCTCAGCTCCGCCTCCACCCGCTGCCGATGCCGCACTGGGGCCTACCTGAGCCTCTGGGGCCTCTTGTAGTCGCTCTGCCGCTCAGCTCCGCCTCCACCCGCTGCCGATGCCACACTGGGGCCTACCTGAGCCTCTGGGGCCTCTTGTAGTCGCTCTGCCGCTCAGCTCCGCCTCCACCCGCTGCCGATGCCGCACTGGGGCCTACCTGAGCCTCTGGGGCCTCTTGTAGTCGCTCTGCCGCTCAGCTCCGCCTCCACCCGCTGCCGATGCCGCACTGGGGCCTACCTGAGCCTCTGGGGCCTCTTGTAGTCGCTCTGCCGCTCAGCTCCGCCTCCACCCGCTGCCGATGCCGCGGTAGAGATGTAAACCAGCTGCCGATTCACTACCACCCACTTTACACTGTTGCACAAAGTCAAAATCTACCCCTCTTCCTCTTAATATATTTATAAAAACTTTTCCTGGTGGCTTCTTCCCATGGCCAAGCCAATTCAAAGAACCTAAACTGGAGATACCGTAAGGGCCCTGCAGCAGAGCGCAGGTCCTAAACTCAGCAGAGCCCTCACTAGCACAGGTCCCAAACTCAGCAGAGCCCTCACTGGCACAGGTGCTGAACTCAACAGAGCCCTCACTGGCGCAGGTGCTAAACTCAACAGAGCCCTCACTGGCACAGGTGCTGAACTCAACAGAGCCCTCTCTGGCACAGGTGCTAAACTCAACAGAGCCCTCACTGGCACAGGTCCTAAACTCAGCACAGCCCTCACTGGCACAGGTGCTAAACTCAGCAGAGCCCTCACTGGCACAGGTCCTAAACTCAGCAGAGCCCTCACTGGCACAGGTGCTAAACTCAACAGAGCCCTCACTGGCACAGGTCCTAAACTCAGCAGAGCCCTCACTGGCACAGGTCCTAAACTCAACAGAGCTCTCACTGGCACAGGTCCTAAACTCAACAGAGCCCTCACTGGCACAGGTCCTAAACTCAGCAGAGCCCTCACTGGCACAGGTCCTAAACTCAACAGAGCCCTCACTGGCACAGGTCCTAAACTCAACAGAGCCCTCACTGGCACAGGTCCTAAACTCAACAGAGCCCTCACTGGCACAGGTGCTAAACTCAACAGAGCCCTCACTGGCACAGGTCCTAAACTCAACAGAGCCCTCACTGGCACAGGTCCTAAACTCAACAGAGCCCTCACTGGCACAGGTCCTAAACTCAACAGAGCCCTCACTGGCACAGGTCCTAAACTCAGCAGAGCCCTCACTGGCACAGGTCCTAAACTCAACAGAGCCCTCACTGGCACAGGTCCTAAACTCAACAGAGCCCTCACTGGCACAGGTCCTAAACTCAACAGAGCCCTCACTGGCACAGGTCCTAAACTCAACAGAGCCCTCACTGGCACAGGTGCTAAACTCAGCAGAGCCCTCACTGGCACAGGTCCTAAACTCAACAGAGCCCTCACTGGCACAGGTCCTAAACTCAACAGAGCCCTCACTGGCACAGGTGCTAAACTCAGCAGAGCCCTCACTGGCACAGGTCCTAAACTCAACAGAGCCCTCACTGGCACAGGTCCTAAACTCAACAGAGCCCTCACTGGCACAGGTCCTAAACTCAACAGAGCCCTCACTGGCACAGGTCCTAAACTCAACAGAGCCCTCACTGGCACAGGTCCTAAACTCAGCAGAGCCCTCACTGGCACAGGTCCTAAACTCAACAGAGCCCTCACTGGCACAGGTCCTAAACTCAACAGAGCCCTCACTGGCACAGGTCCCAAACTCAGCAGAGCCCTCACTGGCACAGGTCCTAAACTCAGCAGAGCCCACACTGGCACAGGTGCTAAACTCAACAGAGCCCTCACTGGCACAGGCCCTAAACTCAACAGAGCCCTCACTGGCACAGGTCCTAAACTCAACAGAGCCCTCACTGGCACAGGTCCTAAACTCAACAGAGCCCTCGCTGGCACAGGTGCTAAATTCAGCAGAGCCCTCACTGGCACAGGTCCTAAACTCAACAGAGCCCTCACTGGCACAGGTCCTAAACTCAACAGAGCCCTCACTGGCACAGGTCCTAAACTCAGCAGAGCCCTCACTGGCACAGGTCCTAAACTCAGCAAAGCCCTCGCTGGCACAGGTCCTAAACTCAGCAGAGCCTTCACTGGCACAGGTCCTAAACTCAACAGAGCCCTCACTGGCACAGGTCCTAAACTCAACAGAGCCCTCACTGGCACAGGTCCTAAACTCAGCAAAGCCCTCGCTGGCACAGGTCCTAAACTCAGCAGAGCCTTCACTGGCACAGGTCCTAAACTCAACAGAGCCCTCACTGGCACAGGTCCTAAACTCAACAGAGCCCTCACTGGCACAGGTCCTAAACTCAGCAGAGCCCTCACTGGCACAGGTCCTAAACTCAGCAGAGCCCTCGCTGGCACAGGTCCTAAACTCAGCAGAGCCCTCACTGGCACAGGTCCTAAATTCAGCAGAGCCCTCGCTGGCACAGGTCCTAAACTCAGCAGAGCCCTCACTGGCACAGGTCCTAAATTCAACAGAGCCCTCACTGGCACAGGTCCTAAACTCAACAGAGCCCTCACTGGCACAGGTCCTAAACTCAGCAAAGCCCTCGCTGGCACAGGTCCTAAACTCAGCAGAGCCTTCACTGGCACAGGTCCTAAACTCAACAGAGCCCTCACTGGCACAGGTCCTAAACTCAACAGAGCCCTCACTGGCACAGGTCCTAAACTCAACAGAGCCCTCACTGGCACAGGTCCTAAACTCAGCAGAGCCCTCACTGGCACAGGTCCTAAATTCAGCAGAGCCCTCGCTGGCACAGGTCCTAAATTCAGCAGAGCCCTCACTGGCACAGGTCCTAAGCTCAGCAGAGCCTTCACTGGCACAGGTCCTAAACTCAACAGAGCCCTCACTGGCACAGGTCCTAAACTCAACAGAGCCCTCACTGGCACAGGTCCTAAACTCAACAGAGCCCTCACTGGCACAGGTCCTAAACTCAGCAGAGCCCTCACTGGCAGAGGTCCTAAACTCAACAGAGCCCTCACTGGCACAGGTCCCAAACTCAGCAGAGCCCTCACTGGCACAGGTCCTAAACTCAGCAGAGCCCTCACTGGCACAGGTCCTGAACTCAGCAGAGCCCTCACTGGCACAGGTCCTAAACTCAGCAGAGCCCTCACTGGCACAGGTGCTAAACTCAGCAGAGCCCTCACTGGCACAGGTCCTAAACTCAGCAGAGCCCTCGCTGGCACAGGTGCTAAACTCAGCAGAGCCCTCACTGGCACAGGTGCTAAACTCAGCAGAGCCCTCACTGGCACAGGTGCTAAACTCAGCAGAGCCCTCACTGGCACAGGTCCTAAACTCAGCAGAGCCCTCACTGGCACAGGTCCTAAACTCAGCAGAGCCCTCGCTGGCACAGGTGCTAAACTCAGCAGAGCCCTCACTGGCACAGGTGCTAAACTCAGCAGAGCCCTCACTGGCACAGGTGCTAAACTCAGCAGAGCCCTCACTGGCACAGGTCCTAAACTCAGCAGAGCCCTCACTGGCACAGGTGCTAAACTCAGCAGAGCCCTCACTGGCACAGGTCCTAAACTCAGCAGAGCCCTCACTGGCACAGGTCCTAAACTCAACAGAGTCAATGGCTTGTTTGAAATCAGTGGCTTTTTTGAAGTCTACACTAAAACTGACATCATACTGAATATTGTTTTACTTGTTTATCTTTATGCGTTAGTGTTAAAGAATCCAATAACCTGTATGCAAACAGCTCATTGAAACTAAAGCAAATAATGAAGATTCTCCATTGAAAGGGATATATCCAATTTGTTCTGCAGAGGCAACTTCATGTTAGTTATAATAATGCTGGACAGATTACCACAAAATCTGGTGCTTAATCCTTTCCTCCACTGGCTGTTGAATTAATTGAAAATACTAGAGGGAAAAAGGAATTAAAAACTTTATTGCTGGAGCAAAAGCAAAATACTGCGGATACTGTAAATCTGAAATAAAAACAGAAAATGCTGGAAATACTCAGCAGGTCAGGCAGCATCTGTGGAGAGAGAAACAGAGTTAATGTTTCAGGTTGATGATCCTTCATCAGAACTGGAAAAAGCTGGAGATGGAACAGGTTTTTAAGCAAGTGCAGGGACAGGGAAAGGGGGGAGAGGAGGAAAAAACAAAAGGGAAGGTCTGTGATAGGATGGAAGGCAGGAGAGATTAAGAGACAAAAGGAATGATGGTGCAAGGCAAGAGGAGATGGTAATGGGACAAGTTAAGAAACAAAAGATGGCTCTAGATGAAGTGTAAATGGCACTGGCAGAAAAAAAGACAGCTGCCATGTGAGAGAGAAAAAAAATAAATGGAAAAAAAAATAGGGGCAGAGTTTATGGTCTGAAATTGTTGAACTCTATGTTGAGTCCCGAAGGCTGTAAAGTGCCTAATCGAGCTCACGTTGAGCTTCATTAGAACAATGTAAGAGGCCGAGGACAGTGAGGTATGAGCGGGAGTGGAGCGGAGAATTAAAGTGACAGATGGCCGGAAGCTCGGGGTCACCCTTACGGACGAATGGAACGAAGAAGAGCAAAGGGACCTAGGGATACAGGTGAACAAATCATTAAAAGTAGCATCGCAGGTTAGCAAAGCAATTAAAAATGTGAATAAAGCATTGAGATTTATTTCTAGGGTATAGAATTCAAAAGTAGTGGAGTTATGTTAAAACTTGTATAGGACCCTGGTCAGGCCACAGTTCTGGTCTCCATACTATAAAAAGGACATAGAAGCGCTGAAGACAGCGCAAAAAAGATTTACAAAGATGGTACAAGAACTGAGAGATTACAGCTATCGGGAAAGATTGAATAGGTTGGGGTTTTAAGTATTTAGAAATGAGGGGGGGAAATTCAGTTGGTTTGCGCCTCCCGTTAGCACCTTAAGAGGGCACTAATGGGGCGCAAAGCAACTAGCGCCCGTGCGCGGCGATGTTTGCACCGCTCACGAAATTAACTAGACATTTTGCGGTGGAACTAAACACTACCGCCACGATCTCCTGTGCCGGCAGATCGTGACGTCAGTCGAGTGTGCAATGCTCCAGTAGCGCCCCAGACCAGATATTGATTGGCGCCCCCTGCCTTACCGCCCGCCGCTAGCAACGACAGGTTGAGGGGAGCGTTTTGCAGTCAGGAAGGGACTGGGGGAGCGCTATTTAAAGGCGACCGCTTCCTGCCTTTTTTTGTTGGTGACATTTTTGCACCACACATTCTGAGAGAGAGAGAGACTTCTGGAGAGATTCAACGCTGTGTGAAGGAGTTTTGGGTACTGAGCAGCACTTTGCAGGTTCATTTTGATTTGCCCTTGTATCGATTTAGAAGAGACTGTGGGGGCTGCACTCTGAGCTCTTTCCCTGGGACTCTCCATTGTTCTTTCCAGCAGATTTGATGTACAGGCCTCTCCAGGCCAAGATTCAAGGCTGCAATGAGCAGGATGTGGATGGAGAGCAAGATGAACCCTCCCCTTTAAGAACTGGCTGGCGCCATTGTGTCTGTGTTCCATTGCTGACTGACATCACATGAGCTCCGCCAGCGCTCTGAGGTAGCGCCTCACTCCTCGGCCTTTGCGCCTTAAGATAGGTGTGAAGTGCCTGATTTAGCGCTCCAATCACCTCCAGGGGTGATAAAAGCCAAGTTTGCAGTCGGAGGCGATAATTAGCACCAGGCGCTAATCTTTGCGCCCGGCCGATAATCGTGCTCCAAACAGGGCAATACTGAATTATTCCCCCGAGAAGACTTAGAGGTGACCTGATAGAAGTCTTTAAAATTATGAATAGGTTGGAAGAGGTAGATGTAGAGAGAATCTTTCCACTTGTGGGAGAATCCAAAACGAGGGGCCATAAATACAAGATAGTTACTAATAAATCCAACAGGGAAATAAGGAGAAATGTCTTTACTCAGAGAGTGGTTAGAATGTAGAACTCGCTACCACAGGAAGTGGTTGAGGCAAATAGCTTACCAAGTATAATGTATCCAAGTTTGCTGATGATACAAAGCTAGGTGGGAAAGTAAGTTGTGAGGAGGATGCAAAGAGGCTGCAAAGGGATATAGACAGGCTAAGTGAGTGGGCAAGAACATGTCAGATGGAATATAATGTGGAGAAATGTGAAGATATCCACTTTGGTAAGAAAATAGAAAAGCAGAATATTTTTTAAATGGTGAGAGATTGGGAAATGTTGGTATTCAGAGGGACCTGGGTGTCCTTTTACACAAATCACTGAAAGGTACGGTGTAGGCACAGCAAGCAATTAGGAAAGCAAATGGTATGTTAGCCTTTATTACAAAAGGATTGGAGTATAAGAGTAAAGAAGTCTTACTGCAATCATATAGGGCCTTGGTGAGAGCACACCTGGAGTATTATGTACAGTCTTGGTCTCCTTAGCTAAGGAAGGATATACTTGGCTTAGAGGGAGTGCAACAAAGGTTCACCAGACTGATTCCTGGACTGGGGGGGATTTTCCTATGAGGAGAGACTGAGTAGACTAGGCCTATATTCCCTAGAGTTTAGAAGAATGAGAGGTAATTTCATTGAAACATCAATTTCTTACAGGGCTTGACAGGGTAGATACTGCGAGGATGTTTCCCCTGGCTGGGGAGTCTAGAACTAGGGGTCACAGTCTCAGAATAAGGGGTCGGCCATTTAGGACTGAGACGAGGAGAAATTTCTTCACCCAGAGAGTGGTGAATCTTTGGAATTCTCTACCCCAGAGGGTTGTCAATGGTTAGTTGTTGAGTATATTCAAGACAGAGTTTTTTGAATATTAAAGGAATCAAATGATATGGAGATAGTGCAAGAAGGTGGAGCTGAGGTAGAAGATCAGCCATGATCTTATTGAATAGCGGAGCAGGCTCGAAGGGCCAAATGGTCTACTCCTGCTCCTATTTCTTACGTTCTTACGTGCTTTCAAAAGGAAACTAGATGAGTACATAAGAGAAAAGGGATTAGAAAGATATGCTGAAAGGCTTTATGAGGTAGATGGAATGGAAGGAGACTCGTGTGGATTATAAACACCAGCACAAACTAGTTGGGCCGAATGGCCTTTTTCTGTGCTGCAAATTCTATGCCATTCTATGTAACCCAGCCATTGGCATCCTTCCTGTATAATTCAATCACCCCTATCCTCACTGACCTACAATGGCTCCTTGTTCCTCAATGCATTGAATTCCTCTGCAGTCTCACCCCCTCCTACCTCTGCATCTGTCTCTAGCCATACATCTTCTCCTGTGCTCTCAGTGTTGTGTATGTAATATGTATGTTACTTTAAACCTATGGCCAGGGCAGCACTACTTTGTAGGGCGTAGTGATACCGTAGTACCACTCCTGGCCATAGGGGTATAAATAGTACCTCAGTTCCCGCCTGTTGGTATGAAGTAAAGACCCAAGTTGAACCTTCCAAGCTGTCTCCTCATTATTGTATTAAGTATAGTCACATACTTTACACTGGCGACGAGTTACGTTCGAACTCACCAGTACACGGTGCAACAAAGGATCGGTAGCAGTACGGGGAGAGAAGGAGAGAAGCTTCTTACCAGCCAGCCTGCGGAGTCCAGCGTCGACCGAAGGAGGCCGCCCAGTTCGGGAGGAGCGGCAGCAACGGAGCGAGAGAGAGAGGTTTCCAGCGGAGGCTGCAGCAGCTGAGAGAAGAGGCTGAACGGGCGCTCCAGACACGGGGCAAAAGTCCACCCAGGGCCAGGTAAACTGCAATCCTTCCCGGGGAACGCAAGCTGCAAGGGCCAGAACGGGCAGGCGATCTGGGGAACAAACGGAGCCACGAGGACTAGCGGGCCACGAGAGGGGAAGGTCGTTGTAATAGCGACGGTGGCAATAACGGGAGCTGCAAGAAAAAAAAAATAACGACGCTGGAGAGAGGTCGTTGACAGCAGAGGGAGAAAAGGCGGGAAAAGCGCCATCTAGTGGACAAAAGGGGAAAAGTTTTTCTCTTCAGCAGTTTAAAATAAAAACAAACGCCATCTAGTGGAAAAAGGCGGGAAAACCTCTTCAGCAGTTTTAAAATGTCCAGAGAAGCTTGGTTGTCAGAATTTGTTGCGGACACAGAAGAATGGGACGCATATGTCGAAAGGCATGAACTTTATTGCGTAGTAAACAAGGTGAAAGATGACGAAAAGGCAGCAACCTTATTAAATTCTATGGGGGCAAAAACATACGGTCTGCTGAGGAATCTTCTTACTCCAGAAAAGCCAGCAGACAAAACGTATGCCCAAATTGTTGATACGTTAAGGGAACATTTAAACCCTAAGCCACCATTTATAGTGGAAAGGTACCGCTTTTACAGACGCGACCAAAGGAATGATGAGTCACAGGCAGCCTATTTGGCTGAGCTCAGACGGTTGTCCAAACATTGCCAGTTTGGAGCCTTTTTGGCGGAAGCGATCAGAGACAGATTTGTCTGTGGCATGTTAAATGAGAGTACACGAAAACGGTTGCTGGCCAAGAAACAGCTCAGCCTAGATCAGGCGATGGAAATAGCATCGCCACATGAAGCAGCAGCACAGGGTGCTGCCCAAATACGACAAAACACAACCGGCTATGACACCCATGAGGTGACATTTCACAAAGGTAAATGCTACCGTTGTGGCAAAACCACCCACGACCAAAGTAATTGTTGGTTTCGTGATAAAATATGCCGGCAGTGTGGGAAAAAGGGGCATATAGCGAAAGTTTGTCGGTCGGGTACGAAACCCAATAGTGGGGGCAATCCAAGCAGTACCAAGGCAAGGACAAAAATACATAAGATATCTGACAGTAGCTCAGACGAGTCACAGGAAGGCACAAAAGCAGAGCCTAAAGGTCTGGGATGTCTCAAGTTATATGGTGTAGACAAAACGGAGGACCACAGCACAATGTGGGTTAAAATGAAGGTAGCAGGCGTCGAAGTTAATATGGAGCTGGACACGGGTTCAGCCCTATCAGTAATTAATGAACAAGATTATAACAGGCTGTTCAAATGCATTCCCTTAAAGGATACCGAAATCAAATTAAAAACATATACGGGACAAAAAGTTTACCCGAAGGGAAAAATGCAAGTAACAGTTAAATACAACGGCAGAAAAGTGCCAGGACTTTATTTATACGTCCTACCAAACGGTGGACCACCACTTTTGGGTAGGGAATGGATAAGAAAAATCCATTTCGACTGGAAGTCGATACACGAGATAAAAGTAGAAACCACCAAGGATGATACAACCATTACAAGCAGGCTGTCGAAAATATTGGCAAAAACGCCAGAGGTGTTCCAACAAGGGCTGGGGACCTTAAAGGACATTAGAGCAAAAATAACTATTGCTCAAGACGCAAACCCCAAGTTTTGTAAGGCCAGACCGGTGCCTTACGCCATTCGGCCAGCTGTGGAAGCAGAACTGGATGCCTTAGAGAGTGCAGGTGTCCTTACAAAGATTGAGTGGAGTGAGTGGGCCACGCCCATCGTCCCAGTTATAAAGAAATCTGCAAATAACACTCCGGGGGAACCAAAGAAGGTTCGCATTTGCGGGGATTTTAAGATAACTATTAACCCAGTCCTGCACACGGTACAGTATCCGCTGCCACGGATAGAGGACATATTCGCATCGTTAGCTGGGGGTAGACACTTTACGAAGATTGACCTTTGTCAAGCTTATTTACAGATGGAGGTGGAGCAGGACTCGAAAAAGCTCCTAACGATTAACACACACAAGGGATTGTACCAGTACAATCGCCTGGTATTTGGTGTGGCGTCCGCCCCAGCAATATGGCAGAGGACCATGGAACAGGTCCTACAGGGCATTCCAGGAATGCAGTGCTACCTGGATGACATCCTGGTGACAGGACAAACGGATAACGACCACCTCGCTAACCTGGAGCGAGTACTTCTGCGGTTGCAACAATACGGACTCAGGGCGAACAAGCAGAAATGTGAGTTTTTCCAGGAACGTATCTCATACTGTGGTCACATTATAGATAAGGAAGGCCTGCATAAGTCCCCGGAAAAGATCGAGGCAGTAGTGAAGGCCCCGCCCCCTGAGAATGTATCTCAGTTACGATCATTCTTAGGCCTTATAAACTATTACCATAAGTTCCTCCCGAACTTATCGTCCATTTTACATCCACTAAATTCATTGCTGCAAAAGGGAGTCTCCTGGAATTGGGACGAAGCGTGTGAGGCTGCTTTTAAAAAGGGTAAACAACTCATTACATCAAAGGAAGTGCTCGCACACTTTGACCCAAAAATGCCAATGAGGTTGGCATGTGACGCCTCCCCGTATGGTATAGGGGCAGTGTTGTCACACAAATTTCCCAATGGGACGGAGAGGCCAATAGCATTTGCCTCAAGGTCATTAACTACAGCCGAAAGAAACTACGCGCAAATCGACAGGGAGGCCCTCAGTCTGGTGTGGGGTGTAAAAAAATTCCACCACTATCTACATGGGCAACGTTTCACACTACTGACGGATCATCAACCGTTGGTGTCCATATTTAATCCAACAAAAGGGGTGCCCCTGATGACGGCCCAAAGGCTACAGAGATGGTCACTGTTCTTAGGAGCACACCAGTACCTTATCGAATATAAGGGTACCAAACAGCATGGCAATGCGGATGGCCTGTCGCGGCTACCATTGCCTGCCGAGATCGAAGAGATAGTACAGGACCCCGTGGAAATATATCATACGGCTGTTATGGAACACTTGCCCATCACCAGCCAATGTATCGAGCGGGAAACACAGAACAACCCGACACTGGCAAGGGTTTACGAATTGACCGTGAAAGGCTGGCCAGCGCAGGGTGACGCATCATTGCCGGTGTTTTCGGCAAGGAAAGACCAGTTGTCCGTCTGCCGGGGCACATTGATGTGCGGAGCCAGGGTGGTGGTCCCTCAAAAATTATAACATAAAGTGTTGCGGGACTTACACGAAGGTCATCTGGGGGGTGTCAAAATGAAAAGCCTCGCCAGAGCCTACGTCTGGTGGCCCGGCATTGACAGGGACATCGAGGAAGTAGCAAAAGCATGCCAAGGGTGCCAGATGGTACAGAACGTACCACCCCAAGCCCCACTACATCCGTGGGAGTGGCCCTCAACGCCGTGGCAAAGGATCCACGTGGACTTCGCTGGGCCCTTCCTGGATGCGATGTTCCTTATTGTAGTGGACGCCCACTCAAAATGGCTGGAGGTCATAAAGATGTCATCAACGACAGCCGAAAAGACGGTCGCAGCCTTAAGGACCATTTTTGCCCGAAACGGGGTGCCCGAGCAAGTCTGTTCGGACAATGGGCCACAATTTGTGGCAGAAGAATTTCAAACATTCCTAAAAAGGAATGGAGTGCGACATTATACGTCCACACCATATCATCCGGCTACAAATGGGCTGGCAGAGCGACTTGTACAGACTTTTAAAAAGGCCATCAAGGCAATGGGGGAGGAAAGGTTGCCACTACAACACAAGGTGGACAATTTCCTATTCGCGTACCGTAATGCTGCACATACGGTGACCAACCAGGCCCCCGCCGTCATGTTCTTTAATAGAAGGTTAAGGTCGTGCCTCGAATTGCTCAGACCAAACATCCGGAGAGATGTGGAAAACCGAGTATTTCGTAGGGCTCCTGACAGACAGACACGGAGCTTCGAGGTGGGGCAGCAAGTGTTGGCCCGTGATTATAGAAATGAAAAGTGGCGGTCTGGTATGATAAAGGCCCGCCAGGGACCCTTGATGTACACAGTGGATACAGGGGACGGCATAATCAGACGACATGCTGATCAACTTGTGGAGTCCAGAAACCCAACTGATTCACTACCTCAAACGTCTCAGCACATTGTTACAGCGGAATCACGGCCCAGCTCGTCGTTACAGAGGTCTCAGGATTGCAAGGAGTTCATCACTCCAGTGAGCTCCACGGCACAGGATGTGCCATCAGACACTGACGACTCCAGCGATGAAGTGGTGACGGAAGTACCGCCGCCTACACCGAGACCGACTAGAGAAAGACGTTATCCTAGTCGAGACAGGAGGCCTCCTCAGAGACTGAATCTATAACATGTTTCTTTTTATATATATATATAGGTAGACAACTCTGCTGTAAATATGTTATGTATGTTGTGTTACCAAATGTTATTAGCCCTAGTTATGGTGCATCTGTTGATTTAATTGCACGGGTACGTTTTAATTAAAAGGGGAGGAATGTTGTGTATGTAATATGTATGTTACTTTAAACCTATGGCTAGGGCAGCACTACTTTGTAGGGCGTAGTGATACCGTAGTACCACTCCTGGCCATCGGGGTATAAATAGTACTGTGGGTACTGATCTCCCCTCAGTTCCCACCTGTTGGTATGAAGTAAAGACCCAAGTTGAACCTTCCAAGCTGTCTCCTCATTATTGTATTAAGTATAGTCACATACTTTACACTCAGGTCCTCTGCTCTGGTCTTCTACACGTCCCTCCCCTATGCCACCAATGGTGGCCGAGCCTCCAACTGCCTCTGCCCCACCCTCTGCTACACCCTCCCTCTGCTGCTCCTTCCCTAAACACTCCGGCACCCTCTCTTCACCTTTAAAAGCCCTCAGAACACCCTTCTCAACCAAACCTTTCCTAACTCTCCCACTACATCATTCTTACCTTGGGACTGTTTCTATATTGAAGGTGCTATGTTAACATAAGATGTTGTTGAAAAAAGAAAGCTTGGTTAGTGTTTTGGTCTGATGCTTCACTAATGGGGTCAGTTCTAATGAAGGGTCCCATTTGTCCTCCTCTTTAAGATATTGAAGACCTGAACATTTTCAGCATTCTCTGTGCTGTAAAAAGGTATTAATTTTGAAATAATGGCAGACTCAATCAGTCTACCCTTGTCTTAAGCTACTAAACATGCTGTTAGATTCACACCACAGGCCTTGACCCACAGTCGCATTACCATTGTTTATTCTCCTTTTCACATATTTGAAATTAAACTGCAGTAAGGCTTCTGTGCTGTAAGGAATTCCATTAGATAGCAAACAAGATATTTACAATAACTGCCTGAAGGTGAGTTACGCACTGTAAAACTTGCATTTATATAACGCCTTTCACAACCTCAGCTCGTCCCGAAGCACTTTACAGCCAATTAAGTTCTTTTGAAGTGTAGACACTGTTGCAAGGTAGGAAACATGGCAGCCAATTTGTGCACAGCAAGCTCCCACAAACAGCACTGTGGTAATGAGCAGATAACCTGCTATTTGTTCAGTGATGTTGGTTGTGCAATAAATGTTGTTCAAGACCAACACTGGTTCGGCATCAGCTGGAGTATTGTGTTTAGCTCTGGGCACCACACTTTAGGAAGGATGTCAAGGCCTTGGAGAGGGTGCAGAAGAGATTTACTAGAATGGTACCAGGGATGAGGAACTCCAGTTATGTGGATAGACTGGAAAAGCTGGGGTTGTTCTCCTTAGAGCAGAAAAGGTTAAGAGAAGATTTGATAGGAGTGTTCGAAATCATGAATGGTTTAGATAGAGTAAATAAGGAGAAACTGTTTCCAGTGGTAGAATGGACGGTAACTAGAGGACAGAGATTTAAGGTGATTGGCAAAAGAACCAGAGGCAACATGAGGAAACATTTTTTTACACAGTGAGTTGTTGTGATCTGGAATGCACTGCCTGAAAGGGTGGTGGAGGCAGATTCAATAATAACATTCAAAAGAGAATTGGATACTTGAAGGGAAAAATTGTACAGGGCTATGGGGAAAGAACAAGGGTTGGGATTAATTGGATAGCTCTACCAAAGAGCTAGCACAGGCATGATGGACCGAGTGGTCTCCTTCTGTGCTGTATCATTCTATGATTCTAGGACACCAGGGAGAACTTCCCTGCTCTTCTTCGAAATGGTGCCATGGGATCTTTTGCACCACCTGAGAGGGTAGATGGGACATCGGTTTAACATCTCATCTGTAAGGATGACACCTCCGACAGTGCAGCACTTGCTTAGTACTGCACTGAGAGTGTCAGCATAGATTTTATGCTCAAGTCTCTCGAGTGGAACTTGAACCCACAACCTTTTGACTCAGAGGTGAGAGTGCGACCACTGAGCCACAGTTGACATACATGTTGAAGTCGGTTTCAAGGTAACAATTTGTCAAGGGTTTCAGGTAATGTCACTAACTGTCATTAAAGCCTAATATTGCCTTGTGGGCTGGTGACATGCTTTAATGAACATTCACAGTTGCACCGTTGGATACAGTGGGGCTAAACATTATGTGGTGGTTCTGCTAATCTCGCCTGGGCAGACCCCCCAGGGGAAACAGTGGTGGCTTCCATATGCCCCTTGCAAGACTAATGATGGACAAGGCCAGAGGTGCAGACTCCCTAAGCCAAGTGTTCCCACTCCTGCGGCACAGTTGGGACCCGGTGTTTGCATGGTAGCTGGTATATCGAGTGCGTGGAGGTGTAATGGCCTCCATATATGAGCATGCATGCAGCCTGGACTCCTGAAGATTATATCCAGAATTACTAAGGGGGTCGATAGGGTCGTCGGCAGAGAAAAGGGGAGGAGCTTGTGCAATCCTTCCCCAACCAACCAACCAAGGGTGGAAGGCTGTGGGAGCTTCCGTGGGCATAGGGCAGGTGAATCTCACAGAGGTGCCCAAAGTGGCACTTGTGCCCTGGGCCTCATTTCTGGAGCAGCATGTGAGTTTCTAACTCACACCTCCAGTCACCTGCTGAAAATTGGCCCAAAGTTAAAATCGGGCCGCTGGAGTTAGTGAGATTAACGAAGGGGAAGATTTTAAAGATTAGCAGTGAAAGAAGTGAATAGTGTGGGAGGGTTTTCTACCAGAGAGCATGAGTATAGCAGCCATTGGTGACTACATCACTGTGAAGCAAGAAGAGAAAATGGCAGCCCAGAAGTGCAGGAGGCACGTGACTGTCAGCTGAAACTGTAATGATCAATAACATGTCATTCTATAGTGGACACTAGGTGGAGCCGTAGAGCTGTGTAGAGCTGTATATAAGACGACACTACCCAGCTGTATGTATATTAAGACTACATTAACCATGAGGCACTAGGCTACCCACAAGGTAGCAGTCAAGATGGATGCCTCTACAGATACTGTACCTAGTCCACATGTGCTCAATAAAAGTGTCTAGCAAAAGCTAGCTGTGTTCATAATAAGAATGTCTATTTATTAATGAACATAACATGGTACCAGGATGGTGAAGATCTGCTGAAAATTGTGAAAAGCGACATGGAGAATTTGAAGCCACCAGAGCATTTGTAACTCACAGGAAATATCGACTACAATTGGCAGACTCTTAAACAACAATTCGAACTCCACATTGCAGCCATCGGATTCGGTACGAAGCCAGACGCAAGGAAGATAGCGTTGCTGCTTATGGTTGCAGGCCCACAGGCGATAGAGGTATTTAATACATTTGTATTTAATCCAGAGGAGAACAGAGAAAAATTAGAAGATGTGCTAAAAAAATTTGATGCACATTGCTTTCCCAAAAAGAATGAGACCTATGAAAGATACATGTTCTGTTCAAGGACACAGCAGCAAAATGAGACTTTTGATAGCTTTATAACTGATCTGAAACTGAAAGCACAGACATGTAATTTCTCTGAGCTGAAATCATCCATGATTCGTGACCAAATTGTGTTTGGTATTCATGATAAAAAAGTCAGGGAACGTCTGTTGAGAGAAACCGAACTAAATTTGGAAAATGCAGGGAAAATATGCCAAGCCAGCGAGCTAGCTCGAAAGCACGCGAAGACTTTCAGTGAAATCAATAATGATGCGATTGTAATGAGTGATAATGCTGTTGTCAGTGCTGTGTCCTACAAGGGGAAGAAACGTGGGCAGAACAGAAATGAAAAGCAATCGGAGGATGAAATTTTTAATTGTAAACGCTGTGGTTACAAACACCAGTTAAGACAATGCCCAGCGTTTGGAAAAATGTGCACAAAGTGTAATGGAAAGAATCACTTTGCCAAACAATGCTTTTCAAAAGTACAAACTAAGAAAGGGCAACGAGTTAATGTGATTGAGGACACTGATTTAAGTGAGACATTTTTTGTAGGAATGGTGTCATGTGACAATATCAAAAAGGATACAGGAAATGTGCAGCCCTCAGAAATGGACAATGCTGAACATAAAGTTAATGCAGTAAAAGAGGACAAATGGATGATCCCACTGCAGGTAAATGGAGCATTAGTTACCTTGAAACTAGACACTGGGGCAAAAGCAAACTTAATCAGTATGAGTGACATTAACAATATGAAAGAAAAGCCCAAAATACAGAAAAAGTCAGTACTACTGAAGGACTATAATGGACAGAAAATAGATAGCTTAGGTGTATGCAGAATTAAAGTGACAGTCAAAGACAAAGTGCATCATCTCATGTTTTCTGTTGTGGCTGAAAAACTTGATTCACTACTGGGTGACAAAGCTTGTGAGGACTTAGAACTGGTCAAGAGAGTCTGCCGTATAAACTGTGCCATAAGCAGACCAGATGACTCGGTGGATTCTGTAGTGAATAATTTCCAGGGTGTGTTCAAAGGATTTGGAGTTCTACCATTCACTTACAAGATCCAGCTAAAGGAGGATGCTCAGCCAGTGGTACATGCTCCACGAAGAGTTCCAGCACCCCTGCGTGACCGGCTCAAGAATGAACTGGACAGAATGACCACACTAGGAGTCATCAGGAAAGTCGAAGAGCCAACAGACTGGGTTAACTCCATGGTATGTGTAAAGAAAAAGAACAATGATCTAAGAATATGCATGGATCCAAAGGACTTAAATGCAAACATAAAACGTGAACACTACCAGATTCCCAAGCGAGAAGAAATCACCAGTGAAATGTCAAGTGCCAGATACTTTACAAAGCTCGATGCCTCACAAGGATTTTGGCAACTAAAACTGGATGAAGAGAGCACCAAATACTGTACCTTCAACACACCATTTGGCAGGTATTGTTTCCTCAGAATGCCTTTCGGGATAATATCTGCATCTGAAATCGTTCATAGAGCGATGGAACACATAATTGAAGGTCTGGAAGGAGTTCGGGTCTATGTTGATGTCATCATCATCTGGGGCTCCACACTGAAAGAACACAATGAGAGACTGACTAAAGTGCTACAGAGCATACGCCGGAATGGACTGAAGCTCAACAAAGCCAAGTGTCAGTTTGGCGTCCAGGAAGTCACTTTCCTAGGAGATAATCTATCTGGTAAAGGAATAGAGCCAGATATGGAAAAAGTAAACGCCGTATTCAAAATGCCCCGACCCACTGACAAAAAAGGAGTGCTACGCATCATGGGGATGATAAACTTCATTGGAAAGTTCGGCCTAGAAATTGAGTGGGGTTAGCGCCCAATTAGAGGCGCTAGAGGGCCTTGCGCCGGAATTATAGCCGCTTCGGAAATTGATTTGGGCCCTACCATCGGCGTTAGCTGGTAGCGCTGCGCCCGCACCGATGACGTCATCGGTGTGCGCAGCGTCCCGGTTGCCGTGGTAACGCGGCCGGACGCCGAAATTCAGTTGCGGCCGCCTCGCCCGTGGCAGCCGCAACCAACGATTTTTCAAAAGTTTCTTGCTGGACTTAGCGCCGGCGCATTAAGGTGGCGCGGCGGCCGGCCGCTTTCCCGGCGGCCGCCTGCCCGCACCTCCCTCCCCGGACTCCTCCACCACCCCCCCGCGGCACAGATGTGTGTGGGCCTCGAGCCCGGCACTTCTCCAAGGTGCCGGGCTCATTTTTCATGCGATTCCACCGGCCAGCGGTCGGCTGCAGGCAGCTCCTCCTTAACAGAAGGAGGAGGCCTGCAGTACCCCAGCCTGCCGCACCGCATCGGGTGCCGCAGCGGGGGATTAGCGCCGCAATCCTGCATTCAGCGCCCATTGCGAGGCGCTGACACCCTCCATTAGCGCCCGCAGCCGTCTGGGCGCGGCGCAGCTGAATTTTTGGCGGGCGCAGCGGCAATTAACGCTGGCGCTAAATTTCGGGCGCTACAGCCCTGGCGGAGGCAAACTCAATTTCTAGGCCTTCATTCCTAACTTGTCAGCCAAGACAGCCTGTCTGCGAGACCTGCTACATAAAACAAATGAGTTCGCATGGACAGAAAGACATGAACAAGAGTGGATAAACCTCAAAACAGTGCTGACAACCACACCTGTACTCACCTTCTTTGACCCAACAAAAAGAATCAAAGTGTCAACAGATGCATCAAAAGATGGCCTAGGTGCGGTCTTGCTACAAGCAGAGGGTGAAGATTGGAAGCCTGTTGCCTATGCCTCCAGGTCTATGACTGATACTGAGTGTCGATACGCCCAGATTGAAAAGGAATGTCTAGGCTTGTTAGTTGGACTAGAAAAGTTTCATGGCTACATATATGGACTTCCCACCTTCACAGTTGAGACAGACCACAGCCCTCTGGTTGCCATCATAACAAAAAACCTGAATGAGATGTCTCCAAGGATTCAACGACTCATGATGAAGCTGCAAAGATATGACTTTGAACTGATCTACACACCAGGCAAATACTATCGGCTGAAAATTCAGTAGCCTTAGCGCCTCATTTGAGGCGCTAGAGGGCCTTGCGCCGGAGTTATGGCCAGTAGTGAAATTCCCTGGGGTCCTAAATCGGCGTTGCTCCGGTAGCGCTGCGCCGGCACCGATGACGTCATTGGTGTGCGCAGCGTCCCGGTTGCCGTGGTAACCCGCCCGAACTCCGAAATTGAGTTGCGGCCGCCTCGCCCGTGGCAGCCGCAACCAGCGTTTTGTCAGAGGTGCCTTACTGCAGTTAGTGCCGGCGCATTAAAGGCCCCGCGGCGGCCGGCCGCTTTCCCGCCGGCCGCCTGCCCGCAGCTCCCTCCCCGGACTACTCTCCCCCCCCCCCGGAACAGATGCAAGCCCGGCACTTGTCCGAGGTGCCGGGCTCATTTTTAAGCAGATTTGCGCGGGCCGTGGCCGGGTGCAGGCAGCTCCTCCTTAACGGAAGGAGGAGGCCTGCACTTCCCCAGCCTGCCGCACCGCATCGGGTGCCGCAGCACCGGAATTGCGGCGCGAAACGGCAGTTAGCGCCCTTTTCCAGACGCTAAGACCCTTCAGTAGCGCCGGCAGCCGTTTGGGCGCGGCGCCACTGAATTTTTGGCGCGCGCAGGGGACTTAGCGCCGGCACTAATTTCCGGCGCTAAAGCCCTGGCTAAGCCAAAACCCAATTTCTAGGCCATAGTGTTAGCAGATGCACTATCCCAAGCACCCACAATGAGTCATGTGAGCTCTACTGAAGAAGACGTGGATGTTCATGTGAGTATGTTCACTGCTGCGCTGCCTGTGTCAGACACAAAATCAAAGCAAATAGCAGAAGAAACAGTAAAAGATACAGTATTACAAACAGTAATAGAGAACATTCATCATGGTTGGCCAAAAGGTTCCTGTCCAAAATATTTTCACATAAGGTCAGAATTGAGTGTCGCAAGTGGACTATTACTAAAACAGAACAGAATAGTCATTCCACAGGCTCTACGTCAAGACATGCTCAAAAGGATTCATGAGGGACACCTCGGAATTGAAAAATGCAAGAGGGCAAGAGACACTGTTTATTGGCCTGGCATAAATAAGGACATTGAGAACATGTTAGGCAAATGTGAGACATGTCAGAAATACCAAAACAAACAAGCAAAGGAACCAATGATAGTAGCTGACATACCAACAGCACCATGGCAAAAGGTTGGTATGGACCTTTTTCATTTAAATGGTAAAGACTATCTAATAGTGATTGACTACTATTCTAACTATCCTGAGATGGCGCTGCTCTCAAGCACCACAGCAAGCAGTGTCATAATGCATGTGAAATCCATCTTCGCCAGACATGGAATTCCCAGGATTGCCGTTAGCGACAATGGTCCGTGCTTCAACTGTAAGGAGTGGCAACAGTTTGCAGCACATTATGACTTTCAGCACATCACCTCCAGTCCTTTGTATACTCAGTCAAATGGTAAGGCAGAGAAAGGTGTTCAAGTTCTCAAACAGCTACTGAAGAAAGCGACAGAAAGCAAGTCTGATCCTTATCTCACCCTGCTGAGCTACTGAGCCTCACCTTTAGACTATGGTTCTTCACCTGCTGAACTACTAATGGGTCGCAAGTTGCGCACCACGCTACCCTGCTGTGCAAAAGAACAGCAAAGTGAGGAACTGAGACAGAGACTTCAACTGTTAAAGCTGAAACAGAAATCATACTATGACAAGTCATCCAAAACTCTAAAACCATTGACAAGGGATGATGTTGTCAGGATTGAGGATCCAGATGCATGGAACAGGAAAGCTACAGTTCTTGAGGAAGTAGGACCAAGGTCATACACTGTTAGAACTGAGGAAGGACAGATTCTCAGGAGGAACCGCCGTTCCCTCCTAAAAACACAAGAGACTATTCAAGAGCAGATTGATGACAATGCCGCAACTGAATCTTGTCATTCACCGCCAGAACAATCTCATGAAGACACATCAGACTTACCTGTGTTGAGAAGATCCACACGTGAAGTAAAAGAGCCTGATAGACTTAATCTTTGAGTACAATGTAAAGCTTTGAAAATGTGTTGACTGTTTTGAAAATGTTTATGTTTATAGAGCACTAACAAAAGTGTTACTGATATTATCTTTATTGTTTTCTTGAAAGTTGATTGATATTGATTTTGTTAAACCTCAAAGAAAGGGGGATGTAATGATCAATAACATGTCATTCTATAGTGGACACTAGTTGGAGCCGTAGAGCTGTATATAAGACTACACTACCCAGCTGTATGTATATTAAGACTACATTACCCATGAGGCACTAGACTACCCACAAGGCAGCAGTCAAGATGGATGCCTCTACAGACACTGCACCTAGTCCACATGTGCTCAATAAAAGTGTCTAGCAAAAGCTAGGTGTGTTCATAATAAGAATGTCTATTTATTAATGAACATAAGAGAAACTACATCAGGAAACAGGATTACTGCAACATTGGCATCTATCTGGGCATGACAGAGGTGCAGTGCATGAGGGGTTCCATCTAAGTAAGGAGCCTGTGACTGAAGTATGCCACCCAGGTCATGAATATCCACAGGAGACAGTAAACCCTCTGCCAGATACAGCCAGTGGCAATTAAGGTCACCTTTTATACTACAGGACCTTCTGTTCGTCAGAGGGGACATCTCATGAGCCACTTTGTTTGGCTGTTGGACCTGTATGAGTATAGGACAGTGGAATTTAAGAGGCCTCAGAATCCCTCTC
The DNA here is from genome assembly GCF_052327205.1 of Somniosus microcephalus. NCBI lineage: Eukaryota > Metazoa > Chordata > Chondrichthyes > Squaliformes > Somniosidae > Somniosus > Somniosus microcephalus. Next base: position 122,242,647 of record NC_140999.1, on the reverse strand, counting down.
TAACTGTCTCTCAAAAGTTGGCAACAATCAGAACATTTACAATAATTGCTTTCTGATATTTCATTCAGTTTTTTGCATAACTTTAAATAGGTCACTTAGAAAACTAATATTGGTCATGAAAACCATTCTTTTTTTAAGAGAACTAATCATTTTAACCTTGCAAATGCTTTTCAAAGAACAGAGCATCTGGAGATCCTAATATCTTGGCCTTTTTTCACTAATGAGCAGAATGTGTTGATATACACTTACATCAGGCTATCAGTGGCTTGAAGCAGTTTGTCTTTGATAATTAATGAATGGAGTGTAAATCTAATAGACGGTTGGTGTCTATACAAAAACATAGTTGTGATGTGTGGTATGAACACTCCATTTTGCTTGGATATTCTTGTACGGTGAAGATGGGTTTTAGTTTTTCTTTCTAGGTTTCTGCTTTGGTGGGCAAAATGATAGTTTTTGAAATGAAGTTACTTGATAAAATGCTTATCAAAAGCTGGTGGGTGAGCCTCCGAGAGGTAGGCAGGGAATGTGGACGCATCCTGCTTCATTGAAATGCTAGGACATATGGACTCGCTAAGCAGCACAAAATGAGCTGAGGATATGGATTCCTACCCAGTACTAGACTAACAGACATTACAGGTTACTGATAAGATATAGATTCCCGTCTAGTGATAGACTGACAAGGAATCCAGACTCCCACTCATTCTGGACTGGCAAGGAATACAGACTTATACTTGGCACTAGATTGGCAGAGAATACAGATTCCTAACCATCACCAGACTGGTAGGGAGTACAGATTCCTATCTAGCGCTAGACTGACAAGGAATACAGACTTCTACCAGCTCTAGTGTGGCAGGAAGTACAGACCTCCTTGGCACTAAGTTGCCAGGTTATATATCATTATAACAGCATTGGATTAGTAGGAAATTAAATGCAAACGTTGCTTGCCAGACTATCTAGACAGAGAGCCAGGATAAATACTTATTGCCAGACCCTCAAAGAACATATAGGTCAATAAATCACTAAGAATGATTAAAAGAGATCTAAGAAAAAAAAAGACAGACCGATTCAAAAGAGAAGATTCTGAATGGAGTAAGACTCAACATATTCATCAAAATGTTTCAATTCAGGTCACTTAGATTCACAGATCTTTTCAGCAGCCATCCTCAGTGCCAAGTTGCAGTAAGGATTGATCATGATTATACGTAGATACTAAAGGTTTCTGGTCTTCTGAAAGGACTTGGTTATCTGTTATGCAGGAGGAAGGATGGGCATGTTAACCTGACGGATGAGACCACTGGTGGAGTCTTTTAATTGGCTTGATATCTCATATTCTTGGGTAAGTTAAGGTGGAGTCAGTTAGTTCTGTTCAGTTTTGATACACCACATTGCTTTTCTAGTTCTTTGTCATTGTCTTGGCCTCACACAGCAGAAAAAATCTGCTGAAGTTCTAAATATGTTGAAGCTCCAATTGGGGTGTTGGGCTGACAACTCATCACATGTTACGTCACCTGACCACAGCATTCAGCATTGGGCATTCTCAACTAGATCTGATTGTCATCAGTGATACCTGAAGACACAATGCTCATTCAGTTAGAATGAATAACAACAACTTGCAGTCATAGAGTGCCTTTAACATAAACGTCCCGAAGACTTTCACAAATAGGGGTAAGGAAAACAGACACTAAGCCATAAGGGAGAGATTAGGAGTCGATAGAAAGGAGTGATTAAATTTACATAAACTTTTCATTTCCATTGAGTTGTTTGTAAACCTTTTTTAGTGGCTCCTGCTTTGCCACAGTTGGCAAATACACTGCCCAATTTGGCACTGAGTCACACAAATCTGGAAAGGGCAAGGTTCTAATCCTAGTATGTGCTGATCATAGATGCTGTCAGCCAGAATGGTGGTTGCGATGCTACAATTGGCCTCAATGTCCCTGGCCCAGCTCCTGCTGGTAAGTGTGAGCATCGGTTTTGGCTGCACATTAGGCTGAGGACAGACTTGAACTTAGATGTGATGCCATCCATGGTGGAATGACGACTTTCTCAAGTTATCAGATATCAGGCAGCACCCATAAGCTGGCATTCAAGGTTGAAGCAGTGTCGCTAGCAAAGAAAACAAGAGTAAATAATAATTTTTTAAAAATTAATATGTATGATATTAAATATATCAGGTATTGAAGGGCTTCATATATAGAAGTAATATAAACAGCAGCAGGAATGTTTCTGATGGTCCTTATAGCTTCACAAAATAACTGATACTGGTTTCTAAATTTCTAGCTGCCTCTCATCCTTCACTAATAAATGACACAATAAACTGGCCTGATCTGATTTCAGCTCTCCAGAATGTATCTTTTGTCATAGCCTGTCCTTCATTTCCTCTAATCCTGTTAAGTTTTCCAGCCAAGGAGCATCCTCATAACTTGGGTCCCTTATCTCCAAAGCTTGCTTTGTGGATTAGCTGCAACTGACTCGATGAGCTGGATGCTAAAAGTAAAATGCCAAGCCCGGCCAACATATTCCATGCAAAGTATAGTCGCTGTTCCGTAAAAGAATAATAAATCTTCAATACTGAGCCAGCTCTGTACAGTACTGAGATAATGCAAGCCCTGTTTACATAATCTATGCAGGCATCTCATTCAAGCCATTAGACACTGCAATGCAGTGAAGAAATTTTTGGAGTCGAGACACTTACAGCCTGCATACTTACCAAGTGGAAGAATTAGGATTGGTGAGATTTTTTCTCCCTTTAAATGCAGATTTGATTACTTTCATCTCCATGGGATTGATCAGTATCCTGTTGGCTTCCGATCAGACACCCAGTACATTAAGGTTGTCATAAAGAGCTGTCTAAAAAATGTCTGCAACTCTTAAATGATGAAACATCATCTGCATATTTCCATCTGATCTCGGGTTATAATGATGAATCAAAATGAGTTGGCCTAATGTTGTTCCCTGAGGTACATCTAGTCAGTTAGAATCTGTTGCACCTGTTTTAGCCCTGTGGATCATATCTAGCTCACAATATCAGGCTGAATGAACCAACCCCACAAGCTTATTTAAAAGGTTTGTAGTAGTCAAAAAATAAAGCACGCAATATATATTTTTCCCCTTTTCAGTAAGCGACATTGTACTTCTAGGAGATTCATCATCCATTGCGAATCATTTTTTGTAGCTCTACAATTTTCTGTTTAAAGCCATTCACAAGTGTAACATTCATTAAGCTTGCTCATAACAGCTGCTGGAGGCTCTGAATCATTGCCGGATTTACCTTGAGTAGAATTGTAACAATGGCAGTTTTCCTAATGTCTGGAATCAATCTGAAAATCACTGGTGCATTAAAGAAAGCACAGAGAGAAGCATTTAGCACAGCCTTGAAAACCCACTAGATTTCCTCACATAAATTCCAGTTAAAGTGCTCTGTACCACAGGGACATGCAGTGATTCTCTGATACCATGTCAGGTGAGTTACCAGGAGAAGCCCTTTGATGTAACATGGAGAAGGTGGTTTATGAATCCATTGTTAATCACTGCTTACTGTCCTCAGTTGCAGCTGAAGATGTGGTTTATCAGTTTGCAGTTTTCAAATAAGGTTCAATATTCCTTTATCGGACTTTCTTTCTCTATCATCTTGGCGGGTTATGATAGACAGGCGTGAACAGTGTGGGCAGTGCACTCCCGATATTACAGCTCTATAACCCTTGATAGGGCAGCTAATCCCCAACAGTCAGTTCCATAATCAAATTGTTGATGACAGCAGAAATGTACTGTGCTTCTGACACTTGCCAGCACAATCACCCATACAGGCTAAGTCTTTCCTTAAGCAGAAACCCCAATGTTTCGAACTTTCTTTGTAACTATAACCTCTCATTCCTGATGGTATGCAATACTGAATTAACAGTAGAGACATTTTCTCAAGTACTGCCCTTTAAATAAAAGAAGAGAAAACCAAATTGGTGTTAAAATGTACCTAAAAAGGTGATTGTGTAATTGAAACAGTTGAGGAGTATTAGCACTGACTTAATAATGGGGCCATTTTGCAATTTTCTCTTTTTAACACTTGTAATTCTGAGCTAGTATTTTTGTAACACTTCATTAAATATGACAGCATTAGCATTTTTCAGTTGTTACAAACTATTAGTTCCATATCTTAGATACCAATGAACCATATATATTACCATAGAGGCAGAAATTTCTTAAACAATTAAAATCAAATTGTATTAAGTATGCAACGTTACTTATTGCAAAAAAATGGAGTACATTAATATGCTGCATATCTGATACGGTAAGTTATACTTCTAGCTTAATACGTAAAGCTGTTTATTCAGGGGCGAATTGATTTTTGCTTTCCTGCAATTTTCGCAGTTGGATTATAAATTGTAAAACCACCAAACAAGCAGTGTAATGTGCCCAATTTGAACAATAGATTCTGGACTTGGGGTAGGGTCCATTAAATATGGGCTAAAACTGGTACCCAGTAACAATGCTGGAAGTCAGTTGAAAGGTTTTGATGTCACTATTACCTGTAAACGAAAACAGATTGGTTAATAGATGGCAACAGAAGCAGCAAGACTGAATTCAAGTTTCAAAGCTCATTTGTTGTTAGATAACCTTTTCAGTTTATCTATCCATCTGTAATGTATGCTCAGCAGATTTCCCATGACTGCTTATGAAAGATTGGAGAAGATGCTGTTTGCAAACAGGAGGGGTGCTATCAACAAAGTGTGATAGAGGAAGTGTTACAGGAAGTAACTGTGGCACTCATAGGAAATGTGTGCTATGTGCAAGACTTTGAAAATATATTTAATTTAGAATATATTAAAAGGTTTGCATATGGCTCATACTTTCTGTACGCATTACCCTTGCTTCCTGTATCATAATTATTGATTAACACTTTGTACATCAACATTTACAATGGGAAAATCTGTCATTGATATTTTGCCATCATTTTCAAAAGGGAATGGAATATATATTTGAAAAGGAAACATTTTCAGGGCTGGGGTAAAGAGCGGGGGAGTGGGACTAACTGGATAGTGCTTTCAAAGAGCTGGCACAGGCATCATGGGCTGAATGGCCTCCTTCTATGCTGTAACATTCTATGATTCTGTCACAATTTTGCTATGTATGAACAGTTAAACTACATAATGTTAATAAACAATAGGGGTTAAAGTATATAAATATATATATATATCTATATATATAAAACAGTATGTCTCTCTGTCTGTCTGTCTGTCTTTCTGTCTCTGTCTTTCTGTCTCTCTGTCTCTCTGTCCAGCTATACAATCAAAAGTTATAGAGCGTAGCTACACATATGTTGTATCAAAAGAAAGCTTATCATTAGGGGACTCTCATAGGCATATTTACTTTTTGGTTGGACAAAAATTCTGCCGACGGTATCTAAAAAACGTTCAAAATTCCGCTCATTATCCGCTCATTAGCATCGAGTGGGGGTGGGTTCATTGCGTGTGCGGGCGGGCCATCCTACAGTTGAGTGACGTGACGATTGACCAATCCTACAGTTCAGTGACCTGACGGTTGACCAATCAGTGCATGTGTGGGCGGGCCTTATCATTCTGAGCTGAGGTGAGTGTCAGCCATCTTGATTCGTAAGTTTATTTTTTTTCCCACTTTCTGCGTGTTTCTTTTCAAATCTAGATTTCCAGCAAAAAAAAAAGTTGCTTTTAAAACACAAAGGCCTAGAAATTGGGTTGAGGTGCCAAACTGGCGCCAAGTTCGCCTGAGCGCAGGATTTAGCGCAGCGTTCGAGTCTTCAGCGATCGTCTGATATTCAGTTTCATTGCCCCTAGAGGGAGATGGGGCGAGGCTCGAGGCGCTCCGCGTCCCTCTTAGGGCGCTGAAACTGAATATCGCAGCACAACGTGCCACAGCGCCACACGCTGCGGCACGGCACGCTGTGGTACTGCAGGCCTTCCTCGCATTGTTAAGGGGGAGGGGCCTGCAACAGCGTAATCCCCGCTCGCGAGTGCCGGCAAAAGAGCCCGGCACCGAGGAGAAGTGCCGGGTTCTCGGGAAACAGCCGGCAATGCCGCGGGGGGGGGGGTCAGGAGGCCGGGGCGGGAGGTGCTGGCAGGCGGCCGCCGAAAAAGGCGGCCGCCCCGCACCTCCACCTTAACTTGCGCCGCTGCCAGCACAGTAAGGCCCCATGAACCGGCGCAACTGTGGCGTTCGCAACCAAATATCGTGAACGGGGCACGAATGGGGCGCTGCGCACACCGATGATGTCATCGGTGGCAGCGCAGCGCAAAAGGCTAACACCACCATTATCGCCCCAACTCAATATCGCGGGAGGCGCAGCCAGTGGCACTACAGCCACTGCCTGCCTCTTTAGGCGCTAACAAGTGGCGCTACTCACCCAATTTCTCCCCCAAATTGTTTTTAAAAAAAGTTAATTAATTTGTAAATCTTTTCTCTAACCTCTATAATTTTCCTACCTTTCACCGTTTTTGCAGGCCTGGAAGCCTGGGCCTCTGTTGCCCAGCCACGCCCGAGCTAGGCACCGCCCCTCCCGCTGGGCCCGCCCCGTGATCGCCACCATCTTTGTAAAGGCTGGCGGCGTGGGACTGGACCGAGCGTAGCCATCGCCGCCATTTTGGTAAAGGCTAGCGGGGCGGGAGGGAGCCTAGCGGGAGGTGAGTTGCGGTCATCGCGGGGCTCGGGCTCAGCTGATCGGGTGCTCATCAGGGGTCGGCCCACAACACATCGACCGTAGGAGCGGCGGCTCTCTCTCTCCTTCCCCCCCACGGCTCAGGTGGGGGCCGGTGCTCGGGAGGGCGGGGCTCGGGAGGCCGGTGCTCGGGAGGCCGGTGCTCGGGAGAGTGGGAAGGGGGGGTAAGGGTTACCCCGGCAACTGCGCCCGGCCCTCTCTCACAGCCTCAAGCCGGCTCACGCCCATTCCCGCGGCTTGGCTCCTGCGCAGGCCCAGCCGCAATCAGCGGTCTTGAGGCCGGGGCTCGGGAGGGCGGGGGGCGGGGCTCGGGCTGACCGGGGCGCTGCGCTCGGCTGGGCCATGTCAGTGCGTGGGGCGGCACGGAGCTCCGCGGAGCCATCGCCGGCAGAGGGAAGAGGGTCTGCTGGCTCCCCCCCTCCCTTTCTCCCTTCCCCCCTCACCCCTCCTTCCCCCACCCTTCCCCCCCCACACCCTTCCCACCCCCCCTTTCCCCCCCACACACTACCCCACCCCTTTCCCCCCCACACACTACCCCACCCCTTCCCCCTCCACCCCCCCTCCCCCTTCCCCCCCCCCTTCCCCTCACCCCCTTCCCCTCCTCCCCTCCCCCCTCCCTCCCCCTCCCCTCCCTCCCCTCCACCCCTTCCCCTCCTACTCCCGGTCCCCCCCTCCCCTAGCCCCCCTCCCCCTACCCCCTTCCCCCAGTCGCTCTCACTCTTCCCCCCCAGTTGCTCTCTCTCTTCCCCCCAGTCGCTCTCTCTCTTCCCCCCAGTCGCTCTCTCTCTTCCCCCCAGTCGCTCTCTCTCTTCCCCCCAGTCACTCTCTCTCTCTCTTCCAACAACAACATGCCCTCAAAAAAGCCTCGGCACCACCGGGCACTCCAGCTAGTAAATATATATAAATATCCTACTTCGCCTACCTGGTTTCAGTTTTCCTACTCACTCTTCATCAGGGAGGCCTGACTTTGTTTATCTGCAATTTTATCCCCTTTTCTTCTGGAGGCATTGAGATATACAAGCATGCAGTTGCATGGGTGCCAGCAGATATCCAGATATCCCTGCCGAAATGCTTAGAACATGGCCTTGTCATAACCAACATCTTGTTCCGTCAGAGAGACAAGTACAAGGCTTCATGGCAGCACCCTCGCTCCAAGCACTGGCATCTGCTGGACTACGTCATCATCCGAGTGAGGGACCGCAAGGAGATCCGCATCACCCGCACCATGACAAGAGCTGATAACTGCTGGACAGACCACCGCCTAATCCACTCTGTCATCTCCATCAAAGTAGCCCCAAAACAATGGCGGCAACAGAAACAATGCCACAGGAAAATCAACACTGGAGCACTCAAAGACCCCGCTAAGAAGGCTCTATTCAGCCTGTGCCTCACAAACAACCTGACGACTCCCAGTGATGCAGAGACACAGAGTGCCCACAGCGCCTGGTCTGCACTCAAGGCCTCCATAATCAGCACCTGTGAAGAGACACTCAGTCGCTCGACCAGGAAACGCCAAAACTGATTCAACGAGAATGACCAGGAGATCCAGGAGCTAATAAGCCGCAAGTGCAAGGCATTCCTGATCTGGAAACAGCAACAGAACTCGAGAACAAGAAAGCAGCTCTACAGACGCCTGAAGGTCGAGGTCCAACAAAAAACTCGTGACCTAAAGAACAGATGGTGGGTGGAGAAAGCGCAGGAGATCCAGCAGCTAGCTGATACCACAACATGCATGGATTCTTTAGCGCAGTCAAGACCATCTACGGCCCAAGCACCCAAGGCCCTACCCCACTGCGGGCCAAGAACGGAGAGGTACTCATCAAGGACAGAGAGGCAGTCAGTGCCCACTGGAAGGAGCACTTCGAAGATCTCCTTAATTGAGACTCTGTCTTCGATGTGAGTGTCCTCAACTCCATCCTGCAGCATGCTACCCGCCACCATCTCAGCACAACCCCAGCCCGGCATGAGGTTGAAAAGGCCATCCGACAACTGAAGAACAACAAGGCCTCAGGAACAGATGGAATGTCCGCCGAGGCACTAAAGCATGGTGGAGAAGCACTACTGGCGCGAATTCATGAACTAATTTCTCTTATCTGGAAGGAGAAGAGCATGTCAGGGGATCTCAGAGATGCCGTAATTGTGACCATCTTCAAGAATGGTGACAAGTCTGATTGTGGTAATTACAGAGGAGTTTCCCTGCTGTCTGCCACAGGGAAAGTCATCTCAAGAATCCTCCTCAATCGCCTTCTCCCAGTAGCTGAAGAGCTCCTCTCAGAGTCACAATACAGATTACGCCCACTAAGAGGCACAATGGACATGATCTTCACCACACGTCAATTACAAGGGAAATGCAGGGAACAGCACCAACCTTCTTTGATCTCACAAAGGCCTTCGATACTGTCAATCGTGAGGGATTATGGAGTGTCCTCCTCAAATTTGGCTGCCCGCAAAAGTTTGTCACCATTTCTGCCTGCTTCACAACGACATGCAAACCGTGATCCTGACCAACAGTTCCACCACAGATCCAATTCACGTAAGATCCAGGGTCAAGCAAGGCTCTGTCATCGCACCAACGCTCTTCTCGATCTTCCTTGCTGCAATGCTCCATCTCACCCTTGGTAAGCTCCCCACTGGAGTGGAGCTAATTTACAGAACAAACAGGAAACTGTTCAGCCTCTGTCACCTCCAGTCCAGGTCCAAGGTCGTCCCATCCTCTGTCATTGAATTACAGTATGCAGTTGATGCTTGTGTCTGCGCTTACTCGGAGGTCGACCTCCAAGCCATCGTCAACACCTTCACTGAAGCATACAAGAGCATGGGCCTTACACTAAACATCTGTAAGACAAAGGACCTGTACCAACCTGCCCCCGCCACACAGTACTGCCCCCCAATGATCAAAATCCACGACAAGGCCTTGGACAACGTGGACCACTTTCCATACCTCGGGAGCCTACTGTCAACAAGGGCAGATGTCGATGACGATGTCCAACACTGCCTTCAGTGTGCCAGTGCAGCCTTTGGTCGCCTGAGGAAGAAAGTGTTTGAAGACCAGAACTTCAAACCCGGCACTAAGCTCATGGTCTACAGAGCAGCAGTGATACCCGCCCTGCTGTATGCCTCAGAGACATGGACCATGTACAGCAGGCACCTCAAAGGACTGGAGAGGTACCACCAATGCTGCCTCCACAAGATCCTGCAAATCCATTGGCAGGAGAGGCGCACCAATGTCAGTGTTCTTGCTGAGGCCATCATCCCCAGCATCGAAGCTTTGATCACACTCGATCAGCACCGATGGATGGGTCACATTGTCCGCATGCCCGATATGAGACTCCCGAAACAAGCGCTCTACTTTGAGCTCCGGCACGGCAAGAGAGCCCCAGGTGGGCAGAGGAAATGCTTCAAGGACACCCTCAAAGCCTCCTTGAAAAAGTGTAACATCCCCACCGACACCTGGGAATCCCTGGCCCAAGACCGCACAAAGTAGAGGAGAAGCATCCGGAAAGGCGCTGAACACCTCGAGTCTCTTTGCCGGGAGCAAGCGGAAGCCAAGTGCAGGCAGTGCAAGGAGCACACGTCAACCCAAGCACCCCACCCACCCGCCCCTTCAACCACCGTCTGTAAAGGAAAAGCCATATTTCAGAAAGATACACCATCCTATGAACAGAATTCTGACCTTATTAAAAATCTAAAAAGCCTCAATGACACAAGCTGTGAATACAGGCTTCTGAGTTAAGATGAAGTGTTAACACAAAAGTTGTAAACACCACACAAGCTTTTGAAATGGGAATTGATTGTTAATACTGAGACAAAGGCCCTATTGAGGAAGCAAAGGCTTGCTTCCAAGGCGTCTGCAGTTTGGAACCAACATAATAGCTATACCCAGTTTAAAGTGTTAAAAACTAACACTCCGAACAGAAACACAGAATATTAAAGAACCATGTGCCTTTGATAAATAAGGCATCAAATGACAGACAGGAAATTTAAGTTTGTAATACAACCAATTGAAGTAGCTAAGAAATGTTGTAAAAGATACCTACAGAAAACTTTGTAGATATGACTTCAATAGATGACACCAAGCAATCACATGGTTTTTGTATTGAAAATGAAAGTTAGGAGACACGTCTGATTATAACCAGTTAAGCCAATATTAAGAATTGAATTGAAGGCCTTCGTAAGAATGGCATCAAAGAGATAAATCTGTAATAACCATTTTATATGATAAATTTTGAAACACCTATACAGCTGACAGGATTCTGAACGTTAACAGCTGAATTGACAATAGAGTAGAAAGAAGTCAGCAGAGAATGACTAGAGATAATTAGCTTACATCAGTAGAAAACTTCAAACGATAAACCACGAAAAAGGGATATAAAATATGGAGCTTTCAGATAGAAAGTCAGAAGTCGCTGGAAGGGGCAAGCAATCCTCAACTTCAGAGGCAGGCTCTGTAACTTTTAACTCTTTGAGTCTCGGGGATCAAGAGGTACTCTTATTTGATTTTGGTGGATATCCTGGATTATAAATAATAAGAAATGTATAAATATAACGAAGCTAAGATTTAAGAATAAGGATCTCTGAGAATAAGAAATGTAAGCTATTTGTATTTTGAACTGTTAAAGTCACAATTGACTCACCAGCTGTTAACTGCAAGTCGGTTCTTTAATAAATCTATATATTTTTAGAATTGTCTCAAATAGTATTTCTGTATCGAACTCACAAACTCAATCTCTGTACACTCTTTTGTGAGGAGTTGCAGAGTTCTGGGGGGGGGTTTCCGGACCCTCATAATATCCGGAAGGTTACAGTCTAGTTAAACTTATTAAAAGTGCTATATGGAAGACGGTAACATCTTCAAGTCATTCCTTTCCTTTAGAGAGAGATAGCCTGAACCTTTAGACCCAATTAAGCGTCTTATATAATTCAGCTATCTCTAACTTTAGTTCACAGAAATCACAGAAACCCCACAGTGCAGATAGAGGCCATTTTCGGCCCATCGAGCCTGCACCGACACATATCCCACCCGATCCCCGTAACCCCTACACCAACACATATCCCACCCTATCCCCGTAACCCCACATATTTAATCCCCCCTAACACTAAGGGTCAATTTATCATAGCCAATCAACCTAACCCGCACATCTTTGGACTGTGGGAGGAAACCGGAGCGCCCGGACAAAACCCACGCAAACACGGGGAGAATGTGCAAACTCCACACAGACAGTCACCCGAGGCCGGATTCGAACCCGGGTCCCTGGCGCTGTGAGGCAACAGTGCTAACCACTATGCCACGGTGCTGAAGGTGAATGGCTGGGGAATACACCTAATCTGGGGTAGCCCGAAAAGGGCTAGGACTAGTAATTATCCCTTCCGACCCACCTGTGACAGAGACTGTAGGTCCCACATTGGACTCATCAGTCACCTGCAAACTCATTTTTAATGTGGAAGCAAGTCATCCTCGGTTCTGAGGGACTGCCTAAGAGAGAGAGTACCTTGCCCAAATAGCTATTCTTCCTATTATTTTTCACAAAACTGCATTCAACTAACAGGAATTACCAGTTGGAGGTAAAATCACAGCAGGTGCAGCGCTAGGCCATACAAACCTCCTTCAGGAGTTTTCAGATTTGATCCCTGATCTCTGCTGATTTAGGTGATCACAGCCGAGGTAGCAGCAGGGGCTTATAAAATGAGTGGCTATGCTACTGACCGGCAAACCAGAGGTGACAAGTTTAAATCCCACCACTGTAAATTGTGAAATTGAATTCAATAAATCTGCTCATTTGTGGGTCAGCACCACAAAAATAACTACACAATGCTGCCAAATGATCTTAAAGCTAACTGGTTTACTAATATCCTTCAGGGAAGAGAACCTGCTGCCCCTACCGGGTCTACATGTGACTCCAGTGGTTGACTCTTAATGACATCTGAAGGGGCTCAGTAACCACCCAATTGGAACTAGGAATGGACAATAAACGTGGCCTTGCCCACAACCCAAGAACATATATTGTCATTAGAGCCTGTGGGCCAGGGAGGGATAAATTGGTCATGGTTCCTGCTCCTGGCACCAGAATTTATGCTGGTTAATTTGGCAAAACCTCTGGGGAGGGGGGAAAATGTGCCTTTACCCAGACAGGATGAACTTGTCCTTTCATTGTTTTCAATCAAAAAATAAATTACCAGCATAAGCCAGCTCTCTATAATAGCACATTTACTATATGTAAAGCAATGTTTGAAAAACTAAATTGATCCAAGATGCTTAGTAAAGTAAGAAACATTATTATTAATGAGTGATGTACAATTTCAGGACTGTTATCAGATCTCAGAAGCACCTTGTTACATTCAGTCCTTTTATCTGCAATCCAACCTAAGCCTTGAAACTTCACCTGCTCTCTTTTCCACTTCTAATAAAATCTCTTCTAACTAATTAATGCTCATGTCATTGATGAGTTATGGCTCTTGCAGACTTGTTAATGAGCAGTAGCAGTGCACTGTCACTATAGCCGATGACGCTACACTCAGGCTCAGCCTCCAATGTATTGCTCGCACTGGTGGATCCTCTGTTTGCAGCACAGGACACTTGAAATGTATTAACGTTAGACGGGCATTATCTTTTCACTTTGTAGATAATAAGACTAATGCCAGTAGGGCATAATAAACATATTTTTGCTGAACATACTTACACTATCCTGGATATTAATATTGAAATATAAATGCAGTGGGTTTGTCAATTGTATGCTGATTTACTTGATGGTGAAAGAAACACTGGGAAGTAATGTTAGCTGAAAATGATGCATATCATCTGAGTAAATTGACTTGTGTTTTATATTATGTAAAAAGCATACTAAATAGCACAGATTAAAGTGTTAGTTAGGTTGGGAAAGCTATATACTAATTTCCTGTAGAAAGAATTTGATTCTAATGGCCCGGTAATTCCTCTCCCAACGCGTGAGTACGGACGGGGTACTCACGCGTGTGCCCGGAGGAATTGCCGGTTTTCAGCATGCACAGCGCATGCGGGGAAAACCGGCAATTCCTCTCCTCTGACCCAAGGGGTTAAGAGGCTGAACGCGTGCGACTTAGATTTCCTTTATTTTTAGAGAGTTGCGCATGTGTAAAGGCCTCCGGTTTTTACGCATTGAAAAACCACACGTAAGTACTTAGTTTTACAGGTAAATGGTCTATTAATACAATTTATAAAAAAATTTTCCACAGGTTTATTATTTTTAAAGAATTTACAGTAAGGTAAGTTTAGTTTTAGCCCCGACTTTTTATATAATAATTTTTTCAAATTTTAAAATTGTTTAAAATAGTTTTTTTACAGTTATTTATGGTTCATTTAAGTAGTGCAATGTTTTTTTTAATTTTCTTTCAAGTTTAAGTAGTGTTTTGGGGCCAGGAGTTTTCATGAGTTTGACAGCTCTCACTATCAAACTCATGAATGAACTTTTGCAACCTCCCATTGGTTGCCCTGTGCTCATGTGATCCCAGCCGGCTCATCGCACTAAGTACGCCGCTGGGTCACGCACGCACAGCGCGGCAGGACCTCAAGCGGGCCAGTGAGAGGAAATGCAATGCGGGCCAGGATTGAAATGTCAGCGCGCCGGGTAAGTGCACATCGGGGGCTTGCACGCGCGGCAAGCTCCCGATCCTAATTTCAGGGCCAATGTATAGCTTTTTGGCTGTCCTATCTTTATAATCCATGGGGGCAAAATCTGCCAGAGTTTTGTCTCCTGATCACTATCCAGCCTATGAGTGAAACTGTGCTCTGTGACATAAGTAATGTTTTCATATAAAATTGCCTCATCTCCTCCTGTAATTAAGGCATTACCTGCGAGTTAATACCTTGTTATTAATTTTGCATGTTGCAGTTTCAAACCATGGGTAAGAATAGGATTGCACTGAGCTGTGATGCTCTCTATGTCAAATAGCCTGCCAAGACACACTGGGCGAGGAATGAGTGAGTTATTGGCAGGAAGGTTCCAGCGAGGAAAACCTCAAAAGATAAAGGCCTAGAAATTCAGGTGGCTGCACCACCCATTAGCACCTTAAGAGGGCGCTAAGTTGGTCGCAAGCCACTGGCCACGCCTCCCGCTAAATTCTGCGGGACGCTAATGGTGGCGTTAGCCGTTAGCGCTGCGCCGCTACCGATGACGTCATCGGTGTGCGCAGCGCCCCGCTAACACCCCGGCCGCGATATTAGGAAGCGCCCCCTGATTTATCACCGGACGCTATATGCGACCAGTCCAGGGGGGCCTACCTGCGGCGGTAGAGGCGCTAATTAAAGGAGGTGCGGGCCGGCCATTTTTGTTGTTGGCCGCCTGCCAGCACCTCTCTGCGCTCCTGTCCCCGGCCTCCTGACCCCCCCCCCCCACCCCCGCAGAGTGCCGGCTGCGTTCCAAGAGCCCGGCACTTCTCCTTGGTGACAGGCTCTTTTGCCAGCACTCGTGATCCTCGGGGGGCCCAGCTGGGCCCCAGATCGCGCAGAACAAGGCCCCTCCCCTTTAAGAAGGGGAGGAAGGTCTGCAGTACCGCAGCGCGACATGCCGCAGCGTGTGGCGCTGCAGCACGTTGCGCAGCGATATTCAGTTGCAGCGCCCCAAGAGGGATGTGGGGCACCTCTAGTAGCACCGCGCTTCCCTTTGGGGCGCTCCAACTGAATTTCCGGCGGGTAGCCGTGACTGCTTCCGGGGCGCTACTTTTAGCACCCTGGCGAGGCTGGCGCCCCAAACGGGGTTATAGTCAATTTCTAGGCCAAAGACTGTCAAGGTAAAAGAATGTAGAATTGATAACTGGAGGCTATTGTGGATTTCATGTATAAAACTTTCTTGTTGAAGAGACTGGTACCTGATGAAAGTCTTTCTTGTAGAAAGTAGAGCAACATATTGAATGAAATATAAAATCTTACATGTTAAAAATGGAACATCTGTTACTTTTTGGTTCGATGCTTCATACACTATTTAAACTTTAAAGGTCAAATTTACTGTTGGGGCAAAATATTCATTTTGCTCATGGATCCATTCTAAGCTTCTTGGGTCTAAGCTTTCCTTTCTCTTGGCTGATGTTTCTGACTGATCTGATAGATTTATCTGTTGAAAGTAAAGAACTGCATTGTGGTTGAGGTGCACCAATGAAGGACGTGGTTAGAAATCTATACTTGGAACAGACACTTGCCTGTAGATGGCTTTACCTTGCCATCATCTAGTGTCAGCTGTGGCTCAGTTGGTAGCACCCTTGCCTCTGAGTCAGAAGGTTGTGGATTCAAGTCGCACTCCAAGGACTTGAGCACATAAACGCTAGGCTGACACTCCAGTGCAGTACTGAGGGAGTGCTGCATTGTTGAAGGTGCCGTCTTTCCGATGAGACATTAAACCGAGGCCCCGTCTGCTCTCTCAGGTGGATATAAAAGATCCCATGGCACTAATTCGAAGACGAGCAGGGTAATTATCCCTGGTGTCCTGGCCAATATTTATCCCTCAATCAAAATAACAAAAACAGATTATCTGGTCATTATCACATTGCTGTTTGTGGGAGCTTGCTGTGTGCAAATTGGCTGCAACGTTTCCTATATTACAACAGTGACTACACTCCAAAAATACTTCATTGGCTGTAAAGTGCTTTGAGATGTCCGGTGGTCGTGAAAGGCGCTATATAAATGCAAGTCTTTTTTTCCACATTTAAGGACAGGTCCACTGGACATTGAAGAGCAGAATCATTCTCTTAGCTACCTCCTGCCTAGTATTTCAGATGAGTCTTCTCAGGTAAGGGTGCCCTCAAGCCCCAACCAGGTCAACCAATTCATCGCCCATCCCCCTGCGTGCAGCAACACTGTGGAGGCACCTTCTGTGCAGAGCTCTCCATTGTACGGGAATGCTGCAATGTTTTAATCCCCTTCCTTTCTGTTTATCTCAATTGAGTGTCCTGTAAATGAGTGCCTTTTAAATAACTACATCAGCATTCCCGCTCAGTGTGTGCCGATGGGAACAAGTCATGAATGGGTAAGTAGGTTTAAACCCAGTTTGGCCAGCAGAGCACCATTCCCACTGGCAATGCACACAAGCAGAATGTTTTTATCCTCTGGGGACAGAACAGATTGAGGGTTAAGGCAGGAAGCTCAGTCGATAAGAATGAAATTAATCAAAAAGGGACAGACTTGTTAGGCTTAATGGCCCAGAAATTTGGGTCGGAGGCTTCCCGCGGGTGCAAACCTCTGACCTGCACTTACCTAGCGCGCCGGCCGTTGAGCTGTGGGCCCGCATGGGATTCCGATCCTGGGCCTGCTCCAACTGCCGGCATGCAGTACTTGCGTATCCCAGGGGTGCAGTTAGTTCGAAGCGTCCCCTGGGATCACGTGGGCCATGGAGAGCCAATCGTAGCAGGGAATCTCTATTCATAGATTTGACAGGAAGACCTGTCAAATCTATGATTAGAGTTCAGCCCCAAAACATAACTAAAACTTCAAATAATTTTTTTTTTAAATCCCATTTTTAAAATAACTATAAATTACATAAAATAACTATTTTAAGCAATAATTTAAATTTTTGAAAGAATTAATTACAGTTTTTAGCGGGGCTAAAAATAAACTTACCTTTCTTTAAAGTATTTAAAAATAATAAACCTGTGGAAAAAATGTTTTAATTTTACTTACTTCACCACTTACCTTGTTAAAAGTAGGCCTTGCGACTGCTTTTTAAAAGCATAGCTCCTGGAGACTTACCCTCCTGGAGAAATCTGGAAAAAAAACAGAAGTTCCAGGCGTATGCGCTGCCTATCCTGCGCACGCATTCGACCTGTGAACCCCTTCCTTTAATGATTTCTTCCTGTTACTGCAGGGAGGGGCAATTATTTGGGCTGGAGGACCACTTAACAAGTTTTGGTGAGCTGTTGAGGTCCGCACACCAATGCTCCCCTGAAGGTGCGCAGCCACACGTTCGTGCACCATCGTGAGGTCGTGCGCAGGTCGCTTACCAGCTCCTGCCGCTGGAAGAGATACTTTGCATGTGCAAACATTGTATCAACATAAATTCAGATAGTGGTCAGACACTACCTTTACTACACAAAATGCAGTGTAAAATAATAAAATCTTCCGTTACTAAACGAATGAAATGATTGCTCGATCGACAACATGTTATACCGAAAGTCTACATGGTTCAAGTCTGTGGGGCCTCCAACGTGAGAGCTGTTCTCTTTTCAGTGTGCTGAGTATGGGAGCCCGAGGCTTCGCAAGGCCTGAACTACAATGTGTTACCTGGAGTCCTTGTGCTCCGCGATCCACTCCCGTGTCTAAGACGGCGATCAGAACTCCCCTGCCGTCGTACTCTGGGTACCAGGAGAGGAGAGACGCCACGCCAGTCTTTTTCTTCAATAAAAGAGCCATGGCGATGAGCAGCCATGACTCGACTCTGAAATGGATAGGGCATATTCGAGTACGCGGTGCATTCTGTGTACGGGCGTCCACCATTGGGGCCCAGAATCACGGAATGTATCCTTTTAAGATTGGGCCAGGGAGAATTGCTTTTGCAAATTGATAAATTGGATCAAGTATTACTGTGTTCCCTGGCAGTAGTTCGATCTGTCTCTGACCCACGAGAAGTGAAAGTGAAGTGCAGATCGAGCGGCAGCTCCCATTCTATTTCTGCCCCGTCCAATGAGCCGGATACGGCCCACAGGCCATATTTTGTCCACCACTGTGTTACTGGAATACCCTGAGATCGTCACAACAACAACAACTTTCATTTATATAGCGCCTTTAACGTAGCAAAATCTCCCAAGGTGCTGCACAGGAGCGTAAATGAGACAAAAATTGACACCGAACCAAAGAAGGAGACATTAGGACAGATGACCAAAAGCTTTGTCAAAGAGGTAGGTTATAAGGAGGGTCTTAATGGAGGAGAGAGAGCTGGGGAGGCGAAGAGATTTGGGGAGGGAATTCCAGAACTTTGGGCCTAGACGGCTGAAGGCACGGCCATCATGCTATGAATGTGCTTGTGAGTAAACTGTAAAATATAAAAAACAATTTTTAAATAGGATCAATTCCCCTTTAAAGATTCAGGCCTGCTTACAATACACTGCTAGTCATCTTTAAATTTAAGACCTATTTGTTCTATTTTTACAATTTCAAGCATGATGTTGGCTCAACTCTGTAAAGCTTGGCAGATTCAATCCTTTCAGACATAATTTGGATAGCAATAAAGGCAGTGAAAGCATCTAATAATCCGCTTTTATTAATCTCAGCACCAATGCTAATATTCCTTAAAGAACATTAAATGTAGGACTCTGAAAGTCCCTACCTATTAAAGATTTCTCTAACCTTAGGATGGGCACTAGTAATGTATGGAACAGGACTGTGACCATTGCCCAGAATTTGTCAGTATGGAGACCTGAGATGCCAATAGAATACAACAACAAAAGATCACACTAGGAATGGGACTGGGATGCAAATGCATAGTTGCAGTAGAGATCCAAAGATAACAACGGCAACTTATATTTATATAGTGTCTTCAACATAGAAAAACATCGCAAGGTGCTTCAGAAGTGTAAGGGCAAAGATGAACCAAAGAAGGACATATTAGAAGCTTGGTCAAACAGATAGATGTTAAGGGGACGTCTTAAAGGAGGAGAGGTGGAGTGGTGAAAAGGTTTAGGAAAGGAATTCCAGATCGTGGGGCCAAGGTGGCTGATGGCACTGTCACTGCTGGTGGAGCGAAGGTGCTGGGGGACGGGGGGGTGGGGGTGGTGGGGGGACAACTGATTAAGCACGTGCTAAGGGATTCTAGATCCCAAACTAGATTGACCAGGATTCCACAGTCCTTAATCAGATCAGTGAGAGTTGTATTATTTGGAGGGAATGTGCAATAACAATAAGTTAATCAGAAAGACATGGAAAAGAGCTGGAAAAGCAATTGATAGATTTACATGGAAGATGCATGCAGTGCACAGCCACAAGATGCCAGTGACTGAAAAAAATACAGTCCAAAGTCCTCAGAGAATAACTAGCTCCAATAAGAATTGATACAGCACTAGCATGGCCATGTGATGGGACAGGACTACACTTATGGTTTGCGGGAATACAATAGGCCCATCACCACCCCTACCTCAGCCCATTTTCTGCTGAAACTCTCATTGATGCCAGTGTCACCTCCAGACTTGACTACTCTAGTACTTTCCTGATTGGCCTTCTATCCTCCACCTTCATCTCATTAAAAACTCTGCTGCCCATATTCAATACCACACCAGGTTCCTCTCACCTTTCACCCTTGTCCTTGCATCCTTGTGTTTAAATCCCTTCAGGACTTTGCCCCTCCCTATCTTTTAAGCCTCCTCCAGTGCAACAACACCCCTAGAACTCTCAGTTCCTCTGACTCTGGCCTCTTCTGCAATCCTCCTTCCCTTTGCCCCACAATTGGCAGTCATGCCTTCAGCTGCCTAGGCCCCATGCTCTGTAGTTCGCTCCCTAAACACTTCCATCTCCCTCTCCTCCTTTAAGTCTCCTCTTTTACTAAGCTTTTGGTTACCCCTCGTAATACCTCCCACTTTGGCTCGGCATTGATTTTTGTGTGATTACGGCTCTGTGTAGCACCTTTGAGCATTGTTCTACTTTAAAGGTGCTATATAAATGCATGTTGTTCTTTTTCCCCTTGTCCTACTTGTAATGTATGTACCTTTAAGGGGGGAACTACTTTTTACAGCTCATGTATACTGTAGTACCGGCAGTGACCACACCTGTATATAGCCCTGAGAAGTAATCTGTACAGATCAGTTGCAGCCTGAGCCACGTTGAGTAAACACCTATTGTACCGTTCTCCGCAGTCTGTGTCTCATTATTACACGGACATAACATTGGCGACGAGGCAGGTTCGAACCTACCTGCAACTCTGCATCACCTCCCGGGGATTCGTTCCTGGAGATCAGTGGATTCGAGGTCAAGGCCAGAGACTCGGGTGTCGACCACGGGCAACCGCCCAGTCATCCAGCAGAGACTCGAGAATTGCGGGGGAGGCTGTCGAGAGCCAGGCTGGGCTTTCCAGTCGAGGTGGTCCAATGAAACGGGTTGGCAACAGGTAATGCACAGACCCTTCCCGGACAGCGGCGGGCTAGAGCCTGACCAAGCAGCACAGCAAAGGGCCGAGCAGCATCGACGGGGGAGAGAGAGAGGGGGCAGAGTGCACAGGGCGCAGCCGGTGTTCAGGGGACGAGCAGCGGCGGAGAGAGGGAGAGAGAGACGTGCAGAAACCCGTGAGGCGCCGCCATTGCCACGAGGACCGCCAAGAGCGGCGTTGGCAAAAGCGCAGGAGAATCGTGCGAAACCTACAGGGCGCCGCCATTGCCACGAGAACCGCCGGGAGCGGCATCGGCAGGAGCGGGGGAGGAAGGAAAGTGCAGGAGACGCCATTTTAAGCCATTGGGAGACGCCATTTTAAACCACACCCAAAATGCCGAAGAGTGGCAGTATCACCGCATTTGACAATGAAGTCGAAGATTGGACTACATATGTCGAACGAATAGAGGTGTACTGCGAGGCAAATGAGGTGTCAGATGACAAGAAAGCATCGGTAATGTTAAATTTAATGGGTGCAAAGACGTATGGTTTATTACAAAATCTAGTAACCCCAACAAAGCCAATGGAAAAGAGTTTTGAAGATATAGTAACGATACTAAAGGAACATTTAAACCCCACACCGCTGCTGATAGCAGAAAGATTCAAGTTTCACAAACGGAACCAGCATAATGATGAAAGCAATGCTGATTATTTAACAGAACTGCGCAAACTATCGAAACACTGCCAGTTTGGAGCGGGACTGGCAGATACCTTAAGGGACAAGTTTGTGTGTGGGCTTCAAAGTGAAGGAACCCAGAAACAGCTTTTACCTGAAAAGGACCTTATGCTGGAAAAGGCTTTCAGCATTGCGGTATCATATGAAGCAGCAGCACGGGGCGCTGCAGAGATACAACAGAGACCGCAAGAATATGGCACAAACGAAATGTCATATGGAACAGAGAAGTGCTATTGCTGCGGCAGAACAACACACGACCAGAATGATTGCTGGTTCAAAGACAAAGTGTGCAGACAGTGTGGAAAAGTAGAACACATAGCACGAGTCTGCAGGTCGGGAAAGAAAACCAGCAATAAGAAACCGACCAAAGGAAAGTATAAGAAGGTACATAAGATGACGGAGAATAGTTCAGACGAACAAAAGAGTGATAACGACTCCGAAAGCAGGGAACTGAGTTGTCTGAAACGACATAATGTGATCACAACGGAGGATCACCGAATCATTTGGGTCACTCTCAAGATAGCAGGAGTCCAGGTAAAGATGGAATTGGACACAGGATCAGCCCTAACAGTCATAAACCGACGGGACTACAAGCGGCTATTCTCACACATACCCTTGAGAGACACAAAAATTATTTTGAAGACGTACACGGGGCAAAAAGTCTACCCCAAAGGAAAAATAAGGGTGACCGTTATATATAACGGTAAGGAAACACCAAAACTAGACCTGTATGTATTGCAAGATGGAGGACCACCATTACTGGGACGTGAATGGATCCAGAAAATACAACTGGATTGGTATTCCATACAGGCACTGACTGTGGCTGACAAAAAGGATGACGACGTCACACCTGGGCGACTGTCAAAGATCCTAACTGACGCGAAAGAAGTGTTCCAGCAAGGACTCGGAACACTAAAAGGCATGACAGCGATGATTAAAATTGAAGGAAACGCAAGCCCAAAATTTTTTGAGGCCAGACCGGTACCTTATGCGATCCGCCCAGCCATCGAAGCAGAGCTGGAGAGTCTGGAACGTTCAGGTGTACTGTCCAAGGTAGACTGGAGCGAGTGGGCTACACCCATCGTCCCTGTGATGAAAAAGTCGTTGAGCAGCACGCCTGGGGAACCAAAGAAGGTTCGCATCTGTGGGGACTTTAAGCTAACAGTGAACCCGGTCCTTCACACCGTACAATATCCACTTCCGTGGATTGAAGATATTTTCGCCTCGCTATCTGGAGGGAAACGCTTCACTAAGATTGATCTGGCCCAGGCGTATCTGCAAATGGAGGTAGAAGAAGCATCAAAGAAATACCTCACAATCAACACCCATAAAGGTCTCTACCAATACAACCGGCTGGTATTCGGGGTAGCATCAGCTCCGGCTATTTGGCAGAGGGCAATGGAACAAGTCCTGCAAGGAATCCCAGGGATCCAGTGTTATTTGGACGACACCCTGGTCACGGGCGAAAATGACAGTGATCACCTTGCCAACCTGGAGCAGGTGCTCACTAGATTGCAGGAATATGGGCTCCGAGCTAACCGCCCCAAATGCGAGTTTTTTAGAAAAGAAATCTCGTATTGTGGCCACGTTATCGATAAAGAGGGGTTACATAAGTCCCCAGAGAAGATTGAGGCAGTAGTCAAGGCTCCAGCACCGGAAAATGTGTCACAACTGAGGTCGTTCCTCGGGCTGGTAAACTACTACCATAAGTTCTTGCCAAATTTGTCTACAATACTACACCCACTGAACACTCTACTGCAAACTGGGGTGCCATGGAGGTGGAGTGACGAGCTTTCCAGAAGAGCAAAACACTAATCACATCGAAAGAGGTATTGGCCCATTACAACCCAGCATTACCAATTCAGTTGGCATGTGATGCGTCACCCTACGGCATTGGAGCGGTGCTCTCGCACAAATTCTTGGACGGTGCAGAGGCCAATAGCCTTTGCGTCACGATCACTAACCTCAGCCAAGCGTAACTACGCCCAGATTGACAGGGAGGCCCTCAGCCTAGTGTGGGGAGTGAAAAAGTTCAATCACTATCTGCACGGGCAGAAATTCACCTTGCTGACTGATCACCAGCCTCTTGTCTCCATTTTTAATCCGAAGAAGGGCGTTCCGGTGATGACTGCGCAACGACTACAAAGATGGTCACTTTTTCTAGGGGCGCACCACTATGAGATTGAATATAAGGGCACGAAACAGCATGGAAATGCTGATGGGCTATCACGCCTGCCACTGCTTATTGTGGAGGAAGCACCAGCAGTGGATCCTGTCGAAATATTCCATTCGACTATAGTTGAATACCTACCGGTAACTAACGCTTGTATCGAAAAGGAAACCCAAAATGACCCGACACTGTCTCGGGTATATGATTTGACGGTGAAGGGATAGCCAGCACATGGCGACTCACTGTTGCCAGCATTCTCGACAAGGAGAGAACAGCTGTCAGTGTGCCGGGGGACCTTGATGTGTGGATCCCGAGTGGTAATTCCACCCAAGTTAAGGGATAGAGTGCTCAATGAGCTTCATGAGGGTCATCTGGGAGGGGTAAAAATGAAAAGCCTAGCCAGGGCTTATTTGTGGTGGCCGGGAATCGATAAACAAATCGAGGACCTGACCAAGAGCTGCTCAGGATGCCAGAAAGTCCAAAATGCACCACCACAGGCCCCTCTACACCCATGAGAGTGGCCCTCATCTCCATGGCAACGGGTGCATATTCATT
This sequence comes from Somniosus microcephalus, assembly GCF_052327205.1. Lineage (NCBI taxonomy): Eukaryota > Metazoa > Chordata > Chondrichthyes > Squaliformes > Somniosidae > Somniosus > Somniosus microcephalus. The sequence goes on along the minus strand of NC_140999.1, from coordinate 122,218,472 downwards.
TTGCTGGTCCATTCATGGACTCAATGTTTTTAATAGCCGTGGATGCGCACTCGAAATGGCCTGAGGTCATCAAAATGTCCTCCACCACCACAGAGAAAACTATTGCAGTCCTACGGACCATTTTTGCCAGGAATGGCTTGCCAGAACAGATTTGCTCCGACAACGGACCACAGTTTGTGTCCGAAGAGTTCCGGAGGTTCTTGAAAAAGAATGGGGTAAGGCATTACACATCCGCCCCGTATCATCCAGCCACAAATGGATTGGCTGAGAGGTTCGTACAAACCTTTAAGAAGGCAATAAAGGCTATGTACAATGACAACATTCCGCTGCAGCACAAGGTGGACAATTTCCTGTTCGCCTACCGGAATGCGACACATGCAGTCACCAACCAGGCCCCAGCCATGATCTTCTTTAACCAAAGGTTAAGATCTCGCCTGGATTTGCTCAGACCAAACGTATGAAGAGATGTTGAGAGTAAGCAATTCCAGCACATCCATGAGAAGCCAAGAAGGAGCTTCAATGTAGGGCAACCAGTCTTGGCCCGCGACTACCGAACAGTAAAATGGCAGCCAGGAACGATATGCACACGGCAGGGCCCATTAATGTACACAGTGGACGTTGGGGAGAGCATCGTGAGACGCCATGCTGACCAGATCCTAGAGTCACAGGAACAAGTCAACCCCATGCCTCGCCCATACGTACCTGGTGATGAACCCGACGTACAGGTCGCATCTACCCCAGAAACAGTAGCATCGGAAGCTGATGAACCAACCGACGACAGGGGGCCAGAATCGCCTCCGCACCAAGAACAAGACACCCGGGAAAGGCGCTATCCAGAAAGGATCAGGAAGCCTCCCCAAAGACTGAATTTATAAATAGACTATTTTCAGCTAATGTTGCATGTTAAAAGTGTTAATTGTAATTAGTTTGATATTTAATTGTTAAATGAGTGTTATGGTACTGTTAATCTAAAAGGGGAGGAATTGTAATGTATGTACCTTTAAGGGGGGAGCTACTTTTTACAGCTCATGTATACTGTAGTACCGGCAGTGACCACACCTGTATATAGCCCTGAGTAGTAATCTGTACAGATCAGTTGCAGTCTGAGCCACGTTGAGTAAACACCTATTTTACCGTTCTCCGCAGTCTGTGTCTTCTTATACACGGATGTAACACTACTCCTCCTCATCTTCCTCCTCCTCCTTGCCCTGATCTTCATGTTCCTCCTCCTCTTCAATTATTACTGTTCCTTCTCCTACTATCTTTTCCTGGTTCCATTTCCATATGTTCCAGTGCAGCCAATACATCTTCTGCAATAGTTTTTCTTTCAATGTCCATAAGTCACCTGTGGCATGCCCCAACATTCCATTTTTGTCGCCTTTCTATATGTCGCCCCTCGGCAACATCATCTGTCAGCACGAGTCAGCTTCCATACATTTGACAATGACACTGAACTTCACCTCGCTACCACCAGCTCACTTCCATAACTATCACCATGCTGCACAACTACCTCTCTAATGTCAAGTGCTGGATGAGCCCAAACGTCAGCAAAACTGAAGCTATCCTGTTGGGCTCCTACCTTTAATGTTGTGCCTCACGCCTTCATCGCCCTCTCTCTCTGGCTGCTCACTCAGATTGAGCCTGCAGACGCATAACCTTGTTGTCCTGTTTGATCCTCAGCTCAGATTTAAAGCTCACATCCAATTTGTTGACCTGATTCCACCTGTGGCACCATTACCTGAAGACTGAATTTCTCCAACACTCTGCTCGTCAGCCTCCCCAGCTCCAGTTACACACATTCCAACTCATCCAGAGCTCTGTGGCCCATATCCTATCCCACACCAAGTCAGGCACAGCCATTGGTCCTGTGATCAATCACTTCCACTGGTTTTCTGACCGTCAGCCCATTGAGTCCCTCCATAGCTTCACTTCACCCAACCTAGTTACCTTCTCCAGCTCTATGCCCCTCCATGTACATGTCACTTTTCTGACACAAGTCTGCTGTATATCATCCCATCTCGCTCTGCTCCACTACTGGTGGCACAGCTTTCATCCACTCTGCTCCTGCACTTCACTTTAGAAATTCCCTTCATAAACTTCCTTGCCTTACTGCCCCTCTCCTTACTTTTGGAAGCCTTCTCAAAAGTTACCCCATTTACATGCAGTCCACTCCCCAGCTTCTTTCCTACCTCCATCTTGGTGACCACTTTGGGACATTTGGTTACATGAAAGATGCTGCACGTAAATATAGCGGAGGTTAATTTCCGTGGTGGGGGTTCTCCTGCTCTGCTTGCCTGTCGAAACAGCAGCGCAAGATCAGCGGAAACCCTGGGGACATTGCAGCAGAAAACCTACCAATACTGCAGCAGAAACCCTGGGGAAACTGCAGCGGAAACCCTGGGGAAACTGCAGCGGAAACCCTGCCAATACTGCAGCGGAAACCCTGGGGAAACTGCAGCGGAAACCCTGGATAAACTGCAGCAGAAACCTTGGGGAAACTGCAGCGGTACCCTGCCAATACTGCAGCAGAAACCCTGGGGAAACTGCAGCAGAAACCCTGGGGAAACTGCAGCAGAAAACCTGGAGAAACTGCAGTGGAAACCCTGGGGAAACTGCAGCAGATACCCTGGGGAAACTGCAGCAGAAACCCTGGGGAAACTGCAGCGGAAACCCTGCCAATACTGCAGCAGAAACCCTGCCAATACTGCAGCAGGAACCCTGGAGAAACTGCATTGGAAACCCTGGGGAAACTGCAGCAGAAACCCTGGGGAAACTGTAGCAGAAACCCTGGGGAAACTGTAGCGGAAACCCTGGGGAAACTACAGCGGAAACCCTGGGGAAACTGCAGCGGAAACCCTGGGGAAACTGCAGCAGAAACCCTGGGGAAACTACAGCAGAAACCCTGGAGAAACTGCAGCAGAAACCCTGGAGAAACTACAGCAGAGACCCTGGAGAAACTGCAGCAGAAACCCTGGAGAAACTGCAGCGGAAACCCTGCCAATACTGCAGCAGAAACCCTGCCAATACTGCAGCAGGAACCCTGGAGAAACTGCAGAGGAAACCCTGGGGAAACTGCAGCAGAAACCCTGGGGAAACTGTAGCAGAAACCCTGGGGAAACTGTAGCGGAAACCCTGGGGAAACTACAGCGGAAACCCTGGGGAAACTGCAGCGGAAACCCTGGGGAAACTGCAGCAGAAACCCTGGGGAAACTACAGCAGAAACCCTGGAGAAACTGCAGCGGAAACCCTGGAGAAACTGCAGCGGAAACCCTGGAGAAACTGTAGCGGAAACCCTGGGGAAACTGCAGTGGAAACCCTGGGGAAACTACAGCAGAAACCCTGGAGAAACTACAGCAGAAACCCTGGAGAAACTGCAGCAGAAACCCTGGAGAAACTACAGCAGAAACCCTGGAGAAACTGCAGCAGAAACCCTGGAGAAACTGCAGCGGAAACCCTGGAGAAACTGCAACGGAAACCCTGGAGAAACTGCAGCAGAAACCCTGGGGAAACTGCAGCGGAAACCCTGGGGAAACTACAGCAGAAACCCTGGAGAAACTGCAGCAGAAACCCTGGAGAAATTGCAGCAGAAACCCTGGAGAAACTGCAGCAGAAACCCTGGAGAAACTGCAGCAGAAACCCTGGAGAAACTGCAGCGGAAACCCTGGAGAAACTACAGCAGAAACCCTGGAGGAACTACAGCAGAAACCCTGGAGAAATTGCAGCAGAAACCCTGGAGAAACTGCAGCAGAAACCCTGGAGAAACTGCAGCAGAAGCCCTGGAGGAACTGCAGCAGAAACCCAGGAGAAACTGCAGCGGAAAACCTGGAGAAACTACAGTTAGAATTACTGATTAATAATGTCTCGAAAATGAAACCGCTGCTTTATATTGGTATAAAAATTAATAAAGGTTTGCGTGAAACAGATCAGTGCATGTATATTGCCTGAGTAATAAAATTTAGTCAAAACTATGTAAATAATTGTAACAAATTTAAGTCCTTTTCCCCTGAGTGTTTTCACCATTGTGTGCTTTGCCCCTGTACAGATTTGATTCCTGATATGTTCACCAGAGAGTCTAATCCCTAAATCTGTCACAGGCCATTCCTAGATTGACATAAACACTAGTTATTACCTTCGAGTGATGGAGTTAATTCCATCAGTCTTTTTTAAAGGGATCCTGCCCAGCTGGTGATGTCTGTCAGTTTGTTACAGTATATGTGCCTCTCCATTTTCTCCTCTGGTTTCCTACTCTGGTGGCCACTGTAAAGTCTGTGGGTATATGGTGAATTAATACACAGACTACAAGAGTAACTTTAACAGGACTTTACTATTCGAAGGTCAGGGCGAATCTGCCCAATAAATCCTTACACAGCACTTATATACCGGTGTGGTCACCACCGGTATTACAGTATACAGTAGCCAAGATAAAGTAGTGCAACCCTTAAAATAGTTCTCTTAAAGGTGGAACGTTACATACACTACAATCCTCCCTTTTTAGGTTAACAATATATACATATTCCCATTAATATAACATCTTAACATATATACAACTTTATGTGAAACAGTTCACAGATTCAGTCTCTCTGGAGGCTTCCGGACTCTGTCCGGATAATGCCTCGGTGGTGTAGTCGTTTTCGGTGGTGTAGTAGGTTCGTCTGGCAAGGTCGATTCGGCTTGAAGGACCGTTTCAGGTTCATCGGATTCCAGTATTACCGGATCGGAGGTAGATGCTCTGGGTATCTCTGCTTCAACATTAGATGTATAGAGTTGTGGAGTAGGTTGGGCCTTTGTGGATGATTCTATGATCTGGTCAACATGGCGCCTTATTATGCTTTCACCAATGTCCACGGTATACATCAACGGTCCTAGCCTTTTTCCAATAGTTCCCGGCTGCCATTTCTCGGTACGGTAGTCCCGGGCCAAAACTTGTTGACCTATCTGAAAGGATCTAGTTGGCCTTTCATTCATGCCTTGAAATTGCCGGTTCTCTACGTCCCTTCTGACGTTTGGCTTAATCAAATCCAGCTGGCATCTTATTCTTCTATTGAAAAACATCATGGCGGGAGTTTGGTTTGTGACCGCATGTGTTGCATTCCTGTACGCCAACAAGAAGTTATCTACCTTATGTTGTAGATTTATGTCTTCATTACCCATGGCCTTTATGGCCTTCTTGAAGGTCTGGACAAACCTTTCAGCTAATCCATTGGTGGCGGGATGGTATGGGGCGGACGTATAGTGCTTAACCCCATTGCTTTTTAAGAACTTCCTGAATTCTTCGGACACAAATTGCGGTCCATTATCAGAACAGATCTGTTCCGGCAGCCCATTCCTGGCAAATATGGTCCTTAATACTGTGATGGTTTTTTCCGTGGTGGTGGAGGACATTTTTATTATCTCCAGCCACTTGGAGTGTGCATCCACCGCGATTAAAAACATTGAGTCCATAAATGGACCAGCAAAGTCGATATGTACCCTTTGCCATGGAGATGAGGGCCACTCCCATGGATGCAGAGGAGCTTGTGGTGGCGCGTTTTGGACCTTCTGGCATCCTAGACAGCTCTTGGTTATTTCTTCGATGTCTCCATCAATACCTGGCCACCACACAAACGCTCTGGCTAGGTTCTTCATTTTCACTCCACCCAGATGCCCCTCGTGAAGCTCCTTTAGTACTTTCTGCTGGAGTTTGGGTGGAATCACCACTCTAGATCCACACATCAAGGTTCCTTGGCACACTGACAGCTGTTCTTTTCTGTGCGAAAATGCTGGCAGCATTGGTTCGCCATGTACTGGCCATCCCTCCACCGTTAAATCGTAGACTCGTGAGAGAGTCGGGTCATTTCTTGTTTCCTTTTCGATCATGGAATTTGTTACTGGTAGACATTCCATTATGGTTGAGTGGAACATCTCCACTGGGTCCACTGTAGTCGCCTCTTCTTCCACTGGCAACGGTAGGCGCGATAACCCATCAGCATTTCCATGCTGTTTGGACCTTTTGTATTCGATGTCATATTGGTGTGCCCCTAGTAGAACGGACCACCTCTGTAGTCTTTGTGCTGTCATAGTGGAAACGGCCTTGTTAGGGTTGAATATGGACACCAACGGCTGGTGGTCTGTCAGCAATGTAAACTTCTTGCCCTGCAGGTAATGATTGAATTTCTTTACTCCCCACACAAGGCTGAGAGCCTCCCTATCTACCTGAGCATAATTTCGCTCAGCGGAGGTCAATGATCGGGACGCAAATGCGACTGGCCTTTCCGAGCCATTTGGTAACTTGTGTGAGAGTACAGCTCCAATACCATAAGGGGAAGCATCACAAGCTAGACGAAGAGGTAGCGTTGGGTTGAAGTGAGCCAACACTTACTCAGAGGTAATCAACGCCTTGCTTCTGCAAAAGGCCTTCTTACAGTCCTTGCTCCACTTCCATGGTACTTCTTTCCGCAACAGAGCATTCAGCGGATGCAGCACCGTGGATAGATTTGGCAGAAACTTATGGTAATAATTAATCAACCCCAGAAACGACCTCAACTGTGATACATTTTCCGGAGCGGGGGCCTTCACGACCGCTTCGATCTTGTCAGGTGACTTGTGCAGCCCCTCTTGGTCAATGACATGACCGCAGTACGAGATCCGTTTCTGGAAGAACTCACATTTCTGGCGATTAACTCGAAGGCCATATTCCTTCAACCTGGTGAGCACCAGTTTCAAATTTGTGAGGTGTTCCTCCTCGTCTTCTCCCGTAATCAGGATATCGTCCAAGTAACACTGAGTGCTTGGAATACCCTGTAAGACCTGCTCCATGGCCCTCTGCCAAATTGCTGGAGCTGAAGCTACTCCAAAAACCAGTCTATTATATCGATACAAGCCTCTGTGCGTGTTGATTGTGAGATACTGGCGTGACTCTTCCTCGACCTCCATCTGTAAATATGCTTGTGCCAGGTCTATCTTGGTGAAGTGTTTCCCGCCAGACAATGAAGCAAAGATATCCTCAATCCGCGGAAGCGGGTATTGTACCGTGTGAAGCACCGGATTAACTGTGATCTTGAAGTCTCCGCAGATGCGGACCTTCCCTGGTCCCCCTGACTTGTTACTTGATGAAGACTTCATGACGGGAACAATGGGCGTGGCCCACTCACTCCAGTCCACCTTCGACAGTACCCCTGCACGTTCAAGCTCTTCCAGTTCTGCCTCCACAGCAGGTCGTATCGCGTAAGGTACCGATCTGGCTTTGAAAAATTTTGGGCTTGCATGTTCTGCAATCTTGATTTTTGCATTAATTCCTCTCAGTGTTCCCAGTCCCTGCTGGAATACCTCTTTAGCCTCGTCCAATATTCTGGACAACCATTCAGGTTTGACATCTTTCTTTCCGAAATCTACCGTCATTGTGTTTAGTGAGTGCCAGTCTATCTTTATTTTCCTGATCCACTCCCGTCCCAGAAGTGGTGGACCTCCCTTGGGTAGTACATATAAGTCCATTCCTTGGTGATCTTTGCCCTTGTGTCTCACCTTGACTATTATCTTTCCGATGGGGTATACTTTATGCCCCGTGTATGTCTGCAATACTATCTCCGTATCCCGTAGGGGAATATGTTTGAATAACTTTTTGTAATCTTGTTTATTCATGACCGTCAACGCCGATCCGGTGTCCACTTCCATCTTCACTTGGACTTTTGCAATCTGCAGTGTGACCCAGATAGTTTGTCGGTCAGCTTCTTTACTCACATTGTGAATCCTCAGACTACCCAATTCCTTGCTGTTGGGGTCTGAATCCGAATTCAGTTCATCTGGACTCTTCACAGTCACCTTATGTACCTTTCTGTACTTCTTCTGCGGTGACTTATTGTTGCTGGTCTTCTTTCCTGACCGGCATACTTTAGCTATGTGACCAAGTTTGCCACATTTTCTACATTCCTGGTTTTTAAACCAGCATTGGTTCTGGTCGTGTGTTGTCTTCCCACAACGGTAACATTTCGTTGTACCCGAAGTCATTTGATCCACACTGAGTACCGTTGTCTTCAGCTGCATTTCCGCCGTGCCTCTCGCTGCGGCTTCGTGCGATGCTGCAATAAGGACAGCCTTATCAAGTGTAAGATCGTTCTCTTCGAGCAGTCGTTTTTGTGTTCCTTCCTTCGACATCCCGCACATGAACTTGTCTCTCAGTGCCTCTGTCAGATTTACCCCAAACTGACAGTATTTTGCTAGCCTACGCAGTTCAACCAGGTACTCCGCGTTGCTTTCCTCCTTTAGTTGCGTTCTCCCGTAAAATGTAGCTCGTTCCGCTAACATCAGCGGTGTGGGGTTCACATGATCCTTCAGGACAGCAACAATATTAGTGAAAGACTGATCCGCCGGTTTAGCTGGTGATAGAAGATGCTTCAATAACCCGTATGTCTTCGCACCCATTGAGTTTAGTAAGGTTAGAGCTTTATCATAATTTGCTATCTTATTGACCTTACAATATATCTCGATGCGTTCTACATACGTGGTCCAATCTTTCACATCAGAATCGAATTCGTTGATGTTGCCACGCTTAGGCATCTTCACAATCTTCCTGAGAAACAACAACGAAATTTTTCTTTAACTTTTTTTTTCCAAAAATGGTGGTTTCCCGCGCTTGTCTTCTTCCCCGCCCACTTTCAAAATGGCGGTTTCCCGCTCCTGTCTTCTTCTCCGCCTACTGGCGGGAGGGGTAAGCTTTTCCCTCGGGCGACGACCGCTGGCTTTCGGGGTTCACAGCCTGCGCGCCGGCTTCAGTGCGTTCTTTGTTCCCTTTTCTCGGCAGGGCAACCGGCGCTGGGGACAACCCGTTGACGGCGAACAGTTCCAGCCGCTGGCTGAATCTCCTCGGTCTCCCTCGCTCGGCTCTGTCTCTCCCGCTCGCTCGGGCTCTGTCTCTCCCTCAGCGGCTTCCAATCGCGCCTCCCAGCCCTCTCGCAGTCCGATCCTTTCCTCCCCCAGCTGCGGCTGAGTTCTCCGCGGTTTCTTATTTTTATTTCTTCCCGCGCCTTACGATGCCGGTCGCAGCGCCTCGCGGCCTCGGTAGCTGCCCGGCCTTTCGCCGGTCGCGGTCAAGCTGTCTCACGACGCTGTTGCGTCTCCCAGCCCGCTTGTAGCCCGGTCTCTCACACCGGCTGCGTTCCCGCTGGTAGCCCGGTCTCTCACACCGGCTGCGTTCCTGCTTGCACCGCGGCTTCCGTGCCCCACGCTGCCCCAGTCTCAGCGCCTCTGGGCCCGACTTCTGTCCGGCTCCTTTCCCCCCGACCGTGGTCGAGTTCACCGCCCTTCCTCCGTTCTTTTTTTTTTTATTTTCCCCCTACTCACAGTCAACGTGGCCGACTTGCTTCTCGTGGCTGATCGGCTCACTCACCACCATGGCAGAAGGGACGATCACTGCCTGTTGCTGATGGAAGGCTTCGTGTCTGAATTCTTCCTTCTTCCTTGCTCTGCAGACTCGAGTCTTCTCTCAGCAGAATGACGAGGGCGGGTGCCTCCTCTCGACGCTCGTTAACTGCTTCGGATGTATCGCTGCCGCAGGGTAAGATCGAACTCGTCGCCACTGTAAAGTCTGTGGGTATATGGTGAATTAATACACAGACTACAAGAGTAACTTTAACAGGACTTTACTATTCGAAGGTCAGGGCGAATCTGCCCAATAAATCCTTACACAGCACTTATATACCGGTGTGGTCACCACCGGTATTACAGTATACAGTAGCCAAGATAAAGTAGTGCAACCCTTAAAATAGTTCTCTTAAAGGTGGAACGTTACATACATTCTTTTGCTTGGTGTCGATTTTTGGCTAATTACACTCCTGTGAAGCACCTTGGGACATTTGACTATGATAAAGGCACTATATAAATGCAAGTTGTTATAATGGCCTAGAAATTCCTTTCCCTACGGGTGTGTACGCGCTGTGTACTCACCCATAGGGCCAACAGAAGTTATGGTTTTACGCATGCACTGCGCATGCGCTGGAAACTGGAACTTCCGTTCTTTGAAGAAAGGTCTTCACAGGTCAAATGCCTGCGCCAGATAGGCAGCGCGTACGGCTGAAACTTCCATTTTTTTCAACAGTTGCTTCAGTCCAGGTAAGTCTGTAACAGCTGCACCTGGAAAAGCAGGCGCAAGGCTTACTTTTACCAGGCTAAGAGGTGAAGAAAGTTAAAAAAATGTTTTTCCACAGATTTATTATTTTAAAATACTTTAAAGAAAGGTAAGTTTATTTTTAGCCCCATTAAAAACTTTAATTTTTTTTTCAAAAATTTAAATTTTTGTTTAAAATAGTTAATTTATGTAATTGTAGTCATTTTTAAAATGTGACTTTTTAAAAACAATTTATTTGAAGTTTTACTTATGTTTTGGGGCTGATCTCTGTAGATTTGACAGGTTTTCCTGTCAAATCTATGAATGGAGATTCCCTGCTCTGATTGGCTCCCCATGGCCCACGTGATCCCAGCGACGCTGCGAACTAGCTGCGCCCCTGGGATATGCGTGCCCTGCACACCGGCAGCTGAAGGAGGCACAGCAACGGAATTCTGCGCCTCCCAGGAGCCCTCCGGTCCAGGCGCAGATTTTTCAGGGAGGGCTGCGAACCGAATTTCTGGGTCATTATCTATCAACTGTCCATATTCAACCATTCCCCAAATCGAGTGGAAGATGTAATCACACTATCGCGAGAGAAAAAGTACTAGGCAAACTAATGGGACTAAAGGCTGACAAGTCCCCTGGACCGAATGGCCTGCATCCTACAGTCTTAAAAGAAGTGGCTGCAGAGATAGTGGTTGCATTGGTTGTAATTTACCAAAATTCCCTGGATTCTGGAAAGATCCCAGCAGATTGGAAAACTGCTAACGTAACACCCCTATTCAAGAAAGGAGGGAGACAGAAAGCAGAAAACTATAGACCAGTTAGCCTAACATCTGTCATTGGGAAAATGCTGGAGTCCATTATTAAGGAAGTAGTAGCAGGACATTTAGCAAAATCATAATACAGCCAAGAAGAGTCAGCATGGTTTTATGAAAGGGAAATCATGTTTGACAAATTTGCTAGAGTTCTATGAGGATGTAACGAGCAGGGTGGATAAAGGGGAACCAGTAGATATAGTGTATTTGGATTTCCAGAAGGCATTCGATAAAGTGCCACATAAAAGGTTACTGTGCAAGATAAGAGCTCATGGGGTTGGGGGTAATATATTAGCATAGATAGAGGATTGGCTAACTAACAGGAAACAGAGAGTCAGGATAAATGGATCATTTTCAGGTTGGCAAACTGTAACTAGTTGGATGCCACAGGAATCAGTGCTGGGGCCTCAGCTGTTTACAATCTATATTAATGACTTAGATGAAGGGACCGAGTGTAATGTAGCCAAATTTGCTGATGATACAAAGATAGGTGGGAAAGCAAGTTGTGAAGAGGACACAAAGAATCTGCAAAGGGATATAGATAGGTTAAGTGAGTAGGCAGAAAATTGACAGATGGAGTATAATGTGGGACAATGTGAAGTTATCCACTTTGGTAGGAAGAATAAAATAAGCTAATTATTATTTAAATGGGGAGAGACTACAAAATGCTGCAGTACAGAGGGACCTGGGGGTCCTTGTACATGAAACACAAAAAGTTAGCATGCAGGTACAGCAAGTAATTAGGAAGACAAATGGAATGTTGGCCTTTATTGCAAGGGGGATGGAGCATAAAAGTAGGGAAGTCTTGCTACAACTGCAGGGCGTTGGTGAGACCACACCTGGAGTACTGCGTACAGTTTTGGTCTCCTTATTTAAGGAGGGATATACTTGCTTTGGAGGCAGTTCAGAGAAGGTTCACTAGGTTGATTCCTGAGATGAGGGGGTTGTCTTATGAAGAAAGGTTGAGCAGGTTGGGCCTGTACTCATTGGAGTTTAGAAGAATCAGAGATGATCTTATTGAAATGTATAAGATTCGGAGGGGGCTAGACAGGGTAGATGCAGAGAGGATGTTTCCCCTCATAGGGGAATCTAGAACTCGGGGGCATAGTTTCAGAATAAGGGGGCACCCATTTATAATGGAGATGAGGAGGAATTTCTTCTCTCAGAGGGTCGTGAATCTTTGGAATCCTCTACCCCAGAGAGCTGTGGAGGCGGAGTCATTAAATATATTTAAGTTGGAGATAGACAGCTTTTTGAATGATAAGGGAGTGAAGGGTTATGGGGAGTGGGCAAGAAAGTGGAGTTGAGGCCAAGACCAGATCACCCATGATCTTATTGAATGGCAGAGCAGGCTCGAGGGGCCAAATGACCTACTCCTGCTCCTGTTTCTTATGTTTTTAAATGAAACAGCTTATGATCACATGCCACATAGCACTTCACAAGCTAGTAAAAGTAGGCGCTGCTTTTTACAAAAAAATATTTGCCAAACCTGTTGCTGTTTGTGGGGAAGATGAGCTGGACAACATTTCATCAGGAATCCCAGCAGCCCCAACTGACGATGGCAGTCTGAGGAATGGAGGAGAGGCACAGAGTGCAAGTTGGACTAGAGACGCCATGCTCATCTGTATTCACATTAAAATGAAAGCTCTGATAGTCACCATGCCTTAATGGTGAAGTTATTAGTATTTATATTCCTTCAACTCTCTGCAGGCTTTGTGTAAGCCTGAAGCTCATTTCTCTGTAGTAATCATGATCCAAGTGTCACCAGGCTGGCGGCCCCATTTCCTGATCATTTCACAATTATCCTGTTCCATTGGTTAATGTTACAGTGCCAGAAAGTTTTGTGAAGACCTTTCTGGGCCAAATGTATAGTCATGGGTCACTAGAGATATATAATAGGGACTAACATACATCAAGGAGTTCCATCACCACTTACAGAAATAGACATTAGTAGTGACTATTGTTCTCCCTTAATGACAATTGTTTGGAGACGACAGCAAAAACAGCGGTTACATGTAGACATCTTAACTGTGAAAAGCAGACCTGCTCAATTATCACATTCACATGGACGTTAGAAAGTTATCGGTGATTTTGTCTCCCATTGTTGCTTGAAAAGCATAGCACCCCATATTTACATCAGAGGGAGTTCTACACAGGTAGCCTCTAACTAATCTGAAGGAGGCGAATGGAAAGAGACCTCCTCTAACTAGCAACTTTAAAGTATAAAACAAGGGCGATCAAAGAGCTGAGCCATGGACAAGGGTACAGAAATGTCACATCATGACAATATTGTAGAAAGTGTTGCAAGTAGATAACACCTTACTTCTGTTATATTCTATTTGACTGGTTTGGTTTTATGGCAGCACGGTGGCATAGTGGTTAGCACTGTTGCCTCACAGCGCCAGGGACCCGGGTTCGAATCCGGCCTCGGGCGACTGTCTGTGTGGAGTTTGCACATTCTCCCCGTGTTTGCGTGGGTTTCCTCCGGGTGCTCCGGTTTCCTCCCACAGTCCAAAGATGTGCGGGTTAGGTTGATTGGCTATGATAAATTGACCCTTAGTGTTAGGGGGATTAAATACGTGGGGTTACGGGGATAGGGTGGGATATGTGTTGGTGTAGGGGTTACGGGGATCGGGTGGGATATGTGTCGGTGCAGGCTCGATGGGCCGAAATGGCCTCTATCTGCACTGTGGGGTTTCTGTGATTTCTGTGATGTAACTACAGACAACTAGGTTTAGTTACAAGTACTTCCTGTACTAGGGGCAGCCAATCAAACCGTGAAGGAGATCTCTGTAACAGAAGGTTTACTCCACCACTTTTACATCAAACAGATGTCTAAACAAATAGTCAACATTGCTTTGAACAGAAGCAACGTGCTACATTGGTTCTTTTTATTGAGAAACCTAGCTCAAGAGTCAAGGCAGGGCATCACCGGGATTGAAAAGAGTCGGACTTGATAAGTCAAGTAGTGATTAGCTGACACCCAGCTCGGGGTTTAAAAGCTCCATTTTGGAGAAGGAAGGCAAGACTGTGTGAGCTCCACAGTCTTGAGTTCCTGGAAAGAATGTGTTAAGCGTAAGGGACTGCGATCAGTCTTGTGTTCAGCAGTCTGCAGATGCAGAGTTGAGGAAGAGCATGTCGGATGGTATGTTGGAGGAACGAGAGGGGAAAGTTCAGGAGAGCAATGATTATAAGATAAGCGAGTATGTCATCTGCCATCACCAGAGTTGGCCTGTGAGAAACAAAACAAAGTTGATTGACTGTTCTTCTGGGCTGAAGGACATTGCCAATCCCAGCCAAGTTGCTCTACCATATTGGAATGTGTGCTGGTTTATATTGCTGCCATCATAACTCCAGACACCAATACAAATATTGATCTATTTGACAAGTTAATTCTTCAGGATTCTCCACCTTGTTCCCTATGTCACTGCTGACATTTTATGGAAATGAGTAGATTGTTTTAGAATTCCCACAAATTCTGTAACAGTAAGAGGTTTGCACAAGGGGTGTTAGTTAAATCTCCTCTCTGGCTCCACTGAAATCTGTGCAAGATTCATCAAAGAATTCACCTGCTGAATTAATAAAGTGAACGTGACATTTCCTTCACCATACACCCAAACATAAATGCCAAGCCAGGGGACTTTTCCCCTTCTGTTAAAACCTAGTATTGTTGAACCAACACAGTGAGAAACAACCATCAGGGTCACCCCAACAGGACAAGGTAAAATAATAAGTACACATGCGGTATACCTGAAGTCAAAGCTGAACGACTGGTCTCTTTCCCTACTCCCCCTTCGGTCCCAATCCACCAGATCTTGAAAAATTTGAATACGGTCCGATACACGGTAATTTGTTTTAATTTCACACCTTCCATTTATTTTTTGCACAAACTCAACTACAAGGAGAATGCTATGAATTGGTCCTGAAATATCCTTGCTTGTACTGATGAAATATGTTAATAGATGTTGGGGTGATAATGTTATAATGTAGGATGGCTGTGCAGCTCAGAAAGGTAGACTCCATTATGATGAGAAGGAATAAAATGAATTTATTGTGTTAAATAATATGATCTTAAAACATTTCTTCCCAAATTTTCTGTCTCCTTCCCCAGAACCATTACGTATTGAAGTCTATAACACACTAATACTTTATTTTCGCTTAATTGGGTGAATGAATAATGTATAATGTTGTTTGGTAACACACCTGCATTAGAGAGACACTGACTTCACATTTTAAAGAGGCACTCTCATCTGGTAATTTTGCATGACACATTAACATGTTTGTAAACCTGTGAGAAAGAAGGTACAGTACATGAAAATGTCCTCATCTTCACCCTACACGTTTTAAACTTAGGTTTCAGCCTTGGCTCAGCAGTAGCACTCTTGCTGCTGAGTGAGAAGGATATGGGTTCAAGCCTCACTCCACAGGCTTGAGCACATAATCTAGGCTGACACTTCAGTGCAGTACTGAGGGAGTGCTGCACTGTTGGAGGTGCCGTCTTTTGGATGAGACATTAAACCGGTGCCACATCTGCCCTCTCAAGAGGACCTAAAAGTATCTATGGCACTTTTGGACCTCTTTTTAAATGATATTTCTGCTTTAGATATATATGCACAATAGGAATAATTTACATTTCAGATTTTGCTATATGAATCTCTTTTGTTTTGGGTCCCTCCACTCTCCTGCACGTAAATGCTAATCTCCAATTTAGACTCTTCACACCGAGGCAATTTAATTGCAAATTGCATGCTTAAAATATAGACACATACAAGGAAAAAAGAAAAACCTATCAATTTTGTTCTTACAGCTAATGTAATTTGATAGCTTGGACTTGATGCTTCACATCTCTCCCTTCCTTTAAGTGGCAGAGCTCGCTCTACTGCTCCTCTCTCTCATGCTCCTTTAAGAATACCTTTAAGCTGACAGCCAGTGGTTTGGGGGACCGGTCAACATTTGCTGACAAAAATCACCCCAAATCAGGCCCAACTTCTCTCAGTGCCATTTCTACCCAAGTCTTGCTGCCAATGGAAGTGATTCTTGTGGGAACAGGAATTCCTGCCTCGGGTATGCAGCAGCCGAAATCTCTTCTATGAGCAACAGGATCCGGGTAGGAGTATTGCTGAGGGGACAGAAAAGGGGAGAAATGTATAGCAATGCGGGGGAGAAGTAAATGGTGTAAGGACCCCTTTAATGATGAGATTTATGTTCTTAATTCAATCAACATAAAAAAATCAGATTATTTGGTCATCGTCATGTTGCTGTTTGTGGGACCTTGCTGTGCACAAATTGGCTGCCGCATTTCCTACATTACAACAGTGGCTACACTTCAGAAGCACTTAATTGGCTGTAAAGTGCTTTGAGACGTCCGGTGGTCGTGAAAGGCGTTACATAAATATAAGTCTTTCTTCCTTTTTCCTGCAATGCCACTCAACCTTGGCGAGCCAGAAAGGGAACAATTGAATCTGCGGAGACTCATTCCTGCAGGTAGTAAATTGTTCCTAGAGGTTTTTATTTTTTTTCTTACTTTTCCTTTGTTTCTCTTTTCTTTCTCTCTTAATCAATCTTTTTTTCTCTCTCTTTATTTCTCTTTCTGTAAATAATTTGACCCTAATTCACCCTATTTCCTCTGTTGTGCCTTCAGCTGCCGAGGCTCTAAGCTCTGGAATTCCTTTCCTAAACCTCTTCACCTCTCTCCTCCTTTAAAATGCTCCTTAAAACCTATCTCTGACCAGGCTTTTGGTGACTTGTCCTAATAGCTCCTTGTGTGGCTCGGTGTCCAACTCACAGGGCACGCTGCGAGATGCCCTGCTCCAACAAATTCTGGCCCATTATGTTATGTCTTAAATTGTCCAACTGTCCAGGAATTTACTTCAGTTATGAGCCTTGGATGTTTCGCTAAAATGGATATTTATTTACAGTAACATTACAGGAGAGATACATTGCGACTTCTTGCAGTTTTGATGGGATTGGGATATTTCACTTTCTCTTGCTTCAACAGAGCAGCAATGGTGTCCAAATAATTAGTAAATAAGGTCTATATGGTAATTTCCCCACAATTAAGGTTAAGGGTGGTGGAAGCAGATACAATAATAACTTTCAAAAGGGAACTGGATATATATTTGAAACGGAAAAATTTGCAGAGCCATGGGGAAAGAGCAGGGGCAGCTCTTTCAAAAAGCGGGCACAGACACAATGGGCTGGATTTTGCCAATGAGGAACTTTTGGAGGCGGGACTCCCACTTGTCGGGTTTCAGTCCCGCCTCCATCAACTTCTGGCTAACCCACGCTATTTTCCCTTGATTGACCTTGTTAAGCCCACCCAGCGGGCTTAGCAGGCCAATTAAGGGGAAGCTGGTTTCAGAGAATGTCAACGTATGATGTTTCATCTGTCAAATTGTCATCGTTTGACAGCTCTGTGAAGCTGCCAAGCACTGACATTCTCTGTAGTTTGATGAGTTCTTGAATTCAAGACTCATCAAACCTCTTTCTTTAGCAGAAATTAGATGGTTGCTGCATTGGAGAATGCAGCGGCCATCTGTCATCTCTGCTGCGGAGGTGCGAGGCTCTCCACATACCCAACTCTTGAAGCCTGCAGGAAGAAACAAAGGTAAGTAAACTTTTACTAACACTTTCCACTTACCTCACATACTCACCTCTCCACACTTGCACTCATCACTTCCCTTCACAGCACACTTTTGCACCCCTCCGACCCCGCAGACCCACTGCTCGCCTCGGTGACACTGGCGGGGCTCAGAGCCTTCATGAAGCCCGCACTTGTGTGGGTAAAATGGGGATAATCCTCTTATCTGCCTGTTAACTACCTTTAACAGGCAGTTAGGTGGCTATAATCCCCTTCCCACATCCAAGGAGACGGGACCCGGGGTGGGTCGGCTACCCGCCTCCTGGCAAGATGGCATGGAGATGGGTTGGGGGCGGGTAGGGCCGCCCCCAGATTCTGCCATTTTCCCGACAGTCCCGCCTCCATACCCGCCTCCCCAGGGCTGGCAAGATTGCGCCCAAAGGGCCAAATGACCTCCTTCTGTGCTGTATGTTTTTATGACGTCCCCTTTAATAATGTACCTGTGAGAAATACTGCTCATGATTCATGTGTGATCACTTATGTTACTTATTGAAGCAGGAAGTGTTGATGGTAAATTCATCTTTCTATTTTTGCCATATTTGCTGAATCCTGCACTGTGACATGTCATTTACTGATAGCTGTGTGCCTGATTTATTGGTTTTGAGAGTCCAGGTGTTTCAGTGGCGACCTCATGTGCATCCAGCTGCAATCTCCCTTCAGGCTGATCAGGAGTTTAGCAACAGAAAAGTGAACTAATATAAGTAAAGTGCTTCCATGCCAGTCTTTATTCTATTACAGTGTGGGTTTCTCGACCTTTCAGTATTAAATTTCCATGACCTTTTACAGGATCGTAACACATTCAGGATATCACATGTTTTATTTAAGGTACTTCTGAATCAAGTAAACAATTAGTTCACAACAAAGGCTTGCATGAGTTCAAGTCTTGTATAAAAAGGATGAATGCATTTGTACTGTCGTGGTCTGAACTCAGGCCACATTTACATTGTCCCTGAATTTTCTGTCAAAATAATAGTGAGGCTAATGGCGCTCACCATTATTTATGTGCAAATTGGGCAGCAACTTCAGGAGCAGGCAGATGCGGGGTTAAACGCAAAAATCCAAAAGTTGCTGTCTGAGATGTGGCGCTCCTCCATTAGCTGCACGAAAATAGCATCTTGCTGTCTGACTCACTATTGAAATGCATTGTACGGCATGAAGTTCCTGTTCTTGCACTGTAGATGCAAACTAAACCTGCCACAGAAGGTTAGGGCTTGTCCATTTCAGTCTAAGTGTCCTTTTAACGGCATGATAAGTGTTAATTACTGTCAGTCAACCTCACTGGCACTGAAAATGAACTGTTACAAGTGTGGAGCCTCATTTCTTCAGGTTTTAATTTTGTTTTGAGTTTTTTTGTATTTAAAAAATTTTAAATGTGTTTTTACTTTTTCTTTGTCTCTTTTTTCTGTCTCTCGCAATCCAATCTTTCTTTTCCTCTTTATTTCTCTTTCTGTTGTAGGGGGTGGTGGTGTGTGTCAGCTTCACCTCTGACTTATGAGCAGTTCGAATCACTCCCACTCCCTTGGTTCTAGACCTTGGACTTATTTGGGGGTTGTGACAAAAGTGCAGCAGACAACTGGTTTTGGTGCAAGAAACTTTGATCTTCATTCAAGAGAGAAAATATAACACAACAATCTTAACACTCTAATAAAATGGGGAACACTCCAATACACACAAGGGAAATTACAGTAGAAAAATACCTCACCCCTCCCAATCCCACTTTACTAGCTAAGTTGGGCTCTAGAGGACCAGGGATAATGCTCACCAAACGAATCCTTGACAGTTGAGCTGGTTCGCGGTTTCGGGGTTCGCTGGATGTATTGGTTGGTGCCTGCCGTACCCCGGATGCGGTAGAGGACTTCGACTGCGTGTCTGGTCAGTCTTCGTGAGTCTGCTGATGTGGTAAGGGTGCGTATTGAATTTATCGGGTGAGTACCCACTTTTCTTCTGTTAGAGATAGGGTATGGAGTCTTTTTAAGTAAAAATCTTACCCAGGGGTAAGTCAGGAATAGATTGCAGAGTGGAAAACTTGTGAATCTTCGGTTTTCTCCCGAGTTGGTTTTCTTTGGTCACGGAGGCCCAATATTACCCGGTTGGTTGGTGGTAATATTCGGTTGGTTGTTTCGTAAGGCCCTTGTTGCTGCGAGGTGTCTGATGGTCACTGAAACTGTTGCTCTGGTTTCTTCTTGTGCGTTGACCTGCTTCCAGAACTGTGAACTCCTGAGAACTGCTGAGAACTTGTTGTACTGTGTAACTGCTGACTGTACTCCTGCTGAACTGTTCTGCCCTTCTTGAGAAAACAGGCCTTCAATTATACTAATTGGGGCCTCCTAATCTGCGCGCCAAATCAATCCCAGTTTATTGTAAGATTTTGGCGGGCTCGTTAATAGTAACTTGTTTATGAATGTGTGAAGTGGTTTCGGGATGGTTCCATGAGCTGTTGAGCTCTTACTTGATTGTAGTCATTGTGTTCCGGTTTCGTGTTTCCTGACTGGGCCTGCGATTTCTATGGAGTTGGGCGAGGTGATTTGTTTTATGCATGTTTTGGATGGGTCCTGTAATTTGGGTGGGGACTGCTCTTCCATGGGTCTATTGTTAGAATGTAAATTGTCTGATAGGGGCTGAGTGATGTTAGACTGTTCCCCAGACAGCTTGATTAACTGATTAACTCCAATACTCAAACTGTCTATTACAGAGGTTGATCCCATCTCCTGTTGCAGCCTTTCCTGTACAAGCCCAAACATGCTTTTTAAAATACCAAATCTTGGTTTTTGACCTTGAAATCTCCCTCTGTTAGGCCCAATATTTTATCACCCTGAAGTGGTTAGCAAAGTGTCCAAAGTCCTTTTCTTTAGGGTTTTTCTCTGAGTTTTGGGGGATCTGTGAATTTTGAGAATCTTTCACTGTGTCTGATTTGACATTGAATTTACCATTCTAACTTACACTTCCTTGCTCAGACCTTGTGCTGTTAATTTCACAATCCTTCAATCTGATTGGTTAAGGAGATACACAGTTACTTGCCCTGTTGCCACACAGATCCCAGATGCCCTGTAGAGGGCGCTGCACTGTTTCTTCGCACTTCCAGCAACTTGCAGGGCAAAATATCATGGAGATTAAACGAACAAGGACAAGTCTAACTAACGGCGGACACTGTTCATTTGCCTGCCACAACACTTTCTGGGCCATTATCTTTAGTTGTGATGCAATTTATCCTGTGTTAAATATCCGCTCAGTTGATATTGTCTGGTTTTTGGGAGGCAGTGTGTATCTTATGCATCAAGCTGAACAAGGTCTGTGCTGGGAATAGTACATTTTCCATTTTTAGAACTCAGTGTCTACATTATCCAGATCAAGTGCAGCATTTGGTTAGATCAGGGGTATCCATCCTTTCGGATTACTGGGCTGGATTGATATCTCACTACTAGTGAGTGAGATGTGCATAATTAAATCACTTTTGAGTCAGGCAGAATAATGATTAATCACCACAACCAACTACCAAACTAAGCTTCACAAAGTCGCTGGCTGACTTCACCTTCACCTCACATGCTTCTGTCTCTGATTCTTCTTTATGTCTGTCTTTTTCTTCTCTTTCCTTTACTTATTTCTCTGCCTCCCCTTTCACTTTTTTCCCTTCACCCTGCTTCTTCTTCTTTTCACTTCTGTCTCTCTCTTCTACTTTATATGTGTGTCTCTCTCTCTCCTCCTTCACTTCGCTTTCTTCTTCTCCTTTTGCACTTTTATCTCTCGCTCTCTCTCTCATACTGCACTTCAGTCAGTTTGGCTCAGTGGTAACACTTTCCCCTCTGAGATTAGAGGTTGTGGGTTCCAAGCCCCATCTAGGGCTTGAGCACACAATCTTACTGACACTTCAGTGCAGTACTGAAGGAGTGCTGCATTGTCAGAGGTGCTGTCTTTTAGATGAGATATTAAACCAAGACTGTTCATGTGGGCATAAGAAGAGCAGGGAATTCTGATGTCCTAGCTGACATTCATACCTCAGTTAAGACAACCAAAAGAGACTTACTGGTCATTTCTCTCACTTGCTGTTTGTGGGATCTTGTTGTACACAAATTGGCTGTCAAATTTGCTTATAAAACAACAGTAGCTACATTTTATAAGTTATTCATTGGCTGTGAAGCACTTTACGATATCTTGAGAATGTTAAAGGCAGTATAAAATGTAAGTTGCATCTTCATTTCTCTCTCTCACCTCCCTCTGCTAGTTTACTACCTTTCTCCCCCTCACTTCTTTTCACATTCCCTTTTTCTTCCCCTTTCCTTGTTTTAACTCCCTCTGTTTGTTTCTGACTCCATGGGTGGAGGGAAGCAATGGCAGCATTGGGACTCACTGAGTGCAGCAGCATTGGTGGCCACTGTGTCTGGAACTTGGTGTGAAGGATGCTGGAGATGCTGGTCTAATCTGGAGGTAGGAGTCTGAGTTCGGGGGAGAGCAGCAGCGGAGGAGGAGCCCGGCTTAAAAACCGGCGCGAAGGCAGAGGCCCGACCAGTTCGGGGGAGAGCAGCAGTGGAGGAGGAGCCCGGCTTAAAAACCGGCGCGAAGGCAGAGGCCCGACCAGTTCGGGGGAGAGCAGCAGCGGAGGAGGAGCCCGGCTTAAAAACCGGCGCGAAGGCAGAGGCCCGACCAGTTCGGGGGAGAGCAGCAGCGGAGGAGGAGCCCGGCTTAAAAACCGGCGCGAAGGCAGAGGCCCGACTAGTTCGGGGGAGAGCAGCAGCGGAGGAGGAGCCCGGCTTAAAAACCGGCGTGAAGGCAGAGGCCCGACCAGTTTGGGGGAGAGCAGCAGCGGAGGAGGAGCCCGGCTTAAAAACCGGCGCGAAGGCAGAGGCCCGACCAGTTCGGGGGAGAGCAGCAGCGGAGGAGGAGCCCGGCTTAAAAACCGGCGCGAAGGCAGAGGCCCGACTAGTTCGGGGGAGAGCAGCAGCGGAGGAGGAGCCTGGCTTAAAAACCGGCGCGAAGGCAGAGGCCCGACCAGTTCGGGGGAGAGCAGCAGCGGAGGAGGAGCCTGGCTTAAAAACCGGCGTGAAGGCAGAGGCCCGACCAGTTTGGGGGAGAGCAGCAGCGGAGGAGGAGCCCGGCTTAAAAACCGGCGCGAAGGCAGAGGCCCGACCAGTTTGGGGGAGAGCAGCAGCGGAGGAGGAGCCCGGCTTAAAAACCGGCGCGAAGGCAGAGGCCCGACCAGTTCGGGGGAGAGCAGCAGCGGAGGAGGAGCCCGGCTTAAAAACCGGCGCGAAGGCAGAGGCCCGACCAGTTCGGGGGAGAGCAGCAGCGGAGGAGGAGCCCGGCTTAAAAACCGGCGCGAAGGCAGAGGCCCGACCAGTTTGGGGGAGAGCAGCAGCGGAGGAGGAGCCCGGCTTAAAAACCGGCGCGAAGGCAGAGGCCCGACCAGTTCGGGGGAGAGCAGCAGCGGAGGAGGAGCCCGGCTTAAAAACCGGCGCGAAGGCAGAGGCCCGACCAGTTTGGGGGAGAGCAGCAGCGGAGGAGGAGCCCGGCTTAAAAACCGGCGCGAAGGCAGAGGCCCGACCAGTTCGGGGGAGAGCAGCAGCGGAGGAGGAGCCCGGCTTAAAAACCGGCGCGAAGGCAGAGGCCCGACCAAATCAACAGCAGAGGAGAGAGGTAA
Organism: Somniosus microcephalus; assembly: GCF_052327205.1. NCBI lineage: Eukaryota > Metazoa > Chordata > Chondrichthyes > Squaliformes > Somniosidae > Somniosus > Somniosus microcephalus. The sequence goes on along the minus strand of NC_140999.1, from coordinate 122,195,304 downwards.
AAAGTAATCAGTGTGTGACGTCACCAGGGAGCAGGTAAGTGATTGGTTGGTGAGTATTTCTCTCTTTTCAATACAAGCTTGACTTCTGTGGTGTTAAATTTCTAGGGTCTCTGGTGTAGTGGGGACAGTTGGTAAATAAAGCGCCCTAGAGTATACCTGTAACTGGGGTATTGAATAAATTTTTTAATTAATTAAAGGAGTAAGTCATGGCAGGAGAGCTCAGACCCGTGTTCTGCTCCTCTTGCTCCATGTGGGAAATCAGGGACGCTGCCAGTGTCCCTGACGACCATGTGTGCGGGAAATGCATCCAGCTGCAGCTACTTGCAGACCGCATTGCGGCGCTCGAGCTGTGGGTGGATGAATTTTGGAGCATGCGCGATGCTGAGAGGCTCGTGGATAGCACGTTTAGCGAGTTGTTCACGCCTCAGGGTAGGGCAGCACAGGGGGTGACCATCAGGCGGAGCAACAAAGGCAGGCAGGTAGTGCAGTGAACCCCTGCGGACATCCCCCTTTCAAACAAGTATACCGCTTTGGATACTGTTGAGGGGGATGACTCACCAGGGGAAGGCAGCAGCAGCCAACTTCCTGGCACTGGGGGTGCTCCTGCTGCCCAGGAAGGGGGGAAAAAGAGTGGGAGAGCAATAGTGGTAGCGGATTCTATAGTAAGGGCAACATATAGGCGTTTCTGTGGCCGTAGACGTGAATCCAGGATGGTTTGTTGCCTCCCTGGTGCCAGGGTCAAGGATGTCACTGAGCGGCTGCAGGGCATTCTGGAGGGGGAGGGTGAACAGCCAGTGGTCGTGGTCCACATTGGTACCAACGACATAGGTAAAAAGAGGGATGAGGTCCTGCATCAAGAATTTAGGGAGCTAGGTAACAGATTAAAGAGCAGGACCTCAAAGGTTGTAATCTCTGGATTACTCCCAGTGCCACGTGCTAGTAAGTATAGGAATGGGAGGATAGAGCAGGTGAATGCGTGGCTAAAGAGTTGGTGTAGGGGGGAGGGTTTTACTTTCCTGGATCACTGGGCCTGCTTCTGGGAAAGGTGGGACTTGTACAAGTCGGACGGGTTGCACCTGAACCAGAGCGGGACAAATATCCTCGCGGGGAGGTTTGCTAGCACTGTTGGGGGGGGTTTAAACTAACTTGGCAGGGGGATGGGATACAGAGGGGAGCTGAAATAGGGGGGGATGTGCTGCCAATTATAGAGAAAAAAACAAGTCAGCTTGGTAGACAGGGCAAATATATAAGGGCAAGGCTGGATGGCATCTATTTTAATGCAAGGAGTCTTGCAAATAAGGTGGATGAACTGAAGGTGTTGATAAACACATGGGAGTATGATATTGTTGCTATCACGGAGACATGGTTGAGGGAAGGGCAAGACTGGCAGCTCAATATTCCGGGGTACAGAATCTTCAGGCGAGACAGAGGGGGAGGTATAAGAGGAGGGGGTGTCGCAATATTAATTAAGGAGTCAATTACTGCAGTAAGGAGGGATGATATATTAGCAGGGTCCTCTAATGAGGCCATATGGGTGGAGCTTAAAAACAAAAAGGGGGCAAGCACTTTGCTGGGAGTGTACTATAGGCCTCCAAACAGTCAGGGGGAGATAGAGGAACAGATATGTAGGCAAATCTCAGAGAAATGTGCAAATAATAGGGTAATAATAATGGGGGATTTCAACTTCCCCAATATTAACTGGGATAGTCAGAGTGTGAAAGGCTCAGAGGGTGTAGAATTCTTAAAGTGCATCCAGGAGAGCTTTTTGAGCCAGCATGTAGAAAGTCCTACAAGAGAGGGGGTGGTACTGGACCTAATTCTAGGGAATCTGGCCGGCCAAGTGGAAAAAGTGCTAGTAGGTGAGCACTTTGGTGATAGTGACCATAATATGGTAAGATTTAAGGTGGTCATGGAAAAGGACAGGGATGGGCCGGAAATAAAGGTTCTAAATTGGGGGAAGGCCGATTTTAATAGGATAAGGCAGGATCTGGCCAAAATGGACTGGGATCAGCTACTTGTAGGAAAATCCGCATCGGACCAATGGGAGACTTTCAGAAGGGAGATTGAGATCATACAATGGCAACATGTTCCCGTAAAGGTCAAGAGTGGTTCCAAAAACCACAGGGAACCGTGGATGTCAGGGGATATACGAGAATGGATTAGGAAAAAAAGGAGGGCTTTTGGTAGATACAAAAGGCTAAAGACGGAGGAAGCCCTAGAGGAGTACAAAAAGTGCAGGGGGATACTTAAAAAAGAAATTAGGAGATCAAGGAGGGGCCATGAAATAACACTGGCGAGCAAAATAAAGGAAAATCCGAAGATGTTTTATAAGTATATTAAGGGTAAGAGGATAACTAGGGAAAAAATAGGGCCCATTAGGGACAAAAGTGGCAATCTGTGTGTGGAGCCGGAAGATGTAGGAGGGGTTCTAAATGAATTTTTTGCATCTGTTTTCACTATGGAGAAGGACGATGTAGACATAGAAATAGGGCGGGGGGACTGTGATATGCTCAAACATATTAACATCGAGAGGGAGGAGGTATTGGCGGTTTTAGCTGGCCTAAAAATGGATAAATCCCCAGGCCCGGATGAAATGTATCCCAGGCTGCTGTGTGAGGCAAAGGAGGAGATTGCGGGGGCTCTAACACATATATTCAGGACCTCTCTGGCCACAGGGGATGTGCCAGAGGACTGGAGAACCGCTAATGTAGTACCATTATTCAAGAAGGGTAGTAGGGAAAAACCGGGGAACTACAGGCCAGTGAGCCTAACATCAGTGGTAGGAAAATTATTGGAAAAAATCCTGAGGGACAAAATTTGTCTCCACTTGGAGAGGCAAGGATTAATCAGGGATAGTCAACATGGCTTTGTCAAGGGAAGATCATGTCTGACTAATTTGATTGAATTTTTTGAGGGGGTGACTAGGTGTGTGGATGAGGGTAACGCAGTGGATGTGGTATACATGGATTTCAGTAAGGCCTTCGATAAAGTCCCGCACAGGAGACTGGTCAAGAAGGTAAGAGCCCATGGAATCCAGGGTGCCTTGGCACATTGGATACAAAACTGGCTTAGTGGCAGAAGGCAGAGGGTGATGGTCGAAGGTTGTTTTTGTGACTGGAAGCCTGTGGCCAGTGGGGTACCACAGGGATCGGTGCTGGGTCCCTTGCTGTTTGTGGTCTACATTAATGACTTGGATATGAATGTAAAGGGTATGATCAGTAAGTTCGCGGATGATACAAAAATTGGTAGGGTGGTAAATAGTGAGGAGGGTAGCCTCAGTCTGCAGGACGATACAGATGGGTTGGTCAGATGGGCGGAACAGTGGCAAATGGAATTTAACCCGGAAAAGTGCGAGGTGATGCACTTTGGGGGGACTAACAAGGCAAAGGAATACACAATGAATGGAAAGACCCTAGGCAAGACGGAGGGTCAGAGGGATCTGGGTGTGCAAGTACACAGATCCCTGAAGGCGGCGGAACAGGTGGATAAGGTGGTAAAAAAGGCATATGGGATACTTGCCTTCATTAGCCGAGGCATAGAATATAAGAGCAAGCAGGTTATGATGGAGCTGTATAAAACACTGGTTAGGCCACAGCTGGAATACTGTGTGCAGTTCTGGTCGCCACACTACAGGAAGGATGTGATCGCGTTAGAGAGGGTGCAGAGGAGGTTCACCAGGATGTTACCAGGGCTGGAGTGCTTCAGCTATGAAGAGAGACTGGGCAGATTGGATTTGTTTTCCTTGGAGCAGAGGAGGCTGAGGGGGGACATGATTGAGGTGTACAAAATTATGAGGGGCATAGATAGGATGGATGCTGAGGAGCTTTTTCCCTTAGTAGAGGGGTCAATAACTAGGGGGCATAGATTCAAGGTAAAGGGCGGGAGGTTTAGAGGGGATTTGAGAAAGAACTTTTTCACCCAGAGGGTGGTTGGAGTCTGGAACTCACTGCCTGAAAGGGTTGTGGAGGCAGAAACCCTCACAACATTTAAGAAGCATTTGGATGTGCACTTGAAATGCCATAGCATACAAGGCTACGGGCCAAATGCTGGAATATGGGATTAGATTAGACAGGGCTTGATGGCCGGCGCGGACACGATGGGCCGAAGGGCCTCTATCCGTGCTGTATTACTCTATGACTCTATGACTCTATGACTCCTGGTTATTGGCATGCTGTAATCTGTTGGACAGCAGGGTACTGCATACCCGGCCCAGTGTGAGACGTTTAACAGCAGTTTTGGGTTGCTGCATGGTGAGCTGGCCTAGCCTTCAGTGTAACCCTCTTTCCCACTTCCAGTAGAGACACACATTTAGTTAGGTAACAACATTAATGAACGGCACTGAACTCTAGGAACATTTGCTAGCAGAAACAGCTGATCTGCCAATGCGGAATGAAATAGACAGGTAATGTCACAAAGTCTATCCGCCCTGTACCATTGTGATTCCCCCTTCCCAGCATCCCAGTATTAGAGTCTCCCCCTAGGCACGTTTACCCCAGTATAGTCTCCTCCCAGAGAATTCATCCCGGTATTTAGAATCTCTACCTGGCAAATCCATCCACGTACAATCTCCCACCTAGGTGAATCCCCTGTGGGTGAATCCATCCCTGTGCAAAGCCTCTTCCACTCTCCTGAAGATCTTTGGCCTTGATTTCTGATTATCTTAAGCCTCCTTGCCTGGAGATGTGAACTTATCTGAACTGTTAACAAATCAAAGATACATATTGTTATAAATCTCATCATTCATCAAGAAACTACTCGTGAAATAACGCTGGACGGCCAGCTGGTGGCGCCGTCCAAGGCATATAAATACTCGGGTGTCAGCCCCAGCTTGCCAGGGACATTTTGTAAGATAAGGAACTAGTGAAGTACAACTAGACCTCCATGTTCTGAACCATGTTGATTAAAGCCTTGCTATATGCTCAAACCAAGTGCGTAGTGAGTTTTATTACGTCAATTTAATCAACTTGATATCGACTCCACGCTTTGGGTGATTTCGGGAACAGCCAGCTACGACTCAAACCATAGAAGGGAACTCAGACAAGTAATTGATCCATCATGGAGAAACTACTCAGACCCGCCCGTCTCGACCTGGACCCGAATTCATTTACAGCTGCTAAGGTATGGAAACACTGGTATCGTACTTTCAGCAACTTCCTCAGGGTGTATGGTGAAAATGTTCCTGATAAATTAGAGATACTTGCTAATTATGTATCCCCTCATGTGTTTGATTGTATCGAAGTCTGTGTAGATTATGACGCCGCTATCCAAATACTACAGTAGCTATACGTCAAGTCCCCAAATGAAATTTTTGCTCAGCATCTACTGGCTACAACTCGACAACAACCCAGGGAATCACTTGACGAATTCCTTCAGAAACTTCGCAGGCTCAGCAAGGATTGTAATCTTAAAGCTGTTACAGCTGAGCAGTACCAGGAGGAGTTAATTCGTGATTCCTTTATTAATGGGATTGCGTCTCCCTTCATACGGCAGCGTCTGTTGGAGAATAAAACCCTCAAGTTAAAGGCTGCCTATGACCAGGCATGTTCTCTGGACTTAGCAAAGATGAATGCAGACACCTATATTTCACCATGTGCACGGGCTGCTGCTATCACTTTTAGTGACTCTTTCGATAGGTCTCGGGCGGAAGCCCTCACGGATGACGACTCCAACCCGGCTGATGACAACCCGACCCTAGAAACCTACACTGATGACAACCCCACCCTAGCGGCATCTTGGCAATCTAGAAGGAAGTGTTTCTTCTGTGGCGGTGCTTTCCATTATAGGAAATTTTGTCCTGCTCGTAACACGACCTGCAATCATTGCAGCAAGAAAGGTCATTTTTCTAAGGTATGTCAGTCAAGAGCCGCTGTTAGTAAGAAAGGCCACTTCTCTAAGGTATACCGGTCGAGAGCTCCTGTTAGTTTTGCAGTTACTATCTATAAAACTGCTCCTCCCCCAAGAGCCACGACTAAGGTTACAGCTGCGATCTATAAAACTGCTCCTCCCCCAGGAACCACGACTAAGGTTACAGCTGTCAAGGGTAAAACTGCCCCTCCTCCCATCACAGCTGTTTTTCCCCAAAGTCTGCCCCATGCAGCCATGAAGGTTTCGGTAAATGGACACATTTTGAGTGCACTAATCGACTCATGTAGCTCTGACAGCTTCATTAGTGAACGGGCTGTCAGTAAGTTAAAACTGCATATTTACCCCTCGGACAGGGAAATTGCAATGCCTCTGATGACACTGACCGCCAATTCTTCTGGCTTTTGTCTTGTCGACCTTATTCTCAATGGCCGCACTTATTTCTCCACCCGGCTCGGGGTGCTCAAGAACCTATGCAGTGATGTGCTCCTGGGACAGGATTTCCAGAAACAACACAAAAGACTCACTTTCGAGTTTGGTGGGTCAAAGCCGGAGCTTGCTATTTCCAAAGTACCATTTTGTGCGCATTCGGCGGCTTCACTCGACGAGCCCTCCTTGTTTGCCAATCTTTCCCCCCGATGTAAGCCCATAGTCACTAAATCACGACGTTTCAGCCAAGATGATTGATCCTTTATCGAGACAGAAATCTCTCGCCTTCTAGCTGATGTTATCATTGAGCCATGTTCATCTTCCTGGCGGGCTCAAGTCATTGTTGTTAAAAATCCTCTGAATCAACACAAGAAATGTCTTTGCATCGATTACTCGCAAACTATTAATCAGTATACCGACCTGGATGCCTACCCACTACCACACATCGATGACATGGTCAATAACCTTGCCAACTATAAGGTATTTTCAATCTTTGATTTAAAGAGCGCATATCATCAAGTGCCGTTAAAGGACTCTGACAAGAAGTATACGGCCTTTGAGGCCAATGGTCGGCTTTACCAATTTTGTTGCCTTCCATTTGGGGTCACCAATGAGGTGGCCGTCTTTCAGCAGGCAATGGATAGCCTAGTCAAACAGGAGAACTTAACGGACACTTTTCCATATCTGGATATCACCATTGCTGCTCATGACCAGAAGGAGCATGATGCCAAACTCCAGAAATGTTTTGATGTTCTCCGTCGTCGCAACTTAACCTTAAATGAGTCCAAATCTGTGAAATCAGTACCATCAGTCAACATCCTTGGCTAATGGGTGGGCACTGGTGTCATCAAACTGGATCCGGAGCGACTCCGTCCGCTTCAGGAGCTCCCTCCCCCTACAAATCTCGTCTCTCTTTGTCGGGCACTCAGCATGTTCACCTAATATGCGAAATGGATGCCCCACTTCTCCGACAAGATCCAACCCCTGCTTCACACAAAGTCATTTCCATTGGAGGCAACGGCTATTTCAGCTTTCAACCTCCTCAAGCGACAACTGGAAAAAGCCACGCTTTGTTCCATTGATGAAAATCTTCCTTTCGTGGTCGAGTGCGATGCATCGGATGTGGCGATCTCTGCTACCTTGAATCAAGGTGGTCGACCCGTTGCATTTCTGTCCAGAACTTTGCAGGGTAGCGAGCTCCATTATCCTCCTGTCAAGAAGGAGGCTATGGCCATCATCGAAGCGGTACGTAAATGGAGTCATTTTGTCGCTCGTCACCATTTCACACTTATAACCGATCAGCGCTCTGTGGGCTTTATGCTGGATAACCAGAAACGCACTAAGATCAAGAATAACAAAATACAACTCTGGAGGATGGAATTGGCTGCCATTGGATACACCATACATTATCGACCAGGCAAAGAGAATGTGGCCCCGGATACCCTCACGCGGGCATTCTGCTCTTCTATGTCAACTTCGACTCTGGCGGATCTTCATACTGACTTATGCCATCCTGGCGTTACCCGTCTGTTGCACTTTGTGCGATCTAAAAATCTCCCATTTTCTATGGAAGATGTGAAAAGAACGTGCTCCTCCTGTAGAATTTGTGCGGAATTAAAACCTCAATTCTTCCGTCCATCGGATGGCTCGCTCATACACGCTATGCAGCCTATGCAGTGACTCAGCATTGACTTTAAAGGGCCATTGCCCTCCTCAACATGAAACACCTACTTACTGACTATGGTGGACAAATATTCACGCTTTCCCTTTGCTTTCCCCTGTCCCAATATGCTTACTTCCACAGTGATCAAATGCCTTGATCAAGTCTTTTCCCTTTGCGGTACGGCCAATTTAATCCACTCTGATCGGGGTCCCTCCTTCATGTCAAGCGAACTCAAAAGTTATCACTCCCAACAGGGAATCACCACAAATAAAACAACACTGTACCATCCCATCGGTAACGGACAGGTTGAGAGATACAACGCTATCATTTGGAACGCTGTTCGTCTTGCGCTGAGGTCACGCAACCTACCAGACCAGCAGCGGCCCTTTCCATCAGGTCTCTCATTTCTACATCTACCAATGTCACACCTCACAAGCGATTCTTCAGCTTCCAGTGTTGCTCCACCCATGGGACGTCTCTACCATCATGGTTGGCAGCTCCCGGCCCCGTGCTGCTCCGAAGATTCGTCTGATCATCTAAAACCGATCCTCTCGTCGACAAGGTAGAACTCACGGATGTCAACCCCACGTATGCGCACGTGCGGTACCCTGATGGCTGGGAATCCACCGTTTCGTTCCGGGACCTGGCTCCCTGTCCAGCCGGTTCCAGGGACTCAACCGATAGAGGGACCCACGGGAATGATGCCGACACTCTGTGCGCCCCCGAAGATGATGCCCTACCTGGGGCATCGAGAGATCTGCCAGCTGCCCCACTGGAACCACTTGGGGAGCCGAGCGCTCCCTGTGGAATGGCCACCCGAGGCCAGGATGCCGGGCAATCCCCGGCTATCCAACAGGATAAAGCCAGTTCTGCGCTTGTTGGGACCCGCACCCGGAGTCACGATCTCCCCAGCCTCGCTCAGGTCGATCAGAGCAACACGGGCCCTGTCGATCCACCGATATGAATCAAGCGGCCCAGGGACCAAGACACGGTCCGGGGAGACGTGCCTTCTGGCCATAAACAAAAATCTAAAAGACTGCGGCTATTCGTGGTCCGCCTGATCCGCTAAGAGGAAGTCGTCGGACTTCCAAATATTTTAGGCAGGAAGAATGTTATAAATCTCATCATTCATCAAGAAACTACTCGTGACATAACACTGGACGGCCAGCTGGTGGTGCCGTCCAAGGAGTATAAATACTCGGGCGTTGGCCCCAGCTTTGCAGGGACATTTTGTAAGACAAGGAACTAGTGAAGTACAACTAGACCTCCATGTTCTGAAACAAGTTGATTAAAGCCTTGCTTTATGCTCAAACCAAGAGCGTAGTGAGTTTTATTACATCACATATATCAAAGAGTCACCCAGATACAGATTTTAGATATTGATGGGCACTGGTATGGGCCAGTCAATGAGACCAAATAGAAACCTTTGCTCCAGCACTGATTCATTGACTATACCATCCACAGGAACAGTATTTAATTACTTAGCTAGTTACTGAGCTCTCCTTATTTCCTCCTGTCAAAGCAATTTGTGTTCAATTATTTAAGCCAATTGAGTTGCCATGACATCGTATAGATAAATGATGCAATCTATTAACTGGACACCTAGTTCATGTATAAATGCATTGCTCCTGACAATAGTTTCATAACTTCTGTGGGAATGAAGGCATGGGCCATACTTTATATAGGTGCAGTCACTCCACAGGGAGATCATTTCGCAATTATTCTTACCGAGGAAAGTATGGTGGTGTACCCAAGCTAGACTAAAATAAGTGAGTATTCTGTTCTTGTTAGAGGAGTAAGAAACAGTTGAGAATTGTTGAAATATTAATTTAATGAAGAAAAGGCTAAGTAATGGATTGAAAGGAATGTCTTCACCATAAATGACTATTATTAATGAAGATTAATGCCAGAAAATCAAAATTTAATTAGACTGAGCCAAACATCAATATCTTGTTATAACAAGGTACGAATACGTTTTTTAATGCTTTAATTAATTTAAACTTTCTGTGACATAGTTCCCTTAAAAAGTTCTGGCCGTTTTGACATCCAGTCATTGTGACGCACCGACTGAAAAAAAAGGACAGACCGACAGAGAACAGCTTGGTTGATTGCAGCCCAAACTGGTTCAAGTTCACCAAAATTTGAGTCAGATAGGAACAAATAAAATCGGATCATACAAGTAGCAGCAGGGCTCAGCTCGAAGATCCTCTCTATGCTCAGTCTGATATTGGATTTCATGTTGTGATCTGGAATGCACAGCCTGAAAGCGTGGTGGAAGCAGATTCATAGAAACATAGAAGATAGGAGCAGGAGTAGGGCATTCGTCCCCTCGAGCCTGTTCCGCCATTCAATGAGATCATGGCTGATCATCCAAATTCAGTACCCTGCCCCTGCTTTCTCCCCATATCCCTTGATCCCTTTAGCCTTAAGAAATATATCTAACTCCTTCTTGAATATATTTAATGAATAGGCCTCAACTGCCTTCTGTGGTAGAGAATCCCACAGGTTCACCACTCTTTGGGAGAAGAAATTCCTCCTCATCTCAGTCCTAAATTGCTAACCCCTTATCCTTAGACTGTGACCCCTGGTTCTGGACTCCCCCGCCATCGGGAACATCCTTCCTGCATCTAGTCTGTTTAGTCCTGTTAGAATTTTATAAGTTTCAATAAGATCCCCTCTCATTCTTCTAAACTCCAGCGAGTATAAGCCCAATCGACCCAATCTCTCTTCATACATCATTTCTGCCATCCCAGGTATCAGTCTGGTGAATCTTCGCTGCACTCGCTCCATGGCAAGAACATCCTTCCTCAGATAAGGTGACAAAACTGCACACAATACTCAAGGTGTGGTCTCACCAAGGCCAACAGCAGCAAGACATCCTTGCTCCTGTACTCGAATCCTCTCGCTATGAAGGCCAACATACCATTTGCCTTCTTAACCGCCTGCTGCACCTGCATGTTTACCTTCAGCGACTGGTGCACAAGGACCTCAAAGGTAGTAATCTCAGGATTGCTACCAGTGCCACGTACTAGTCAGAGTAGAAATAGAAGGATATTTCAGATGAATACGTGGCTAGAGGAATGGTGCAAGGGGGAGGGATTCAAATTCCTGGGACATTGGAACCAGTTCTGGGGAGGTGGGACCAGTACAAACTGGACGGTTTGCATCTGGGCAGGACTGGGACCGATGTCCTAGGGGGAGTGTTTGCTAGTGCTGTTGGGGAGGGTTTAAACTAAAATGGCAGGGGGTTGGGAACCTGTGCAGGGAGACAGAGGAATGGGAAACAAGGATAGAAGCAAAAGACAGGAAGGAGAAAAGCAAAAGTGGCAGGCAGAGAAGTCAAGGGTTTAAATCAAACATGGCCACAGTAAATAATAGTTGTAAAAGGTCTAAGAGTATTAAAAAAAACAAGCCTGATGGCTTTGGGTCTTAATGCGAGGAGCATTCGTAATAAGGTGGATGAATTAGCTGCGCAAATAGATGTAAATGGATATGATATGATTGGGATTACGGAAACATGGCTCCAGTGTGACCAAGGCTGGGAACTCAACATCCAGGGGTATTCAATATTCAGGAAAGACAGGCAAAAAGGAAAAGGAAGTGGGGTAGCATTGCTGGTTAAAGAGGAGATTAGCACAATAGTAAGGAAGGATATTAGCTCTGATGATGTGGAATCTGCATGGGTAGAGCTGAGAAATACCAAGGGACAGAAAACGTTAGTGGGAGTTGTATACAGACCCCCAAACAGTAATGCCGAGGTTGGGGATGGTATTAAATGGGAAATTAGAGACACGTGCAATAAGGGCACAGCAGTTATCATGGGTAACTTTAATCTACATATAGATTAGGCTAACCAAATTAGCAACAATACTGTGGAGGAGGAATTCCTGGAGTGTATACGGGATGGTTTCCTGGACCAATATGTCGAGGAACCAACTAAAGATCAGGCCACTTTAGATTGGGTATTATGTAATGAGAAAGGATTCATTAGCAATCTTGTTGTGTGAGGCCCCTTGGGGTGGAGCGATCATAATATGAAAGAATTCTTCATTAAGATGAAGAGTGAAGTATTTGACTCAGAGACTTGGGTCCTGAATTTAAATAAAGGAAACTACAATGGTATGAGGCACGAGTTGGGTAGGATGGATTGGGGAATGTTACTTAAAGGGTTGACGGTGGATAGATAATGGCAAACATTTAAAGATCGCATTATTTAGGGATAGCATAAGATCCAAGGAGAGGACATATAAATTGGCCAGAAAAAGCAGCAAACCTGAGGATTGGGAGCAGTTTAGGATTCAGCAAAGGAGGACAAAGGGATTAATTAAGAGGGGAAAAATAGAGTATGGGAGTAAGCTTTCAGGGAACAAAATAACTGACTGTATAAGCTTCTATAGATATGTGAAGGGAAAAAGATTGGTGAAGTCAAGCATAGGTCCCTTGCAGTCAGAATCAGGGGAATTTATAATGGGGAACAAAGAAATGGCAGACCAATTAAATATATACTTTGGTTCTGTCTTCACAAAAGAGGACACAAATAACCTCCCAGAGATGTCAGGGAACAAAGGGTCTAATGAGAGGGAGGAACTGCATGAAATCAGCATTTGTAGGGAAATGGTGTTGAGGAAATTGATGGGATTGAAGGCCGATAAATCCCCAGGGCCTGATAATCTACATCCTAGGGTACTTAAGGAAGTGGCCCTAGAAATAGTAGATGCATTGCTGGTCATCTTCCAAAATTCTATAGATTCTGGAACAGTTCCCATGGATTGGAGGGTAGCTAATGTTACCCCACTATTCAAAAAAGGTGGTAGAGAGAAAAGGGGAAATTATAGACCGGTAAGCCTGACACCCGGTAGTGGGGAAAATGCTAGAGTCCATTATAAAAGATGTAATAGTAGAGCACTTGGAAAACAGTGACAGGATCGGACAAAGTCAACATGGATTTACAAAAGGTAAATCGTGCTTGACTAATCTACTGGAATTTTTTGAGGATGTAACTGGTAAAAATAGCTAAGGGAGAACCAGTGGATGCGTTGTATATGGACTTTCAGAAGGCTTTCGATAAGCTCCCGCATAAGAGATTAGCGTGTAAAGTTAAAGCACATGGGATTAGGGGCAATGTGCTGACTTGGATAAAGAACTGGCTGGCAAACAGGAATCCAAGAGTTGGAATAAACAGGTCTTTTTCCAAGTGGCAGGCAGTGAGTAGTGGGGTACCGCAGGGATCGGTGCTAGGACTCCAGCTATTCACAATATATATTAATGATCTAGACGAGGGAACTAGATCACAGAATCACAGAAACCCCACAGTGCAGATAGAGGCCATTTCGGCCCATCGAGCCTGCACCGGCACATATCCCACCCGATCCCCGTAACCCCACGTATTTAATCCCCCTAACACTAAGGGTCAATTTATCATAGCCAATCAACCTAACCCGCACATCTTTGGACTGTGGGAGGAAACCGGAGCACCCGGAGGAAACCCACGCAAACACGGGGGGAATGTGCAAACTCCACACAGACAGTCACCCGAGGCCGGATTCGAACCCGGGTCCCTGGTGCTGTGAGGCAACAGTGCTAACCACTATGCCACCGCAGATGTAATATCTCCAAGTTTACAGACGACACAAAGCTGGGTGGGCGTGTGTGCTGTGAGGAGGATGCCGAGAAACTACAGTATGATTTGGACAGGTTGGGTGGTTGGGCAGATGTATGGCAGATGCAGTATAATGTGGATAAATGCGAGGTTATCCACTTTGGTGGCAAAAACAAGAAGGCAGATTATTATCTGAACGGCAATAGATTGGGAGAAGGGGAAGTGCAACGAGACCTGGGTGTCCTTGTGCACCAGTCGCTGAAGGTAAGCATGCAGGTGCAGCAGGCGGTTAAGAAGGCAAAGGGTATGTTGGCCTTTGTAGCGAGAGGATTCGAGTACAGGAACAAGAATGCCTTGCTGCAGTTGTACAGGGCCATGGTGAGACCACACCTTGAGTATTGTGTGCAGTTTTTGTCGCCTTATCTGAGGAAGAATGTTCTTGCCATGGAGGAAGTGCAGCAAAGATTCACCAGACTGATACCTGGGATGGCAGGAATGACGTATGAGGAGTGATTGGGTCGATTGTGCTGATACTCGCTGGAGTTTAGAAGAATGAGAGGGGATCTCATTGAAATAAAATTCTAACAGGACTAGACAGACTAGATGCAGGAAGGATGTTCCCAATGGTGCGGAAGTCCAGAACCAGGGGTCACAGTCTAAAGATAAGGGGTAAGCCATTTTGGACAGAGATGAGGAGGAATTTCTTCACCCAGAGAGTGGTGAACCTATGGAATTCTCTACCACAGAAGGCAGTTGAGGCCAATTCATTAAATATATTCAAGAAGGAGTCAGATAACATTCATAAGGCTAAAAGGATCAAGGGATATGGGGAAAAGGCAGGGGCAGGATACTGAGTTTGGATGATCAGCCATGATCTCATTGAATGGCGGAGCAGGCTCGAGGGGCCGAATGGCCTTCTCCTGCTCCTATCTTCTATGTTTCTATGACACCCAGGTTTCGTTGCACTTCCCCTTTTCCCAATCTATTGCCGTTCAGTTAATAATCTGTCTTCCTGTTTTTGCCACCGAAGTGGATAACCTCGTATTTTTCACATTATACTACATTTGGCATGCTTCTGCCCAATCACCCAACCTGTCCATATTGTTATGTATTGGGTGTTCTCCTCCCACCTGCGGTGGTGCTGTCACAGCAGATAAATGGTTGGGGTTGTTCACTTGGTTAAGCTTTAGCTCTCTTTGTTCGGTACCCTCCGGAACCTTCTTTTTGAATAAAGCACTTCATGTTTGAATCTCTGAGTTCTGAGTTCTAATTGTGACTAGGTAGAAAGGTACAGCCACAACAAAGTGGCGACGAGGATCGGATCAATCTGCATTGTGGGAACTTTCTTGTTTTCGACTGCAAAAAACTCGGAACAGAGAATGCAGCATCACATTAACGTTACGGGTGCAGTGAGTAAACAGAAATTAAAATTTGAAACGTGAGATGGTTACTATATTAGGAAACATTGGTGATTTTGATGAAAATGTGGAGCAATGGAGCCCTTTTATGGAACGTTTTGACTATTTTGTTTTGGCGAATGCGGGGGCAAACGAAAAGGTCGTGCTTACCTTTTTGAGTATAATGGGGGCAAAGGCATTCAATTTTCTTTGCAGCCTGTTCAGCCAGATAAGCCAGGATCTACATAAGAACATAAGAACATAAGAAATAGGAGCAGGAGTAGGCCAATCGGCCCCTCGAGCCTGCTGCACCATTCAATAAGATCATGGCTGATCTGATCCTAACCGCCAATCGACTATCACAGAACCATCTCCTGAATCTAACAGAATTAGACACACGAAATAGGAGCAGGATCAGGCTACACGGCCCCTGGGCCCGCTCCACTACCCACAGGGCCATGACCGATCCGAACCTAGACTCATGTCCAAATTCCTGCCCGCTCCCCATAACCCTTTATTCCCTTTACTTCTAGGAAACTGTCTATTTATGTTTTAAATTTATGTAATGATGTAGCTTCTACAGCTTTTTGGGGCAGCATATTCCATGGACCTACCACCCTCTGAGTGAAGTAGTTCCTCCTCATCTCAGTTTTGAAAGAGCAGCCCCTTATTCTAAGATTATGCCCCCTAGTTCTAGTTTCACCCACCATCAGGAACATCCTCCCCGCATCCACCCGATGCAACCCCTTCACAATCTTATATGTTTCAATAAGATCGCCTCTCATTCTTCTGAACTCCAATGAGTAGAGTCCCAATCTACTCAACCTCTCTTCATATGTCCATCCCCTCATCCCCGGGATTAACCGAGTGAAGCTTCTTTGTACTGACTCGAGAGCAAGTATGTCTTTTCTTAAGTATGGACACCAAACTGTATGCAGCATTCCAGGTGCGGTCTCACCAATACCTTGTACAACTGAAGCAATACCTCCCTATTTTTATATTCTATCCCCCTAGCAATGAAAGCCAACATTCCATTGGCCTTCTTAATCACTTGCTGCACCTGCATACTAACCTTTTGAGTTTCGTGCACCAGGACCCCCAGATCCCTTTGTACTTCAGTACTTTCCAGTTTCTTGCCATTAAGATAATAACTTGCTGTACGATTTTTCCTGCCAAAGTGCATAACCTCACACTTTCCAGTATTGTATTCCATCTGCCAAATCCCTCCCACTTACTTAGCCTGTCTATGTCCCCTTGCAGGTTTTTTATGTCCTCCTCACTTACTACTTTCCCTCCCATCTTAGTATCATCTGCAAACTTTGATATGTTACACTTGGTCCCCTCCTCCAAATCGTTAATATAGATTGTAAAGAGTTGGGGACCCAGCACTGACCCCTGTGGAACACCACTAGTTACTGATTGCCAGTCCGAGAATGAACCATTTATCCCAACTCTCTGCGTTCTGTTAGATAGCCAATCCTCTATCCATGCCAGAATATTACCCCCAATCCCGTGATTTTTTATCTTAAGCAATAATCTTTTGTGTGGCACCTTGTCAAATGCCTTTTGGAAGTCTAAATACACTACGTCCACTGGTTCCCCTTTATCCACCCTATATGTTACTTCCTCAAAGAACTCCAACAAATTTGTCAAACATGACTTCCCCTTCATAAAATCATGCTGACTTTGTCCTATTAAATTATGATTATCCAAATGTCCTGTTACTGACTCCTTAATAATGGACTCCAATATTTTACCTACCACAGATGTTAGGCTAACCGGTCTATAGTTTCCAGCCTTCTGTCTACTGCCCTTTTTAAATAAGGGTGTTACATTAGCAGTTTTCCAGTCTGCCGGGACCTTTGCTGATTCCAGGGAGTTTTGGAAAATTATTACCAATGCATCCACAATCCCTACCGCCACTTCCCTCAAGACCCGAGGATGTAAGCCATCAGATCCAGGTGATTTATCCGCCTTGAGTCCCATTATTTTACCGAGTACCACTTCCTTAGTGATTTTGATCATGTTTAGCTCCTCCCCCCCTATAGCCCCCTGTTTGTCCAGTGTTGGGATATTCTTAGTGTCTTCTACTGTAAAGACTGATACAAAATATTCAGTCAGTTTTTTTGCCATCTCCATATTGCCCACCATTAATTTCCTGGTCTCATCCTCTAAGGGACCAACATTTACTTTAGCCACCCTTTTTCTTTTTATATAACTATAAAAACTCTTACTATCTGTTTTGATAATTTTTGCTAATTTACTTTCATAATCTATCTTCCCTTTCTTAATCAATCTTTTTGTTATTTTTTGCTGTCTTTTAAAGTTTTCCCAATCCTCTATCCTCACACTAGATTTGGCTACCTTATATGCCCTTGTTTTTAGTCGAATACTATCCTTAATTTTTTCACTTAGCCACGGATGGCTGTCTTTTCTTTTACACCTTTTTCTTCTCAGTGGAATATATTTTTTTTGGAAGTTGTAAAATAACTCCTTAAATGTACACCACTGATCATGTATCGTCTTACCCTTTAATCTATTTTCCCAATCCACTCTACTCAATTCCGCTCTCATACCTTCATAGTCTCCTTTATTCAAGCTTAGCACGCTTGTTTGAGATCCAACCTTCTCACCCTCTAATTGAATATGGAATTCAAACCATGTTATGGTCACTCATTCCAATCTAAAACATATAAACAACTAGTGAAAATTCTTGGAGCACATTTTTCACCAAAACCTCTGGTTATTGCTGAGAGTTTTAGATTTCACAAACGGAATCAAGAGGAGGGGGTATCAGTGACGATGTTTATTACTGCGTTAAAAAGATTGTCAGAATACTGCGAGTTCAAGGAGGTGTTGAATGACACCATTAGAGTCAGACTTGTGTGTGGTCTGCTAAGTGCAGCCACACAGAAGCGCCTTCTTACTGAGGACAACCTTACTCTTGAAAAGGCCATTGAAGTTAGTGTCTCCATGGAGATGGCGGAAAAGGAGGCTCACCAGTTGAGTTCAACAGGGAGAGTCCACAAGGTGTCATCTGAGCCTAAAGGTGCACGGAATGGCACATGTTTCCGTTGTGGGAAAATGGGCCATCATGCTAATGACTGCTGGTATACGGAGCTGGAATGCTGAAATTGTGGAAAAAAAGGTCACATTGAACATGCCTGTAGAGGTAAAAAAAGAACAGACAGAGCTGGGAAGCATGAAAGCAAAATGTCTGTATTTGGACAAGAGAAGAAAAAGAGTGTTCATTCAGTGCAGTATGATGGAACAAGCAAAACAGAGGGGAGCGACACCTCTGAGGAAGAAGAGGTGCACATACTGACAGTTGCAGGTGGTCCAAATGGCTACTGGGTGTCGCCACTGGTGGAGGGACAATCAGTGCGGATGGAGGTGGACCCAGGCGCGGCTGTGTCCCTTGTTTCAGACACTGTCTACAACAAAATGCTGAAGCATCTTACCCTTCAGCCAACATTGTGCTAAAGACGTATACCAGCGAACCTGTGGCCATGAGAGGCGCCATTGAGGTGACAGTTAAATTGAACAGACAGACTGCGAAACTGCCACTATATGTGGTAAAGGGAAATTACCCATCTCTACTGGGACGTGCGTGGCTAGAGAAAATCACGCTGGACTGGCCTGCAGTCCGCATGATGTCAAAAGGGGAGTCAGGTCTGACTGCAGTTTTAAACAAACATGCAGAACTCTTCAATGGTGAACTTGGGAGCAGGAAAAAGATCAGCATGAGACTGGACATTAAACCTGACAGCAAGCCGAAGTTTCACAAAGCCCGACCTGTGCCCTATGCAATTAGGCCAAAAGTTGAGGCTAACTTGGAGGCCTTAGTCGAGAATGGAGTCCTGGAGCCTGTGAGCGTGAGCAAATGGGCCACACCCATTGTTCCTGTCCTGAAAAAGGATGGATCTGTTCGAATCTGCGGGGATTTTAAAGTGACTATTAACCCGGTGCTGTCTGCGGAACAGTACCCTCTTCCCCTCATTGGTGATCTTTTTACGGGCCTGGCCGGAGGGCAAAAGTTCAGCAAAATAGACTTATGCCAGGCTTATCTACAAATGCATGTCGATGACGAATCAAAGGAGCTGCTGACAATTGAGACACACAAGGGGCTATACAGGTACTGCCGCCTTCCGTTTGGAATTACGTCGGCCCCTGCTCTATTCCAAAGGGCAATGGATCAGATCTTGAGTGGACTGCCAGGAGTCCAGTGCTACCTGGACGACATACTTGTCACTGGGACAAATGAGGAGGATCATCTTCTGAACTTGGATGCGACGCTACAGCGACTGAAAGAGTATGGACTCAGAGTTCGTAAGGACAAATGTGAATTCTTTCAATCTTCAGTTGAGTACCTGGGGCATGTGATTGACGCTACTGGCCTGCATAAGGCGCCGTCAAAGGTCAAGGCGATCGTGGAGTCCCCAGCACCCCAGAACGTGACCCAGTTACGTTAATTTCTGGGGCTACTTAACTACAATGGGAAGTTTATTCCAGACTTAGCAACATTGCTGAAGCCATTACATCAGTTGCTATGTCAAGGCAAAACATGGAAATGGACTGAACTGTGCAACGAAGCTTTCGCCCAAGCAAAGAAAGCATTGCTGAAGTCGGAGGTCCTGACACACTTCGACCCAAAGCTACCTGTGCAGCTAGCATGTGATGCATCACCATATGCTTTGGGAGCAGTCATATCCCACATCATGCCTTCTGGGGAAGAGAAACCTATCGCCTTCGCATCACGCACCTTGAACAAGGCCGAGAGTAACTATGCGCAGATTGAGCGCGAGGCCTTGGGAATCGTTTTTGGAATTCAAAAATTTCATCAGTACCTGTTTGGGAGAAGGTTCACATTCCTGACGGACCACCATCCATTGACTTCAATCTTCGGGCCCCACACCGGAATTCCGTCCCTTGCTGCAAGCAGGATGCAAAGTGGGCTTTACTGTTGTCAGGACACACATATGACATCAAATATCGCAAATCAGACTTGCACGGCAACGCAGACGGTCTCTCGAGGCTGCCCTTGCCTGTTACTCCCCCAGAGCCTCGTCAGATAGACATCTTCTACTTTAGACAAGTGGAGGGAGCACCTGTCACTGCAGTTCAGGTGTGAAGGTACACCCGCAATGATCCAGTCCTGTCTGAGGTAATGGACAATGCCATTCGAGGGAGAGCTATAGGAGATTCTCCTAGTTTGAAAACTTACGTTTCATAAAGAAATGAGCTCTCCGTCCAGGCAGGTTGTCTTCTTTGGGGACGCCGTGTCATCATTCCGCCACCTCTGAGGGAACCTATACTGCAACAACTTCATACAGGTCACAGTGGGATGGTTCGGATGAAGGAAATGGCAAGAAGCTACTTCTGGTGGCCAGGTCTCGATGGAAATATCGAGGAGAAAGCCAAAACATGTTCCCCATGTCAAAGGGTCCGGAATGTTCCACAGCTGGCAACCCTACACACCTGGGATTGGCCTGAAGAAGTGTGGCAGCGAGTACATGTGGACTTCACCAGTCCTTTCGAAGAGAAGATGTTTATGGTGGTTGTGGACGCTCGAAGCAAGTGGCCGGAGGTCGATGTGATGAGGTCTACCATGGCAGAGAAAACAATTGAGAAACTGGGTGAGATGTTCAGCCGTTATGGCTCACCGGAACAACTCGTAAGTGACAACGGTCCACAATTTGTATCACAGGAGTTTGCAACCTTCCTGCATATGAATGGTGTCCAACACATCAGGTCTGCGCCCTATCATCCCTCTACTAATGGCCTGGCAGAAAGGTTCGTGCAAACTTTGAAGCACGCCTTGAAGGTATCGCAAGGTCAGGGCTCAATCCACCAACATCTGAACAGCTTCCAGTTGTCCTACAGGAACGAGCCGCATGCCACAACCAAAACTTCCCCCGCTTCGCTCATGATGAAGAGGCAGTTGCGGACAAGTTTTGACTTACTCAAACCTCCAAGGGCAGAACAGGTTGTCCATCGTCAACAACAAGCTCAAGTTTAAAGGAGAGAGAAAAGAGCCAAGGAGAGATGGTTTCATCCTGGAGAGCACGTCCTAGCTCGAAACTACAACACTGGACCGAAATGGGTTCCTGCTACGGTGATTGCACAGACGGGCCCTGTGTCTTACATGGTTGAGACTGCTGAGGACGTCATCTGGAGAAGACACACAGATCAACTGTTGCTAGGAGCAGAGACAGCCACAGAGGCTCCAACGGCTGGTTGGCCTGAACTGTTTCCGGGTGATACCGCAAACCAGCATCCTTTGCCACAGTGCTCTTCTCCAACACAGGAAGTCAAGGAGACTGTTCCACCTGTGCAAACTCCTGACTTTTGACTGACACAGGCACCTCCTCTATCTAGGCCTGTGTCAATGCCTACTGCTGTGGAAGCCAGCGATGACCACCGGTATCCTGTCAGAGAGCGGCGGCCTCCAAGACGCTTGGATCTGTAGGCTTAGTGACTTACCCACAGGACTGGGGCAGAATAAACCCCAGGGTAAAGTCAGGGTTTGAGGCAGTCTACCTCTACCCTTGGTTAGTTGAGTGCATTGAAAGAAACTTACCTGTTGAGGAATAATGTGGACCTTTCATTTAAGAGGGGAGGAATATGTTATGTATTGGGTGTTCTCCTCCCACCTGCGGTGGTGCTGTCACAGCAGATAAATGGTTGGGGTTGTTCTCTTGGTTAAGCTTTAGCTCTCTTTGTTCAGTACCCTTCAGAACCTTCTTTTTGAATTAAGCACTTCATGTTTGAATCTCTGAGTTCTGAGTTCTAATTGTGTCTAGGTGGAAAGGTACAGACACAACACATATCATACTGGAGTTTCTCTGCATCCTCCTCACAGCACACACGCCCACCCAGTTTTGTGTCGTCTGCAAACTTGGAGATATTACATCTAGTTCCCTCGTATAGATTATTTATATATATTGTGAATAGCTGGGGTCCTAGCACCGATCCCTGCGGTACACCACTAGTCACTGCCTGCCACTCGGAAAAAGACCCATTTATTCCAGCTCTTTGCTTCCTGTCTGCCAACCAGTTCTCTATCCAAGACAGTACCTTACCCCCAATCCCATGTGCTTTAACTTTGCACGCTAATCTCTTATGCGAGACCTTATCGAAAGCCTTCTGAAAGTCAAAATACACCACATCCCCTGGTTCTCCCTTATCTATTCTACCAGTTACATCCTCAAAAAATTCCTTTTGTAAATCCATGTTGACTTTGTCCGATCCTGTCACTGTTTTCCAAGTGCTCTGCTATTACATCTTTTAACATGGACTCTTGCATTTTCCCCAATAGTAACTTTCAAAAGGGAATTGGATAAATACTTGAAGGGAAAAAATGTACTGGGCTACGGGGAAAGAACAGGCGAGTGAGACTAATTGGATAGCTCTACCAAAGAGCCGGCACAGGCACGATGGGCTGAATGGCCTCCTTCTGTGCTGTATCATTCTAAGATTCTATGATTCAATGTACTCTTATCATCTTATCAAATACCTTCCCAAGCCAAACAGAACAGGCCTACCCCCATGATAGGCTTTGCAAACATTTTACCAAGAGAGCTTATTTGATTGTTTTCCTTTTCAAATTGAAGTATTTTTAAATCATGTTTCTATGTGTGATATTTGTAACAATTTCATTTAGACAATCCCAAACAAAACAGGAAAGCTTCCATTTGGTGGCTGAGTTCCTCCTGATTTCAGTTCAGGCACCTTCATCTCTGTGGGAGAAAGCAATGTCATTCTGCAAATTCGTTGCTATGGCAATGTTTTCTCTTGAGTCATACAAGCACGAAAGTTAACTCCAGCAATGGGCCGTGTTCTGGCTGTTTGTGGGCACACTAATGTTGATAGAGTTTCCATACATAGACAGCTGATGTGGAACTGGCTGTTAGAGCCAGGAATGATGCTGTAGACATCCCAACCATTGCATCTCAGCTCCTCTTTATTTGTGTTGGGACTTGCACAGTGCGGATGCTGTGAGTTTAGACATCAAAGTTATATCAGGGTCCGATGTACGTCGGAGGACCCTGATTCGAATATATTAATGGGGCTCCCAACTATTTCCAGCAGGAGCCCTGGTCACCTATTTTAAGGCTCCCTTCAAACTTGCAGCGGGTGTGTAGACGGCGGGACATGGGTGTCAGCCATGGCTCAGTGGTAGCACTCTTGCCTCTGAATCAGAAGGTAGGGGGTTCAAGCCCCATTCCAGGGACCAATACTTATCCCTCAACCAACACCTAAAATAGATTATCTGGTCATTTGTTTCGTTGCTGTTTATGGGAGCTTGCTGTGCACAAATTGGTTGCTGCATTTCCTACATTGCAATAGTGACTGCACTTCAAAAGGGCTTCATTGGCTGTAAAGCATGTTAGGGCATCCTGAGGTCATGCAAGTCTTGTTTTTTTTTAATTTGCAATTTCCATCTCGCTATTGCCCATTTCCTGCCGTAAAATGGGGCAGCAGCGAGATTTAAAATCAGCCCATTGTGTGGAAAAACTATAGTTATCGGAAATTTTAGGAAAAAATTGGAAAAGAATTAATGAGGTGCAATCAAGCATTGCGATATTGGTAACAATTGGCCAACGTATTAAAGTGCAATTGCCCCCGTCTGCTGTTTAACAAAGATGGTAGCCATTTAAGATAATAAAGGGTTTAATCACTTTATTAAAATAGTGGACAGGAATTTCACCCAGATGTATTAGAGCACTGCTTCCTAATGTCAGACAGTTGATTTCAACAATTAACTAGCTCTATAACTTCCAAGCATGCACGTATCCTGGTTCTCTTCCCTCGCTCCACATATTACCAGGGAGTTATTTAATACCCTAACATAGCCAGTCACAGAATGCTTCCAACAGAATGGCACTTTGAGAAACAAGCACCTAATAAGTCATAGAACTCAAAGATCAGTTAATTAAGTTTATAGAATAGGTGAAAGATGGCCACGATTTTCTCCTTGATTTCGGGATGGGGTGGGTCAGCTGGTTTCCGACTTCCAGTCCCGCCCCCAACTGCATCCGGCCCACAGACGTGATTTTATGTTAATTGACCTTGTTAAGCCCGCCCTGTGGGTTTACTGGCCAATTAACAGGAAGCCGGTCTGATGACGTCATTTGATGACGCATCATCTGCCGGTTTCCTTAAAGGGACCATGCACAATTTTATATTGACAGTTGATTTTTCAGTGTTTGACAGCACTGAGGTGCTGCAAACACTGAAAATCACCGCACAAAGGTGAACTCTTGCACCCAGGCTCTCCAATTACTCCCTCCACATGCTTATAGAAACATAGAAACATAGAAGATACGAGCAGGAGTAGGCCATTCAGCCCTTCAAGCCTGCTCCGCCATTCAATGAGATCATGGCTGATCATCCAAATTCATAAGAAATAGGAGCAGGAGTAGGCCATACGGCCCCTCGGGCCTGCTCCGCCATTCAATAGGATCATGGCTGATCTGAATCTAGACTCACGTCTGTGGTGTATGTAACCTGTTTCCACCTTAAGAGAACTTAAGCCTGTTCCACCTTAAGAGATGTACTACTTTCTCTGGCTGCTGTATACGTAATACCGGTGGTGACCACACCGGTATATAAGCACTGTGTAGTAATATTGTATTCAATATAGTCCCGACCTCCAACCAGTAAAGACCTGTTGAATTTACTCTCTTAGTCTGTGTAGTAATTATCACTATAACACACAGACTTAACAGTGGCGACGAGTCCGATTCTTACCCTGCGGCAGTTATTTCCACGGCGGCTTCATCCACAGACAGGACGTCGAAGAGAGGTTTCCACCCTCATCACCCTACTGGAAGACACGTCGAGCAGCAGGCATCGAGAAACTGGAGTGCAGAAGGCATCCTGACCTCGAAGCCTCCATCAGCGACTGTCAGCTTTCTTCTTCTACCTCGGTGGTGGGTAAGCCGGGCAGCGACGCGACAGAAATTCAACCACGTTGGCTGTACAGGCGGGGCTGGGAAGACAGAGGAATAAGGGAATAAGGGCGGTGAGATCGATCGCGACCGGAGATAAGGGCCGGGCCGCTTTCGAGCGAGAGGCGCAACGCGGGGACATCGATCGCGACCGGAGATAAGGGCCGCATTTGGGCTAAAAGGCGCAGCGTCTGGGAACCAGCGGATAAGACATTCGATGAGATTGTTACTGTCCTGAAAAATCATCTAAACCCCACGCTGCTGATGCTAGCGGAACGATTTAAATTTTACGACAGAAGGCAGCTGCAGAATGAAAGCAATACTGAATATTTGATGGAATTATGTAAGCTAGCAAAATATTGTCAGTTTGGAACGGGACTGACAGAGGCACTACGAGATAAATTTGTGTGTGGTTTATTTAAACAGGATACACAAAAGCGACTGCTCGAGGAGAATGAGCTGACGCTTGAGAAGGTGGTCACTATGGCAGCAGCACACGAAGCCGCAGCGAGAGGCACGGCAGTAATGCAGCTACGGTCACCGGAACTCGGTACAAACAAATTGGGTTTGAGTTCTGTCAAATGTTATCATTGTGGAAAGACAACGCACGATCAGAACCAGTGTTGGTTTAAAAACCAAGAATGCAGAACGTGTGGCAGGCTTGGCCACATAGCTAAAGTATGCCGGTCAGGAAAGAAGACCAGCAACAAAAAGTCACCGCAAGGAAAATACGCAAAGGTACACAAGGTGACAAAGAACAGTTTGACCGAACAGAAGTCAGATTCAGATGCTAGCAGTAATGAACTGGATAGCTTAAGAGTACACAACGTTGGTAAGGATGCAGATCTCCAGACAATTTGGGTCACTCTTCAGATAGCAGGAGTCCAAGTAAAAATGGAATTGGACACTGGATCGGCATTGACGGTCATGAATAAGAAAGATTACAGAAGGTTATTCCAACATATTCCCCTACAGGATACGGAGATTATATTGAAAACATACACGGGGCAAAGAGTGTACCCCATCAGAAAAATAGAGGTAGAAGTGGTCCACAAGGGCGAAGAAAGCCAAGTAATGGACTTATATGTGCTACCTGAAGGAGGTCCACCACTACTAGGACGGGAGTGGATTAGGAAAATGAATATGGACTGGCACTCCTTGAAGGCACTAACGGTAGATTCCGGGGAAACAGATGTCAAACCTAAACGATTGTCCAGAATATTGGATGATGCTAAAGAGGTGTTCCAGCAGGGACTGGGAACACTGAGAGGAATTACGGCAAACATCAAGATTGATGAACATGCACAACCAAAATTTTTTAAAGCCAGACCGGTACCCTATGCAATACGACCTACTGTTGAAGCGGAACTGGAAGCACTAGAACGTTCAGGTGTACTGTCTAAGGTAGATTGGAGTGAGTGGGCTACGCCCATTGTTCCCGTTATGAAACATCCTGTGAGCAACAAGCCAGGAGATCCAGGGAAGGTTCGCATCTGTGGAGATTTCAAAATCACCGTTAATCCGGTGCTTCACACGGTGCAGTATCCACTTCCACGGATTGAGGATATTTTCGCTTCATTGTCTGGCGGGAAACACTTCACCAAGATAGACCTGGCGCAGGCGTACTTGCAGATGGAGGTTGAGGAAGAGTCATGCCAATACCTCACGATCAACACGCATCGAGGGTTGTACCGGTACAATAGGCTGGTTTTTGGAGTGGCATCGGCTCCAGCAATTTGGCAGAGGGCCATGGAGCAGGTATTACAGGCAATTCCAGGCACACAATGTTACCTGGACGATATTCTGATCACAGGTGATGGTGATGAACAACATCTCGCAAACTTGGAACTGGTGCTCAACAGACTGAAAGAGTATGGACTTAGAGTAAATCGGCAGAAATGTGAGTTCTTCCAGAAGCGGATCTCGTACTGTGGCCATGTCATTGACCGGGAGGGGCTTCATAAGTCTCCTGACAAGATTGAGGCAGTTGTAAAGGCTCCCGCTCTGGAGAATGTCTCTCAGTTGAGGTCGTTTCTAGGATTAATTAACTATTACCATAAATTTCTGCCAAATCTATCCACGGTACTGCACCCGTTAAACGCTCTTTTACAGAAAGGGGTACCATGGGAATGGGGCGAAAACTGTAAGAAGGCATTTCGCAAAAGCAAAGAATTGATCACCTCAGAGGAAGTGTTGGCTCACTTCAACCCGACACTGCCTATTCGGTTGGCTTGTGATGCTTCTCCATATGGTATTGGGGCAGTACTCTCACACAAGTTGCCAAATGGCACGGAAAGGCCAGTCGCGTTTGCATCCAGATCATTGACCTCCGCTGAGCGCAACTATGCGCAGATCGATAGGGAGGCTCTTAGCCTTGTATGGGGAGTGAAGAAGTTTAATCATTACCTGCAGGGCCAAAAATTCACAATTCTGACAGACCATCAACCGTTGGTATCCATTTTTAACCCTAAGAAGGGTGTTTCGGTGATGACAGCGCAGCGTCTCCAGAGATGGTCTCTTTTCCTAGGGGCACATCAATATCAAATAGAATTCAAAGGTACGAAACAGCATGGCAATGCTGATGGGCTGTCGTGCCTGCCACTACCTGAAGAAGAAGACACGACGAAAGTTGACCCTGTTGAGTTATTTCATTCGACCATCATCGAGTGTTTACCAGTCACCAATGCAAGTATTGAAAGAGAAACCAGGAACGACCCGACACTGTCCAGAGTCTACGAGGTGACAGTGAAAGGATGGCCAACACGGGGTGATCCTCTGTTACCGGCATTTTCGGCAAGGCGAGACCAGCTGTCCGTCTGCCATGGTACCTTGATGTACGGGACAAGAGTGATTATTCCTCCCAAGTTAAGGGAAAGAGTTTTAAACGAACTGCATGAAGGTCATCTGGGGGGAGTTAAAATGAAAAGTCTTGCTAGGGCTTATGTATGGTGGCCGGGTATTGACCAGCAGATTGAGGAGTTAACGAAAAGCTGCGCTGGGTGCCAAAAAGTGCAAAATGCACCTCCGATAGCACCGCTACACCCATGGGAATGGCCTTCAGCCCCATGGCAACGCGTACACATTGACTTTGCTGGTCCATTCATGGGCTCCATGTTCCTAATTGCGGTGGACGCACATTCCAAATGGCCAGAAGTCATCAAGATGAATACCACTACTTCAGAAAAGACAATTGCGGTATTAAGAACAACATTCGCAAGGAACGGATTGCCAGAACAGATCTGTTCGGACAACGGACCACAGTTTGTATCGGAAGAATTCCGACAATTCTTAAAGAAGAATGGAGTAAAACATTATACCTCTGCCCCATATCATCCGGCGACAAACGGGTTGGCTGAAAGATTTGTCCAGACATTCAAAAAGGCAATTAAGGCCATGAACGATGATCAGATTCCACTGCAACACAAAGTCGACAAGTTCCTGATGTCGTATCGAAACGCCGATCATGCAGTGACTAACCAAAGTCCTGCCATGATGTTTTATAACAGGAGGTTGCGGTCCAGGTTGGACTTGTTAAAACCAAATGTGCGGAGGGAAGTGGAAAACAAACAGTTTCGGCATATTAACAACAAGACCACTCGAACTTTCGACGTAGGACAACCAGTGTTGGCAAGGGGCTATGGAAACGAAAAATGGCAGTCCGGAACAATTCGGGCCAGACAAGGACCTCTGATGTACACAGTAGATATTGGTCATAATGTGATAAGGCGTCATGCGGATCAACTGGTAGAGTCGAGAGCAAGGGTCGAACCCATGGTTGTGACAGAGACAACTGTGGAAGACGTTAATGAACCTGAAGCATCTACCTCAGCAGGGAATGTACTTGATGATGATGACACCCAATACATTGGAAACCAAATAGAGGAGGCACCTCAACAACAAGAATCAGAGACTACTGAGAGGCGTTATCCAAGCCGCATCAGAAAGCCTCCTGAGAGACTGAACCTTTGAACTGTTATACCTGAAGTTATATATGTATATATGTTATTATGTTATGTTAAATGGGGATATGACTGTTAAGCTAAAAAGGGAGGATTGTGGTGTATGTAACCTGTTTCCACCTTAAGAGAACTTAAGCCTGTTCCACCTTAAGAGATGTACTACTTTCTCTGGCTGCTGTATACGTAATACCGGTGGTGACCACACCGGTATATAAGCACTGTGTAGTAATATTGTATTCAATATAGTCCCGACCTCCAACCAGTAAAGACCTGTTGAATTTACTCTCTTAGTCTGTGTAGTAATTATCACTATAACACACAGACTTAACAACGTCCACTTCCCTGCCCTCTCCCTGTAACCCCTAATTCCGTTATCTGCTAGGAAAATGTCTAACTCCATTTTAAATTTATTTAATGTTGCAGCTTCCACAGCTCTCTGGGGTAGCAAATTCCATAGATTTACTACCCTCTGAGTGAAGAAGTTTCTCTTCATCTCAGTTTTGAAAGGGCAGCCCCTTATTCTAAGATTATGCCCCCTAGTTCTAGTCTCACCCATCAGTGGAAACATCCTCACCAAATCAACCCGATCAAGCTCCCTCACAATCTTATATGTTTCGATAAGATCGCCTCTCATTCTTCTGAACTCCAATGAGTAGAGTCCCAACCTACTCAACCTTTCCTCATACGTCAACCCCCTCATCTCTGGAATCAACCGAGTGAACCTTCTTTGAACCGCCTTGAGAGCAAGTATATTTTTTCTTAAATCTGGAAACCAAAACTGCACGCAGTATTCCAGGTGTGGCCTCACCAATACCCTGTATAACTGCAGTACGACTTCCCTGTTTTTATACTCCATCCCCCTTGCAATAAAAGCCAAGATTCCATTGGCCTTCCTGGTCACCTGCTGCACCTGCATACTAACTTTTTGTGTTTCATGCACCAGGACCCCCAGATCCCTTTGTACTGTAGCACTTTGCAGTTTCTCTCCATTTAGATAATAACTTGCTCTTTGATTTTTTCTGCCAAAGTGCATAACCTCACACTTTCCAACATTATATTGCATCTGCCAAATCTCTGCCCACTCACTTAGCCTGTCTATGTCCTTTTGCAGGTTTTTTATGTCCTCCTCACTCACTGCTTTCCCTCCCATCTTTGTATCGTCGGCAAACTTGGATATGTTGCACTCGGTCCCTTCCTCCAAATCGTTAATATAGATTGTAAAGAGTTGGGGTCCCAGCACTGACCCCTGCGGAACACCACTAGTTACTGATTGCCAGCCCGAGAATGAACCATTTATCCCAACTCTTTGTTTTCTGTCAGATAGCCAATCTTCCACCCATGCCAGTATATTACCCCCAACCCCGTGATTTTTTATCTTGATCAGTAATCTTTTGTGTGGAACCTTGTCAAATGCCTTTTGGAAGTCCAAATACACTACATCCACTGGTTCCCCTTTATCCACCCTGTATGTTACATCCTCAAAGAATTCGAGCAAATTTGTCAAACATGACTTCCCCTTCATAAAACCATGCTGACTCTGTCCTACTAAATTATGTTTATCCAAATGCTCTGTTACTGTTTCCTTAATAATGGACTCCAACATTTTGCCAACCACAGACGTTAGGCTAACTGGTCTATAGTTTCCAGCTTTTTGTCTACTTCCCTTCTTAAATAAGGGTGTTACATTAGCAGTTTTCCAATCTGCCGGGACCTTTCCTGAGTCCAGGGAGTTCTGGAAAATGATCACCAATGCATCCACAATCCCTACTGCCACTTCTCTCAAGACCCTAGGATGTAGGCCATCAGGTCTGGGGGATTTATCCGCCTTAAGTCCCATTATTTTTACTGCGTACTGTTAAGTCTGTGAATTATTTAGTTAATTAAGACACAGACTAATGAGTAACAATAAAAACAGGTCTTTACTGGTTGGAGGTAGGGACTATACTGAATACAAGATTACTGCACAGTGCTTATATACCGGTGTGTTCACCCCCGGTATTACGTCTACAGCAGCCTGAGAAAGTAGTACATCTCTTAAGGTGGAACAGGCTTAAGCTCTCTTAAGGTGGAACAGGTTACATACACAACACTCCTCCCTTCTTAGCTTTATAGTCATCCCCCCATTTAACCTAACGTAATAACAGATATACATATATAACTTCATGTTTAACGTAACATAATAACATATATACATATATAACTTCATGTCAAAACAGATCACAGATTCAGTCTCTGCGGAAAACAGTTCACAGATTCAATCTCTGTGGTGTAGTCGGTTCACATTACTCATTCAATAGTCCTTTCATGGATTTAACAGCTTGAACTTCCGAACTGATTTGGCTCCGTTCGGAGGGACCACGTGTGTGATCTGGTAGAGGTGATAATGGTTCAGATGGGTCATCTTCTGTTTCGACTTTTCCTTTTCTGCTTCTTGGATCCTCTCTGGGCTCCACTGTCAGCTGCCAGCTGCATGCAAAGTTTCTCCTTCTCTTCCTCCTTTTTCAGTAGTAGCGCCACCATCTCCCGGTGTTTCTTAGACTTTTTGTGATTCACCATGGTTTCTGCACTTTGGGAGTTTTCATCACAAGCTGGGCAGACCAGGTCACTATAATATTCAGTGTCACTCAATAGGTCATGGTAATATTTGGTGTCGTCCTGATCTAGGCCAGCGAGAGGGTCTTCTATTTCCTCCATACCCAGCTGGGCATTAGCCAGCTTTTGTTCCAAGTCCAGACATCTTTCCTGAAGAGACTTCTTCATGCGTACCTCTTCATCCAGCTTTTTCTGGGCTTTCAGCAAGTCGTTTACTAATGACCTCATTTGAGATTTTACTACTTCAACTTCTTTTGGAGATTGATTGATCGGACTATTCAATCCCTCTACCGGAGCAGCTGTTTCAGCGGTCTGTTGTTCTACGTTGACGTGAGTCAGCGTACTTTTGGCATCCAAGGGCTGCTCTGTTGCAGTCATCTCAGTCTGTGTTGCCACCTCAGCTCTTCCAATAACCTTTGAGAGCTCCGAACCCCTTTCGTTTGAATATTGAAGTTCGTGTTCAAGTTTTTCCCATTTCAGAGTCCTGTCCTTCAGCATATGCAGGAGTTGGCTGACCGTTAACTCCTCTGACATCAGACGTTTAGTGTGCTCCTGCTCCATTTTCTCCATCAGCTGCTTCTGTTGTCTTTCCAGATTCTCCAACTCTATATCAAAGAACTCTTTCGTTGCATTCAACTCTTGCTCAAAATGGCGAAGCATTTGTTCTAATTGCTGTTGTAGTTTGAAATGGAGTTGAGTTCGAGCCTGGTGTCCCTCAGAAATGGGCACATCAGTAGACTTGCCAGACTCAGAATCCACAGTTAAACTATGTTGTTGTTGCTCAGTGGAATTCTGTGCTGAAACTTCGTCTTTTGCACCTGAGTTGGGCTTACCATCATCCGTTCCAGAGTCTGGGCCGACTATCTTCACCGAGTTCTCACTCGTTATTGTTTGTAGGAAATGCCAGTCCATATTCATTTTCCTAATCCACTCCCGTCCTAGTAGTGGAGGACCTCCTTCAGATAGCACATATAAGTCCATTATTTGACTTCCCTTCGCCCTTGTGGACCACTGCAACCTCTATTTTCCCGATGGGGTACACTCTTTGCCCCGTGTATGTTTTCAATATAATCCCCGTATCCTGTAGGGGAATATGTTGGAATAACTTTCCGTAATCTTTCTTATTTATGACCGTCAATGCCGATCCAGTGTCCAATTCCAGTTTTACTTGGACTCCTTCTATCTGAAGAGTGACCCAAATTGTCTGGAGGTCTGCACCCTTACCAGCGTTGAGTACTCTTAAGCTAGCCAGTTCATTACAGCTTAAGCTAGCCAGTTCATTACTGCTAGCGTCTGAATCGGACTCCTGTTCGGTCACCTTGTGTACCTTTGCGTATTTTCCTTGCGGTGACTTCTTGTTGCTGGTCTTCTTCCCTGACCTGCATACTCTAGCTATATGTCCAAGCCTACCACATGTTCTACATTCTTGGTTTTTAAACCAACACTGGTTCTGATCATGCGTTGTCTTTCCACAACGATAACATTTGACAGAACTCCACTCCAATTTGTTTGCACTGAGCTCCGGTGACCGTAGCTGCATTACTGCCGTGCCTCTCGCTGCGGCTTCGTGTGCTGCTGCCATAGTGACCGCCTTCTCAAGCGTCAGCTCATTCTCCTCGAGCAGTCGCTTTTGTGTATCTTGTTTAAATAAACCACACACAAATTTGTCTCGTAATGCATCTGTCAGTCCCGTTCCAAACTGACAATATTTCGCTAATTTACGCAATTCCAGCAAATATTCAGCATTGCTTTCATGCTGTAGCTGCCTTTTGTCGTAAAATTTAAATCGTTCCGCTAGCATCAGCGGCGTGGGGTTTAGATGATCTTTCAGGACAGTAACAATCTCATCGAACGTCTTATCCGCCGGTTCATCTGGTGATAACAGGTGTTTCAATTGCCCGTATGTCTTCGCACCCATTAAATTTAATAATGTTAGAGCTTTATCTTGGTCACGAATTTTATTGGCCTTACAATAATTTTTTACTCTTTCAACATATATGGCCCAATCTTCGAGGTCACTATCAAAGGTGCTAATATTCCCGTGTTTAGGCATTGTAGATTTGCAATTTCTCAGATTTTGTTTTCTTTACTTGTTATCAAAGATGGCGGCTTCCCGCTCTTGCCGTCGTCCTCCGCCCACAAAATGGCGGTTTTCCCGCGCTTGGCGGTCTTCACCCGTCCCCCGACGCAGTCTCCCTTCAGCCCCCGAGTGCAGCCCTTATCTTCGCCGCGATCGCCCGAGTGCGGCCCTTATCAGCGGATGCGATCGATGGCCCGGCTGCGCCTCGCACTTGAAAGCGGCCCGGCCCTTATCAGTGCTTGTGATCGATGGCCCGGCTGCGCCTCGCACTCCAAAGCCCTTATCTCCCGATCGCGATCGATGGCCCGCGCTGTGCACCGCGGCTCTCGCGCCTTCAATTTCTGCAGCCGCTGCCCTTTCAGCCCGAGTGCGGCCCTTATCCGTGGTTGCGATCGATGGCCCGGCTGCGCCCCTCACTTCAAAGCGGCCCGGCCCTTATCTGCCGATCGCTATCGCCCTGTACCTTTGTCTTCCCCAGCCCTGTCTTCTTCTCCGGTTCACAAGCTGATGGAGGCTTCAGGGTCCTAATGCCTGTCACTTCCAGTGGGGTGGTGTGGTTTGAAACCTCTCTTCAACCGCCGTGGAATAACTGCCGCAGGGTAAGAACCTGACTCGTCGCCAGTGTTAAGTCTGTGAATTATTTAGTTAATTAAGACACAGACTAATGAGTAACAATAAAAACAGGTCTTTACTGGTTGGAGGTAGGGACTATACTGAATACAAGATTACTGCACAGTGCTTATATACCGGTGTGTTCACCCCCGGTATTACGTCTACAGCAGCCTGAGAAAGTAGTACATCTCTTAAGGTGGAACAGGCTTAAGCTCTCTTAAGGTGGAACAGGTTACATACACAACACGTACCATCTCCTTAGTGATTTTAATCGTGTTTAGCTCCTCCCCCCCCCCATTGCCCCCTGTTTGTCCAGTGTTGGGATATTTTTAGTGTCCTCTACTGTAAAGACTGATACAAAATATTTGTTCAGCGTCTTTGCCATCTCCATGTTCTCCACCACTAGTTTCCCGGTCCCATCCTCTAAGAGACCAACGTTCACTTTAGCCACCCTTTTTCTTTTTATATAGCTGTAGAAACTCTTGCTATCTGTTTTTATATTTTTTGTTAGTTTACTTTCATAATCTATCTTCCCTTTCTTAATTAATCTTTTAGTTATTGTTTGCTGGCTTTTAAATGCTTCCGAATCTTCTATCCTCCCACTAGATTTGGCTAATTTATATGCCCTTGTTTTCAGTCGAATACTATCCTTTATTACTTTACTAAGCCACGGATGGCTGTCTTTTCTTTTACTCCCCTTTTTCCTCAGTGGAATATATTTATCTTGAAAGATGTGAAATATCTCCTTGAATGTAGACCACTGCTCTTGTACCGTCTTACACTTTAATCTGTTTTCCCAGGCCACTTTGGTCAATTCTACTCTCATACCTTCATAGACTCCTTTATTTAAGCTTAGTACGCTGGTTTGAGATCCAACTCTCTCACCCGCAAACTGATTTTGGAATTCAACCATATTATGGTCACTCATTCCAAGGGGATCCTTTACTAGGACATTTTTTATTAATCCTGTCTCATTACACAGGACCAGATCTAAGATTGCCTGCCCCCTGGTTGGTTCAGTTACATACTGCTCAAGGAACCCGTCCCTAATACACTCTATGAACTCTTCCTCAATGCTGCCATGCCCAATTTGATTAGTCCGGTCAATATGAAAGTTAAAATCCCCCATGATTATAGCTGTTCCCTTATTACAAGCCCCAACTATTTCCTGATTTATACTCCGACCAACAGAGTTGCAACTGTTAGGAGGCTTATAGACTACGCCCACTAGTGACTTTTTCCTCTTATTATTCCTTATCTCCACCCAAACCGTTTCACTATCCTGATCCTTTGACCCAATATCATTTCTGACTATTGCAGTGATTCCATCCTTGATTAACATAGCAACCCCACCTCCCTTTACTTCCTGTCTGTCCTTCCTAATTGTCAAATACCCTTGTACGTTTAGTTCCCAGCCATGATTATCTTGCAGCCATGTTTCCGTAATGGCCACCAGATCATACCCATGTGTATCCTGTCCCTGCTTTCTCACCATATCCCTTAATCCCATTAGCCTTAAGAACTATATCTAACTCCTTCTTGAATATATTTATTGAATTGGCCTCAACTGCCTTCTGTGGTAGAGAATTCCACAGGTTCACCACTCTCTGGGTGAAGAAATTCCTCCTCATCTCAGTCCTAAATGGCTTACCCCTTTATCCTTAGACTGTGACCCCTGGTTCTGGACTCCCCTGCTATTGGAAACATCCTTCCTGCATCTAGTCTGTCTAGTCCTGTTAGAATTTTATAAGTTTCAATGAGATCCCCTCTCATTCTTCTAAACTCTAGCGAATATAAGCTTAATCGACCCAATCTCTCTTCATACGTCATCCCTGCCATCCCAGGTATCAGTCTGGTGAATCTTCGATGCACTCCCTCCATGGCAAGAACCATCTTTCCTCAGGTAAGGCGACCAAAACTGCACACAATACTCAAGGTTTGGCCTCACCAAGGCCCTGTACAACTGCAGCAAGACATCTTTGCTCCTGTACTCGAATCCTCTCGCTATGAAGGCCAACATATCATTTGCCGCCTTAACCGCCTGCTGCACCTGCTGCCTTCCCCCGATAAGCCATCCCCCCCAACAATATCCAAAGCGGTATATCTGTTTGAGAGTGGGATGTCCACAGGGGACTTCTGCACTACCTGCCTGTGCCTACTACTCTGCCTGACGGTCACCCATTCCCTTTCTGCCTGTGCAGCCTTTACCTGTGGTGTGACCAACTCACTAAACGTGCTATCCACAATGTCGTCATCTTCGCGGACGCTCCAGTGTATATCCATTCGCAGCTCCACCGCCACAATGCGGTCTGCCAGTAGCTGCGTCTGGATTCACTTCCTACACACATGGTCATCAGGGACACAAAAAGTGCCCCTGATTTCCCACATAGCGCAGGAGGAGCATGCCACAGGGCCGAGCTGTGCTGCCTTGACTTACCCTTTAATGAACTTAAATTAAATTACATCAAATCAAAGACCACTAATTACACTACAATTAAATGATATTAATTAGTCTAGGGCCCTTGTTTACTAGCACTCCCCGGTACACAACAGAGACCTTAGAAACTATAAACCACAAAATTAAGACCTTCTAAACCATATACACTCTTAACCTTAATGAGGGTGTCACAGTACACAAGGATGTTCTCTTCCCTTCCAAGGGCAGAAGAGACCTCCCCAGGACACCAACTTACCTTGGTCCTCCACCCAACCCTCTCTATCTACTTTATCACTTCCCCATCTCACTAGGTCTGATTGTTTGTAGAATGGCTCCAATGTTGCTGGAAAAGATGGCAGCTGCAGGTGAGATGACAGGAGCGATGGCACTGGACATACAGTTGGATTTAAAAACTTGTAAGCTAAAGAAATCTGTAAATGTTTTTAAAATGCAATAACCAACATTTTCTTTGCTCTGAAACTCACCATGTGGAACATTGGATCCTTCACACCACTTCTGCAGCTGTCATCTTTTCACAAACATGACAGCAGACTCACAATAATACACACTTACCTGGTGTGGTGTCCGGATGCTGGGAAACCTGACTCAGAAGCGGAAAATCCAAAAACAGGCTGAAAACTACTGACAAGTACCTGTTAATAGGCAGGTAATTGCCTTTAATCCACTTCCCGCCGCTAGGTGTCGGGTCCATTCGCAAATCGGGGACCCGACACTTGGGAAAGCTGTTACGAGACGGGTTGACGGCGGGATCGGAACCTGCCGTCAATCAAATCGAATTTAACCTCTGACCCGCCTCCAAACCTGCCCTCTGAGCGCCGGCAAAATCGCGGCCAAAATGATGTGGGCATTTTTTTTCGTCTGATCAATACAGGTTTGTCGCTGACAAGATCAACGTGTGAGTAAATTGAAGTTTTTATTTGATAAATTGAAGACCCTGTTATCAGGAGTCAACTTCCCTTCGCTCCCTTTCTCTCCCCCACCTTTTTCCGCTAGCTCCTAGGGTGTGAGGTAGAACTCTCATCAAAACAGATCAATGGCAGAACGTAACAGTAAGAAGGCTCACTACAGAATTCAAAGCACGCAGGGTAGAGTGCTGCAGCTGCCTGTTACTGAATCAACCTCCAGTCTCGGACAGTTCCATTGGCGCTTGTCCAAACTGCTTGGTAAAGCACTTCAAACCTTAGACCTCAGTTAGGGCAGGGGTTCCCAACCTTTTTGCTTCTGAGGCCCCGCCCTCCTGTATTATAAAAATTCCACAGACCCCCCTGTAACAACACAAGTATGTTTTCTGTTTAAAAATTAGTTACACAATTAAACATATATATTTATTATTAGTTTTGTTTTACTTACTTAATGTGAAACTTGTTGCTGGTGCTGAGCAACATTTCTGTCAAGACATAGAGGTATCTTCAACAAGCACACAAGATATAGGATCATAAAGCATCTCATAATGTATTTACTACAATAAAACTATGGCCCGTAATTTCCGATCGGAGGCTTCCTGCGTGCGGATGCCTCCTATCGGAAAAAAATCTATGCCCTTACCTGAGGGCTCCCGAGGTCCGGACACTTCCGATCCTGGGCCTCTCCACAGTCGAAATGCGCAGGGCCCACTTATCCCAGGGGCGCAGGCGGTTCACAAACGTCCCTGGGATCACGTGAGCCAGGCGAGCCAAGGAAAGAAGAGAATCCCCCTTCATTCTTTTGACAGATAGACTTGTCAAAAGTATGAATGGGGATCACTGAAAAAAGAAACTAAATCATTAAATACATCACGTTTTAAAAATGAGATAAAATTACATAAAATTAAATATTTTAAACAAAAGTTTTATTTTTTGAAAAAAATAATTAAAGTTTTTTACGGGTCTCAAAATAAACTTACCTTTTTAAAAGTACTTTTAAATTATAAATGAGTGAAATTTTTTTTTTTTAATTTTAAACTCTTACGCTGGTAAAAGCAGGCCTTATGCTTTTACCAGGCGTAAGATTTCTAAGGGTTTTTAGCGGGTGGTGGTTCTGCAGAAAGCGGAACTCTCCACCCGCAGAGGCCCTTCTCCAGGACAGGCGTGCGACCTGTCAAGAATGCGCTTCGCATGCCTGAAACCGGCATTTCCGATGTCCCTATGGGTGTGTACAAAACGCGTACACACCCGTAGATATCGGAAAATACGGGTCTATGTATTTTGATACTTTCCTGTAAGCCTCTTCCATTGAAATACACTTGAACTCATAATTTTCTCCAGAGGTACATCTTTATGAAATACTTTGGCCGCGATTTTTTCATTGGAGGCGGGTTGGGTGCGGGTTAGGTGGTTTCTGGCTTCCAGTCCCGGCCCCAACTGCATCCGGCCCACAGATGTGATTTTATGTTGATTGAACTTGTTAAGCCAGCCCTGCAGGCTTGCCGGCCAATTAAGAGAAAGCCAGTCAGATGACGTCATTTGATGATGCGTCATCTGCCGGTTTTCATAAAGGGACCACGCACAATTTGTTTTGACCGTATTTCTCAGTGTTTGACAGCATTGAGGTGCTGCAAACACTGACAATCACTGTACAAAGGTGAGCTCTTGCACCCAGGCTCTCCAATGACTCCTTCCATAGGCTGGAATAGATTGCAGCTGCAGGTGAGGTGACAGAAGCGATCTGTCACTGGTGAGAGAGGTTCTCCGAATGAGGTGGCACTGGACATGGATTTCAAAACTTGTTACCTAAAGAAATGTGTAAATGCATTAAAAATGAATTTCCCAACATTTTCTTTCCTCTGAAACTCACCAGTGCACCATTGGATCCTTCACACCACTTATGCAGCTGTCATCAATCCAGAAACATTACAGCAGACTCACAACACACCAGACTTACCTGGCATGGTGTCCGGACGTCGGGAAACCCGAGGCAGAAGCAGCAAAATTAAAAAATAGCCTGTCAACTACTATCCACTACCTGTTACTAGGCAGGTAATTGGCTTTAATCCTCTTCCAGCCGCTAGGTGTCAGGTCCATGCGCAAATCGGGGACCCGACACTTGGGAAAATTGTTTAGAGGCAGGTTGATGGCGGGATCGCAGCCCACCATCAATCAAGACGATTTTAACCTTTGACCTGCCTCCAAACCCGCCCTCTCAGTGCCAATAAAATCGCAGTCTTTATAACAAGTTTCCATACATAACTCCATCAAGTTCTCTCTCTCGCTCCATGCACATAAGTTCTCATAAATTTGTAATAAATGTGCTAAAATTCAGTTTGCTTTACATATATCGGAAATGTGAAATGCTCACGGCAGTTAAACTTAAGGAAGACATTAAGAAAGTTTGTGATTTTCAGAGAGATATTTTTAACAATCCTTTACAAATGACACAATGATACAACTTGAATACTTGCCTGGGGGAAAGTTACTTATAAATCCACAAACTTTCTTTCGTTTAGTCTAACACTGCATGTATTCCCTATTATTTCACACATTCCTATAATGCTGCTTACTCCTCTGTAAATAATCCATCAATCCGGCTCAGGATCTTCCAGCATACCCCCAAAAGCTGTCTCCCAAGAATCATTAAAAAATGATAAATCATATAGTTTGCACTGCAATTTTACCCACTGCGTAATGCTAACTTTAGTCATTTACGTTACAAAGCTTGCACGTTTCAATGCCAATGTATTGGAACCTATACAATGAATGAATCTTGAAAGAAATCAATAGGGTCACTGCAAAGAACAGATGCATCTTCTGTCTCGGTAGGCGCGGAACTTCATTCTACACATGGACTAATTAGACTGTGATTTTCAATTACACACATTGCACCAACTGTTGCAAATATACTTATTTTTGGCAAGAATTTTTTTTTTTTAATTAGATTTTGAGACCACCCACCTCCCCCATCAGAACAAAGAAACCAAAAAAATACAACACTGCTTACCAATGGGGATTTTAAAAAACTTTCTCCGTCTAATGTAGGACATGGAAATAAAAAACTTTACAATTATTTAAAAACCATCATTTTCCATAGGAGTTTAACGAGCAATCCTTGAACTATTGGGCATCAAATAAATCCACAGACACCGAAGTTGGGAGTGTTTTTTCTGTTTCTTCCTCTAATCAGCAGCTTTTCCCCTCCGGTTATTTTTGGCGGACCCCATGAAACCGTGTCACGGACCCCGAGCTAGACTATTGTGTCCAATTCTGGGCACTGCACTTTAGAAAGGATGGTCAAGGCCTTGGAGAGGGTGCAGAGGAGGGTGACTAGAATGGTACCAGGGTAACCCCCTTTTCTTAATACTCTTTCGCCCTGTCTCACCAGAAGCACTAGCTTTTGAGGAGTGAGCAAAGCTGGTGTAGACTACATGTGCCGCCGATAGACTGACCGTGCGAAACCTCGGCAACCTCTTGAACCCTGAGGAGAGTTTCAAATCCCACAACTGAGCCATCACCGAGACTACTGATTTCTATCTCTGCAGCATTGCACACTCCCACCCTATCTCTGCAGCATTGCACACTCCCACCCTATCTCTGCAGCATTGCACACTCCCACCCTATCTCTGCAGCATTGCACACTCCCACCCTTTCTCTGCAGCATTGCACACTCCCACCCTATCTCTGCAGCATTGCACACTCCCACCCTATCTCTGCAGCATTGCACACTCCCACCCTATCTCTGCAGCATTGCACACTCCCACCCTATCTCTGCAGCATTGCACACTCCCACCTTATCTCTGCAGCATTGCACACTCCCACCCTATCTCTGCAGCATTGCACACTCCCACCCTATCTCTGCTGTTCTGCAACTAAAACCCTTATCCGTGCTTTTGTCATCTCCAGACACAATGGGGTCGATTTTCATTAAGCTCTCGGGAAGGAGGCGGGACTACAACTTTCGGGGTTTCATCCCGCCTTCATCGATGCTTGGCCAATCCACGCGATTTTCCCTTGACTGACCTTGTTGAGCCCGCCCAGCGGGCTCAGCAGGCCAATTAAGGGCCACCCGGTAACAGGTGACGTCACAGACTGAAATTTCATGTCAAGAGGTGCTGACAGATGAAATATCAGTGTTTCACAGCTGTTTGAAGCTATCAAACACTGACAGTCTGACTTCTAACCTGAGTCCTTCTACACAGACTCAGTTAGAACTCACACCA
The DNA here is from genome assembly GCF_052327205.1 of Somniosus microcephalus. Taxonomy (NCBI): domain Eukaryota; kingdom Metazoa; phylum Chordata; class Chondrichthyes; order Squaliformes; family Somniosidae; genus Somniosus; species Somniosus microcephalus. The sequence goes on along the minus strand of NC_140999.1, from coordinate 122,153,572 downwards.
GCAATGAAAGCTGAAGGCTGTCACTTTTGACAGCTCGCAGCCATTTTGCTTTCAGTGCTGGCTGAGTGATGGACTCCCGAAGCCTAGAGGAAGAAAGGCTGTTAAGGTAAGTACAGGTAATTTAAACTTCTTTACACACTTTAGACACACCAAACACACTTACCGTTGCACTCATGCACCCATCATTCAGCTGAACACCGACATCGCGACCCCTCCAACTCCTTCAACCTGACAGCCCGCCTGCTCTAACCTGGCGTGGTTTGGAGCTGTCGGGAATCCCACACGACACCCCTCAAAATAGGGATTAGGCTAAAAACTGCCTGTTAACTACCTGTTAATTGGCACTAATCCCTTCCCGCCTCAGGTCGGCGGGTCCCAGTGCGGGGCGGGTACCCGCCTGCTCTGAAACTTACGTGGAGGCGGGTTTTGGGCGGGATGATGTCGGGATCCCCGAATTCGGGATTTCCCCCCCCCCCACATGCCTGAAACCCCGCCTGACGGCTCCAGGAAAATCGACCCCAATTACTCCAATGCTCTCTTCGCCAGCCTCACACCTCCATTAAGTCCAATTTTCCAAACCTCACCTGCCCATATCCTGTCCCAAACTAAGTCCCACTTACCCAGCACTCCCATCTTCACTAACCTACGTTGGCTCCCAGTCCCCTGTACATTAAATTTAAAATCCAAATCCTTCCATGACCTCATCGCTCCCTCCCCATCTTTACAATCTCTTCAAGCTCTATATCCCCTTCTGCACCCTTCAAGTATCATCAATCCTCAGGCCTTGGCCTTATTTGCATCCCAGCAACCGCCCCCCCCTTTGCCCCAACATTGGTGGCAAAGCCTTCAGCCGCCTCTATTTTGCTCTCTGGAATTCCCTCCCTAAACCTTTCCGCCTTTCCACCTCTCTCCCCACTCTTCTCAAAATCCAACTTTCCAACCAAGCTTTCAATCACCCCTCCGAAGCACTCGTATCATGGCTCAGCATCTGTTCCCTCATCTATCTCCCATTGTGAAGGTCCATGAGATTTTTTTTACATTGTAGTTGCTGTATAAATGCAAGTTGTTGTTGTAGTTGTATTGCTATAAACAAAACCTGGTATATTCCATGAATATAACAGGCTCAATCTGGGAATGGCCTCTTCATTTTTTTTTGGAACCATATCTCTTGCTGGAACGCAATGAAATCTGTAGAATTAACCATGTTCCTATTATGCCTTCAATGCACCCACTCATCTGCGCGTTGGCAAAACAAGAGATCACACTGGGTTTTGGGTTTCTTACGATAATGTTCATATAACAAAATTGTAAAGGGTTGATTCCCAATTACACGGCAGAAGGTTCAAGTTTGACAGTACAAACTGCGCTATTAGTGCAGTTTGTACATTAGTTTGTAATACAGTACAAAGCAAATCAGCTTGGTTCAGCTGGTGATCAATGGTTGTCAGTTTGAGGACTACAGTCTGTGTGCATAATCTAGGCTGCATTCCAGTTCTGTACTGAGAGAGCACTGCATTGTTGGAGCTACCGTCCTTTGGGTGATATATTAACCTGAGGTCCCATCTGCTGATCTGTTAATTCATGTAGACGTTAAAGATTCCATTGGACTATGTGAGGAGGACCAGGCAGTTCTTCCACTGCCTGGCCAATAGTCTTCCATCAACCAAGCCCAAAAATACCCAGACTGTCGAACATATCATGGCTGTTTGTGCAATATAATGGCTCAGAGCATGTGTGTACGGACCTAAAATATGTCACGATTCTGTGTGTGCGGAACTGGGTTTGAATAGAATTGAAACCGTTCCTTCTACAAGATCAATGTCTCTGTCTTTATTCCTTCAACAATACATGTTCTAAATTGTTCATCCTCTACATCGCAACTGGTAACCATTACCTCAGCCCTAAACTCCCTAAACCTCTCCGTCTCGCTACCTCTCTATCCTCCTTTAAGACGTTCCTTAAAACCTACCTCTTTGGCAAAGCCATTGGCCCAGAACTTGGTGCCGCGCGTGCAAGCCCCCAATGTGCACTTACCCAGCGCGCCGACATCTGAAACCTGGCCCGCAGTGGATTTCCTGTCAGTGGCCCGGTTCTGATGTCGGCGCGCTGTGCTAACCTGACCCAGCGGCGTAGTTAGTGCAATGTGCCGGCTGGGATCAGGTGAGCACTGTTCAGCCAATCAGGGGAGGGGAAACTTCATTCATAAGTTTGAGAGTAAGAACTGTCAAACTCATGAGAAGTACTGCACCCCAAAACACTACTTAAACTTTAAATAAAATTTAAAAAAACATCCCAATCATTAAATTAAGTATAAATAAGTTTTAAAAAATAATTTAAACAATAATTTTTTTTTAAAAAAAAATAATTTTTTAATAAAAAGGGTCTAAAACTAAACTTACCTTATTGTAGATTCTTTAAAATAATAAACCTGTGGAAAAAAAATTCTAAATTGCACTAAAACACCACTTACCTGTAAAAATAAATACTTATGTGTGCTTTTTACAAGCGTAAAGACCGGAGGCCTCTTCAACTCTTGGGTTAGAGGAGAGGAAATGCCGGTTTTCAGCGCATGCGCTGTGCATGCTGAAAACCGGCATTTCCTCCGGCCAGACGCGTGATTACCCCTTCCGTACTCACGCGTTTGGGGAGGAATTACTGCCCCATTGTCTTAATATCTTCTTATGTGGCTCGGTGTCAAATTTTGTTTGATTATGCTCTTGTGAAGTGCCTTGGGATGTTTTGCTATGTTAAAGGCGCTGTATGAATGCAAGTTTTTGTTGTTGTTGTTGTTGGCGATAGCATTACCTCCAGGACTAGGCTCCCTCTGCTAGATGCAGGTGCAATTACATGCCATTGTTTTACATATGACACAACTACAGGGCCAGTGCCTGGAAATATACCATAGGCCCAGCAGCACCTGAAAGGAGAAAAGATGGGTTGACATTTCAGTTTGAGACCTGAGCCCTGATATAAGTGATTTGGTGTGAGTGTTTATTACCCTGTACCCGTTGAGCGTAAATGCTTCATTCATAGAAATCAGGAAATGTTGCTCATTGCACCAAACTGATGTGCAGAACTAAATATAGGTCAACATCGCCCTGGGGACTATATGTTCAAATTCAAACCTATAAATAGCACTGTGTCAAGGAACAAGTTAAGGAAGCGGAGGATTTTAGTTCATGTTTGGCTCTGAATTTCTGCAGTGGGTAAATGCTTCTGATTGTACGTATCTCCAACTTAAAAGGTTCAAAATAGCAATCCCAGCCTTGCTTTCTGCTGCATCTCATCTATAGTATATATCAACATTTCACAGGAGGGACAATTTTCAGATTAAAGATATTTTCCAGGATTTAACATTTGGTTACAGCCCTTTCCCCATGCAATTTCAGGCTTACATTAAGCCCAGTTTTATTGCATTTGCTTGTTGCGAAGTGAATTTTGCAATGAGCAGAGATGGGTAATGGGAGAGGGGTGTTGTATTTGCAGCAATCCAAAAGCAATTTTATTTTCCATCATAGCACCAGAACTGAGAGCTAGCAGCACAGTGTGTTAGAGGAGGCAGGGCAGCTTGACGTAAGCTGGTCTACTCAGTTCTACCAGTGTCTCGAGCTGGAATTTAATTCATTTGTCGCTACCAGGAATGCAATAGTTTTCACAAAGAAAACCTTAAGCACTTGTTGATTTGGCCTAAATCTTGGACAAAAGAGTTGAGAAAGGAAGGCACATCCAACTTGTCCAATGGGTTACCACACTATCCCTTCACCTCTGGGACTTTGATCCAGCCCAAATGTATTAACGTTTTCACACACATGGTTTAAGCAGCTGGATTGGCATTTCAGTTTGTACCAGCACAAACAAACTGTATGGGCTAGAAATTCGTGGCCTAAGCACCACTCCGTAGCACCATTAAATGGCACTAAAACACCAGCCACCGCTTTTTCGCCAGCTGCGGGCGGGTCCCGCGGCCGCCGCCGTTTTGGTCCTTGCCTCTGCACTGCCGGTAACTGGCAGCGTCATGCTGGACAAAATGGCGGCGTTGCGATGTGAATTGGCATGCAATGCCGACTTAACATCACAAACGTGAACTTCGACCTGGGTCCTAAGCACACCAGGTTAACCTGACATGTAAGCAGGCTGACAGTGGCAATGGCAGCACCTCTTAAAGGGATACACACATCTTTCAGGTAGGTTTGCATTTAAGCTTTTGGACTGGTTTTCTTTGATATTATTGAAGTAGTGACTTGCTGCAATAGATGTTAAAAGTTTTTTAAGTGTGTAGGGAGTGCTGCTGGACACTTGCAAGGGCTCAGATGGTAAATGCTGCAAGACATAAAATGCTGCAAATACTCAGCAGGTCAGGCAACATCTGTGGAGATAAAAACAGATTTCACGTCTCAGGTCGAGACACTGCCTGACCAGCTGAGTATTTCCAGCATTTTATGCTGGCATTTCAGATTTACAGCATCCTCTTGGGAAGAGGGAAGAGGAAGACACAGAAGAGGAGGGAGCAGATGGAAGGATGCAACCCAGACAGCCCCTTTGTGGCTGGGATATCTGGGATGGAATCAACCGCCTGCGGTCCCAGTGCCAACAAGCCCAATTCCCCTTTCAATATTAGTTACTGACCATCACGATGTCCTCTTGGCCACAATGCTGAAATAAAAGCCACTACAAAGTAAACTTTCCAATCCAACTATATACATCTATCCATCCAATGTGACATCAAGAAATCAACTCATCACCCATATGCATTCTCTTGGTGACTGCCTTGTATGTGCCTTTGCCTATCCTAGTGATGTCACGCAGTGCTACCCCAGTGACTGCAGCATGGCTGGTGGAAGGCTGCTGACTTTCAGTGGGGGGCACTGCAAATGGCCTTGCTGGTTGACCTTGAGGAGCTGGTGGCTGGGAGTGTCAAATCAATCTTCTTCTTCTTCTTCTTCTTCTTCACTCTCCTCTCCCTCTTCTTGGTCAACCACAGTCTGGGCAAGCTGCATTTCTTGGGTGTGTGAAAGGAGGATGGCACAAGGGTGGAGTTGTGGTGATGAGAGGGCGGGAAAGCAAGAGGTGCATGCCAGAAGGAGGATAATGTATAAGGATACCAGCATTTTGTATCCTTTCAGCCTCGCCGCTGGCCGAGGGCTCAGCCATGCCGCTGCCAAGAATGGCCAGCACCATCTCCTCCAAGGGGGTGAGATGAGGCTAGGAATGGGAGATGTGCCTCGTGATTGGTGCAGATTGTTGGTAGGTGAGTGATTGGGGATCATGCACTGAGCAGTGTGTGAGGCTAGTGATGCTGTTGGTAGGAGACGGCTTTTGAAGATGCATTCATTGACCTTGACCAGTGGTCTGAGGTCATGAATCTTCTTTGGACACTGGAGCCAGGTGGTGGGGACGACACTGCTGCCAGTGATGGCCTCGGTGATGTTGTCCCATATCCTTCTTTCTGGAGGGCCTCCTGGCCCCTGTGGGTAGAGGACCTCTCTTACAGTGTTGACCCCCTGCAAAAACCTGGAGTGCTCTGTGTGAGACCCTGGGTGCCCCTCCCCTGGCTTGCTGAGCCATTTGTGTTAGTGCTGAAGCACTTTTCCCATTTCTTGAGGTTTGGAAGGGAATTCAGCTTTAAGAGCTGAATATTCACATTTGGGACTCCTTTTTAATGTTAATTTTGTTTTGAAAGGCAGTAAAGGCTGAAAACTGCATTTTTTCACATAATTTTAATTTGTATTACTTCTGAGTGCATGGCCCCTTTAATTCACAGCCCTTTTCATTGCCACAATTCCTTGTGAGCTCCACAGTCTTGCTTCCAGAGGCTGTATAAAGCTCGAACGCCGCACGTGGACAGGAACTTCGGGTTAGATGCCTCCACTAATGCCGCCAGTACGGCATTGCGTGGAAGGTAAGCGCCTCGCCAACAATCTCCAGCCCCCCCTCCCCCCCCCAGACGAATTTTGCCCCATTAGTGTTGCGGCCATTTTCAGCAGCCGTTAACTCCAGTGGCCGGTGACACTTTTCCTGGTGAACACGAATTTCTCATGTAAAAGCTGCGTAGGCATGGTTAATTTGAGAAGTATGACATGAAAGTGTGGGATCAGGCTTATAAAATAAGACAATGCCAGACAATATAGAGCAAGGTGGTCTGAGATTTCAAATACTAGTCTGAGTTAAAAATGGATATTATCTGATAAATCATGATTTCTAAGTCTGAAATACATTCTTTATGGAATTATAGATAATTTCTAAAAATCACAATTCCTGAATATATGAAACATAATCCATTTATAATTTTAAAGAAAGTAAACTTGCATTTATATAACGCCTTTCACAACCTCAGGACATCCCAATGAAGTACTTTTGCGTACATCAAAGGTACATGTCATAGATAAGACCTCATGACGTATCTATTCCCAAATCCTTTGAAGACAGACTATTCATGTAAACTGTTGCAGTTGTTTATTCCAAAGCTGTTTTGCTTAAACATGACTTCCTGACCTAACAACTTCCAACATCTTTGAAGAACAGGTTTTATCAACTGTTATCTTTCTATACTATAGCTAATGGATACCTCTGCAAAGGTTTATTATTACCCTAGCCCCTAAAGTTACACTTTAATCACTCATGTCTGATGTCATTACTGTCATGTATTTCTTTGCACAAGCACTTTTCGTATCTGAAGACAAGCTATGCCTTCCTCCCACAAAGCATCTGTTAATATATTTTTTTATTTGTTTATGGGATGTGGGCGTCGCTGGCAAGGCCAGCATTTATTGCCCATCCCTAGTTGCCCTTGAGAAGGTGGTGGTGAGCTGCCTTCTTGAACTGCTGTAGTCTGTGTGGTGAAGGTATTTCCACAGTGCTGTTAGGTAGGGAGTTCCAGGGTTTTGACCCAGCGACGATGAAGGATCAGCGATATACTTCTAAGTCAGGATGGTGTGTGACTTGGAGGGGAACTTGGAGGTGGTGGTGTTAAACATAGATAAGCATAGGCATAGAAGATAGGAGCAGGAGTAGGCCATTCGGCCCCTCGAGCCTGCTCCGCCATTCAATGCGATCATGGCTGATCATCCAAATTCAGTACCCGGTCCCTGCTTTCTCCCCATACCCCTTGATCCCTTTAGCCTTAAGAAATATATCCAACTCCTTTTTGAATATATTTAATGAACTGGCCTCCACCGCCTTCTGTGGTAGAGAGTTCCACAGGTTCACCACTCTCTGGGTGAAGAAATTCCTCCTCATTTCTGTCCTAAATGGCCTACCCTTTCTCCTTAGACTGTGTCCCCTGGTTCTGGACTCCCTGACCATCGGGAACATCCTTCCCTGTAAGTTGCCAAGGTTGCAAAGCGCAGATACCAGAGGAAATCTTCCCCCATTGTTTGAAGCTAGGAAAGGGAGTTGAATTTGTTAACACAGGGTAGGGGAGACTACAGGAGAGACATGATTTAATTGATGGAGTCAATTTAAAGATGTATTTTGTGCAGAAGCAAGAAAACAGGAAAAAGAATAGTGCATATGGTTCAACGGTATGAAAGTCTCACGGATAACCTAATTTAAACCGTAGCCCATTAATCACACATTACTACAGTATATTTAAATATACTTTTGGATTTTTCAGCAAGGTAAATATAATTTAGGAATGCTGCTCCTTCACACGTAGAATTATTAACTCATGAAATAGTTTGGCAGTCAGAGCAGTAAATGATCACTCAGTCCAGGCATTCAGGAAGTGAATGGGCATCATCTCGATTCAGTGTTGTGTAGCTTGCTGCCAGGTCAAGACACTGGAAATAGCCTGTGTGGGTCTTGACTGAGAACTTAAAACGATGGGCTGAGTTGGGGCAATTTTCCTCTGTTTTGCACTCGGAGGATGCTTATCTCTGAGACGCAAAGCGGGGACTCGTGACGCGGAGTTTCCACCGCCTTTGCATTGCCCTTGTACTTCTGCGGCTTTCCCCAAGGGGAGGGGTAGAGCACGGAATTTAAATCCCGCCTCATTTTCCTGGCTCTCCACTTGGCCTCCTGATGGAGGGTTGTCCACAGGTAGTGGGGCTTTACTCCTTGTGCCCAGCCCCCTCATATCCAAGAAGGATGTGACAGCAAGGTCCTGGAGATCGGAAATAGGTTGGTTCTTTTTGTCCTTCTAGGTAAAGCACAGGCTATTGGGAACTGGAGAATCTCTGGCTGCTAATTTTGGACAACAGCTGGTGACCATTACCACTTGTCTCTCAGTTTGCCATCACTGGTTGACTTTCCTCCCCCCGCTTGCAGATGCAAGGCCAGACATGGGGTGGGCATGGGCCATGAGAACCTTGGGCCTCGTAAAATGACTTGAGCCCAGAAATGCAGCCGGATTTGGGGTAGGTCAGTTGGGGTGCACCTCACTTGGCTTGCACCCAGGCAGAATGGGGTGTGGAACAAAATCGTCCCTTACTAGTCCTGAGATTTAGAGAAATACGCAACATTGACTGAGTGACGAGCAGGAAATGTTTTTTGTGAGTGGGAGGAATGCAGGGAAATAATTGTTTTTCTATCATTGCGGTATGATGACATTCACAGTGATGCTTCAATGCCAAAAATACAGCAGCATTTTGTTTTAGGATTAATTTAATTATTTGGATTATGTTGCAAGATTAATAATAATTAAAAAAAAGGGTTGGAATCAGCCAAATCAATGGGAGAAGAGGTTGTGGAGAGTACTGAGGGATGTTGTTTGTCAGATTCAGCATGCTTGACGACCAATAATAATTAGTGGCCATAATGACAGTTTGGCTTAATCTAATTTCAGGTCTAATGGATGAGGTGAGTGTCTGCGACCCAATGCTTGTGCAGTCTGCTGAAATTGCCTTTCATTCTTCCACTAAAACTTCAGCATGCTTTTGTTACATGCCTACACAGGGACAAATCAAAAGTGGGGTCGCCAACTCTGTTTGGACATATCCCTGGAGGTTTCATCACATGACCTCTAACTGCTCCACCCGGTCAAACAACCTTTTTACCCCCAACTTAAATATCTTTATAACTAATAAAGAAACATTTTCAAAGAAAATGACTGAAACACACAATTGTTTTTGAATGCCCGTATGGTTTTTCTCCCAGTTGCTGGCAGCACTGTGCAGGAGATTAATCTTCAATTCCTGGGGACTCCAGGACAACCCTGGAAGGTTGGCAACCCCCAATCAAAAGTCAAATCTCCTCCGAATACCCACAAGCCAACGTTACCTTCATCGCAAATCTGTTTTTCTCAACCTCTTGAAACATGTAAAGGTCAAACAAACAACAACAGATTGTGAGAGGTTCTTTTTTTCGGATTGCACTGAAGAACATATGTATTTTGATATCTGCAATCTTTGCAGCTCGCTCGTGCAGGAGTCTCAGTGTCGGGCGTGCAACCAGATGGTGAGGGTTCTAATCCCTGTGCTGCCTCTCGCTCAAATGCATGAGCTGCCAGTTGTGTCAACATTCATCGGCCCTTGTCTAGGCCACTAAGTGGAGGCTGCCCTTATAATTAATATGTCCAAATTGATGGGGGAGAGGAAATTGTCTCTGCCCACAGAGATAATTGACACTGTATTTCCTGGCCTGCTGCAAGCACATTCTGTTGGTCACTCTCGAAGTGATAATGGAGCCGATCATAGAAAAGCTGGTCCTGTGGAAGCGAACAATCTTCAGGAATATAAATAGAGTACATTTAAAAAGGTGAAAATGTAATTATTATTAATCCTCGATTTTAAAATTCTCATCCTTGTTTTCAAATCACTCCAGTGGCCTCACTCCATCCTTTCTCCTTATTATCCTCCAGCCCTACAACCCTCTGATTCTGGTCTCCTGTGCATCCCCGATTTTCATTGCTCTAACCCTGCTTCACATGAAAACGACACTTGGTCTGCACACACAATGGGCTGGATTTTGATACTGGAGGCGTGTAGGAGGCAGGACTACAACTTTTGGGGTTGTAGTCTCTCCTCCATCGAGTTGTGGCCAACCCACTCGATTTTCACTTGATTGACCTTGTTGAGCCCGCCCAGCGGGCTCAGCGGGCCAATTATAGCCACCCGGCAACAGGTGATGTCACAGATTGACATTTCATCTGTCAAGAGCTTTTGACAGATGAAATATCAGCGTTTGACAGCTCTTTGAAGCTGTCAAATACTGACAATCTGAACTCCAAGTTAATTCCTTCCTCTCAGGCTGATTTAGAGATCCCTCCAGAACAGAAAGCTGAATACTGCAACTTTTGACAGCTCGCGGCCATTCTGCTTTCTGTGCCGGTGAGATGTGGGACTTCCGAGACCTGAAGGAAGGAAGGCTGTAAAGGTAAGTAAAGGTAATTAAACTTCTTTAAACACTTTACACACATCAAACACACTTACCTCTGCATTAATGCACCCATCACTCACCTGAACACCGGACATCTCGAACCCTCCAAGCCCTTCAGCTCGACGGTCCGCCTCACTAACTTGGCATAGTTTGGAGCCATCGGGAATCCCACACTTCAGGAATAAAAATAGGGATTAGGCTAAAAACTGCCTGTTAACTACCTGTTAACAGGCAGTTAATTGGCACCAATCCCCGTCCTGCCTCGGGGAGACGGCTCCCAGCACAGGCCGGGTATCTGCCTCCTTTGAAACTGGCATGGAGGCGGGTTGGGGGCAGGATGGGTTTGTGCCCCCTGATTTCACGATTTTAACCCCCCACACGCCTCCTGGTTGGGGTGGGAGCAGGAATGCTGTCATCCTGAGAGAGGACGGCAGGTCCCTGTTCCATGGAGCCACTAGCACTCTCCCGGGAAAGTGCCTCAGCAATCCTGGTGATTTTTTTGGAAAACAGATTGCTGGACTGCTGTGAGGCCCTAGAAGCCCCATTGAATAGTGGTATCCAGAGCCATGATGGCAGCAGTCTGAGCTTCCACTGCAGCACTCAGAGCTTTGATGGGAGCTGTTTGTGCTGCAATGGAAGCTGTGACATTGGCCATCAGATGCTACATCATGGTGGGTTCCACAGGTGTGCTGATGGAGGTGAGCACCCATTTCATGTTGGAAAAGATGGACTCCAGGCTCTGCGCAAAGCTCTGTGCCAAGTTGGTGCTGGACTCCTCCATGCTCCTTGACATTGAGCGCAGGCTTTCCAGTGCACCACACATTTGGGTGTGTACACCCATCAACCTTCCTCTGTAGCCTGGCCCATCGAAGTCCTCAGCTATAGGGATCAAGGGATATGGGGAGAAAGCAGGGACAGGGTACTGAATTTGAATGATCAGCCATGATCTCAGTAAATGGCAGAACAGGCTCGAGGGGCCGAATGGCCGACTCCTGCTCCTATCTTCTATGTTTCTATCTGAATCCTCTGCAGCAGAATAGTGTGCGACCTCACCATCTGGTGAGCTGGCACCTGTGGTATCCTTTCCCCACCTGGCCCCTGCGCACTTTTGCCCGGTGTCTCACCTCTAAACCTAACCTCTAAAGTATATGCAGTGTCACTGTCTGAGCTGGTGGCTGCGAGTGTAAGATCGATTGATGGTGTCTCTTCATCTTCACTGCCTTCTTCCTCTTCCTCCTAAGACTGGGAAGGTTCCAGTTCTTGGATAGCTAAAATGAAAAAGGGACAAAGATTGGGTTGTGGTGAGGGGCAAGGAGAAAGTAAGGAGTGTGTGCTTATACCATCTGCAGCTTTTGAGTCAGAAGAGATTGAGGGATGAGAAAGAAGTGGGAAGAGAGAAGGTAGATTAGGTATGCAGAGACACTCATCATTGATCACTTCAGCCCCACCAGTGGCCACGGCCTCAATAATGCCCCTTCACACTGTCTCCTCCATGGGGGTTAAACGTGAAGGCACACTTGTCCTCCTCCAGATCTTTGCTGTTGTCTCCTGCTATGCACCACCTTATCCTGCGAGAAAGAGGGAGGTGGGTCAGTGAGCATCCCGCAATATATAAAGCTTCCAGTGTGTGTGACTTGTGGGTGTGAGGCTTGAACAGTACTAAGTGTGTGAGGGTGAGGTAAAGCATATGAATTGAAGGGGCTGTAGTGAATTTTAGCAGTGAATGAGGCTAGTGGTGCAGTTGGTAGGCTATGCCATTTGAAGATTGAAGTCATTGACCTTGACAACTCGTGTCAGATCATTAAACTTTTCCCTGCACTGCATCCATGTTCTTGGAGCTAACTTCCTGGCAATGACCGCCACTGCCACTTCCTCCCACTGTGTCCTGAGCATGTGTCTCGAGGGCTTCATAGAGTCATAGAGCTATTCAGCACAGAAAGAGACCCTTCGGCCCATCGTGTCTGCGCCAGCCATCAAGCCCTGTCTATTTTAATCCCATTTTCCAGCACTTGGTCCATATACTTGTATGCTATGGCATTTCAAGTGCTCATCTAAATGTTTCTTGAATGTTGTGAGGGTTCCTGCCTCTACCACCCTTTCAGGCAGTGAGTTCCAGATTCCAACCACCCTCTGGATACAAAAGTTTTTCCTCAAATCCCCTCTAAACCTCCTGCCCCTTACTTTGAAACTATGCCCCCTGGTTATTGACCCCTCTACTAAGGGGAAAGGTTCCTTTCTATCTACCTTATCTATGCCCATCATAATTTTGTACACCTCAATCAGGTCCCTCCTCAGCCTTCTCTGCTCTAAGGAAAACAACCCCAGCCTGTCCAGTCTCTCGTCATAGCTGAAGCGCTCCAGCCCAGGTAACGTCCTGGTAAATCTCCTCTGCACCCTCTCCAATGCAATCACATCCTTCCTATAGTGTGGCAACCAGAACTGCACACAGTATTCCAGCTGTGGCCTAACTAACGTTTTGTACAGCTCCATCATAACCTCCCTGCTCTTATATTCTATACCTCGGCTAATGAAGGCAAGTATCCCATATGCCTTCTTAACCACCTTATCTACCTGTCCTGCTGCCTTCAGGGATCTATGTATACGCACACCAAGGTCCCTCTGATCCTCTGTCCTTCCTAGGGTCCTACCATTCATTGTGTATTCCCTTGCCTTGTTAGTCCTCCCAAAATGCATCACCTCACACTTTTCAGGGTTAAATTCCATTTGCCACTGTTCTGCCCATCTGACCAACCTGTCTATATCGTGCTGTAGCCTGAAGCTTCCCTCCTCGCTATTTCCCACTCCACCAATTTTCATGTCATCTGTGAACTTACTGATCATACCTCCTACATTCATATCTAAATCATTAATGTACACTACAAACAGCAAGGGAGCCAGCACCGATCCCTGTGGTACACCACTGGACACAGGCTTCCAGTCACAAAAACAACCTTCGACCATCACCCTCTGCTTCCTACCACTAAGCCAATTTTGGATCCAATGTGCCAAATTGCCCTGGATCCCATGGGCTCTTACCTTCTTGACCAGTCTCCCATGCAGGACTTTGTCAAAAGCTTTACTGAAGTCCATGTAGTCTACATCAACTGCATTACCCTCATCCACACACCTAGTCACCCCCTCGAAAAATTCTATCAAATTGTTTAGACATGATCTCCCCCTGACAAAGCCATGCTGACTATCCTTGATTAATCCTTACCTCTCCAAGTGGAGACTAATTCTGTCAGAATTTTTTCCAATAATTTCCCTACCACTGATGTTAGGCTCACTGGCCTGTAATTCCCTGGTTTATCCCTACTACCCTTCTTGAATAATGGTACTACATTAGTTGTTCTCCAATCCTCTGGCACCTCCCCTGTGGCCAGAGAGGTTCTGAAAATTTGTGTCAGAGCCCTGCAATCTCCTCCCTTGCCTCGCACAATAGCCTGGGATAAATCTCGTCTGGGCCTGGGGATTTATCCACTTTTAAGCCTGCTAAAACTGCTAGTACCTCCTCCCTCTCAAAGCTAATTTGTTCAAGTATATCACAGTCCCCCTGCCTGATTTCTATGCCTACATCATCCTTCTCCATAGTGAACACAGATGCAAAATATTCATTTATAACCTCACCTACATCTTCCGGCTCTACACACAGATTGCCACTTTGGTCCCTAATGGGCCCTACTTTTTCCCTGGTTATCCTCTTGCCCTTAATATACTTATAAAACACCTTGGGATTTTCCTTTATTTTGCCCGCCAGTGTTTTTTCATGCCCCCTTTTCGCTCTCCTAATTTCTTTTTTAATACCCCCCTGCACTTTCTATACTCCTCTAGGGCTTCCACTGTTTTTAGTCCTTTGTATCTGCCAAAAGTTTCCCTTTTTTTCCTAAACCATTTTTGTATATCCCTTGACATCCAGAGTTCCCTGGACTTGTTGTTCCCACCCTTGACCTTTACGGGAACATCTTGGCGCTGTACTTTCTCTATTTCCTTTCTGAGTGACTCCCACTGCTCTGATGTAGATTTTCCTACAAGTAGCTGATCCCAGTCCACTTTGGCCAAATCCTGCCTTATCATATTAAAATCGGCCTTCCCCCAATTTAGAACCTTTATTTCCGGTCCATCTTTGTCCTTTTCCATGACTACCTTAAATCTCACCGAATTATGGTCACTGTCACCAAAATGCTCTCCTATTGACACTTCTACCACTTGCCCGGCAACATTCCCTAGAATTAGGTTCAGTACCATCCCCTCTCTTGTAGAACTTTCTACATGCTGGCTCAAAAAGCTCTCCTGGATGCACTTTAAGAATTCTGCACCCTCTAAGCCTTTCACACTCTGACTATCCCAGTTAATATTGGGGAAATTAAAATCCCCTACTATTATTACCCTATTATTTCTACACTTCTCTGAGATTTGCCTACATATCGGTTCCTCTATCTCCCTCTGACTGTTTCGGGACCTATAGTACACTCCCAGCAAAATGCTTGCCCCCTTTTTGTTTTTAAGTTCTACTCCTATGGCCTCATTTGAGGAACCTGCTAAGATATAATCTGTCCTTACAGCAGTAATTGACTCCTTGATTAATATTGCAACACCCCCTCCTCTTTTACACCCCCCTCTGTCTTGCCTGAAGATTCTATACCCCGGAATATTGAGCTGCCAGTCCTGCCCCTGTCTCAATCATGTCTCTGTGATAGCATCAATATCATTTTCCCATGTGTTCATCAACACCTTCAATTCATCTGCCTTACTCGCAAGACTCCTTGCATTAAAATAAATGTCATCCAGCCTTGCCATACTCCCTTGTGCCATTACATATTTGATCTGCCTTCCAGACTTGCTTGTTTTTTCCTCTATATTTGGCTGCGCATCACCCCCTACTATAGCTCTACTGCGTATCCCATCCCCCTGCCAAGTTAGTTTAAACCACCCCCCCCCACCAACAGCACTAGCAAACCTCCCCGCAAGGATGTTGGTCCCATTCCGGTTCAGGTGCAACCCGTCTGACTTGTACAGGTCCCACCTTCCCCAGAAACAGACCCAGTGATCCAGGAAACTAAAGCCCTCCCCCCTGCACCAACTCTTTAGCCACACATTCATCTGCTCTATCCTCCTATTCCTATATACTCACTAGCACGTGGCACTGGGAGTAATCCAGAGATTACAACCTTTGAGGTCCCGCTTTTTAATCTGCTACCTAGCTCCCTAAATTCTTGTTGCAGGACCTCATCCCTCTTTCTACCCATGTCGTTGGTACCAATGTGAACCATGACCTCTAACTGTTCGCCCTCCCCCTTCAGAATGCCCTGCAGCCGTTCAGTGACATCCTTGATACTGGCACCAGGGAGGCAACATACCATCCTGGAGTCACGTCTGTGGCTGCAGAAATGCCTGGCTGCACCCCTCACTATTGAGTCTCCTACCACTATTGCCCTTCCACTCTTACTCCTCCCCCCTTGTGCAGCTGAGCCACCCACAGTGCCGTGAACTTGGCTCTGGCTGCACTCCCCAGAGGAACCGTCACTTTCACCATTTTCCAACACAGAGAAACGGTTGTTGAGTGAGATGCACTCTGGGGCTTTCCTGATTACCTGCCTGCCCCCCTTCTTCTGACTGGTGGTCACCCATTCCCTCTCTGACTGCACTTTCTTAAGCTGCCCGGTGACCAAGTCTAAAAATGTGCTATCCACGTAACTCTCAGGCTCGCAGACACACCGCAGTGCCTCCAGCTGATGCTCGAGCTCTGAAAACCGGATCTCAAGTTGGCCAAATCGTTGGCACTTACTGCACATGTGGTGACCCTGACTGCAAGAAGCATCTAGGAATTCCCACATGCTGCAGGCTGTGCAACGCACGGGACTGAGGTCCCCCGCCATACTTTTAATTAAAACACTCTTATCTCAAATTTAAACTCTCGCATTTTCGCTCTCCTGAACTACCTTAACTATGAACTATCTTAAAAGAAATAAACTTAAAATTGAAGAAAAAAAAAGCACTCACCCACTGCTCACCAACCAGCTTCTTCCCCTGAGCTGGCGTCACTTTCTGTACTGTGAAGTCAGTCTCGAATTCTGCCGCCGCTCCCGCTGCTGCTGCTGCTCGACTGGGCCTGAAAATCACCGACCTTTATTTTCTCCCACAGCCGCCGCTCCCTCGCAGGTCCGCCACTCCCGCTGCTGCCGCCACTCTGTTTGCTCTCAGAAACTCCCACCCTGTTTACTCACAGAATCTCCCGCTCTGTTTACTCACAGAATCTCCCATTCTGTTTACTCACAGAATCTCCCGCCCTGTTTACTCACAGAATCTTCCGCTCTGTTTATTCACAGAATCTCCCACTCTTTATACTCACAGAATCTCCCGCTCTTTATACTCACAGAATCTCCCGCTCTTTATACTCACAGAATCTCCCGCTCTTTATACTCACAGAATCTCCCGCTCTTTATACTCACAGAATCTCCCGCTCTTTATACTCACAGAATCGCCCGCTCTGTTTACTCACAGAATCTCCCGCTCTTTATACTCACAGAATCTCCCGCTCTTTATACTCACAGAATCGCCCGCTCTGTTTACTCACAGAATTGCCCACTGTTTACTCACAGAATCTCCCGCTCTTTATACTCACACAATCGCCCGCTGTTTCTGCCACTTACGGATATGGATGTCTCTCTTTCTCTCCACCTTCTGCACAAAGGCCTCCAGTGCATTGTGAGAAAACCTTGGTGCACACTCGCTCGACTGTTGAGCCATCTTGACAAAATTCTTCAAAATCAATTCACTTCCGGACTCCACTCCCAGCAGCCACAATGCACCTCCCCTTTAAGAGCCACAGGCTGCCTTTAAGTAACGCTAGCCACTCGCGATATTGGGCCCCCTGCTGATGTGCACATTCACTGAACAGTGCTGGCTGTGCACAGCCATCATGAAATTCAGCAGGCACACAAATTTAACGTGCTGCCTGCACCACAATGAAGGGGCGTGGGTCAATTGCGGATCGCGATCCCCTCACCTATTTTCGGGGCTTGTCCAATTTGGTGGATCCCATTGAGAGAGGATTATTGGCCAGGACAATGGGACACCCCACCCCCTGCTCTTCATTGAATTGTGTCAGACAATCTTTTACATCCACTAAGCCTCGACGATGAATCACACCTGAAAGACAACGGGCAGGGTTTTCATTGGGCCGTGGAGTCGGGACTGGAGGCATGCAGGGGGTTAAAATCCCAAAATCAGGGGTGCCGACCCCATCCCGCACCCAAACCCGCCTCCATGCCAGATTCAAAGGAGGCGGTTACCCGCCCCGCACTGTGACCCGCCTACCCGAGGCAGGAAGGGATTAGTGCTAATTAACTGCCTGTTAACAGGTAGTTAACAGGCAGTATTTAGCCTAATCCCTATTTTTAAGGTTGAAGTGTGGGATTCCCGACAGCTCCAAACCACGCCAAGTTAAAGGAGGCGGGCCGTCGGGTTGAAGGACTTGGAGGGTTCGAGATGTCAGTGTTCAGGTGAGTGATGTGTGCATGAGTGCAAAGGTAAGTGTGTTTGGTGTGTCTAAAGTGATTAAATAAGTTTTACATATATTTTCTTACCTTTTCAGCCTTCTTTCCTTTAGGTCTCGGGAGTCCCTCATCTCACCGGCACAGAAAGCAAAATGGCTGCGAACTGTCAAAAGTGACAGCCTGCAGCTTTCTGTGCAGGAGAGATTTCTAACTGAGTCTGTGGAGAAGGACTCAAGTTAGAAGTAAGACTGTCAGTGTTTGACAGCTTCAAACAGCTGTGAAATGCTGATATTTCATCTGTTAAAAGCTCTTGACAGATGAAATTTCAGTCTGTGACGTCACTTGTTGCCGGGTGGCCCTTAATTGGCTCAACAAGGTCAATCAAGTTAAAATCGCGTGGATTGGCCGTATCTCGATGGAGGCGGGACTACAACCCCGAAAGTTGTAGTCCTGCCTCCAACCCGACTCCTGAATGAAAATCCTGCCCAGCATCTCTAACGATGCAGGCTCAGCACTGCACTGATGTGTCAGCCGAGGTTACATGGTCAAGCACTGGAGTCAGATTTCAACCCATAACCTCCTGACACAGGGGCAAGAGTGCTACAAACTGAGCCAAGCTGATACTTACGACTAGCAAATAAAATTGGAAGTGAAATTAGATACTGAAAAGAATATTCTTCCCTTACAGAATAATAAATGAGTGGCATTGTCCCCATCACAAATAATTAATGTTACAATGATTCATTCTTTTATGCATGACCATAGATTGAATGCAACAAGGATACATATGATCATCAATGTTTAATACCCTATGGAGAACAATGACTGCGTTCCTATTGGGACACAGGAACATTTGGTTAGGGTTGAATAATGTTGATCTCTGTGGAACTTTTTGTTACTTGATTGCCTTTGGGGATCAGAGAGAAATTTCACATTTTTTTTCCCTCTTGCAAGTGTTGCCTGTTAGTTACTTACCTCCCTCAGGAGATTAAAGAGGCCATGACAGCACTGTAGTTGTTACAAGAGGAAGTTACAAAAAAACAAAAGTCTTGTCTATTGGCTGTTCTATTTATCTACTACAGGTAGTCAGTGAGTCCTTTCAATGAAGCTTTGTTTTAAGTTAACATGGAAGAGCCGATTTTATGACTCAACTCCCAGCAGGGTACCTTGCTGTGGGTGTAGTTTTGCAAACTCAGCCCCTTAAGTGTGAATACCAGTGGAAGGAAGACCCAATACCCCAGTACTGAGGGAGTTCTGCACTGTCGGAGGTGACGTCTTTCGTATGAGACGTCTGCCCTCTCAGGTGGACGTAAAAGATCCCACGGCACTATTTCAAAGTAAAGCACGGGAGTTCTTCCTGGTGTCCTGGCCAACATTAATCCCTCAAACAACATCACTAAAACAGATTATCTGCTCATTATCGCATTTTAGTTTGTGGGAGCTTGCTGTGCGCAAATTACCTGCCGCGTTTCCTACATTGCAACGGTAACTACACTTCAAAACGTACTTCATTGGCAGTAAAGCACCTTAGGATGTCCTAAAGTCATGAAAGGCGCTATATAAATGCAAGTTCATTCCTTACAGACCAGTGATGCAGTATAGGAACTTTAATACTTGTGTAACTGCTGTACTCTATTTCAGGAGCAAGAGCCGGAATTTTCCGGGGTGGTAGCGGGAGCGATCTGTGGTGGGTCAGGTGGGAAAGTTGCTATTTATGACAGTGGGTTGGGAACCCGCTGTCATCTCGCCCCCACGCGTCTTTCCTCCAGGCGCGTCTGTCATCACGGAGCCGACCTGACCGGCAGCCGCGATCGACCCAATTGAAATCATTATCAGGTAGTTTACAGGCACTTAAGAGCCTTTTTCCACTTACTTTTTAAATTTCCCTGCATGGCCATGGGATTCATGCAGCTCGGGAATCACGTCTGTCAACCTGAGGTGGGAGTTCCGTGGCCATTGCGCCAGCTGATTACTTGACAGCATCAAATGTACAGTAAAAGCTCCCACCTGACAGGTGATCACTTTCCTCAGGCAGAAGCTGTTGCTCAGTCCATTTCCAGCACAGATTCTGCTGGCTGCAGGTATTTCCAGCAAAGTATCCATCCAGTGTCACCTCATTGGAAGAACTCTCTCACCATTGACAGAATGCTTCTGTCATCCATGCTTCACCTGCCATCTATTCCATCAACATGGGTGTCCTTTATACTGTCTCACCTTGGTCCTCAGAACCTGACCACAATCAGCCCCAACACCAGCAGCACCAGGCACACCAGCAGTACCAACAACAACACCAACCTTCTCTGCAATCACCTGATGCTGCACAGGACAGAGGGCATCAGCACCTGAGCACATTCCTGCCTGGGAGGCCAGGGAAGGCCTCATCATGGCCAGATTCAGTTAACTTTATCCTGTACACCCATATGGCTGCCACATGATAAGCCAGATTGCCACCACCCACACCAACCCCATAAAGCATCCCTACAATGTCCAAGCCATTCCTTTCACACTCATCACCATTGTGGGGGGTTGTGGCGACACGCCACCATTGGACATAATCCACTCACGGCAGCACGGACAGTTTACGCAGGCGCACTGCCGGCAGCAGCCGCCCCCAGCTGGAGGCCCTTTCCTCCAGCAACTTGTTTCCCACAGGGACAGGCTGCCGGGAGCACTTCCTGTCTGGGGAGTATTTAAGTGGTTGCGCGGGCTTTCCAAGCTCTCTTTTTGCCATGATGTAAATTAAAGCAGTTGTGTTCCATCAACTCTGGTCTCGACTCCCACGTTTGCCGCGGTATCTCAACACTGGTGACCCCGACACTCAGGACGAATCCTAAGCTAGCATGGCGGATACAAACGCAGTCACGGTTAAACTACCGGACTTTTGGGAGAACCTGGCCAAGGCCTGGTTCGTTCAAGCCGAGTCCAGATTCCGGCTGAGAAGCATTACAGTCGACGCCACGAAGTACGACTACCTCGTCGCCTCTCTCACCTGCGCCACAGTCCCCAAGGTTTGGGCAGCGCTGCAGGATCCACCAGAGGAAGGCAAGTACGAACATCTGAAGGCCGCGCTTCTTAAAAAATTTCAGGCGTCCTCTTACCAGCGCAGCTGCCAACTCCTCGACCTCCCAGGCCTTGGTGACGCTTCACCATCAGACCTGCTTTCCCACATGCTGTCCCTCTCGGACGACAAAAACCCCGGCGCCCTCTTTCGCACGCTCTTCATTCGGCAGCTCCCCGCCAGCATCCGCCCGCTCATTGTGGAGTCTGGCTACACGGACCTGAATGAGATAGCCGAAAAGGCCGACCGGCTGCTCTCCGCGCAGACCGCCCGCGACGTCGCGCCCGACCTCACGGCAACGACCACGCGGTCCCCCCGGCCCACTAGGCCCGACCGCCCTTCCACTCCGGGTCACTGCTACTACCACACCCGTTTTGGCACTAGGGCCCAATGCTGCATGCCACCGTGCACTTTCAAACCCCCCCCCGCACTGGCCCCCACGATGGCCACGGGGCAAAAGGGGCCCCTACTGTACGTCACCGACGACAGCACCAACCGCCGATTCCTGTGCGACACAGGAGCCCAGCACAGCATCACCCCCGCCTCCGCCCTCGAAATCCAACGTGGTGCACGGGGTATCATGCTGGCCGCAGCCAATGGCTCTGACATCCGCACATACAGCACCCGCGTGGTCACGCTCGACCTCACAGGCCGCCGCTACCGCTGGGAGTTCCTCACAGCCAAGGTTCTCTGCCCACTCATCGGCACCGACTTCCTACGCGCCCACGGCCTCCTTGTCGACAATCCGAGGCACCACCTCGTCGACATCAACACTATGGCCCCCATCCCTGGCGCATTCACCCCGGCCCGTTCGGCCGGCCTGACGACCTACTGCCGCGCCAGAGCCACGGACGACTACTCGGCACTACTAGCTGAGTTTCCCGCCCTCACTAACCCGACCTTTTCGGCCAAAGCCGCCAAACACGGTGTGGAGCACTATATCCGCACCACCGGCCCCCCGGTCTCTGCCCACGCCCGCAGGCTCAACCCGGCCAAGCTGGAAATCGCGCGGGCCGAGTTCACCACCATGGAGCAACTCGGCATCATCCGCCTCTCCAGCAGCCCTTGGGCCTCGCCCCTCCACATCGCCCCCAAGCCCGGCGGAGGCTGGCGCCCCTGCGGGGACTACCGCCGCCTCAACGACGCCACCACCCCCGACCGATACCCGGTGCCGCACATCCAGGACTTCTCGGCCCGACTGGCTGGACGAACCGTCTTCTCCAAGGTCGACCTGGTGCGCAGTTACCACCAAGTCCCCGTACACCCCGCGGACATCCCCAAAACGGCCGTCATCACCCCATTCGGCCTGTTCGAGTTCCTGAGGATGCCCTTCGGCCTCAAGAATGCAGCCCAGGCTTTCCAGCGCCTTATGGACTCAGTCCTCCGGGACCTGAACTTCCTATTCGTCTATCTAGACGACATTCTCGTGGCCAGTTCCTCCAAACAGGAACACCTCGAACACCTTCGCATCCTGTTCGGGCGCCTAGCCCAACACGGGCTCATCCTCAGCCCGGCGAAGTGCCAATTCGGCCTAGCCAAGATTGATTTTCTCGGCCACCACATCACCCCTGCTGGGGCCGTCCCCCTGCCCAACAAGGTGCAGGCCGTCCAGCAACTCCCCCGCCCCAAAACCATCAAGGACCTCCAGGAGTTCCTCGGGATGGTGAACTTCTACAACAGGTTCATCCCCAGAGCTGCAGCCCTCATGAAGCCCCTATACGACTCCCTCCGAGGTAAATCCGGCAAGATGGCCGTAGCCTGGACCGCTGACACGTCAGCTGCCTTCGACGCCACCAAAAACGCGCTCGCCGACGCCACCCTGCTCACGCACCCGAGGGCCGATGCCCGGGTCGCGCTCACCACCGACGCCTCCGACCATGCGGTCGGAGCCGTGTTCGAGCAGTGGGTCAATGGCGCGTGGCAGCCACTTGCCTTCTACAGCCGCCAACTGCGACCCCCGGAGGTCAAATACTCTACTTTCGACCACGAGCTCCTCGCGCTCCACCTGTCGGTCCGCCATTTCAGGTTCCTTCTGGAGGGCCGCCCCTTTACCGTGTACGTAGACCACAAGCCGCTCACATACGCGATGGCCAAGAACACCGACCCCTGGTCCGCTAGGCAGCAACGCCAGCTCACGGCCGTGTCCGAGTTTACCACGGACATCCAGCACGTCTCCGGTAGAGACAACGTTGTCGCCGACTGCCTTTCCCGTCCTGCCATCTGCGCGAATCACCTAGCGGTCGACTACGCGCAACTAGCAGCGGCCCAGCTCACGGACCCAGACCTCCTCTCGGCGGCTACCAGCCTGCCAGGGCTATGCCTAGCCAAGGTCGCGCACGGGCCCGAAGCCACGGCAGTCACTTGCGACGTCTCACTCGGCCAACCCAGGCCGGTCATCCCTGCAACCTGGCGCCGCCGCATCTTCGATGCGCTCCACGGGCTCTCCCATCCGGGTTCCCGCGCATCCGTCAAACTCCTCTCCCAGCGCTTCGTCTGGCGCGGCCTCAGCAAAGATGTTCGGACTTGGACCACCTCCTGCCTCGCCTGCCAACGGGCTAAGATACAGCTGCACACAAAAGCACCCCTGGGAGACTTCGAGGTACCCAGCCGCCGCTTCGACCACGTACACGTCGACATCGTTGGTCCTCTGCCACCATCGCAAGGCCAAACTTATCTCCTCACGATGGTCGACCGCTACACACGCTGGCCTGAGGCAGTGCCGCTGACCTCCACCACCACAGCCGACATCGCCAGGGCGTTCGTTAACACCTGGGTCGCGAGGTTCGGCGTACCGGCCGACATAACCTCCGACAGAGGCGCCCAGTTCACCTCCGAACTCTGGACGGCCATAGCACGCAACCTCGGGGTGACGCTCCACCGAACCACGGCGTACCACCCGCAGGCCAACGGGCTGTGTGAACGCTTCCACAGGTCACTCAAGGCCTCACTCCACGCCAGCCTGCAGGACAGTACCTGGACTGATCGCCTACCATGGGTGCTACTAGGCCTATGCACCGCGGTCAAGGAAGACCTCCAGTCCTCAGCAGCGGAGTTAGTCTACGGACAACCGCTGCGCGTACCAGGCGAATTCCTCCCGGAGGCTACCACGCCTTGGTCGGCCGAACAGCAGCGGCTCAACTTTTCTCTTCCGCTCAACAGTTCGCCCCACTTCCGGTCAACCGACACGGCGAACTCGCACCTCACGTCCCGCCAAACTTACAGCAGGCACGCTTCGTCTTCGTGCGACACGACGCGCACCGCGGACCCCTGCGACCCCCGTACGACGGACCATACGAGGTACTACAAACCGGGGACAAGGTCTTCAAGCTGCGACTCAGCGACAGGGTCGAAACAATCTCCATCGACCGACTCAAACCAGCACACACAGAACCAGGGGAACAGGTCCCCGTGGCCCGACCTCCAACTATAGGCCGTCCCGCCAGCAAGCCAGCACAGCCGGCGGCGAACCGCCCGGCCCCACCAACTAGACCGGCGGCCACTCAGAGCCGCTCCGGCAGAACCACTAGACCACCGTCACGACTCGTCCACTCCTCCTAAGCGGATTCTGGGGGGAGCTCTGTGGCAACACGCCACCATTGGACATAATCCGCTCACGGCGGCACGGACAGTTTACGCAGGCGCACTGCTGGCAGCAGCCGCCCCCAGCCGGGGGCCCTTTCCTCCGGCAACTTGTTTCCTGCAGGGACAGGCTGCCGGGAACACTTCCTGTCTGGGGACTATTTAAGTGGTTGCGCGGGCTTTTCAAGCTCTCTTTTTGCCATGATGTAAATTAAAGCAGTTGTGTTCCATCAACTCTGGTCTCGACTCCCACGTTTGCCGCGGTATCTCAACAGGGCACTGTTATGTCTCACCATTCACGGCAACTCACTAGGGCACTTCCAAAGACCGGAAAGTGTTGAAAATAAAGATTTTTATATTTGACACCACATTAACAGAAACTTTACATAAACATTGGATAAAACACCCAAGTGCCTACCCTTGTATGTTGTCAGTTGGTATGATTGCAATAGGATAAGGGTGAGTGTGAGGGGTGGCTAGTGAGATGGGGATATAATAATATAGTTCAAGAGAGAGAGAGGGATGGGTGGAGGTGCAATGTATGTTGGTGTGAGTAAGGATGTGCAGGAGTAGGGGAGGGAAGGCAGAGTGATGGAGATGTGATGAGAGGCACAGCAGGATGAAGTTGAGTGTGGCTTTGTACTAATGTTTCCTGATCTAATGAAATGTTTGCAGCACTGCACCCAGGTCCTCCTGACCACATTGCTGCTTGTGACCTCCTCTGCAATCTGCAACCAGGCTGTCTTGGTCTCCTAGGGAGCTCTCTTCTGTCCATCGGAAAGGAAGAGAACCTCCCTGCAAGCTCTGACTCCCTCCATAAGCATATGGGGGGAGTCATCGGAGAACCTGGGTGCAGCCCTCTGCCTCTGTGCAGTCATTGTCAGTGTTTGCAGCACTCCAATCCTGTAGTACACTGACAGCACTATGTTAGATTAAACTTCAAATGTAATGTGGCCATGGTTCCTTTAAAGATCCCGGCTGAAAACGCGTCATAAATGATGTCAACAGACCCGCACAATCTAACTGGGCCGTAGTGCACTGGTCGGGCTTAATTAAAGTAAGTTCATTTTCAACAGCGGGATGGAGCCAGCAGCGGGGTCACGACCCCCCCACGGACACTGCCCACACTGGACCCGCCGAGGTAGGCACAATTCTGGCCATGACCTGTGGGCACCAGTCTCGTATTATTGCTCTTGGACTCTGTCAGGCCGGTTAAACCGAGTCCCTGATCCTAACAACAGAATCATAGAGCCACTTATCCGTGGGCCAATGTTGTTGTCAGTTCCTGAAACCTAGATCTGTTTCCACGCTGGGGTGCAGCTGATGGAGAGAGACCCATGCATCTGGAGCCGGCTGCACTCCTGCAGTGTAAGAGTGCACCACCGGTACTCACGGGAGGTGCAGCAACATACTGGTGGTATCATGCCAGTTGCAGAGCTGATTTATAACTCTAGAAATTATTCCAGCTGCTCTGTCTTTGGGTCTCAGTGTAACTGAAATTCTTCACATTTATCTATCAAATTTAGACCAACAGTTCTCTGCAATTTTAAGAGCATGCTGCAATAAAACTGTCTTCCTTTAGAAGGTTTCAAAGTTCAGGGTCCCCATTGTTGATTTGTATAGAAATCAACTCTTGTGTTCTGGTTTATCCAATTGTTTTTGCATGCTGCTGAGTTCGACTTTAGTCTTGATTTCCTGAGCGGCCTTAATTTAACACCAGCATTGACCACTTGAGGCAACGGTGGAATATCACTGATCAGGAATACTAAGCTACTGTGTTGAAAGGTAAAATATTCTTCCTGTGAATGATTTTTAAACTTTAGTAGTTGGTGAAAATAGCAAATGTTAAAAGGTTATGACTCTGGCCATCTGTTCCATGTAAATGCAGGACAAAGCAGCCCGCTTGATTGGCACCCCATCCACCACCTTAAACATTCACTCCCTCCACCACCGGTGTACCGTGGCTGCAATGTGTACCATCTACAAGATGCACTGCAGCAACTCGCCAAGGCTTCTTTGGCAGCACCTCCCAAACCCACGATCTCTTCCACCTCGAAGGACAAGGGCAGCAGGCGCATGGGAACACCACCACCTCCAAGTTCCCCTCCAAGTCACACACCATCCTGACTTAGAAGTATACCGCCGATCCTTCATCGTTGCTGGGTCAAAATCCTGGAACTCCCTCCCTAACAGCACTGTGGGAGTACCTTCACCACACAGACTGCAGCGGCTCAAGAAGGCAGCTCACCACCACCTTCTCAAGGGCAATTAGGGATGGGCAATAAATGCTGGTCTTGCCAGCGACGCCCACATCCCAGGAACGAATAAAAAAATAATCTTCGTACTCAAGTGCTTCCATTCATTATTTGCTGTCAAATTGGATTCCCTAGCTACAAGTTTTTCTACATTCACCATATCGTGAAGGTGAAATGATTTTGTAAAGGAACAGATTCTTACTTTTGGAATACTTCAATTGAACGAGTTGAAAGTCTGATTCATTAGCACTGTATCTACCGGGGCATCCAGCCAGAACTGTTCTAACAGCTTTGTTTAAAGTATAATGGGTCAATGAAGAGCTTAACCCTTCAGCTTGTTGGAGCCAAAAGCTATGTTAGGAAGTTCTATTTATTTTGCTTTGACGGTCATTTGTCACTATAACACTCTGACAACACAGCCGTGATACTTTAATACCTAACACTGCAGCTTTACCAAGGCTTGTTCATGGTCAGTTGAAGATTGCACTGTTGCAAGCAAGTCTCTCTATTTCACTTTTTCAGAATTAGACACAAGAGTCAGTTGCATATAGTTATAATAATTATTATACAGGAAACTCTCAATTTACCGGCACCAGAAATCTCTGTTAACCGGCAAAATGCAGGAGTAGGTTCAGGTAAGTTTTACTTCATATTCGTGGCCATTCCTGGATCTGTGGCCGTGTAACCGGGGTTGCTGCACCTGTTGCTATGCAACAGGGATGCCTGGATCTGTGGCCGGGGGTTCCTGCACCTGTTGCTATGCAACAGGGACGCCTGGATCTGTGGCCGTGTACGGGGCTCTCGTACCTTTTACTATACCTCTCTGTAATCCGGACTTTTTGATAAACCGGCACCACGCCAGTCCCGTCGGTGCCGGATAAAAAAGAATTTCCTGTACTCAGCTGTAAAGAAAGAAGAAAGAAAGACTTGTATTTATATAGCACCTTTCATGACCTCCGGATGTCCTAAAGTGCTTTACAGCCAATGAAGTACTTTTGAAGTGTAGTTACTGTTGTAATGTGGGAAAAGCGGCAGTTAATTTGCGCACAGCAAGCTCTCACAAACAGCAATGTGATAATGACCAGATAATCTGTTTTAGTGAGGTTCATTGAGGGATAGATATTGGCCAGGACAACGGGGAGAACTCTCCTGCTCTTATTTGAAATACTGCCACAGGATCGTTTACGTCCACCTGAGAGAGAAGATGTGGCCCCGGTGTAACATCTCATTCGAATGATGGCACGTCCGACAGTGCAGCACTCCCTCAGTACTGCACTGAAGCATCAGCCTAGATTTTTGTGCTCAAGTCTCTTGAGTAGGCCAGCCCATCATTTTCAGTTGCAATATTAGATCAGTAAATAGTCACAGATATCAAAATTTACATCTATCAGACTAATTACCTAAAGAAGCTAATGAACTGTTTTTCTAAATACAGCTTTAAACATTAATATTTTGCCTTACACTTCCTTCTATGTTCCTTATATGATTAGAAATATAAATGCAATATTTTGAGTTAAAATAATATAAAATATAATTTGTTTCTTCAAAAACAGTCATTATCTGCAACATCAGATATGTAGCCCTCTCCCATGCATTCAGATTATTAGTTTTTATTGTAAGAACCAAGGTATATGTAACTGAGAAAAAGGTTAAACTAATTTACATCTTTCCTTCTTTATCAACTACCTTTGGCACAGTACTTATTGTTACTAAAAGGTTTTGCTTAAACCAAATATGTTTAAATTTAATACTTTTATTCAGAACCTCCTTCGAAACTTAAATAATGACAAAGTCCTTCCAAAGTTGTCATTATTTCTGCTGTTACTTTTGAATTCTCAGAAATAAATGCAGTAATTCTAACCATTTAGAATACATCACAAAATATATAACAATTCACAAAGTTTCACTTGTCACACATATAAGCTGTTGCATTTTCTAAATAAACAACCACTTGAATATAAAATAGAAACATTCAGGCTAGTATTTCTGATGTGAGATCTTTTGTTCGAGGGAAAGATCTCACACCCAAGACTTTAACCTGACTTTTCTACTTACCGATGCTGACTCACCGACTATTTCATCTAAATTTAGCACTTACATCAAGTCCCGCTGAAAGCTACCTCAGAGAGAATACTTGCCAACGGTGACTGCATTTCCCAAGGCAGTGATTGTTTTGGGATGTCCTGAGGATGTGATGAGGTACCACTTAAATACAAGTTCTTTATTTCAAGTTCATGCTTTGCATTGTTTTGATGGCTTTATAGAAAAAACTAATTCTAATTACTTTAACTGCTTCTCATGCTGACTGCCCTGGAGGTTTTAGATGTCAATGCTTCTCCATCAAGGGAAGGAGGAGGCAGGACTTACGGACAGCACACTCTGAATGGACAGTGTTGCTGTCGGTCAGTGAAAAAAATATCACGGGTTGTAGGCATGAATACTATAACCTGTGGGACCTCAAACCTCAGGCTTCTCAGATTGGCACTGGACTCCAAATAGAAAACAATGTTGTATGCATTTTGAACACACATAATGCTACTGTATTGATGAGCTTCATCATTTTCTTATAAAAATATTCAATTTTATTTCATCATCACTTAATAATCTTATTTGCAGCGGTAAGTTTGCAGCTTTGTAGAGATGGCGAGCAAAAGGTTTTTCAGTAAGTTGATCATTTTCCTTTTTGCCCACATTTGATAGCCACATTGCCTATCTCTCAAGTATTGATTGGCAAATTTCATATTCATAAAACAGTGACAAATTAGATACAAAATGTATATATTTAAGAGTCTAATGCCCAAAGTGTGACAGTCAAATCTCATGCTACAGGAGGAGAGCAAAGGGATCTAGCCAGGGCATTGGGCCTGCTTTGGGGCAGTGGGGAGCAGGGCAACTTCAGCGTTGCAGGCGGTGGGTGATCAGTCTGGAAAAAGATCCAGCACAACGAATATTGTCAGACTCTGCCTCCTCCAGGAGTGCACACCCCAAATTTCTCCCTTATTCCAACATCCTGAGAGCCATTCTCAGTGCTCACAAACGCCATGACTGCAATCTCAGTGATTCCTGGTACCAGAACTGACCCATGCTTCCAGATCCAGAGACCTCCCTCCCCAGTGTCCCCAGATCCTAGGATTCATCTTCCAATGTTCCTAGATCCTAGCATCGACCCCGGTTTTCCTAGTATTTCCTTTTCCAGTTTTCCTGGGGCCATATGTGTAAAGTCTGTGGTTTGTATAGCGAAGTAATACACAGACTACAAGAGTAACTTAAACAGGACTTTACTATTCGAAGGTCAGGGCGAATCTGCCCAATAAATTCTGCCACAGCACTTATATACCGGTGTGGTCACCGTCGGTATTACAGTATACAGCAGCCAGGATAAAGTAGTGCCACACCTAAAATAGTTCTCTTAAAGGTGGACGGTTACATACAATAGTTCTCTTAAAGGTAGAACAGTTACATACACTACAATATGGGGGCAGCCCTCCCAGTGCTCCGATATTATGGAAAGTCGCTCAAGATGCTAATGGACTCTGAGACCCTATCCCAATACTGCCAGAACCCAAGCCTTCTTCTTAGTGCTCCCAAACCCCAGGACCTCTTCCAATGCTGATAAGTCAAGAGTCCCTGGTAATATTACTTGGCATATCAACCCGGCTATTATAAAACCTCTGACTCGCCATGAGCAATGCCACAAGAGATTTCCTGGAAGATAAGCAACAAGAAGCCAAGCAAATATACAATATAAGTGTTTGGCTTTTATTCAGCTTTTGAACTCCTAAAATTCAGCATTTTGTTTTAGGCAATATTCTATTTTATACATCAGGAGGTAGAATGAATGCAAGCCAGTCTGCAAAGTACACACAACTAAACTGGAGAACTCACTGAGTGTGAAACTAACCCCATCCCACTAAAATAATCTGGTGCACAGTGCAAGGAAAGCAAGAAAAAGAAAATGAGCAAGACAAAAGTACTATATTCCCACTCCCCCACATCTGATTGCCATGTTTCTTGGTGTTAGACTCATTTGTCTTACATACTCTTCCCCATTTCTCTCCCTCCTCTCATTCTCTGCTGTTTGCATGCTCTTCCTCTCTCTTCTTTCTCTCTATCTCTGTTCCATTTGTCCCTTTACGTCTGCACATTTTCTTCCTTCTCCCTTGTTCTCTCTCAAAGCTGTTCCTCACACTCCACAATTTTTCACTTTCTTGCACTATTGGCTTTCTTGCTTAGATCCACTTAATCTCCTCTTAGGCGTTTGTCTCCTCCTCTTTAACTGTGACTGTCTCTCCCTCTCAGCCCCTCACAATGATAGAGAAAGAAAGAAAGACTTACATTTATATAGCGCCTTTCACAACCACCGGATGTCTCAAAGCGCTTTTACAGCCAATGAAGTACTTTTCTGGAGTGTAGTCGCTGTTGTAATGTGGGAAACGTGGCAGCCAATTTGCGCACAGCAAGCTCCCACAAACAGCAATGTAATAATGAACAGATAATCTGTTTTTGTTATGTTGTTTGAGGGATAAATATTAGCCAGGACACCAGGGATAACTCCCTTGCTCTTCTTCGAAATAGTGCCATGGTGAATAGAGAACTGATACCAGAACTGCTTTGCCCAATATCAGGCCATATTAACTACATCTCACTTCTACTCAAGAGTCCCTGCTGATCCTGCTGTGCAGTATGTGAGAGATCATCATTACATTGTTCATTTATATTCGTAATCGCAGTCAACATAATACGTGTAGGCGGGGGAATTTGCATTCCACCAAATGCTGCTGCCTTTCTAATGTCTGCCTTGTCTCCTAAATGAATTGACTGTGTAGGAATTCTGCCAGCATTTTTTATTATTAAAAATATTGCCAGTACGAGGAGGCAATAAACACAGGGCAATCTGTCACTCCCTCTCTCACTCCCATTGCTTTAGTGGAAGAATACGAACTGACATATTGTAAAACTCTATATTGATGGCACTGAAAAGGACCACAAATGTGTTTTGAGGCAGGGGCTGGTGTGATTCTGTGGCCCAAAAATACATACAAAAAAATCTCATCAAAATAGGCGGGGAGGGAGGGGTGAGTGGGGGTGGGAAGACAGAAAGACACGACTTTTAATTAAAAGTGGAAAAGACTTAAAAGACTTAAGCTCATTCCTCCAGAAAGAACTTACAGTCCCTCGATCACAACATCCTCCTGTTTGTAAAATGATTCCAGGGTTTTGTCTCCAGTATTCTGTCCAGATAACCATTCCATGTGTAGTTCACTTTTTGTGTGAATAATAACTTCCTAACATCGGTCCTGAACTTGCCTTTCACCAGTTTGAACCTGTGCCGTCTTGCCCTATTGTACTGATTGTAATTAAGGGAACAGTAGCATAGTGGTACTGTTACTGGACTAGCAATCCAGAGACAGAAGTTCATAATCCCACCACGGCAGCTGGCGAATTTAAATTCAGTTAAATAAATCTGGAATAAAGAGCTGGTATCAGTAATTGTGACCATGAAATTACCGGATTGTTGTAAAAACCCAATGGGTTCACTTATGTCCTTTAGGGAAGGAAATCTGCTGCTCTTGCCTGGTCTGGCCTATATGTGACTCTGGACCCAGAGCAATGTGGTTGACTCTTAAATGGCCACTAGCAAGCCACTCTGTTGTATCAAAAAAAAACTGCTATGCAGCAGTTCAAGAAGACGGCTCACCACCACCTTCTCATGGGCAATTAGGGATGGGCAATAAATGCTGGCCTTGCCAGCGATGCTCACACCCCATGAATGACTTGGGCAGACCCCATCTGGAGTACTGCATTCAGTTTTGGGAAGGATATATTTGCCTGCGGGGTGGGGGGCGATGTGCAGCACAGATTCACCAGAATGATACCAGAGCTTAGTGGGTTAAATTATGAGGACAGGTTGCATAAACTTGGCTTGTATTCCCTTGTGCATAGAAGATTGAGGGGTGATCTGATCGAGGTGCTTAAAATGTTAAAAAGGTTCGATAAGGTAGGATACAGAGAAACAATTTCCTCTGGTTAGGGAATCAAGAACAAGGCACTGGAGAACCTTTATAAAAGGTGGACTTACTAATGGCATTATTCTCAGACATAGACGATACCTTTGAGAAGTTGGAGCTGTAGTTGCTACAAACTTATTTTGAAAGATAAGAAATTGGCTTACATTTTAGTAAATAGATCAAACAATCTGTAGCCTGCCTCATCCTCAGTTACTATTGGATGGAAGTCTTTCAAATCTGTTCATTTTGGAAAGAGTGAGGTATCTAGCTGTTTTCCGCTTCCCCTTTTTGTTTATATTAGTTGGGGAATGCTGGTAGCAGTGATTAAAGTTTTCTCTGCACATTATGGAATCAACATGGAGAAAATGATACATGAGCTGTGTTTGTGGATTATGTCTTGCTCCTAATTACCTACTCTGAAGAGTCAATGTTGGCCCTAATGGATGCAACTGAACAGAGCAATGTATATGGTTATAAGGTTAAAGGAAAACAGTTTAAAGAGTTTTGCCCTTTTATGTATCCCATCTTTTTTAAATCTTTTATATGAAATAATAATTTTTAGCACTCCAGGGGAGATGGAAATTTAATGTTGGCCAGTGGCTATAAGACCTGCTCAGTTATGTTGGCCGCAGGGTTAGAAAACAATTGTCTCCACCAGCATAACAGGGATCAGTATCGAATTCATGTTTAATACCATTCAGGAACCGTTGCTCATATCTGACACAATCTTGTCGGAGTACTTGCTGCAGGGATATATTCCTCAGTGCTTGTTGGAGATTTGAGAAGATGGTGTTAGCTACACTGGGAGTATTCCAGAAACAGTTTTGGAAAGGCGACAGTAGAAGATTCATCAAAGATCACTAATAGTGGAATTCCTTGTTACTTGGGCATGGTGAACTGTCCAATGTACTTCAGTACTGAGGGAATATGTGGATAATCATGAAAATGGAGTTGAGGTAGAAGGTCAGCCATGATCTTATTGAATGGATCAAAGGGCTGAATGGCCTACTCCTGCTCCTATTTCTTATGTTCTTATACTAATTCCGCTGGAAATTAAAAATGAATACCAAGTTGAGCAGTGCCATCGGCTACTGATGTCTATGGAGTTGTTTGGCAACATGTGTCAGCAGCTTCTGTAGAGAAGATAAAGGGAAGAAACTTTGAAAATAAAATATTTTTAGTGTAGGGCTACTGGTTTGAAAAAATTTAAAAAACAGCTAAAGTCTGGCAATGCTCCAACCATGAGATACATCATCAAAATACGCCTTGCAGTTGATAATAAGCTTCCATTGGTGAAGGAAAGAATCCCTAAAATATGGGCCCACTGCTCTATGTAGACTCAGGACAAGGAGAGTCTAAGGGGGAAAGATTTGGGGGCGCTAACATCGCTGGGGCGCTAATTTTAATGCCCTGATAAAGTTAGCGCCCCTCCACCAGAAATTCATGAGTAGCGCCCCAAGCAGGAGGTGGGGCACTACTGGAAGCACTTCACCTCCTTCTTGGGGCATTACAACTGAAGATCGTGGCTGCAGTGCACGTCGGCACGTAGTGCTGTGTCATTGCAGGCCTCCTCCCCTGATAGGGAGGGGCCTAGCGCTGAGCGCACCAGGGCCCTGCTAGACCACCGGGGAGCGGGGTGCCATGAAGGCAGCCCAGCACTCAAGAGGAGTGTTTTTGCAGCGGCGGCGGCGCTCCTGACCATGTCTGACATATCTTCCGGCGATAGGTCAAGGGGTACAAGCGAAGTTTGTGGCCAAGGCACTAGCGGGGTGCTGCGCACGGCGATGATATCATCGGAGGCGGCGTAGCACCATGGGCTCTACCAGCTACTGCCGCCGCTGAATTTTGTGGGAGGCGTTAGTGGCACCATGCCCGGGTGCTAGGGGAGTTGCACCCCATTATAACGAGAGGCACAAATCAACCCAATTTTTCCCCCTAAGAATATAACTTTTCTGAGTTTTAAGAACTTGGGTCTGGTGGCCTTCACCTGTAACCTCAGGGCAGGGGGATGGAGAGATTAAAAAGGTCCAGTTTAACCATATGTCAGATTTACAGACATTTGTTTTATGAGCATCTCTAAGTTTTGAGCTTCCCACTATGGTAAGTAATGTGGAGGAGAGACACACTCCCTCCAAGGCTCATGCTTTATGTAACTGTAATTCTGTCTTTCTGAGATAATCAAGAAGCTAAATGTAACATTTTCAAGTCAGGGACTAACTTTTCTATTTCAGAGTCACCTTTTCATAATCCCCAGTATTGTTCCTCCTGCTGAGTCCTCCCTCGCCCAAGCAAAAAGAATTGCCTGAACCATGATCTTCTGCACAGCCATTATTAAAACTGAACCATGAGTAGCTGACAGGAGGAGCCTTCCCACAGATGGTATTGTCCGCCTCCTCTAAGTTGGAGAGCATGTCACCCAGAGCTCTGTTCAGTGCCCTGACTGAATATACTGTACCTCTCTTCGATGAGGATGGGTGGGGACAAATACCAGTTAAGGCTGGAATTCAAATTCAACACAGAAAATGCTGGAAACACTCAGCAAATCAGGCAGCATCTGTAGGGGGAGAAACAGAGTTAATGTTTCAGGCCGATGACCTTTCATCGGATCTACCGAAGGTGCTGTAAGGTCCATTGACCTGAACCGTTAACTCTGTTTCTCTCTCCACAGACGCTGCCTGACCGGTTGAGTATTTTTTCAGCATTTTCTGTTTTTATTTCAAATTTCCAGCATCTGCAGTATTTTGCTTTTGATCAAATTCAACACTTTTTAGTTAGAAATCAAAAGGTCAGCAATATCCGTGTAACCCGAACCCTTGATTTACCTAAGCCTAGATTTTCTGTTGGTGATAACAATGGATGAAGAATGAATGCATTCATATGACATGTCTGCTATTTTAATGCAAGCAATAATCCATTTAAAGTAAATGGGTTACCATCTCTCTTAAAATAACAAACACATTAAGCCTTTGCCTGCTGTTGTTGCCTTATCGCCATGAGAAATTTCGAGCCTCCAATCTATTTTTATTGGCTTTACGCGATATCACAATTTCTCTACTGATCGACCCTTTGTTCCTCTTCATGTAATTGAAACGGTATAACTGTAGATGCCAAGAGACCGAATACGATCAGACGTTTAATTATTCTTTTAAACACTTTATTTACATTGAAGTGGATTGCTGCTGTACGTGCTATTGATCCAGTGTATTTTGGGAAGGTTATTTTGAGAAGCCGTAACACTGCCTTTGGGAATCTTAAACTATAGCTGCTGGCTCATTCTTGTGGTGACAAAACCACTGCTATTCCAGAGAACCAAGGAAAACAGCCATCGACACATCTGAAAAATTGATGGGTTATAACCCCATCAAAACTTTAAAGTAAACCTGACACAGATCATTAGGGAGCTCATGCTGTAATATTATTTTAGTATGGATGCAATATAAGGAGGGAATATAAGTCATAGCACCGCTTTAAACAACACTTTTCTTGGCGCTTCCAGAGAACGCTACTAACAGAAGGATTAAAATACAATGGGGCCGATTTTCCAACCCCACAAAGTGCACTCCATTGGATATGACCTGAACCCCTCTGTATTTCTGGGTTCGGGTCATTCAGAAAGGCCAGACATTCCCCCACTGCAGGCCCATCCCCATGGCAGGGCCTTGCACCTGGAAGTGGGGTTGGAAGGTCAGCAGCCAGCAATGAAGCCTTTTGCCTTTTGTCTTGCTACACCTGAAAAAGATTACCTCCTGCTTGGCTGAAATGGTTGGCGCCCAGGCCCTGCGTAGATTCTTCAATCTGCGCAGGCCTGGGCGTAAGGCCTAGTATCCACTATCAGTAGGCAAACCTCCAAATTGGCTTCTGCTAGCATTCACAGAGTGTCTCCCGGGTACAAAGCAGAGAAAAATTGACACTAACATTTTACTTGCTGTATGCCAAATGTAGGAATTAAACAAGCGGGGTTGGGGTTATTGTCTCTGGCCAGTCAGAAGCCTCTGAGCTGCTCCAGGGACCCCCGTGCGGTTTCGAAGCGCTCCCCTATTCCTGGTTCCGACCGCCGGACTTATTCGGTAGCAATGTAGACAGAAAAACGTGACTCGTGGTTCGGGTGCAAAACAGACCAGCATTTATTGAAACAAAAGAAAGAAACAACTTAAAAATAATCGATACAACACACCTATGCCTGGTACAGCACTTTTGCTTAACATAGTTCACTTATCGTTTATTGCAGCACTCTTTTGCTTAGTGGCTTTACTTAAATACAGCACCTTTAACTAGTGCAACACACCTTTAATACAGTACACTTTGCTCACTACAGCACCTCTGCATAGTGGCTTTTACTTAAATACAGCACATTAATACAGCTGCTTAGTGTCCACTGAAGCAACTTTCTGCTTAGCGCAACACTGTTACTCAAATACAGCACTTTACTTCTTACAAATCACTTAATGTTCACTGCAGCACTTCCCTGCTTAGTGCAACACTTTTATTTAAATAAAGCACTTTTAATACAGAACTCAGTGTTCACTACAGCACTTCTCTGCTAGTGCAACACTGTTACTTAAATAAGGGAGGAGAGAACGGACACAATGAGGGAAAATCGACTAAAATTACAGTTCTAACAAAATTCCCCTTAATTCCCACCCCTATACCTATTCTAAGTTGCCTTGTAATGGGCCAGAAAATGATATGCTCACCAATGAACGCCTGCCCCATGCCCTTGCAGTTTTAGATTCTTCACCACCCTGAAGATGGAGACACCCCAGTGTTTAAAAATAACTGCTGGTGTTCCACTCCCTTGGGCGGGCTCCTGAGTTGTAGAGGGCACAGAGGCGAGGCTGCAGAGAGCGAGAGAGAGATGGCTTCTTGAGAAGCTATCTTATACCCCAATTGGGGCTGAAACCTTCCTGCCCAAATCCAGGTGCATCTGGGCTGAACAAAAGGGATCCAAACTG
This sequence comes from Somniosus microcephalus, assembly GCF_052327205.1. Lineage (NCBI taxonomy): Eukaryota > Metazoa > Chordata > Chondrichthyes > Squaliformes > Somniosidae > Somniosus > Somniosus microcephalus. The sequence continues at coordinate 122,115,910 of NC_140999.1, read as the reverse complement.
TCCCCATTGTCTGTGATGGGTTTGGATGAATTACCCATTTATCGTACTGAGTTTGAATGGAGATGTCTTGGTTTGAAAAAAAGCATGTCTTTCTATAATTGCTGAGTAAACAGCTTTGAAAGTTAGTGTAAACAAAAGTCATTGTCCTGTGGTCAAACTGAAACCGCAGTCTCAAGTGGTTAATCCTTTGTGTAAACATAGTAGCAGTTTCTGTCGATTGTCTCTGCAGGGAGGGGAACTCCCTGAACTGCCTTTGATTGGCAGTTTAGTCAGCCACCTTTGATCTTCCCTTTTCATATGTCCACAGTCTGTGTCCTGACATGAGGTCGGGCAGCCATCTTTGATTACCCCTTTTTCACAGACACACACAAGCTGCCTTTTCAATGTCTTTTGTCTTCTATCACGAGGTCTGATGGCCATTTTGATCCCTGGATTATTAAAGGTATATTACCCAGGTATTCTTTTAATCAAAAATCAATCTTCGGAACTGTAGGAAATTTTGAAATTATTGCGAAATCCTTACACAAACATTATTAGCCTTACACATTATACTGTTTAGCTGCTGCTAAGTGTTCTCTGTCCTTCTTGTACAGAGGTGCATGGCTACTATACCTCAGTCCTCTTCCATTAAGATGATTGGGAATGGAACCTTATTGCTATAAACATCCTTGAATGAGAGTCATGGATAAATCTAATAAATAGTTTTGGATACTGCTGGGGGGAGATGCTTTCTCAGGGGAATGCAGCAAGAGCCAACTCTGTGGCACTACGAGTGGCTCAGCTGCACAGGAGATGAGGAAAAAGAGTGGGAGAGCAATAATGATAGGGGATTCTATCATAAGGGGGACAGGTAGACGTTTCTGTGGCCACAGGCGTTACTCCAGAATGTTATGTTGCCTCCCTGGTGCCAGGGTCAAGGATGTCACTGAACGGCTGCAGGGCATTCTGAAGGGGGAGGGCGAACAGTCAGAGGTCGTGGTTCATATTGGCACCAACGACATGGGTAGAAAGAGGGATGAGGTCCTGCAACAAGAATTTAGGGATCTAGGTAGCAGATTAAATAGCAGGACCTCAAATGTTGTAATCTCTGGATTACTCCCGGTGCCATGTGCTAGTGAGCATAGGAATAGAAGGATAGAGCAGATGAATGCGTGGCTAAAGAGTTGGTGCAAGAGGGAGGGCTTTAGTTTCCTAAATCACTGGGTCTGCTTCTGGGGAAGGTGGGACCTGTACAAGTCGGATGGGTTGCACCTGAACCGGAATGGGCCCAACATCCTTGCGGGGAGGTTTGCTAGTGCTGTTGGGGGGTGTTTAAACTAACTTGGCAGGGGGATGGAATATGGAGTGGAGCTATAGTAGGGGGTGATGCACAGCCAAATATAGAGGAAAAAATAAGTCAGCCTGGAAGGCAGAGCAAACAAGTAATGGCACAAGGGAGTATGGCAAGGCTGGATGGCATTTATTTTAATGCAAGGAGTCTTGCGAGTAAGGCTGATGAATTGAAGGTGTTGATGAACACATAGGAGTATGATATTGTTGCTATCACAGAGGGAGGGGCAGGACTGGCAGCTCAATATTCCGGGGTATAGAATCTTCAGGCGAGACAGAGGGGGGGTGAGGGGGTGAAAGAGGAGGGGGTGTCACAATATTAATCAAGGAGTTAATTACTGCTGTAAGGAGGGATGATATCTTAGCAGGTTCCTCTAATGAAACCATATGGGTAGAAATTAAAAACAAAAATGGGGCAAGAACTTTGCTGGGGGTGTATTATAGGCCCCCAAACAGTCAGGGGGAGATAGAGGAACAGGTATGTAGGCAAATCTCAGAGAAGTGTAGAAATAATAGGATAATAATAGTAGGGGATTGCAACTTCCCCAGTATTAACTGGGATAGTCAGAGTGAGAAAGGCTTAGAGGGTGCGGAATTCTTAAAGTGCATCCAGGAGAGCTTTTTGAGTCAGCATGTAGAAAGTCCTACAAGAGAGGGGGTGGTACTGGGCCTAATGCTAGGGAATGTAGCCGGGCAAGTGGTAGAAGTGTCAGTAGGAGAGCATTTTGGTGACAGTGACCATAATTCGGTAAGATTTAACATAGTCATGGAAAAGGACAAAGATGGACCGGAAATAAAGGTCCTAAATTGAGGGAAGGCCGATTTTAATATGATAAGGCAGGATCTGGCCAAAGTGGACTGGGATCAGCTACTTGTAGGAAAATCCACATCAGAGCAGTGGGAGTCTTTCAGAAAGGAAATAGAGGGAGTACAACGCCAACATGTTCCCGTAAAGGTCAAGGTGGGACCAACAAGCCCAGGGAACCCTGGATGTCAAGGGATATACAAGAATGGATTAGGAAAAAAAGGGAGGCTTTTGGCAGATACAAAGGACTAAAAACAATGGAAGCCTTAGAGGAGTATAGAAAGTGCAGGGGGGCACTTAAAAAAGAAATTAGGAGAGCAAAGAGGGTGCATGGAAAAACACTGGCAGGCAAAATAAAGGAAAATCCCAAGGTGTTTTATAAGTATATTAAGGGCAAGAGGATAACCAGGGAAAGAGTAGGGCCCATTAAGGACCAAAGTGGAAATCTGTGTGTAGAGCCGGAAGATGTGGGTAAGGTTTTAAATGAATATTTTGCATCTGTGTTCACTATGGAGATGGATGATGTAGGCATAGAAATCAGGCAGGGGGATTGTGATATACTTGAACAAATTAGTATTGAGAGGGAGGAGGTACTAGCGGTTTGAGCGGGCTTAAAAGTGGATTAATCCTCAGGCCCAGATGAGATGTATCCCAGGCTGCCGTGTGAAGCAAGGGAGGAGATTGCAGGGCTCTGACACAAATTTTCAGAACCTCTCTGGCCACAGGGGAGATGCCAGAGGACTGGAGGACAGCTAACGTAGCATCATTATTCAAGAAGGGTAGTAGGGACAAACCAGGCAATTACAGGCCAGTGAGCCTAACATCAGTGGTAGGGAAATTATTGGAAAAAATTCTGAGGGACAGAATCAGTCTCCAATTGGAGAGGCAAGGATTAATCAAGAATAGTCAGCATGGCTTTGTCAGGGGGAGATCATGTCTAACCAATTTGACTGAATTTTTCGACGGGGTGACTGGGTGCGTGGATGAGGGTAGTGCAGTTGACTTCAGTAAGGCTTTTGACAAAATCCCGCCTGGGAGAATGGGCAAGAAGTTAAGAGCCCATGGAATCCAGGGCAATTTGGCACATTGGATCCAAAATTGGCTTAGTGGCAGGAGGCAGAGGGTGATGGTCGAAGGTTGTTTTTGTGACTGGAAGCCTGTGTCCAGTGGTGTACCGCAGGGATCAGTGCTGGCTCCTTTGCTGTTTGTAGTGTACATTAATGATTTAGCTATGAATGTAGGAGATATGATCAGTAAGTTCGCAGATGACATGAAAATTGGTGGAGTGGTAAATAGCGAGGAGGGAAGCCTTAGGCTACAGTACGATATAGATGGGTTGGTCAGATGGGCAGAACAGTGGCAAATGGAATTTAACCCTGAAAAGTGTGAGGTGATGCATTTTGGGAGGACAAACAAGGCAAGGGAATACACAATGAATGGTAGGACCCTAGGAAGGACAGGGGATCAGAGGGACCTTGGTGTGCATGTACATAGATCCCTGAAGGCAGCAGGACAGGTAGATAAGGTGGTTAAGAAGGCATATGTGATACTTGCCTTCCATTAGCCGAGGCATAGAATATAAGAGCAGGGAGGTTATGATGGAGCTGTACAAAACGCTAGTTAGGCCACAGCTGGAATACTGTGTGCAGTTCTGGTCGCCACACTATAGTAAGGATGTGATTGCTTTGGAGAGGGTGCAGAGGAGATTCACCAGGATGTTACCTGGGCTGGAGCACTTCAGCTATGAGAGACTGGACAGGCTGGGGTTGTTTTCCTTAGAGCAGAGAAGGCTGAGGGGGGACCTGATTGAGGTGTACAAAATTATGAGGGGCATAGATAGGGTAGACAGCAAGAAACTTGTCCCCTTAGTAGAGGGGTCAATAACCAGGGGCATAGTTTCAAGGTAAGGGGCAGGAGGTTTAGAAGGGATTTGAGGAAAAACTTTTTCATCCAGAGGGTGGTTGGAATCTGGAACTCACTGCCTGAAACGGTGGTAGAGGCAGGAACCCTCACAACATTCAAGAAGCATTTAGATGAGCACTTGAAACGCCATAGCATACAAGGCTACGGACCAAGTGCTGGAAAATGGGATTAGAATAGATAGGGCTTGATGGCCGGCACGGACACGATGGGCTGAAGGGCCTCTTTCTGTGCTGTATAACTCTATGACTCTGTAGTATAGCATAACCAATCTTGTCTCCGCAAGAATGAACCAGCATTTATAATTTAAGATTCCCAAAGGCAATCTTATGGCTTCTCAAAGTAACCTTCCCAAAGTACACTGGATCAACAGCAGCAATCCACCTCAATGTAAATAAAGGCTGCAAAATTCGGCTCCATAGTGCCCATTGTTTGGGCGCTACGAGTGCTGTTTTGGTTCCAAAATGGCGTCCGCGGCACGCTTGCACACTTCTTGTGTGGGCTGCGCCGGTTGCCATCTTGGGACAGCCTTAGCGCGGGTGCAAGGAGCATCTGCCTGAAGTATGCAGAGTAGGCAGAACATGACATCAATCAGCGTGTAACGGCGATTTGCCACCAGCTCTGCCATTTTGGAGCTCAACGTTCCAGCTAATGCCATCTCTTAACCTCGCACAGCTGAGTGTGCATTCAGCAGCAGGAAGGGCCCCCACCAGTGCTATTTAAAGGGATCGTCAACTACTTACAGGTTAGTTGCTAATTGATTTGTACTGGCTCTTGCTGCATTTTTAGCAGTGTTTGGTGGTTTCTTGAGTTATTTAAAGTTGCTGAAGTCTAAAGGGAGTGGTGTGGCAGGTGCTGAAGGACTTTGTCCTGACTTCAAGGATTCTGCACAGACCACTTGCTCCAAGACATGGGTGCAGCAGTCGGCACTCCCCTTGGAATACAGCATGACAGGGAGAACGAGCAGAGGCAACGCAGAGAAGGATAAGCTGCTGGAAGAGGGAGGAGGAGGAGGGGAGAAGGGCTCCCAGCAGGAGGCCATATCCACCCAGGGTGTTCAGGGAGCAATACTCCGACCTGAACCTCAGTGAGGAACAGTGTGCCAGACATCTGTGCTTCACCAAGGATGTCCTCACTGAAACCTGCCACCTGCTGCAGCCACAACTGCAACCTCAGAACAGGGCGAGGACGGCATTGCCAGTGGCTGTGAAGGTCACGGTGGTCATTGTTGGATCCGTGGTTCAGTGGATATGCTGTTATTAAATAATCACACGGATGCTGTACATTAACAATAAACAGGTCTTTACTGGAGGAGGGTAGTCTCAAGACTGGGGGTACAGAGGCATGCGCAAAGGTTATATACAGGTGTGGTCACTGCCGGTACTACAGTATACAGGAGCTGTAAAAGTAGTTCTGACTTAAAGGCACATACACTACAGTCATGAACTTTTATGCGTCGGGCTCCTTCCAGGCTGGAACAGGAGATATTTGCAACATCTCCCAGTTTGCCGTGCACTGTTGCATAAGGGAAGCGCTGTATTCAAGAGAGCTGAATACATTGGGGCAGTAATTCCTCCCCAAACGCGTGAGTACGGAAGGGGTACTCACGCATCTGGCCGGAGGAAATGCCGGTTTTCAGCATGCACAGCGCATGCGCTGAAAACCGGCATTTCCTCTCCTCTAACCCAAGAGGTGAAGAGGTTAGCGCGTGCGCTGTAGGGGGCAGCGCGTGCGTCTTGGATTTCCTCTGTTTTGGGGGATTTGCGCATGTGTAAAGGCCTCCGGTCTTTACGCTTGTAAAAAGCACACGTAAGTATTTATTTTTACAGGTAAGTGGTGTTTTAGTGCAATTTAGAATTTTTTTTCCACAGGTTTATTATTTTAAAGAATCTACAATAAGGCAAGTTTAGTTTTAGACCCTTTTTATTAAAAAATTATTTTTTTTTTAAAAATTATTGTTTAAATTATTTTTTTTAACTTATTTATACTTAATTTAATGATTGGGATGTTTTTTAAATTTTTATTTAAAGTTTAAGTAGTGTTTTGGGGTGCAGTACTTTTCATGAGTTTGACAGTTCTTACTCTCAAACTTATGAAAGAAGTTTCCCCTCCCCGATTGGCTGAACAGTGCTCACCTGATCCCAGCCGGCACATCGCACTAACTACGCCGCTGGGTCAGGTTAGCACAGCGCGCCGACTTCAGAACCGGGCCACTGACAGGAAATCCACTGCGGGCCAGGTTTCAGATGTCGGCGCGCAGGGTGAGTGCACATCGGGGGCTTGCACGCGCGGCAAGCCCCCAACACCAAGTTCTGGGCCATTTTATTCTCTCTGACCAGAGAGCAGCAAGGGAAGTGAGCACATGGTTTCATGAGGATTACAGGCTTCCACATTGACTGCACGCACATTGCTTTGCGGGCACACATGTAAACTCTGAGATGTACTGCAACTGAAAGGGATTCCACTCCCTCAATGTCCAGCTGGTGTGCGACCATATTCAGCGACTCATGCTGGTCAATGCCCGGTATCTTGCCAGCAGTCACGTTGCCTTCATTCTGTGGCAGTCCGCTGTCCCATCAGCATTTGAGCCACCATGACAAATCAGAGGGTGGCTCCTGGGTGACAAGGGCTATCCGCTGACGACACGGCTCAGGACTCCGGTGCGCAACCCACGCACACATGGGCGGCATTCATACAACAAAAGCCATGCTGCCACATGAAATATCATTGAGCAGACCATTGGCGCGCTGAAGTAATGTTTCTGCTGCCTGGACCGCTCTGGAGGAGCCCTGCAGTACTCGGTAGAGCGGGTGTCAAGATTTGTGGTGGTCTGCTGCATGCTGCACAACCTCGCCATCATGAGGGCACAGTCTTTGGCACCAGCTATACGGCGAGCAGCTCCGGAGGAGGAGGAAGAGGAAGTGTCTGCTTGGCCACAATGCAAAAATAAAAGCCAACACAAAATAAACATTCCAAACCAAATTTATAAATCAAACCATGCCATATTGCATATAAGCGACAACTAATCACCCTTATGCATTCCCTTAGTGCCTGACTTCCATGCACCTACTAGTCCAGGCCTCTGGATCACCAGTTGAGTAGCATAACCACTACACAACCATACCCCAATAGTGTTGCTATTTATGCCATATAGAATGTTTTTTATTGCAAAAAATTGTAAAGTTTTGATTATATTGATTTTTTTTTAAATTTCAGCATGTGATGGCTGAGGATGGTCATCAGGAAATGTAACATATAGAAATGTAAAGACTGTAGTTTTTCTTGCCATATATATGGGTAAATGGCCGCATTATAACTCATAACCGTATCAGCCATTTTGCATACAGGATGAATGGACACAAAATACTCCCGGGGTAAGGTATGACTTTTGTTTATTGTTATGGTTATTTTCTGTGTTTCTTGGGCTTTAGAATTAAATTACCATTTGGATTTAAAAAGGTATCCATTTTAGGATCCTATTATGTGCCACACAGCTGTTGTAATGTAGGAAATGCAGCAACCAATTTGTACACAGCAAGATCCCACAAACAGCAATGAAATGCATGACCAGATATTCTGTTTTTTTAATGATGTTGGTTGAGGGATGAACATTGGCAGGGCACCAGGAGAGCTCTCCTGATTTAGTAGCTTGACCTCTTTCTGCAGGGACTTATGATGTCACTGAAAGACGAGCGTATGTGGCACACACCCCATGTAGTGGCGCTTCTTAGTTTCCAAACAGGCAGGCCACTGAGCTGTGGGGCCTTTAACAACGAGTAGACGCGTGTCGAAATAAAACGTTCCCAAACGTAGCTTTGTCTTTTAAACTGTTTACTATAACACTTAACAAACAGAATTACAAAGCAAACACGTATAAACGAATACGGTCAAAAACTGTACTGCTCCAAACCTCACAGCTTCTGCCTCTTTCACCACGTGCAGTTTAAAACTGTAAGATGGCTGCACCCATGTGTGGCTTAGGGACTGTTCCATTGTGGCAAGAATGAGGGGGGTGTCGGACTATACTACTAGAGCAAGAAAATAGGGGGCTTCTTAATACAATAAGTCGTTCAGGTAAATTAACTGTATTATGCCATTTAGCCACTATTTTAAAGTATTTTCTTAAGCTTTTATGGCTCTTACATTCCGGCCCCTAATTGACTAGGCACATGAAGCATATCAATTACTCAAACATTAAGGCCTAGATTTTCAGTATAGACAGTTTTGGGGCGCTAACCTTAGCGCCCGCCCGAAGTTAGCGCCCGCCCCAAAGTAGCGCCCCGTTGCCGGAAATTCAGTGGCTTCGCCCTAAGAGGTTGGTGGAGCGCTAAAAGAGGCGTTCCACTACTATCTTTAGGCGCTAAGCCGGCGGTGCAGAGCGCTGCGCCCGACAGACACTCTGGTGCCAGTGAGCTCTTAAAGGGGAAGGGTGCATGTGTTTTTTGCAAAGGCAGAGTCTGGGGGGGAAAAGACGGAGGAGGAGGAAGAGGAAGAGGAAGAAGAGGAGGAGGAGGAGGAGGAGGAGGAGGAGGAGGACATAAATACACCATTCAGAACACACTGGTTCCTTCCATTATAGTGCAGGAGGAGGGCCCTTTAATTTGCGCTCCCCAGGGTGTGTTGCGTTCCATTTTACAAACGCACTGGACGCCAGCCGCACAATCGGGCGGTCCGACTGAAGTTTGTATTCGGGGCGGCCAAAGGGCGTTGCACGAGGATGTGACGTCATTTTCTGCGCGCGCATCCGGGCGGCCGCTAAACTTTGCGCCGGCGCTAACGGGCAACTTAATTTGGGGCGGGGCGCAAACTGCGCTGCGCCCGGGCGCTACACGCATAGCGCCCGAAAATCACTTCTCTTAAGGCGCTAACTGCTGGCGCAAGCAACTGAAAATCTAGCCCTAAGAGTCATAAACTAATGAGTTCAACATATTTACAATACAAGTGTCTACTTTTTTCTTTCGTTCAGGAGCTTTTCACGCTGCTTCTTGTAGCAGGCAGAGCTTTGTGATCGGTCTCTCCAGGGTACTGGTCTTGGTTTGCAAACAGACGCGATGAACGACGCCTCTGGAGTCTGGCATGGTCTTAATTATTTTTCCCATCAACCAAGAATTTCTAGGGGCTGAATCATCCACAATTAAGACGATGTCTCCGACGATGAAGTTCCTCTTTATTTTGGACCATTTTTGACGCTCCTGTAGCAGAGGTAAGTATTCTCTTGTCCATCTGGTCCAGAAGAGGTCTGACATATACTGAACTTGCCTCCACTTCCGACGGGCATACAGATCTTCCTTTTTGAAGACTCCCGGGGGCATGGCTGGCTATGTTTTCAACAACAACAGGTGGTTCGGAGTCAGGGCTTCGAGGTCATTGGGATCATCTGATGTCTTAGTTATCGGTCGGTCATTAATGATGGCTTCGTCGTCGTCCAGCGCTTGCTGCTTCAGTACAGAACTGAGTAGTTTTCTTACGGTGCGTATCTGTCTTTCCCAGACACCTCCGTGGTGGGATGCAGCCAGAGGATTGAAGATCCACTTAATTCCTGTTTGCATCATGGCTTCCTGTATTTTAAGCTGATTCCAACCTTCAATAGCTTCCCGTAGTTCTCTCTCCGCTCCGACGAAATTAGTGCCATTATCAGAACGCATAATGGACACCTGTCCTCTTCTACAGACAAAGCGCCGCAAGGCGTTAATACAGGAATCAGTGTCAAGCGTGTGTGCCACCTCAATATGAACTGCTCTGATGGTCAAACAAGTGAAAAGCACACCATATCTCTTGACAAGGCTCCGTCCTCGCTTTACCTCGAAAGGCCCGAAATAGTCCACCCCTACGTTTGTAAATGGGGGCTTGTCTGGTAACAAACGGTCTTCAGGCAGGTCTGCCATTTTCTGCTCCCCTGGCTCTAGCGTGTAACCGTCTGCAAACAATACATTCAGAGAGTATTTTTCTTATTACGGAATTAGCTCCTGGAATCCAGTATCTTTGTCTTAGCTTCGCGAGCACGTGATTCCTCCCACTGTGTCCAATACTCTGGTGTATATGCTGAAGAATGAGAGTAGCAACCCGGAGGTCCTTAGAAAGGATAGCAGGATGCTTGGCCTCCTCTGGCATAGCAGATTTGTTTAGTCTCCCTCCCACCCTCAGTACTCCATCTTGCAGTGTAGGGTCCAGCTTGTAGATATGACTACCTTTCTTGATTGGAGTATTTTGCTGTAGAGCTTCGGTTTCTTCTGGGTATCTTTGTCTTTGACTGAAGCAAACTATCTCCTTCTCAGCCTTGGCCAAATCCTCCACGGTCAATGAATTCTTGCTCAATGTGGCCTTGTGCTGATGCATATACTGCTGTAGAAGCATTCTCTGCTTATCAGGGTTACTTTCAGACTGACTGATAGTGGCTCGGTACTCTTTTCCCTTACCGCTCAGGTGTAGCAGCAACTCTTTCAACCTTAGAAACCATGCAACTGCTTTCCTCAACTGGTGCCATCCTGAGAAATGGTTAACAAGCTTGTTCACTGTGTCAAAGTTCTCTTTCGTAGTTATGAAATTTACTGTGACTGATCTCTTGACTTCGACGTCGTCTTCAGTAATCTGACTTGGCATATCTGGTCTTTCTGGCCATGATCTCTCTGTTTCCAGCAGATAACTTGGGCCTTGTATCCAAGTTTCACTCCTCATGAAGTTTTCAGCCTTCAATCCCCGTGAGGCTTGATCTGCTGGGTTTAATGAGGTGTTTACATACCTCCATTGAGATGGTTGTGTAGCTTCTCTAATGGATGAGATTCTGTTTGCTACGAAGGTCTTGAAGCGTATCTTCTCATTCTCTATATACTTCAGCACCGTCGTGCTATCCGTCCAGAAGACAGATTCTTCTAATGGGAGCTGTAACTCTTTACGCGTCACCTGGTCAACTTTAACTGCAACAACCGCTGCCGTCAATTCCAGTCTCGGGATGGTGACCTGCTTCAGCGGAGCCACCCTGGATTTTCCCATGAGGAAGGCACAATGTTTCTGGCCCTGTTGATTTGTCAGCAAGAGGTAGGTAGCCGTGCCATAGCCGTCCTCACTGGCGTCCGAGAAATGATGTAGTTGAGCCGTCTTTGTAACTCCAAAACTCGCGGGCTTGATGCATCTACTGACGTTGAAGCTAGAAAGTTGTTGCAAATCTGTCAGCCATCTGTGCCATCTCTGAGCTTGACCTTCTGGGATATCTTCATCCCATCCTCTCTTGTCTCTACACAGCTCTCGTAGCATCAGCTTCACCGGCAGAATGAGTGGTGCCAGGAATCCGAGAGGGTCGTAGATGGAACTGACCACGGAGAGAATCCCTCGTCTTGTGGATGGTCTTTCGTTCACCATTATCCTGAAGTTGAACGTGTCTGACTCGATGCACCATTGTACACCAAGAGCTCTCTCGATAAGAAGGACATCGTGGCTCAGGTCCAGATCTTTGACTTCAGTGGCTTTTTCCTTTTCTGGGATAGAAGCTAGAACTGCTCTGCTGTTGCTTATCCACTTAGTCAGATGGAATCCTCCATTCGAACACAGAGTTCTAAGGTCTCTTGACAGTGCGATGGCATCGTCTTCTGTTGACACGGACTTCAGACAGTCATCGACATAAAAGTTTCTGAAGATTGTCTCCACAGCCTCGGATGGTGCTTTGCCCTTGCCATCTTCTGCGGTTTTTCTGAGAGCGTAGCTTGCACAGCTGGGAGATGATGTGGCTCCAAACAGGTGTACGGCCGTTCTACATTCCACCATCGCTTCACTAACGTCGCCATCTGGCCACCAAAGGAAACGCAGAAGATCAGCATCTTCGTCAGGGATTCTGACTTGGTAGAACATTGATTCTATGTCTGCCATCATGGCAACGAGCTCTTGTCTAAACCTAGTCAAGACGCCAATGAGGGTATTAGTAAGATCAGGACCTTGAAGCAGCTGGTCATTCAATGAAGTTCCTCTGAATGAGGCGGCGCAGTCAAACACTACACGGATCTTTTTCTTCTTTGGGTGATACACCCCGTGATGAGGAATGTACCAGACCCTTCCATCGTCTCTGTTCAACTGTTCTTCGGGCACTTTTACAGCATAGCCTTTCGCTATGATGTTTCTCATGAAGTCTTTGTAGTCTTCGTGAAAGTCGGGGTTCTTGTTCAGCTTTCTCTTTAGACTGATGGCGCGTTGCTCTGCTATGCAGCGATTGTTCGGCATCTTCGCGGTCTGTCTTCTCAGTGGCAAACCAATGTGATAGTGGCCATCAATGAACTGTGTAGACCTTGTCATCAAACCCATGAACTGATGGTCTTCTTGTGACATCTCTGTCTTTTCCTCACAGCTGCGTTCTGAGAAGTCTGCGTTGAACTGCTGTATCAACAGCTCTTCAATGCTTGCGATAGAGATGCGATTAACTGTGACGTTTTGTCGTTCCTCCTTGTTCGACTTGTGGCCATCATCTCTCCTTACCGGTCCATTGATTACCCATCCAAGGGCTGTCCTGACGGCGTAGGGTCCGTCATCCTTGCTGTTTATCACCTGCCATGGCTCCATAGTTTTGTAGGCATTGGTTCCAATTAATAGGCCAATTTCTGCTTCAATGTATGGGAGACGCACCTTTTCTAGGTAGGGCCATCTATCCACATCCTTCTGCAGGGCTAGGTTCCCTATTCTAACAGGAATCTCCCTCTGTGTGAAAACATTAGGCAGGTCTGTGAAGTCCTTCTCTTCAAGTCCACACACTTCTAGGTCTGACAGGATATAACTTTGCATTGACTTCTCATGACCCATGGTGCGTAATAGGATTTCTGTTCTTCTGCCTCTAACGTTCAGCTGTCGCATGAGTGATTCTGTGAAGAACGTTGCTGAACTACCTGGATCCATGAAGGCGTAAGTCTCCACAACCTTCTCACTCCTCTTAGACTTGATCCTTACTGGTACGATGGCAAGAATACAGTCACTGTCACCGGCCCCAGTGAGTCCACAAGTCTCTGGTTCCAGCGACACCAGAGCACTTGAAACAACCTTCTCGTCGGTATTGTTTTCTTTACTCTTCTTAGAGACTTGTTCTTCTTTATGGATATGCAGCAGACTGGGATGTTTCCGAGTGCACTCTCTGCATGTTGTTCTTTGCTTACAGTTTCTACTCAGGTGCCCCTGAGAGAGACATCCAAAACATAGGCCGTTGTACTTCAGGAATTCGATTCTGTCCTTATGTGGCTGTGCTTTGATGTCGCTGCAGAAATCCAATGTATGATTCTTCTGGCAGAATAAGCATGGCTTCTGAAAGGCATTAGCAGGCGTCACTGTGCTGCTCTTTTTGGGAGATGAGTTCTGGGGCCTTTCTTCCTCGGCCTGAGTGACGATAGTTGCAAAGCTGCTTCCCCTGGAACCACCTTTCCTGAGAGTCTTTGATTCAGCAGGCTTGGCTTTCACTCTTCCATCGGTGGTCGGGCTGACATCCTGGATGTTTCCAAACAATGGGTCCCTAGCAATTTTAGCCTGTTTGTCTATGAAATTCACTAAGTCTGCAAACCTGGCTCTACTTTTCCGTCTCTCCATTATCTCAAAGGCTGTTCTTCTCCATTGTTCTCTCATCCTGTAAGGAAGCTTAGAGATGACGATTCTCATAGTCGTAGGATTGTCCATCTCTTCCATGAATTCAACGTCCTCCATGGTGTTGCGACATCCTATGAGGAAGAGAACATATGCGTTCAATGCCTCTCCGTCTTCCGATCTGATCTGTGGCCACTTGGTAGCCTTTTCGATATATGCAGTGGCTATCTTCAGCTCGTTACCATAGTGCTCCTGCAGCAACTTCCTGGCTTCTATGTATCCCCGGTCCGGTCTCATGTGTTCACAGCTTCTGACCAGGTCTTGTGGTTTACCACTGGTGTACTGTCCCAGGTAGTACAACTTATCACTGCTGCTCTCTGTCTTGGAGTCAATGGCTTGTTCAAAGGATCTGATGAAGGGCTTATACTTGAGTGGGTCGCCTTGGAACACTGGTATGTCTCTTTGAGGGAGTCGAAACAGATTCTGTTGTTTTACAAGCATCTCTGTAATTTCGTTCTGACGTTGCATCACTCGGTATAGGCTTCTCCCTGTGTCTTCAGGCCTCTGGTGGTCATCAGCAGGGTCTAGTCTAGACCGTCTGACGTCTGGGGTAGCATCACATGCTCCTGTTAGTGGAGAGGCCACTCTTCCACGCTGTAATGCCGGGGAATTGCTTTCGGGCTCTGTTGTAACTCTTGAAGGTGCCCTGGATCCAACTCTATGTGGCAACGTTGACTGGCAGTGGCTCCCGCCGTCCCGTGAGCCTTCATAATCTTCGTACGCACTCAACCTGGCATCTGAGACCTCGATAGCTGTTTTCATCTCCAGCCGTTCTTTCTTTGCCTGCACCTGGGCCCGCTGGGCCTGCACTTGGGCCTGTTGGGCCTGCACTTGGGCCTGCAGTTGGGCCTGTTGGGCCTGCAGTTGAGCCTGCAGTTGGGCCTCTTGGACCTGCAGTTGGGCCTCTTCCCGTTCAAGAGCTTGCTTCTCATCTAAAGATGCTGCGCGCGCCATCAACGCCGCCCGTTCAGCCTCCGCTCTCATGCGTCGCGCCGAGCTTGTGGTAGAAGCGACTGACCTGCGTCCAGAAACAGAGCTACCTTCTTTTCGATTTTTGCTCGGTCTGGCGGAAGTCTCTGAAATGCTATCGTCTGGTCCGACTTCATCGTCAACCTTATCTTTCTCTGCTGTATCAGCATCTTGACGAATTTTTAACATCCACTGCTCCGTGGCCTTGATATAGTCCTTAATGCTGGTTGATTTAAGATCAAACCAGTCGTGCTGATCAGTGTTTCCCTCTTCTTCAGACAGAAGTGCTAATACATCTTCATTGAGTATATTAAATTCTTCATGCAGCTTGGAGAAATCGTAATACATCATGTCTTCAGCTTTCTTAATATTAGCATTATCTTCCATGAGACGATCAATTATCTTCATTTTTCCAGTTATCTGAACTAATTTAGCCTTCCTTGCACCTATGCTTTTATGTAACTTCTCTTCCCTTGCCTTTGGGGTGAGCTTTATTTCCCTCTTTTGGCCAGCAATCCTTCTGGCTGGGGGAAGCTCCTGGCTCCTTAAGGCCTCGGCCATTTTACCCGCAGCTCTTATTTAGCTTCTCAACAGAATGAACAAAGCAAGTAACAGTCACTGTACCTTCGCTTTCTTAAATTGTCGTCTGGCTCCGTGACCATTCATGTATACGTTCGCCGACGATTCCGTCCCTTCCTTCTTAGGGAGCTAGTTTTTGACTAATGTAGTGGCGCTTCTTAGTTTCCAAACAGGCAGGCCACTGAGCTGTGGGGCCTTTAACAACGAGTAGACGCGTGTCGAAATAAAACGTTCCCAAACGTAGCTTTGTCTTTTAAACTGTTTACTATAACACTTAACAAACAGAATTACAAAGCAAACACGTATAAACGAACACGGTCAAAAACTGTACTGCTCCAAACCTCACAGCTTCTGCCTCTTTCACCACGTGCAGTTTAAAACTGTAAGATGGCTGCACCCATGTGTGGCTTAGGGACTGTTCCATTGTGGCAAGAATGAGGGGGGTGTCGGACTATACTACTGGAGCAAGAAAATAGGGGGTTTCTTAATACAATAAGTCGTTCAGGTAAATTAACTGTATTATGCCATTTAGCCACTATTTTAAAGTATTTTCTTAAGCTTTTATGGCTCTTACACCCCATTTTAACATGCGTTCCCATTTCTGCTCTGCACCGCCTTTCATCATCATTTGATCTTGCTAAACTGTCGCAAGTATTTCCACCCACTTCTGGATTTCCATTCCTGGAGAAACATCAAGTGAAATGGAGTTAAAGCCAGGATCGGTGCTTTCATCCACGAACGCAAACACTCACCTCAAAAGCACTGACTGCCCATGTGAAATGCAGACAGTGGCCGGGTTTATCCAATCTTCATTTGCATTTCAAGCACACAGTCCCCCAGTCACGCTCCGGATTGAACAGAGGCTTCTGGTTCTGCAGACATCAGTCAGTCAGTTTAAGATTAAAAGGAAGAACAAGGGACCTGTGAACTGCGAAAGCTTTTAACAATGCACACAAAATCTAATGTGACTAAAATTACCATATTTATCACAGAAAGCTGGAACTCTGAGGGGAAACCAAGTTTTTCATTTTCTTCGAGAACAAAATCCATTTGCTCACAGGCAATAATTATTATTATTTTGGAAGGTTTGGTTTTCATCGTCATTCTGTTCCTTTGAAAGCAGAGCTGAAATTGCTCTTATAAATCATTTGGAATTAAAGATTTTTCCATGTTTATAACTCAGGCAGTAAAAAGATTGAAACTTCTCGCCTGTATGTATTTAGAGGGGTCTTAAAAGAAACAGCAATTCTCCTGGCTCTTAAATCACCCAATTATAACAACTCTGTGCAAAGCTCTGCAGAAAATTCTTCACTTCATTTTTTTTACCTCCTATTGAAAATAACTATTTAAAGGTACTGCATCCTCGAATCAAGAATCATTCATGAGTTAAGCATTGCGCTGTGCGTTTCCCACCCTGACACAGATTGCAAATGACCTGGTGCCTGAAACACAAAGATCAGTTAGTCGTGTGTTTCCAACAGATAAAACTATGCCAGCTGCTTTCGCTGCTCCAAAGCAAAGAGCCCAGTGTAATGTGAGCGCTGCGACATTTCCTTACTATCTTTCCTATTTTCCTTGCCAATTTTGCTCCCCATCCTTCCTATCCTAAAGGCATTGACTTCTTGTCAGCCGTGGCTCAGTTGCTAGCACTGTCACCTTTGAGTCAGAAGGTTGTGGGTTTAAGTCACACTCTATGAGACGCAAGCACAAAAATCCAGGCTGACTTTCCAGTCCAGTGCTGAGGGAATGCTGCATCGTCGGAGGTACCGTCTTTCGGATGAGATGTTAAACCTGCCCTCTCAGGTAGATGTAAAAGATCCTCCAGCGCTATTTCAAAGAGGAGCAGTGGAGTTCTCCCTGTTGTCCTGGCCAATATTTATCCCTCAATCAACAGCTCAAAACAGATGATCTGGTCATTATCACATTGCTGCTTGTGGGACCTTGCTGTGCGTAAATTGGCTGCTGTGTTTCCTACATGACAATAGTGACTACATTTTAAAAGTACTTCAGTGGCTGTAAAGCACTTTGAGACGTCCTGAGGTCATGAAAGGCGCTATATAAATGCAAGTCTTTCTTTCTTATCGGGGCAGAGGATCATGGGCACTGGGTGGCTTTCAGTGCCTTGCCCAAGAGGCCCTGCTTCACTTGGCAAGCCTAGATAGTGAGTCCTGGTGAGCTTATTCAAAGGTTGGGAGTGTGGGGTTGATCTGATCCTCCCATCGGCTGATGACCACGTGTGTGCAATTCCTGCAGGGGCTGCTGAGGAGTGACCTGGAGCAGAGACAACGGGTTGGATTTTCTCAGCCCCGAGGAGGCAGGTATGGAGACGGGACTGCCGGTAAATTTGCAGAAAGTGGGGGCGGATGGCAAACCTGCCCCCATCCTGCCGCCGTGCCCCTTTGCCAGGAGGCGGGAAGCCGTCCTGCCCCGGGTCACGTCTCCTCGAGGTGGGAAAGGGATTAAATCCTTTCAACTGCCTGTTAACAGGTAGTTAACAGGCAGAAAAAAGGATTGTCCCATTTTACCTTTTCAGCTGAAGGCTTCCCGACCTCAGAGAACCCCGCTGGGTTGGACGAGTTGAGTAGGAGGTCTGAGGAGGTCGGAGGGGCCTGAAAGTGAGATGTATAGGTGAGTGATGGGTGCAAGTGTGGAGTGGTAAGTATGTGAGGTGAGTCTTAAGTGTTAGAAAATGTTCACTTATCTTTGTTTCTGTCTACAGCCTTCAGCCGCGGTGGTTCCGGAGTCCCGACATCTTCATTGTAGATTTCACAGACTGGCTGTTGGATCCTCTGAACCAACAGTCATCTGCTTTCTACAAAGTTGAAAGGTTTGATGAGTCCTGAACACAAGGACTCATCAAACTATACAGAATGTTATTGTTTGACAGCTTTACAGAGCTGTCAAACGCTGACATTTCTTCTTCTAAGAAGTCTTGACAGATGGCATGTCAGACGTTGACGTGCCATCTGTCAGTGACTTCTTCCTAATTGACCTGCTGAGCCCACACGGCGGGCTTAACAAGGTCAATCAGGGGAAACCCCCACTGGTTGGCCAGAACATGATGGAGGCGGGACTTAGACCCAACAAGCAGCAGTCCCGCCTCCAGCACGTCTGCATTCACAAAATCCAGCCCCTTGGGTGAGTTTCTCTTCCATTACCCAGTGGCACTGAGGCCTATTATGACAACCGACTGCTGCCCCAGCTGAGGTGAGCGAACTCAGCACAGACCAGGTATTAAACCTGAGGCATTCCTGCTCTGTGAGGCTGAGTTACTCACTGGATAAATTTGCTGAGCTGTTGATGGTGCCTTGCACTCAAAGATTTGTTTCAATTTAGCTACAGATTAATCATCTGTCACGTTTAAAGGGTGAGAGGTGAATTATGAGTGAGATTTTCATCCAAAACCATTCTTGCAGACATTTTAAATAAATGCTTTGTGAACTACAAATCCCAGCAGACTGAAGAAAGATTTTTCTCGCTGGCTAATTGTACCTATTCACTTGCTGTAAAATCATTTCTCAATTTGAAAATAAAGCTTGTGGTATCAGAACAATCCACCACAAAGGAGATACTTGCAGAAGAAGTCAATTCTCAGCGTATTCCTCCTCCTCCTCCTGTCAAACAATCATAATGCAGGATTGATGTCAGCTAGGTCAAAGATCGTGACCTAGATAATCTCCCCCAACCCCAAGTGAAGGAGGACAGTGTGGTTGAGGGAGGCAGCAGTGCAGCAAAATTGGGAACAGATCCACGATTTGTGCTCTCCAACTTTTGCAGAATCCACTGTAATTGCAAAGGTGTTATTTCTGCCTCTATACTTGGCTGTGTAACAGTATGTATTGCATCCTTTGTAATATCAGATGGCCGCCTTGGCTCATTGATAGCACTCTTGCTTCTGAGTCAGGAGGTCATGGGTTCAAGCCCCATTCCTGAGACTTGAGCATATAACCTTGGCTGACACTTCAGTTCAACACTGAGGGAGTGCGGCCACTGTCGGAAGTGCTGTCTTTCAGATGAAATGTTAAACCGAGGCCTCCTCTGCTCTCTCAGGTGGATGTAAAAGATCCCATTATTCAAAGAAGAGCAGGGGAGTTCGCCCGGTGTTCTGGCTAATGTTTATTCCTCCACCAGTACCTAAACAAAAAACATGATGATCTGGTCATTTATTTTGTTGCTGTTTGTGGGTTCTCAATGTGTGCAATTTGGCTGCCATGTTCCTACATTACAACAGTGGCTTTGCTTCAAAAAAAGTACTTGGCTGTAAAATTATTTGGGACACCCTGAGGTCATAAAAGGTACTATATAGAATCATAGAATAGTACAGCACTGAAGGAGGCCATTCGGCCCATCGAGACTCCGCCCGCTGTATCGAAGAGCAATCCAGTTAGTCCCACGCCCCTGCTCTTTCCCCATAGCCCTGCAATTATTTCTCCTTCAAGTATTTATCCAATTTGCTTTTGAAAGGCACTATTGAATCTTTTTCCACCACCCTATCAGGCAGTGCATTCCAAATCCTAACCACTCGTTGTGTAAAAAACTTTTTCCTCATGTCGCTCTGGTTCTTTTGTCAATCAATCACCTTAAATTTGTGTCCTCTGATCATTCACCCTTCAGCGATTGGAAACAGTTTCTCCTTATTTATTCTATCTAAATCCTTCATGATTTTAAACACCTCAAATCTCCTCTTAGCCTTCTCTGCTCTAAGGAGAACAACCCCAGCTTCTCCAGTCTTTTTCTAAACCTGTGTGAATTCACTTGATTTAAAACACAACACTTAACTATAACTCATTCCCAAACATAATAAGAAATTTCACAACAGTGAGAGATGCAGAGAAAGTGAATGAGAAGCGACTGAGAGCGGAAATGATGAGTACAATCGAAATTTCAAATAATCACTTGGAAACAAAGCACATGAAATGTTACAGTGATCGGTTAAGGTTCAATCTTTCTTTCATGGCATTCTCACTGTAACTACAAGTATATCAGGGATTACACTAGTATATGTGGGTTCAAGTCCCACTCCAGGGATTTGAGCACAGAATCTAAGCTGTCACTCCAGTGCAGTACTGGGAGTGCTGCACAGTCAGAGGTACCGTCTTTTGGATGAGACGTTAAACTAAGGTTCCATCTGCCCTCTCAGATCCCATGGCACTATTTCAAGGTGTCCTGGACAATATTTTCCTTCAACCAACATCACAAAAAAAACAGATTATCTTGTCATTATCACTGTTTGTGGGACCTTGCTGTGCGTAAATTGGCTGCTGTGTTTCCTACATTACAACAGTGACTACACTTCAAAAGTACTTAATTGACTGTAAAACGCTTTGGGATGTCCTAAGGTCATGAATGATGCTATATAAATGCAAGTCTTTTTTTCTTTCTTATGTACCTTATCTAGAACTTATGGCTCTTTGTCAGTTTACAATCCCTTTTCCAGCTCTTGAGCTATGAAGGCTTGGTCACCCCTCAACTAGTTAGATGCCTCTCCTGAAACTGGTTCATGCATAATAAAAATTTGGATACATCTGCCTCATGTTCCTTTATTCCCCCGGCTACTAGCTCAGGCAAAAGAATTTTAGTTCCGATGCTGAGCTGATCTCAGTAGGCACTACAATTGGCCTCAGCATTCCTGGTTTAAGGAAGGAAAATCAGCCAGAGTTTCCAACCCCTGCCGGAAATATCTGCGTGTCAGATCATCAGGTAAGATAGAATGTAGTTCAGCTGTGATGTGGTTAGGTGGCCAGTCAACACTCACTATCTGGGCTCAAGCAAAGAATAGCCAGTTGGGCAAGGAAGCTGTGATTGACCGGCACCGGTGAGCTGTACCCCAGGAGAAGCCAAAATCTTTATGAGAGGAGTAGGGGAGGAATAAATTGGCCAGAAAACAAGAGGAGCAAATTTAAAAATCGTTAGAGAGAGAGAGAGAGATGGGCTCAGAGAGGATGACAGAGAACTCAGGCATTCAATAATAGTATGATAGCAAAATACTGTAGATGCTGGAAATCCGAAATAACAACAGAAAATGCTGGAAAAACTCAGCAGGCCAGGCAACATCTGTGGAGAGAAATTAGAGTCAACATTTCAGGTCAAAACCCTTTATCAAGACTAAAGAAGCACAGGAAATGAAATAGATTAAGAGGCCAGGCTGGGAGAGAACAAAAGAGAAGAAGAGACATTAAGAGGTATTCAAAACGAGACGAGATGGTGATAGGACTAGTGGAGACAAAAGACGGCTCTAGATTAGGCGTGAAATGTTCTGGCAGAATGGGAGACAGCTGCCATGTGGGAGAGAGAAAAAAAAAGGAAAGGGGGGAAGGGAAAAACCAAAACAAAGGTGTGGATAAAAAATATTCCCATTCTGCCAGCGCATTTCACACCTAATCTAGAGCTGTCTTTTGTCTCCACTAGTCCTATCACCATCTTGTCTCATGTTGAATACCTCTTAATGTCTCTTCTTCTCTTTTGTTCTCTCCCAGCCTGGCCTCTCAATCTATTTCATTCCCTGTGCCTCTTTAGTCTTGATAAAGGGTTTTGACCCGAAACGTCGACTCTAATTTCTTTCCATGGATGTTGCCTGGCCTGCTGAGTTTTTCCAGCATTTTCTGTTGTTAATTCAATAATAGTAGGTGAGTAATTGGAGGAAACAATGAAGGAGAGGTAATAAACCAAATAACTCTTTCATTCCAGGGTATTTTTATCTTCAGATCTAAGGACTGAGACTGTCAGAACTCATTCCACTCCTAACACTGGGAAGTCATTGGAGACTGTGGCCTTCTTTCCCCTGTGACAGTTCATTTAAATGAAAAATGAGAATTGTGATGCACAATTCCACTTTGTCTTAATCGGTGAAGGTTTCAGGCGCTCACACTTGTGAAGTTTCTCATTCCACATCCCTCCCCTTGAGCCATCTTTTACTGATTAAACACAATGCATTATCTAAATCAAACACTGTTGGCAGGAAATGTGGTAAGGGCCCCTGTAGAGGACATGAATTATCCAGTTTCTAGATGCTGAGCTGTTTTTTTTTAAAAGCTGGTGAACTTGTCTCCTTTAGGAGACCGCACTGCTAATCAAGTAAACTCAACTCAAAACTGATTTTTTTTTTTAAACTTCCCAAAATGTAAATAATTGCATTTACCGTTCATTTGGCGAAAGAATATTTGGTTGAATTAATTGAACGGATGAACAAATAAGCCCAGGTTCCCCTGGGCAGGAAGTCATCTGAGAAAACAGTTGTCACCAAGTTTGCATTTGTGTCCAAACCTCATATCTTCCTGTAGCAAAATACTGCGGATGCTGGAAATCTGAAATAACAACAAAAGACGCTGGAAACACTCAGCAAGCCAGGCAGCATCCGTGGAGAGAGAAACAGAGTTAACGTTTCAGGTCTGGGACCCTTCATCAGAACTGGAAAAAGCTGGAGGTGTAACAGATATTAAGCAGGTGCAGCGACAGGGTGGGGGGCGGGGGGGATGGGAGGGGAGGAAGGAATTGAAGGAAGATACTGTGCTTTTGTAAGAGGCAGGAAAGATAAAATGTTGCAAGTGGGAATGGCAAAATCATACAGCATGAAAAATGGGGGCAGGGGTTATAGCTTGAAATTGTTGAACTCAATGTTGAATCCAGAAGGCTGTAAAGTGCCTAATCGAAAGATGAGGTGCTGTTCCTTGAGCTTACGTTGAGCTTCATTGGAACACTCTAATAGGCCAAGGACAGAGAGATCAGAGTGGGAGTGAAGCAGTGAATTAAAGTGACAGGCGACCGGAAGCTCAGGGTCACCCTTACAACGGAACGGAGGTGCTGCGCAAAGCGGTCGCCCAATCTGCGTTTGATCTCCCCAATGTAGAGGAGACTGCATCGTGAGCAGCGAATACAGTATACTAAATTGAAAGAAGTACAAGTAAATCGCTGTTTCACCTGGAAGGGGTGTTTGGGGCCCTGGACAGTGGGAAGGGAGGAGGTAAAAGGGCATGTGTTGCATCTCCTGCGCTTGCACGGGAAGGTGCCAGGTGAGGGGGAAGGGCTGTTAGGTGTGATTGAGGAGCGGACCAGGGTGTCGCGGAGGGAGCGGTCCCTTCGGAATGCTGAAAGGGGAGATGAGGGGAAGATGTGTTTGGTGATGGGATCACGTTGGAGGTGGCGGAAATGACGGAGGATGGTCCGTTGAATGTGGAGGCTGGTGGGGTGAAAGGTGAGGACAAGGGGAATGCTATCATGGCTCTGGGAGGGAGGGGAAGGGGTGAGAGCAGAAGTGCGGGAAATAGAACGGACACGGTCAAGGGCCGTGTCAACCACAGTAGAGTGGAATCCTCGGTTGAGGAAAAAGGAAGACATGTTGGAAATGCTGGTATGGAAGGTGGCATCGTCAGAACAGATGTGGCAGAGATGGGGAATGGAATAGAGTGCTTACAGGAAGCGGGGTGGGAGGAAGTGTAATCCAGGTAGCTGTAGGAGTCAGTGGGCTTGTAGTGGATGTTTGTCGAAAGTCAATCGCCAGAAATGGAGACGGAGAAGTCAAGGAAGGGAAGAAAAGAGTCGGAGATGGACCATGTGAAGGTGAGGGAAGGGTGGAAATTGGAAGTAAAGTGAATGAACTTATCTAGTTCAGGGCAAGAGCAGGAATCAGCATCGATATAGTCATCGATGTACCGGAAAAAGAGGTGAGGGAGGGGACCTGAGTAGGACTGGAACAAAGAATGTTCCACATATTCCATGAAAAAGCAGGCATAGCTAGGGCCCATGCGGGTTCCCATAGCAACACCTTTAATTTAGAGGAAGTGAGTGGAGCCAGAGGAGAAGTTGTTCAATGTTCTTGACCCACGGAACTTATCTCTTCCTATCGCGACTCTATTTTTTTCCCCTTGTCCAGTCTCTTCCCACCTACATTCGCGACTCTTCCGACGCCCTCCGTCACTTTAACAGTTTCCAGTTTCCTGGCCCCAACCGTCTCCTTTTCACTATGGACGTCCAATCCCTTTACACCTCCGTCCCCCACCAGGACGGCCTGAGGGCGGTCCGCTTCTTCCTTGAACAGAGGCTCAACCAGTCCCCATCCACCACTACCTTCCTCCACCTGGCAGAACTTGTTCTCACATTGAACAACTTCTCCTCTGACTCCACTCACTTCCTCCAAATTAAAGGTGTTGCTATGGGAACCCGCATGGGCCCTAACTATGCCTGCCTTTTCATGGGATATGTGGAACATTCTTTGTTCCAGTCCTACTCAAGTCCCCTCCCTCACCTCTTTTTCCGGTACATCGATGACTGTATCGGTGCCATTTCCTGCCCTCGCCCTGAACTAAACAATTTCATTCACTTTGCCTCCAATTTCCACCCTTCCCTCACCTTCATATGGTCCATCTCTGATTCTTCTCTTCCCTTCCTTGTCTTCTCCGTCTCCATTTCTGCCGATCGGCTTTCGACAAACATCCACTACAAGCCCACCGACTCCCACAGTTACCTGGACTACACTTCCTCCCACCCCACCTCCTGTAAGGATTCTATTCCATTCTCCCAGTTTCTCCGTCTCCGCCGTGTCTGTTCTTCCATACCAGTGCTTCCGACATGTCTTCCTTTTTCCTCAACCGAGGATTCCCCTCTACTGTGGTTGACACGGCCCTTGATCGTGTCCGTTCTATTTCCCGCACTTCTGCTCTCACCCCTTCCCCTCCCTTCCAGAACCATGATAGGGTTCCCCTTGTCCTCACCTTTCACCCTACCAGCCTCCACATTCAACGGATCATCCTCCGCCATTTCCGCCACCTCCAACATGATCCCATCACCAAACACATCTTCCCCTCACCTCCCCTTTCAGCATTCCAAAGGGACCGCTCCCTCCACGACACCCTGGTCCACTCCTCAATCACCCCTAACAGCTTTTCCCCTTCGCCTGGAACCTTCCCATGCAAATGCAGGAGATGCAACACATGCCCTTTTACCTCTTCCCTTTCCACTGTCCAGGGCCCCAAACACCCCTTCCAGGTGAAACAGTGATTTACTTGTACTTCTTTCAATTTAGTATACTGTATTTGCTGCTCACGATGCAGTCTCCTCTACATTGGGGAGATCAAATGCAGATCGGGCGACCGCTTTGCGCAGCACCTCCGTTCCATCCGTAAGGGTGACCCTGAGCTTCTGGTCGCCTGTCACTTTAATTCACTGCTTCACTCCCACTCTGATCTCTTTGGCCTTGGCCTATTAGAGTGTTCCAATGAAGCTCAACGTAAGCTCAAGGAACAGCACCTCATCTTTCGATTAGGCACTTTACAGCCTTCTGGATTCAACATTGAGTTCAACAATTTCAAACTATAACCCCTGCCCCCATTTTTCATGCTGTATGATTTTGCCATTCCCACTTGCAACATTTTATCTTTCCTGCCTCTTACAAAAGCACAGTATCTTCCTTCAATTCCTTCCTCCCCTCCCATCCCCCCCACCCCCCTGTCTCTGCACCTGCTTAGTATCTGTTACATGTCCAGCTTTTTCCAGTTCTGATGAAGGGTCCCAGACCTGAAATGTTACCTCAGTTTCTCTCTCCATGGATGCTGCCTGGCCTGCTGAGTGTTTCCAGCGTTTTCTGTTGTTATCTCATATTTGTCTGTTTGGCCACCGTACGTAAATAGTTGACATTTGAATACAGCAATCCACTTTAAGTAACAATTAAGTCAGGTTACAAGAGAAAAGATCGTGCAAATTAGACTTCCTTTGGGTGGTCTTGTATGGATAATCTGTTCAATTAAAGTTGTTTGGAGTACTAAGGCGTTTGCATTCCCCACTGTGCGCTGGTTACGGGGGGGGAGG
Source organism: Somniosus microcephalus (assembly GCF_052327205.1). NCBI lineage: Eukaryota > Metazoa > Chordata > Chondrichthyes > Squaliformes > Somniosidae > Somniosus > Somniosus microcephalus. The sequence continues at coordinate 122,089,902 of NC_140999.1, read as the reverse complement.
GGTGTGTTTTGAGATAGAAAATTGGGGGAAGAAGCTAAGTGCCACCTGGTGCCAGTGGCAATTACCCAATATTTGCCATCCCGGCAACGCTGCTGGAGATGGACACTCGTTCCACACAAACCTCATGGGATGTGGTTAGGTGGCTAGTCAACACTCGCTATCTGGGCTCAAGCAAAGAATAGCCGGTTGGGCAAGGCAGCTAACAATTAAGGAACGTGCATGCAAACCTGGAATTTTACATTTTGTTGCACCTACAGCACATTGCTATAGAAATAAGGGCACAGTCAGAAGGAGTCACTTCCTGGTCTTCACAAAGCTGTGTGGCCATTGGTCTGGTGACTGCTTTCTATATTTTTGGATTGTTTGCCTTTTTTGTTTCTTCTTGTTTTTGTTGCTGAAATGCGTTGTCACACATCACGTTTGTAGCTCCACAGATCTGAGTTTCCTCACTGCGAGAAGTAGTTTAAATAGAGATGGTTTAGTTGCAACCAGAAGCAATACTGCAGAGATGGTAAAGAGTCACTTAATGTGCCCACAGTTAAAACTCCAACAAGCACTGATCTCATCTCATTTAGATTAAATGTAGCAAAGTGGGCTGTGCTAGGGCAGAGAAAGGCTGCAAGAGATGTCAGATGGCACCAGAGATGTAGGACTGGATTTTGTCAATGGGGACGTGATGGAGGCGGGACTCCCACTTTTTGGGTTGTAGTCCCGCCTCCATCGATGTGTGGCCAACCCACGCGATTTTCCCTTGATTGACCTTGTTGAGCCCGCCCAGCGGGCTCAGCAGGCCAGTTAAGGGACACCCGGTTACAGGTGACGTCAGGGATTGACAATTCATCTGTCAAGAGCTTTTGACAGATGAAATACCAGCGTTTGACAGCTCTGTGAAGCTGTCAAACACTGTAAATCTGACTTTTAACTTGAATCCTACTCCACAGATTCAGTTAGAAATCTTTCCAGAACAGAAAGCAGAATGATGCAACTTTTGACAGCTCGCGGCCATGCTGCTTTCTGTGCCGGTGAGATGAGGGACTCCCAAGACCTGAAGGAAGGAAGCCTGCATTAGTAAGTAAAGGTAAGTAAAACTTATTTAAACACTTTACACACACCAAACACACTTACCTCTGCACTCATGCATCCATCACTCACCTGAACACCGGACATCTCGAACCCTCCAAGTCCTTCAGCCCAACGGTCCGCCTCGCTAACTTGGTGTGGTTTGGAGCCATCGGGCAGCCCACACCTCAGGGCTAAAAATAGGGATTAGGCCAAAAACTGCCTGTTAACTACCTGTTAACAGGCAGTTAATTGGCACTAATCCCCTTCCCGCCTCGGGGAGGTGGCTGTAGTGTATGTGCTTTAAGTCAGAACTACTTTTTACAGCTCCTGTATACTGTAGTACCAGCAGTAACCACACCGGTATATAAGCTGTGCGCATGCCTCTGTACGCCAGTCTAGAGATGACCCTCCTCCAGTAAAGACCTGTTGCTTGTTATGTACAGCATCCGTGTAATTCTTTATCCACTGAACCACGGATCTAACAGTGGCGACGAGTGTTGATGCGAATCTACCTGCAACATTAAACAAAAAAAAATTTTTTTTTAAATAGTCAAGTCCAGGAACACGGGCGTCAACCGCGAGCAACCGCCCAGCAGTCAGGCAGAGATCCAACTTCGCTGGGGAGGCTGTGGAGAGCCGGGCTTGGTTCCCCAGCCACAACGAGCAGTAAGAGACCAATGACATGTCCAGAGCAGACCCTTCCCGAGCAGCGGCGGCTGGAGCCGACCGACGGCAGAGAGAGAGAGCCGGGCAGCGTCGACGGGGTAAGAAAAAGGGTGAAGAGAGCAGAGCGCAGCCGGGGGTTGATCACCGAGCGGCGTCGTGGAAAAATACTGCAAAACCGGAGAGAGAGAGGGTAAGAAACAGCCGGGTTCTAGACTGAGTGGCGTCGACAAATATCAAGAGAAGAACGCGTAGAGCACAGCCAGGGATCACGGGCTGATCAGGGTCTGCGGGGCGAAGCAAGGGGAGACGCCATTGAGCCGCGGAGAAGCAGGGAGAGCGCGGGAGACGCCATTGAGCCGCCGAGAAGCAGGGAGAGCGCGGGAGGCGCCATTGAGTCGCAGAGAAGAAGGAAGAGTGCGGGAGACGCCATTTTGCGAAGCCGCAGCGGAGAAGACAGGCGAGCGCGGGAAGGAAGGAAAGCGCGGGAGATGCCATTTTGTGCCAGCGGAGAAGAAGGGGAAGCGCGGGAGGCGCCATTGGTGATAGTTAACGCACAACCAAGGATGCCGAAGAGTGGCAGTATCTCTACGTTCGACAATGAAGTCGAAGACTGGGCGACATATGTGGAACGTATTGAGGTGTACTGCAGGGCGAATGAAGTGCCAAATGCTAATAAAGCACTGGTTCTGTTAAATTCCATGGGTGCAAAAACTTATGGGTTACTGCAAAATATAATAACCCCAGAGAAGCCGGTAAACAAGTATTTTGAAAGCATAGTAGAAATCCTACAGGACCACTTAAACCCCACACCGCTGCTGATAGCAGAACGATTTAAGTTCCATAAAAGGAACCAACACAAAGACGAAAGCAATGCTGAGTACGTAACGGAACTGCGCAAGCTATCGAAATACTGCCAGTTTGGAGCGGGACTAGCAGACACGTTAAGGGACAAGTTTGTGTGTGGGCTACAAAGTGAAGGAATCCAGAAACGGCTTCTATCAGAAAAGGACCTTACGCTGGACAAAGCTTTCAGTATGGCAGTATCACACGAAGCAGCCGCAAGGGGCGCTGCAGAGATACAACGGAGACTGCAAGAATACGGCACCAACGAAATGACCTATGGAACAGGGAAGTGCTATCGCTGCGGCAGAACAACACATGACCAGAAAGATTGTTGGTTCAAGGACCAAGTGTGCAGACAGTGTGGGAAAGCAGGACACATAGCAAGAGTCTGCAGGTCTGGGAAGAAAATCAACAGTAAGAAATCTCCACAGGAAAAGTACAAAAAGGTACACCAGGTGATGGACAGTGGTTCAGACGAACAGAAAAGTGACACAGACTCCGGAAGCAAGGAGCTGGGTTGTCTGAAACTACATAATGTAACCGAAATAGAGGATCACCAGACTATCTGGGTTACACTCAAGATAGACGGAGTCCAAGTGGAAATGGAATTGGACACAGGGTCAGCTCTAACAGTCATAAATCAAAGAGACTACAAGCGGCTATTTTCACACATACCCTTGAAAGCTACAGAGATTGTCTTGAAGACGTATACGGGGCAAAAAGTCTACCCCAAAGGAAAAATAAGGGTGAAAGTGACATATAAAGGTCAGGAAATACCTAAAATGGATATATATGTATTGCCAAATGGAGGACCGCCACTGCTAGGACGTGAGTGGATCCGGAAGATACATTTAGATTGGCATTCCATACAGGCACTGAAGGTGGAGGCCAAAAAGGATGAGGACGTCACACCTGGACGACTGTCAAAAATGCTAACTGACGCAAAAGAAGTGTTCCAGGAGGGACTAGGAACACTAAAAGAAATAACAGCAACAATTAAAATAGAGGATAATGCAAGCCCAAAGTTTCTGAAGGCCAGACCAGTGCCTTATGCGATCAGACCAGCGGTTGAAGCAGAGCTGGAAGGGTTGGAATGTTCAGGAGTACTGTCCAAAGTGGACTGGAGCAAGTGGGCTACACCCATCATCCCTGTAATGAAGAGGTCGTTGAGTAATACGCCTGGGGAACCAAAGAAGATCCGCATCTGTGGGGATTTTAAGGTGACAGTGAACCCAGTCCTTCACACGGTGCAATATCCACTTCCACGAATTGAGGATATTTTCGCCTCACTATCTGGTGGTAAACGCTTCACCAAAATTGATCTAGCCCAGGCGTACTTGCAGATGGAGCTAGAAGAAGCTTCGAAACATTACCTTACGATCAACACCCATAAAGGTCTCTATCAATACAATCGGCTGGTGTTTGGAGTAGCCTCGGCTCTGGCTATCTGGCAAAGGTCGATGGATCAGGTCCTGCAAGGGATTCCAGGGACCCAGTGTTATTTGGACGACATCTTGGTCACGGGCGAAAATGACGGTGATCACCTCGCTAACTTGGAGAAGGTGCTCGCCAGATTAAAGGAATATGGGCTGCGAGCTAATCGCCACAAGTGCGAGTTTTTCCAGAAACAGATCTCGTATTGCGGCCACGTCATCGATGAACAGGGGTTACATAAGTCCCCTGACAAGATTGAGGCAGTAGTCAAGGCTCCAGCACCGGAAAATGTGTCACAACTGAGGTCGTTCCTCGGGCTGGTAAACTATTACCACAAGTTCTTACCAAATTTGTCTACGGTACTACACCCGCTGAACACCCTACTGCAAACAGGGGTACCATGGAAGTGGGATGACGAACGTAGACGAGCTTTCCAGAAGTGTAAAGAATTGATCACATCAAAAGAGGTGTTGGCCCATTTCAACCCAGCACTACCAATTCGTTTGGCATGTGATGCATCACCCTGCGGCATTGGAGCGGTGCTGTCGCACAAATTCCCAGACGGGTTGGAGAGGCCAGTGGCCTTTGCGTCTCGGTCACTAACCTCAGCCGAGCGCAACTACGCCCAGATTGACAGGGAGGCCCTCAGCCTAGTATGGGGAGTAAAAAAATTCAACCATTATCTGCATGGGCAGAAGTTCACCTTGCTGACTGACCACCAACCACTTGTCTCCATCTTTAATCCTAAGAAGGGCGTGCCAGTAATGACTGCACAGCGGTTACAAAGATGGTCCCTGTTTCTAGGGGCGAATCAATATGAAATAGAATATAAAGGCACGAAACAGCATGGAAACACTGATGGGCTATCGTGCCTGCCACTGCCTACGGTGGAGGAAGCACCAGCAGTGGACCCTATCGAGATATTTTATTCATCGATAATTGAATGATTGCCAGTAACAAACGCGGATATAGAGAAGGAGACCCGCAATGATCCGACGCTGTCATGGGTATATGAACAGAAGAGAACAGCTGTCAGTATGCCAGGGGACAGTGATGTGTGGATCCAGAGTGGTGATTCCACCCAAGTAAAGGGAGAGAGTGCCAAAGGAGCTACATGAAGGTCATCTGGGGGGAGTGAAAATGAAAAGCCTTGCTAGGGCTTATGTGTGGTGGCCGGGAATCGATCAACAAATCGAAGACCTAACTAAGAGCTGCTTAGGATGCCAGAAGGTCCAAAATGCACCACCACATGCCCCTCTACACCCATGGGAGTGGCCCTCCTCTCCATGGCAATGGGTGCACATTGATTTAGCTGGTCCATTCATGGACTCAATGTTCTTAATAGCAGTGGATGCTCATTCAAAGTGGCCTGAGGTGATAAAGATGTCTTCAACCACTACAGAGAAAACGATTGCCGTCCTACGGGCCATATTTGCCAGAAACGGTTTGCCAGAGCAGATCTGCTCTGATAATGGACCACAGTTTGTGTCCGACGAGTTCCAAAAATTCATGAAAAGGAATGGGGTAAGGCATTACACATCCGCCCCGTATCATCCAGCCACCAATGGATTGGCTGAGAGGTTCGTACAAACCTTTAAGAAGGCGATAAAGGCCATGTGCGACGAGGAAATTCCACTACAGCATAAGATGGACAATTTCTTATTAGCCTACCGAAACACGACACATGCAGTTACCAACCAGATCCCGGCCATGATGTTCTTTAACAGAAGGTTGAGATCTCGTCTGGATTTGCTCAGACCAAATGTGCGAAGAAATGTTGAGGACAAACAATTCCAGCACATCAACGAGAAGCCGACAAGAAGCTTCAATGTAGGGCAACCAGTCTTGGCCCGTGACTATCGAACAAAGAGGTGGCAACCCGGAACGATATGTACAAGGCAGGGGCCATTAATGTACACAGTGGATGTCGGGGAGAACATTGTGAGACGCCACGTCGATCAGATCTTAGCGTCACAGGAAGGCGTCAACCCCATGTCTCGAGTACCTGGGGATGAACCCGACATACCGGTAGCATCTACTTCAGACCTAGTAGCAGTGGAACCCGATGAACTACCCGATGAAAAGGGGTCAGAATCGCCTCTGCACCAAGAACAAGAACCTCCGGAAAGGCACTATCCTGAAAGGATCAGGAAGCCGCCCCAAAGACTGAATCTATAAATGGACTTTTTGTTATTGAATGTACATGTAAAAATGTAATTGTTATTTGAATATTAAGGGGGTATTATTAATCTAAAAAGGGAGGAATTGTAGTGTATGTGCTTTAAGTCAGAACTACTTTTTACAGCTCCTGTATTCTGTAGTACCGGCAGTAACCACAGCAGTATATAAGCTGTGCGCATGCCTCTGTACTCCAGTCTAGAGATGACCCTCCTCCAGTAAAGACCTGTTGTTTGTTATGTACAGCATCCGTGTAATTCTTTATCCACTGAACCACGGATCTAACAGTGGCTCCCAGCACAGGTCGGGTACCCGCCTCCTGGGAAACGGGCATGGAGGCGGGTTGGGGACGGGAAGGGTTCGTGCACCCCGATTCTGCAATTTTGGAAATTCGAGCCCCTCGAGTCTCTTCGCCGGGAGCAAGCGGAAGCCAAGCGCAAGCAGCGCAAGGAGCGCACGTCAACCCAAGTACCCCACCCACCTGCCCCTTCAACCACCATCTGCCTCACCTGTGACAGAGACTGTAGGTCCCGCATTGCAGTCATCAGTCACCTGAGAACGAATTTTTAATGTGGAAGCAAGTCATCCTCGGTTTCAAGGGGCTGCCGAAGAAGAAGAAGGCTTACAGAGGAGGCTTGATACCATGGTGGCCTAGTGGTGAAGTACGTGCCAACCTTTTAGTGGTGAATGTGTTAGGTTGATTGATTCTGAGGTTCACATGAAGTCTGCGGTGGTGTCCAATTGTTGTGTATCCAATTTCCACAGTTATATAATCGAGGAATTGATAGCAATCAAGAGCAGGCCCTTTTTCCCTCCATTAGCCCGGGAATCATGAAGTGCTGTTACCCCCACAGCTGAGATAAGATAACTCAGGAGAGTTAAAAACTTTTTCACCCAGAGGGTGGTTGGAATCTGGAACTCACTGCTTGAAAGGGTGGTAGAGGCAGGAACCTTCACAACATTCAAGAAGCATTTAGATGAGCACTTGAAACAACATAGCATACAAGGCTATGGACCAAGTGCTGGATAATGGGATTAGAATAGACAGGGCTTGATGGCCAGCGCGGACACGATGGGCTGAAGGGCCTCTTTCTGTGCTGTAAAACTCTATGGGCTTGAATTTCCCAGGGCCGTGGAGGCGGGAATGGAGGCGTGTGGGGTGTTAAAATTGCAAAAAGTGGCAGGCGGGCCCAACCCCACCTCCATCCCACCTCCAAGCAATTTTCAAGGAATCGTGTTCACTGCTCCTGTCTCCGTCCCACCTCCAAGAGGCGGGATAGGCACTTAAAGCCCTTAACAAGCACTAAAGTGCCTCTGTTATCCCATTTTGAAAGGCCTTTGTGATTTTAACCCTTTTCCGACGTGAAGCACGCCTGCTCTGAAACACGATGATGAAACCTGGTGGGAGCACAATTGGATTGCTGACTATTAGCTGCAGCTCCACCATTAAATAGGATATTTGATGAGCCATCATTTGCAGGTGGCAGGTGTTGTGTATGTACCTTTAAGAGAATAACTGGTCTCAGACTGCAGTACCGGCAGTGACCACCCCTGTATAAAAGGCGCTAGTGAGTCTCTGTGTTTTTAGTTTCACTATTGACTTCCACCAGTAAAGACTTATTTTGTTCACTCCTGCTGTCCGTGTCTCAATTATTCACGGACGTAACACTGGCGACGACTAAGAAACGAACTTACCTGCAACTCGGCAGCACCTCAGACAACGTTATTGAAGGTCGAAGCCAGAAGAAAGAAAAAAAAAATCCAAAGAAACTCGAGAAACGGGCGTCGACCGTGGGCAACCGCCCTCCAAATCGTCGGATTGAAAACTTGCAGGAGAGACTGTCCAGAGCCAGGCTGGGTTCCTCGGTCTGTGGTTTCCCAGCTAATCGGGCTGGTAGCAGGTAGTGCACTGATCCTTCCTGGGCTGCGGCGGGCTAGAGCTCGATCGGGTGGCTTTTCAACAGGGCCGGGCAGCGAGTCGGGAAGCAAAGAGAGAGAAAGAGGGTGGAGCACACAGGGCGCGGCCGGTGCTTCGAATCCAGGCAGCGTTCGGACCTAAGAAGAGGGAGGGAAGTGTCCCAGAGGGTCCGCTCCACGACGGGAAAATAATAAAAGAAAAAGAATCAATATTAAACGCGCAAGAAACTGTGGAAAGCAGCGCTAACAACAGCGGGGAAGAAGACAAAGCGCGGGAGGCGCCATTTTGTTAAATCGGGGAAGAAGGCAAAGCGCGGGAGGCGCCATTTTAGATTTGCAAGATGCCGAAGACTGGCTGTATCACTGCTTTTGATAATACAACAGAGGACTGGACCACGTATGTGGAAAGAGTCAAGGTATATTTCGAGGCAAACGAAATAGCGGAGGGGAAAAAGGCATCGATATTGCTAAACTTAATGGGCGCTAGAACGTACGGCCTATTGCGGGACCTGATTATTCCAGCCAAACCGAAGGCGAAGAGTTTTAACGAAATTGTTACTGTCCTACAGGAACACTTAAACCCTGCACCGCTGTTGATAGCAGAAAGATTTAAATTCCACAGGAGAACTCAGCACAAAGATGAGAGCAATGCTGAGTATCTTACGGAACTACGCAAGCTATCAAAGCACTGCCAGTTCGGAGCAGGACTGGCAGATACACTACGGGACAAATTTGTCTGTGGACTCCTGAGTGAAGGAACACAGAAGAAGTTACTCTCAGAGAAAGAGCTGACGCTAGATAAGGCTTTTAGCGTGGCAGTATCGTAAGAAGCAGCAGCCAGGGGAGCTGCAGAAATTCAACAAAAACCACAGGAATACGGCACCCACGAAATGACACGGGGATTTGCAAAATGTTATCGCTGCGGCAGAACTAACCATGACCAGAAGGACTGCTGGTCCAAAGACAAAATATGCAGGCAATGCGGGAAGATGGGACACATTGCACGAGTTTGCAGGTCTGGGAAGAAGACCAGCGACAACAAAAAGGCTACTAAGGAACCGTACAAGAAAGTACAAAAGATGACGGACAGTAGTTCCGAAGACCAGATGAGCGATAGTGAATCCGGGAACAGGAGACTAAGCTGTCTCAAACTTCACAATGTAATCGCAAAAGAGGATCACCGAACCATTTGGGTCACCCTCACGATAGCAGGGTCACAAGTTAAAATGGAATTGGATACAGGATCAGCGCTAACCGTCATGAATCGACGAGACTACGAGCGGCTATTTTCACACATACCCTTGAGAGAGACATCCATCGTCTTGACGACGTATACGGGGCAAAAAGTATGCCCCAGAGGAAAAATAAGGGTGCCTGTCGAATACAACGGCAAGAAAATACGGAAATTGTATCTCTACATACTGCCAAATGGTGGACCACCGTTATTGGGACGGGAATGGATCAGGAAGATAAACTTAGATTGGCACTCCATTCATGCAATGACGGTGGACGGTAAAAAAGATGAAGACGTCACTCCTGGATGATTGTCAACAATCTTAGCTAACGCCAAAGAGGCATTTCAACAAGAACTGGGCACGCTTAAAGGCGTAACCGCCTCGATAAAAACAGAAGAGAATGCAGTTCCCAAGTTTTCAAAGCAAGACCGGTACCATATGCAATTCGCCCAGCCGTCGAGGCAGAGCTGGAGAATCTGGAGAAGGCGGGCGTGTTGTCTAAGGTCGACTGGGGCGAGTGGGTGACACCCATCATTCCTGTCATGAAGAAAACGTTAAGCAATAAGTCCGGGGAGCCAAGGAAGATTCGCATCTGTGGGGATTTCAAGGTGACGGTGAACCCAGTCCTTCACACAGTACAATATCCTCTTCCAAGGATAGAAGACATCTTCGCCTCACTGTCTGGAGAGAAGCGTTTTACAAAAATTGACCTAGCACAAGCATATTTGCAGATGGAGGTTGAGGAGTCCTCTAGGAAGTACCTCACGATAAACACTCACAAAGGTCTTTACCAGTACCATCGATTGGTATTCGGAGTAGCATCGGCTCCGGCGATATGGCAAAGAGCGATGGAACAAGTTCTGCAAGGGATTCCGGGGACTCAGTGTTACTTGGACGACATCCTTGTAACAGGTGAAAATGACAGCGAACACCTTAACAACCTAGAACAGGTGCTCACTAGACTACGGGAACATGGGCTGCGAGCCAACCGCCCCAAGTGCGAATTTTTTAAGAAACAGATATCGTATTGTGGCCACGTGATTGATGAAGAGGGGTTACATAAGTCCCCTGACAAAATTGAATCGGTTGTTAAGGCCCCAGCGCCTGAAAATGTGTCGCAACTGAGGTCATTCCTCGGATTGGTGAATTACTATCATAGGTTTTTGCCGAATTTGTCGACAATTCTGCACCCACTGAACGCCCTGCTACGAACGGGGGTAGCATGGAAATGGAGCGATGATTGTAAGCGTGCTTTTCAGAAGAGTAAGGACTTAATCACTTCAAGGGAAGTATTGGCTCACTACAACCCAGCACCGCCAATCAGGCTGGCGTGTGATGCGTCTCCCTATGGCATTGGGGCGGTACTGTCACATAAATTCCTTGATGGTTTAGAGAGGCCGATAGCTTTTGCGTCACGCTCGTTAACTTCTGCCGAGCGTAACTACGCCCAGATTGACAGAGAGGCCCTCAGCCTAGTGTGGGGGGTGATGAAGTTCAATCACTCCCTGCACGGTCAAAAATTTACTCTACTAACTGATCATCAACCTCTTGTCTCCATTTTCAACCCTCAGAAGGGCGTACCGATAATGACAGCACAACGGCTGCAGAGATGGTCCCTTTTCCTAGGGGCACACCAATATGACATCGAGTACAAAGGAACTAAACAGCATGGAAATGCTGATGGATTGTCACATCTACCGTTGCCGACGGTAGAAGAAGAAGACCTTGCAGTGGATCCAATGGAGTTATTCCACTCGACCATAGTCGAATGTCTCCCTGTGACGAATGCAAACATAGAAAAGGAAACACGGAATGACCCGACACTATCACGGGTCTATGATTTAACGGTGAAGGGATGGCCAGCACATGGCGAACCACTGCTGCCAGCATTCTCGCCGAGAAGAGAACAGCTGTCAGTGTGCAGAGGAACCTTGATGTGTGGATCCAGAGTAGTAATTCCACCTAAGTTGACGGATAGAGTGCTCAATGAGCTTCATGAGGGTCATCTGGGTGGGGTAAAAATGAAGAGCTTAGCCAGAGCGTTTGTGTGGTGGCCGGGAATCGATAGAGAAATCAAAGAGATGACCAAGAGCTGTGCAGGATGCCAGAAGGTCCAAAACGCCCCACCACAAGCTCCTCTGCATCCATGGGAGTGGCCCTCATCTCCATGGCAAAGGGTGCACATTGATTTTGCTGGTCCCTTCATGGACTCGATATTTTTAATTGCGGTGGATGCACATTCAAAGTGGCCAGAGGTAATAAAAATGTCCTCAACCACCACAGAAAAAACTATCACAGTTTTACGAACCATATTCGCCAGGAATGGGCTGCCTGAACAGATTTGCTCTGACAATGGGCCACAGTTTGTGTCTGAAGAGTTCCGGAGGTTCTTAAAGAACAATGGTGTTAAGCATTACACATCTGCCCCATATCATCCAGCCACTAATGGATTGGCCGAGAGGTTTGTCCAAACATTCAAGAAGGCTATCAAGGCAATGTGTAATGAAGATATACCCCTACAACACAAGGTGGACAACTTCTTGTTTGCCTACCGGAATGCGACACATGCGGTTACCAACCAAACTCCAGCCATGATGTTCTTCAATCGAAGACTACGATGCCGCTTGGATTTGGTTAAGCCAAGCGTCCGAAGAGATGTGGAGAACAGGCAGTTTCAGAATATGAATGAAAGGCCGACCAGGAGTTTTAAGATAGGTCAACCAGTTTTGGCCCGGGACTACCGCACTGAGAAATGGCAGCCAGGAATGATTTGTACACGACAAGGACCTCTCATGTATACCGTGGACGTTGGGGAGAGCATTGTAAGACGCCATGCTGACTAGGTTCTAGAGTCACTGGAAAACGTCAACTCCACACCACGATCTGATACACCTGGTAATGAAATCGACGTTCCAATTGCAGCTACCGCAGAACCGGTAATATTGGAAGCAGATGAACCAAACAACGACATTGATCCTGACTCAACATTGCCAGAAGAACCTGATACCCCAAAGAGGCATTATCCAGACAGAATCAGGAAGCCTCCTCAAAGACTGAACTTATAATTGCTTAAACTTAACCAATGTATCTAGCAACAGTAATTGTGATTGTAATTAGTTATCATTTAGTTGTTAAATGAATGTTATGTACTGTTTATCTAAAAGGGGAGGAATTGTTGTGTATATACCTTTAAGAGAATAACTGGTCTCAGACTGCAGTACCAGCAGTGACCACCCCTGTATAAAAGGCGCTAGTGAGTCTCTGTGTTTTTAGTTTCACTATTGACTTCCACCAGTAAAGACTTATTTTCTTCACTCCTGCTGTCCATGTCTCAATTATTCACGGATGTAACAGCAGGACTTTGTTGACTCGGACCTGGGGGAACTTTTAGAAGGCATAACCACAGCTGTGGAAGTTTGGAGCCTGACACCCATCTCCAGTGTGACCTCCTGGGAAACCCCTCTCGCCACCTTGACAGAGCACTTCCTCAACTGAGGCATCTACCAGAAGCATGGGAGCCATTTATTTCCTTCCCATCTGGACATCAGATGAGGATGAAGACCAGCCGCGGCACCAGCAGAACCATGAACAACAGCAGCACCAACATCAGCAGCAGCAACAACAGGAGCGCCAGGGTCTCCAGAATCATTGTGGTTTGCTGTGCACTTCACAACATGGCACAGTGTCGTGGCTTGCAGATTCCTGAGGACCAAGTGGCTCCTCACATATCCTCCTCAGATGATGATGATGAGGAGGAGGAGGAGGAGAGCAAAAACGAACATCTTGCTGAGGCCCATCAACCAGCGGCAGCAGTACTCGAGAACATTGCTACCCGGGATGCAAGGAACGCACTCAGCTTGGCCAGATTTGCTTAGCCTAGCCAATCACGCACTTTTGCCTTGCAGCTTCTTACCAGAGCTTCGACAATGGCCAAGAACCAGCGGATTCCTAACAATTTGACCACCATACTGACAATTGCAAGTAATCCTAAGCCCTCAATGTGGAAGTTCCATTAGCGAAATGACACGTAGCAGTAGCCATCAGATTTTTTATTTACAGTAACCATCTGATGGCTTTTTAACATTAAACATCAAATTTCACCCAAGTGACTACCCTTGTGACTATCTGTGCAGTATCTTTCTCTTACGCGTGCTCCTTTGTGGTGCTGGGCTTCAGCAGATGTGAAGGCCCCTTGCTCAGTTTCTTGCTGCTCCTGTCTCGACACCTTTGGCGGGTGTCCTCTGGGGCTGCGAACCTGTGAGGGCTCACCAACAGTCTGCTGCTCCTGCGGCTGTGCAGGGGTTGAGAAGCTGATCTCAGTTGGGTGGGGACTCTGGTGGGGCTCTGACCGAGGGCTCTGCAGTGGCATGGAAGTGTGAGCGCTTGGAGAGGAGCCCCCACCTCCTTGATGTCTGTCACCAACTTCCCTCTCATGGGTCAGGTCCCCCTGGGCGCTTTCAAGTGGCTTGAGAGCACCTTGCTGCACATCAGGGGGGCCATCAGGACCTGTATCTGCACTGGCAGTCCTACTTAGAAGTACTTGCATGAAGGTCTGGTTTCTCTGTTCAATAGGTGACCATCGCTCCTCCAGAGATGCCATTCTATTCAGAACACTCACCATGTTTTCTGCACTCTGGCGACTTATCACCTCCATGGAGGTTGCCATCCTCTCCATGGTGATGCGTCCATGCGCTGATCTTGTGGATGGACGCAGAGGCAGAGGGTCGACATGCAGCTGAGCCGAGCTGGGGGAGTCCTGCACCCTCCGACTAGGACTCTCCACTGCTGTCCCTGTCTGTACAATATGCTGATGCTCACTTGTGAGCTGTGATACACCAGGTGACAACACTGCACTATCTCGTGATGGTACCACTGAGGTGTGAGTGTCTGCGCTGATGCTGGGTGCGCTGAATTCTGCTGACGCTGTGTCCTCAGAAGTTGCAGCTTCCTCTGAGGAGTCTGGATGCTCAGGCTGTTCTTCCTGGCTAGTGGGGACGGGTGCTTGCAATGGTCCTGTGGGGGAATAAAGAAAAGAGTTGCAAATGATCATAAGTCCATCTGTTGGAGCTTCAGAATCATTATCAGCGACTCATGCAATGTCAATGAGAGAGATGGAAAACTATTCTGTCACCAGCTTGCTGTGATGCACCCGTCTGTCCATCCCCCACTTGCGCATCGTCCTCCACTCCCACAATCTCCAGGACCGCATCCTCCCAGGGGGTGAGCTGGGCTACTGAGGGTGGCCCTCCTCCTGCCCTCACTCTTTCCCTCTTATTGTGAGCTCTCTTTTCCTGCAATGAGGGAGACAAGTGGAGTTTGAGTGAGAATGAAGGAGTGAGTGTAGAGAATCCATAGCATAGCTGCTTAGAAGGAGACAAAGATGGAGTGAGGTGGCAAGACCAAGAGCCCTCCCTGTGTGTTGTAAGTTGTTTTCATAGCATCACAGCAATAGGGAGTGTGAGGGCTGCATAGTCGAATAGTTAGGTGAATGTGACCATAGAGAGAGAGGGAATGGGTAAGGGTGCATGGATGTCAGTGTCAAGTGGGATGTGGAGGAAGAGATTGCTAAAGCTGAGTGCTGGTGAGGAGAGGCAATGGGGATCAGATTGAGGGTGATGGGAAAGTCATCCTCACTTTTCCAGTGCGCAGAAGGTCATGAAACCTCTTCCTGCACTGAAGCCAGGTTCTGCGGGTTATCAACAAAGAGTTGACCTCCTGGGCCACCTGGATCCACACAGCCTTGGTCTGCTGGGGAGGCTTCTTCCTCCCTGAAGAAGGGAAGAGCACCTCTTTATTTGCTCTTGCTCCTCCACTAAAGCTTGCAGGGCAACGTCATCAAACCTGGGAGCAGACCTAGGTCTCTCTCTGGTCATTCTGGCCTCCAGATCCCTCTAACATGAAAGGCCAAAAGGTTGGCAGTCTGCAGAAGAAGCAAGGCTTGTTGCAGACCTTAAATGCAGCAGCAATGATGACGTCATCGGAGGCGAGTTTCAGACTGAAAAAACGAATTGGGCCATGGGTTCCCACATGCTGGAACTCAATTGCCCACTTAAGTTAAAATCGCATCGTTCTCCCACATCGATTTAGAATCGGGTGGCTAACATGAAAAGCAGATTACACGACCCTAGCCCGCCGCAGTGACAAAATCCAGCCCAGAGACTCTATGGGCAGGTTTTCATTGGGCCGTGGAGG
Organism: Somniosus microcephalus; assembly: GCF_052327205.1. Taxonomy (NCBI): domain Eukaryota; kingdom Metazoa; phylum Chordata; class Chondrichthyes; order Squaliformes; family Somniosidae; genus Somniosus; species Somniosus microcephalus. Next base: position 122,074,375 of record NC_140999.1, on the reverse strand, counting down.
CAGGATTGGAGGCGCGTGGGGGGTTAAAATCTCAAAATCGGGTGGCACGAACACATCCCACTCCCAACCTGCCTCCATGCCAGTTTCAAAAGAGGCGGATACCCGACCTGTGCTGGAACCCGCCTCCCCGAGGCGGGAAGGGGATTAGTGCCAATTAACTGCCTGTTAACAGGTAGTTAACAGGCAGTTTTTAGCCTAATCCCTATTTTTATTCCTGAAGTGTGGGATTCCCGACGGCTCCAAACCACGCCAAGTTAGCGAGGCGGGCAGTTGGGCTGAAGGGCTTGGAGGGGTCGAGATGTCCGGTGTTCAGGTGAGTGATGGAGGTAAGTGTGTTTGGTGTGTGTAAAGTGTTCAAATAAGTTTTACGTACCTTTACTTATTAATGCAGGCTTCCTTCCTTCAGGTCTCAGGAGTCCCTCATCTCACCAGCACTGAAAGCAGAATGGCCGCGAGCTGTCAAAATTTGCAGCATTCAGCTTTCTGTTCTGGAGAGATCTCTAAATCAGCCCGAGAGGAAGGAATAACTTAGTGTACAGATTGTCAGTGTTTGACAGCTTCAAAGAGCTGTCAAACGCTGATATTTCATCTGTCAAAAGCTCTTGACAGATGAAATGTCAATCTGTGATGTCACTTGTTGCCAGGTGGCCCTTAATTGGCCTGCTGAGCCCACTGGGCGGGCTGACCAGGGTCAATCAAGTGAAAATCGCGTGGGTTGGCCACAACTCGATGGAGGCAGGACTACAACCCCGAAAGTTGTAGTCCCGCCTCCTACATGCCTCCAGAATCAAAATCCAGCCCTATGACTCTATGAGAGACCAGGGATTGAACATGGCTCATTGTCACTGCACTGACTGGCTTGTTGGGCGAGTCCTGAGTACTTGCGTTTAATCCATATTCCGACCCATCAATTCCAAACCACTTGTCAATTAAAAATAAAAGCATATGTAATACTGTAAATTCATGGAAGAGGGTAGAATAATGTTAATACTAATGGAGTTTTGATACCTCGATATTTTGTGAATATTCTACTTGCCGACTAATCAAGAGTGAATTTGCCCAACAATATCCCAGCTTGCAAAGAACATCAGTGTGTTTAGTTGTTGATCTTTAATCCTTAGTTTCTCATGGCATCTGGTTTCTCTGTAACCCACTGCAGTTCTTCTCAACCCTGCTGACTTGCCCTCCCCCTCTATAACAACAGTTTCTGTATATAGTTTCAAAAAATTGTTTGTGTGACTAGGAGGTAATGTTGGCAGGATTTTTAAAAATCTTGTTGCTAGGGTGGAGTAAATTTTGAAACATTGATTCTGATCCCTCGTGTTTTAGTGGGGAATGTGTGTCCATGTGTGGAGTAAGCAACATTGGGCTGGATTTTGCTGTGAAATGAATACTGAAACTAACAGCGCTCACTGTTGTTGATGTGCAAATCGGACAGTAGCTTCAGCTGAGCGCAGATGCGCAGTTAAATGCAAGCATCTGGAACTTGCTGTCCAGGATGTGCTGCCCCTTTGTGAGCTGCACGAAAACAGCATTCCACCATCAAATGTATTGAACGGCGTGAAGTTCCTGTACTAACGTCGTAGAAACGCACTAAATTTGTTGCAAAAAGTTAGGGCTTGTCCATTCAATCTAAGTACCCTTTTTAACAGCGTGATAAGTCTTAATTGCTGCCAAACTACCTCTCTGGCACTGAAAATTAACTTTTACAAGTGTAGGATCTCATTCCTTCAGCTTTTAGTTGCTGTTGGAGATTTAAGTTTTTTTTAAACTTTTTTTCTCTCTTTTTTTTCTCTTAATCCAATCTTTCTATCACTCATTATTTAGCTTTTTATACCTGATTTAACATTGAATTCACTATTCTAACTGGCACTTCCTGGTACAGACTCCACTGTTCAATCTTCAATTCTTCAATCTGATTGGTTAAAGAGATACACAGCATAGAATTGAAAAGTAGTGAATAGAATTGAAAAGTAGTGAAGTTATGCTAAACTTGTATCGAACCCTGGTTAGACCACACTTGGAGTACTGTGTACAATTCATATTATAAAAAAGATATAGAGGCACTGGAGAGGGTGCAAAAAAGATTTACAAGAACGATATCAGAAATGCGAGGTTATACCAATCAGGAAAGGATGAACAGGCTGGGTCTCTTTTCTCATGAAAAGAGAAGGCTGCGGGGTGACCTAATAGAGGTCTTTACAATTATGAAAGATTTTGATCGAGTACATACAGAGAGAATGATTCCACTTGTGGGGAAGAGCAGAACTAGAGGGCATCAATATAAGATAGTCACCAAGAAATCAAATAGGGAATTCAGAATAAATTTCTTTACCCAGAGAGTGGTGAGAATGTGGAACTCGCTACCACAGGGAGTGATTGAAGCGAGTAGTATAGATGCATTTAAGGGGAGGCTAGGTAAGCATATGAGGGAGAAGGGAATAGAGGGTTATGCTGATAGAATTAAATGAGGAAAAACGGGAGGAGGCTCATGTGGAGCATAAACGCCGGCATGGACTGGTTGGGCTGAATGGTCTGTTTCTGTGCTGTATATCCCATGTAATCCTATGTAAAGTTGCTTGCCCTGTTCACATAGATCACAGGTGCCCTATGGAGGGCACTGCGCTTTTTCGATCTCCCACTAACAGCAATATGCAATGCAAAAGCTCATGGAAATTATCCAGGCAAGGGTAAGTCTAACAAATGCCAGCCGCTGTTTGTTTGCCGGCTACAGTAAATTCTGGCCCAATAAGTCTGTAATGGGCTAATGGGGAAGAAAATATATTCTTATCCACGGCAGCGTAGAGAAGGTTAGTCATCGGTGTGAGTGATTGGAAGCAGCATTTTAGCTTTTGGTTTTAAATTGGCACAAATTTCTCATAGGTGTAAATGGTAAACCCTAGCCCTTCTTGAGATGAAACATTCCTTCTCCAGAAGCTTTTTCATCTTGTACCTAGCCAAGGCTGACAAAGCTCATTTTGACTGAGGCTAACAGATTGGGATGTTGGGCAGACGTGGGACCTATGTACTCCGAGACAAATGCTCTTACAAATGGTGTGATTGTATTCAGCTGCCAGCCAGGCTTTATTTAGAAAGCTATCGGCAGCGACTGAAAATAATTGCATAGAAACCGCTCTTAATCTGTGGATAAATGCGTCACATTTTTTTAAGTTTGATTTTAAAGTGAAGTGGATTCTGGCTGGATTATGCCTACTGACACTTTAGAATCCTATCCTTCACTCCTACACACATAAGAACATAAGAACATAAGAAATAGGAGCAGGAGTAGGCCAATCGGCCCCTCGAGCCTGCTCCGCCATTCAATAAGATCATGGCTGATCCGATCCTAACTGCCAATCTACTATCACAGAAACATCTCCTGAATCTAACAGAATTAGACACACGAAATAGGAGCAGGATCAGGCTACACGGCCCCTGGGCCCGCTCCGTTACCCACAGGGCCATGACCGATCCGAACCTAGACTCATGTCCAAATTCCTGCCCGCTCCCCATAACCCTTTATTCCCTTTACTTCTAGGAAACTGTCTATTTCTGTTTTAAATTTATGTAATGATGTAGCTTCTACAGCTTTTTGGGGCAGCATATTCCATGGACCTACCACCCTCTGAGTGAAGTAGTTCCTCCTCATCTCAGTTTTGAAAGAGCAGCCCCTTATTCTAAGACTATGCCCCCTAGTTCTAGTTTCACCCATCATCGGGAATATCCTCCCCGCATCCACCCGATGCAACCCCTTCACAATCTTATATGTTTCAATAAGATCGCCTCTCATTCTTCTGAACTCCAATGAGTAGAGTCCCAATCTACTCAACCTCTCCTCATATGTCCATCCCCTCATCCCCGGGATTAACCAAGTGAACCTTCTTTGTACTGACTCGAGAGCAAGTATGTCTTTTCTTAAGTATGGACACCAAAACTGTATGCAGTATTCCAGGTGCAGTCTCACCAATACCTTGTACAACTGAAGCAATACCTCCCTATTTTTATATTCTATCCCGCTAGCAATGAAAGCCAATATTCCATTGGCCTCCTTAATCACTTGCTGCACCTGCATACTAACCTTTTGAGTTTCGTGCACCAGGACCCCCAGATCCCTTTGTACTTCAGTACTTTCCAGTTTCTTGCCATTAAGATAATAACTTGCTCTACGATTTTTCCTGCCAAAGTGCATAACCTCACACTTTCCAGTATTGTATTCCATCTGCCAAATCTCTGCCCACTTACTTAGCCTGTCTATGTCCCCTTGCAGGTTTTTTATGTCCTCCTCACTCACTACTTTCCCTCCCATCTTAGTATCATCTGCAAACTTTGATATGTTACACTCGGTCCCCTCCTCCAAATCGTTAATATAGATTGTAAAGAGTTGGGGACCCAGCACTGACCCCTGTGGAACACCACTATTTACTGATTGCCAGTCCGAGAATGAACAATTTATCCCAACTCTCTGCCTTCTGTTAGATAGCCAATCCTCTATCCATGCCAGAATATTACCCCCAATCCCGTGATTTTTTATCTTAAGCAATAATCTTTTGTGTGGCACCTTGTCAAATGCCTTTTGGAAGTCTAAATATACTACGTCCACTGGTTCCCCTTTATCCACCCTATATGTTACTTCCTCAAAGAACTCCAGCAAATTTGTCAAACATGACTTCCCCTCCATAAAACCATGCTGACTTTGTCCTATTAAATTATGATTATCCAAATGTCCTGTTACTGTCTCCTTAATAATGGACTCCAATATTTTACCTACCACAGATGTTAGGCTAACCGGTCTATAGTTTCCAGCCTTCTGTCTACTGCCCTTTTTAAATAAGGGTGTTACATTAGCAGTTTTCCAGCCTGCCGGGATCTTTGCTGAGTCCAGGGAGTTTTGGAAAATTATTACCAATGCATCCACAATCCCTACCGCCACTTCCCTCAAGACCCTAGGATGTAAGCCATCAGGTCCAGGTGATTTATCCGCCTTGAGTCCCATTATTTTACCGAGTACCACTTCCTTAGTGATTTTGATCGTGTTTAGCTCCTCCCCCCCTATAGCCCCCTGTTTGTCCAGTGTTGGGATTGTCTTCCTACTGGTACCAGCTTGAAAGTATGTTAAATAGCGTCATCCTAAGCAATGAATCAACTCCAGATGAAGTTTAATTAATAAGGGTCAATGGCTAAAACATTATTTAAATTAAGATTGGATTTAAATAATTGATAAAATTGGTTGTAAAGTGTGTCCAATTTATTTTCAAACTGCCTATTTCAATGACTTTTTAGTTGCAAGTCATCTGGCTCAACCATTGCTTCAAGTATCTTCAATCCTTTTCATGACCTGTAGCTTTCGATAGGCTCGGCTTGGTTATTTGTTCGATGGCCCGTTGCACACAATTGAAATTAACTGCTAATGATATTGTGCATGTTGCCGATGCTTTATTTTCCACTATTTTTCCTTGGCCTATAATGTTCAAGGACGTTGCCAGAAAGTTTTAAAGTTTCATAGTTTGCAGTTTTATTCAATAAATATTAAAGTTTAAACTTACCAACTCTGGACTGCTCGCTGCTGTTGGGTTGGTGGCAGCAGGTTGGTTTGGAACATAATCTAAGAAAGCATGAAATGGCCCATCAAGTTAATTTCTTCCGCCCTATCATGGATTCTATCCAATCCATTTAATCCCTAGAGGAAAGGGGCTACAATGTTTCCCTTTGCAGAAAACAAAAGTGTAGAGGGAAAAAAAATGTTTGATTGCGTGTCTGGTACGTGCTTGTTGAAATCGGTTGCAGATAGATCAGTGCAGCACTAATTATAGAAAAATAAATTCAATAAGATGATGGCCCAGATATTCCGATCGCAGGCCTCCCGCGGGCAGAGGCCTGCGATCTGGAAAAATCTCCGCCCTGACCTGAGGGCTCCCGGGAGGCGCATAATTCCGGTGCTGGGCCTCTCCAAACTACCGGTGTGCAGGGCCCACATATCCCCAGGGGCGCAGGTAGTTCGCAGCGTCCCTGGGATCACGTGGGCCATGGGGAGCCAATCACAGAAGGGAATCTTCCTTCATACATTTGACAGGAAGACCTGTCAAATATATGAATGGAGATCACCCCCAAAACATAGTAAAACTTTAAATATTTTTTTTTAATCACATTTTTAAAATGACTTGAAAGTACAATAAATTAACTATTTTAAACAAACTTTAAATTTTTGAAAAAAATAAAGTTTTTTACAGGGCTAAAACAAACTTACCTTTTTTAAAGTATTTTTAAATGATAAATCAGTGGAATTTTTAAAACTTTTTTCAACTGTTATCCTGGTAAAAGCAGGCCTTATGCCTGCTTTTACCAGGCGCAAGAATTGTAAGGGTTTTCTGCGGGCGGAGGGTCTCCAAAAAGCTGAACTCTCCGCCCGCAGAGGCCCTTCTCCCAGGCAGCCAGAGGATCTGTCAACAGCTTTCTTGACAGATCAGAAATGCCGGTTTCCAGCGCATGCGCAGTGCATGCCTGAAACCGGCATTTCCGATGTCCCTACGGGTGGGTACACAGCGCATGCACACTCGTAGGGATCGGAATATCCGGCCCAATATTTTCATCTCGTCAGCCTTGTCCTAGTCCCAGTGCAACACTATTAGAAGCAGTGTGGGTATGTTGGTGGGATGCAGTGATTATCCCACTGTCATTACCAAACACATTCTTGCGCTTGGAAATGGTCTTCACTGTCACACTTTCAGTTGTGACCCGTGCTATCAGACATGGTCCCCATTCCGGACGTCAGCTAACTGCTACTGAAAAGATGTACGCAGGATACAGTATGGTATTTACCTTGGAAGTCAAATATTCACTCTCAACATTGTAAAGCATATAAATGACATACTATTACAGGGAGCACAAACATTTTTTAAAAAGAGAGCTAGAACAAATTCAGGGAACTATAGACCAGTTAGCTTAACGTTGGTGGTAGGAAGATGTAATAGAAAAACATCTAGAAACCAAAAATATAGTAAAGAATAGTCAACCATATTGAATTTTTTGAAGAAGCAACAGAAAGAGTAGATAAAGGTAATGTAGTAGACGTAATATATTTGGATTTTCAAAAAGCCTTTGATAAAGGATCGCATAGTAGACTCATGACTAAGGTCAGAGCATGTGGAATCAGGGGACAAGTAGCAGATGGATAGCACGCTAGCTACAAAATAGAAAACAGAATGTAAGGATTAAAGGTATTTATTCAGGCTGGCAAAAGTTGGGACGTGATATTCTAGAGGGGTCGGTGCTGGGACCACTGTTGATCACTATTTACATAAATGATTTGGACACGGGAACTGGAAGTACAATTTCAAAATTTGTAGATGACACCAAATTGCGAGTATCATTAATACTGAGGAAGACTGCGACAAAATGTAAGAAGATGTTAATAAACTTGCAATATGGGCATATAAATGGCACATGAATTTCAATACAGATAAGCATGAGTTGCTGCATTTTGGTAGGAGAAACTAGGAGGCCTCATACTCCTAGGAAAATAAGAGTTTAAATGGGGTAGAGAAGCAAAGAGATCAAGGGGTACAAGTACACAAATCATTAAAAGTAGCAACACAGGTTAAGAAGGCCATAGAAATGCAAACAAAGCAAAGGGTTCATTTCTAGAGGAATAGAATTGAAAAGCAGAGAAGTTATGTTAAACTTGTATAGAACCTTGGTAGACCACATTTAGAGTACTGTGAACTGTTCTGGCCTCCATATTGCAAGCAGGATATTGAGTTTCTTGAGAAGGTGCAAAATAGATTTACAAGGATGATACCAGAACTGAGAGGTTATAACCATCAAGCCAGACTGAGCAGGTTGGGACTCATTTCTGTAAAAAAGAGAAGGGTGAGGGATGACCTACTAGAGATCTTTAAAATTATGACTATGTTTGATTGAGTAGACATAGAGAAAATGTTTCCACTTGTGGGGAATACAAATAGAGGGGTTATAATTTTTTTAAAATTTATTCGTACCTGGGATGTGGGCGTCACTGGCAAGGCCGGCATTTATTGCCCATTCCTAATGGCCCTTGAGAAGGTGGTGGTGAGCTGCTTTCTTGAACCGGTGGTGAAGGTACTCCCACAGTGCTGTTAGGGAGGGAGTTCCAGGATTTTAACCCAGTGATGGTGAAGGATCAGCGATATATTTTGAGGATGGTGTGTAACTTGAAGATGAACTTGGAGGTGGTGGTGTTCCCATGCGCCTGCTGCCCTTGTCCTTCTAGGTGTTAGAGGTCGCGGTTTGGGAGGTGCTGCTGAAGAAGTCTTGGCGAGTTGCTGCAGTGCATCTTATAGATGGTACACACTGCAGCCACAGTACGCTGGTGATGGAGGGAGTGAATGTTTAAGGTAGTGGATGGGGTGCCAATCAAGCGGGCTGCTTTGTCCTGGATGGTGTCGAGCTTCTTGACTGTTGTTGGAGCTGCACTCATCCAAGCAAGTGGAGAATATTCCATCACAATCCTGACTTGTGCCTTATAGAATCATAGAATGGTTACAGCATGAAAGAAGGCCATTTGGCCCGTCGGGCCCATGCCGGCTCTCTAAGAGCACCTCAGCCAGTCTCACTCCCCGCCCTTTCCCCGTAGCCCTGCAAAATGTTTTTCTTCAGATACTTATCCAACTCCCTTTTGAAAGATAAGATTGAATCTGCCTCCACCACCCTTTCAGGCAGTGCATTCCACATCTTAACCACTCGCTGCATAAAAAAGTTTTTTCTTATGTCGCCTTTGGTTCTTTTGCTAATCTCCTTAAATCTGTGTCCTCTGGATCTCAACCCCTCTGCCAATGGGAACAGTTTCTTTCTATCTACTCTGTCCAGTCCCCTCATGATTTTGAACACCTCTATCAAATCTCTTCTCAATCTTCTCTGCTCCAAGGAGAACAACCCCAGCTTCTCCAGTCTATCAACGTAACTGAAATCCCTCATTCCTGGAATCATTCTCGTAAATATTTTCTGCAAATTCTCTAAGGCCTTCACATCCTTCCTAGAGTGTAGTGCCCAGAATTGGACACAGTACTCCAGTTGGAGCCGAACCAGTGTTTTATACAGGTTCGTCATACTTTCCACACTTTTGTACTCTCTACCTCTACTTATGAAGCCCAGGATCCCGTAAACCTTTTTAACTGCAGTCTCAACTTGCCCTGCCACCTTCAATGATTTGTGCACACATTCCCCCGGTCTTTCTGTTTGTGCACCCCCTTTAGGATTGTACCATTTGGTTTATAAGTCCTCTTCTCATTCTTTCTACCAAAATGTATCACTTCGCACTTTTCTGCATTAAACTTCTCTCCTCCTCACTGTTCACTATACTTCCAAGTTTTGTGTCATCTGCAAATTTTGAAATTGTGCCCTGTGCACCCGCGTCCAAGTCTTGTAGATGGTGGAACGGTTTTGGGGAGTCAGGAGGTGGGACACTTGCCGCAAAATACCCAGCCTCTGGCCTGCTCTTCTAGCCACATTAATGGCCCAGAAATTCGGGTCTCCACGGGTGAGTACACATGGGGTACTCAACCGTAGGCCCAATGGAAGTGCCAGTTTCCTGCATGCACTGCGCATGCGTGGGAAACCGGCACTTCCGTTCCTCTGAACGAAGGGGTTCAGAGGTCAAACGCGTGCGCGGGGGAGGCTGCGCGTGCGCATTGAGCTTCAGTCTTTTTTACAGGTTTTCCCGGGAACGTAAGCCTGCAGAATTTAGAAATGTAAAAAGCAGGCGTAAGGCTTGCTTTTTACAAGGTAAGTGGTGAATTAATTAAAATTAAAACATTTTTTCCACAGGTTTATTATTTTTAAATACTTTAAAGCAAGGTAAGTTTATTTTTAGCCCCATCAGAAAATAAAATTATTTTTTTCAAAAATTTAAATTATTGTTTAAAATAGTTATTTCATGTAATTTATAGTTTATTTTAAAAATATGATGTTTTTTAAAAATGTATTTGAAGATTTAGTGCTATTTTGGGGCCGTAGTATTTATAAGTCTTGACAGCACTTCCTGTCAGACTTATGAATGGAGCATTCCCTGCTCCGATTGGCTCCCCATGGCCCACGTGATCCTAGGGGACGAATCGAACTAACTGCGCCCCTGGTATACGCAAGCACTGCGCGCCGGCAGCTGGACCAGGCCCGGATCGGAATTCCACGGGGGGCCACAGCTCAACGGCCGGCGCGCAAGGTAAGTGCAGATCGGGGGCTTGCACCCACGGGAAGCCCCCGACCCGAATTTCTTGGCCATTATGTATGTGGCTGGTCCTGGTCCTGGTCAATGGTGACCCCCCAGGATGTTGGTGATGGGATATTTGGCGATGGTAATGCCGTTGAATGTCAAGGGGCAGTGGTTGGACTCTCATTTGTTGGAGATAGTCATTGCCTGGCATTTATGTGGTGCGAATGTTACTTGCCAACTATCAATCCAAGCCTGAATGTCATCCAGGTCTTGCTGCATTCGAGCAGGGACTGCTTCACTATCTGAGGAGTTGCGAATGGAACTGAACACTGGGCAATCATCAGCAAACATCCCCACTTCTGACCTTATGATGGAGGGAAGGTCCTTAATGAAGCAGCTGAAGATGGTTGGGCCTAGGACACTGCCCTGAGGAACTCCTGCAGCGATGTCCTGGGGCTGAGATGATTGACCTTAAACAACTACAACCTTTCCTTTGTGCTAGGTATGACTCCAGCCAGTGGAGAGTTTTCACACTGATTCCCATTGACTTCAATTTTACTAGGGCTCCTTGATGCCACACTCGATCAAATGCTGCCTTGATGTCAGCGGCAGTCACTCTCACCTCACCTCTGGATTTCGGCTCCTTTGTCCATGTCAGGAGGAGGCCGAGATGGATCAACCACTTGGCACTTCTGATTGAAGATGGTTGCAAACACTTCAGCCTTGTCTTTTGCACTCACGTGCTGGGCTCCGCCTTCATCTAGGATGGGGAAAGTCATGGAACCCCCTCCCCCCATTAGTTGTTTAATTGACCACCCCCATTCACAACTGGATGTGGCAGGACTGCAGAGCTTTGAATTGATCCGTTGATTGTCGGTTCGCTTAGCCCTGTCTATAGCATGCTGCTTCCGCTTTTTAGCATGCATGTAGTCCTGTGTTGCAGCTTCCCCAGGTTGTCACTTCATTTTTAGGTACGCCTGGTGCTGCTCCTGGCATGCTCTTCTACACTCCTTATTGAACCAGAGTTGGTCCCCTGGCTTGATGGTAATGGTAGATTGAGGGATATGCCGAGCCATGAGGTTACAGATTGTGGTGGAGTACAAGTCTGCTGCTGCTGATGGCCCACTGTGCCTCATGGATGCCCAGTTTTGAGCTGCTAGATCTGTTCTGAATCCATCCCATTTAGCACGATGGTAGTTCCACACAACATGATGGAGGGTGTCCTCAATGTGAAGACGGAATTTCGTCTCCACAAGGACTGTGCGGTGGTCACTGCTACCAATGCTGTAATGGATAGATGCATCTGCGACAAGTAGATTGGTAAGGACGAGGTCAAGTAAGTTTCTCCCTCATGTTGGTTCTCTCACCACCTGGCGCAGTCCTAGTCTGGCAGCTATGTCCTTCAGGACTCAGCCAGCTCGGTCAATAGTGGTGCTACTGAGCCACTCTTGGTGATGGACATTGAAGTCCCCCACCCAGAGTACATTCTGTACCCTTGCTACCCTCAGTGCTTCTTCCAAGTGGTGTTCAACATGGACGAGTACTGATTCATCAGCGGAGGGAGGGCGGTAGGTGGTAATCAGCAGGAGGTTTCCTTGCCCATGCTTGACCTGAAGCCATGAGACTTCATGGGGGTCCAGAGTCAATGTTGAGGACTCCCAGGGCCACTCCCGAGTGTATACCACTGTGCTGCCACCCCTGGTGGGTCTGTCCTGCTGGTGGGACAGGACATATCCAGGGATGGTGATGGAGGAGTTCGGGACATTCGCTGAAAGGTATGATTCTGTGAGTATGACTATGTCAGGCTGTTGTTTGATTAGTCTGTGGGACAGCTCTCCCAATTTTGGCACAAGTCCTCAGATGTTGGTGAGGAAGATTTTGCCGGGTTGACTGTGCTGTGTGTGCCTTTGTCGTGTCCAAAGCCAGTGCCAAGTTTGATGCCGGGTGGTCTGTCCGGTTTTATTCTTCTTATTGTTTTTCATGGCTTGCTAGGCCATTTCAGAGGGCAGTTAAGAGTCAACCACATTGCTGTGGGTCTGGAGTCACATATAGGCCAGACCAGGTAAGGACGGCAGATTTCCTTCTCTAAAGGACATTAGTGAACCAGATGGGCTTTTATGACAATCTGCTAGTTTCAGAGTCACCATTACTGATACTGGATTTTTATTCCAGATTTATTTAATTAACCAAATTTAAATTCCCCCAGCTGCCATGGTGGGATTTGAACTCATGACTCTGAGATCATTAGTCCAGGCCTCTGGATTACTAGCCCAGAAACATAATCACTATGCTACCGTTCCCTAATAAATCAATAAGAAATTCAGGATAAACTTCTTTAGCAGAGAGTGGTTAGAATGTGGAACTTGCTACCACATGGAGTGGTTGAGGCAAATATCATAGATGCATTTAAGAGAAAGCTTGATAAGTACAAGAGGAAGAAAGGAATAGAAGGTTATGCTGACAAGGTTAGATGAAGTAGCGTGGAAGGAGGCTCGAGTGGAGCATAAACACCGGCACAGACCAGTTGGGCCAAATGGCTTGTTGCTGTGCTGTATATTCTGTGTAATTTTAAATCACATGAATGAATTTTCATCGCCTGTGTTATGGCTCTTTATGCCCTCTCAGGTGGATGTAAAAGATTCCATGGCACTACTCAAAGAAGGGCAAGGGAGTTCTCCCCATGCCCTGGCTAATATTTATCCCTTAACTAACATCACTAAAACATATTATCTGGTCATTACTTCATGCTGGCAGTGGGACCTTGCTATCGCAAATTGGCTGACTTGTTTCGCGACATTACAACAGTGATTATGAAGGGATAATTACTAGTCCTAGCCCTTTTCAGACTATCCCAGATCAGGCGTATGCCCCAGATGTTCGCCTTCAATTAAAGTTAGAGATAGCCGAATTCTATAAGACGCTTAATTGGGTCTAAAGGTCCAGGCTATCTCTCTCGAATGGAAAGGAATGACTTGAAGATGTTACCGTCCTCCAGATAGCACTTTTAATAAGTTTAACTAGACTGTAGCCTTCTGGATATTATGAGGGTCTGGAAAACCCCCCCAGAATTCTGCAATTCCTCACTAAAGAGTGTACAGAGATTGAGTTTGCGTGTTTGATACAGAAATACTATTTGAAACAATTCTAAAAATATATAGATTTATTTAAGAGCCAACATACAGTTAACAGCTTGTGAGTCAATTGCGACTTTAACAGTTCAAAAACAAATAGCTTACATTTCTTATCCTCAGAGATCCTTATTCTCAAATCTTAACTTCGTTACATTTTTACAATTCTTACTTATTTCTAATCCAGAATATCCACCAAAATCAAACTAAAAGTACCTTTTTGATCCCTGAGACTCAAAGAGTAAAAAACTTAGAGATGCCTCTGAAGAGTGAGAGAATCACTTTGCCCCTTTCAGCGACTTCTGACTTTCCATCTGAAAAGCTCTATTTTTATACCTTTTTTAGTGGTTTATCCTTTGAAGTTTTCTGCTGATGTAAGCTAATTATCTCTAGTCATTCTCTATTGAATTCTTTTCTATTCATACTGTCATTTCAGCTGCAAACTCTCAGAATCCTGTCTGCTGTATAGGTGTTTCAAAACATATAATCAAAAATGGTTATAACCTATTTGATGCCATTTTTATCAAAGGTCTTCAATTCAATTCTTAATCTTGGCTTAACTGGTTATAATCAGACGTCGTGTCTCTTAACTATTCCATTTTCAATACAAACACAATGTGACTGCTTGGTGTCATCTATTGAAGTAATATTTTCAAAGTGTTCTGTTGTGTACCTTTTACAACATGTAAATTGAAAACACTTCAACTGAGTATTTACTTGTTTTCTAGCTATCTCAATGGTTATACCACAGACGTCGTGTCTGCTTGTTTCATTTGATGTGATATTATGAAGGCATATGGTTGTTTAATGTTCTAAGTTTCTGTTTCCCGGAGTGTTAGTTTATAACACTTTACTTGGGCATTGCTATTTTGTTGGTTCCAAACTGCAGACTCCTCGGAAGCAAGCCTTTGCTTCTTCAATAGGGCCTTTGTCTCAGTATTTACAACAAATTCCCATTTCAAAAGCTTGTGTGGTGTTTACAACTTTTGAAGTTTACAACTTCTTATCTCAGAAGCCTGTATTTCTGTTTACAATTTGTGTCATTGAGGCTTTTAGATTTTTAAACCCAGTTTTCATGTTTTAATAAAGTCAAAATTCTGTTCATAGGATGGTGTATCTCTTGGAATATGGCTATTTCCTTTACAATTACACTTCAAAAAAGTAATTAATTGATTGTAAATCCTGAGGTTATGAAAGGCGCTATATAAATGTTTTTTCTTTCTTTCTTCTTAACTTCTATTTATTAATGCATATAAATCTCCTCCAACCTAGTTCCCAGCATTAGTGCATTTATGTAACTTCATTACACAGTAAGGTCAGGTTTCAAAGCAGATTTTCCATTTACTGAGATCAGCCCCTGATCACTGCAGAGAAATTGTTAGTGAACTTTTGTCCCCAGACAAGGAGGTCACATTGCATGGCTGAAATGAAATGGAAATTAACATTGTATGTTGCAGCACGAATATGATGAATTTTTGATATAAACTAGTCAATGGCCTTGCAAACTGACACTACCCACACATCTGTCACTGAATGGATGTCACTGAACGGCTGCAGGGCATTCTGAGGGGGGAGGGTGAACAGCTAGAGGTCGTGGTCCATATCGGTACCAACAACATAGGTACAAAAAGGGATGAGGTCCTGCAGGCAGAGTTTAGGGAGCTAGGAAAGAGGTTAAAAAGCAGGATCTCAAAATTAGTAATGGATTACTACCAGTGCCACATGCTAGTGAGTTCAGAAATAGGAAGCTAGAGCAGATGAATGCGTGGCTGGAGAGATGGTGTAGGAGGGAGGGCTTTAGATTCCTGAGGAATTGGAACCATTTCTGGGGGAGGTGGGACCTCTACAAGCCAGATGGGTTGCACCTCAACGGGAACGGGACCAATATCCTCGCAGGAGGCTTTGCTAGTGCTGTTGGGGTGGGTTTAAACAAGCTTGGCAGGGGGATGGGAGCCTAAGTATAGAGTCAATAGGGAGGGAAGAAAAACTGGAATTGGAAAACAAATACGTAGAAAGTAAATTGGAAGGACAGAGGAATCAAGGGCTAGATAGTAGTCAACAAGGAGATTTGTCTGTACTAAATGGTATATACTTCAATGCAAGGAGTATAGCGAACAAGGCAGATGAGCTGAAGGCACAGTTAGATATTTGGGACTATGATATTATAGCTATTACAGAGACGTGGCTGAAGAGGGGCAGGTATGGCAGCTCAACATTCCTGGCTACAGGATTTTCAGACGGGATAGAGAGGGCGGTAAAAAGGGAGGGGGGCGCAGTATTGATTAAATAAACTATTACAGCTGTGAGGAGGGATAATATGTTGGAGGGATCATCAAATGAGGCCATATGGGTCGAATTGAAAAACAGAAAAGGGGCGATCACACTGCTGGGAGTGTACTACAGACCCCCAAACAGTGAAAGGGAGATAGAAGAACAAATATGTAGACAAATATCTGAGAAGTGCAAAAACTATAGGGCAGTAATAGTAAGGGATTTCAACTACCCCAATATTAACTGGAATAAAATTAGTGTGAAGGGTTTAGAAGGTGCGGAATTCCTAAAATGCATCCAGGAGAACTTTTTTAGCCAGTATGTAGCAAGCACAACAAGGGAGGGGGCAGTTCTGGACTTAGTTTTAGGGAATGAAGCTGGGCAAGTAGAAGGGGTATCAGTGGGGGAGCATTTTGGTGCTAGTGACCATAATTCTGTTAGATTTAAGGTAGTTATGGAAAAGGACAAGGATAGACCAGGAATAAAAATTCTAAATTGGGGAAAAGCAAATTTTGCTAAGCTCAGAGGGGATTTAGCCATAGTGGACTGGAAACAGCTACTTGAAGGTAAATAAGTGTCAGAGCAGTGGGAGGCATTCAAGGAGATCCGGAGGGTTCAGACCAAACATGTGCCCTTAAAGAAAAAAGGTGGGACTAACAAATCTAGAGCCCCCTGGATGTCTAGAGACATGCAGGGTAGGATAAAGAAAAAAAGGGAGGCATATGACAGATACCAAGGGCTAAATACTCCAGAATCTTTAGAGGAGTACAGAAAGTGCAGGGATGCAATTAAAAATGATATTAGGAAAGCAAAGAGAGAGCATGAAAAATTCTTGGCAAGTAAAAGCAAGGAAAACGCAAAGATGTTTTATAAATATATTAAGAGTAAGAGGATAACTAAATAAAGGGTAGGGCCTATTAGAGACCATGAGGGTAATCTGTGAGTGGAGGCGGGAGACGTCGGTAGGGTTCTTAATGAATACTTTGCGTCTGTTTTCACAAAGGAGAGGGGCGAAGCAGACATTGCTATCAGGGGGGAGGTGTGTGAAATATTAGATGAAATAAACATAGTGAGAGAGGAAGTATTAAGGGGTTTAGCAGCTTTAAATATAGATAAATCCGCAGGCCCGGATGAAATGTATCCCAGGCTGTTAAGCGAAGCAAAAGAGGAAATAGCAGAGGCCCAGACCTTCACTTTCAATCCTCTCTGGCTTCAGGTGTGGTGCCGGAGGACTGGAGGACTGCTAATGTGGTACCCTTGTTTAAAAAGGGAGAAAAGGATAGACCGAGTAATTACAGGCCAGTCAGCCTAACCTTGGTGGTGGGAAAATTATTGGAAATAATTCTGAAGGACAGGATAAATCTTCATTTAGAAAGACACAGATTAATCAAGGATAGTCAGCACAGATTTGTTAAGGGAAGGTCGTGTCTGACAAATTTGATTGAATTTTTTGAGGAGGTAACAAGGAGGGTAGATGAGGGTAGTGCATTTGATGTAGTGTATATGGACTTTAGCAAGGCTTTTGATAAGGTTCCACATGGCAAACTGGTCACAAAGTTAAAAGCCCATGGGATCCAGGGCAAAGTGTAAAGTTGGATTCAAAACTGGCTCAGAGACAGGAAGCACAGGGTAATGGTTGATGGGTATTTTTGTGACTAGAAGGCTGTTTCCAGTGGGGTTCTGCAGAGCTCAGTACTAGGTCCCTTGCTTTTTGTGGTATATATCAATGATATTGACTTGAATATAGGGGGTATGATTAAGAAGTTTGCAGACGATACTAAAATCGGCTGTGTGGTTGATACTGAAGAAGGAAGCTGTAGACTGCAGGAAGATATCAATAAATTGGTCAGGTGGGCAGAACAGTGGCAAATGGAATTCAATCTGGAGAAGTGTGAGATAATGCATTTGGGGAGGGCTAACAAGGAAAGGGAATACACATTATATGGTAGGACACTGAGTAGTGTAGTGGAACAAAGGGAACTTGGAGTGCATGTCCACAGATCCCTGAAGGTAGCAGGGCAAGTAGATAAAGTGGTTAAGAAGACATATGGAATGCTTGCCTTTATTAGCCGTGGCATAGAATACAAGAGTGGGGGGTTATGCTTCAACTGTATAAAACACTAGTTCAGCCTCAGCTAGAGTATTGCGTGCAGTTCTGGTCACCACATTACAGGAAAGATGAGATTGCACTAGAGAGGAGATTTACAAGGATGTTGCTAGGAGTAGAGAATCTTAGCTATGAGGAAAGACTGGATAGGCTGGGTCTGTTTTCCTTGGAACAGAGAAGACTGAGGGGAGACCTTATTGAGGTGTATAAAATTATGAGGGGCATAGATAAAGTCGATAGAAAGGACCTATTTCCCTTAGCAGAGGAGTCAAAAACCAGGGGGCACAGATTTAAAGTAATTGGGGGAAGGTTTAGAGGGGATTTGAGGGGAAATTTCTTCACCTAGAGGGTTGTGGGGGTCTGGAACTTACTGCCTGAAAGGGTGGTAGAGGCTGTAGGGGGCGTGTTTGGTCAGTCAGCTTTGCCTCTGACTACCTTCTTTGAGCGGTTCGAATCGCTCGCCCCCTGGGTTCTGAACACCGGACTTAGATACAGGCAGCAATACAGAAAATTGAGTAGACAAGTGGTTTGGTGTAAAAGAACCAAGATTTTATTGAACTGAAAAATTATAACGATCTTACACGAGAAAATTACTGGTACAGCACACTACAGACATAAAATGCTTATACTTAAAGGGAATGGGGAACACACGGCACAATCGAGGGAAAACAATTATATTAGCAATCCCCTTAATTCCCACCCCCTATACCTAACTAGATTAGACTATGAGGGGCCAGAACTTCATGCTCACCAATCCAAGAACTTGTTATGTTTAAAAAAAACAGTTGAAGGTTTTGGGTTCACTCCTTGTGCACTCTGTGGCCTGCCGACGTCACGTGGTTCCAGCACGCTGCAAGGGTGCTGTCCAGGTAAAATACCCCAATATTAAAGTCTCTGCCTGGGTATTTTACCTCGCAGGACGGGCTCTTCTTCAGTTGAAGTTCTTCCTTGGTTGATCCTGTTGGGTTGAATGAGCTGGACTAAGGGCCCATTTATTTGAAGCCCCACGCAGTCTTCTTCATACAACCCATCCTGGTTGTAATCTGGCAGCGAGTTGAGAGGCAGTAGGCAGGAGAGAAGAAGCAAGAGAGCGAGTGGCTTCCTGATGGGCCCATAGTTATACCCCCATCGGGAGCACTTATCTGCTCGGCAAATCAGTTCAGTCCTTTGTCTGATTTGGGTGAGCTCGCTTAAATGTTTAAAAACGTTTAAAATAATGACCTGTAGAGTGATAGTCGTTCTGTCTAAAGTAGCCTCGAAACCCTAGCCGTTGTTAAAGACAAGTTGTGAATTGCTCCCATTCAGGCTTACTGTCTCTGGTGTATAAGGTTTCGCAAAATTTCAGAAATCTCTGCAGCCCCCGAAGATTATTTGATTAAAAGAAAAACCTGGTTGGAATGTACCTTAAAAACCAAGGGCATCAAAAATGGCTGTCAGGCCTCGTGGCAGAAGACAAAGGCAGCCTGTTGAACATCTCCCATCACTGACTGAAGTACTTGAGGTACTTAAAACTGTCAATCAACTGCGGTTTAGGAAGTTCAACAGAGGATCAAAAGGATTGTTTGTTTACATGAGCTCTCTACAATGTTGACTCAAGGGCTTAAGTACTTAAAGCTGTCAATCAGTTGCGGTTGGGCGGTGACCACAAGACAATGGATTGTTCACAAAGCACTTGAGTGCTGTTGACTGAACACTTAAGGATTTGTTTGCCCAGCACTTGAGACATTTTAAACTGAGCACAAACCAGTTTAAACATATGGGAAACACATTCAAACCCATTACAGTCAATGGGGACAGATTGTATAGCCCAGATACATCCAGATTTGGGCGCGAAGATAACGGCTCCCAATGGGGTATAAAAATAGCCCCTCAGGAAGCCATTCGCTCTCTCTCTGCCGCCTTGCCTCCGATGCCCTGCTTACCAGAGGAACAGCTCAACAGCCCGCCCAAAGAAGTGGAATACCAGCAGTTACTTTTGAATTACTGGGGTATCTCTACTTCAGGGCGGTGAAGGATCTAAGACAGACTGCAGGGTCACGGAGCTGGTGTTCACTGGCGAGCATAAGCTTTCTGGCCCATTACAAGGCAACCTAAATAGGTATTAGGGGTGGGAATTAAAGGGGAATTTTGTTAAATTGTAATTTTAGTCAATTTTCCCTTGATGTGTCTGTTTCTCCTCCCCTATCAAGTAAAAGTGTGCTGTATTAAGCAAAGGTGTGCTGTATTAAGCAAAGGTGTGCTGTATTAAGCAAAGGTGTGCTGTATTAAGTATAGGTGTGCTGTATTAAGCAAAAGTTTGCTGTATTAAGTAAAAGTGTGCTGTATTTATCATTATTTTCAATTTATTCTTTATTTCAATAAATACTGGTCTTCTTTGCACCCAACCACGAGTCTCGTTTTGTCTACATCACTACTGAAATAAGTCCGGCGGTCAGAACCAGAAAAGGGAGTGATTCGAAACCGCACGGGGCCTGGAGCAGCTCAGATACTTCTGACTGGCCAGAGACAAACCCTAGGGGCAACCAAAATCACACCCCACCTAACCCCCCCTTTTTCTACAGGTGAGCGGTTCCTGATTTAAAATGCAGAAAGCCTAATGGCTTGATGGAGCCCATTCCAACTTAATGACTGGAATGTACAGTCTTTTGTTCATTTTATCAGTCCTTACAAAGTTTTTGATTAGTTTAAAACTTGAACTCCTTGACCTGCTTGTTTTGCAGAACCTTTGTTTTAAAATCCCATTTGGCCTGGTCATGAGGTTTACCGCAGCCATTTTGGGTACCCTGGTTTTAAAATCAAGTCCATCCAGGGTCCCTTTTGATTAATAACTTCAGGGAATGTTGGAATTTTGAGAACCTTACAAGGCAGGAACCCTAACCACATTTAAAAAGTACTTGGATGTGTAGTTGGGATGCTCTAACCTGCAGGGCTATGGACCAAGAGCTGGGAAGTGGGATTACGCTGGATAACTCTTTGTTGGCCGGCGTGGACACAATGGGCCAAAATAGCCTCCTTCCGTGCTGTAGTTTTCTATGATTCTATGATCTGCAGCACTATAAAAGTTAAAGGAAGAGTTCAGGCTCTTAGTTACTGAATTATATTTGCTATTTTCATTCATTCATTCATCAGGGATCAGGATAGCCATTAACCCAGAAAATTCTTTTCTGTTTAATCACTTTTGGGAATCAAATCTCCCTTTTAAGCAGCCTTTACTACATGTACATTTGGAGTTTCTCTGTATATTTTAGCAAGTACCAAACAGTGTAATGCCATGGTCCAGGGACAAAAGCTACTGTCACTGAGCAAAGTGGCAGTTCCCAGTAAGTGGACCCTGTTTTCCTGTACAGAGGAAAGGAGGAAAATGATGTTTACAGTGTTTTTGTCATCTCTAAAATAGTATGGAGGACTTGTTGTTACCAAAAGGTTCCTGCTTATACACCAGAAGGGTATGTTATCTGCTCCACTGGGGAGCCTCACTAGTAGCAAGCACAGATTGGAAAATTAGAGCTACAATGTTCGTTCCACATTTGCTATGACACTTGCTACTAACAAGGTCCCATGCCAGGAGTGGAGCCTCGCAACACTACCCCTTATGTCTATATTCAGTAGCTAAGAGCCTGGGCTCATCCTTTAACTTCTACAGTTCTGCAGCTGAGTTGGCTCATTGAGCACTGTCAGGTTGCAAGGCCACTGACTAGAAACATAAGAAGAACAGGCACATAGGAACTGGGGTAGGCCATTCAACCCCTCGAGCCTGTTCTGCCATTCAGTTAGATCATGGCTGATCTATATCTCAACCACATTTACGCACCTTTGATCCTATCTCTCGATACCTTTGCCCAGAACTGATTGCAAAAGATGGGGTCTGACCAATGCTTTATACAACTGAAGCATAACTTCCTCCCCTTTGAAGATAAAGACTAATGTTCCATTAGCCTTTTTGATTACTTTTGGTAGCTGTCCACCAGCTATTAGTGATTTGTGTACCTGGACACCCAAAACCCTTCACTCCTCCAGAGCTTCTAGCCCCTCGCCATATAGAAAATAGTCTAATTTGTCTTTCTTGGATCCAAAGTGGATTACCTCACACTGTAAAATCTGCATATCATCTTGAATAATCCGTGCATTTGTGACATCTGTTCTCTATTGTTAATTGGAACTATCTAGACAATCAAGTATTATGGAGTTTGCCTGGGAATGTCTAGCTCAAGGAAATAGCAGTAGTGTTGCTTTGGATGCCTAAAGCATTAAAAACTGAGAGTTTGATAAAGTATGGGAGTCCTTTTGAAAACTGCAATGTGATCAAAACAGACAGCCCAATATCTGCCCCTGCTTGAAGGAAAAACTTGAACTAAGCATTTAGGACAGGATGAAAGCGATTGAATTTATCCTCATGTTTATATTTATAAAGTGAAGATAAAGTGAAGATATTGGTTGTTTTGGTCAACAAACTTCTGGTATGTGCTATAACATCCATATCAAAGGGAATTTGGGACAAACCTGCATGACTGGAAGTGGGGTAACTCTTCATCCTGTAGCTCTGTGAAAACAGAGTGTCGAAGAAGTTCAGTTTCCGGGTTGGAGGGTGTAAGGGCCACTTACAGGAGCTGCTGTTCCACTGTTGAGAGTAAAGGCGGTTATAAAACTCCCAAATCAATAACAGCTGTTGGCAGTGCGGTGGTATGTTTCGTACACATAGCAGACATACTGTTAAAAGGTGACATTTAGTCCAACCAAAGCAAAAGGCAACACTCGGAGTAGAATGCCAAGAAACATGGAGCTAACCAAGGAACTAGCTGAACTACATAGAAAATAGGACATTCAGCCTCTCAGCCATTCAATTGGATCATGGCTGATAAATATCTAACTCCATCTACCCTGCCTAGGCTCCGTAACCCTTTGCCTAACAAAAATCTATCAATCTCAGTTTTGAAATTTTGAATTGACCCCCAGCCCCAACAGCATTTTGGGAAAAGAGTTCCAGATTTCCACTAGCCTTTGAGTGAAGAGGTGCTTCCTGACATCACCTCAAAACTGCCTAGCTCTTATTTTAAGGTTGTGTCCCCTTGTGCTGGACTGCAGCAGAAAACAGATTGGGATTGGTTACGGTGCTGAGCAATGGAAAAGTACTCCAGCACAAGCAAGAGGAGGAGAAGGAGCAACTGCATCAGTGGGAAGAACACCAGCATGAAGTGTGGAAACTGGAGCTGGAGGAGAGTTGGTGCAGACATAAGACATGTGCCCAAGCAGGAGTTAACATTCCTGATGCATAAGGAACAGCAGAAGAATGACCACAAATGGTTGAAACAACAGACCACGTGAGTGGCGATCCATTGGATCCAGCCCAGAATCTGGTCAATAATAACAACAAAAACACCCCAAGACGCTTCACAGGAGCATTATCAAACAAAATTTGACACCAAACAAATTTGTTAAATCTACCTGTGTTCCAAATAATAATGATGGAGATTGCATTGATGGTTCCTTAAGGGCATTTGAATTGTTAGGGGTCCTACAAAAGTGCACTAAAGAAGTATGGGTAGGGAAACTGATCCCATTGTTCAGCAGTAATGCAATCATTGCATTTCTTTCTAGATCTTACTTCAAGTGCAGGTTGCAATGTGGTGATGCAACTGCACTCACTTTAACCTAACTTGAAGTGTATTGGTGTGACTTAAACGGGGCGCCAATGGGTTTGTGATGGGGCGCAGCAAATCCAACGCCGTACACAAATTTCAGCCGGAATTTAGCGCTGGCGCCAACAGTTAGCGCCTAGGCCTTTAGCGCCTGACAGATCGTGACGTCAGTGAATTTGGAACGCCCTGTTAATGGCCCAGATGCAAAATTGACTGTCGCCCCCTGTCTTAGCGCCTGGCCTGAACAACAGCAAGAAGAGATGTTATGCAGTCAGATATAGGAGCGGTATTTAAAGGGATCAACACCTGCTTTCATTTTAGTGGCCGATCAATGCTGCCTTCTCAGTTTCACGCAGCGAAACTGCCGTTTTCAATGAGTTAAACGTTTCTTACTTTCAGGAGTGTTCTGCCTGCTAAAAATTTCACTTTCATTCTGCTAAGATTTCAAAGTCCTACACTTGGTTACATTAATGGGGGCTGTACTGGCACTCGACCTCGCCCTCCAGCATCCATGTCGGAGGCAGAGACAAAGGCCCCGATTTTCTGGCAGCCGTTGGGCGGCTTTTCATGTGGCCGGGGTCCGAAAATCGCCGAAAAAGTGGGTCGGGACCCCCCACGCCTGATTCCCCGCCCCGTCCGACTTTCAGACCGCCATTTCTCCGTCACCCGCTTCAGTCCCGGCCGCCGCTGGCGGGACTGCTCGTCGGAGCACTAATCACCAATGATCACCTTTTTCAGGAAGATTTTCCGGGGCCGTTGCGACTTTGGGGCTTTCCCCACATGAAACCCACCTGCGGGGAACCTCGCCGATGAGAGCTGGCGTGAAAACAGCTGGCTTGCTTGCTTGCAGCAGGTCAATGAGGGCTGAAGAGATTTAAATAGGCAGCATTTTCAGGCTGCAGGAACTTGTTGATCAAGACTTGGGGGAACATTTTGAAGCCTTAGGAGCAGCTGTAGAAAGTTGGAGCCTCACACACTTCTCCAGTGTGAGCTCCTGGGAAGCCCCTCTCACCACCCTAACTCAGCGCCCCCTCAACGGAGGCATCTGCCAGAAGCATGGGAGGCCTTTGGTACCTTCCCTTCCTGGCATTAGAGGATCTCCAACTGCAGAGGTGGCAGCAGCAGAACCAGGAACAGCAGGATGAGCACCAGGAGTACCAGGCTGCTGCTCACTCACCTGAAGCTGCACAGGCCAGAAGGGGCCAGCGCTTGGAAGTGGCTTGAGAGCACCTTGCTGTGCTTTAGGGGGCCAGTGGGACCCGTTTCTGCACTGGCAGTCCTACTCAGAAGGACTTCCATGAAGATCTGGTTTCTCTGTTCAACAGATGGCCAACGCTCCTCCAGAGATGTCATTCTCTTATGAGCACTCACCATGTTTTCCGTACCCTGGCGAGTTATCTCCTGCATGGAGGTTGCCAACCTTTCCATGGTGATGCGTTCACGCGCCAATGACTCCACAAAGGCTCTGCTCATGGTCACTATGGACTCCTCCATTCGCTCCATACTCGCAGCGACCCTGGAGACAAAACCTGCCAGAGACTCCTGCATCTGTGCATGGAGATCCATCACCTCTTCTCTTGCGGATGGACCCAGAGGCAGAGGGTCGACATGCAGCGCAGCTGAGCTGAGCTGGCAGAGTCCTGCGCCCTCCGACGAGGACTCTCCACTGCTGTTCCTGTCTCCAGAATCTGCTGAGGCTCACTTGTGAGCTGTGAAACACCAGGTGACAACACTACTCTATGTCCCGAAGGTCCCCCCGAGGTGTGAGTGTCTGTGCTGGTGCTGGGTGTGCTTACTTCTGCTGATGCTGCACCCTCAGAGGTTGGAGCTTCCTCTGAGGAGTCTGGCTGCACAGCCTCTTCCTCCTCCACAGTGAGGACGGGGGCTCTGGATGGTACTGTGGAGGAGTAAAGGAAGGAGATAGAGATGTAATGCCAAGGTTCTTCTGGTGACTCCCAGCGAGTTGGCATCTGCTGACACCTGCATCCATGCAGCATTGGTCTCAGTGGGAGGCCTCTTCCTCCCTGACCTAGGGAAGAGGACCTCCCTGTGGGCCCTAACCCCATCCAATAATGCCTGCAGTGAAGCCTCGTCGAATTTGGAGGCAGCTCGGGGTCTGGCACTGGCCACAGCTGCTGCAGGCTCCACTGCCATCCTGTATGGTTTGTTTGGAAGCCTTCAGAGGATGCAGTGCTTGCTATGGACCTTGAAAGCACCACGAATGATGACATCATACTGTGGGGATTTCTGACTCGAATTGGACAGTTAGCAAGGCTTCCCACATGCTGGGAATTAATTGGCTACTTGAGGGAAAATTGCATGGAGCTGGCTGACACTTTTTTATGTGTCAGAAACCCCACATTCGGGGAAATCCGACCATTCCCCACACAAGCCGAAAATCGAGGCCAAAGATTGGAAAATGTGGCCAGAGGGAGGAGGGCCAACAGGGCTCTCAACAGGAGGCCTTACCCTCCCAATGTATTCCAGGAGTACTTCTCCTACATAAATTTAACTGAGGAGCAGTGTCTTAGAAGGCTCCGTCTCACCAAGGAGGTGGTCACAGAGCTCTGCCACCTCCTGCAGCCAGACCTCGAGCCTCAGATCAGGACCACCACGGCTCTCAGTGGCAGTCAAGGTCACCCTCACCCTCAATTTCTACGCCAGCGGATCCTTCCAGTCTGCAGCAGGAGAAATAGCGAACATCTCGCAGTTCGCTGTCCATCGCTGCATCCGGGAGGTCACAGAGGCTTTCTACAGAAGGAGAAGGGATTACATTTCCTTCCCCATCACCAGAGAGAAGCAGGACAAGCGTGCATGTGACTTTGCCAGAATAGTGGACTTCCCCATGATGCAGGGCACTATTCACTGCACCTACATCACTTTGTGGGTACCCCATAACAATCCCGAGGCCTTCCGTAACCGCAAAAACTACCACTTACTTAATGTCCAGTTGGTGCGTGACCACAGACAGCGAATCCTCACCGTCAATGCCCGCTATCCTGGCAGCAGCCATGATGTCTTCATCCTGCCCCAGACCAGTGTGCCAGCACTCCTCCAGCCACCACATCAAGCTCGCAGCTGGCTGGTCGGAGACAAGGGTTATCCGATCTCCACCTGGCTCATGACTCCCCTCCGCAACCCCAACACTCCTGCCCAGCACTCATGTAACGAGAGCCATGCTGCCACCAGGAACATCATCGAGCAGACCATCGGAGTGCTCAAGCAATGGTTCCGTGGCCTTGACCGCTCAGGAGGAGCCCTCCAGTACTCGGCTGAGCGGGTGTCCCTTTTCGTCGTGGTGTGCTGCATGCTGCACAACTTGGCCATCATGAGGGCCCAGCCATTGCCACCAGGCATAGCGAGACCACCTCAGGAGGAGGAGGAGGGAGAGGAGGAGGACGTGGAGGAACAGGAGGAGGAGGAACAGGAGAAGGAGGAACAGGAGGAGGAACAGCAGCGAAGGAGGAGGCAACCACTCATGGAAGGGAGGTCCATGACCGCCTAATCAGACTGCGGTTCCAATAAATTCTACCCCACATGCTCACCACATCCCCATCATTCCACCTATTTCACATGCCATATCACAGTGCAAAACTGAGAGACAGCACAAATTCTGCAAAATTCAATTGATAAATTTATCAACATTCAGTAAGCACATATATACACAACAACAATATTAACTAATCACCCTTGTGCAAACCCTTACTTCCCCTCTTTACAGAGCCTTTTCCTAATCTAGTGCTCCTATGTAGTGTCTCCACAGTGGCTGCAGCAGGGCTGGTGGAAGGCTGCTGAGTGTCCGTGCGGGAGACTACAGATGGCCTTGCAGGATGCCCTCGACCAGCTCTGGGCCTGGAAGGCCCGGCTGTAGACTGCACCACCTCAGCATGGGCGGCGGCCGTCTGGGCTGGCTGGATGACAGGCAGCGACAAGGGCAATGGCGGAATGGCAGTGGTGGAAGCAAGAATACAGTCATCCTGAGAGAAGGCAGCAGGTTCCTGCTCGACTGAGACACTGCCACTTCCCCAGGGCAGAACCACAGCAACCCTACCAATCTGCTGGAGCCCAGATTGCTGGCCTGTTGCAATACCTTGAGATCCCCATTGGATTGTGGTGGACCCAGCGATGATGGCATCAATCTGAGACTGTGTGAGAGCAGTCTGAGACTTGATGGCAGCAGCCATTGACTGCATTACAGCACTAAGACGTTGCGTGGCTTCCGCCTGTGCTGCAATGGATGCTGCCATATCACCCATGACACATGGCATGAGGTCTGGGTCCCCACGGTCTCTCAGAGAGTCCACCATCCTTGCAGATTGCCAAGGATGGGCTCCATGGTGTGCGCAGAACTCTGTGCAATGTTGAAGGTGCACTCTTCCATGCGCCATGCTCCTTACTATTGCTGACAGGTTCTCGGGCACCCTTGCCATTGCTCCTATCATCTCAGTGTGCATGCCCATCATTCTTCTTGTGAACACCTCCCATCGAGGTCCTCATCTGAGTCGTGTGCAGCAGAACTCGCGCGCGAACTCGCCCTCTGGGGAGCTGACTCCTGAGCTACCCTTTCCCACTGGCCTTGCTGCAGCCCGCTCATCCCCGGTGCATCACCCAATGCAGACCCCTCTATTAAACCTGCCTCTAAAGATCGCATAGCCCCAGTATCTGAGGTTGTGCCCGTGGGTGAGACATGCAGTGATGTGGTGCTTTCTTCCTCCTTCTCTTCCGCCTCACCCTCACTGGGAGGCTCAGGGACAGGCTGGTCAGCTGGTTGCTGATTACTTGAAAACATAAAGGCACAAGACTCGTGTTAAGTTGAGAGCAGGGGGGCATGAAGGGAGCAGGGAATGCAGACAGTATAATGAGCTGGAAAGTGGGAAAGGCTTGTGGTGTGAGGGGGAAGTGGGATGAGAGAAGGAGAGGGGATGAACATACCGTTGTAGCCCCCAAGGTGGTCAATGTCACCAAAGGCCACGGCGCCCACCACCTGGCGCCCAATGACTCTCATCACTCGCTCCTCCAGGTCTGTAAGCTGTAGGATGTCTGCTTCTCCCCCGCCTGTTCGTTCCTGCTTCCTCCTATTGTGGCCAAGCTTGGCCTGCAAGAGAAAGAAAAGTATGTGAACGAGTGTGCAGCTGTGTTTGGGAGATGTGTCTGCTATAATTGAATAGCTGTGATTGTAGGCAAGGCGTGAGATGCGGATGTGAGTTTTAGTTGGTGGAGATGCTTGGTGGGTGAGTGGTGGGGGTATGGGGATTTGTGCAGTGTGTATAGACTGAGGTTCAGATGCTGGTATGTCAGACTTGTTGAAGCATGTACTACCCTGACCACCCAAGTGAGGTTGTTGAACTTTTTATGACACTGTTTGAGGGTCCTGAGGACCACACTGCTGGCCGAGACGTCCTGGGCCACTTTACTCCACATTGCCCCGAAGACCTGGGGCAATGGCCTCCTGCCAGTGGCCGGGAACAGCACTGCCCTCCTTCCTTCGACTACCGTGACCAATGCCTCCAATGCCTGGCCGCTGAAATGGTGAGCTCTCTCCCTGGGACTGGGATCAGCCATGAGGATAAGAGGTGTAGCTGTTCAGTTGCTTGGAGGTCACCTTCAGAGCCAGCAATGTTGGAAATGAGGTTGTGCACAATGATTGAACCTGCCCTTTAAGAGCTGGAAGGAGCCAGTGTGAATGATGAGTCCCGATTGGAGCATCTGAAATTGGTTATCGCTCTGCGGGTAGCGCCCCGCTCTCTGTGTGTAGCGCCCTAAGTTAGGTGATTAGTGCTTGATTTAGTGCTCCAGTTCTTTCTTGGAGTGCTAACAATCAATTTAGTGGGAGATCAGAAGGATTAGTGTCTGCCGCTAATTCTACAACTTTTTAAAATTTAGCACCTCAACCAGGGCAATACCGAATTTCTAGTCCTATGTAGGAACAGGTGTGCACCATTTAGCCCCTCGAGCCTGTTCCGCCATTCAATGAGATCGTGGCTGATCTGTGACCTAACTCCATATACCCGCCTTTGCCCCATATCGCTGAATATCTTTGGTTAACAAAAATCTATCAATCTCAGATTTAAAATTTAAAATTGACCTCGCATCAATTGCCGTTTACGGAAGAGGGTTCCAAACTTCTACCATCCTTTATGTAAAGAGCTAACAGTACAGAAATATAACAAATTTGGAAAATGTGACTAGGAGAAATGTAATGAATTCTGATCAGCTGAGTGAGTTAATGTTAAAAGCTCAGCTTTTCGATGTTGTTTCGAAAGACATGTTGGTGCAGGATCAGGATAAGTATTAAAGAGTGTGCAGGGACAGAGGGACCTGGGGGTTAATGTGCATAGGTCCCTGAAGGTGGCAGGACATATTGAGAGAGTGGTTAGCAAAGCATATGGGTCCTTGGGTTTCATAAATAGAGGTATTGAGTACAAAAGTAGAGAAGTTATGCTGAATCTTTATAAAGCGCTGGTTAGACCATAACTGAAGTATTACGTCCAGTTCTGGCCACCACACTTTAGGAAGGATGTGAAGGCCCTTGAGAGGGTGCAGAGGAGATTTACCAGAATGGTTCCGGGGATGGGGGATCTTAGCTACAAGGACAGATTGGAGAAGCTAGATTTGTTTTCATTGGAGCAAAGGAGGTTGAGTGGTGATTTGATAGAGGTGTACAAGATTATGATGGGTTTGGATAAGCTAGAAGGGGAAAGGCTGTTCCCACTAGTTGATTGTACAAGGACTAGGGGACACAGATTTAAGGTTTTGGGCAAGAGATTCAGGGGGGATGAGAGAAAAAACGTTTTTACACAGCGAGTGGTGAGGCCCTGGAACTCACTGCCGACGGAGGTGGTGGAAGAGGAGACAGTCAATGTTTTCAAGGGAGACTGGATAGGCACTTGAGGGAAATAAACTTGCAGGGCTACGAGGATAGAGCGGGGGAATGGGACTGACTGGACTGCTCTACAGAGAGCTGGCACGGATTCAATGGGCTGAGTGGCCTCCTTCTGTGCCGTTATGACTCTAAGTTGAAGGAGCCCAGCCTTATGCAATAACCTACAACTGCAAAACCATGGCTGGGATGGCTGACTTCTCACACCAAACCGGCAGTAGCCAATTCCCCAAAGTAAGCCGTAACACCATGGGCCGGGACTACATAGCCTGACAGATCTCAAAGTATGTTATTCACTTTGATAAGGTGGGATACCAAGTGGGCAATTGATGGTCTCAGAGGAAGCCTGGGGCATATTTGGGAAGACGGAGTCCTGCTAAAAGACCAAAGCATATCACGCTGCAATGTTCAAGTGATGTGCCTCAATGAATCCGAGACTCAACGTTAACGGAGCAAAGCAAGGCTTTTATTAACTCAGAAAGTAATACACAGTGGAGAAGTGTCTCTCATCCAGAGATCTGCTGTACTGCCTGTGAGACACGCTGGGGCCTGCTTAAGTAGGGGCCAGGTATGGGCGGAGCCCTACACACAATACAATACAGGTAAGGAAATGAAACTGAAACTAAACTCCCCTGCTTGTCACAGTCACCGGCACAATCAAACACAGAGAATACAGAGTGCCTGATGAATGGCATATTTCATCACATTAAGCTTCACTGAATAAGGTGCTGTATGTCTACTCGACTATAAGGGACAGTCAGGCTATGTCTAGCTTACATAATATGGGACATAGTCACACATTAGTATTATGGCATCTGCTCCGGTATATTCCGTGCCGGGGAGGCAAGGAATGCTGTGTTTTTGGTAGTTTAGGTCAAACTCAATCCAGCATTTTGAATGCATCACAGGAATTATAGCACATTCTCACATAATGAGTTATTTGGAAATAGTAGAGTCTCTGGGATTATAGGTGGCAAGGCTAGTGTGACAAAAATGTATTCTTTTTAACTTATTTTCAGTGTGGCTAGATTTGCTGTACAAAGGGCGAAAACAGTATCACACAGGCTATTTCTCAAAGGAAGACACATTAATCGAGCTCCAGTTGAACTGGCTGAAGTGTTCTTCATAAGTGCGAATTGATAAAACTGACAGTAATAAGTTCCAAGGGTTCGATTGTAATCCAGCCTGGATGCTGGGCAGGAGGACGGTTAAAAGCAAGGGTTGCTTACACACTCATAACTTGACCCTTTCCTTGCATTACTGATTGTAACCCACAGGGTCCGGCAGGGGGACAAAGTGCCCACCTAAAAGAGGCGAGGACGCCATGAATTTATACAAATCGGGGTCCTATTACACCGTAGGGACCCGATTGGATTTTCTCCCCAGCCTGAGTGGGGAACCTGCTGCGACTTTCCCATCAGGAAGGATGAACAAGTCCTCCACAGTAAGTGAAAAACTTTCCTTATGGCAGCAAGAGAACTCCTCCAGGCCCTATAAGAAAGGTCTATGGCCACCCTGCACCGGACCCCTCCCCACCCCCTCACCTTTCCTCCTTCACTCCCTCCCAAAGCCCCCTCTACATGTCTTACCTGCTTTCCCGCGAGCTTTCCTTTGGTGCAGGCCGGAGACATCTAGCTGCCAAAACATCCTCTGCAGCCTGCTGACCAGCCGCCACACACCACCCATTTTGGGCGTACAGGTGACCAACGGCAAGTAGATGAGACCTACCCGTTAAAATGGTCGAAGGTCTCCTCTTTCCTCTGGCGGGCAGAATATTAACTCGCTGGGGCAGTTTCCCACCAGAAATCCGCTCCAAGTTACAATCTCTTCCCAGGTGTCAAGTAACCAGAGCTGACGCATTCAATGAGAAGCTTCCTTGCCATTGCTAAATATTGTCTTGTTTCAATAGCGATATTAATAATCTGTTCAAGAGATGCAGTTGTCTGTTGCTTTTGTGTCAAGAGTTCAGATGCCACCTTGTATCAGATTAAGGACAGGCCCAGTCTGGAGTAGTGACTTGGATTGACAGCTGTTTCTAAAACCACTGAGAAGCGAAGGGTTGCTGGCTGGCTGGATCCTCATTGATTTATAGCTTGGTATCACAGCTGTCCTCTCACAGAATTATATTGTCAGTCCACAGCCAGTACTTCAGTGAGTGCACCAATATTTCAGCCAGCAGCCAGAGGGCTATATATGGTTTTAAATGTCAGTGCCGGTAAAGCAAAGGGAAGGTCGGCAAGATTGTGGTGATGACAAGTAAACCTCTATTCAGATTCTATGGGAATAATTTTCACCTTCACTGCCTGAGCAGTAAATTAATGGAGAGGATCACCCGCATTTCAATGGGTCTGAAAATTGGATGGGTTCTGGTACAAGCGGGCGATCTGCTCTGCCAGTTTAATGCCCAAATGCTATCACAGAATCATGCAGCACAGAAGGAGAACATTCGGCCCATCGTGCCTGTGCCGGCGCTTTGAAAGAGCTATCCAATTAATCACATTCCCCTGCTCGATCCCCGTGGCCCTGCAAATTTTTCATTTTTAAGTATATATCCATCTCCTTTTTGAAAGTTACTGTTGAATCTGCTTCCTTTCCAGCAGTACATTCCAGAGCATAACAACTCTCTGAGTATAACAAAAATTTTCCTTATCTCCCCCTTGACTTTTTTGGTAATTATCTTAAAAGTAAAAATTATCCCCGATGTTTAGGAAAAAAATGAGTTACGTCTTTATTATTTTTACATTTTCAAGGCATGTAGAGAGCGTATATTTCACATTGTAATGGACTTCTTTTCAACCTCCATCTCAACTCATCATGCTCTCCATCTCCTCTGAGTTCACTGCCCTCCTATCCTCCCTTAATCTCTCCCTTTATATAAACTCACCTACCCATATTCATGACCACCCCCTTGACCTTGCCATCTCACGTGGCCTTACATAGGATTAAACAGAATATACAGCACATAAATAGGCCATTCAGCCCACTAGTCCATGCTGGCATTCATGCTCCACTTGAGCCTCCTCCTGTTTTTCCTCATCAGCATAACCCTCTATTCCCATCTCCCTCATATGCGAATCTAGCCTCCCCTTAAATGCATCTATACTATTTGCTTCAACCACTCCCTGTGGTAGCAAGTTCCACATTCTCACCACTCTCTAGGTAAAGAAGTTTCTTCTGAATTCCCTATTTGATTTCTTGGTGACTATCTAGGGCCAGAACTTCGGGTCCCCACGGGTGAGTACGCGCTGGGTACTCACCCGCAGGCCCAACGAAAGTGCCGGTTTCGTGCATGCACTGCACATGCGCGGGAAACCGGAACTTCCGTTCCATTAAAGGACGGGGTTCACAGGTCGAACACGTGTGCTGGAGAGGCAGCGCGTACGCCTGGAACTTCCATTTTTTTTGCAGGTTTCTCC
This sequence comes from Somniosus microcephalus, assembly GCF_052327205.1. Taxonomy (NCBI): domain Eukaryota; kingdom Metazoa; phylum Chordata; class Chondrichthyes; order Squaliformes; family Somniosidae; genus Somniosus; species Somniosus microcephalus. The sequence continues at coordinate 122,040,754 of NC_140999.1, read as the reverse complement.
GGGAGTCTCCGGGAGTCTCCAGGAGCTACGCTTCTAAAAAGCAGTCGCAAGGCATGCTTTTAACAAGGTAAGTGGTGAATTAAGTAAAATTAAAACATTTTTTCCACAGGTTTATTATTTTAAATACTTTAAAGAAAGGTAAGTTTATTTTTAGCCCTGTTAGAAACTGTAATTAATTTTTTCAAAAATTAAAATTATTGTTTAAAATAGTTATTTTATGTAATTTATAGTTATTTTAAAAATGTGATGTTTTTAAAAAAATGTATTTGAAGTTTTAGTTATGTTTTGGGGCTGAATTGTATTCATAGATTTGACAGGTCTTCCTGTCAAATCTATGAATACAGATTCCCTGCTACCATTGGCTCGCCATGGCCCACGTGATCCCAGGGGATGCTTCGAACTAACTGCGCCCCTGGGATACGCAAGCACTTCACGCCGGCAGTTGGAGGAGGCCCAGGATCGGAATCCCACGCGGGCCCACAGCACAACGGCCAGTGCGCTAGTTAAGTGCAGGTCGGAGGCTTGTACCCGCGGGAAGTCTCTGACCCGAATTTCTGGGCCATTCTCTCTGTATCCACTCTATCAAAACTCTTATGTCCATTAATAAATAGACATTCTTATTATGAACACAGCTAGCTTTTGCTAGCTACTTTTATTGAGCACATGTGGACTAGGTGCAGTATCTGTAGAGGCTTCCATCTTGACTGCTGCCTTGTGGGTAGCCTAGTGCCTCATGGGTAATGTAGTCTTAATATACATACAGCTGGGTAGTGTAGTCTTAATACAGCTCTACACAGCTCTACGGCTCCACCTAGTGTCCACTATAGAATGACATGTTATTGATCATTACATCCCCCTTTCTTTGAGGTTTAACAAAATCAATATCAATCAACTTTCAAGAAAGCAATAAAAATAATATCAGTAACACTTTTGTTAGTGCTCTATAAACATAAACATTTTCAAAACAGTCAACACATTTTCAAAGCTTTACATTGTACTCAAAGATTAAGTCTATCAGGCTTTTTTACTTCACGTGTGCATCTTCTCAACACGGGTAAGTCTGATGTGTCTTCATGAGATTGTTCTGGCGGTGAATGACAAGATGCAGTTGCGGCATTGTCATCAATCTGCTCTTGTATAGATCGAGGTCTCTTTGCGATCTTTGCTTGGAGAGGGTTTCAGTGTTTCCTTCACTCTTCATGCCATAACTCTCAATGTAGTCAATGCACTCTCGAAAAACTGCTGGCAGCTGGATCCCATCATACAGCATAGTCCTCTCAGCAGCCTTGGCTAATGGAACACCAAAGATTGGCCTGAGGAAAGAAGGAGTATCCACCGGAACTGCTTCCTGCTCTGGTGCAGGCTTCTTCTTTTTCTTTTTCTCTTTCCACTGCTTAACAACATCTGCTGCGGTTATATCTTTGGACTTTTTCTCCTTGTGTTTTTCCTCTTTGTGCTTTTCTTCCTTTGGCTTCTCTTTGACCTTAAAGTCTTTTTCTTTCTTCTTGGAGAAACTAGGCTTTTTGAAGACATGGATACCCTTTGGCCTTTTCATCCTTGATGGGCTCTCTGCTTCATCACCTGAGTCATCTGGTCTGCTTATGGCAGAGTTTATACGGTAGACTCTCTTGACCAGTTCTAAGTCTTCACAAGCTTTGTCACCTAGTATCGAATCAAGTCTTTCAGCCACAACAGAAAACATGAGATGATGCACTTTGTCTTTGACTGTCACTTTAAGTCTGCATACACCTAAGCTATCTATTTTCTGTCCATTATAGCTCTTCAGTAGTACTGACTTTTTCTGTATTTTGGGCTTTCCTTTCATATTTTTTATGTCACTCATACTGATTAAGTTTGCTTTTGCCCCAGTGTCCAGTTTCAATGTAACTAATGCTCCATTTATCTGCAGTGGGATCATCCATTTGTCCTCTTTTACTGCATTAACTTTATGTTCAGCATTGTCCATTTCTGAGGGCTGCACATTTCCTGTATCCTTTTTGATATTGTCACATGACACCATTCCTACAAAAAATGTCTCACTTAAATCAGTGTCCTCAATTACATTAACTTGTTGCCCTTTCTTAGTTTTTACTTTTGAAAAGCATTGTTTGGCAAAGTGATTCTTTCCATTACACTTTGTGCACATTTTTCCAAACGCTGGGCATTGTCTTAACTGGTGTTTGTAACCACAGCGTTTACAATTAAAAATGTCATCCTCCGATTGCTTTTCATTTCTGTTCTGCCTACGTTTCTTCCCCTTGTAGGGCACAGCACCGACAGCAGCATTATCACTCATTACAATCGCATCATTATTGATTTCACTGAAAGTCTTCGCGTGCTTTCGAGCTAGCTCGCTGGCTTGGCATATTTTCACCGCATTTTCCAAATTTAGTTTGGTTTCTCTCAACAGACGTTCCCTGACTTTTTTATCATGAATACCAAACACAATCTGGTCACGAATCATGGATGATTTCAGCTCAGAGAAATTACATGTCTGTGCTTTCAGTTTCAGATCAGTTATAAAGCTATCAAAAGTCTCATTTTGTTGCTCTGTCCGAACACGGAAGATGTATCTTTCATACGTCTCATTCTTTTTGGGAGAGCAATGTGCATCAAATGTTCACTATAGAATGACATGTTATTGATCATTACAAAAACCTTTCATAATTTTAAAGACCTCTATTAGGTCACCCCTCAGCCTTCTCTTTTCAAGAGAAAAGAGATCCAGCCTGTTCATCCTTTCCTGATAGATAGAACCTCGCAATTCTGGTATCACCCTTGTAAATCTTTTTTGCACCCTCTCCAGTGCCTCTATCTTCTTCTTAGGTAGTCCCTCGGAACCAAGGATGACTTGCTTCCACACTAAAAATGAGTTCTCAGGTGACTGAGGAGTCCAATGTGGGACCTACAGTTTCTGTCACAGGTGGGGCAGACGGTGGTTGAAGGGACGGGTGGGTGGGGTGCTTGGGTTGATGTGCGCTCCTTCCGCTGTTTGCGCTTGGCTTCCGCTTGCTCCCGGCGAAGAGGCTTGAGGTGTTCGGTACCTTCCCGGATGCTTCTCCTCCACTTTGTGTGGTCCTGGGCCAGGGATTTCCAGGTGTCGGTGGGGATGTTGCACTTTTTCAAGGAGGCTTTGAGGGTGTCCTTGAAGCACCCAATCTGCAAAATTTATTGTCATCACATACCTTAGCGTCTGGAGTAAACAGGGAGAGCTGGTGTGAAGCAGCAGGCAGGCAGCTTCAGGGACGTTATTTAAAAGGATCATCAGTAATGATTCGCAGTTGTCAGGTTAGGGAATTTCATTGGTTTCTTAAATAACAACAGAAAATGCTGGAAACACTCAGCAGGCCAGGCAGCATCCGTGGAGAGAGAAACAGAGTTAACGTTTCAGGTCTGAAGGGTCATCGTCTGAAGATGCCATCTGGCCTGCTGAGTGTTTCATGCATTTTCTGTTGTTATTTCAGATTGCCAGCATCTGCAGTATTTTGCTATTGTTTCAGTGGTTTCTTGTCAGTTTCACATAAAGCAACAGTTTAATTCAGTAAGTTCAAGGTTATTTAGTATCAGGAATGTTGATAAAGTAGCTACATTTATTCTTAAAAAATTCAAACCGCTACACTTGGTTACATTAATGGGGGCTGCACTGGCAGTCGACCTCGCCCTCCAGGATCTACGGTGGAGGGAGCGGAGGCAGCGAGAAAGATTGGAGCATGTGCCCAGAGGAAGGAGGAGGGCCATTAGGGCTCACAACCGGAGGAGGCCTTACCCTCCCAGGGTATTCCGAGAGCACTTCTCCTACCTCCAATTAAGCGAGGAGCAGTGTATTAGAAGGCCCTGCTTCAGCAAGGAGGTGGTCACAGAACTCTGCCACCTCCTGCAACCAGACCTCGAGCCTCAGGTCAGGACGAGGATGGCTCTCCCAGTGGCAGTCAAGGTCACCGTCACCCTCAATTTCTTCGCCAGCCGATCCTTCCAGTCAGCAACAGGAGATATAGCGAACATCTCGCAGTTCACCATCCATTGCTGCATCCAGGAGGTCACAGAGGCTCTCTACAGTAGGAGAAGGGACTACATTTCCTTCCCCATCACCAGAGAGAAGCAGGGTGAGCATGCCACATCGCCCATGACACGTGGCATGAGGTCTGGGTCCCCATGTTCTCTCAGGGAGGCCACCATCCTTTGCAAACTGTTAAGGATGGGCTCCATGGTGTGTGCAGAGCTCTGTGCAATGTTGAAGGCGGATTCCTCCACGCTCCTTACCATTGCCAACAGGCTCTCGGGCACCCTTGCCATTGCACACATCATCTCGGTGTGCGTGCCCATCATCCTTCTTGTGAATGCCTCCCCATCGAGGTCCTCATCTGAGTCCTGCGCAGCATAACTCATGCGCGAACTCGCCCTCCGTGGAGCTGGCTCCTGAGCTACCATTTCCCCCTGGCCTTGCTGCAGCCCGCTCATCTCCGGTGCATTACCCAGTGCAGACCCCTCTATTAAACTTGCCTCTAAAGATTACGTAGTGCCAGTATCTGAGGTGGTGCCTGCAGGTGAGCGATACAGCGACGCGGTGCTTTGCTCCTCCTCTTCTCCCTCCTCGCTCTCAGTGGGGGGCTCAGGGACAGGCTGGTCATCTGGTTGCTGATTATCTGAAAGCATAAAGGCACAAGATTCGCGTTAAGGTAAGGGAAGGGGGGAAGGAAGGGAGAAAGGAATGCAGACATTCTCAGGAGCTGGAAATTGGGAAAGGCTTGTGTTGTGGGGGGAAGTGGGATGAGAGAAGGAGAGGGGATGAACCGACCGTTGCTGCCTCCAAGGGGGTCGACGTTGCCGACAGCCACATCGCCCACCACCTGCTGCCCAATGAGTCGCAGCACTCGCTCCTCAAGGTCTGAGTGCTGCTGGAGCTGCACATCAACCCTTGCCTGTTCTCTGCTGCTCCCTCCTATTGTGGGCCATCTTGGCCTGCAAGAGAAGTGAATGTGCATGAGTCAGAGTCCAGCTATGTGTTTGGGAGATATTGCTGCTGTAGTTGAATAGCTGTGATTGTAGGCAAGGCGTAAGATGTGGATGTGAGTTTGAGTAGGTGCAGATGCTTGGTGGGTGAGTGGTGGTGGTGTGGTGGTTTGTGAAAACTGAAATTCAGATGCTGTAGGACCTGTTGAATCATGTACTCACCCTGATCACCCGAGTGAGGTCGTTGAATTTCTTCTGGCACTGTGTCAGGCTGTGTACAACCACACTACTGGCCGAGACCTCCTGGGCCACTTCCCTCCACATTACCCTGAATACCTGGGGCAATGGCCTCCTTCCAGTGTCTGGGAACAGCACTGCCCTCCTTCGCTCCACTCCTGTGACCAATGCCGCCAATGCCTTGTCTGTGAAACGACAAGCTCTCTCTCTGGGAGTGGGAGCAGCCATCACGATCAGGGGATTGAGTTCCTTGCAGGTCGCCTTCACAGCCAGCAATGCTGATAATGAGGACCTGCACAATGATGCAACCTCCCCTTTAAGAGGTGGAAGGGACCAGTGTGAAGAATCATTCCCGATTGCGTAGCACCTGAAATTCATTACTGCTCTGCTGGTAGCGCCCCTGTAGCACCCTGCTTAGCTCATTAGTGCTTAAATTAGCGCCCCAGCTCTTTCCAGGAGCGCTAAAGCCAATTTAGGGAAACCTCAGACTCATTAGCGCCAGGCGCTAATTTTTCACGATTTCAAAATTTACACCCCAAATGGGATGATACCGAATTTCTCCCCCTTGATTTAGTGCTCCAATCATTTCTTTGAGCAGTGAGAATGAATTTTGCGTGCAGTGTAAAGCATTTGCGTCTGGCACTAATTCTCCAACTTTTCTAAAGATACTGCCCATTCCTGGGCTATAATGAATTTCTCGCCCTTTTGATCCAATTAGTGCCCTATTTTATTACATCCATCTATGTGTCTATGTGTCAGCTGTGGCTCTGTGGGTACCATACTCACCTTTGAGTCAGAAGATTGTGGGTTCAAGCCCCACCCCAAAGACTTGAGCACATAAATCTAGGCTGACACTCCAGTACAGTGCTGAGGGAGTGCTGCACTGTCGGATGAGACGTTAAACCGAGGCCCCGTCTGCTCTCTCAGGTGGATGTAAAAGATCCCATGCCGCTATTTCAAAGAAGAGCAAGGGAGTTATCCCCGGTGTCCTGGTTAATATTTATCCCTCAATCAACATAACAAAAACAGATTATCTGGTCATTATTGTGGTAAACCACTGTTAACCTGTACATGCCTGTGTGGTAAACCACTGTTAACCCTGTACAAATCCAGGCATGTCTCAGCCCCTGGCTCCACCCCTAAGCCCGGGTATAAAGGTGACTCACCACCCTTCCCCCGGGAGCTCTTAGGATGGATTCACTAGCAGAGGCATGCTCTAGTTCTTAGTCAATAAAAGCCTACTTCATTTAAGTCCATCTCGTAGTCTTTGGTATTGTTGATAGCGCATCAATTTTATTGACTAATTTTCAACATGGAGCAAATCTTGAAGCCGGAACGTTTAGACCTGGATCCTCAAGCAGCAGATGCAGCCAATAACTTTGAACACTGGCTGAGCTGTTTCGAAGCCTTCCTGGAGGCCTCCAGCACTACTGTCACTACAGATGACGCGAAACGGCTTGTCTTGAACTCACGGGTGAGCCACCGAGTCTACTCGATCATCCGAGACGCCACTACTTACGCGGCCGCCATCGCGACGCTAAAGGAACAATACATGAGGCCTGTTAACGAGGTCTACGCCAGACACCTCCTGGCTACCCGAAAACAGCGCCCCGGGGAATCGGGCGCTGAATATTTACTGGCACTGAGAGTCCTCGGCCGGGACTGTAATTGCAAAGCGGTGACGGCCAAGGAATGCACGGAAGACCTGATCCAAGATGCCTACGTAGCCGGCATCAGGTCCAACTATACTCGGCAGAGGCTGCTGGAACAGAGGGGGCTCGACCTGCAGAAGACGGTGGCCCTCGCTAACTCGTTAGACGTGGCCCTCCAGAACATGGACGCCTACCCCCCTGACCGGATGGCCATGTGGATGCCACGGGAGCAGCCATCTTGGGACCCGGTAAGGCCACAAGCCGCCAGCAGCCCAACTACAGCTGCAATGACCAGAGGCCAGAAATGCTACTTCTGCGGCCAGGCCAAGCACCCCAGGCAGCAATGCCCAGCAAAGGACGCGACCTGCTCCAAATGCGGCAAGAAAGGCCACTACGCGAGAGTGTGCAAGGCGAAATCGACCCCCAATTCCAGCAGCGCCGCGTGTGAACCATACGGGCCGCCATTTTGGACCCCACCAACCACGTGTGAGCCGTGCGGGCCGCCATTTTGGACATCACCAGCCGAGGGGGAGCCGCCATCTTGGACACCATCTCGGGACCAGGCCCTCGGCGCGGGCGAATACTACAGCGACCCACCGACCTCGACGATGGCCTCCATCACCCTGGACCAATCTAGGCCCCATCAACTAGCCAGGTCCATGATGAACGTAAAGGTAAATGGCCATGCCACAAATTGCCTTTTCGACTGCGGAAGCACGGAGAGCTTCATCCACCCCGACACGGTGCGACGCTACTCCCTATCGGTTATGCGCACACGCCACCAGGTCTTTATGGCCTCAAAGTCCCATACGGCGGACGTCGGCGGCTACTGTGTAGCGACTCTGACAGTGAACGGCGTGGAGTACAGAGAGTTTAAATTCCTCATCCTGCCACAGCTCTGCGCGCCCGTACTGCTAGGATTAGACTTCCAGGGCTAGATTTTCAGTATAGACAGTTTTGGGGTGCTAACCTTAGCACCTGCCCGAAGTTAGCGCCCGCCCCAAAGTAGCGCCCCGTTGCCGGAAATTCAGTGGCTTCGCCCTAAGAGGTTGGTGGAGCGCTAAAAGAGGCGTTCCACTACTATCTTTCGGCGCTAAGCCGGCGGTGCAGAGCGCAACACCCGAGCTCGGGCGCAGCGCACGGCAGACACTCTGGTGCCAGTGAGCTCTTAAAGGGGAAGGGTGCATGTGTTTATTTCAAAGGCAGAGTCTGGGGGGGACAACAGGAGGAGGAGGAGGAGGAGGAGGAGGAGGAGGAGGAGGAGGCCGGAAACATAAATACACCGTTCACAACAACACACTGGATCCTTCCACACAACACATGCAGACTGCCTTTTATAGTGCAGGAGGAGTGCCCTTTAATTTGCGCTCCCCAGGGTGTGTTGCGTTCCATTTTACAAACACTCTGGACGCCAGCCGCACAATGGGGCGGTCCGACTGAAGTTTGGATTCGGGGCGGCCAAAGGGCGTTGCGCGAGGATGTGACGTCATTTTATGCGCGCGCATCCGGGCGGCCGCTAAACTTTGCGCCGGCGCTAACGGGCAACTTAATTTGGGGCGGGGCGCAAACTGCGCTGCGCCTGGGCGCTACACGCATAGCGCCCGAAAATCACTTCTCTTAAGGCGCTAACTGCTGGCGCAAGCAACTGAAAATCTAGCCCCAGTGCCATCTGGAGAGCGTCACGATGGCATATGGCGGGCCCCTGCCCCTGCTTACAGTCTGCAGCCAGCAGAATTTAAACACGGCGCCGCGCAAAGTATGCAGCCTGTCCACCCTGAAGGTCAAACCCCCCCCGTTGTTCGCTAACCTCGCCAAAGACTGCAAGCCAATTGCTACTAAAAGCAGGCGGTACAGTGCCGGGGATAGGAGCTTTATTAAATCAGAAGTACAAAGACTCCTGAGGGAAGGGATTATCGAGGGCAGCACCAGCCCATGGCGAGCCCAAGTGGTGGTAGTAAAGACCGGCGAAAAACAGCGCCTGGTTATTGATTACAGCCAGACGATCAATCGATACACGCAATTAGACGCATACCCACTTCCCCGCATATCTGACATGGTCAACCAGATAGCACAATACCGGGTATTCTCGACGATTGATCTGAAGTCGGCATACCACCAGCTCCCCATCAGGCCTGAGGACCGCCAGTACACGGCCTTCGAGGCTGACGGTCGCCTCTACCACTTCCTCCGAGTCCCCTTCAGCGTCACCAACGGGGTCTCGGTCTTCCAAAGGGAGATGGACCGGATGGTTGACCAGAACGCGCTGCAGGCCACCTTCCCCTATCTAGACAACGTCACCATCTGCGGCCATGACCGGCAGGACCACGACGCCAACCTAGAAAAATTCCTCCGTACGGCCCAACGGCTGAATCTGACATACAACAGAGAAAAATGTATGTTCCACACTGCGCGCCTCACCATTCTTGGCTGCATGGTGGAAAACGGAGTCATCGGCCCCGACCCCGACCAAATGCGCCCCCTCCTGGAACTACCCCCCCCCCCACTGCCTAAAAGCCCTGAAGAGATGCCTAGGGTTCTTCTCTTACTACGCCCAGTGGGTGCCCAACTATGCGGACAAAGCCCGGCCCCTCATCAAGTCAACCTCCTTCCCCCTGATGGCAGAGGCCCGTGCGGCCTTCACCCTCATAAAAGAGGACATTGCGAAGGCCACAATGCACGCAGTGGATGAGTCCATCCCTTTCCAAGTGGAGAGCGATGCATCCGACTTCGCCCTAGCCGCAACCCTTAACCAGGCGGGGAGACCCGTGGCCTTCTTTTCACGGACCCTCCAGGGCCCCGAAATTCGACACTCCTCAGTCGAGAAGGAGGCCCAGGCGATAGTGGAGGCTGTACGGCACTGGAGACATTACCTGGCCGGTAAAAGATATTGCGGTGGAGGATCGAGTTATCCACCTACAACTACGATATCTTATACCGGCCCGGGAAACTTAATGAGCCCCCAGACGCCCTATCCCGTGGGACATGTGCCAACGCACAAGTCGATTGGCTACGGACCCTCCACAATGATCTCTGCCACCCGGGGGTCACCAGGTTCTTCCACTTTATTAAAGCTCGCAACCTGCCTTACTCCATCGAGAAGGTCAGGACCATGACCAGGAACTGCCAGGTCTGCACCGAATGCAAACCGCATTTTTATAGGCCAGACAGGGCACACCTGATTAAAGCCACCCGCCCCTTCGAACGTCTCAGCGTCGATTTCAAGGGGCCCCTTCCCTCCTCTGACCGCAACACGTACTTCCTCAATATTATTGACGAGTACTCCCGTTTCCCCTTCGCCATCCCCTGCCCGGACATGACCAGCGCCACAGTCATCAGGTGCCTCCACGACCTGTTCGCCATATTTGGCTTCCCCAATTACATCCACAGCGACAGGGGCTCGTCGTTCATGAGCGACGAGCTGCACCAGTACCTGCTCGAGAAGGGCATAGCCACGAGCAGGACTACCAGCTACAACCCCCGGGGTAACGGACAGGTAGAGAGGGAGAACGCAACGGTGTGGAAGACCGCCATGCTCGCCCTAAAATCCAAGGGCCTCCCAATCTCCCGCTGGCAAGATGTCCTCCCCGATGCGCTCCACTCCATACGATCACTGCTCTGTACTGCCACAAACGCCACCCCTCATGAGAAGATGTTCGTCTTCCCCAGGAAATCCACCTCGGGGACATCACTACCGCCATGGCTGACGTCTCCGGGACCCGTCCTGCTCAGGAAACACGTGAGGAGCCATAAGACGGACCTCCTGGTCGAAAAGGTTCACCTCCTCCACGCCAACCCACAGTACGCCTACGTGGCGTATCCTGACGGGCGGGAGGACACAGTCTCAATTCGAGACCTCGCACCCTCAGGTACCACCCGAAACACCATCGATCACCATCCACTACCTCCACCCACCACCACTACCCACGATGCACCACCGGGGTGTCTACCACGAACTGACGACATGCCGGTGCCATCCCTACCCCAAGAGGACGACACGCCAGTGCTCCGTCCCACGTGAGAAGCGGCCGCGGGCAAAGAACCGCCGCAACCGGCACCACGAAGATCATTACGGCAGACAAGACCCCCGGAGAGACTTTCGTATACGAACTTTTGAAACACTTCACCCCGCCGGACTCTTTTTTTAAACGAGGGGTGAATGTGGTAAACCACTGTTAACCTGTACATGCCTGTGTGGTAAACCACTGTTAACCCTGTACAAGTCCAGGCATGTCTCAGCCCCTGGCTCCACCCCTAAGCCCGGGTATAAAGGTGACTCACCACCCTTCCCCCGGGAGCTCTTAGGATGGATTCACTAGCAGAGGCATGCTCTAGTTCTTAGTCAATAAAAGCCTACTTCATTTAAGTCCATCTCGTAGTCTTTGGTATCGTTGATAGCGCATCAATGATCACATTGCTGTTTGTGGGAGCTTGCTGTGCGTAATTTGGCTGCTGCATTTCCCACATTACAACAGTGACTACACTCCAAAAGTACTTCATTGGCTGTAAAGCACTTTCAGACATCCAGTGGTCGTGAAAGGTGCTATATAAATGTAAGTCTTTCTTTTATGTGATCAAAACGTATGTGTGTACATATGGGGCCTGAATTTCTGATCGGAGGCTTCCTGCGGGCGGATGCCTCTGATCGGAAAAAATCTAACTGCTGGCTCCGTAAGTCCCGAGACTTGCGATCCTGGGCTTCTGCTCTACGAAATGCGCAGAGGCTCAGGTATCCCAGGGGCACTTGCGAACCGCTTGCGCCCCTGGGATCACATGGGCCATGGGGAACCAATGAAAGAAGGGAATCCCCCTTCACACTTTTGACAGGTCTCTACGCATAGATCTGTCAAAAGTATGAATGGGGATCACTTAAAAAACACAGTAAAACATTAAATACATTTTTTTAAATCACATATTTAAAATTAATTAAAATTACATTAAATTAAATATTTTAAACAAAAATTTAATTTTTTGAAAAAATAATTAAAGTTTTTTACGGGGCTAAAAATAAGCTTACCTTTTTTAAAAGTATTTTTAAATTATAAATGAGTGAGCATTTTTTATTTTTTTAAACTCTTATGCTGGTAAAAGCAGGCCTTACGCTTTTACCAGGCGTAAGATTTTTAAAGGCTTTCAGCGGGCGGAGGTTGTGCAGAAAGAAGAACTCTCTGCCCGCGGAGGCCCTTCTCCAGGGCAGGCAGAGGATCTGTCAGAGGATTCTTGACAGGTCGCAAGTGCTGGGTTTTAGCGCATGCGCTTCGCACGCCTGAAACCGGCACTTGCGCGGCCCCTATGGCTGCGCACAAATCTCATAGACACCCGTAGGGGTCGCAAAATACGGCCCATGTATTTGTAGTGATGAAGTGTACATCCACTTCTGAAGCTATAGGGCACTGGGACCATGGGGAGTGGATGCTGGCAGCCATCTGGGCTCCAAAATAAGTGACCATAGGTGTCCATCATTAAACAAATAGGCAAAGGGGCTTATATAAACCAAAGGGGAGAATGGTGCTAAAGTGCCATTGACAGCTGTAACAGCTCCTGATGCCGGTTCGAACACCGCACGCCATATCGGTGTTGCCAGTAGCGCTACCGATAACCTTGATCGACAGGGAGCTTGCCATGATGGAGATCATAATGGGGCAGTAATTCCCCCCCAAATGCGTGAGTACGGAAGGGGTACTCACGCGTCTGGCCGGAGGAAATGCCGGTTTTCAGCATGCACAGCGCATGCGCTGAAAACCGGCATTTCCTCTCCTCTAACCCAAGAGGTGAAGAGGCTAGCACGTGCGCTGTAGGGGGCAGCGCGTGCGTCTTGGATTTCCTCTGTTTTGGGGGATTTGCGCATGTGTAAAGGCCTCCGGTCTTTACGCTTGTAAAAAGCACACGTAAGTATTTGTTTTTACAGGTAAGTGGTGTTTTAGTGCAATTTAGAAATTAATTTCCACAGGTTTATTATTTTAAAGAATGTACAATAAGGTAAGTTTAGTTTTAGACCCTTTTTATTAAAAATTTATTTTTTTCAAAAAAAAAAATTATTGTTTAAATTTTTTTTTTAAACTTATTTATACTTAATTTAATGATTAGGATGTTTTTTTGAATTTTATTTAAAGTTTAAGTAGTGTTTTGGGGTGCTGTACTTTTCATGAGTTTGACAGTTCTTACTCTCAAACTTATGAATGAAGTTTCCCCTCCCCCGATTGGCTGAACAGTGCTCACCTGATCCCAGCCAGCACATCGCACTAACTACGCCGCTGGGTCAGGTTAGCACAGCGTGCCAACATCAGAACCGGGCCACTGACAGGAAATCCACTGCGGGCCAGGTTTCAGATGTCGGCGTGCCGGGTAAGTGCACATCGGGGGCTTGCACGCGCGGCAAGCCCCCGACACCAAGTTCTGGGCCAATGTCAGTGAGTATGCAACGACAGCTTCAGGTGGCGTGCAGCAGCAGGAAGCCGGCTCCAGTGATGATATTTAATCCTCACCAATCAGTCGCATCTGTCAGGGTTTTTGCAGTTTGTTACTGGAAGAGTTTTCCTTAGTCATTTTGAGGTTCTTTGGTATCAGGGAGTGTTCTGGCAAGTACAGAACTCCTTCATTATTTTTGAAAGACTTGAAAGTGCAACACTTACTAAAAATCACTCACTCACTTAATGTGCAGTTGGTGTGTGACCACAGACAGCGAATCCTCAATGCCAATGCCCACTATCCTGGCAGCAGCCACAATGCCTTCATCCTGCACCATCCTGCACCAGCACTCTTCCAGCCATCGCATCAAGCTCGAGGGTGGCTGCTCAGAGACAAGGGCAATCCGCTCTCCACCTGGCTCATGACTCCCCTCTGCAACCACAACACTTGTGCCCAGCCCTCATATAATGAGAGTCATGCTGCCACAAGGAACATCATCGAGCAGACATCGGCTTATTGAAGTTCCGCTGCCTTGACAGCTCGGGAGGAGCCCTCCAGTATTCGCCAGAGTGGGTGTCCCATTTTGTTCCACAACTTGGCCATCATGAGGGCACAGCCCTTGCCAGCAGAGATTGTGGGACCACCTCAGGAGGAGGACAAGGCAGAGGAGGATGAGGGGGAGGATGAGGAGGAGGAACAGAAGGGTGAGAGCAGGCTGCGAGACAATCGGCCTTCTGGACGGGCTGTCTCTGGCCAGCCCATCAGACTGTGATTCGAATGAATGAAACCCGAGATCCCCATTGCTCACCACATCCCGATCATCCCATCCTGTCTCATAGCGTATCACAGCATCCTCCTGGGCTCAAAGGTGAAATGAGAGAGACCACAATATATTCCAAACACCATTAATAAATGTATCTATAAACATATGACACATATCACATGAATTCTAATAACTAATGACCCTTGTGCCTGCCATAGTTGACTAGCTGTCATTGTGTGCAAGGTGTGAGTTGTGGGTGTGAGTGTTGCTAGGTTGAGATTGTTGGTGGGTGAGTGCTGGGGATGTGGTGCATTGAGCAGTGTGTGAAACTTATGGTACAGATAGTGGTCTGTAGCATTTGCTGAAGCCTTCACTCACCCTGACCACCCATGTGAGCTCATTAAACTTCCTCCTGCATTGGGCGTGGGTCCTGGAGAGCACAGTGCTGCCTGTGACGTGGTGTGCCACCTCCCTCCACATAATCCGGCAGACTTGTGGCAAGGGCCTTCTTGCCACCGCTAAAACCAATGCTTCCAAAACTTCATGGGGAAACCTCCAGGCTCTCTCCTTGGAGATGCAATCTGCCATCAGCATTTGTAAATAAGTGCTCCTTCTCTTTGTCCATCTTCTTTTGGTTGTTGAGGCAGCAGCACACCCAACAATGCTGAGAATGAAATGCTGCAGCATCAATTGACCTCCCCTTCAAGTTGTGAAACAAGACTGTGGCAATCATTACTTGCGTTTAGACTACACCCGATATTGGTCCATTTTTTCAGCGTAACACCAATGAGCTTGGGTTTTTAGACGAGAATCATGACTGCAATCATTTTAATGAGGAGTGAAGAAGAATTTTGCGTGCAGTTTAGATGACTTTCAACTGGCGCTGCTTAGCCATTTTTAGTCTAAACACTGCCCATTCCTTGGCTATAACGAATTTCTATCCCCAAATGTTTTAGATATGGGGCAGTCTGTCACGGTGGAAAGGCATAGCTTTGTGACAAGTTTGAAGTGAGTGTATTTTTTTTTGTGCTGAATCTAACAATAAAAGTGCTCAGGAATGCTGAACAGCCTTTGGTTGACAGAACTGAATTGGTATTGAGAACACAAAGGAGTGATACAAGTGCTGGCCATCCTGAGACAAGAGACACTTGATCCCCTTCTCCAATTGTAGTGCCACTATTGCTGCTCTAACTGACATCAGCTAGCTGAGCACAGTTAAGTGATCAAATCTGGAACCTTCCTCATCTCAGCACCACGACATTTTACACTGAACTTGCAACGTGGATACAGCACCCCATATAAAATTTCAGTTGTCCCTAATTAACTAGTTACTCTCAGTTTCTGTAGACGGGAAATTGACGGGATTGAAGGCCGATAAATCCCCGGGGCCTGATAATCTACATCTGAGGGTACTTAAGGAAGTGGCCCTAGAAATAGTAGATGCATTGCTGATCACCTTTCAACATTCGATGGAATCTGGAACAGTACCCATGGACTGGAAAGTGGCTAATGTTACCCCACTATTCAAAAAAGGTGGTAGAGAGAAAACGGGGAATTACAGACCGGTAAGCCTGACATCGGCAGTGGGGAAAATGCTAGAGTCCATTATAAAAGATGTAATAGCAGAGCACTTGGAAAACAGTGACAGGATCGGACAAAGTCAACATGGATTTACAAAAGGTAAATCGTGCTTGACTAATCTATTGGAATTTTTTGAGGATGTAAGTGGTAAAATAGATAAGGGAGAACCAGTGGCTGTGGTGTATTTGGACTTTCATAAAGGCTTTCGATAAGGTCCCGCATAAGAGATTAGCGTGTAAAGTTAAGGCGCATGGGATTGGGGGCAAGGTATTGACTTGGATAGAGAACTGGTTGGCAGACAGAAAGCTAAGAGTTGGAATAAACGGCTCTTTTTCCGAGTGGCAGGCAGAGACTAGTGGGGTACCGCAGGGATTGGTCCTTGGACCCCAGATATTCACAATATATATTAATGATCTAGACAAGGGAACTAGATGTAATATCTCCAAGTTTACAGACGACACAAAGCTGGGTGGGTGTGTGTGCTGTGAGGAGGATGCCGAGAAACTCCAGGATGATTTGGACAGGTTGGGTGATTGGGCAGAAGCATGGCAGATGCAATATAATGTGGATAAATGCGAGGTTATTCACTTTGGTGTCAAAAACAGGAAGGCAGATTATTATCTGAATGGCAATAGATTGGGAGAAGGGGAAGTGCAATGAGACCTGGGTGTCCTTGTGCACCAGTCGCTGAAGGTAAGCATGCAGGTGCAGCAGGCGGTTAAGAAGGCAAATGGTATGTTGGCCTTTGTAACGAGATGGTTTGAATACAGGAACAAGAATGTTTTGCTGCAGTTGTACAGGGCCTTGGTGAGACCACATCTTGAGTATTGTGTGCAGTTTTGGTCACCTTATCTGAGGAAGGATGTTCTTGCCATGGAGGGAGTTCAGCGAAGATTCACCAGGCTGATACCTGGGATGGCAGGAATGACGTATGAGGAAAGATTGGGTTATACTCGCTGGAGTTTAGAAGAATGAGAGGGGATCTCATTGAAACTTATAAAATTCTGACAGGACTGGACAGACTACATGCAGGAAGGATGTTCCCGATGGTCGTGGAGTCCAGAACCAGGGGTCACAGTCTAAGGATAAGGGTTAAGCCATTTAGGACAGAAATGAGGAGGAATTTCTTCACCCAGAGAGTGGTGAACCTGTGGAATTCTCTACCACAGAAGGCAGTAGAGGCCAATTCATTAAATATATTCAAGAAGGAGTTGGATATATTTCTTAAGGCTAAAGGGATCAAGGGATATGGGGAGAAAGCAGGGACAGGGTACTGAATTTGGATGATCAGCCATGATTGCATTGAATGGCGGAGCAGGCTCGAGGGGCCGAATGGCCTACTCCTGCTCCTATCTTCTATGTTTCTATGTTTCTATAGCAGATGGAGAATAGCTAGCACATTTGAATTAATTCTGTATAACCTTCAGGTATTGCTGTATAAGAGTCCTTGGGAGCCCAGTGATTCAGGTTTGCACTCTCATATCACCTAAGGAAACCCGCATTATAGATGGCTTAATGACTTCAGTTTGCAGGCACTTACATGACCTATTAGTGTCAATCTGGATCTGAGCCAATTGCACATTTGTAACCATGTTTGGCTAATGAGGCTGAAGGCAACATTTTACAGACAACATGGGTTATTTCTATTAAAGCTTTTGTTGTATAAATAAATCAGATGTGAGTTACAGTGGAATTCAACTTTAGGGAAGGAAACCTGCCATATGTATCTGGTCTGGCTTATATGTGACTCTAGTCCCACACCAATTTGGTTGAATCTTAACTACCCCATGAAGTGGCCCAGCAAGCCAGTTAGTTGCGCCAAACCGCTATGGAAACTAGGAATGGGCATCAAATGTTAGACTTGCCTGCGATGCCCACATGCCAATAGTGAATTAAAACAGGTAGTCAAAGGAAGGGTGGACCACTCGGAGATGAAGGGTGTCATCTTATACTTGAACTACATGTATAAAGTCCTGGATCTGTAAACTCTAGGCGGGTAAGGTTTTCTGTGAGCTCTCCTCCTTCTGCCTCCAGTTCTGTGTGCCCTTTCCTGGTGCTGCTCCTCCTCCTCTGGCCATAGTGGAATTCCCAGCAGGACCACAAATGAAAGCAAAAGTGGGTTGTCAGTTGTGTAGAGGCAGTACCAGCAGCTGCAAAAGTTCCATGTAGACAAAAACCACAATGTTTTACAAGCCAAAAGTCTGCAAAGACTTTCCAGTGATTTACCCAAGAGGAGCTGAGGAACCTTTCAAATATCACTGAAAATGGCATCCTCCTCACTTGTACCATCCATGCTTTGTGGGTGGCCTGTAGAACTGTCAATAGCAATGAGGAGGGCAAACAAAATAGCATTTGGATCCTGAAACTGGTGGAAGGCCTCTATTTGCATATGGTTATCATGCTTCCGCTGGTTTCAGGCATGAGCGCAGGCTGCCTAAGTTGAGGCCTTCTCGAAAATCGATCGGGCAGGACCCAGGTGTGAATTCAGTGTGAACTTCAAAAAAAATTGTGCTGCTTTTGCTCCATTCATGCTGAAAAATGAAGTGGTAAGCAGATGAAAATCACCCCCATGGAATGAAATGAAGTGTAGTCACATGTCCAGAGATGGCTGGAGGACAAAGAGCAAGTGTAGGAATAAATGGGTATTTTCCGATGTGGGTACTGGTGTGCCACAGGGACCTCTTGATTTCCATTTATGTAAATTATTCAGACAGAAACATGAGAGAAACTATTTAGAAATTTTCTAATGATACCAAGTGAGGGGGCATGGCCAACTGTGAGAAAGAGTACAGGAGGACATAGATAGGTTAGAAGAAATATGCAGACAAATTAGGGAAATGAGTAAGAAACATAGAATAATAATCATGGGTGATTTCAACTACTCCAAAATTAATTGGACAGAAGAGGTAGGTAAAGGAGATCAGGGAATAGAGTTCCTACAATGTGTACAAGACTCCTTTCTAACCCAATATGTAAAAAGCCCTACAAGGGCAAATTCGCTATTGGATCTAGTAACGGGGAATGAACCAGAGCAGATAAGAGAAGTAAAAGTAGGGGACCATCTAGGCAATAGTGACCATAATATAATACACTTTAAGATGATAATTGAGAAGGATAAATTATGATGAAAATCAGGGTAATAGATTGGAGAAAAGCTGATTTTGAGGGGCTGAGAATAGAACTTGGAAAAATAAAATGGGCAAACAATAATGTAGAACAGCAATGGGAAACATTTAAAACGGTGTTCAACAGACAGCAGGAACAATATATTGCGCTAAAAGGAAAGAACAAACGAAATACCAATGAGACTCCATGGATGAATAAAGCCTTAAGGGAACAATTGAGGGTAAGGAAAGAGGCATACATTAAGTGCATAGACAGCAGCGGAGTGCATGATAAGGGAGAATATGAAGAGATTAGAAGATAAGTCAAAAAAACAATTAGGGAGGCAAAGAGGAACCATGAAATTAAATTATCAAGGAACATAAAACAAAATAGTGAAATATTTTATAGACACATCAATTAAAAAGGAAGGTTGGGATGGGAATAGGGCCATTATGAGATAGTCAAGATAATACCACAGGTAATGATAGAGAGATGGCAGAAATATTAAATAATTATTTTGCTTCTGTATTTACCAGGGAGATAGAACAGGTGGACATGACATTGGATGATGAGATAAGTGCATTTAAAATAAAAACAGGGGATATATTAAATAAGTTAATTAAACTCAAAGAAGATAATACCCCTGGTCCGGGTGGATTGCATCCATGCATTTTAAAAGAATCTAGGAAAGAGATAGCAAAGCCATTACTACACATATTTAATAATTCGTTAGAAAAAGGTGTAGTGCCAGAGGACTGGCAGATAGCTAACGTAATACCTATATTTAATAAGGGGGATAGAACATGTTCAGGGAATTACAGACCAGTCAGCGTAGCATCGATGATAGGAAAAATAATGGAATCCCTACTAAAAGAGAAAATAAAAGAACATCTGGAAACCAAACACATACATAATGAATAGTCAGCATGGATTTCAAAAGGGAAAGTCTCGCTTGACCAAGCTCACTGAATTTTTTGAAGAGGTTGAGAGAGTAGACAATGGTAATACAGTAGATGTAATTTATCTAGATTTTCAAAAGGCCTTCAATAAGGTACCCCATAATAGACTGATGAACAAGGTCAGAGAATGCGGACTCAGGGGTCAAGTAGCAGAATGGATAGCTAGCTGGCTTCAAGACAGAAAGCAGAATGATGGGGTAAAAAGTAGCTATTCACAGTGGCAGAAGGAAGGTAGTAGTGTTCCACAAGGATCAGTGCTGGGACCACTGTTGTTCACAGTTTATATCAACGATTTAGACTTTGGAATCAAAAACATAATTTCTAAATTTGTGGATGACATCAAATTGGGGGGGATTGTCAATACTGAGGAGGACTGCAACAAATTACAGGAGGACATTAATAAACTTGCAGAATGGGCATATAATTGGCAAATGAAGTTCAATACAGATAAATGTGAGGTATTACGTTTTGGTAGGAAGAATAGGGAGGTCACTTATTGCTTGGAGGGTGCGAGTCTAGGTGGGGTAGAGGAACAAAGGGATCAAAAGGCACTGGAGAGGGTGCAGAGAAGATTTACAAGGATGATGCCAGAAACGTGAGTGTATACCTATCAGGAAAGGATGAACAGGCTGGGTCTCTTTTCTCTTGAAAAAAGAAGGCTGAGGGGTGACCTAATAGAGGTCTTTAAAATTATGAAAACTTTTGATAGAGTGGATACAGAGAGAATGTTTCCACTTGTGGGGAAGAGCATAACTAGTGGCCATCAATATAAGATAGTCACCAAGAAATCCAATAGGTAATTCAGAAGAGACTTCTTTACCCAAAGAATGGTGAGAATGTGGAACTCGCTACCACAGGGAGTGGTTGAAGTGAAAAGTTTAGATGCATTTAAGGGGAGGCTGGACAAGCATATGAGGGAGAAGGGAATAGAGAGTTACGCTGATAGATTTAGATGAGGAAAGACGGGAGGAGGCTCGAGTGGAGCATAAACACCAGCATGGACTGGTTGGGCCGAATGGCCTGTTTCTGTGCCATATATCCTATGTAATTCTATGTAATGGGTAGATAGGTGGCAGGTGCAGTTCAATGAGAGAAACGTGAAGCAGTACATTTTGGGAAAAAAGGATAGTGAAAGAATACCTAAAAAGCTAAGATCTGTAATAGAGAGAGATCTGTATGCCGATGACACCCAGCTCTACTTCTCCACCACTTCACTTAACTTCATGACCACCTCCTTGTTGTCTGACATGAAATCATGAATTTCCTCCAATGGAACATCAGGAGAACCCAGGGTTTTGTTCATAGGCCCCACCAGAAGCACTGCACCTTGCTGTTAACTCCACCCGCCTTCCTGGCTGAGCACTCAAGCTGAACCAGACAATCTGGGTCCCTCATTATAGGAAAGGTATTAGAGCCCTGGAAAGGTATCTTTGTTTTCAGTTACAGTACTGAAGTCTTATTGGTTTTACAACACCAGTGGAACATTTTTTCTTGATACTTTGAAATAAAGCCATTCTGTTTCACACTGATGCATCCAGTGCCATCACTCCCCCCACTCAGCTCAGCCTTTCAGTCTCATCTCACATATAAATGGAAGGGAAGTTTTTCCTTTCTTTTGAACTGAAAGATATCAACAGGGTCTGCCGCATAAAATTTGAAATTCACAGTGTGGCTTACACAAATCAGAACTGTTGACTCATTTCCCTACACACACTTGATTAAATTGATATTTCCATCCCACCAGCATAAAAGATTCACCACAGGGTGAAAGCTACATTGGAATTGTGAACTAGCGAATTCTAGCACATGTCCAGACTTCCATTTATTACATGTTGTAAATTGGCACAAAGATTACTAACAGTTAGAACATTACCCTACCTGTGTGTCCCTCAGACATTCTCTATAATCAGAAGGCATGTGCATTGAAAGGTTTCCTCAAACTGGATTTTTCAATGACAACCCAGTCATAAAGGATGGAAACAGCAAAGCTATTTAACCTGACATTAAGTATAATAGATATTCTGCCTGACACGGGAGATGATACAGTTATTCCGCATGGCATAGAGTATGACGTAATTATTCCACCTGATGTACACTATAATATAATTATTTTACCTGATTTGGAGACTATAGCATTGACATTTCACCTCACAGAAAGACAAATGCAATCATTCGACCTGACATAGCCATTCTGCCTGACCTAGACTATGAAATGTGGTATTCTAGTCAGCATAGAGGCTTTAAAGAAGCAAAGTAAGTAAATGGCTCAGACTGCAGAGTAACTTGTATGCAGCACACTCCATGAGCAGCATCGTCCAAGCCTTGCGCCAGATTTCTCTGGCAGGTTTGCCAATGTCTGGGCCTCCCGATTTTCTGTTCAGTTAAAATAATGTTGCGACGCGATGACATCATCGGGCTGCGACCTTTGAATGTTATGTAGGCCCCTGCCTGTTGGAATGAGTGGCGAACGCAGCGCGAAACCCCCGGCTGCCATTTTACCTTCCTGCCTATCCCGTTCGCATTGGATGGGCTGGGTTAAAATCAGGCCTATAAAGTGGGGAGTTGGAGGAAATGTTTTCACACAGAGGATTATTAGAACTTGGAATGCTCTACAACAAGTGACTATTGAGGTAGAGACTATAACAACATTTAAAATGAATATGTTAGGTATTTGAAAAGACAGAAGGTAAAACACATGGGGAAAGATCAGGGAAATGGGATTAGAGTAGACAGCTTCAGTTGGATTTCCCGGTGCAGCATATCTTCCTGTTTGGTAATGATATGTAAAATCAATTTAATATATAAAATGTATTTAATGTAATCGGAAGGTGTTTGTGTAATAGTTAAAACATCTTTTAAAAGGAGCTAACTTCTTGAAAAATGAAGTCAAGAATATCAAGATTCACTGATTTGCAAAGTCTCCTGAATTGCTCTCCATGGGAACAAACTGTATTTAAAAATGGATTTTCAAAACAGTCACCTCAGGAAAAAAATGATTCCTTCTATTGGGTCCTGCCTCACTAACTGGATTGATTTCTTTGAGGAAATGATGTTGCGAATCTTTACTTCCAAAAGGCATTTGATAAAGCATTGCATAGACAGGTGTTGGAAAAAGTAGAGGAAAGATTTTCCTCTTTTGCACTTGGGTGTTAAACAAGCAACTGGAGGGACCATGTGTGGAATTTATAGGCCTCTAAAACCCACAGGTAACGAGTTTGTTAGATACCAGGAAGTATTTAGTTTCATAGCCATTGGCCTCTGGAGCAATCCGGTGATTGTTGAATCACTACAACCTTTCCACAGAGAACTTGACATGTTCCTGAGAGAAGTGGACATTTCCAGTTATAATGGCATCAGTTGCTGGTTTGATGTGACTGTGATGAGTCATGGGCGCCTGACATCTCCAGGAACTTGCTGGTTTGTCTCAGGGAGTCGGACAGAAATTTCCCGGAGTTTTTCCTGAAATTAGCTGCAGGTTTTTATGTTCTCCGTTCTTTGCCTTTACCAGGAGATAGCATGGTTAGAGGGTGCAAGACTGTGCCATTGACCAGATGGGGTGGAGTTGCCCTTCGCTTTGTATTTTTGCAGTGATATTCCCCAACTGATCTTGGGCAGTGCCTCCCACTCCTGAAACTCCATGACGCAACATATAATTTTGACACTTGGCTACGCCAATCAGGAAGGTCCGAGGGTTCGATCCCTTGTCGGTTTAGCTGATTTTGACTACATTTATCCTCAGTTCCCTGGGCTAGGGAAGGGGGGGACAATTCAGCCAGCGCTCTTGCTCTTGATCACCACCCAGTGGCCTCTGTTGGAAAGTGCACATGTGTGGCCATCAAGTGAAGACTGGATCAAGCTGGTCTATGATGCCCTCTCCAGGACTGCCGAACCTTTCTGTCTATGCCACTGTTACTCACCAACCTTTTTGTTACAACCAATGTTGGGGCAATATTCCTGAATGACTCTTCAGCCCAACAGGTGGAATGCACGTTTACATCTATGATTTCCCACACAGTTTACCATCATGCTACTGCAGACAGTTAAGTGGAAGCCAAGCACTTCCCCACAAGAAGAGAGTGGGGATAAAACTGTAGAGCCAATAGTTCTATTTTAATATGGCCATTTCACTTGCTGTGTAAACAATGGAACAACTCTAAAAATAGTTTCTTGCCTTCTTTTACTGGAGAACAAGAAAAGAAAGGAAGACTTGCATTTATATAGCGCCTTTCACGACTTCAGGACATCCCAAAGCACTTTACAGCCAATTAACTACTTTTGAACTGTAGTCACTGTTGTAAAGTAGGAAACGCGGCAGCCAATTTGCAAACAGCAAGGTCCCACAAACAGCAATGTGATAATGACCAGATAATCTGTTTTAGTGATGTTGGTTAAGGGATAAATATTTGTTCAGGACACCAGAGAGAACACCCCTGCTCTTCTTCAAATAGCGCCATGGGATCTTTTAAGAACATAAGAAATAGGAGCAGGAGTAACCCATTCGGCCCCTTGAGCCTGCTCCGCCATTCAATAAGATCATGGCTGATCTGTCACCTCATCTCCACTTTCCTGCACTATCCCCATATCCCTTGATTCCCTTAGTATCCAAAAATCTACCGATCCCTGTTTTGAATATACTCAACTACTGAGTATCCACAGCTCTCTGGGGGTAGAGAATTTCAAAGATTCCCAACCCTTTGAGTGAAGAAACTTCTCCTCATCTCAGTCCTAAATGGCCGACCCCTTATTCTGAGACTGTGACCCATAGTTCTAGACTCCTCAGCCAGGGGAATCATCCTCCCTGCATCTACCCTGTCAAGCTCCTTAAGAATCTTATACCTTTCAATGAGATCACCTCTCATTCTTCTAAACTCTAGAGAATATAGGCCTAGTCTACTCAATCTCTCCTCATAGGACAATCCCCTCATCCCATCAGTCTAGTAAACCTACATTACATTCCCTCTAAGGCAGGTATATCATTTCTCAGATAACGAGACCAAAACTGTACACAGTACTCCAAGTGTGGTCTGACCAAGGCCCTATATAAAGACTTCTTTACTCTTATACTCTAATCCCTTTGTAATAAAGGCTAACATACCATTTGCTTTCCTAATTGCTTGCTGTACCTGCATGTTAACGTTCTGTGATTTGTGTACAAGAACACCCAGATCCCTCTGAATACTAACATTTTCCTGTCTCTCACCTTTTAAAAAATATTCTGCTTTATCTGACCTAAGTGGATAACTTCACACTTCTCCACATTATATTCCATCTGCCATGTTCTCGCCCAATCACTTAACCTGTCTAAATCCCCTTGAAGCCTCCTTGCATCCTCACAACTTAATTTCCCACCTAACTTTGTATCGTCAGCAAACTTGGATACATTATACTCAGTCCCCTCATTAAGTCATTGATATAGATTGTAAATAGCTGAGGCCCAAGCACTGATCCTTGTGGTACCCCACTAGTTACAGCCTGCCAACCTGAAAGTGACTCATTTATTCCTACTATCTGTTTTCTGTCCATTAACCAATCCTCAATCCATGCCAATATACTACCCCCAATCCCATGCACCCTAATCTTGTATAATGACCACTTGTGTGGCACCTTATCAAATGCTTTTTGAAAATCTAAATACACCACATTCACTGGTTCCCCCTTATCCACCCAAGATGGCAGACTGGGCCTTGGTTTAACGTGTCATCCGATAGATGGCACCTCCGACAGTCAGCCTAGATTATGTGCTCAAGTCTCTGGAGTGGAATTTGAACCCACAACCTTTTGCCTCAGAGATGAGAGTGCTACCTACTGAGCCACAGCTGATACAAAGGAGAGCAAACAACACTGAGTCCTGAGTCAATTGACATCTGACAGCTGGGCAGCTGATGAATGGAAGAACAGAGGTAAATGCAACAAAAATGTTGAAGAGAACCAGGGATGAATGGCTATGTGGGATGCTAATTGCCCCAGGCTGTGTTATGAGTAGCACTGCTCTAAACTCACATATAAAGAATATGCACTTGGGGAAGGTACTTCTTCTTCTTAGGCAGTCCCTCAGAACCAAGGATGATTGCTTCCACACTAAAAATGAGTTCTCAGGTGACTGATGAGTCCAATGCAGGACCTACAGTCTCTGTCACAGGTGGAGCAGACGGTGGTTGAAGGGGCGGGTGGGTGGGGTGCTTGGGTTGACGTGCGCTCCTTGCGCTGCCTGCGCTTTGCTTCCACTTGCTCCCGGCGAAGAGACTCGAGGTGTTCGGCGCCTTCCCGGATGCTTCTCCTCCACTTTGAGCGGTCTTGGGCCTGGGATTCTCAGGTATCGGTGGGGATGTTACACTTTTTCAAGGAGGCTTTGAGGGTGTCCTTGAAGTGTTTCCTCTGCCCACCTGGGGCTCTCTTGCCGTGCCGGAGCTCCGAGTAGAGCGCTTGTTTTGGGAGTCTCATATCGAGCATGCGGACAATGTGACCCGTCCATCAGAGCTGATCGAGCGTGGTCAAAGCTTCGATGCTGGGGATGTTGGCCTGAGCAAGAACACCGACGTTGGTGCACCTATCCTGTCAATGGATTTGCAGGATCTTGCGGAGGCAGCGTTAGTGGTACCTCTCCAGTGCTTTGAGGTGCTTGCTGTACATGGTCCATGTCTCTGAGGCATACAGCAGGGCGGGTATCACTGCTGCTCTGTAGACCATGAGCTTAGTGCCAGGTTTGAGGTCCTGGTCTTCAAACACTCTCTTCCTCAGGCGACCGAAGGCTGCATTGGCACACTGAAGGTGGTGTTGGACTTGGTCGTCGACGTCTGCCCTTGTTGACAGTAGGCTCCTGAGGTATGGAAAGTGGTCCACATTGTCCAAGGCCTTGTTGTGGATTTTGATAATGGGGGGGCAGTACTGTGTGGCGGGGGCAGGTTGGTAGAGGACCTTTGTCTTACAGATGTTTAGTGTAAGGCCCATGCTCTCATACGCTCCGGTGAAGGTGTTGACGATGGTTTGGAGTTCGACCTTCGAGTGAGCGCAGACGTAAGCATCGTCTGCATACTGTAATTCGATGACAGAGGATGGGACGACCTTGGATCTGGACTGGAGGTGACGGAGGTTGGACATTTTCCCATTTGTTCTGTAAATTAGCTCCACTCCAGTGGGGAGCTTACTGAGGGTGAGATGGAGCATTGCAGCAAGGAAGATCGAGAAGAGCATTGGTGTGATGACACAGCCTTGCTTGACCCCGGTTCATACGTGAATTGGGTCTGTGGTGGAACCGTTGGTCAGGATCACGGCTTGCATGTCGTCGTGAAGCAGGCAGAGGATGGTGACAAACTTTTGAGGGCAGCCGAATTTGAGGAGGACACTCCACAATCCCTCACGGTTGACAGTGTCGAAGGCCTTTGTGAGATCAAAGAAGGCCATGTACAGCGGTTGGTGCTGTTCCCTGCATTTCTCTTGCAATTGACATGCGGTGAAGATCATGTCCATTGTGCCCCTTAGTGGGCGGAATCCGCATTGCGACTCTGGGAGGAGCTCTTCGGCCACTGGGAGAAGGCAATTGAGGAGGATTCTTGCGATGACTTTCCCTGTGGCAGACAGCAGGGAAACTCCTCTGTAATTACCGCAATCGGACTTGTCACCTTTCTTGAAGATGGTCACAATTACGGCATCTCTGAGATCCCCTGGCATGCTCTCCTCCTTCCAGATAAGAGAAATGAGTTCATGAATTCGCGCCAGTAGTGCTTCTCTGCCATGCTTTAGTACCTCGGCGGGGATTCCATCTGCTCCTGAGGCCTTATTGTTCTTCAGTTATCAACTGACAACTGGAAGGTAATGCAGGGCAGCTGGCACACATGGAACTTTACCCAATGTGTGTTGGCACCTTTAGGAAACCTTTTTAAAAATCAGAGAACTTTTATTGTCATTCTCCTTAGTGCAGCGAGTGGCATTGGGGCTGTCCTATGCAGTTACTGAGTGTGAATGCTCCAACTTGGGTTTCTAAATCACGGGTTGGTATTCTCTCTCTACGATCAAATTAGAACAATATGAAACCTATAGTTTCATATAGGTTACATATAGAAAGAAAAATGTTACTGTTTAGTCAATAAATATAAGTTCTTCTGATAGCAGAATCATACGAAGACATTCATGGCCATAAGTTTTACATTAACATCCCCAACCTCTAATTCTGTTTTGAAACCCAATTACAATCAAACTCTATTTTTAGTTCCTGCACTCGTTACATTAAAAAAATATATTTAAACCACAAATCACAGCAAATTGAATAATGGTGAAATACAAAATATAAATACATTGATATTCAAACATTGTTTGACATCAACCATATTAAAAAAAGTACAGAATATAATGAATTGTTCAAGAAATAGCTAATTACTCATCTCTAAAGCTCTGAAAAGAACTTTCAGATCGAACTCTCAATAGATTGAGGGAGAAAATTCCTCCCTCTCATAGCCTGAGTGAGGAGAGATATATCATAGTTGGCCAGTTGACGCCTTTAGGGTGAGGGATCACTAATTCATGCTCAAGTATTCACTGGGAATGCTCGAGTTAGGACTCCCACCTTCACTGAGACAGGGCTGAACCAACTTACATTCCACTCCCTGATGAAAATGACTATTTAAATAAAACATGGGAAGCAGATGCTGGTGAAGTGCGTAATATTACAACACACAGATGAGAAGGAGCATCCAGCGAGGGGAGATTCTTTACAAGGCGTTCAAGGAAAATACCAGACAGCGCAAGAAGTCTAGGAATATTAAGGACTCTCTGAGGTCCAGGCAGTCTAGGTGAGAGGTGAGCGGTGAGCAGCACTGGCGTGGATTAAGGATTCCAGTAAGGGCAAAGGGTGATCTGGAGATCACCATTATTTTTATTTTTAAACAAATGTATATTGTGCTCTTATCCTTCAGGAGATAAATATTATTATTTAAATTACCCTGAGTCACCTCTGAACCAGCTGCTCTCACCCCAGGATGAGAGGTTATTTTGATAACGTCCCTCATGTCTGTCACTTGGCCAACCTGAAACATTACAAATATGGTGCTCTTCTGCTAATTAAAAGTAAATCCTGTGCGTTAAATGTTTTACAACTTGTAATTATTTATAGCCTATGCACAAGAAAACTTAGAATATTGTGAGGTTCAGAATTAAAGTTACAACCTGTCTATTTTCTTTTGTAGATTTTTTTACTATATATTAATTATTTGTTGTGGAATAGCTAACACCATTTTTTTCAAGCATAATTGCACCATAAGTGCAAGGTTTTCATAACTTTAGCTTTTAATAGTTCACAAAATGATACTTAAAACTACACAGAAGGAGTCTGGAAAAAGATAAATTGTGAATGTTGGCAGTGGGAAATATAAATGTCAAATGCTGGAAATGCAAAGAGTTAGTCACCATCCGATCCAAAGTAACAAGTTATTGTTTTGGATAGAACCCTTCGTCTACTTGCAGCTTTTAAAATGATCGATCTGATGCTTGGAGCCCCAAACTTTCTCTCCTTTGGAATGCTCAAGAGTCACATTCTGACATCACATGCAGTTAATTCCATGATATGTTTCCACATGATTGGCATTATGTTGTGCGTTGGCAAACTAATTTAATCAGAATTTCCAAATCCATTTTAAAAATGATTCTCGGAATGTGGGCATCGCTGGCAAGGCCAGCATTTATTGCCCATCCCTAATTACCCTTCAGAAGGTGGTGGTGAGCCGCCTTCTTGAACCGCTGCAGTCCATGTGGTGAAGGTACTCCCACATTGCTGTTAGGGAGGGAGTGCCAGGATTTTGACCCTGCAACGATGGCGGAACGGCGATATATTTCTAAGTCAAGATGGTGTATGACTTGGAGGGGAACTTGGAGGTGGTGGTGTTCCCATGCGCCTGCTACCCTTGTCCTTCTAGGTGGAAGAGGTCACTGGTTTGGGAAGTGCTGTCGAAGAAGATCCTTTATTAATACACGCACGCACTCACGTGCACACACGCACACACATGTCCACGTGTCCATCAAGCCTGTCCCAAACAGTTAAGATATAGCTAAGCATCATGACCTCAGTATTCCCTCCCACCAACAGCCATGTAATCTTCTGGGAGAGAAAGAAAACAGAAACAAAATCCTTGGCCAACTGAAGGAAAAATAAATCTGGGAAATTCTTCTCCGACCCCAAAAGGTGATCCAAACACGTTTAGGATATCACAGTGACTGTGAGGTACATGCCCAATATCCCACCCACCTTTTGCAAGCTGTGATATTCGCCAGAGCAAGGAACTCATCCAGCTTCTTTGAATCAACACTCACCCCACGAAACAGTAACTTATTCCATTTGCATAAAGATAAACCTCCTGATATCTAACTTAGTTCTTTGCTTATGTAACTTCTATTCATCTGTTAAAGCGCTGTGGTAAGGTTCTGTAAGGTTTAATCTATTGGGGGTTGTATTAATCTTCTCGAGGCTTTGTAGAGCCTAGATGCAGTAGCTGTATTACTGGTGAAAAGCTGATAATAGAAGGAAGTATAACCCCCAAAATCGGGTGTGTTTGGGTCAGGTGGCAATTAAAAATGTATAAAATCTGAAACGTGCCTCCGACCCGCCCACTTCCGGTTTTAGTGGAGGCGGGACGGGGTAACCAAAGCGCTCCCAGGAGGCGGGTTGGTCATTTAAATATAATAAGGCTGCATGACTCAGAATTAACCACCATTTTAAATTGAACCCTGGCTCGCCGGGTTTCCCGTCGACTAAAGGGAGGCGAGGACTGCCGGATTCAGGATGTACTTGCTTCACCTACCCCTCACAATCAAACAACCTCCCTGACCCTTCCGATCTCCCCTCCCCGACCCTCCGATCTCTCCCGACCCTTCCGATCTCCCCACCCGACCCTTCCGATCTCCCCTCCCCGACCCTCCCGATCTCCCCACCCGACCCTTCTGATCTCCCCACCCGACCCTTCTGATCTCCCCTCCCCGACCCTTCCGATTTCCCGTCCCCAACCCTTCTGATCTCCCCCTGACCCTTCCGATCTCCCGTCCCCAACCCTTCCGATCTCCCCCCGACCCTTCCGATCTCCTCACCCGACCCTTCCGATCTCCCCACCCTGACCCTTCCGATCTCCCCTCCCTGACCCTTCCGATCTCCCCCCGACCCTTCCGATCTCCCCACCCTGACCCTTCCGATCTCCCCTCCCTGACCCTTCCGATCTCCCCCCGACCCTTCCAATCTCCCCTCCCCGACCCTTCCGATCTCCCCTCCTCGACCCTTCCGATCTCCCCTCCCCAACCCTTCCGATCTCCCCTCCCCAACCCTTCCGATCTCCCCTCCCTGACCCTTCCAATCTCCCCACCCGACCCTTCTGGTCTCCCCACCCGACCCTTCCGATCTCCCCACCCCGACCCTTCCAATCTCCCCTCCCCGACCCTTCCAATCTCCCCACCCGACCCTTCCGATCTCCCCTCCCTGAAACTTCCAATCTCCCCTCCCCGACCCTTCCAATCTCCCCTCCCCGACCCTTCCGATCTCCCCTCCCTGAAACTTCCAATCTCCCCTCCCCGACCCTTCCAATCTCCCCTCCCCGACCCTTCTGATCTCCCCTCCCCCAACCAATTCTTCTGATCTCCCCCTGACCCTTCTGATCTCCCTCCTGAGGCTCTTTCGATCTCCACCCCCACCAGGAGGCCCCCTATCTCCCCCACCTCCACCACTAACCCTTCTGATCTCCCCCCCCCCCCCCCCCCCCCGAGGCCTCCGATCTCTCCCTCCCTCCTTTCTGCTCCCTGGCTGCGGCCTGGTGCCGAAGGTCTACCCGCCCGACAGCCTCTCAATCTGGCTGGCTGCACCTGGGGAACGGAGGCAAAAAATGGCAATCTGATCCTGCCGTTAAATTTGGCAGGACCACAGGAAAAGCCGTTTCACCAGGGTTCCCGACCTCAAATCAACCTCCCACTCCCTCCCCACCTCCGAGCTAATGTTGAGGCCAATGTTTCTGCAAATGCACTGGCCTCGGTTTTAACTCAGGGCGGGACTAGTGCGTGGGGGGGGGTCCAGGGCGAGCGACAAGCTTGTATGCCGAGGCCCGGAGAAACTTTAGCTCCCGAGCCTCATTCGCATATGCAAGATTAGACCCCCATCCGAACCCAGCAGGAATCACTGCCTGGCCAGCTGGCAAAAGCGAGAATTTTGAGCGCCAGGAGGTCGTCGCCAGGGACCCGCGGGAATGGTCCACGGCGCAAGGTAAGTCCACCAGAAGGCTCCGGGAGTGGAATTCGCGTCAGGAGAGAGGGGTTAGGACAGTGGCAAGGGTGGCCCGATGCTTTCCTTCTCCTAGCCCACAAGGAAGCTTAATTTTTTTTGAAGACTTAACTCTCAGCAGAGGTTCCTGACAGCTTTGGCCTGGAGGGGAAGCTATCACTGCTCCCCCACTCAGGCCTGAGGTTAAAATGGCAGATCAGGATTCTGATGATGCCATCGGAGCCCAACCTGCCTATTTAAAGAGGACCCGGCCTGCTTGGGGCAGCTGTCCTTGCTGCCTGCAATTTAAATTTGCAGTCAGCCAGATTGGGCAGGAAAGGAGTGGTTAAGGCCTCCGTTCCATTTTAACTGCCTACCCTATACTTTATGTCATAAAGGAAAACAGTGGGGCTTACAGCTCTGACTTATCATTAACCTCATGACCATATTTAATTAAAAGACAGTTCATCAATATATTGAGCCTTTATCTTTTTCATAAAATGTTAAGAAAGACACTTTTTGATTTAGAAGGGAAACCTGTTTCTAAAACCTGTGACTGAATTTACATATGTAAATCAGATCCAATTACTATTAGGAGCATAGGAACATTAGGAACAGGAGCAGCCCATTCAGTCCTTTTGGTCTGCTCCACCATTCAATTAGATCATGGCTGATTTGCATCTCCAGTCCATTTACCTGCCTTTGTTCCATCCTTGATACCCTTATCTAACAAAAATCTATTCACCTCAGTCTTGAAAGCTCCAATTGTCCCCCAGCATCCATAGCCTTCTGGGGGAGAGAGTCCAAATTTCTACTGCCCTCTGTGTGAAGAAGTGCTTCCTGATTTCACTCCTGAAAGGCCTGGCTTTAATTTTAAGGTTATGTCCCCTTGTTCTTGATGCCCTTACCAGAGCCAATAGCTTTTCCATATCTGCCCTATCAAATCCTTTTAACATTTTCAATCAGATCACCCCTCAATCTCCTATACTCAAGGGAATACAAGCCTAGTCTGTGCAACCTGCCCTTATAATTCAACCCTCTAAGCCTCGGTATCATTCTGGTGAATCTGCGCTGCACCCCCTCCAAGACCAATATCTCCTTCCTGAGGTGCAGTGCCCAACACTGAACG
The DNA here is from genome assembly GCF_052327205.1 of Somniosus microcephalus. NCBI lineage: Eukaryota > Metazoa > Chordata > Chondrichthyes > Squaliformes > Somniosidae > Somniosus > Somniosus microcephalus. The sequence goes on along the minus strand of NC_140999.1, from coordinate 122,007,750 downwards.
TAGTACTCCACATGGGGTCTGACCAAGGCTCTATACAACAGAAACATCACTTCCTCCCCTTTGTATTCCAGCCCCCTTGAGAGAAAAACCCAACAGTCCATTAGCTTTTCTGATTGCTTTTCGTACCTGTCCACTAGTTTTAATGATTCTTGTACTTGGATTCCCAAATCTCTCTTCTCCTTTACAGTTCCTATTTTCTCTCCATTTAGAAAATTCTCTGATTTATCTTTCTTGGGTCCACAGTGCCTGAACTCACATACTAATATTAATTAATGGAGTGGGTCTACCTAAAGGTAGGCTGATTTGTTTTTCAGAAAATCGGTTGGTCAGCGACCTCAAATGTTGACCTCGATATTAACCCCCCACCGCGGTGGGCAGGAGGAGGTCAAAGAGTGGTGGTAATGGGGGGCGGGGGGCGGGGGGGTTAGCAGGAGCGTTCCTCCCGGCCCTTCAAGGAAACTGTCAGCCTCCTCTTCTGCGATTGGGGCCTCTCTCTAGCCCCTGCCGCAATCGGCGACCTGACCCCAATCCCCGAGCTGCAGCCTGTGCTGAGATCGCGGTTGCCGGGGAACATACCCATGGATCCATGGCTGCGGCCTCCTGCCGTCAGTTTTCTCTCTCAGCCGCCAGCCAGCCTGTCGATTGAGCTGGCTGCCGAGTAAGAAACGGAAGAAAGAAATTAACGGCAGTACCTCTGCATCCCTGGGCTCGGTGGTTTCCCCCACTCTCCCCCTCCCCACTACCAGACTGCCCCATACATATCGGGGCCGTTAACACGGTTTCATGCTCATAAAAACATAAGAACATAAGAACTAGGAGCAGGAGTAGACCATACAGCCCCTCGAGCCTGCTCTGCCATTCAATAAGATCATGGCTGATCATCGACCTCAACTCCACTTTCCCGCCCGATCTCCATATCCCTTAATTCCCCTAGAGTCCAAAAATCTATCGATCTCAACTTTGAGACTCAGACTGAACATCTACAGTCCTTTGGGGCAGAGAATTCCAAAGATTCACAACCCTCTGAGTGAAGAAATTTCTCCTCATCTCAGTCTTAAATGGCCGATCCCTTATCCTGAGACTATGCCCCCCTAGTTCTAGACTCTCCAGCCAGGGGAATCATCCTCTCAGCATTAACCCTGTCAATCCCCCTCAGAATCTTATATGTTTCAGTGAGATAGGTGCTACCTGACCTGCGAAGTGTTTTCCGGCCTTCTCTGGTTTTATTTAATAGGCTGTGTTCAATATCATAGAAATTACACTCATGTTTCAGAAAGTCAGGACTTCTGATTTGTTTTTAGTTATTAATGAAAATTTGAAAAGATTTGCATTGAATTCAATGCCATTAATGCCACTTCATGCCCTACTAGACTTCACCCAATTACGCAAGCCATCAATGCCAACAGTGCCAACTGGCTTCGCTGCCCAGTTGCACAAAAGAGCACAAAAGTGGTGAAAATTCTGGTCCGGCACATACCCATGAAGCAGATTTCACTCTTCACCTCTTGTGGCACTGACGCGTCGTCCTGTTCAGCACAGTAACGGTTAAAGATTGGATTATCCTCCTGTGAAGCACAGCATTCTGAATGTTGCACTTTCACACTGCATTGAAGGTATCATTACATGACTTGAGGGGGCATCTCCCAAGAGCAGTCACACTGGACACACCTCCACACACTGTTGTTGCAATCCCTGTTGAGGCAGAGATCTCTGCGGGTAGAAAGACTCATTACTACTGTATTTCAAGGTATGCTCAAATACGCTTCGATATTACAATTGAGCAACAATAATGTGCCCGTTTGCATAATATTCCAGAGAAACCGAAGACTGGCAGATCGATTGAAGGAAATGAGGAGTATTTTCTCATCTTCCTATTGGGTCTTTTCCCTTGTTAGTCCGCCTTCCCTCAATTACCTAGCACAGTCCCAGCATGTGAATATTATAGCTTAATTTGTGAGCTGTGCTTTTGTAAATAAACAGATGAAAAATCCTAAACTTAGTATTTTTTTAAGGTTAATTTTGGTGCCAGTGAATGAACTGCAGCAGCAATCTGGAGAGGGTTAATGGTCCATTTTCAATTCTGCAGCATGTTCTGTGGAACCCTGTTTGTACACATTGTACATGCAAATAAATATATATATATATATATATTGCAGTTTCCTAAGGATGCTGTTAATCATGGACCAGTTTCCTGAAAAACAAATCAGGCTGCCTTTTATTAGACCCACTCCATTTGATATAAATATTCATCCCGCTATTTTCTTAGAACTGATTTTTTTCTCCCTATTTTTCATTTGTATTTCATTCTGCTGTGCAGTGTGCAACACTGCTGGCTAGGAATGTGAAGAAAGGTGCCCAAGGGCTTTTGTGGAAAGCCCTGCCTCTCCATCCACCTCCCCCCCCCCTCACTCTGACCCCCACTCCCCCCCCCCCACACATACACACACAGATAATGCCTTGTGCATACATGATGACTTCAGTCAGGTTGAGCTTGCTGCTGTCGTGTGTGCTGAGACGCTCCGCAGTGCAGCCTCCTCTTCTGTTTTGTGAATAGAGAGAGGGACCTGACTGTAAGCTGAAGGCTCTGGTCCTCTTCCCCATTCGACAGCCACCCCCTCATCCAGGACCCACAACCAGCAGGGAAAACAATGATCAATAATTTGAATGAATGTGATGATGGAGATGGTGGCCCAAACCAGGGTAAGTGCTGGCATTCTGTCTTGTTGCTTCATGTCAAACATTGTTCTGTGTGTGCATATGTGTCAGAAGCTAGGCTTGCACAGAGAGAGAGAGAGAGAGAGAGAGCCTGCAAGCTGGTGATGTGCTTCAGTACTGTATACATGGTTACCATGTTGAGGTCTGTCTCCAGTGTTGGAATGTGTAGCTGTGACTGAGGGTGCCATCGAATGTCCTTTCGACTTGCTGTCACTATTTAGGATTAAGCAGATTGGTGTATAGTGCGGATACACTACAGCGGAGGGTGACAGCTATGATTCTTTGATGTGAAAGATTCAGAGGGGCTGACTACACGACTCCTGCTGATCATTTACAACCTTTGCCTTTCTCTCTCTCTGTCTCTTAAGGTTCGTGATTGTGGAGCACTCTTAAAGGGCCACACGAGAGCCCTCCAGACCCAGGTGACAGCTTCCTTAAAACAAAATCTTGAAGTTGTCCCTTAATACTAAATTGGGGGTTGGGGGGGAGGGGGGAGGGCGCTGTCGAGGATAACTACGTAAAGCTTAAGAGTGTATTGCGGATTTCAATGGCTTAATAATAAATCTGCCGTTTGGTTTCTGAGAGGAGAAATGGTACAGAAATCTGCTTTGTGTTAAGCTGCTAAATGCTTAAAATAAATGACTGGACAGGGGTCTGCAAAATGTGCTTTTTTTTGAGCTGGGCATTGTGTTGAAGTGCTGCAATGTTTTTAAATGCGGGCTCTGCTGCGTGGGATTGGTTATACCAATAACGCAGGAACACACCAAACTAAAAACCAAACATAAACATCCAATTGTGTCTCGTTGTGATGGTCGGTTAGACAGCAGATGTCTAACAATTGAACATTGAACTCGTTTCTGAATTGTCCCCTCCACCAAAACAAAAAAATCAGGCACCACTCGCAGCCTGTTCCTTTAAAGGGTCTCATTAGCTGTTATCAGATGTAGTAAAAATCCTGCAGCATTTCAGTGTTTCCTATAGGATGCTGTAATGTGCGAGGTCTTATTATAAAAATGGGTTACTGATTGTTCTATGGAGTCGCGAGTCAGATTTTGAATACCGCCATGAGAATTCAGTCGATTTTGAACAGGGTCCCCTGGAGGAATCTCCAAGAGTCCTTTGATTACCTGCCGTAGGAAATCCCCTATTGATGCATCATACAACAAGGTGACTATCTTTATGTAACGAGGTTCTGGTATTATGTAATATAGATTTGTGACTCTGAGGCTGTGTGTGACACTTGATGATAGATCATAGTGTCAATATCAATATTTCCTGATATGACATCTGATGCGAAATGCCATGACCTGCCTGTATTTCATAAGCTGCCTCTACATTTACATTCCTGTCTGTTTTAATTTATTTGTGTAACAAATTTTTGTATTAAAATCATATTTATAATAAAAGCTTCTTTGGAGACTGCGTATTGTCATGATATTAAGTTGTGTAATATTTATGTGAAACTGGGTCGCTGATCTCGGAGTTTCAAATTTGTGGATTAGGGAATGAATATTCAATTAAATTAGGATGCTGGGTTCAAAATTCAGTCTTCTGAATCCTTAAGTTCGATTAAGAAGGTAAATGTCTGAACAGGAGAAGGGTGCACTTGATCAGCAAGGACTGTGACGTATAGACAGTGTCAGACCAGATTGCTGGGGCACGCAGACACATCCTCCTATTAGACAGTCCCAGACTGTCTAATACCTGCGACTGCACCCAGCGTGCTGGGTATGTAAGTACATACACACACACCCTGTTATCACCAGAAACACAGACACACAAAAGGCCATTCAGCCACAGTGGTGGCAAACACGTGGTCAATATGCCTAGTCACTTTGGGTAATGCGCTTCCTCGCAGTCAAATCAAGAGGCTTGGAAGCAAGCTGCCAGTCTGCTATCCTGACCTGTGGTATGGAGTGCGACACAAGGACTCTTAAAGCAACAATGTGGAGGAAATCAAAAAGAATTTGCAAAGTAGGCCAAAAAAAACCTGGAGAGTTCGGTTGGCACTCAAAAACCAATCGGTTTCTGCACTCTCAGGTTAGGTCCTGATCAACATGGCTTGAAGGAGTCACTCTTTTGCCTCCCATGCAGTCTGTGTGTACATGTTCCTAGTCAATGCTGATTAAATTACAAACTGTCGCAGCACATTTCAGCGAGAGAACTGAGCATGGCGCTGTCAGAGATTTGGCATAAAGGACAAATTAAATGTTCACCAATTACTTCACATAAACTTGAATATCATGGGAAGATTTTTAAGAACTGATTGCTTGCTAGGTGCGCAGCTATTTTCCTTAGTAGTAAAGTGACGATTATGCATTTGGCATCCTGCCAATTCGGTAATAGGGAAGTGTCTTTCTTTTACTGTCCACCACCTTCTATGACCAGAACTGAGATCAGGAACTCAATCTGAAGGAATCGTAAGTGGGTTCAGTCCCACAATTGAATTAATAGCTAAAACTCACTGCTACCTTTTTTTTTTAACCTTCTGTAACCTTTTGTTTTGCAAGAAAACATTTCTTCTCAGTTTTTATCACCCTCGGGCAGTCTGTAGACTAAAAGCGACAGAGACACCATGTTGCAGCTCAAAGAGGCATCAGGGCCAAATTTCCTCAGAGCTTCTGTCAGACTTTTGCCGTAACTCCATCAAAGTCAGGAGTAACCGCTTGGATAAAGGTCAAGACCTGGATTTGCGGGGTCCTGACCATACTTGGGAAATCCCAGTAGGCCTTGTCAGGGGGCGGAGCCTCCAACCGTCCTTTTACAAAGCCAGCCCTGTCAGTGGTTTTTCCCATTTTCCTGGTCCATGGGGACCGGGCGTAACAGTAGAAGCTGGTACGCTGAGTGAGATGAGGCATACAGGCCTCCAGAAGGATAAAGTGGGCACCACCAGTGGGATCCAGTCCAGGAAAGTAGACTGGACCACGATTTTTAAATTTATTTTAAGATTGGCCCCATTATACAGGGAAACCCACTCCTACTCCCCTCCCCCACTGATGGTGACTGGACACTGTGACAAAGCTAAACATTGAACTGAACCTGAGGTTTTATTTGTCTGTGTTATTCAATCGCTTACTAACACAGTGTGCTAACCCACTCAGCTATTATGTATAATAGTTAACAATCAATGTTCAATTTAAAGGCTTGCTGTCAGCCATCTGAGTAGCTTTGAGGAATATTCAAGTCTTGGAATAACCTGCTCCGTTGTTGACCCCCATATTGTCTATTGGAAATCTCTGCCTTGCAGCAGGGGTCACATCTGACAAAGTTCAAACTTTTGCAAGTTATTTTTATGAGGGGGGGGAGGGCAGTATGTTCTAAATGTACTGTAAAAAATATTTAATAGTAATGCAATTAGTGATGTGGATGGCCTTGTGGTGTGGCAGATGTTATATGCATTGAATAGCTGTCTGACTCCTGCATTAATTTATATATAAGTCTACACTTCTCCAATCTTTCCTCATAACTCAAACCTCAAACATAAAACAAAGGATCACCTTTGTGGCTCTTTTCCCTTGTGTCTCAGTGACCAGAACTGAGCACAGTACTCAGAGCACTCAACCATTTGAGCGTAACTTCCTATTACTCGACTGCTTTGGTTATATAATTCAGCATCCTTGTTTGCTTTGTTGACTGCACTGACTGGACATGTTGAGAGTCATGTCTAGTAGGACCCTAAGGATCTCTGTCAACTTCCTCCTTAGCTATTATGACACCATTCATGGAGTACGTGTTGGCCATTTTTCCTCATATATTCTTCCATGTTAAATTTCACCTGCCATTATTTCATCAACTTACATTACCAGGGACTTGAGCACATAAAGCTAGGCTGACACCGCAGTGCAGTGCTGAGGGAGTGCTGCACTGTCAGAGGTGCCGTCTTTCGGATGAGACGTTAAACCGAGGCCCTGTCTGCTCTCTCAGGTGGACGTAAAAAATCCCACGGCACTATTTCAAAGAAGAGCAGGGGAATTATCCCTGGTGTCCTGGCCAATATTTATCCCTCAACCAACATAACAAAAACAGATTATCTGGTCATTATCACATTGCTGTGTGTGGGACCTTGCTGTGCGCAAATTAGCTGCTGCGTTTCCCACATTACAACAGTGACTCCACTTCCAAAAGTACTTCATTTGCTGTAAAATGCTTTGGGACATCTGGTGGTCTTGAAAGACGCTATATAAATGCAAATCTTTCTTTCACATATTTTGCCCAACTCATTCTGCTGCTTCCTCAGAATCAACTGTCCCTCCCAGTTCAGTTTCATCTGCAATGTTGACCAATTTCCAGTAAGTTTCTGTATCCAAGTTATTGTTAATTGGAACCAGCAGTGGTCTCATTACTAATCCTTGGGGCATCCCACTTGGCACGCCGCGCTCCCTCCCCACCCTAACATAACACCTTCAACTATTACCTGAGGTTTTCTACCCGTCAGCCAAGGTCTTATCCATTCTCAAGATTTACGCTGAATCTCCATTACTTTGACCTTTGACCGTAGCCTTTCCTCTGAAACTTCATCCAATGTGATTTGGAATTTGAAGTTTAACCATGTAGTAAGGCTTTCTATCTGGGATGTCACTTTCTCAAAGTCAAGGAGGTTAGTCAGGCAGAATCTTCCCCTTCTGAGTCTATGTTGATTGGTGTTAACTAGGTTATTGTTATACAGATAATCATAAAGTTTACTCCTGATAACTGATTCCATTATTTTACATGGGATTGAAGTGAGACTACTGGGTCTGTAGCTGTTTGTGCCTGCTTTGTTACTGTTCTTGATAATGAGCAAAGTTAGCCAGTTTCCAATCTACTGATACACCCCTAGTGTTCATCAACTCCCTCAGGATAACTATCAGTGATTCACAAATCTCATCCCTGCTCTCAGCACTCTGGAACAAATACCAGATATCCCTGGGGATTTATTTGCCCTGAATCTAGTTTGCCAATCTTGGACTTCAATCTCACTTATTTGCACTGTAAGTGACAGGAGCTGGCTCATGGACACTGGTCTCTTGGAGCCAGAACGAAAATAAGTATCAGCTTGAAAATGGTTTAAAAGATAAAGCGTTCAATACTTATTTCATGAAGTGTGTGATCCACGTGAAAAAAAAAACTCCTCGTGAAAGATCTCAACAGCTTTTAAAACACACACACCCTTAGTTAATATCTGCAATACAGATACCCCTGCAATTTCGGATTGGGAAATTGTACTGATGATTACATTGCATGGCAATTTTATATGTGTATTCTGGTCTCATGTTATACGATGTGAAAGCTCCTCCTTGTCACATGACATGAACTGTGTGGAAAAACTAGGCCATATAACAGTGGTGATAGCTCTCCTAGGGAGTATAAAACAGGATAGTTTCAACATAAAAAACCATGGGGAAATTATATTATTCATAATTGTACTTGGGAGTATATTTAATGCTGCAACACATTCGAAAGGCTTGGGTGGCTATGTAAATCATTCAAGCTTCATCACTGAAGATATACAATCATGCTATTTCTCTATATTCACTACAGACTATAGAGAATACACACTGCAAACTGCAGGAGGAGATAAAGTGATTGTTATACTGCAGTGAAAGCCATTTGACAAAGACTGTCCTTCTGGTCAAATGTCACTGTAATTGACTATACCTTTCCTCCTGTGCTATTCTCTCCTACTTTATGCTCACATATATAACATTTGAATACAGCCAAATGCTATCAGGGAGTGACAGTAATTAAGTGCTTATTTTTACTGTCCTTTGTCTGCAGTGGCTAGCGTTCCGTGTGTTTTTGTCTTCTGTCCTGTTCATCAGCTGTTACGAGGTGAGAAGCAGTATAGTTCTGTGAAAAGTCTCCTTCTAAAATTACTCCTTGACGTTTACTGTCAATTATCTTTGATATTTAAATTTTACCAGTGGCATCAGAAAGACAAAATGAGTACGGAGTGATGTGGGAGCAAAGCTATTATCAAGTGCAATGATATTTGGCCTGATCATGTGACTAGTACTGCAGTATAGTTGTAATCACAGTACTGCAGTTTACTGTTATCCACCTCCTGTCTCTTTAAGTCCATCTATCTATATAATTAAAGGTTTGTGCATCGGGTGTGTGTTCAAAGCACACACTGCTTGCTGATTGGTTGCCATGAAATTTGAGCCGATCAAAAAATGCTTATATTATTTTCTCAAAAATTCCTATTCAGAAAAAGAATCAATCAAGTTGATGGGAAAAAAAGTCCCTTCAGCAACCATGTTGGTTCCCCCAGCCACCCCACGATACACCCCTAAAATCAAGAACTCAACAATAAACTCACTCGTTCATGTTCCTATTTTAGAAAAAACTTCTCGCTCCACAAGTCTTCTGTTTCTCCGTAGAATTGGCTTGCCTTCTGCTCCCTTCCTTAAACTTTGCCTCCACGTTCACCTTAGGTTCCAACGCAGCTGGGTAATCCTGTGGAGCCTGCTCACCTCCACACCCAAATACCAGATGTATGCTCCCAGTGGGCAAAGCACTACACATTATAAATCTAATATAAGACAGACTTGTATTTATATAGCACCTTTCACAACCTCAGGACGTCCCAAAGTGCTTTACAGCCAATGAAGTTACATTTGAAGTGTAGTCACTGTTGTAATGTAGGAAACGCGGCAGCAAGTTCCCACAAACAGCAATGAGATAAATTACCAGATACTCTGTTTTAGGGATGTTGATTGAGGGATTAATGTTGGACAGGGCATCGGGGAGAACTAAACTGTTATCGTTTGAATAGTGCCGTAGGTTCTTTTACATCCACCCAGGGAAGACGGGGCCTCGATTTAACGTCTCATCCGAAAGATGACACCTCCAACAGTGCAACATTCCCTCAGTACTGCACTGGAGCATCCACCTAGATTTTGTGCTCAAGTTTCTGAATTGGGACTTGAACCCACAACCTTCTGACTCAGAGGTGAGAATGTTACCCACTGAACCATGGCTACCACTTCATGCAGAAAATAATGCAGAAAAAAGTCATGAGCAACACTTTTCCGATTGCTTTGAATGAGGAACTTGATCATTCTAATTGGGTAAAATATGGTTTGAAAATGATGTCAATTGAAAGTAACCAATTTGGATGCTGTAATTTTAATCCAGCTTCATTATTCAGTTTATTTGTCAAAGTGCTTCGAGGGGCTATCTTAATTTGATCCAGTTGAATTTGTAGCTGTCCAAATCTAATTTAGAACATAATAAACACACAAATATTAAATAATTCATGCTAAAAGCTTTAAACGTGTTGCATTGATCAAGGTGTTTCCTCCACAGGGGCAAGCCCCTCTCTCTGGTGCCTGGGGCTTGATTTGTTTTCCTCTGTTTTTACCCATTCACTCTGATTTTCTCCACCTGTTACCTACTCTTGTGCTGAGGCCAATTGTAAGACCCACACTGCAGCTAAAATTTCAAAGGAGAGTAATATAACGGAAAGCTCACACGCAAACAGGTTGGAGTCTCCTGCCATTTGTGCAGTACATTTTTTACACATCCCTTTTGCTCTGATAAAGTTCAAAATTTGACTTTGGATCAAACAATGGAATTAAAATTGAAAAGGGACCTTTAATTTCAGCCATTTTATGTTCTTTCTTACCTTTTTAATTTCAGCCATTTTATGTTCTTTCTTACCTTTTTAATTTCAGCCATTTTATGTTCTTTCTTATCCACTTTTCTTTCCCTCCTCTCAGTCCTCTATTTTCTTTCCTTCTACTCTTTCTTGCTCCTTTGTCTGTTATTTGCTAGATCCCCCTTTTCTCTATTGCCTTCGACATGGCCACAAGCATTTCAGCACAGAGTCAGACACTCGATATGAGCCTACAGCCAAGGCTTCCATGTATTTGTAATATATTTAGTAAATATTTAGTTTTTTTTAAATTAATAAGTGAAACGAGACAAAAAATTGGACAGCAACTTTCTTGGACATCAGGACGCCCCCTGTACTGCAAGCTGTTTCTCCTGATATTTCTGCTTTGTCCCGATGTTTCTGCTTTGTCCCTCTCTTTATGATGTAGCATTAATAATATCGCAATCTGCTGTTGGGTTGCTGTTGCTGCTGCTCTCCCGAATGCTCGTTCCTCGTAGCAGGTAATGCTTTTGTTTGAAGAGCAGCTAAATGCAAGTAAGCAGCATTATTTTAATGTGAGATCATTCGAAATCAACCTTAGTTTCCACACTTCTCTCCAAGACAACACTCATATGCAAACCCCGTCCCTCCAACACCCCCCCCCCACAGATTTATATCATTTGAGCAACTCGACTCGTCCAACCCCACACACACAACAAACCATGCCGACATCTCACAACTCAGAGTGGCCCAAACAGTCGTTTTTTGGACCACATTGTGCCATTTGATGAGCCCTGTGCTATAATACATTGTAAATCACTGTATAACGCGTCCGTTGTTATAAGCGATATCTCCACTGACTCATCAATTCCACAGAAGAGGCACTAATAAAATAGCAATGTTTTAATTTAGTTCAAGAGTACTATAAATGAAAACGCCCCTTGGTTCTGTGTGCTTTTCTAATCTATGGCATCGATGATCAGAAATCTATGGAGAATCAGTTTCCAAATATCATCAAAGATAAAATTGGTGTGTATTTTTAACAACTCATCTCTCCCCATTTTTATTTCCACTGCAGTCAATGGGGTGCGATATAAAATAGGCTGCCAATTTGCTATCACCCATTTTACACTATCACGCAAAGTCAAAATCTACTATGAAGCCTGAATACCGTAGCAGTCCCTGTGCAAAATCCAATATGAGGAGTTGCATTAAGAGTTAATTTAAATTCCTTTGTACAGTATACTATCTCCTGGATGAATTGATTAGTGTCATTAATTGAACATATGCTAATGCTGGATAATTATTCCTAAAAACCTGCTATATTCTGAATACAGATGGATGAGATTTGATTAAAGAGGAAGATTCCACCGAGATACACCAGAATGATACATGTTGCCAGGCACAATCAAAAGAGCCAAACGTTTGTTTTTTTTAAATTTGGAAATCTAAGTTTTGTAGTGAAGGGCTTCACTTTAAGTGAAAAGAATGGGAAAGGAGGAGAATTAACCAAGAAATAATGTTTAGGTGACACCTGTAGATTGTAAGAGGGAGGGAATGCTGAGGGAGATGAGTACTTCCACTGTTTAAAGATCCTGAGACAAAATTGGAGAGAAATTGATCTCGCACCAGAGCCTGACGCAATGTGGTTGTTGTGCCTGGAACACCACAGTTGTCAGCACGAGGCTCACTGAAAATTGGGCCTCAGGCCTCATCTACATAAAATCGGCAAGCTGCAGATGAAAAATCAGGCATACCTATGTAGCCCAGCGGTCAGGTCCTTGGAAAATTCAGCTGGCCCTGAGGCGGAGACGGCCTCCAGGTAAGTCCTGGGGGTGGAGGTGCGGTTAATGACAGCAGCTCGCAGTATTGCCGTGGAGCTGGGAGGAGCACTTCTGCTCTTCCTGGCTCCACACTAAGCGAAAATGATTTTACTTACCTTTTCGTCGGCAGCATCCAGCGGTCCCTTTAAGGACTGCTGGTTAGGCCGGAAAAACTGAGCAGAGCATGTGCGGTGCATCTTCCGCCCAGTTTATGTCGAGTTTGGTAGCGGGGTCCTAAAACAGGCAGAAGGATCCTGATTAACATATTCACAGAGTCTACCTTTAGGCGGCCATCCAGAACACTTAGAAAATGCCAGCTGCTAATCCGGTGCACTTTTGTGCGAGATTGCACGTGGAAATTGGTCCAAAAAATGGACTAATTGCTGCCCCAGTGTGTCTGAATGATGATGAGTCTTCTCATTCTCTTTCTGAGCTACAGTGCTCATAGTTGTTAGTTTGGTCTGCGTGGTAACGAGGTCCAGCAAGTCTCCTTTGAGCTAGAGGGAGAAGGTGGAAGATCAAATCAAGTATGTAACGCCCTGATTCATTTGCATAGCTGTCCCATATAACTTGTTTGCCAAAGTAGGAGTCAAATCTGGGTTCCTTATAGAAAATAAATTTCTTTCTAATGCTATTTGTTTTGAAGATATTCAAGTTATTTTTCCAGTAGGAATCATTTTTGAGAAAGGCCATCGTCTTGGAATCAGAATTCAGGGCAAAGATCAGCTGAAAGAACATTCACAGACAACACAAACTGTTATACATTCTACCATGTCCATTTTTAGCTAAAGCTGACACAGTTCTATTTTAGACCATCAACAGATGGAGTTTAGAGGAGTACGTTGGCCTGACTGAACTGATAGTAGACAGTCATATCACTCCATTCACAAACCACATTTCATTGGATTAGATCAATGAGGGGACATAACCTTAAAATTAGAGCTAGGCCATTTAGGAGGGAAATTAGGAAGAACTTTTCATACACAGGTTGGTAAGAATCTGGAACTCTCTCCCTCAAAAGGCTGTGGATGCTGGGTGACAATTGGAGCTTTCAAGACTGAGATTGATAGATTTTTGTTAGGTAAGGGTTTCAAGGGATATGGAACAAAGGTGGATAAATGAAGTGGAGGTGCAGTTCAGCCTTGATCTAATTGAATGGCGGAGCAGGCCCGAGGGGCTGAATGGCCTTCTCCTGTTCCTATAAGCATTTTGAGCCTAAACATTTTGATGAAATTCTTGAAGGCCCAACTCATTAGTAATGATCCAGCCAACCAACAAACTAGAAGAGAAAATCTTTCATGGGGTGAAAAGGTAACAGAATATTTATTAAAATTAAACCTTGGTCAGAAACTCTCCTCGTTAATGAGTGAAATGAGTACTTATAGTTATCAGCTGCTCACAATTTAGCCTCTCCTCTTGTGTGGTGTGTATAAGTTAACTTGATTCGACTTTATGATTAAGGCTCCATTATCACAGCGAACTCCTCTCACCTGATCAGGTCAATGGTAGCCTTGAGTGAACACAATTTTATTCCAGCTTGCCAGAGGAAGAAAGTGCTATTTTTGCATTTTTATTTTTTAAACCATATTATGACAGCCACTGCAGACTTCTAACTACAAATCCATTTCAATATTGCACTTCTGCTTCTCTCACACATTTTTGAGTTAATTTTCTGCCCATTTATTAGGAGTCTTCCCCTCCCCTTGCCCCCCGCCCCCCATTTCTTTGTGCAAGCCTAATTCAGCAAGTCACCATCCAGCTCCTGTGTATGCTTAGGGTGATACAGGAGATGGAAGTATGAAGCCCCAGAAAGACAGATGTAGAAGTAATATAAATACAGGTGCACAATCCCTTATCCGCAATTCCGAAATTCGAAAAGCTCTGAAAACCGAAAGTTTTTTAATGGAGCGTCACTCGTGTGCATGACATGACCCGAGTGGCGCCAAACATAAGCCGACGCGGCCGATGCTTGACCCACGCAGGTGTGAGGCGTCAGTTGTGTCTCAGCGCTGCTACCAGTCACACGTGCGTCTGCTGCTCTCTGATATTTTTTGTTATTTTGTGATTTTGAGTTTAATTTCACTGTGAAAATGTCAAAAAGAGCTGCAGATACCCCTACCGTTCTGAAATCCGAAAAAATCCGAATTCCGAAACACATCTGGCCCCAAGGGTTTCGGATAAGGGATTAATAACCTGTATATCAAAGAACTAGTTGATTTCCTGTGTATTGCTCACAGACTTTTATTGATTAAATTGTCTCTCCCTTTCCTTGTGACTGCCTCTTTGCTTCATTGGTGCCACTGGATTTTCCTTTTGATTTTCTCACTCTCAATGATAATATTTACAAAGGGGGTTATATTCCTGTATATCAGTACTGCAGTACAACAGAGTCCTACTTAGAAAGCTGGATATTCCATATTCAGTACATACTATACAGAGAATGAAAGATGACTGAGAGTGTGCTACAAGGCATTTGACACACCTGAGGCCTTCAGATGGCATGTCAACCCAAGACCAACAGTTTATGAATATTAATCAAACTCTAAGGGGGAGAAATTCCCCATGAGGGCCATTTGGGGCGCTAAGTCAAAAATGTTTGAAAAGTTAGCGCCTTTTGAAACATTTGAGAAATTCCCATCTTTTGCTCTAAGAGGGAAGTGGAGCGCTAAATCAAGCGCTCCTCTTGACTCTTGGAGCGCAAGAGGCGGGGAATGTCCCAATCCGGGGTGATGTGCTCAGCAGCGCCATGGGTGGCCACGCGTGGTGCTGCCGCGTTGCAGGGGCTCTTCCCTCAATTGAAGGGAAGGGCTCCCCGCTGTGAGCTCTGCATTTTTTTGGCATCTGCTGGAGCACTGGGGTGCGGGAGTGCTGCGCAATCAGCCGCGGAGATGTCGTCATGGTCTCCAGGCACAGAAGATCGGGGTGAGACCATGGAGCGCTGCCATTAACCTCCTGTGGAATTTCGCAGAAGGCACGACCTCGGGTGGGGGGTGCGAAAAGCCATTTGCGCCCGCTAGCGCCTCCCACTGGAAGCACAAACAATGGCAATTTCGCCCCCTAAGCATCTTTAAACATATGGGGGGAAAAATTCAGTTGTTTGCACCTCCCGTTAGCACCTTAAGAGGGCGCTAATAGGGCGCAAAGCAACTAGCGCCCGGGTGCGGTGGTGTTTGTGCCACTCACGAAATTAACTAGACATTTTGCAGCAGTGCTAAACACTACCGCCACGATCTCCTGCGCCGGCAGATTGTGACGTCAGTGGAGTGCGCAACGCCCCGGTAGCGCCCCGGACCGGATATTGAGTGGCACACCCTGCCTTACCACCTGCCGCTAGCAATGACAGGTTGAGGGGAGCATTATGCTGTCAGAAAGGGACTAGGGGAGCGCTATTTAAAGCTGACCGCTTCCTGCCTTTTTTTGTCGGTGACATTTTTGTACCACGCATTTTGAGAGAGAGAGAGAGAGAGAGACTTCTGGAGAGATTCAACGCTGTGTGAAGGAGTTTTGAGTATTGAGCAGCACTTTGCAGGTTTATTTTGATTTTCCCTTCCTTGCTTCGCCAGCGCTCTGAGGTAGGGCCTCGCTCCTTGGCCTTTGCGCCTTAAGACAGGTGTGAAGAGCCTGATTTAGTGCTCCAATCACCTCCAGGGGCGATAAAAGCCAAGTTTGCTGTCGGAGGCCAGAATTAGCGCCAGGCGCTAAACTTTGCGCACGGCCGATAATGGCACCCCAAACGGGGTGATACTGAATTTTTCCCCCATGTAGCCTTCCATTTTACTCGCGAGCTCTTCCACTGAATTCTATTATTCTGGCAATTTATCCCTTGTGCCACTAATTGTCTTTTTTATGGCTGCTGAGGTTTGCCAAGTAGTTTCACTTGCGTCAGGAAGTGATTTAAAACTGTGACGCTGGACTGGCATTGCAGTAGCTTGTAGGAAACAATTGCTTTACTTGTAAACTTGTGCGATCTATCTTGATGGGCCATAATCCTGGGCGCCTGTAAAAATTGCACATCGGATGATTGTTAGTGTGAAGTGGCAAGGGCTGTAACACAAAATAAGGCTTCAAATCACAAGGAAGATCGGAACTATTTTTCTTTGTAATAAACAGGCTGTTTGGATTAATTTCTTCCACCATTACTGAGTTTGCAACTGTTACAGCTGTTTTAATACAAAAACTGATTGTGGGATAACATCGCAATTGAGAGGAATAGGTGAGACGGGTCATCTTTGCAGAAAATTGCTAGAATATAATTATAATATTATAAAAATAAGCATTTTGTTGAATTGTTCAGCTACATCTTATTTAATATGTCCTTCATTCACGAAATGACACATAATTAAGAAATCACAATGGTCACAAAAAAAGAAGCATATTAGGAACCTAAATATATGTTTATGGTATTCTGCATCTATGTTATTATATGTTGTCCAATGGAGCCCACTTATATTATGTAATGCATAATGAAAAAAAGAAAATGCTACACAACTCAACTGTAATGACAGTCCTGTGGAATAGTAAAATTATTCATTCACTCAGTGAAAAAGGAGCAATATCTTCAAATAAAGAGCAGTGGAAGTTTTTACAGAAGCAAGTGAAAAGCATTGTCTGAGGTCATAGAGTTAATCCAGCTCTACACATTGGCTGAAGTACACTTTTTTTGTTCCAAGTTCCGCTGTGGGGAAAATATCCAACTTCTAATTGCAATCTTTGTTGTGAAGTATACAGTCAATGCGAGGTCAAGCTCAAAACCCGAAGAAGCAGACGATTCAGTAAGTTCTTTGGAGTAGAGAATCTCCAAATCAGCCTTTAAATTACTGTTGAAACTGCAGCCAAGATGAGCTGTTTTGGTTTTGTGCATTATCTCAACCTGCATCAGGCCAGTGAAATTCAACCAGCAGGCTCTTGCGAAAGAAATGTTTTATTGTGCCGCATAAGTGTTAACTGTAAAAGCATTCTACTGCATATAAACGCATGCCACTGAAAGATTGACATCTTTGAAATTGACAAAATTGTCAGTTTCTAAAGGATATAATGCAAAAATTCTCCACTGCTATCCACATCTATCTAGATGTATATGGCTTGCAACTAATTTACAAAGGGAAATGAGAGGCTGCTATTGGTGAGAATTAGTAAAACCTGGAAGCAGTTTTATTAATAAAGGACAGATTAGTAATTTAGTGCTGTGTTGTATTGAATTTTAATATATTGCAATATATTTCTTTTTCCAAAGGGGTAGAGCTGAAGAAAGCAAAACCTTTGATTGCAGTGCACTTGTGGTGCTTGAAACGCTGTATCGAATGAGAAGCTTATTATCTTTTAATTGGTGTTTAATGAAAGTTACTTGAAGACTGGGCCACATGCCCTCTGTGCCAGTGTTCTTCCTCAGTAGCTCAGTGAGGGTGGCCTGCTAATGTTGTAATTCTATGCTTTGACATAAATCTGTTGTGCCACAGCTAACTGCCCATGGACGATTAATGAATATGCAATCTTCTGGAGTTAGCTAACAGTCAGCTGCAGTACTGCACTACACACCCTATTGTTAAAGAAAGAAAAACTTGCATTTATATAGTGCCTTTCACAACCTCAGGAAGTCTCGAAGCGCTTTACAGCCAATGAAGTGCTTTTTGAAGTGTACGGGGGGGATTTTTCAGGGGGTCAGCGGATGCAATCGGTGGCGAGTCAGGTGGGAAAAACATTTTTTTGAGAGGGTAGGGAAACCACTGTCAACCCGCCTCCATGCTAGTCTCCCAGATGTCGGGTCTGTCAGTGCTGAACAGACCTGACACCAAGCGGCGGGGGAGGCAATTTACATCATTAAGAGATTGTTAAGAGGCACTTAAATACTATTTTAAGCTTACCTTTCAATTTTACAAGTTCCCCCACGGTTTACATGCTGCTCGGGGATCACGTCAGCTCAGCATTGAGTTATCTGATTAATTGCCAGCTGCAAATGTGCTATAAAAGCTCCCAACTCACAGCTGTTCACTTTCCAAGCTCAGGAACTGCTGCTTACTGCATTTGGAAGACAGATTGAGGTTTATGCAGCTTGTAAGTGTTTGGAGCCAACTCTCTATCCAGTGTCACCTCATTGGAACAACCTCTCTCACCATTGACAGATTTACTTCTGTCATCTCAACTTCATCTGCCATCTATTCCATCGGCATTGGTGTCCTTGAAACTATCTCACCTTGGTCCTCAGAATCCCACCACGATCAGACCCAACACCAGCAGCACCAGGCACACCAACAGCATCAACAACAACACCAACCTTCTCCGCAATCAACTGATGCTGCACAGGACAGAGGGCATCAGTACCCGACCACATTGATGCCTGGGACGCCAGGGATGGCCTCACCATGGCCAGATTTACTTCACTTGATGCTGTACACCCTGGCTGCCACATGATGCGCCAGGTTGGCACCACCCCACACCAACACCTAAAGCATCCCTACAATGCCCAAGCCATTCCTTTCACACTCATCGCCATTGCAGGGGGTACCGTTATGTCTCACCATTCACTGCAACTCACTAAGCCACTTCGAAAGGTGCACACAAATCTGTCCAAGAACGCAAAATGTTGAAAATAAAGATTTCAATGTTTGACAGCACATTAACCAAAACTTCACATGAACATTGGCTAAAACACACAAGTGTCTACCCTTGTGTGTTAGTTGGTATGGTTGGACTAGGATGAGGGTGAGTGTGAGGGATGGCTAGTGAGATGGGGGAGTGATAATGTCGATAGAGAGGGATGGATGGAGGTGCAAAGTAAGTTGGTGTGAGTAAGGATGTGCAGGAGTAGGGTAG
Organism: Somniosus microcephalus; assembly: GCF_052327205.1. Taxonomy (NCBI): domain Eukaryota; kingdom Metazoa; phylum Chordata; class Chondrichthyes; order Squaliformes; family Somniosidae; genus Somniosus; species Somniosus microcephalus. The sequence continues at coordinate 121,988,823 of NC_140999.1, read as the reverse complement.
GGAAGGCAGAGTGATGGTCTCTTCCCCCATGAGAAGGGAAGAGGACCTCCTTGCGTGCTGTGACTCCTCTATAAGCATATGGAGGGAGTCGTGGGAGAGCCTGGGTGTAGCCGTACACCTCTGTGCAGTGCTTGTCAGTGTTTGCAGCACCTCAATGCTGTAGAACACTGACAGCTGAACTGTCAATATCAATTTGCGCATGGTCCCTTGAAGGAAACCAGCTGATGATGCGTCATTAAATGATGTCATCAGACCTGCTAAGCAGAAAGTAAGGGTAAAGGGTAGCTATTCACAGTGGCAGAAGGTGGGTAGTGGTGTTCCACAAGGATCAGTGCTGGGACCACTGTTGTTCACAATTTATATTAACGATTTAGACTTTGGAATCAAAAACACAATTTCCAAATTTAAAATTAGGGGGATGGTCAATACTGAGGAGGACGGCAACAAATTACAGGAGGACATTAATAAACTTGCAGAATGGGCATATAATTGGCAAATGAAGTTCAACACAGATAAATGTGAGCTATTACATTTTGGTAGGAAGAATAGGGAGGTCACTTATCACTTGGAGGGTGCGAGTCTAGGTGGGGTAGAGGAACAAAGGGATCTTGGAGTGCAAATGCACAAATCACTAAAAGTTGCGACACAGGTTAGCAAGGCCATAAAAAAGGCAAACCAAGCATTAGGGTTTATTTCTAGAGGTATAGAATTGAAAAGTAGGGAAGTTTTGCTAAACCTGTATCGAACTTTGGTTAGACCACACTTAGAGTACTGCGTACAGTTCTGGTCGCCATATTATAAAAAGGATATAGAGACACTGGAAAAGGTGAAAAAAAGATTTACAAGTTTGATACCAGAAATGCGAGGGTACACATATCAAGAAAATATGAACAGGCTGGGTCTCTTTTTTCTTGAAGAAAGAGGGCTCAAGTGGAGTATAAACGTCGGCATGAACTGGTTGGGCCGAATGGCTTTTTTCTGTGCCATATATCCTATGTAATCCTTCAATTGGCCGGGTAACGCGCTGGGCGGGCTGAACAAGCCCAATCAATGTGACATCGCTCTACAGAGCGGGCTGGAGCCAGCAACGGTGTCACACCCGGACCGCACCAGACCCGCCTCGGGAGGCAAAATTGCAGCCATAGTCACTGAGGTAATGTAGGAACCTGAAATGGATTTAAACCTCGCAGCCTTCAAGGAGTTCTTCTTTGAAGTGTGAAGTAACTCTTTGCTGCGTGGAGTAAATAAACATTCTTCATATTTTACATTGGTGTTCCAGGATTTCACAGATGTGTTGGGGAGGAAATAGATGTGACCTGGCCATTTTCCCCAGAGTTAAAGATCTGAAAAAAAGCATTTATGATTTTTTTTTTTAATTGAGATACCTAAAATAAACTTATTCCAGGTTTTTTCCTCTTCTTTCCTTCCAGCAGCATCCTTAGAACTACACCTGAGTGTTTAATTTTTATATATGAACATAGCCAGTGATTGTCAGCAGGCTATTTGACTATTACACAAACAAGGGTTGTATTTCCTGGAATTTAGAAGGTTAAGGGTTGATTTGATTGAAGTTTTCAAGATATTAAGGGGAACTGATAGAGTAGCTAGAGAGAAACTATTTCCGCTGGTTGGGGAATCTAGGATTGGGGACATGGTCTAAAAGAGCCAGGCCTTTCAGGAGTGAATTTAGGAAATACTTCTACACAGAAAGGGTGGTAGAAGTTTGGAACTCTCTTCCATAAACGGCAATTAATGCTGGGTCAGTTGTTAATTTTAAATCTGAGATTGATAGATTTTTGTAAACCAAAGGTATTAAGGGATATGGGGCAAAGGCAGGTATATGGAGTTATGCCACAGATCAGCCATGCTCTCATTGAATGGTGGAAGAGGCTTGAGGGGCTAAATGGCCTACTCCTGTTCCTATGTTCCTGTTGGAACCATTGGGGCCAAGCCTCACCCTCTCCTCTCCTGACATCAACTACCTTGCACATTCCAAATGGATTCACTGGGAAGTATTGGAAATGCTAACCCTTGCTCATTCTCTCCCCCGACAACCCCCCCCCCAACCTCCGCCACACTCTCCCCACCTCGCCCCTGCCCCCCAAACCACCTTCCCAGTCTGGTGATCCTGAGATCAGTTGCAGCCTCCCTCCCTATTATTGGCCTCAATAAAATTAGCTTTGTCAGCAAAGACCAGGGACTTGAACACAAAATCTAGGCTAACACTCCGGTGCAGTACTGAGTGAGTGCTGCACTGCCGGAGGCGCCGTCTTTCAGATGAGGCTTTAAACTGAAGTCCCGTCTGCCCTCTCAGGTGGACGTAAAAGATCCATTGGCACTTTTTCGAAGAACCTGGTACCTTGCTAATGAATATGACTTATGTCCAGGCTGGATGATACATTTACACACTCAGCCATCAGGAACGGTGTATAAAACAAATTTATATTGAATCTACTACCAATATTCCATGGAGGAGTCGGCACTTTGTATGTTATGTTGAAATTAACTCTTCAGTGCTACGTGGGCAATGCATTATATAATTTTGCATCTCCACCCCTTAGCAACACACAGCAAATGAGATGAACAGTGGAAAATAGAGGTGACAGAATGTCCAAAGATATTTGCCTCAGACAAAATCATTTGCATATTTTCAGAAGTCACAGAGAATTGAATTTTGCCTTAAGGGGCCTTTGTCATTAACTTTGCGAGCTTTGTAAGCAAGTTCCTTTACTGGAATGGACAAGAGAAACCTGCAGCAAAATTTCATATTCCTATTTCGCGAATGGATCATTCTTTTGCTATTTATATCTGGGACAAAGTGATTTTAGCAAAACTTAGTTTAAATATTACTGTTTATTTTTAAATGATCTTAACATGTGTCATTGATTCTGTGCCACATCTGCAAAGGAAGTGGTCATGGACAAAGATTTTTTATAAAAAGGAAAATTGGGGGAATTTTGTGGTGATGAAAATGAAGGATATCGGCACTGGGGATTGGAAAACTTTCTTATGTCACTTTGGGGGAAGAATTTCTTTGTGCGTTATGTAGAACAGAAATCGCAAACCTGTTTATTAACAACATATTTATAATTTATTTACTAATACTGCACAAGGGAAATCTACCCAGCCTCCTGATATATCGGGTATAGATTGGGTATGATGCAAAATAAAATTTCCTCTAGCCTGCTCCAACAATGTGCCTTTGTTCCAAGCCTTGAAGAATCCTCCCTCCTGGATCATTATGATGTTTTCCACTTCCCACACAAGCCATCCTTATCATCTCTGATTGAGATTTGTCCATTAATGTTGATTTAGGGGCAATTGTTTTGTGAAACCACACCCACTAGGAACTGGTTGAGACTGCCCTACCTCACTTCACGTACAGCAAGCAGAGCCCATTAGTCCAGCTTGGATTTGAAACCATGCTACCACCCCATCTGAGCCTCTTTCCCTCCCTCCCTCCCCCATTTAGGGGTCACCTCCACCCCTCCAGGCTTCGATCGTTGGCTAGCTATGCCCATTTCTCGCTCTCCCACACCCAGCAAGCTACAGCAGGTCTATACTTGGCACCTACAGCGCACCAGCGGCGTGTAAATGGGCCACAGACCTCAAACGGCTGCAACAATGAGTACGCGATGGGTGTGCGTCTCCTGCCGCTTGCCCGTTACTCACCTCAAATTAAAATTGTCCCTGCTATGTCAACACTGCCTTTATCTCCTCTCATACAGCTCACAGCACTAATAAGGGCATCTTTTAAAAAGTAGTGCAGGAAGGAGAAGCACAACATAATGCATAGTATTCAATTATGCTTCATTTGAATATTGGAAACAGACTGACCAATGGATAATTTTCTTTTGTGACAAGGATGGTTAGACTAAATTAAGAATGATGCCATCATTGTGTTCTAATGCCAGACTAGAGTTAACTATATACAGCAGGAGATGCAGTAATTTAATGTGCTTTGAAATTAATGAGTACTTTATTTTGAGAGGTCACTTGTGTTGATGGAAGTTCTTACTCCTAATTTGCTCCAATGGCCTAATAGGTACAGGCACTGCCTGGTGTAGTATTAAGCCATACGGATCAGAAAGTGATAGTTTCCCCTAAGTCTGTGTGGAGTTGGCCTGAAGGGAGTGTGTGTCAAAAGATTAGAGCTACATCACTGACCTGCTCACCCTTCCTGCACAGCTCCCTGATGGGAACATGAGATCAGTGAATATGCCCTATGGAGCCCACTTAAGATAATTTCTTCTTTCTCAAAGGTAAAAATAAAGTACTGTTTAGAGAATTAGAAGGGACTATTTCTTGTAGTTGGTGTCCCTGCTCCAGCTGGTGGCCTTCCTCTGATCGCTGGTGTTCCTCCTCTGGCTGGAGTCCCTCCTCTGGCTGGTGTCCCTCCTCTGGCTGGTGTCCCTCCTCTGGCTGGTGTTCCTCCTCTGGCTGGTGTTCCTCCTCTGGCTGGTGTCCCTCCATTGACTGCTGTTGCTATTGTGGCTGGTGTTCCTTCTCTGGTTGGTGTTCCCCCTCTGGCTGGTGTCCCTCCTCTGGCTGGTGCTCTTCCTCTGGCTGGTGTCCCTCCTCTGGCTGGTGTTCCTCCTCTGGCTGGTGTCCCTCCACTGACTGCTGTTGCTACTGTGGCTGGTGTTCATCCTCTGGCTGGTGTTCCTACTGTGGCTGGTGTCCCTTCTCTGGCTGGCATCACTCCACTGGCTGGTGTTCCCCCTCTGGCTGGTCTTCCCCTTCTGGCTGGTGTCCTTCCTTTGGCTGGTGTCCCTCCGCTGGTTGGTGTTCCTCATCTGGCTGGTCTTCCCCCTCTGGCTGGTGTCCCTCCCTTGGCTGGTGTCCCTCCTCTGGCTGGTGTCCCTCCACTGGCTGGTGTTCCCCCTATGGCTGGTCTTCCCCACTCTGGCTGGTATCCTTCCTCTGGCTGGTGTCCCTCCACTGGCTGGTGTCCCTCACCTGGCTGGTCTTCCCCCTCTGGCTGGTGTCCCTCCTCTGGCTGGTGTCCCTCCACTGGCTGGTGTTCCTCATCTGGCTGGTCTTCCCCCTCTGACTGGTGTCCCTCCTCTGGCTGGTGTCCCTCCACTGGCTGGTGTGAAGGGATAATTACTAGTCCTAGCCCCTTTAGGGCTACCCCAGATCAGGTGTATTCCCCAGATGTTCACTTTCAACTAAAGTTTGAGGTAACCGAATCCTAAAGACGCTTAATTGGGTCTAAAGGTTCAGATTATCTCTCCCTAAAGGAAAGGAACAACCTGAAAATGTTACCGTCCTCCAGATAACACTTTTAATAAGTGTAGCTAGACTGTAACATTACGGATATTATGAGGGTCCGGAAAACTCCCCCAGAATTCTGCAACTCCTCACCAAAGAGTGTAAAGATTGAGTTCATGAATTTGATACAGAAGTACTATGTGCGATATTTCTAAAAATATATAGATTTATTAAAGAACTGACATATAATTACAGTAAGTATTTCAATCGCAACATTAACAGTTCCAAATACAAAAAGCTTTTACAATCTTATTATCAGAGATCATTCTCAAATCTTAACTTTGTTACATTTTTACATTTCTTACTCTTATTCCAGGATATCCACCAAAATCAAATACAAGTACCTTGATCCCCGAGACTCAAAGAGTTGTAGACTTACAGAGCTTGCCTCTGAAGCCTGAGAATCGCTTTGCCCCTTACAGCGAATCTGTCTTCCCATTTGAAAGTCCAATTTTTATACCCTTTCTCAGTGGTATATCCTTTGATGTTTTCTGCTGATGTAAGCTAATTATCTCTAGTCATTTTTCTGTTGACCCCTGCTATGTTTATAGTCAGATCAGCTTGTAGCATTACAGACTCGTGTCTCTACCTTTAGGTGTTCAAAGCTTATCATAAAAAACAGTGTGGAGCAGATGTTTCTATTTGATGTCATTCTTACCAAAGTCTTCTGTTTGAGTCTCTTTCCGAAGTGTAAATTAAAAACACCTGAACCGGGTGCACCATTGTCTTCTTAGTTACCTCAACTAGTTGCATTAAGAATTATGTCTCTCATGTTTCATTTGATGTTACTTTTACGAAGGCATATGTTTCTTTAATTTTCTGTGATTCTTTCCAAAGTGTTGGTTTAAGACACTTTAACTGGGTATACCATTGTATTCTTTCCAATGCTGCAGACTTTCTGGAACCTCTACCCTTCTGCTTCAATAAGGCTATTGATTCAATGTCAACAACTTATCTTATTTCAATATTCTGTATGCTGTTTACAGCTTTTCCATTGTTGAGGCTTTTAGATTTTCAAGCCCAATATGTCATGTTTTAATAAAGTCAAAATTATTTCATAGGATGGTGTATTTTTCTGAATAGGTATATTGCTTATTCCTTTACAGGTGTTACTCCTCTGGCTGGTGTTCCTCCTCTGGCTATTGTCGCTCCACTGGCTGGTGTCCCTCCTCTGGTTGGTGTCCCTCCTCTGGCTGGTGCCCCTCCTCTGGCTGGTGTCCCTCCTCTGGCTGGTGTCCCTCCACTGGCTGGCATTGCTACTGTGGCTGGTGTTCTTTCTCTGGCTGGTGTTCCTGCTCAGGCTGGTTTTCCTCCACTGGCTGGTGCTCCTCCTCTGGCTGACGCCCCTCCTCTGGCTGGTGCCCCTCCTTCGCTCAGTGTTGCTAGTGTAATTGTAAACTTGAATATTGTTTTAGCTAGAAACACCAGTCAGAAGGGAACTTCCCTGAATTTGTTTACACTGTTGCCACACATAGTGACGAGAGGAAACGATCCCCAATGACCTTAACAGGTCTCCATTGGATTTTACTGCATAACAATAAAGTTTAATGCTGAATCTATTGCTGAAGCTTCATGTCACTCCTTTATTGCATAAATAATTTGCTATGGAAGATTTTGAAGGTGCTGAAAATGAAATGGCAGTTGAAGGACACAACAACAGCTTTTATTAAATCACTGTGCAGACATGGTAATAATGATTACTAAGCATTAAACGCACAATATTCAATAAATTTCAGTGACAGCACACTTCAGATATTAATGGCTGTTACTGGGACTGTGCAGTAAATTTAATTTATAACCTGATTCAATTTGAGTTGAGTTATTTTGGACCCATTTACAAGGTTCCAAATTTAGCTTAGTTTGTGCCACTGCTTTTATTAAATGTGTGAACAGAGCCACAATGTCCATCTTTGAAATATTCTTTTTGATTTCTTCTTATTGTAGCTAGAGTTACAAGAGGAAGTTTTAAAATTATAGGAAGAGACATGCATCTGACTCTTAGCACATGGACTTTAATTGCATTAATGTTAGAGGGGAATAGTAGCGCAGTGGTTCTGGGACTGGATTAATAACCTAGAGGTTATGAATTCAGGTCCCACCATTTGAGAAATCAAATTCAGTAAATTGCATTATTTGTGGGCTGGCACGAGATAGAAAATCACTATTTTGTCATTTAAAAATCAATCTAACTGGGAAGGGAATTTGCCAGCCCAGCCTGAACTGGTCTACTACACATGTCTCCAGTCCACATTATGTGGCTGACTTTTAATGTCATCAGGGCAACTAGGGACAGACAATAAATTTTGCCTTCCCACATCTCAAGAACAAATTAAAATAAAAGTCTGGGCTGCATTTGAAACAATATCCCAGCAACAAAAGGACAGTGTCTAATCTCTAATACCACCCAGTGTCCAATCTCTAACACCACCCAGTGTCCAATCTCTAACACCACCCAGTGTCTAATCTCTAATACCACCCAGTGTCCAATCTCTAACACCAGCCAGGGTCCAATCTCTAACACCACCCAGTGTCCAATCTGTAATACCACCCAGTGTCCAATCTCTAACACCAGCCAGTGTCCAATCTCTAACACCAGCCAGGGTCCAATCTCTAACACCACCCAGTGTCCAATCTCTAACACCACCCAGTGTCCAATCTCTAACACCACCCAGTGTCCAATCTCTAACAGCACCCAGTGTCCAATCTCTAACATCACCCAGTGTAAAATCTCTAACACCACCCAGTGTCCAATCTCTAACACGACCCAGTGTCCAATCTCTAACACCAGCCAGTGTCCAATCTCTAACACCAGCCAGTGTCCAATCTCTAACACCAGCCAGTGTCCAATCTCTAACACCACCCAGTGTCCAATCTCTAACACCAGCCAGTGTCCAATCTCTAACACCAGCCAGTGTCCAATCTCTAACACCAGCCAGTGTCCAATCTCTAACACCAGCCAGTGTCCAATCTCTAACAGCACCCAGTGTCCAATCTCTAACAGCACCCAGTGTCCAATCTCTAACACCAGCCAGTGTCTAATCTCTAACATCAGCCAGTGTCCAATCTCTAACACCAGCCAGTGTCCAATCTCTAACAACAGCCAGTGTCCAATCTCTAAAACCAGCCAGTGTCCAATCTCTAACACCAGCCAGTGTCCAATCTCTAACACCAGCCAGTGTCCAATCTCTAACACCACCCAGTGTCCAATCTCTAACACCACCCAGTGTCCAATCTCTAACAGCACCCAGTGTCCAATCTCTAACACCAGCCAGTGTCTAATCTCTAACACCAGCCAGTGTCCAATCTCTAACACCAGCCAGTGTCCAATCTCTAACACCACCCAGTGTCCAATCTCTAACAGCAGCCAGTGTCCAATCTCTAACACCACCCAGTGTCCAATCTCTAACACCACCCAGTGTCCAATCTCTAACATCACCCAGTGTACAATCTCTAACACCACCCAGTGTCCAATCTCTATCACCACCCAGTGTCCAATCTCTAACACCACCCAGTGTCCAATCTCTAACACCACCCAGTGTCCAATCTCTAACACCAGCCAGTGTCCAATCTCTAATACCACCCAGTGTCCAATCTCTAACACCACCCAGTGTCTAATCTCTAATACCACCCAGTGTCCAATCTCTAACACCACTCAGTGTACAATCTCTAACACCACCCAGTGTCCAATCGCTAACACCAGCCAGTGTCCAATCTCTAACACCAGCCAGTGTCCAATCTCTAACACCACCCAGTGTCCAATCTCTAACGCCACCCAGTGTCCAATCTCTAACACCAGCCAGTGTCTAATCTCTAACACCAGCCAGTGTCCAATTTCTAACACCAGCCAGTGTCCAATCTCTAACACAACCCAGTTTCCAATCTCTAACACCAGCAAGTGTCCAATTTCTAACACCAGCCAGTGTCCAATCTCTAACACCAGCCAGTGTCCAATCTCTAACACCACCCAGTGTCCAATCTCTAACACCACCCAGTGTCCAATCTCTAATGCCAGCCAGTGTCCAATCTCTAACACCAGCCAGTGTCCAATCTCTAACACCAGCCAGTGTCCAATCTCTAACACCAGCCAGTGTCCAATCTCTAACACCACCCAGTGTCCAATCTCTAACACCACCCAGTGTCCAATCTCTAACACCAGCCAGTGTCCATTCTCTAACACCAGCCAGTGTCCAATCTCTAACACCAGCCAGTGTCCAATCTCTAACACCAGCCAGTGTCCAATCTCTAACATCACCCAGTGTACAATCTCTAACACCACCCAGTGTCCAATCTCTATCACCACCCAGTGTCCAATCTCTAACACCACCCAGTGTCCAATCTCTAACACCACCCAGTGTCCAATCTCTAACACCACCCAGTGTCCAATCTCTAACACCACCCAGTGTCCAATGTCTAATACCACCCAGTGTCCAATCTCTAACACCACCCAGTGTCCAATGTCTAATACGAACCAGTGTCCAATCTCTAACACCACCCAGTGTCCAATCTCTAACACCACCCAGTGTCCAATCTCTAACACCACCCAGTGTCCAATCTCTAACACCAGCCAGTGCCCAATCTCTAACACCACCCAGTGTCCAATCTCTAACACCAGCCAGTGTCCAATCTCTAACACCAGCCAGTGTCCAATCTCTAACACCAGCCAGTATCCAATCCCTAACACCAGCCAGTGTCCGATCTCTAACACCACACAGTGTCCAATCTATAACACCACCCAGTGTCCAATGTCTAATACCACCCAGTGTCCAATCTCTAACACCAGCCAGTGTCCAATCCCTAACACCAGCCAGTGTCCGATCTCTAACACCACACAGTGGCCGATCTCTAACACCACCTAATGTCCAATCTCTAACACCACCCAGTGTCCAATCTCTAACACCATCCAGTGTCCAATCTCTATCACCACCCAGTGTCCAATCTCTAACACCAGCAAGTGTCCAATTTCTAACACCAGCCAGTGTCCAATCTCTAACACCAGCCAGTGTCCAATCTCTAACACCACCCAGTGTCCAATCTCTAACACCACCCAGTGTCCAATCTCTAATGCCAGCCAGTGTCCAATCTCTAACACCAGCCAGTGTCCAATCTCTAACACCAGCCAGTGTCCAATCTCTAACACCAGCCAGTGTCCAATCTCTAACACCACCCAGTGTCCAATCTCTAACACCACCCAGTGTCCAATCTCTAACACCAGCCAGTGTCCATTCTCTAACACCAGCCAGTGTCCAATCTCTAACACCAGCCAGTGTCCAATCTCTAACACCAGCCAGTGTCCAATCTCTAACATCACCCAGTGTACAATCTCTAACACCACCCAGTGTCCAATCTCTATCACCACCCAGTGTCCAATCTCTAACACCACCCAGTGTCCAATCTCTAACACCACCCAGTGTCCAATCTCTAACACCACCCAGTGTCCAATCTCTAACACCACCCAGTGTCCAATGTCTAATACCACCCAGTGTCCAATCTCTAACACCACCCAGTGTCCAATGTCTAATACGAACCAGTGTCCAATCTCTAACACCACCCAGTGTCCAATCTCTAACACCACCCAGTGTCCAATCTCTAACACCACCCAGTGTCCAATCTCTAACACCAGCCAGTGCCCAATCTCTAACACCACCCAGTGTCCAATCTCTAACACCAGCCAGTGTCCAATCTCTAACACCAGCCAGTGTCCAATCTCTAACACCAGCCAGTATCCAATCCCTAACACCAGCCAGTGTCCGATCTCTAACACCACACAGTGTCCAATCTATAACACCACCCAGTGTCCAATGTCTAATACCACCCAGTGTCCAATCTCTAACACCAGCCAGTGTCCAATCCCTAACACCAGCCAGTGTCCGATCTCTAACACCACACAGTGGCCAATCTCTAACACCACCCAGTGTCCAATCTCTAAAACCACCCAGTGTCCAATCTCTAACACCAGCCAGTGTCCAATGTCTAATACCACCCAGTGTCCAATCTCTAACACCACCCAGTGTCCAATCTCTAACACCACCCAATGTCCAATCTCTAACACCACCCAGTGTCCAATCTCTAACACCACCCAGTGTCCAATCTCTAACACCACCCAGTGTCCAATCTCTAACACCACCCAGTGTCCAATCTCTAACACCACCCAGTGTCCAATCTCTAACACCACCCAGTGTCCAATCTCTAACACCACCCAGTGTCCAATCTCTAACACCAGCCAGTGTCCAATCTCTAACACCAGCCAGTGTCCAATCTCTAACACCAGCCAGTGTCCAATCTCTAACACCACCCAGTGTCCAATCTCTAACACCACCCAGTGTCCAATCTCTAACACCACCCAGTGTCCAATCTCTAACACCACCCAGTGTCCAATCTCTAACACCACCCAGTGTCCAATCTCTAACACCACCCAGTGTCCAATCTCTAACACCACCTAATGTCCAATCTCTAACACCACCCAGTGTCCAATCTCTAACACCATCCAGTGTCCAATCTCTATCACCACCCAGTGTCCAATCTCTAACACCAGCCAGTGTCCAATCTCTAACACCACCCAGTGTCCAATCTCTAACACCACCCAGTGTCCAATCTCTAACACCACCCAGTGTCCAATCTCTAACACCACCCAGTGTCCAATCTCTAACACCAACCAGTGTCCAATCTCTAACACCACCCAGTGTCCAATCTCTAACACCACCCAGTGTCCAATCTCTAACACCACCCAGTGTCCAATCTCTAACACCACCCAGTGTCCAATCTCTAACACCACCCAGTGTCCAATCTCTAACAGCACCCAGTGTCCAATCTCTAACACCAGCCAGTGTCCAATCTCTAACACCACCTAATGTCCAATCTCTAACACCACCCAGTGTCCAATCTCTAACACCACCCAGTGTCCAATCTCTAACACCAGCCAGTGTCCAATCTCTAACACCAGCCAGTGTCCAATCTCTAACACCAGCCAGTGTCCAATCTCTAATACCACCCAGTGTCCAATCTCTAACACCACCCAGTGTACAATCTCTAACACCACCCAGTGTCCAATCGCTAACACCAGCCAGTGTCCAATCTCTAACACCAGCCAGTGTCCAATCTCTAACACCACCCAGTGTCCAATCTCTAACGGCACCCAGTGTCCAATCTCTAACACCAGCCAGTGTCTAATCTCTAACACCAGCAAGTGTCCAATTTCTAACACCAGCCAGTGTCCAATCTCTAACACCAGCCAGTGTCCAATCTCTAACACCAGCCAGTGTCCAATCTCTAACACCACCCAGTGTCCAATCTCTAACGCCACCCAGTGTCCAATCTCTAACGCCAGCCAGTGTCCAATCTCTAACACCAGCCAGTGTCCAATCTCTAACACCAGCCAGTGTCCAATCTCTAACACCACCCAGTGTCCAATCTCTAACACCACCCAGTGTCCAATCTCTAACACCAGCCAGTGTCCAATCTCTAACACCAGCCAGTGTCCAATCTCTATCACCACCCAGTGTCCAATCTCTAACACCACCCAGTGTCCAATCTCTAACACCACCCAGTGTCCAATCTCTAACACCAGCCAGTGTCCAATCTCTAACACCAGCCAGTGTCCAATCTCTAATACCACCCAGTGCCCTAAAATAATGCAAAGTTAGACTCAAATATTCAAAAGTTAAATAAGCTTTGGTATTTTTATGAGGGAATTACATTGCAGATGACCTGCTATGTTTATGCCACCCCTGTTTTAAATACTTTAATGCACATTCGCAATTTGAAGATTCAAAATTTGTTAATCTGTGGTATTTTTGCAACTATTCAACATTTGTCACATGTCCAGTGTACTAAAGGGAATTGAAGTTTTCAAAATAGCTCAGTAATGGAAATGGCACAAACATGCCTCTACCAACCCAAGTTAAACATCAACAGATTTGGGTTTTTTTTGCTTTGCTTTTGACCTCTGTTTGTCAGAAGCATTAAATGCCATCTGCAGCTAGTGACTGGGAATGTTATGGGAAGAGGGGCAAACAGTATGGTGTTGAATTTCAGCTGCGGCTCTCCCGATCGCCTGCTGTAACTCCAGTGGAAGAGCCGCAGAGACCCTGGAGAAACGCAGTTGGTGCCATTTCTCCAGGGTTTCTGCAGGTCTTCCACCTGCCAAATGATTGGGAGGGCCTTCGTGGAAATTCAACCCCTAAGTGTCAAATCAGCAAAGTCTGAAATGGCAGAGAGGTTTTATTCTTAATAGGATTGATCCGTAAAGTGAATTTCTAAAAATTCCATCAGTGTAGCACTTCTCTAACAGTTGAATCACAAACATGGTCAATACCTGTGTGAAACTTTGACAACAGGGGGAAAGAGAATGGAGAAGTGATATTGAGGCTCATAGGACATTAGGGCTATCATGTCCTGATGCATACAGTTGTAGCCTGTATTCATCACCTCCACTTTATGCTATCAAACAATTTTAAACCAAGTAAGTCACTGTCAGTGATTTGGAGGTGTACTACCCATTACATTTATTTTAATGATTAACTTTAAAGTAAATAGTACAGGTTTTCAGCAATGTTCTGACATAAGTGTTTTTATCAACAATTTCTAATTAGTTCCATAGCATTTTCTTCCCGAATTAATTGCAGTATTTTTCATGGTCTTTGTTACAGATTGGCTTTCTCTCAACTTTTTTGCCTTGATTTTCCAGTCAAATGGGAGCTCCCATAAGTATGCACTGTCTTCACCCCCCCCCCCCCACCGTCCCCTTCCCCACCCTCCATGAACAAAAACCTATTCCTTTTTATGTTCTGTGGTGAAAATAGCATACACAACAGTAATAGTTACCTCTTAATTATGGTTTTGGCTACCAGAGATCATGTGACAGGCCCACAATGTTCTCCTGATTCTTTTGAAAGGTGGAAAGTACCATGCCGTCAGACCAGTGTACGGCCTAAAATTGATATTCAGACTCATTAGCAGGTTGAACACTGCACAGAAGTAGTGAGACACAGCAAGATACTGAGAGCATAATTACTCAGTAACAACAGCAACTTAAACATAGAAACATAGAAGATAGGAGCAGGAGTAGGCCATTCGGCCCCTCGAGCCTGCTCCGCCATTCAATGAGATCATGGCTGATCATCCAAATTCAGTACCCTGTTCCTGCCTTCTCTCCATATCCCTTGATCCCTTTAGCCTTAAGAAATATATCCAACCCCTTCTTGAATATATTTAATGAATTGGCCTCTACTGCCTTCTTTGGTAGAGAATTCCACAGGTTCACCACTCTCTGGGTGAAGAAATTCCTCCTCATCTCTGTCCTAAATGGCTTACCCCTTATCCTTAGACTGTGACCCCTGGTTCTGAACACCCCGACCATCGGGAACATCCTTCCAGCATCTAGTCTGTCTAGTCCTGTTAGAATTTTGTAAGTTTCGATGAGATCCCCTCTCATTCTTCTAAACTCTAGCGAGTACAAGCCCAATCGACCCATTCTCTCCTCATACTTCATTCTTGCCATCCCAGGGCCTAGAAATTGAGTTGCCTTAGCGCCGCTTTTGCGGCGCTAGAGGGCCTAGCGCTGCAATTGGCGCCGGCGCCGAAATTGCCTGGGGCCCTTCCGCCGCGCTAGACCGGTAGCGCTGCGCCGGCACCGATGATGTCATCGGTGTGCGCAGCGTCCCGGTGGCCATGGCGACGGGCCCCAGCGCCGAAATTCAGTTGCGGCCGCCTCGCCCGTGGCAGCCGCAACTAAGACTCTGGCAACAGAGTCTTACCTGACTTTGCGCCGGCGCATTAAAGGCCCCGCGGCGGCCGGCCGCTTTCCCGCCGGCCGCCTGGCCGCAGCTCCCTCCCCGGACTTCCCCCCCCCCCCCCCCCCGGAACAGAAGCAAGCCCGGCACTTGTCCGAGGTGCCGGGCTCATTTTTAGAACGATTTTCGCGGGCCGCGGCCGGGTGCAGGCAGCTCCTCCTTAAGGGAAGGAGGAGGCCTGCACTTCCCGAACCTGCCGCACCGCAGCGGGCGCCGCAGCGCCGGAATAGCGCCGATATTCAGCACGTAGCGCCAGTTTTCAGGCGCAAACACCTCTCAGCAGCGCCGGCAGCCGTTTGGGCGCAGAACTATTGAATTTTGGGCCCGACCAGCGCGACTTAGCTCCGGCACTAACTTCCGGCGCTAAAGCCCTGGCTGCGCCAAAACTCAATTTCTAGGCCCAGGTATCAGCCTGATGAATCTTCGCTGCACTCCCTCCATGGCAAGAACATCCTTCCTCAGATAAGGTGACCAAAACTGCACACAATACTCAAGATGTGGTCTCACCAACAAAACAGCCCAAGGCGCTTCACAGGAGCGATTATCAAACAACATTTGACACTGAGTCAAATAAATAGATATTAGGACAAGTGCCAAAAGCTTGATCATAGAGGTAGGTATTAAAAGGAGTGATTTACAGGAGAAAAGAGATGTAGATTGATTCCTGGGATGAGAGGCTTGTCCTATAAAACGAGATTGTGTAGATTGGGCCTATACTCTCTGGAGTTTAGAAGAATGAGAGGTGATCTCATTGAAACATATAAGATTCTGAGGGGGATTGACAAGGTAGATGCTGAGAGGTTGTTTCCCCTGGCTGGAGTGTCTAGAACTAGGGGGCATACTCTCAGGATAAGGGGTCAGCCATTTAAGACTGAGATGAGGAGAAATTTCTTCACTAAGAGGGTTGTGAATCTTTGGAATGCTCTACCTGAAAGGGCTGTGGAAGCTGATTCATTGAGTATATTCAAGGCTGAGATAGATAGATTTTTGGATTCTAGGGGAATCAAGGAATATGGGGATCAGGCGGGAAAGTGGAGTTGAGATCGAAGATCAGCCATGATCTTATTGAATGGCGGAGCAGGCTCAAGGGGCAGCATGGCCTACCTCTGTTTCTAATTCTTATGTTCTTATATTCTTATGAGAGGTGGAGAAGTTTAAGGAGAGAATTCATAAACCATAAAAATAGATTCAGCCCACAAGGGGTTAAAAGACCTTTTTTAGAACATATTCCATACACAGTTGGATAAGCAGCAGGACACCTGGATAAAAAATTGTTCAAAGTCCTTTCAGAATGCAATGTTGCACTGGTGATATGAATTTCCGGTGCACTCATGGAGTTCAGATTACCAGCCAGAACAACCACCTACAGGAGCATTCCTCAGGCTTACCCAGTCCAGGAACCTTCAATCATACTTTATTAAAGCACATTGGTTTGGGATATTCCACATCATGCTAATGCACAGCTGTTCACACCTCACCCAGGTGCTTTAATCAGGTATAATTTAACCAGTACCTGTAAGAAACCCCTGATTAATTATCACAATTACCTTCCAGAACAGTCAATCTTCATATTTTGGCATAAATTTGCTGATCCTGTGTTCCCGGGGGAGGGGAGCCGCACTCGACTGGAGCACAGGTCAGAGAGTCAGTGCTATCGTGTTGTAGCTCTATCTCTGACTCATTCTTCCTTTGATTGCTGCTCCACACTCATTGGCAACTTTGCACACTGGTCTCCTACCTTCCATTTTGGAATTTGGATATGGCAGGACAACTTCCATTTTAACTCTGGCTACTTCAAACCACTGTATGAAATTAGGACAGATTTTTTTAAATGATTGCTCATAGATGAAACCTCTACTTTTGTAAAGCGCTTTTCTAGACTCATATGAACATTGGCATTTTCAGTTAATTATCAAAACTTCGGGAATTCAGAACAATAAATTTGTTGCATTTCTTTCATGACATTCAATCAATTGCTTCCACCTAACTTTTTATCCTGTTACTTACCACCCAGCTCCAGCACTGTGTTTTCTCTTCAACCAAACAGGGGAATTGCTGAAACTGCGGAGGTCTGTATCAGAACTATCAATCGCCAGTTAGGAGATGTGGTTCGACAGTATAGCAAGTATTTCCTTTCCCTCCCAATTCCCCCCTCCCCAAAGATGGAGCCAAGGTTCCTCAGATGACTTGTTCCTCATATCACACAAGGACAACTGGGACATTGATAAGTGAATCATCATCTTGACCGGGGATGATAGCTGATATGGGAGACACTAAAACAGGGGAGTAAAATGAAATAAATAGGTCAATATGTAGCATCAGAAAAAAAAATTCTGAACAATCTGTCAGCTTGGCTCAGTTTTTACCTCTGAGTCAAAGGGTTGTGGGCTTGAGCCCCACTCCAAGTTGCGAGTACATCATTTAGGCTGACACTCCAGTGCAATCCTGAGGGAGTGCTGCACTATCAGTGATGCCATCCTTTGGATGAATCATGAAACAGCTTTACTGGTCCCTGTGGAATGGAAGGTAGCAAATGTAACCCCACTGTTCAAGAAAGGAGGGAGAGCGAAAACAGGGAACTATAGGCAGTTAGCCTGGCCTCAGTAGTAGGGAAAATGCTAGAAACTATTATTAAGGAGGTGGTAACAGGGCACTTAGAAAATCACAATATGATTAGGGAGAGTCAACATGGTTTTATGAAAGGGAAATTGTGTTTGACAAATCTATTAGAGTTGTTTTGAAGGTCTAACTAGCAGGGTAGATATAGGGGAACTGTGGATGTAGTATATTTGGGTTTTCAAAAGGCATTCGATAAGGTGCCACACAAGAGGTTGTTGCACAAGATTAGGGGTCATGGGATTGGGGGTAATATATTAGCATGGATTAAGGATTGACCGTGTAAGCCATTTCTCCAGAGTTTCTCATGATCTCTCACCAAAGTTACGTCAGGCGATCAGTAGAACTCCTGCAGAAAGTACTGGCAAATATTTTTAGCTTGATGTACAAGTAACTTTTTTTAATCTTGGGAGAATATACCCTATTAAAATATGTGGGTGTTTCAATGTTGGCAGATTTGTCTTATCTGTTGTTGAGCACCAGAGCTACATTTCTGTCCTACATCATGAATGTCCGATGAGCCTGTGCTCCAGTGTAGTAATCTGACTCCCATTAAACCTGCCTCGACAGGGTCAGCATTATGGCAAGTCTTGATTATATTGTACAGGAAAGTCATGCATATAAGAAAAACTGGAATTTGGTAGATGATTGACAGTTTAAGAGAGAACACCCCTGATAACTGTTATTTGCTTTCCTCCATATTTGAATGTCTTGCAGGGTAAAACTTTCGCCGCTCCATTACATATCCATTAGATTACCAGGTTAGCCTGTTTTATTGAAATTGTTGCAATGCAACATACTGAGTGGTGCAACATTTGGACGTGCTCCATTGACCTGCCCCAGGCATGATAACATTCACAGGTACACTCCCGTTGTTTACGACGGGGGAACAAATTCCTGCTTTATCTCCACCCGCCACCTCCCACCCCTTGTGACTGTATCAGCTGACAAATCAAAGAGTTCAAGTTTGAAAGGAAACACCCTAAAAAATGCAAAACAACCTTTAACTAATTATCATCAGGAAAATATTGAATTAAAATAGCTGAAAAGTGGAAATAGATCTGCCTGAGTCATTAAATATGCTCTAACTAATACACCATTCATAATTCCTCATGCCCGCATGCAACAAGACCTGGACGACGTTTAGGCTTGGGCTGGTAAGTGGCAGGTAACATTCGCACCACAGAAGTGCCAGGCAATGACTATCTCCAACAAGCGAGAGTCTAACCACCTCCCCTTGACATTCAATGGCATTACCATCACCGAATCCCCCACCATCAACATCCTGGGGGTCACCATTGACCAGAAACTTAACTGGACCAGCCACATAAATACTGTGGCAACAAGAGCAGCTCAGAGGCTAGGTATTCTGCGGCGAGTGTCTCACCCCCTGACTCCCCAAAGCCTTTCCACCATCTACAAGGCACAAGTAAGGAGTGTGATGTAATATTCTCCACTTGCCTGGATGAGTGCAGCTCCAACAACACAAGAAGCTCGACACCATCTAGGACAAAGCAATCCGCTTGATTGGCACTCCATCCTCCACTTTAAACATTCACTCCCTCCACCACCAGTGTATCATGGCTGTAGTGTGTACCATCTACAAGATGCACTGCAGCAACAAGTCAAGGCTTCTTCGGCAGCACCTCCCAAACCTGCGACCTCTTCCACCTAGAAGGACAAGGGCAGCAGGTGCATGGGAACACCACCACCTCCAAGTTCCCCTCCAAGTCACACACCATCCTGACTTGGAAGTATATCGCCGATCCTTCATCGTCGCTGGGTCAAAATCCTGGAACTCCGTCCCTAACAGCACTGTGGGAGTACCTTCACCACACGGACTGCAGCGGTTCAACAAGGTGGCTCACCACCACCTTCTCAAGGGCAACTAGGGATGGGCAATAAATGCTGGCCTTGCCAATGACGCCCACATCCCATGAAGAAATAAAAAAAAAGTATCTGTTACTGCACCAACCAATGCATGTCAGGGTTTTACTTGTGGAGAGGTATACAGTCATGTTTCACTGATCTTCACCCATTCACCAGCACAGACCTGGATTTCTGTTTGTTTTGCCAGCTTTGATTTTTGATTTCAACTGTAATATTTCCTAATTGTGGACTATTTTGCAAGTTATTGTAGTTCAATGTAAGACTTTTAACAGAGTATGAGCTGAGTTGATTGGTACATCTTAAAATTGACAGGGAGCGTATCTGATAAAAGATGACCTGTTAAAATCTACGGCATGTTGTCGTGCTCTGTGCCCAGCGACGAGTCGGTGAAAAAAACGTGAGGAGAAAGATTGTTGAGGACAATAAATAAATAAAATAATAATAGCTTAAAGAATTTGGTACTTGCAACATTTTTCATGCAATATGTGCACATTTGCAGTGGCTTGAAGATTTACCTTGTTGACGTAGAGCGGTGCTTGCAGTGGTCTGGCAGCAGGCTATATTTCATTCGTTCTGTCAGGGATAGTGTGCTGCACAGCAAGAATGAAAGAAAATAAAATCGCCACCTTTGAAAACTGTATTTGAAAACGTCTCTGCATAAAAAGAACAAGCTTGCATTAATATAGCACCTTTGACATGCTCAGAAAATCTCAAAGTGCTTCACAGCCAGTGAGTTACTTTTGAAGTATAGTCACTGTCTGAGCTTCATTTCATTTGCTCTCAAAGACTTGAAAAGGTTTAAATTACCCTAAAATAGTGTAGCCATAGAGTGGGGTGCATGAGACTGCATGAAAACAAAACCATTATGAATGTATTATGGTGTCTGCATTTTGAATAATGTTTCCTGGTACATAAGCAAGTGAGGTCAGGTGAAATGGAGCCAGTGTTAAAATGTACAAGAACATTTTCTGGATTTGTTTTATCTCCTAGAAATTGCAAAACACATTTTCCATTTTGATATCCATTTTATATCAAAACTGATTAGTGTCCAGACTTCCTGACAAATGCACCCTATTTACAAGGACCTTTGCTTAACTGGAACACTTGCTCAGATCCCAATTCGATCTCCATACAGTCTGATAAAGATAAGCATGATTTGTTGGAACAGTTAGGAGGTCATTTTGACTTTGTAAGATAGTGTAAAATGGGCGCTAGCGAATCGGCAGCCCGTTTTACATCTCTCCCAATGACTTCAATGAAAATAAAAACCGAGAGAGATGTAAGATGGGCTGTGGCTTGCTATCACCCGTTTTACACTATTATACAAAGTCAAAATGACCCCCTTTAAGTTTTTGCTCTGT
The DNA here is from genome assembly GCF_052327205.1 of Somniosus microcephalus. Classification (NCBI taxonomy): domain Eukaryota; kingdom Metazoa; phylum Chordata; class Chondrichthyes; order Squaliformes; family Somniosidae; genus Somniosus; species Somniosus microcephalus. Next base: position 121,967,894 of record NC_140999.1, on the reverse strand, counting down.
AGGTGTGTTCGGAATCAGGACTGATATTCTTTGTGATTATGTTGTTGGCTTTTCGTGAACAGATGGGGATCGATTTTTGTATCTGGCATACGTTGGGTGTCCAGTGACTTTGGTGGGAGGTCCAACCAATCGTGGCCGGGCCTCATTTCAATAGAACTTACTGGCTGCCAGTGCTAATTGCGCTGCTTATAGGCAGCTCACCTTTGGGAGGTCAGGAGATCTAGAGGGGCAGAGATTGATGAGGGCCTGCAGCAACACCTTGAAGTGGAGGGCTCAAAAGAAACAGGGAAATCAATGGAGCAGCAGATTGAAGTAGCAGGGACATGTGAGGAGCACACCATGCTCAAAGGAGCTAAGTCCCAAAAAGAATGAATAAGATGGTATTGCTAGACTTGCTTTTAGCTTTATCCGACTGCAGTTTATGATCCCTTTAAGTAGCACTGCAAGAGGCTGCCTCCCAACCTGTACCGTCCATGGTTTGTAAGTGGGTTGAGGAAGCAGCAGTGGCAATGCTAATGAATATTGAAATTACCTCAGGATCCTAGCCGCATCATCTGACCCCTATTTACTTATAATAATGAGGCCCCTGCCTGTTTCTGGCAGGAGCACTGGCCAGCTAAATCACGGTCCATTCTAGAATCGAACAGGATGGACCTCCTGTGGTAAATCAGTATTTTAAAAAACGTCTCCCGCTACCACCCCATTTGCACCTAAAACAGGCCGGCAGCCAGGTGAAAATCAGCTCCATGGCTGATTATTGGAATTAGTTTAATGTACTCTTTGGGGGGAATTTTAACCTAAAAATAAAGGTGGATTGGGGGTCGGGTGGGAAGTTAGTGTTAAAAATCTGAATCCTGACCAGAACCCGCCCACATCTGGTTTTAACGGAGAGAGGTTGGGGGGGGGGGGGCGGGGGGGACCAGGAGGCGGGTCGTCTATTTAAATGTTATAATGAGGCTGGAAGCCTCTGCTTTAACCTCCATTTTGAATTTAACTTTAGCTGGTCGGGTTTACAGGCCTCGTGAAACCCGCCAGTTAATGCAAGGTGAGGACTGCTGGATTCAGGGGGTAAGTGTTTTTACACCTACCTCCTGGATCCAGCGTCCCTGCCTGACACACCGCCCATGATTGGAGACACCCCGCACAAGGCCACCGATCCCCCTCCAGGCCTCCGATTCCCCTCCAGGCCTCCGATTCCCCCCTCAGGCCTCCGATTCCCCCCCCCCCCCCGCAGGCCTCCGATCCCCTCCCCCCAGGCTTCCAATTCCCCCCCCCAGGCCTCCGATCCCCCCCCCTCCAGGCCTCCTATCCCCCCCCAGGCCTCCAATCCCCCCCCAGGCCTCCAATCCCCCCCCAGGCCTCCAATCCTCCCCCCCAGGCCTCCGATTCCCCCCCTCCTGGCCTCTGTTCCCCTCCACGAGGCCTCCCCCGTACCCCCACCATGCTCCTCTGGCCTCCGATCACCTGATCATTTCCTAACACCACCACCCCTCTCCCCCACCACCCCCCCGGCTCCTCCAGCTCCCGATCCTCACCCAACACCCCCCATGCTGGTCCAGGCTCCCAATCCTCAGTGACCCCCCGACCCACCCACAAGCTGGTCCCGGCCCACCCCGTGCCCCTCCAGCCGCCCCCATGCCAGTGCTCCTTCCCTCCTCTCTGCGGTCTAATGCTGCAGGCCTACCCAAATGGAGCCAGCCAGCCTTTCAATCTGGCTGCCTGCGGGTGGGAAATAGAGACTTCCTATGCAAATCACGCTCTGCTGTTAAATTCCCAACCGCTTTGGAGCCCCCAGCCCACTCCCAACCCACCTTCCCATTAAAATTCAGCCCTTTGTCTCTTATCCTGGACCCAATGATGTTTGCCTGTCAGCTGGACCATGTTCAGGGTTTCACTTATCATTGCCTATTTTCATGCATATTAACAGGGAGTTTATTTTGTTGAAGCAGGGAAACATATAAATAATTCTTTTATCGAGGACCAGTAGAGGACTATGGCAAAGCACTCATTCAAAAACACAGGTCCGACAATTGGAGCCATTTGTTCCAATTTGAGGAAGACCTTTTCGTAATAAATAGATTAGAACCTCACCAATCCCATCCCCACAGATTTAGCAAAATAAAAGCCAGCCAGCTGGTTTTGAAGCTGACAGTAGCATTTGGACCCCTATATCGGCTTGTCATCCGTTCACAAGGGAAAAAACAACTTTCTTCACTGGGCTTGAAGGTTGCCATGTGTCAACCAAGCAATTGGAAAGTGGGAGTGGGGCCTGTCAGACACAAACGAGTTTTTAGATGGGATTGGAACCAATCAGATGTTATTGTCCCCTATTGTTTGTTGCACACAGGCTTGAGACAGTAAAATTGAAATGACCTGCTGATTTCTTGAGAGTCGCAATTACAAAGGTGTGTTCAGTGTTTCTTCTCAAACAAGTTACACATAACAAATAAGCAGCTGATTGAGGGGTAATCTGATCGAGATGTTATTCGATAGGGTAAATACAGAGAAACTATTTCCTCTGGTGGGGGAATCAAGAATGAGGGGGCATAATCTTAAAATTAGAGCTTGGCCATTCAGGAGTGAAATCGGAAGCACTTTTTCACACAAAGGCTAGTGGAAATCTTGAATTCTCTGCCCCAAAATGCTGTGGATGCTGGGGGACAATTGGAGCTTTTAAGACTCAGATGGATAGATTTTTGTTTGGCAAGAGTATCAAGGGACATGGCACAAAGTCAGGTAAATGGAGTTGAGCTATAGATCAGCCATGATCTCATTGAATGGTGGAGCAGGCTTGAGGGGCTGAATGGCCTACTCCTGTTTCTAATGTTCTGTGTTCCTATGCTGAAAGGCAGCTTCGAAAACTTTTTAAAATTTTCCTCACAAGACCTTTCTGGGGCATGCCCAGTTGTTGTCTTATGTGAAGTTTTACTTTCTTCAATACTGGTTGCAGCTCCTATTTTGCGATATGGTGGAGGTTCCCTGGTGTGAATGCATTAACTGGCTTTGCATGACACTTTCTGTCGATGTACTTGTGGAACTAAATAAGGAGGGAGGTTGGAGTGATGAAAACTTACACTGAAATTTACAGTTGAAATTACAGTCGACTCCAAAATGCCAATAAATGCACCAGGCATCAACAAAACAAAATCTTCTGGGTTTAGGCAATGGTCATAATCTCAGAAGATAAATCTCACATCTTTGGTGCTCACATGTTCCTTCAGTAATTTCCAAATCACTACTATTGCTAACTGCGCTCTTGTGTACTGCAATAAAACTGACAAAATGTTGAATATAGCTCCACACAGGTACAGTAGTGCTGTGGTTAAGTTACTGGACTAATAATCCAGAGAATTTGAGTTCAAATCCCACCATGGCAGTTTGAGAATGTGAATTCAAATTTGAATGGAAATAAACAGTAAAAGTGACAATGAAGCTGTTGGATTATCATAAAAGCCCAACTGGTTCACTAATGGCCTTGAGGGAAGGAAACCTGCCGTCCTTACCGAGTGTGGCCTATATGTGACTCCAATCCCACACCAACATGGTTGACTCTTAGGGGTAGATTTTGCCGAACCTGTCGGGAAGAAGGCGGGACTTCCCCTTTCAGGTTTTTGACCTGCCTACTTCGACGTCCGGCCAATCCGCGCAATTTTCCCTTGATTGACATTATTGAGCCCGCCCAGCGAGCTCAGCAGGCCAATTAAGGGCCACCCAGCAACAGGTGACGTCACAGACTGAAATTTCATCTGTCAAGAGTTTTTGACAGATGAAATATCAGTGTTTCACAGCTGTTTGAAGCTGTCAAACACTGACAGTCTGAGTTCTGACATGAGTCATTCTGCACAGACTCAGTTAGAACTCTTACCGGCACTCAAAGCTGAAGGCTGTCACTTTTGACAGATCGCAGCCGTTCAGCTTTCAGTTCCGGCTGAGTGATGGGCTCCCGACGGCTACAGGAAGAAAGGCTGTGAAGGTAAGTACAGGTAAGTAAAAGTTCTTTACACACTTTAGACACACCAAACACACTTACCTTTACACTCATGCACCCATCACTCACCTGAGCGCCAACATTGCGACCCCTCCAACTCCTTCAACCCGATGACCCACCTGCTCTAACCTGGCGTGGTTTGGAGCCGTCGGGAAACCCACACGAAACCTCTCAAAATAGGGATTAGGCTAAAAACTGCCTGTTAACTACGTGTTAATGGGCAGTTAATTGGCACTAATCCCTTCCCGCCTGGTTTCGGCGGGTCCCAGGGCGGGGCGGGTACCCGCCGCCCCTGAAACTTACGTGGGGCGGGGTTTTGGGCGGGATGGTGTCGGGACCCCCAAATTTGGGATTTTCAGCCACCCCCCGCCCGCCTGAAACCCCGCCCGACGGCTGGGGGAAAATCGGGGCCTTAATCTCTGAAGGCCTAGCAAGGCATTCAGTTGTGTAAAACTGCTAGCGGATCAAGAAGAACCTTCTCAGGACAATAAATGCTGTCCCTGCCAGCAACGCCCACAGCCGGAGAATGAATTAAAACAAAATTATGACAATTTCATGGCCCACTGTACAGGAAACTTTCGTTTATCCAGAGGTTAAATGTCCAGAAAGCTCTATCAACCGGCAAAATTCAGGAGTCGGTTCAGATATTTTTTTTCTTTTCGTTGCTTCTTTTTTCCAGTCCTGGCTCTGCAAGCATCTCTGTAGCTAAGCAACAGCTTCAGCTAGACGCTTGCAAGCTGCGCCGACTGTTTTGAAGCTGTTGCTAAGCAACAGGGTTTGTTGCTTCACACGGAGCTCTGAGCTCCGTATGTTTTAACATTAGCGCTGGTTTCTACGGCAGTTTTGATCTAACGGCACCAGCTCGGTCCAGTCGGTGCCGGATACCAGAAAGTTTCCTGTACTTACATTTGAATTCCTTGTCTTCACATATAGCCTTTTTTGAAGCTATTGGTCAGGTTAGCATTTATGTGTTAATGGCCACTGAATTGTTTTAGGTCCATAATATTTGTAAGGTCTGTACATATACTTGTAGCAGCTCTTGCTTAATAATGATAACTGGATAAAGCCACCACTTTGCCCATTATGGCAAAGAGGGGAGTCTAATGCAGCTTTCAACTGTAATGTATCACTTTTACCATTGTATCACCATGCCACTGTGGCTCCATTGGTTGGTAGTGTACGGTAAAAGAAATAATCTTGGTCGACTTGCCTTAATCAGGTCAAGTTATTGGCATCCATCCAATAAATGTGTAATTCATGTCTAAAGTCATGGAACTGCCATAAAACTTTATTTTCATAAATCTGGAAATAATTAAAATTTTAGATTTGATAGGTCAGGAAATATATAAACTTTACTAAAATGGGAGCTCCAATTTTTGTAATTCCATTTTTTATTGTACCATAGAATACAAATGAAATTGCATCATTGCAATTGCAAATGATTAAAGAATTTGAAATATATTGATGCTGAGATATGTATGTGTGGAGCAGAGCAGATTAATTAAATTACTTAATATTCACTCTTCATTTCCTTATTATGAAGAATGCAAAGAGATAATAATTCTTTTTATTGGCCTAGATAGGCCAATTGAAACAGATTTTATTTATTTTTTCAAATAACTTTCCAAAATCCCCAATGTCACATAAAACTTGTGCAGATTTTCTTTGTATTTTCAGTTTAAAAGATCATTCTTAAAATGTTACCGATGTGCTACACAATTCAAAACATGACTGACACTTAGGGGGGGATTTTATGGGGGGTCAGTGGGCGCGATCAGTGGTGGGTTGGGTGGGAAAAATGTTTTTTTGACAGCGGGTCAGGACCCCGCTGTCAACCCGCCACCACGTGCCTTTCCTAAATGTTGGGTCTGTCAACGCTGAGCAGACCCAACACACAGCGGTGGGGGAGGCAATTCAGGTCATTATGACCTTGTTAACAGAGGATTAAGAACTATTTTCAACTCACCTTTAGAATTTACCAGGTCGCCCACAGGGTCCACGCTGCTCGGGGATCACGTCAGGTAAGGAGGTCAGGAGTTGAATGGCCATGGAATCATCTCATTACTTGACAGCTGCAAATGTGCTATTAAAAGCTCCCATCTCACAGCTGTTCACTTTCTAAGCTCAGAAGCTGTTGCTTACTGCATTTGGAAGATAGTGTGAGCTTTATGCAGGTTGCAAGTGTTTGGAGCAAACTCTCTATCCAGTGTCACCTCATTGAAAAAACTTCTCTCACCATAGACAGATCGCTTCTGTCATCTCAAGTTCACCTGCCATCTATTACATCAGAATGGGTACAGTTTATACTCTCTCACCCTGGTCCTCATAATCCCACCACAATTAGCCCCAACACCAGCAGCAACAGGCACACCAGCAGCACCAAAGACAACAACAACCTTCTCCGTAATCAACTGATGTTGCACAGGCCAGAGGGCATCAGCACCCGACCACATTGCTGCCCGGGACACCAGGGATGGCCTCACCATGGCCAGATTTACTTCACTTGACGCTGTAAACCCTGGCTGCCACATGATGCACCAGGTTGGCACCACCCCACACCAACACCATAAAGCATCCCTACAATGCCCAAGCCATTCCTTTCACACTCATCACCATTGTGGGAGGGTACCGTTATGTCTCACCATTCACTGCAACTCACTAAACCACTTCCAAAAGTTCACATAAATCTGTCCAATAATGCAAAATGTTGAAAATAAAGATGTGAATGTTTGACAGCACATTAACAGAAACTTCACATGAACATTGGCTAAAGCACACAAGTGCCGAGTCTATGTGTGTTGTTAGTTGGTATGATTGGACTCGGATGAGGGTAAGTGTGAGGGGTGGCTAGTGAGATGAGGAAGTGATAATGTAGATAGAGAGGGATGGGTGGAGGTGCAAGGTATGTTGGTGTGAGTAAGGATGTGCAGGAGTAGGGTAGGGAAGGCAGAGTGATGGGGATGTGGTGAGTGGCACAGCAGGATGAGGTTGAGTGTGGCTTTGCAGTAATCTACTGAGCGCATTGAAGGGTTTGTGCCACTGCAGCCTGGTCCTCCTGATGACATCCCTGCTTGTGCCCTCCTGTGCAATGTGCAACCAAGCTGCATTAATCTCCTGGGGAGGTCTCTTCCACCCATTGGAAGGGAAGAGAATGCCCCTGTGTGCTGTGACTTCCTCCATAAGCATATGGAGGGAGTCATGGGTGAGCCTGGATGCAGCCCTGAACCTCTGTGCAGTGCTTGTCAGTGTTTGCAGCCCCTCAATGCTGTAGAACACTGACAGCACAACTGTCAAAATTAATTTGCACATTGTCCCTTTAAGGAAACCGACTGATGACACATCATCAAATGGTGCTGGGCGGGCATAACAAGCCCAATCAGGGGAAAATCATTTTGGACAGCGAGCTGGCTGGAGCCATCAGCGAGGCCGTGACCCACCACCGACGTCACCCGCCACAGACCTGCCGAGGTTGGTAAAATCCAGCCCTCTGTGCTAGCTTAAGGCTGATGTGCTATTGGTCCCCAAAAACAGCAAATGGGAATGGATGATACAGTAATGAGTAATTTGAAACATGACATGTAGTAAGTGTAGCATGCTTAGGAGTGACTTTGGACCTATGGTTCCCAAAGCTCTCCACCACTGGGGTATTCCTTGCTTTCCTGGGTCTGTTCTAGACTAATTGATAGAGATTGATTGCTATGATTGGTCAACAACTCCATCATCATTGTATCATGCAACTACCAGGATGGTAGAAGGCGAAACTAAATGGACCTTGGTCTTTTCTCGTCTAGCAATTCCTATGTGCTTATGTTCCTAAGATTATATTGTTGTCCTGTATCTACAAAATGACTTAAGAGGTTTACTAACCCTTTGTTTGGCAATCATTAGCCAGCATCTTATTCCATATAATGTATTTTTAAGAAGGTTGTCATGTAGATGGTTTGAATTTGCTGTAATCACATTTACAAGGCAAGGTGAGCTTTTTTACTGATCCTGGCATGGTTTGTGGGTATTGGTGGGGGGAGGGAGAGGAGGCAGTACAAAACGGCATAAAATCGCCATGTGCCAGAGTCTGCGATCATGATTTGTTTCTGTCAGTTGATCCATGAATCATCAGAAAGGATCATAGATCAGTGCAGGGAGCTGTTCTTGTGATTTATGCACATTTATTCAACTTTGTAAAGTGTTAGTTTTTTAAGACTAACATGTATAAGACAGAATTAGAACTTACTTGAGAACCAGATGAAATCATTCCCAATGAGGTCGCGAGATGTAGTTTTGACAAGAGATGGTGCAGAGTAAATAGTATCATTTTTACATCTTCTGAAGGGGTCTAACTGTTTGAAGAAGGAGCAGGCACTCATTCAGCGGAGCAGTGTGTCAGGGGGGGCTCAGGGTGAAGCTGGCCGTTGGCATTATTCCATTGTCTTCTGAGTGGGAGCAGTGGCTGGAAAGACATGAGGCAGCCACTTGGTTGTTTTTGAGGTAGAGTCAACAGATTCCTGCCTGGGGGGACAGAGGGAAGAACCATACATGGCTCTGTACCTCTGATCACGATACAATCAACCCTAACATAGAAACATAGAAGATAGGAGCAGGAGTAAGCCATTCGGCCCCTTGAGCCTGCTCCGCCATTTAATGAGATCATGGCTGATCATCCAAATTCAGTACCCTGTTCCTGCCTTTTCTCCATATCCCTTGATCCTTTTAGCCTTAAGAAATATATCTAACTCCATCTTGAATATATTTAATGAATTGGTCTCTACTGCCTTCTATGGTAGAGAATTCCACAGGTTCAGCACTCTCTGGGTGAAGAAATTCCTCCTCATCTCTGTCCTAAATGGCTTATCCCTTATCCTTAGACTTTGACCCCTGGTTCTGGACTCCCCAGCCATCGGGAACATCCTTCCTGCATCTAGTCTGTCTAATCCTGTTAGAATTTTATAAGTTTCAATGAGATCCCCTTTCATTCTTCTAAACTCCAGCGAGTATAAGCCCAATTCACCCAATCTCTCCTCATACGTCATTCCTGCCATCCCAGGTATCAGCCTGGTGAATCTTCGCTGCACTCCCTCCATGGCAAGAACATCCTTCCTCAGATAAGGCGACCAAAACTGCACACAATACTCAAGATGTGGTCTCACCAAGGCCCTGTACAACTGCAGCAAGGCATCCTTGTTTCTGTACTCGAACTCTCTCGCTATGAAGGCCAACATACCATTTGCCTTCTTAACCGCCTGCTGCACCTGCATGCTTACCTTCAGCGACTGGTGCACAAGGACACCCAGGTCTCGTTGCACTTCCCCTTCTCCCAATCTATTGCCATTCAGATAATAATCTGCCTTCCTGTTTTTGACACCGAAGTGGATAACTTCGCATTTATCCACATTATTTTGCATCTGCCATGCTTCTGCCCAATCACCCAACCTGTCCAAATCATCCTGGAGTTTTTCGGCATCCTCCTCACAGCAGACACGCCCACCCAGCTTTGTGTCATCTGCAAACTTGGAGATATTACATCTAGTTCGCTCATCCAGATCATTAATATATATTGTGAATAGCTGGGGTCCTAGGACCGATCCCTGCGGTACCCCACTAGTCACTGCCTGCCACTCGGAAAAAGACCCGTTTATTCCAACTCTTTGCTTTCTGTCTGCCAACCAGTTCTCTATCCAAGTCAATACCTTGCCCCCAATCCCATGTGCCTTAACTTTACACGCTAATCTCTTATGCGGGACCGTATCGAAAGCCTTCTGAAAGTCCAAATACACCACATCCACTGGTTCTCCCTTATCTATTTTACCAGTTACATCCTCAAAAAATTCCAGTAGATTTTATAATGGACTCTAGCATTTTCCCCACTACCGATGCCAGGCTTACCGGTCTATAATTCCCCGTTTTCTCTCTACCACCTTTTTTGAATAGTGGGGTAACATTAGCTACCCTCCAATCCATGGGTACTGTTACAGAGTCTATCGAATTTTGGAAGATGACCAGCAATGCATCTACTATTTCTAGGGCCACTTCCTTAAGTACCCTAGGATGTAGATTATCAGGCCCTGGGGATTTATCGGCCTTCAATCCCGTCAATTTCCCTAACACCATTTCCCTACAAATATTGATTTCATTCAGTTCCTCCCTCTCATGAGACCCTATGTTCCCCGACATCTCTGGGAGGTTATTTGTGTCCTCCTTTGTGAAGACAGAACCAAAGTATGTATTTAATTGGTCTGCCATTTTTTTGTTCCCCGTTATAAATTCCCCTGATTCTGACTGCAAGGGACTTACGCTTGACTTCAGCAATCTTTTTCTCTTCACATATCTATAAAAGCCTTTACAGTCAGTTTTTATGTTCCCTGCAAGATTCTCTATTTCCCCCTCTTAATTGTTCCCTTTATCCTCCTTTGTTGAATCCTAAACTGCTCCCAATCCTCAGGTTTACTGCTTTTTCTGGCCAATTTATATGTCCTCTCCTTGGATCTTATGCTATCCCTAATTTCCCTTGTTAGCCATGGTTGAGTCACCTTTATTGTTTTATTTTTATGCCAAACTGGGATGAACAAATTCTGTAGTTCATCCATGCGATCTTTGAATGTTTGCCATTGCCTATCCACCGTCAACCCTTTGAGTGACATTCCCCAATCAATCCTACCCAACTCGTGCCTCATACCATTGTAGTTTCCTTTATTTAAATTCAGGACCCTAGTCTCTGAGTCAACTAAGTCACTCTCCATCTTAATGAAGAATTCTATCATATTATGATCGCTCCGACCCAAGGGGCCTCGCACAACAAGATTGCTAATTAATCCTTTCTCATTATTGTTACTAATTTGGTTAGCCCAATCTATATGTAGATTAAAGTCACTCATGATAACTGCTGTACCCTTATTGCACGCTTCTCTAATTTCCCTTTTAATGCCATCCCCAACGTCCGCATTACTGTTTGGAGGTCTATATACCACTCCCACTAATGTTTTCTGCCCCTTGGTATTTTTCAGTTCCACCCATACAGATTCCACATCATCAGAACTAATATCCTTCCTTACAATTGTGTTAATCCCCTCTTTAACCAGCAATGCTATCCCACCTCCTTTTCCTTTTTGCCTATCTTTCCTGAATATTGAATACCCCTGGATGTTGAATTCCCAGCCTTGGCCATCCTGGAGCCATGTTTCCGTAATCCCAATCATATCATATTCATTTACCTGTATTTGCGCAGCTAATTCATCCACCTTATTACGAATGCTCCTCGCATTAAGACACAAAGCCTTCAGGCTTGCTCTTTTAATGCTCTTAGACAGTTTAGAATTATTATTTACTGTGGCCATGTTTGATTTAAAATCTTGATTTCTCTGACTGCCACCTTTGTTTTTCTCCTTCCTGTCTTTTGCTTCTATTCTTGTTTCCCTTTCCTCTGTCACCCTGCACAGGTTCCCAACCCCCTGCCATTTTAGTTTAAACCCTCCCCCAGAGCACTAGCAAACACTCCCCCTAGGACATTGGTCCCAGTCCTGCCCAGGTGCAAACCATTTGGTTTGTACTGGTCCCACCTCCCCCAGAACCGGTTCCAATGTCCCAGGAATTTGAATCCCTCCCCCTTGCACCATTCCTCTAGCCACGTATTGATCTGAAATATCCTTCTATTTCTACTCTGACTAGCACGTGGCACTGGTTGCAATCCTGAGATTACTACCTTTGAGGTCCTATTCTTTAATTTACCTCCTAACTCCCTATATTCAGCTTTTAGGACATCATCCCATTTTTTACTTATATCGTTGTTACCTATATGCACCACAACAACTGGCTGGTCACTCTCCCCTTCCAAAATGTTCTGCAGCCGCTCTGAGACATCCTTGACCCTTGCACCAGGGAGGCAACACACCATCCTGGAGTCTCGTTTGCGGCCACAGAAATGCCTATCTATTCCCCTTACAATAGAATCCCCTATTACTATAGCTCTACCCCTCTTTTTCCTCCTGTCCTGTGCAGCAGAACCACCCCTGGTGCCAAGAAGTTGGCTGCTGCTGCCTTCCTTTGATAAGCCATCCCCCTCAACAATATCCAAAGTGGTATATCTGTTTGAGAGGGGGTTGACCACAGGGGACTACTGCACTACCTGCCTGCACCTACTACTCTGCCTGGTGGTCACCCATTCCCTTTCTGCCTATGCAACCTTTACCTGCGGTGTGAGCAACTGATTAAACGTGATATCCACGACATCCTCAGCATTGCGAATGCTCCAGTATGTATCCATTCGCAGCTCCAGCGCCGCAATGCGGTCTGCCAGTAGCTGCAGCTGGATTCACTTCCTGCACACTTGGTCATCAGGGACAGAGGAAGTGTCCCTGATTTCCAACATAGTGCAGGAGGAGCATACCATGGGGCCGAGCTCGCCTGCCATGACTTACCCTTTAATTAATTTAATTAATTAAATTAAATCAAATCAATACCACCAATTACACTATAATTAAATGATATACTCAAGGGGCCTTGTTTACCAACAGTCCCCGCTACACCACAGAGAGTTTAGAAACTATAAACCACAGAGTTTAAGTTTGGAAAAAAGGAGAAAGAGAGAAATACTCACCAACCAATCACTTACCTGTTTTCTGGTGACATCATACTTCGATTACTTTTTACTTCTCTCTCTCCCACTCTGAGATTGGTAAACCTACCTGCTGCTGCCGCCTCAGTTTTAAGTTAGCTCTGCCGCTGCCGCTGCTGTGGGGCCTGCCTGCTGCTGCCGCCTCAGTTTTAAGTTATCTCCGCCGCCGCCGCCGCTTCACCCAGGTCCGCCACCGCTGTGGGGCCTACCTGCTGCTGCCGCCTCGGTTTTAAGTTAGCTCTGCCACTGCCGCCGCTTCACCCAGGTCCGCCGCCACTGTGGGGCCTACCTGCTGCTGCCGCCTCAAAATTGAGTGTGTGCAAATGTCAGGCGAGATCTAGAGCAGGCTTAGCTTTGATATACAGCAGTATGAATCAGCACCTTCAGATGGAAGAAACCTGGAAGTGGAGGAATCAGAGTAGAGTCAGTGATGTTGCACAGTAACAACGACAACCTGCACTTTTTTATCGCCTTTATATGGTAAAACCTCCCAAGGTGCTTCAAAGGACGGAGATTGACACCAAGCCAAAGATAGGTGACCAAAAACTTGGCCAAAGAGGCAGATTTTAAGGAGCGTCTTAAAGGAAGAGAGAGAGGGGCAGAGAGGTTTCGGGTGGGCATTGCAGAACTGACGGTCTCGATAGCTGAAGGCACGGTCGCCAATATTGGGGCGCCGGAAGTGGTGGATGCAGAAGAGGCCAGTATTGGAGGAATGAAGAGTCAATGTAGGTGAATGAGATTTGAAGGGCTAGATTTTCGGGGAGTCATCAGACGGGGTTTCAGGCATGTGGGGGGGGGGGGAAATCCCGAATTTGGGGGTCCCGACACCATCCCACCCAAAACTCTGCCCCATGTAAGTTTCAGGGGCGGTGGGTACCCGCCCCGCACTGGGACCCGCCGAAACCAGGCGGGAAGGGATTAGTGTCAATTAACTGCCTGTTAACAGGCAGTTAACAGGCAGTTTTTAGCCTAATCCCTATTTTGAGGGGTTTCGTGTGGGTTTCCCGACGGCTCCAAACCACACCAGGTAGAGCAGACGGGCTGTCGGGTTGAAGGAGCTGGAGGGGTCGCAATGTCGGTGCTCAGGTGAGTGATGGGTGCATGAGGGCAAAGGTAAGTGTGTTTGGTGTGTCTAAAGTGTGCAAAGAACTTTTACTTACCTGTACTTACCTTAACAGCCTTTCTTCCTGTAGCCGTCGGGAGCGCATCACTCAGCCGGAACTGAAAGCTGAATGGCTACGATCTGTCAAAAGTCACAGCCTTCAGCTTTGAGTGCCGGTAAGAGTTCTAACTGAGTCTGTGCAGATTGACTCAGCTTAGAACTCAGAGTGTCAGTGTTTGACAGCTTCAAACAGCTGTGAGACAGATATTTCATCTGTCAAGGGCTCTTGACAGATGAAATTTCAGTCTGTGACGTCACCTGTTGCCGGGTGGCCCTTAATTGGCCTGCTGAGCCCGCTGGGCGGGCTCAACAAGGTCAATCAAGGGAAAATTGCGCGGATTGGCCAGACGTCGAAGTAGGCGGGTCAAAAACCCGAAAGGGGAGGTCCCGCCTTCTTCCCGACATGTTCGGCAAAATCTACCCCTTGGTGCGTGTTAGGATATCGACAGCAGAGCTCTGGTGTTCCAGTGCTAATCAGTGATGCTACACAGGTGGCATAAATTGTTGAAAGTGACTGTCCACCATGAAATGACTTGTGTCGTACTAAAGTTTTGAATTAATTAGATGATTTACCTAAAAGGCTACAGCCTAGAAATTCAGTGGGCCTTGCGCCCACTTAGCGCCTAAAGAGGTCTTTTGCGCCGGCGGGGTGGTAGCACGGAAATTGAGTGCAGCGGTATTGGCGGCGGTAGCCGTTAGCACTGCGCCGGGACCGATGACGTCATCGGTGTGCGCGGTGGCCCGTAACGCCCCGAAACCGCGCCGATCCCCATATTTATTTGCGCCCGCCTCCTCCGAAGCGGGCGCTAACAGCGAACAGAAAACGGGGCCGTCCTGCTGCCATAGTGGGGCGCTTTAAAGCTGAAGGTGCGGCCGGCCGCTTTTTCGGCGGCCGCCTGCCCGCACCTCCTTCCCCGGCCTCCTCGACCCCCCCCGTGGCATTGCCGGCTGGTTTCCGTGGAGCCCGGCACTTCTCCGTTGTGCCGGGCTCTTTTGCCGGCACTCGCGATCGGTGCTCCGGCCGTTGCAGGCACCTCCCCCTTAAGAGAAGGAGGAGGCCTGCAGTACCGCAGCCTGCCGCACCGCATCGGGTGGCGCTGCGGCAACTAGCGCGCCGATATTCAGTTGCAGCGCCCCAAACGGAGGCGGGCACACCCTGGTATAGCGCCCGCTTCCGAATTGGGGCGCAGAAGACGAATATACGGCATGCGCTAATGCCTCCCCGCCCAGCGCTAACTTTTGGGCGCGAGCGAGCTGCCCGCGCCCAAGTGAATTTCTAGGCCTACATCTGTCACACAAGCCCCTGTTGAGGTATCTTTAATTATTTTCCATTGGAAACAGATCTCAGCGTTTACAGATTATTGCATTCAACCAGCAATGCTAGGCTTGATTCATTCAGATCAGCATCACAGGTGTAGTTTATAAATGCAGAAGGCCGAATTTAGACACATTAGCCTGGAATTCCATCTGTGGACTCAACCCGAAAGGAAGACCCAGAAATGAGACCATTCCCACGCCCATTCTGCCGATGTCAACTTACGCTCAAATTTCCTGCGAATCTCATTAGAATGCGCCCGAACATAAAATGAGCGTAAGTAAACAAGAAAAGCACTGAACCCATGCCATATATTTCTCTTCTTCTATAAGTATGAAAATTAAAGCTTCAATTCATTTAACATGTTAAACATTGCACAGCATGTTTAGGAACCTGCAATCGGGAAAGCTTTTCAATTGTTAATGTGACCTGATACTGATGCCATCAAAATGCATTCGAGGAAATAGGAAATAGAGAGCAGGTCTCAATGTGGGTACATTTTTTAAATGCTCGAAAGAATTACAATGAAACACCAGAAACATGACTTTGTTTCCTGCTGGGCCGGAAAATCTGGTTATTCTTTGAAGAGAGCCTCTGAGTATGAGGAATTACAGGAAACTCATGTACGAGACTTTGTAACTTGGGCATATTTTAGTTACGTGCGTAACTCACACCCAGAATTCCGCGATCTTTTAAGCTGCCGGTTCGATTGGCACGTGTCTCTGGGCACAAATACGCAGGAAATTCCAGGTCTTTGTCAGTGTGATGCGAGAGGAGCCCTGGATCACGTCTTGTTCCTGACCTTGCAAGGGCCTGGTGTAATTTTGAGCCAAGTAGGAATACAGCATTTATTCTTCAGCACTATTGTCCTCTATCTTGCTGAGCAAAAGTTACAGCCTGACAAAACATGTCTTCTGAGTGAATTGAGCTCGTCTCTATTTTCTTGACAGCTGTATTTAGATTTGAGGTATAATTTCCCAAAACAACAGCAACAATTGTCTGTCTCCTGAACAAAGAAAAAACTTTCAGTAAAATCAATAGTTTTGTGGTGGAAAATGCCTTGGAGTGAAGGTATAAAAAAAATTGCAGGTTTCCAGTTTGCAGTCACAGAATAATACAGCGCAGAAGGAGGCCATTTGACCCATTGTGCCTGTGCCGGCTCTTTGGTAGAGCTATCCAATTAATCCCATTCCCCTGCTTTTTCCCTGTAGCCCTGCAAATTTTTCCCCTTCAAGTATTTATCCAATTCCTTTTTGAAAGTTACTACTGAATCTGCTTCCACCATGCTTTCAGGCAGTAGATTAAATAATAACTTCATTTTTTATGATTCCTAGGGTTTATTTTAGCTACTTTTTTCAGTTGCTCTGCGTATGAGTTTTCCTGATGCTTTCTGTTTTGCTTTCATTAAAAAAAATGGTACAAGTGGGTACAAGAAAGTCCCATTTAGCCTCGATGTTTCATCCCAACACAGGTTGGTTCAGTGTAATTTGATTGATCATTTGTATCACTTTCGAAGTAAATGGGGTAGAAATTAGGACGCGTTGCACCTGTTTTTTGGGCATAAAATGGGTGCAAAGCGTACCAATTTAGCAGTGGGACGGCCCGTGCCCAATCTGAGCAGGCGTTGGTACCAGTGCTAAACTCGTGGGGCTCATTTCTTAGGCACCTGGGCAAACATCTAAAAAAGGCATCAGTCCACTTGAATATGTAAATTAGGGGCCTAATGCTAAAGGACCCCTTTGCAACATTAGCAACTGATGAGCGGTTACTGCAGCACCATGACAACATGAACTAAAAATCCATGTGGATGTCAAGAGGATAAAAGAATATC
This sequence comes from Somniosus microcephalus, assembly GCF_052327205.1. Taxonomy (NCBI): domain Eukaryota; kingdom Metazoa; phylum Chordata; class Chondrichthyes; order Squaliformes; family Somniosidae; genus Somniosus; species Somniosus microcephalus. The sequence goes on along the minus strand of NC_140999.1, from coordinate 121,950,993 downwards.
TGTTGTAATCATCAAAATAACTGAGACATAGGAGGAATGTTTGTTAAGAATGGAGGTGGGAAGAATACACAAATCGATAAAGTACTTCCAACTTAAGGAGGAACTGCAAATTGACTAATGGGAGGTACAACAAAAAAATATATATTTTTTTACGTAGAATTTACATCACAGGAACAGGCCATTCTGCCCAATTGGTCTATTCCGGTGTCTATGCTCCACACGAGCCTCCTCCCAACTTACTTCATCTCATCCTATCAACATATCCTTTTATTCCTTCTCTCTCATGTACTTATCTAGCTTTCCCATAACTGTATCTAAGCTAAAATAAAAACAGAAAATGCTGGAGATACTCAGCAGGTCAGGCAGCATCTGTGAAGAGAGAAACAGAGTTAACATTTCACGTCGATGACCTTTCGTCAGAACTGGAAAAAAGCAGGAAATGGAACAGATTTTTAAGCAAGTGTAGGGGCTGGGAAATGGGGGAGGGGATGAAAGAACATCTGCAGTATTTTCTTTTTGTACTGTATCTAAGCTATTTGCTTCAACTGCTCCACCAAGTAGCAAGTTCCACGTGCTAATCGCTCTCTGGGTAAAGACGTTTCTCCTGAATTCCTTATTGGATTTATTCGTGACTATCTTATATTTATGGTCCCTAGTTCTGGCCCCCTTCCACAAGTGGAAACATCTTCTCTACCTATCAAACTCCTTCACAATTTTAAAGACCTCTAGGTCACCCCTCAGTTTTCTCTTTTTCTAGAGAAAAGAACCCCAGCCTGTTCAGTCTTTCCTGGTAGTTGTAACCTCTCGGTACCAGTAAATCTTTTTTGCACCTGCTCCCATGCCTCTATATGCTTTCTGTGCATCAGCTAGGAATGTAACTAACTGGAAATAAGAGATTTTGGAGGAGGGAAGAGCAAAGGCACTTGCTATTTTAATCAAGTTTTGGAAAGTGGAAAATAAATATGGCCCGGATTTTGCGGGGCCGATGACCGCGTACACACAAAAGGCCCTGCAATTCCCGGGTTTCCGCCTGCACTGTGCAAGCGAGAAAACCTGGAATTTGCGATCTGTCACGGGTCGCCTTGACAGATCATACGGACTGACCCAAAAATCACTGACACTGGTGCAGAGTGGGCTATTTGCCCAACTACTACCCAGCAAATGCCCCTGAAACCCTTACGCCTGGTAAAAGCTGGCTTGTTTTCACCAGCGTAAGGGTTAATATAAATCTTAAATTAAAAATTTAAATATAAAAAATCAGCCACAAACATTTAAAATTAGTTTACCTAAATTTTGGCCCAGATTAAAATGACAAAAATTATTTTTCAAACTATTAAATTTTTATCGTAAATGCTGCATTAAAGGGACTTTTAATTAAATTTGAAAATGGGAACATTTATTTTTTATTCCAGTTGTGTAAATTATTTAATTATTTGGGGATTCCTCATTCTGGAACCCCTATAAGCATGACGAGGAATCCTCCTTTCTGATAGGAGGACCTGGCCCACATGATCCCAGGGACGTTTCCGAACCACCTGTGTCCCTGGGATCCGTGTACGCCTGCAGGCCCAGGACCCGAAGCCTGAGAGCCAGCAGGTAGGTTCCGATTTTTTTTCCGGATCAGAGTTGTACTCTGGAGGTTCGCCTCCGACCGCAAATTCTGGCCTGGTATTTGAAACATTATGGCCTGGGGCTTCCGCTCGATTGTGTTTTTTTTGGGGCACAATTTGCTCAAGATCGGCTAAACCAGCACAAAAGATCGCGGCATTTTAAGCTTAAATAACGTTCAGCGCAATGAGTTTCCACGATTTTTTGCGCTTTGGTTTAAAAAATCATGGTGCTAGAAGTCAGCCCTGCCCACAAAACTGGCTACGCCCCCAGATCGAATCAATCACCATTGCGGGCCTTCGAGGAGGCTCTAAAAATTAAGCTGGTTCTCTTAGGCGCAAGGATACTAATAGGAACGTCTTAAAAGCTGTTGAATATATATCTGATTTAATTTACTAAGAAACTGACTACTGTACTGCAATATAACTAGCAAATGGCTCTGTATTTTTAAAAAATAATTTCAGTTACTTAAAACCAGGTTACTCACAGGTGGTAGACTCGACACTAAGATTAAAATGCTTATTTTTTGTGACAAACCCATTTTATCCCTCCCCCAGAGCACTAGCAAACCCTCCCCCTAGGACAGGGCTGGGACCGATGTCCTAGGGGGAGTCTTTGCTAGTGCTCTGGGGGAGGGTTTAAACTGAAATGGCAGGGGTTTGGGAACCTGAACAGGGGGACAGAGGAAAGAGAAACAAGGATAAAAGCAAAAGATAGGAAGGAGCAAAACAAAGGTGGCAGTCAGAGAAATCAACGCTTTAAATCAAACATGGCCACAGTAAATAATAATTCTAATAGGTCTAAGAGCATTAAAAAAACAAGCCTGAATTGTGTCTTAATGCAAGGAGCATTCGGAATAAGGTGGATGAATTAGCTGCACAAATAGAGGTAAACTAATATGATTTGATTGGGATTACGGAAACATGGCTCCAGGGTGGCCAAGGCTGGGAACTCAACATCCAGGGGTATTCAATATTCAGCAATGATAGGCAAAAAGGAAAAGGAGGTGGGGTAGCATTGCTGGTTAAAGAAGGGATTAACACAATTGTAAGGAAGGATATTAGCTCTGATGATGTGGAATCTGTATGGGTAGAACTGAGAAATACCAAGGGGCAGAAAACGTTAGTGGGATTGGTATATAGACCTCCAAACAGTAATGCGGCGGTTGGGGATGGCATTAAAAGGGAAATTAGAGAAGCGTGCAATAAGGGCACAGCAGTCATCATGGGTGACTTTAATCTACATATAGATTGGGCTAACCAAATTAGTAACAATACTGTGGAGGAGGAATTCCTGGAGTGTTTATGGGATGGTTTCCTGGACCAATATGTCGAGGAACCAACCAGAGATCAGGCCATCTTAGACTGGGTATTATGTAACGAGAAAGGATTAATTAGCAATCTTGTTGTATGAGGCCCCTTGGGTCGGAGCAATCATGATATGATAGAATTCTTCATTAAGATGCAGAATGAAGTAGTTGACTCAGAGACTAGGGTCCTGAATTTAAATAAAGGAAACTATGATGGTCTGAGGCACGAGTTGGGTAGGATTGATTGGGGAATGTCACTCAAAGGGTTGATGGTGGATAGGCAATGGCAAGCATTCAAAGACTGCATGGATGAACTACAGCAATTGTTCATCCCAGTTTGGCAAAAAAAAGTGACTCAACCGTGGCTAAGAAGGGAAATTAGGGATAGCATAAGATCCAAGGAGAGGACATATAAATTGGCCAGAAAAAGCAGTAAACCTGAGGACTGGGAGCAGGTTAGGATTCAACAAAGGAGGACAAAGGGATTAATTAAGAAGGGTAAAAAGAATATGAGAGTAAGCTTGCAGTGAACATAAAAGCTGACTGTAAAAGCTTTTATAGATATGTGAAGAGAAAAAGAGTGGTGAAGTCAAACGTAGGTCCCTTGCCATCAGGAGACTATGAAGGTATGAGAGTAGAATTGACTAAAGTGGACTGGGAAAACAGATTAAAGTGTAAGACGGTACAAGAGCAGTGGTCTACATTCAAGGAGATATTTCACATCATTCAAGATAAATATATTCCACTGAGGAAAAAAGGGAGTAAAAGAAAAGACAGCCGTCCGTGGCTAAGTAAAGTAATAAAGGATAGTATCCGACTGAAAACAAGGGCATATAAAGTAGCCAAATCTAGTGGGAGGATAGAAGATTGGGAAGCATTTAAAAGCCAGCAAACAATAACTAAGAGATTAATTAAGAAAGGGAAGATAGATTATGAAAGTAAACTAGCAAAAAATATAAAAACCTGTAAAGTCTGTGGGTTGTTTAGTTAATTAATGCACAGACTCCAAGAGTAACTTAAAACAGGACTTTACTATTCGAAGGTCAGGGCGAATCTGCCCAATAAATCCTGACACAACACTTATATATTGGTGTGGTCACCGTCGGTATTACAGTATACAGAAGCCAAACAAAGTAGTGCCACACCTAAAATAGTTCTCTTAAAGGTGAACGGTTACATACAATAGTTCTCTTAAAGGTAGACGGGTACATACACTACAATCCTCCCTTTTTAGCTTACAACATACTTATTCCCCATTAAACATAACATATAATCAACTTCATGTAAAACAATTCACAGATATAGTCTCTGCGGGAAACAGTTCACAGATTCAGTCTCTGCGGGAACAGTTCACAGATTCAGTCTCTGGTCTTGACTCGGTCCGAACAACATCTCTGTGGTGTAGCCGGTTCACATTTCTAGCGTGACTCATCCAATAGTCTTTTCCTTGGCTTAACAGCTTGAACTTCCGTCCTGCGGAACCAGCAGTGCTGACTTTTACAAACAGCTGGACTGCCTTGGTAATTTTTCCTACTTTCCAACTGATTTGGCCCCCTTCGTAGGGCCCACGTGCATGATCTGATAGAAGTGATAATAATTTAGATGGTTATCGTCTTCTGCTTTGTCTTTTTCTTTTCTGCTTCTTGGAGACTCTCGGGGCTCCCTTATCCGCTGCCAGCTGTAGCGCCACCATCTCCCTATGTTCCTTAGACTTTAAGTGCTTCATCCTGATTTCTGCACTTTGGGAGTTTTCATCACAAGCTGGGCAGACCAAGTCATCGTAATATTCCGTGTCACTCAACAGGTCATGGTAATATTCGGTGTCGTCCTGAGCTAGTCTAGCGAGAGGGCCTGCTACTTCTTCCTTACCCAACTGGATGTTAGCCGACTGTTGTTCCCTCCCTAGACATCTTTCCTGAAGAGACTTCTTCATGCGTTCATATTCATCCCGCTCTTCCTGGGTTTCTTGCCAATCCTTCACTAATGACCTCATTTGTGATTCCAATACTTCCCCTTCCATCGGGGATTGATTGATCGGGCTATTCAATCCTTCTACCGGAGCAGCTGTTTCAACATTCTGCAGTTCACATTGACGTGATTCAGCGTACTTTCGGCAGCCCCGTAAAATCTGTGTTGCAACCTCAACTATTCCCCAAACTTTTGAGAGCTCCGAACCCCTTCCCTTTGAAGATTGAAGCTCGTGTTCAAATGGTTCCCCTTGCAGAGTCTTGTCTCTCAGCATATGAAGGAGTTGGCTGATCGTTAACTCTTCCACGGGGACCCTGTGGATCAGAGTCTTCTCCATTTCATCCACCTTTTCCTCCAATGCTTTCACCTTTTTTTCCTCTTGTACTTTGGCTTTAAGCGCTCGGAGAAGTTGCGCCTTGATGCTCTCTAGCTCATGTTCAGGGGCCATTCTTACAGTCTCTGTGTTTCTTACAGTCGCCTTTTCTTTCACTGAAAGAATTCCCAGTTGAATCTGTTCTTCAAGTTGTTGAACCTCGGTCATTGCCGCCTCATATTTGTCTTGGGTTTCCTTCAATATTTTTATGAGTTCTTGGACATCTTGACTTTCATGTTCTGCCATGTCTTTCACCTCTAATTTCTCATCTATGGATGTAACTTCTACCGATGAGTCTGTCTTGGCCTTGAGCTCATTAAGAATTTCCTGCAGCCTTTGGACTTCTTGTTCATGTTCAACCTTTAGTTGCTCATATGCTTCCACTGAAACTAGCTTTTCGGAGGTTGCCGAGTTAACCCCCTCCAGGATTGTAGCCTGGGCCTGTTCATACTGTTCCTTCAACTTCTCAAACTCTGCTTGTAAGGAGTCGTAGAGAAGAACTGGAATAAAATCCTGGCTTCCTGAAGATTCCTCTTCATTTGCTTCTTTCTGCAAATATTCCAACTCCTGAACATCATAAGGGAGATGTGATCGGTGATTGGTCATGATGGCTCTATGGTCGCTCTCTGCTTGAGCTAGCTGCTTCTGTTGTCTTTCCAGATTCTCCCATTCGGTGTCATAGAACTTTTTCATTGTTTTCATCTCTTGTACGAGACGGTAACTCAATTGTTCTAATTGTTGTCGTGATTTGAAATAAGTTTGAGTCCGAGCTCGGTGTTCTTCCGTCATGGATATGTCCTTAAACCGAACAGACTCAGAATTCTCTGTCAAACTATGTTGTCGTTGTTCGGTGGAGATCTGTTCTGAAACTTTGTTCTTCTCTGAAGCATAAGCCTTTCTGCATGCCTTCGTTTTTCCAACCTTAGTCGGCAAGTCCATTTTAGCCTTGTCTTTCACATTTGGGTTGGTCTTATCGTCATCCGATTCAGAATCTGAGCTGATTGTCTGCACCGAGTCCTCACTCGTTATGGCTTTTAGATAGTGCCATTCCATGTCTATTTTCTTGATCCACTCCCGTCCTAGAAGTGGTGGCCCTCCCTCAGGTAGTACGTATAAGTTCATTCTTGGGTGTTCTTTACCCCTATCTCTCACCTTGACTCTTATCTTTCCCATGGGGTATACTTTATGCCCCGTGTATGTCTGCAATACGAACTTGGTATCCCTTAAGGGTATATGTGAGAATAGCTGGTGGTAATCCCTTCGATTTATGACTGATAGAGCTGATCCAGTGTCCAACTCCATTTTCACTTGGACTCCAGCTATTTTTAGCATGACCCAGATAGTTTGTAGGTCAGCTTCCTTACTCACATTGTGAATTCTCAGACTACCCAGCTCCTGGCCATTTGGGTCTGAGTCCGAATTCTGTTCGTCTGAACTCTTCTCAGCCACCTTGTGTACCTTGTTGTACTTTTCCTGTGATGGCTTCCTTTGGTTGTTGGTCCTTTGGTTGTTGGTCTTCTTCCCTGACTGGCATACCTTAGCTATGTGGCCCAGTTTGCCACATTTCCTACATTCCTGGTTCTTAAACCAGCATTGGTTCTGGTCGTGTGTTGTCTTCCCACAACGATAGCATTTAGTTGTTGTCGAGGTAATTTGATCCACACTGAGTGCCGCTGTCTTTAGCTGCATTTCCGCAGTTCCCTTCACTGCGGCTTCGTGCGATGCTTCAATAAGGACAGCCCTGTCAAGTGTAAGGTCGTTCTCTTCGAGTAGTCGCTTTTGCGTTCCTTCCTTTGCCAATCCGCACACGAACTTGTCTCGCAATGCCTCTGTCAGGTTCCCTCCAAACTGGCAGTATTTCGCTAGTCTACGCAGTTCGACCAAGTATTCTGCGTTGCTTTCGTCTTTCCGTTGCGTTCTCGCATAGAATTTGAATTGTTCCGCCAACATCAACGGTGTGGGGTTCAAGTGATCCTTCAGAACAGTCACAATATCATCGAAAGTCTGATCCGCCGGTTTAGCTGGTGCTAGTAGATGCTTCAAGAGCCCGTATGTCTTCGCGCCCATCGAGTTTAGCAAGGTTATAGCTTTGTCATCTTCTTCTATTTTATTGGCCTCACAATAGATCTCAATGCGTTCCACATACGTGGCCCAGTCTTCTACCTCGGAATTAAAATCGTTGATGTTACCACGCTTAGGCATCTTCCTCTCTTCCTGATAACACCACGAATTATTTCTTTAAATTTTCTTTTATTTATTTATTTTTTTCCAAGATGGCAGTTCCCGTGAAAATGGCGGTTTCCCGCGCTTATCTTCTCTCCCCGCCCACTTCAATGGCGGTTTCCCGCTTCTGTCTTCTTCCCCGCCTAATGGCGGCTTCCCGCGTTTCTTCCCTAGCGGCAGGGGTACACTTTCCCCATGGACGACGGTCGCTGGCTTTCAGGTTCACAGCCTGCGCGTCGGCTTCAGTGCTTTCCCTTTTCTCGGCAGGGCAACCGGCGCTGGGTACACCCCGTTGACGGCGAACAGTTTCAGCCGCTGGGCTGGCTCTCGCTCAGTTCCCCTTGCTCGGGCTCTATCTCTCTCCCGCTCGCTCGGCTCTACCGGCGCTGGGTACACCCCGTTGATGGAAAACAGTTTCAGCCGCTGGACTGGCTCTCGCGCAGTCTCCCTTGGTCGGCTCTGCCTCTCCCGCTCGCTCGGCTCTACCGGCGCTGGGTACACCCCGTTGACGGAGAACAGTTTCAGCCGCTGGACTGGCTCTCGCGCAGTCTCCCTTGGTCGGCTCTGCCTCTCCCGCTCGCTCGGCTCCCAATCGCCTCTCCCAGCCATCTCGCAGTCCGGTGCTTCCCTCCCCGGCTGCGGCTGAGTTTTTATATCTTCCCGCGCCTACGCTCCCGGTCGCAGCGCTTCGTGGCTTCGGTCGCTGCCCGGCCTTTTTCGCCGGTCGCGGTCTAGCTGTCTCACGACGCCGTTGCGTCCCCCAGCCTGTCTATACCGCGGCTTCCTTGCTCCACGCTGCCCCAGTCTCAGCGCCTCTGGACCCGACTTCTGTCCGGCTCCTTTCCCCCTCGACCGTGGTCGAGTGCACCGCCCTTATCCTCCGGTTATTCTTTTTACTTTCCCTTACTCACAGTCACCGTGGCCGCCTTGCTTCTCGTGCTGATCGGCTCACTCCTCACTGTGGCAGAAGGGACAGTCAGTGCCTGTTGCTGATGGAAGTCTTTGTCTCTGAATTCTTCCTCCTTTCCAGCTCTGCAGACTCGAGTTTTCTCCCAGCAGAATGACGAGGGCGGTTGCCTCTTCTCGACGCTCGTTAACTGCTTCGGACGTATTGTTGCCGCAGGGTACGATCGGACTCGTCGCCACTGTAAAGTCTGTGGGTTGTTTAGTTAATTAATGCACAGACTCCAAGAGTAACTTAAAACAGGACTTTACTATTCGAAGGTCAGGGCGAATCTGCCCAATAAATCCTGACACAACACTTATATACTGGTGTGGTCACCGTCGGTATTACAGTATACAGAAGCCAAACAAAGTAGTGCCACACCTAAAATAGTTCTCTTAAAGGTGAATGGTTACATACAATAGTTCTCTTAAAGGTAGACGGGTACATACACTACAAAACCGATAGCAAGAGTTTCTACAGCTATATAAAAAGAAAAACGGTGGCTAAAGTGAACGTTGGACCCTTAGAGGGTGAGACCGGGAAACTAGTGGTGGGGAACATGGAGATGGCAAAGACGCTGAACAAATATTTTGTATCAGTCTTTACAGTAGAGGACACTAAAAATATCCCAACACTGGACAAACAGTGGGCAATGGGGGGGAGGAACTAAACATGATTAAAATCACTAAGGAGATGGTACTCGGTAAAATAATGGGACTTAAGGCGAATAAATCCCCCAGACCTGATGGCCTACATCCTAGGGTCTTGAGAGAAGTGACAGTAGGGATTGTGAATGCATTGGTGATTATTTTCCAAAACTCCCTGGATTCAGGAAAGGTCCCGGCAGATTGGAAAACTGCTAATGTAACACCCTTATTTAAGAAGGGAAGTAGACAAAAAGCCAGAAACTATAGACTAGTTAGCCTAACATCTGTGGTTGGCAAAATGTTGGAGTCCATTATTAAGGAAACAGTAACAGAGCATTTGGATAAACATAATTTAATAGGACAGAGTCAGCCTGGTTTTATGAAGGGGAAGTCATGTTTGACAAATTTGCTCGAATTCTTTGAGGACGGAACATGCAGGGTGGATAAAGGGGAACCAGTGGATGTAGTGTATTTGGACTTCCAAAATGCATTTGACAAGGTTCCACACAAAAGATTACTGATCAAGATAAAAAATCACAGGATTGGGGGTAATATACTGGCATGGGTGGAAGATTGGCTATCTAACAGAAAACAGAGAGTTGGGATAAATGGTTTGTTCTCGGGCTGGCAATCAGTAACTAGTGGTGTTCCGCAGGGGTCAGTGCTGGGACCCCAACTCTTTACAATCTATATTAATGATTTGGAGGAAGGGACCGAGTACAAAATATCCAAGTTTGCCGACGATACAAAGATGGGAGGGAAAGCAGCGAGTGAGGAGGACATAAAAAACCTGCAAAAGGACATAGACAGGCTAAGTGAGTGGGCAGAGATTTGGCAGATGGAATATAATATTGGAAAGTGTGAGGTTACGCACTTTGGCAGAAAAAAATCAAAGAGCAAGTTATTATCTAAATGGAGAGAAACTGCAAAGTGCTACAGTACAAAGGGATCTGGGGGTCCTGGTGCATGAAACACAAAAAGTTAGTATGCAGGTGCAGCAGGTAATCAGGAACGCCAATGGAATCTTGGCTTTTATTGCAAGGGGGATGGAGTATAAAAACAGGGATGTCTTGCTGCAGTTATACAGGGTATTGGTGAGGCCACACCTGGAATACTGTGTGCAGTTTTGGTTTCCATATTTAAGAAAAGATATACTTGCTCTCGAGGCGGTTCAGAGAAGGTTCACTTGGTTGATTCCGCAGATGAGGGGGATGACGTATGAGGAAAGGTTGAGTAGGTTGGGCCTCTACTCATTGGAGTTGAGAAGAATGAGAGGCGATCTTATCGAAACATATAACATTGTGAGGGGGCTTGATCGGGTGGGTGCGGTGAGGATGTTTCCACTGATGGGTGAGACTAGAACTAGGGGGCATAATCTTAGAATAAGGGGCTGCCCTTTCAAAACTGAGATGAGGAGAAACTTCTTCACTCAGAGGGTAGTGAACCTATGGAATTTGCTACCCCAGAGAGCTGTGGAAGCTGCAACATTAAATAAATTTAAAACGGAGATAGTTTCCTAGCAGATAAGGGAATTAGGGGTTACGGGGCGAGGGCAAGGAAGTGGACGTGAGTCTAGATTCGCATCAGCCATGATCCTATTGAATGGCGGAGCAGGCCCGAGGGGCCGTATGGCCTACTCCTGCTCCTACTTCTTATGTTCTTCTGAATCATGGGAATTTATAATGGGTAACAAAGAAATGGCAGACCAATTAAATACATATTTTGGTTCTGTCTTCACAAAGGAGGACACAAATAACCTCCCAGAGATGTCGGGGAACATAGGGTCTGATGAAGGGGAGGAACTGAAAGAAATCTGTATTTGTAAGGAAATGGTGTTAAGGATATTGATGGGACTGAAGGCTGATAAATCCCCAGGGCCTGATAATCTACATCCTAGGGTACTTAAGGAAGTGGCCCTAGAAATAGTAGATGCATTGCTGATCATCTTCCAACATTTGATGGAATCTGGAACAGTACCCATGGATTGGAGGGTAGCTAATGTTACCCCACTATTCAAAAAAGGTGGTAGGGAGAAAATGGGGAATTACAGACCGGTAAGCCTGACATCGGTAGTGGGGAAAATGCTAGAGTCCATTATAAAGGATGTAATAGCTGAGCACTTGGAAAACAGTGACAGGATCGGACAAAGTCAACATGGATTTACAAAAGATAAATCGTGCTTGACAAATCTACTTAAATTTTTTGAGGATGTAACTGGTAAAATAGATAAGGGAGAACCAGTGGATGTGGTATATTTCGACTTTCAGAAGGCTTTCGATAAGGTCCCGCATAAGAGGTCAACGTGTAAAGTTAAGGCACATGGGATTGGGGGCAAGGTATTGACTTGGATAGAAAACTGGCAGACAGAAAGCAAAGAGTTGGAATAAACGGGTCTTTTTCCGAGTGGCAGGCAGTGATTAGTGGGGTACCGCAGGGATCGGTCCTTGGACCCCAGCTATTCACAATATATATTACTGATCTAGACGAGGGAACTAGATGTAATATCTCCAAATTTGCAGACGACACAAAGCTGGGTGTGCGTGTGTGCTGTGAGGAGGATGCCGAGAAACTCCAGGTTGATTTGGACAGGTTGGGTGATTGGGCAGAAGCATGGCAGATGCAATATAACGTGAATAAATGTGAGGTTATCCACTTTGGTGGCAAAAACAGGAAGGCAGTTTATGATCTGAATGGCAATAGATTGGGAGAAGGGGAAGTGCAACGAGACCTGGGTGTCCTTGTGCACCAGTCGCTGAAGGTAAGCATGCAGGTGCAGCAGGCGGTTAAGAAGGCAAATGGTATGTTGGCCTTCGTAGAGAGAGGCTTTGAATACAGGAACAAGGATGTCTTGTTGCAGTTGTACAGGGCCTTGGTGAGACCGCACCTTGAGTATTGTGTGCAGTTTTGGTCGCCTTATCTGAGGAAGGATATTCTTGCCATGGAAGGAGTTCAGCAAAGATTCACCAGGCTGATACCTGGGATGGCAGATGTGACGTATGAGGAGCAATTGGGTCGATTGGGCTTGTACTCGCTGGAGTTTAGAAGAATGAGAGGGGATCTCATTGAAACTTATAAAATTCTGACAGGACTGGACAGACTAGATGCAGGTCGGATGTTCCCGATGGTCGGGGTGTCCAGAACCAGGGGACACAGTCTAAGGATAAAGGGTAGTCCATTTAGGACAGAAATGAGGAGGAATTTCTTCACCCAGAGAGTGGTGAACCTGTGGAATTCTCTACCACAGAAGGCAGTAGAGGCCAATTCCTTAAATATATTCAAGAAGGAGTTGGATATATTTCTTAAGGCTAAAGGGATCAAGGGTAATGGGGAGAAAGCAGGGACTGGGTACTGAATTTTGATGATCAGCCATGATCACATTGAATGGCGGAGCAGGCTCGAGGGGCCGAATGGCCTACTCCTGCTCCTATCTTCTATGTTTCTATGTTTCAGCCGTATTAATCAAACCGCACCAAGTTTGAGAATGGCCCAGAAATTCGGGTCGAGGACTTCCCGCGGGTGTAAGCTCCCGACCTGCACTTACCTACCGCGCAGGCCGTTGAGCTGTGGGCCCCTGTCTAATTGCGATCCTGGGCCCCCTCCAACAGCCGGCGCACACTGCTTGCGTATCCCAGGGGCGCAGTTAGTTCGATGTGTCCCCTGGGATCACGTGGGCTATGGGGAGCCAATCGGAGCAGGGAATGATTCATTCATAAGTTTGACAGGAAGGGCTGTCAAACTTATAAATACTATAAGCCCCAAAACATCACTAAATCTTCAAATAAATTTTTTTTAAATCACATTTTTTAAATAAACTATAAATTACATGAAATAACTATTTTAAACAATAATTTAAATTAAAAAAAATAATTATTTTATTTTCTAACGGGGCTAAAAATAAACTTACCTTTCTTTAAAGTATTTAAAAATAATAAACCTGTGGAAAAAATGTTTTATTTTAATTAATTCACCACTTACCTTGTAAAAAGCAGGCCTTGCGACTGCTTTTTAAATGTCTAACTTCTGAAGACTTACCCTCCCAGGAAAACCTGCAAATAAATTGTAAGTTCGATGCGCACGCGCAGCCTCTGCTGCATACGCGTTCGAACTCTGAACCCCTTCTTTCAGGGGAACGGAACTGCCAGTTTCCCGTGCATGCACAGTGCATGCAGGAAACCGGCACTTCCATTGGGCTTACGGGTGAGTACCCCGTGCGCACTCACCTGTGGAGACCCGAATTTCTGGGCCATTTTTAAAAGCAAAAATTCTTTTTTTTTAAATTGCATTCTAAAATGCTGCCTAATTGCACTGGTTCAGGGCAGACTTTGCATTTGCCAATATGCAAATGAGTTTGAGCAGAAACTTAAGGAAAAAAAAGCACTTCTCAAAACTAGTGCCATTTTGGCCGCAATTTGCGCCCAGATCGCCGATTGCGCCCATAGCGGAAACTTTACAAGGCCTGTACCTTTTAGTATCAACGAGGTATGTTGTACCAATAATCACATATGTTGCTTCAGTAAATTTGCTGTATTATAGCAAAGGGCTGTATAAAACAACCCCATGAACGTCTCTGTTGGGTTAGCGAGTATGTGCATCACCTTGTGCGATCTTCAGTTCAGTCTGTGCCAAGTTAGCTGACCTCAGCCCCGGTCCTGGTGAAGATGCTATAATTGGCCTCGGGTAAGGAAAAAGAAACATTCGGCCAAGTTTCTCACTCCAGCTGATCCTTCAATGCTCCTTACTGGAAAATGTACATCTGTAGATATTGTTTGGGAACAAGAGTGGCCTTGGCTGCGCTGCTCTCTGCAGTCAAATAGCTGGCCGGTAGTCACAAGAAGAATGAGCCCACAGGGGAGTCACTGGAACACAGCCACCACGTGCGGTACTGTACTCCAGGAATAGTCAGCACACCAGCAGAGGAGGAGAGACAATTAGGAAGAAAAAAACACATCCAGGAAAGGATCAAGAAATGTTATTAACATAACGGCACAGCCTGGCATGGTTTCAGTCAATCTAATCAAGATGTTCAGGTAATGGCTACAAACCACTCTGGAGTCTCTTCACTTTAATGGTTTATAGGGCCCTCTAGATCAGGCGGTTCAATTCTTGCCTTGAAATCACTCCCAGGTATCCTCTAATTTATGTATAATGAATGAAATGCTATTACCCAATGTTCATTAATGGTTAAAACAGTCAACATTTACGTTACTCAACCCAATTTACAGTACATCAATGTTATGCTATTAACTCGCAATACCTGGGAGCTATTACAAGACCATTTGAGTAATTATATTTGCCTTTCGAAACAGTGGCCATTTTGTCATCCACTTCAGCAGAGAAAATCTCATTTGACAAAACTCATCCCAACTACACCAGGTGGTTTCCAGTGACAGGCAGCTCCTGGGACTCCATCCCATCTGTAGCTGTCTGGACCAGGTAGCATTGCTGTACCCTCCAGGCTATTTTTGCTGCCTTCTTACTCTCATTGATTTCAGTGTAGACGCTTGTCATGGTGTAGTTACCAGCGGAGCCATTTCAACTTGGTGTAATCTGCTATCAGATAATGTTAATTCTTATGTGGTAGTCACTCATCGCTGTGTGAACTCGTTTAAGTAAAATGGACTCCAAGTACATGTAATTTTGCTGTGACTATTCCTGAAATGCTCAGCGGGGGACACAGTTACAATCATTTAAAAAAAAAGAGATTTGGTTATTTATTCAGCCTCGAACTGCAGTGATCATATATTAATTCCTGGACTATTCAATTACACAATTGCAGTTCACTAAAATGTTGACACTTTGCTAATACTAACCTTCACAAAGATGAAAAATCCCATAACATTACTTTGCAGTCAATTTGCTGTTTATGACACTTAAGTGGTACAAGTTGAATTACTTATAGCGTTTGCTAACTGATGTTACATGGGATCGCATAGATTACATAGGATATACGGCACAGAAACAGGCCATTCGGCCAACCAATCCATGCCATCATTTATACTTCACTCGACCTCCTCCCGTCTTTCCTCATCTAACTCTATCAGCATAACCCTCTATTCCCTTTTCCCTCATATGCTAATCTAGCTTTCCCTTAAATGCATCTATACTATTCGCTTCAACCACTCCCTGTGGTAGCGAGTTCCACATTCTCACCACTCTCTGAGTAAAGAAGTTTCTTTTGAATTCCCCATTTGATTTCTTGGTGACTATCTTATATTCATGGCCTTTAGTTTTGCTCTTCTCCACAATTGGAAACATTCTCTCTGTATCTACTCTGTCAAAAGCTTTCATAATTTTAAAGACCTCTATTAGGTCACCCCTCAGTCTTCTCTTTTCAGGAGAAAAGAGACCCAGCCTGTTCATCCTTTCCTGATAGGCATACCCTTGCATTTCTGGTATAATCCTTGTAAATCTTTTTTGCACCCTCTCCAGTGCCTCTATATCCTTTTTATAATATGGCGACCAGAATTGTACACAGTACTCCAAGTGTGATCTAACCAAGGTTCGATATAAGCTTAGCATAACTTCACTACTTTTCAATCCAATCCCTCTAGAAATAAACCCTAGTGCTTGGTTTGCTTTTTTTATGATCTTGTTAACCTGTGTTGCTACTTTCAGAAATTTGTGCGTTTGTACTCTGAGAACCCTTTGCTCTTCTACCCCACTTAGATTCATATTTTCCAAGTAATATGTGACCTCCCTATTTTTCTTACCAAAATGTAATACCTCACATTTATCTGTATTGATTTTAATTTGCCAATTACATGCCCATTCTGCAAGTTTATTAATGTCTTCTTGTAATTTGTTGCAGTCTTCCTCAGTATTGACTATCCCCCCCCCCCCAATTTGGTGTCATCTGCACATTTAGAAATTGTGTTTTTGATTCCAAAATCTAAATCGTTAATATAAATTGTGAACAACAGTGGTCCCAGCACTGATCCTTGTGGAACACCACTTCCTACCTTCTGCCATTCTGAATAGCTACCCTTTAGAAACAGGCCATTCGGCCCCTCGAGCCTGTTCCGCCATTCAATGAGATCATACCCCTACTCTCTGTTTTCTGTCTTCAAGCCAGCTAGTTATCCATTCTGCTACTTATCCCCTGACTCCACATGCTCTGGCCTTATTCATTAGTCTATTATCGAAGGCCTTTTGAAAATCTAGATAAATTACATCTACTACATTACCCTTGTCTATTCTTTCCCTGTTACCTCTTTAAAAAAATGATATATCAAAGTGAGGATGCTCTCTGAAGGGGATTATGGTATGCTCCTCCCCAATCCATGATTTCTCCACATGATAATCTCAGTAAGGATTGTCTGAGCAGATTCACCAGAATGATGCCAGAGCTAAAATGGTTAAATTATGAGGATCAGTTGCATAGACCTTGCTTGCATTCCTTTGAGTATAGAAGATTAAGGGGTAATCTAATTGAGGAGTTTAAAATGTTTCAACGAGTTGATAGGGTAGATAGGGAGAAACTATTTCCTCTAGTGGTGGAGTCTAGTACAAGGGGGCATAACATTAAAATTAGAGCTAGGCCATTCAGGGGTGATGTCAGGAAGCACTTCTTCACACAAAGGGGAGTGGAAATCTGGAACTCTGTCCCCCAAAAAGCTGTTGAGGCTGGGGGTCAATTGAAAATATCAAAACTGAGATTGATAGATTTATTTTTAGGTAAGTGTATTAAGGGTTACAGAACCAAGGCGGGTAGATGGAGTTAGATACAGATCAGCCACGATCTAATTGAATAGCGGAACAGGTTAGAGGGGCTGAATGGCCTACTCCTGTTCCTATGTTCATAGCTCTCACGTCAATGTGAGGTAGTTTCTCATCAGA
The DNA here is from genome assembly GCF_052327205.1 of Somniosus microcephalus. Lineage (NCBI taxonomy): Eukaryota > Metazoa > Chordata > Chondrichthyes > Squaliformes > Somniosidae > Somniosus > Somniosus microcephalus. The sequence goes on along the minus strand of NC_140999.1, from coordinate 121,934,083 downwards.
GAGGAGTAGGGATATTGGTGTAGGAGTAGGTATATAGCGCTTTCATGCATTTCCCCATGAGTAAAGGATTGGCAACATCTCGCCTGGTCGTACGGAAGTCTGAGAACAACTTGGCTGGCCTCTACCTGTGTCTGGGAATATATCACTTGGGAGCTATGTGTGTGTGGGAGGAGGGCAAGAGAACTGGGAGAAAAATATATTTGCAAACCCATTGAAAGAAACAAATATAATAAAAAAGTTAACAAAGACTTTTGATGTTGGGTGGAAGAGGAAATGGCCATGTTATAACAAATCTATTCTAAATAGTATTGGTAGTTACTCAGTGCTGACCACAGATAGGCCCATTATAAGGTTGGTTTGTAATCATTGTAACTCTTCAGGACACATTGAGAGTGTGAAGGAGGCCTTCAAATGACAGCAAACTGTAATTTTCTATAATGAGTCACCAGCTGTTGTGTCCAAATTTTATCTATTTCTTTGAGTTAAATTGCTTCAGATAATGACCTTCGCTTTAGTACTTGGGGTCTCCTCAACATGTCAATGCTTCGAAGTGTTATTCTCTACACAAATTGGATTTTATGATGTTATTTTGCAAATGGCATTATTATACAGTAACTATCTTGACAAGGGATGTGACTCGTGAATGAAGTCATGCATGGTTTACGATCAGTCTCAGAGTGCTTGTGATGCATTTTGTCTGCAATACCTATCGTTTGTTTTCAATTGAGTCAAAGGAAACTGAAAGGTTGGGTGTGAGTGGAGCTGCTCCCAATTGACCGCTGTAGCTTCAGTGGGAGATCCACAGAAACCCCAGGGATTCGGCGTAACAGCCGTTTAAGCCACTTCTCCAGAGTTGCCACAGATGGTAGGAACATAGGAACAGGAGGAGGCCATTCAGCCCCTCGAGCCTGTTCTGCCATTCAATTAGATCACAGCTGATCTGTATCTTAACTCCATTTAACTGCTTTGGTCCCATAATCTCAGTTTTGTCAGTTTCAATTGACCTGGCCTCAACTGCTTTTGGGGTAGAGAAAGTACCTCAGCACTTCTGATTTGAATTATTGAAGTAACGGCAGCCGAGCGTGAGAAGCCCCCCGCAGAAATTCAACCTCACTATATTAATTATGCTAACGTCAAATGAACTGAATAAAATACTGTCCTGTACTTAACTACAAATTATATTTTTATTTATTTCTCCCCATTTGCTTTAAGGAAGCCATGGGTTGGGAAATAATGCACTTTCTCTGCTGTACCATGTTACCTTCAGAATGCAGTTATATTGCCACCTCACATTGATGCAGAGTGCTTCTGGGTAGACATTGACATGAAAACTTGGAAAGTGACTGGCACATCAGGCCTGATTTGGGCTGTGTTATAAAAATAAAGAAGGGAAGATTTGCATTTCTATAGCGCCTTTCACGACATCAGAACGTCCCAAAGCGCTTTACAGCCAATGAAGTACTTTTGAAGTGTAATCACTGTTGTAATGTCAAAGATGCTCCCATAAAAAACAATGTGATAATGACCAGAAAATCTGTTTGCTCAGTGATGTTGATTGAGGGATAAATGTTGACCAGGACACCGGGGATAACTCAGCCTAGATTTTTGTGCTCAAGTCTCTGGTGTGGGAATATGCACTCACAACCTTCTGCCTCAGAGGTGAGCATGCTACCAACTGAGCCACAGCTGACACATACACGTTGGCCCAGAAATTCGGGTCTCCACAGGTGAGTACGTGCTGGGTACTCACCCGTGGGCCCGATGGAAGTGCCGGTTTCCTGCATGCACTGCGCGTGCGCGGGAAACCGGCACTTCCGTTCCCCTGAAAGCAGGGGTTCAGAGGTCTAATGCGTGCGCGGGGGAGTCTGCGTGTGCGCTTTGAACTTACGTTTTTTTTACAAGGTAAGTGGTCAATTAATTAAAATTAAAACATTTTTTCCACAGGTTTATTATTTTTAAGCACTTTAAAGCAAGGTAAGTTTATTTTTAGCCCCGTTTCTTTATAAAATTATTTTTTTCAAAAATTTAAATTATTGTTTAAAATAGTTATTTAATGTAATTTATAGTTTATTTAAAAAATGTGATTTAAAAAAAAAATTATTTGAAGGTTTACTGCTATTTTGGGGCCGTAGTATTTATAAGTCTTGACAGGTCTTCCTGTAAAGACTTATGAATGGGCATTTCCCTGCTCCGATTGGCTGCCCTTGGCCCTCGTGATCCCAGGGGATGCATCGAACTAACTGCACCCCTGGGATACGCAAGCACTGCGCGCCGGCAGCTGGAGCAGGCCCCGGATCGGAATTCCACGGGGCCCTACAGCTCAAATGCCGGCGCACAAGGTAAGTGCAGGTTGGGGGCTTGCACCCGCGGGAAGCCCCCGACCCGAATTTCTGGGCCGATAAGTCCATTCCAGTGCAGAGCCATATTTCAGAGTAGATCTGGCAGAGCAGATTGCCTGTCCATTATACAACCTGCCCCATTTTCATCCCATTGATTTCAAAGGGATGAAAATCAGGTGGGTTAGAAAACAGGTGGCTGATCCACTCACCAGATTATCACCCGGACAGTGAAGGTGAAAATTACCCTCGTTGTTACAAATAGAAAATCATCTTGACACAAAGACCAAGAAATCCTAGTTATTCACCTAGGGCCTGAAATTTACAAGCAAGTTAACTGACCCCCAATTCACCCGAAGTCCTCACAAACTGTTATATTTAGTTAGATTTTCACATGGAGTATTTGAGCCATAAAGGGACAGGCCACATTAGCAGCTATACATCGCAACTATGATCCAGACCACCCATGGCCAATGCCATGGGAAATCTGGTGGATTGATGGTGTGCTCCTGCTTATGTTCTACTGATGCTGCTGTGGGCTGAATATCAGCCATATTACTAGTTCAACTCATGATCAATCCATGGAATCATTCAAAAGAAAAGAAGGTAGCAATCATAAGGAGTTGCAGATTCCTAATTCTGAACTTTTGACTAGATGTTAATAATTACATGTCAGAATGGACCAAGTACATTCTTAGATCAGGGCATATTTTTAAAAAGGCTATAATTAGAGCTAGCACCCATGGGCTGGGAAGGGAAACAAATCAATCGGGGTTCCTACTCCTGTTCAACGCCCAGCAATCTTCCACTTATACATGTCAGCATTGGGTGCGAACATGATCAGGCTGTGTTGGTCCTCATGATCAAATGGCCTGCCAAAATTTGCTGCTAAGGTCAAGATGCCCAATTGGTCCAGTAATCTGAAGACAGGTAGTGCCCGTGGACCCCAAATCTAGTATGAGTCAGGAGAGGAGGGGAGAATATTGGAGGGCAAAAGATTTGAATTAGACACAAGCTTGGATCTTTAACTAATGGTGCGCTGACACTGCTCAAAACTTTGCACTAGTGCCAAGCGATCTATGCTTGGAGTATAAATTGAATGTTAAGACGTGAACTGATTCCAAAGCGAACCTGAGGGACACTCCTTCCTCCAGGGAGTCTCCCTCCGCTTTGTTCCCATCTCAGGCCATGCCCTGACATTGGAATCAAGCATTCACAGTATAGCCTTTGTGCCGGTGTGAAGCAAAACCAGTTCGCACCAATGTTAACAGTTGTAGTGTGAATGCTCCCAAGGTTGTGTGCAGATTTTGACAGTAACACCACCAGATTGAACTTTCAACTACCTTTCAGGATCAATAGCATGTGAATGGTAGCCAGACTGGTTTGGGGGGTAGTTAAATGGTTAATAAAGTGATGGGATGTACTCTCAGGATAATTGGGTTAAGGGATGTTACTGTGAATTGATTTCTTTTGTTGTTGTTGGATAGACATAGGCCAACAAAAGGGAGGATCCATTTGTACCATCTAAAATCCAGTTGTAATAGCGGGAGAAGAATGTTACATTACTGTATTGTATAATCAATAGGATCACACATGAAGAATTTCAATGCAGCAATCTCGCTGTCTGAATGCTGTGTATGGATTGAAGTGAAAGTCAGTCTCAAAATAATGGAGTCCCTAATAAAGGAGAAAATAGAAAAATATCTAAAAACCAAAAATATAATAATGAATAGTCAGCATGGATTTAAAAAGGGAAGGTCTTGCTTGACCAACCTTATTGAATTTTTTGAAGAGGTAACAGAGAGTAGACAATGGTAATGCAGTAGATGTAATTTTTCTGGATTTTCAAAAGGTCTTCAATAAGGTACCTCATAATAGACTGATGAACAAGGTCAGAGAATATATATTTTTTATCACAGCACCTCATCTTTCGATTAGGCACTTTACAGCCTTCTGGACACAACATAGAGTTCAACAATTTCAGATCATAACTTGGCCCCTATCATATATATTTTATATTTTATTTCAGAAAATGCAAAGTCAGGGGACAAGTAGCAGAATGGATTGTTGGCTGGCGTCAGGACAAAAAGCAGAAATTAGAGTAAAAGGTAGCTATTCACAGTGGCAGAAGGTGGGTAGTGGTATTCCACAAGGATCAGTGCTAGGACCACTGCTGTTCGCAATTTACATTAATGATTTAGACTTTGGAATCAAAAACACAATTTCTAAATTGGGGGGGGATACTGAGGAGGACTGCAACACTTGAAGGGTACGAGTCTAGGTTGGGTAGAGGAACAAAGGAATCTCGGAGTACAAATACACAAATCACTAAAAGTTGTGACACAGGTTAGCAAGGCCATAAAAAAAGCAAACCAAGGATTTATTGCTAGAGGTATAGAATTGAAAAGTAGGGACGTTATGCTAAGCTTGTATCGAACCTTGGTTAGACCAGACTTGGAATACTCCATACAATTCTGGTTGTCATATTATAAAAAGGATATAGAGGCACTGGAGAGGGTTCAAAAAAGATTTACAAGGATGATACCAGAAATGCGAGGGTACACATATCAGGAAACGATAAACAGGCTGGGTCTCTTTTTTCTTTTGAAAAAAGAAGGCTGAGGGGTGACCAAATAGAGGTCTTTAAAATTATGAAAGGTTTTGATAGAATAGATACAGAGAGTGTGTTTCCACTTGTGGGGAAGAGCATAACTAGAGGCCATCAATATAAGATAGTCACCAAGAAATCAAATAGGGAATTCAGAACAAACTTCTTTACCCAAAGAATGGTGAGAATGTGGAACTCGTTACCACAGGGAGTGGTTGAAGCGAATAGTATAGATGCATTTAAGGGGAGGCTGGACAAGCATATGAGGGAGAATGGAATAGAGGGTTAAGCTGATAGATTTAGATGAGGAAAGATGGGAGGAGGCTCGAGTGGAGCATAAATGCCGGCATGGACTGGTTGGGCTGAATGGCCTGTTTCTGTGCCGTGTATCCTATCTAATCCTATGTAATCAATTGAAAATATCCTCACAAGATGCTGTAACATACAAGGGATTATCAACCTCTCACCAATTTAGGTTGTTTCAGCAGTAATCAGCATTTCTCCACTGCTACTTGAGCTGAGCAGCAATTTACGAAGATTGTAGAGGTCCAGAGAAATGTAGCTACTTAAACAGTAGGTGCAGTCATGAACAGGTAGCATTCATGAACGAGCAGCTGTACAATACAGGGAAACTGAAGATCCCAGGCCGATAGAAGGATTGACCCACAGCCTTGCCCTTCAAATCAACCAACATATCTTCATATCCCCAGAACAGTTCAAGCAGAGTCCACTATCAGTTAATTATTGCAGCTTTGAAGTCCATTTATTGCATTCATTTTTAGGCAGATAACATTTGCTTTAGGGCAGTGTGAGGGAGCAATGATTGTACATAGAATTTCAATCTCACTTAACAGTGATGGTGCTTTTCTCAGTCTTATGAGTTGAAAATCATAGAAAGATAGAGTGGTTACAGCACAGAAGGAGGCCGTTCAGCCCGTCGAGCTCGTGCCAGCTCTCTGCAAGAGCACTTCAGCTAGTCCCACTCATCCGCCCCTTTCCCCGTAGCCCTGCAATTTTTTTTCTTCAGGTACATATCCAATTCCCTTTTGAAAGCCACAATTGAGTCTGCCTCCACCACCCTTTCAGGCAGTGCATTTTAGATCCTAACCACTCGCTGAGTAAAAAAGTTTTTCCTCATGTCGTGTTTGATTCTTTGGCCAATCACCTTGAATCTGTGTCCTCTGGTTCTCGACCCTTCCACCAATGGGAACCGTTTCTCTCTATCTACTCTGTCTAGACCCCTCATGATATTCAACACCTCTATCAGATCTCTTCTCAACCTTCTCTGCTCTAAGGAGAACAATCCCAGCTTCTCTAGTCTATCTACGTAACTGAAGCCCCTCATCCCTGGAAACATCCTCGTAAATCTTTTCTGCACCCTCTCTAAGGCCTTCACATCCTTCCTAAAGTGCGGTGCCCACAATTGGACACAAAACTCCAGTGGGATTGTACCCTTTAATTTATATTGCTTCTCCTCGTTCTTGCTACCAAAATGTATCACTTCACACTTTCCTGCATTAAATTTCTTCTGCCACATGTCCGCCCATTTCACCAGCCTGTCTGTCTTCTTGAAGTCTATCACTATCCTCCTCACTGTTCACTATACTTCCAAGTTTTGTGTCATCTGCAAATTTTGAAATTGTGCCCTGTACTCCCAAGTCATTAATATATTTCAAGAAAAGCAGGGGTCCTAGTACCGACCCCTGGGGAACATCTTCCTCCAGTCCAAAAACCAACCATTCACCACTACTCTGTTTCCTGTCACTTAGCCAATTTTGTATCCTTGCTGCCACTGTCCCTTTTATTCCATGGGCTTCAACTTTTCTGGCAAGCCTATTATGTGGCACTTTATCAAATGCCTTTTAGAAGTCCATGTACACTACATCAACAGCATTGCCCTCATCAACCCTCTCTGTTACCTCATCAAAAAACTCAATCAAGTCAGTTAAACACGATTTGTCTTTAACAAATCTGTGCTGGCTTTCCTTAATTAATCCACACTTGTCCAAGTGACTGTTATCTTTGTCCCTGATTATCATTTCCAAAAGCTTCCCCACTACCGAGGTTAAACTGACTGGCCTGTAGTTGCTGGGTTTATCCTTACACCCTTTTTTGAACAAGGGTATAACATTTGCAATTCTCCAGTCCTCTGGTACCACCCCCATATCTAAGGAGTATTGGAAGATTATGGCCAGTACCTCCATGATTTCCTACTCAACCTCCCTCAGCACCCCATTTGGTCCTGGTGACTTAACTTTAAGTTCAGACAGCCTTTCTAGTACCTCCACTTTATCAATTTTTATCTCATCCAGTATCTCCACTACCTCCTCTTTCAATATGACTCATTTAGTACCTCAGTCATGCCCTCTGCCTCCATGTATAGGTCTCCTTTTTGGTCCCTAATTGGCCCTACCCTCTTCCTAATACCCTTTTATTATTTATATGCCTACAGAAGACTTTTAAATTCCCTTTCATGTTAGCTGCCAATCTATTCTCTTATTACATAAGAAGTAGGAGCAGGAGTAGGCCATACGGCCCCTCGGGCCTGCTCCGCCATTCAATAGGATCATGGCTGATCCGAATCTAGACTCACGTCCACTTCCCGGCCCTCTCCCCGTAACCCCTAATTCCCTTACCAGCTAGGAAACTGCCTATCTCCATTTTAAATTTATTTAATGTTGCAGCTTCCACAGCTCTCTGGGGTAGCAAATTCCATAGATTTACTACCCTCTGAGTGAAGAAGTTTCTCCTCATCTCAGTTTTGAAAGGGCAGCCCCTTATTCTAAGATTATGCCCCCTAGTTCTAGTCTCACCCATCAGTGGAAACATCCTCACCGCATCCACCCGATCAATCCCCCTCACAATCTTATATGTTTCGATAAGATCGCCTCTCATTCTTCTGAACTCCAATGAGTAGAATCCCAACCTACTCAACCTTTCCTTATACGTCAACCCCCTCATCTCCGGAATCAACCGAGTGAACCTTCTCTGAACCGCCTCGAGAGCAAGTATATCATTCCTTAAATATGGAAACCAAAACTGCACGCAGTATTCCAGGTGTGACCTATTCTCTCTTTGTCCCTCTTATTTTCTTTTTCACTTCCCTTCTGAATTTTCTATATTCAGCCTGATTCTCACTTGTATTCTCAACCTGACATCTGTCATACGTGCTCTTCTTCTACTTAATCTTACTCTGTATCTCTTTCGTCATCCAGGGAGCTCTGGCTTTAGTTGCTCTACCTTTAGGGCTTTAAACTAAATATTGCGGGGCGGGGGGGTTGGGGAGGAGGGATCCGCTGAGCGGAAATTAAAAAAGTCAAAAAGAAATGAGAAAGCAAAAGTGCAGGGTAGCAATAGGGGTAATGATAACCGGAGTGTGACAGGAAGGGACAGAGCATATACACATAAGGGTGCATCAGAAAGAGGGGTCAGATTATGGAAAAATGGTAAAAAGACAAGATGAAAAGTTCTATATCTGAACGCACGCAGCATTTGTAACAAGATAGAGGAGTTGACAGCACAACAAATAGAAATAAATGGGTATGATCTGATAGCCATTACAGAGACGTGGTTGCAAGGTGACCAAGGCTGGGAACTGAATATTCAGGGGTATTTGCCATTTCGTAAGGATAGGCAGAAAGGAAAAGGAGGTGGTGTAGCTCTGTTAATAAGGGATGAGATCAGTGCAGTAGTGAGAAATGATTGTGGCTCAGTACAGCAAGATGTAGAATCAGTTTAGGTGGAGATAAGAAATAATAAGGGTAAGAAGTCACTGGTGGGAGTGGTCTACAGGCCGCCAAACAGTAGCCACACTGTAGGACAGAGTATAAATCAAGAAATAATGGAGGCTTGTAAGAAAGGTACGGCTATAATCATGGGAGATTTTAATCATCATATTGATTGGACAAAGCAAATTGGCAAAGGTAGACTTGAGGAAGAGTTCTTAGAGTGTATGCGGGATAGTTTCTTGGAAGAATACGTTGTGGAACCAACCAGGGAGCAGACTATTTTAGATCTGGTAATGTGTAACAAGGCTGGATTAATTAATGATCATGAAGTGAAGGATCCTCTTGGGAAGATTGATCATAGCATGGTAGAATTTCAAATTCAGTTTGAGGGTGAGAAAGCTAGGCCTCAAACTAGTGTCCTGAACTTAAATAAAGGTAATTACAAAGGTATGAAAGCAAACTTGGTTAAAGTGGACTGGGAAATATATATTACAAGGTAAGACTGTAGAAAAGCAGTGGCAAACATTTAAGGAGATATTTCAGAACTCTCAAAAAAGATATATTCCAGTGAGAAAGAAAGACTCTAAGAGAAGGATGAACCATCCATGGCTAACTAAGGAAGTAAAGGATGGTATCAAATTGAAAACAAAGGCATACAATGTTGCGAAGAATAGTGGAAGGCCAGAGGATTGGGAAATTTTTAAAAACCAGCAAAGAACAGCTAAAAAAATGATAGAGAGAGAAGATAGCTTATGAGAGTAAGTTAGCAAGAAATATAAAAACAGACAGTAAGAGTGTCTACCGGTATATAAAAAGGAAGAGAGTAGCTAAAGTAAATGTTGGTTCCCTAGAGCATGAGTCTGGGGAATTAATAATGGGAAACAGGGAAATGGCGGAGACTTTGAACAAATATTTTGTATCGGTCTTCATGGTAGAAGACACTAAAAGCATCCCAATAATGTATAATCAAGGAGCTATTGGGATGGGGGGGAACGTAAAACAATCACTATCACTGTCTGTGTGGAGTTTGCACATTCTCCCCGTGTTTGAGTGGGTTTCCTCCGGGTGCTCCGGTTTCCTCCCACAGTCCAAAAATGTGCGGGTTAGGTTGATTGGCTATGATAAATTGACCCTTAGTGTTAGGGGGATTAAATACGTGGGGTTATGAGGATAGGGTGGGATATGTGTTGGTGTTGGTGTTGGTGTTGGTGTAGGGGTTACGGGGATCGGGTGGGATATGTATTGGTGCAGGCTCGATGGGCCGAAATGGCCTCTATCTGCACTGTGGGATTTCTGTGATTTCTGTGACTAGAGAAAAAGTACTAGGCAAACTAATGGGACTAAAGGTGGCCAAGTCCTCTGGAGCCAATGGCCTGCATCCTAGGCCTAGAAATTCGGTTGGTAGCGCCAGCGATTAGCGCCTAAAGAGCCCAAGAATTGGGGCGTTACCCAATTTTCGGGCGGGCGCAGTGAATATAGCGCCACCTCCCATATTGAGTATCCTTTTAGCGCCGGCGCTAACTCTTTTCACTCGCCAGCGGGCGCAGGCAGATCATGACATCATTTCAGTGTGCAACGCCTTTTTGGCGCCCCGGACCAGATATTCGGTGGCACCCGCAACCTTTTCGCCTGGCGCTATTAGTGACAGTTGGATGGAGCGTTCCCAGGCCCTTCTCGGACTCAGGGGGCACTATTTAAAGGGGACAGCACTAGTATAAAAGCTGCAGCCATTTGGGCTGGCCATTCTGATCGTTGCTGGAGAGAGTTGCTGACCTTCTGTTGGACAGTAATTTTCTCATTGAGCCTTCGGAGGCACTGGCACTGGCAGTTTGAGGGCCCGGCTCCCGAGCTGGTGATGCAGCATCTGAAAGCAGGGAGGTGGAAGAGTGGCTTTAGCAAAAGGACAGCTTGGCAGCAAGGGATGCCAGATTGCGGCAAGGCTATGACATGGGTCCACAGTGAGAAAGCATGCTGGTGGGGGGAACAAGTGGAAGGAGACAGTTGTCAAAGGTGAGAACCTTACCATCGCTGTCGACAATGGGGTCGGCAGCTGCAGTGATTACAGGACCACTCGGACGTCCTCCAAGAATCTGGTGGACTCTCTCCTCGAGATCCGTGAGAGTGACCACTTGTGGATGTCCTCCACCAGTGCGAAACTGGTCTTTGCCAATCCTCGCCAGCTTGGACTGCAGGGGAAAGGAGGGGAAGTTATGTTACATTATGCCCTGAGTGATCATCTCATGCCCCCCATGCTGGAAGAGCCCTTACATGATGCCCTGAGTGATCATCTCATGCCCCCCATGGTGCAAGAGCCCTTACATGACGCCTTGAGTCAAATGTGCATGTGTGTGCCCAGAAAGGGCCATGGGTGCTTGCTGGCAGATGGCCAATGAGGCACAGCCCACCCTGTAGCCATAAAGTCAGGTGCAAATGAAGGGATGCAGAAGTTTGCAGAAACAACACTCACCCTCACGACCCGAGTGAGGTCGTTGAATTTCTTTCTGCATTGGACAGGGCTCCTGGTCACCATGCTGCTGGAGTTGACCCTCTGGCATACATCCCTCCAAGCTCATCGGTAGTCCTTATGATTCGGCCTCGTGCCATTGTCTGGGTAGAGAACATCTCGCCGGCGCTCCACTGCGGCCAGCCAATTGCTCCAGAGCCTCATTGGTGAAGCGCTCTGCTCTCTGTCTCACCTTCTCCATCTGGTCCAAGTTTTTAGCACCAGAGAAGGGCCTGCGCCGATTCTGAGGCCTGCAAGGTGAAGAGTGTGCATTCTGAAGCTGACTGACCCACCCCTTTAAGAGCTGGCTGGCGCCTGGAAGTCTCGTGGTCATCAGTAATAGAGAGCACCTGCGCTGCACCCGTCCGCTCCGATATTGGGTTGCGCCGGAAGATTAGCGCCTTAGGAGTCCCGTGTAATGCCTGAATTCGCGCCTCAATCCCCTTTAGGGGCGATGCAACCCAATATCGTGCCAGGCGGCGATAAGTTTTGTCTGGCTATAAACTTTGCGCAGCGCCAGTTCTAACGCCTCAAGCGGGGCTATACCCAATTTCTAGGCCCTAGGGTCTTAAAAGAGGTGGCTGCAGAGATAGTGGATGCTTTGCTTGTAATCTACCAAAATACCCTGGATCCTGGAGAGGTCCCAGTGGACTGGAAAACCGCAAATGTAACGCCCCTATTTTAAGAAAGGAGGGAGACAGAAAGCAGGCAACTATAGACCAGTTAGCCTAACATCTGTCATTGGGAAAATGCTGGAGTCCATCATTAAGGAAGTGGTAGCAGGACATTTAGAAAATCAGAATATAGTCAAACAGAGTCAGCATGGTTTTATGAAAGGGAAATCATGTTTGACAAATTTGCTGGAGTTCTTTGAGGATGTAGCGAGCAGGGTGGATAAAGGGGAACCAGTAGATGTGGTGTATTTGGATTTCCAGAAGGCATTCGATAAGGTGCCACATAAAAGGTTACTGCACAAGATAAGAGCTCATGGGGTTGGGGGTAATAATGGATAGAGGATTGGTTGACTAACAGAAAACAGAGAGTTGGGATAAATGGGTCATTTTCAGGTTGGCAAACTGTAACTAGTGGGGTGCCGCAGGGATCAGTGCTGGGGCCTCAACTATTTACAATCTATTTTAATGACTTGGATAAAGTGACCGAGTGTAATGTAGCCAAATTTAGTAGAAAAAATAAAAAAGCAAATTATTATTTAAATGGGGAATGATTACAAAATGCTGAGGTACAGAGGGATCTGGGGGTCCTTGTACATGAATCACAAAAAGTTAGCATGCAGGTACAGCAAGTAATTAGGAAGGCAAATGGAATGTTGGTCTTTATTGTAAAGGGAATGGAGTATAAAAGTAGAGAAGTCCTGTTACAACCGTACAGGGCATGGGTGAGACCACACCTGGAGTACTGCGTACAGTTTTGGTCTCATTATTTAAGGAAGGATATACTTGCATTGGAGACAATTCAGAGAAGGTTCACAAGGTTGATTCTGGAGATGAGGGGCTTATCTTATGAAGAAAGGTTGAGCAGGTTGGGCCTATACCCATTGGAGTTTAGAAGAATGAGAGGGGATCTCATTGAAACATATAAGATTCTGAAGGGGCTTGATAGGGTAGACGCAGAGAGGATGTTTCCCCTCGTGGGGGAATTTAGAACTAGGGGGCATAATTTCAGAACAAGGGGGCACCCTTTTAAAATGGAAATGAGGAGGAATTTCTTCTCTCAGAGGGTCATAAATCTTTGGAATTCTCTTCCCCCGAGAAGTGTGGAGTTTGGGTCATTGAATATATTTAAGATGGAGATAGACAGATTTTTGAATGGTAAGGGAGTCAAGGGTTATGGGGAGCGGTCATGGAAGTGGAGTTGAGGCCAAGATCAGATCAGCCATGATCTTGTTGAATGGCGGAGCAGGCTTGAGGGGCCAAATGACCTACTCCTGCTCCTACGTCTTATGTTCTTATGTTTCCCCCTCGTGGATGGTGTCAAATCTCGAACATTTTAAAAAGACCACATTTTTTTTCCAAATTTTTATAAAGCATTTGCTCTTCAATGTTCTTCCTCTGACTCACACTGGGTATGATGCCACTAACAACGACTGCCCTCTGATGCCTCAACCAAATAGTCGTTCTTCATGTGTGAGCCAAGACGGTGAGTTTCAGGAAGCTATTCAAACAAGAGGGGTGTGACATCACTGAAACAGCTGATCTTGTCTTCACCCGAAATCTAGTCACTGTATTATTTCATGGTTCATTATCCTAATTTTTTAGCAGTGGACATTAATTCAATTTTGTGTTTTGCAGATATCATTTTATAGAAACAATGGGGTATAAATGCGATTTGGATAGCAGTGTGAAGCTGGAGGCTGGCGACTCAGCAGTCTGTTCTGCATTCTGCTCGCTGTTCTTTTCCATTGGTTCACTACCGCCCATTTTGTGCTGCTGCCTAAGGTGAATTCATGCCCCATTTAGATGGATGAGCATTTGATACTCAATGGGAACACAGCTGAAGTCAGCACCGACTCTGCACCTTCGAACCTTTGGGCAATTTGAGACCATACTTGAGATTTTCCGCTTTGTTTGAAACCTGGCCTAAAGTCGGCAGGGTGGGTTTCATACCACCCTCCTGCTGCTAGCCTCGTCCAGTTGTTCAGTACAGCTACAACACTGGCATCTATCTGACAATGTGGAAAACTGCCCAGGTATGTCCTGTCCACAAAAAGCAGGACAAATCCAACCCAGCCAATTACCGCCCCATCAGTCTACTCTCAATCATTAGCAAAGTGATGGAAGATGTCATCGACAGAGCTACCAAGCGGCATTTACTCACCAAAAACCTGCTCACTGATGCCCAGTTTGGGTTCTGCCAAGACCACTCGGCTCCCGACCTCATTACAGCCTTGGTCCAAACATGGACAAAGGAGCTGGATTCCAGAGGTGAGGTGAGAGTGACTGCCCTTGATATCAAGGAAGCATTTGACCGAGTGTGGCTTCAAGGAGCCCTAGTAAAACTGAAATCAATCAGAATCGGGGGGCAAACTCTCCATTGGTTGGAGTCATACCTAGCACAAAGGAAGATAATTGTGGTGATTGAAGGTCAATCATCACAGCCCCAGGACATCGCTGCAGGTGTTCCTCAGGGCAGTGTCCTAGACCCAAACATCTTCAGCTGCTTCATCAATGACCTTCCCTCCAACATAAGGTCACAAATAGGGATTTTTGCTGATGACTGCACAGTGTTCAGTGTGACTCGCAACTCCTCAGATAATGAAGCAGTCCATGCCTGCATGCAACAAGACCTGGGTGATGTTTAGGCTTGGGTTGATAATTGGCAGGTAACATTCGTGCCACAGAAGTGCCAGGCAATGACTATCTCCAACAAATGAGAGTCTAACCACCTTCTCTTGACATTCAACGGCATTACCATCGCTGAATCCCCCACCATCAACATCCTGGGGGGTCACCATTGACCAGAAACTTAACTGGACCAGCCACATAAGTACTGTGACAACAAGAGCAGGTCAGAGGCTAGGCATTCTGCTGCGAGTGTTTCACCTCCTGACTCCCCAAAGCCTTTCCACCATCTACAAGGCACAAGTAAGGAGTGTGATGGAATACTCTCCACTTGCCTGGATGAGTGCAGCTCCAACAACACTCAAGAAGCTCGACACCATCCAGAACAAAGCAGCCCACTTGATTGGCACTCCATTCACCACCTTATACATTCACTCCCTCCACCATCGGCGTACCGTGGCTGCAGTTTGTACCATCTACAAGATACACTGCAGCAACTCGCCAAGGCTTCTTCGGCAGCACCTCCCAAACCCGCGACCTCTTCCACCTAGAAGGACAAGGGCAGCAGGTGCATGGGAACACCACCACCTCCAAGTTCCCCTCCAAGTCACACACCATCCTGACTTAGAAGTATATCGCCGATCCTTCATCATCGCTGGGTCAAAATCCTGGAACTCCCGACCTAACAGCACTGTGGGAGTACCTTCACCACATGGACTGCAGCGGTTCAAGAAGGTGGCTCACACAACCTTCTCAAGGGCAATTAGGGATGGTCAATAAATGCTGGCCTTGCCAGCGATGCCCATGTCCCATAAACAAATAAAAATAAATAAATAAATAATTTCTGCCAGGCTCCCAGTGGGTTCTCCACCTGCACCAGGGAGTCTATCTTGTGGGGGAGGGATCGAAATGGGGCGGGAAGAAATAAAATGAAAAATGGCTGTTGCAGGCCTCAGACAGTGGAGCTGATGCAATGGCTCCTGCGCAGACATTCCACCCCTTCAAGACCCAGGTTTGCACTGAAATTGGACAGGATGGGAACAGGAAATTGGGACTGGTATGTATAATTTTCCCACTTCCATTTTCAACCATTCAGCGAAAGAAAAATGTGGATGTCACCAATTAGCTACAATTGAATGGCATGCATTGGATAAGGAGGGGAAAAATCCAAAAATGTTCACACCCTTGGTCACTATCCAGGGCCTCCTGCTGTAGTATGGCCAGCACCGGCCAGGCTAACTCAGTGTTGACTGGGGATCAAACCTGGGGGTTTCCTGAGCTATATGGCTCAGGTTGTACACTGAGCAGTGCACTTACCAACTGAACCATTGGGAGCTCTACATTCCAGACGTTTCTTCAAAGCTGCAGTATTCATTGCGGAGTCTTGAAGCTCTTTGCTAATTGTTGGCCTCCATGTAAATCCTTTCCCCCTCTGGCTGAAAAAGGAAGTGTCAAAATCATAAATACTGTCCCAGTCACCCAAAGATTCAATAACCTCTCAGATGCAGTGTCAATGTGATCTCAGCTGTGTTCAGTTGCATATCAAGTGTTCCTTTCATCTTTCTAAAACCCACATTTCTCCATCTGCAAAATTCAATATATTTTCAGTGCTGAATAATTAGAATGTAGAACTGTGACATATTTCTCATTTTCCAGTGTACTTAAAATAAATCAAAAAATAAAATGAAATATCATTTTTTTATTCTTTGATCTGCCGTGCTCAGAGGATTAATAGACTATATCGTTCAATCTGTCTTTGTCAAAGGGGTTGAGAAGCTACCAGGCATGAAAAAAAGATTGTTTCCTTGAGCCAAATAGGATTTTAGTTGAACTGAATACCATTAACTTTACAACCAGATCCAGCAATCACGTACTCAGAAAGCTCTGGTCATTGTTAAAAAGAGAAGTTACCAAGTTATATTAACAGACCCTTATTGATTGCACATTCAGAGTTCATCTTAGTAAAAGAGGTTTAGAAGTGGAATTTTTAGACTTTGATATTAGAGGAAGAATTGGAGTGCGATTGTAGTGCTGCCCACATTGACTGGATCTGAAACAGATCGAAGGAAGGATGAATTAAAATGACTAATTGTGCCTTCCTCGGAGTCCAGTTGGCAAATGTACTGCATGGTGTGGTACATCTACAATACAACTTTAGTGTTGGTGCAAAGTCGTTTCCGCTTCCTACTAATGCTAAAATTAGTGTAAATCCAGAGCAAACGTCTGACCTCACTCTTCCAGGGAGTCTCACTGCACTTCACTTTGATGTCAGATGATGCCATGATTATGGATTTCGGCTGAATTTATACGATAACTATAATATTGGGGCACACCAATGCAGTGGCTGGAGTGTAAATGCAACTTAAGTCATACAGACTGTAACGATCAATAACATGTCATTCCATAGTGGGCACTAGGTGGAGCCGTAGAGCTGTATATAGCTGTATGTATAAGACTACACTACCCAGCTGTATATATATTAAGACTACATTACCCATGAGGCACTAGGCTACCCACAAGGCAACAGTCAAGATGGCAGCCTGCACACAGGAGCACACATGCTGCAACTCTACAGATACAGTACCTAGTCCACATGTGCTCAATAAAGTAACTAGCAAAAGCTAGCTGTGTTCATAATAAGAATGTCTATTTATTAATGAACATAAGATGGTACCAGGATGGGGAAGATCTGCTGAAAATTGTGAAAAGCGACATGGAGAATTTGAAGCCACCAGAGCGTTTGAATCTCACAGAAAAAATCGACTACAATTGGCAGACTTTTAAACAGCAATTCGAGCTCTACATTGCAGCCATCGGATTCGGTACGAAGCCAGACGCAAGGAAGATAGCGTTGCTGCTTACAGTTGCAGGCCCACAGGCGATAGAGGTATTTAATACATTTGTATTTAATCCAGCGGAGAACAGAGAAAAATTAGAAGATGAGCTAAAAAAATTGGATGCACATTGCTCTCCCAAAAAGAATGAGACATATGAAAGATACATCTTCTGTTCTCAGACACAGCAACAAAATGAGAATTTTGATAGCTTTATAACTGATCTGAAACTGAAAGCACAGACATGTAATTTCTCTGAGCTGAAATCATCCATGATTCGTGACCAGATTGTGTTTGGTATTCATGATAAAAGTGTCAGGGAACGTCTGTTGAGAGAAACCGAACTAAATTTGGAAAATGCAGTGAAAATATGCCAAGCCAGCGAGCTAGCTCGAAAGCATGCGAAGACTTTCAGTGAAATCAATAATGATGCGATTGTAATGAGTGAAAATGCTGCTGTCGGTGCTGCGTCCTACAAGGGGAAGAAACGTGGGCAGAACAGAAATGAAAAGCAATCGGAGGATGAAATTTTTAATTGTAAATGCTGTGGTTACAAACGCCAGTTAAGACAATGCCCAGCATTTGGAAAAATGTGCACAAAGTGTAATGGAAAGAATCACTTTGCCAAACAATGCTTTTCAAAAGTAAAAACTAAGAAAGGGCAACGAGTTAATGTGATTGAGGACACTGATTTAAGTGAGACATTTTTTGTAGGAATGGTGTCATGTGACGATATCAAAAAAGATACAGAAAATGTGCAGCCCTCAGAAATGGACAATGCTGAACATAAAGTCAATGCAGTAAAAGTGGACAAATGGATGATCCCACTGCAGATAAATGGAGCATTAGTTACATTGAAACTGGACACTGGGGCAAAAGCAAACTTAATCAGTATGAGTGACATTAACAATATGAAAGAAAAGCCCAAAATACAGAAAAAGTCAGTACTACTGAAGGACTATAATGGACAGAAAATATATAGCTTAGGTGTATGCAGACTTAAAGTGACAGTCAAAGACAAAGTGCATCATCTCATGTTTTCTGTTGTGGCTGAAAGACTTGATTTGATATTAGGTGACAAAGCTTGTGAGGACTTAGAACTGGTCAAAAGAGTCTACCGTATAAACTCTGCCATAAGCAGACCAGATGACTCAGGTGATGAAGCAGAGAGCCCATCAAGGATGAAAAGGCCAAAGGGTATCCATGTCTTCAAAAAGCCTAGTTTCTCCAAGAAGAAAGAAAAAGACTTTAAGGTCAAAGAGAAGCCAAAGGAAGAAAAGCACAAAGAGGAAAAACACAAGGAGAAAAAGTCCAAAGATATAACCGCAGCAGATGTTGTTAAGCAGTGGAAAGAGAAAAAGAAAAAGAAGAAGCCTGCACCAGAGCAGGAAGCAGTTCCGGTGGATACTCCTTCTTCCCTCAGGCTAATCTTTGGTGTTCCATTAGCTGAGGCTGCTGAGAGGACTATGCTGTATGATGGGATCCAGCTGCCAGCAGTTTTTCGAGAGTGCATTGACTACATTGAGAGTTATGCCATGAAGAGTGAAGGAAACATTGAAACCCTCTCCAAGCAAAGATCGCAAGGAGACCTCGATCTATACAAGAGCAGATTGATGACAATGCCGCAACTGCATCTTGTAATTCACCGCCAGAACAATCTCATGAAGACACATCAGACTTACCCGTGTTGAGAAGATCCACACGTGAAGTAAAAGAGCCTGATAGACTTAATCAATGTAAAGCTTTGAAAATGTGTTGACTGTTTTGAAAATGTTTATGTTTATAGAGCACTAACAAAAGTGTTACTGATATTATCTTTATTGTTTTCTTGAAAGTTGATTGATATTGATTTTGTTAAACCTCAAAGAAAGGGGGATGTAACGATCAATAACATGTCATTCCATAGTGGGCACTAGGTGGAGCCGTAGAGCTGTATATAGCTGTATGTATAAGACTACACTACCCAGCTGTATATATATTAAGACAACATTACCCATGAGGCACTAGGCTACCCACAAGGCAACAGTCAAGATGGCAGCCTGCACACAGGAGCACACATGCTGCATCTCTACAGATACTGTACTTAGAGAACGTGTACTGAATAAATGACTAGCTAGAAGCTAGCTGTGTTCATAATAAGAATGTCTAGTTATTAATGAACATAACACAGACCAGGTTCAACCTATGGTCTATGCTGAATTAGCTGACCTCAGTTTGGGTAACAATTAGCCTCAGCACCTCTCACTAGGGAAAAATAAAATCAATCAGGTTTCTCACTCTTGATCACTATCCAGTAACCCATGCTAGATAGTGCATGTGTGGTGCATTAGATGAGGCAGGATCAGGCTTGGCTGTGATGTCTCCCACAGTCAAGTAGTCTCAACATCTAGACAATAGGGCTGCTTGTACTTGAACCATGCCCTAACATAAGTCAGCACTGCTACTACAGATGGGGAGCAAAGAGAAACTGAAAAAGACTAATGAAGAACATAAGAAATAGGAGCAGGAGTAGGCCATTTGGCCCTTCGAGCCTGCTCCGCCATTCAATAAGATAATTGAAAGTATTATACACTTTCTACATAAATTGGAACCAGATTACCGAGGGCAATATTTGAGGAGCTATGGGGAAAGGAAACAACTAGACATATTGTAATACTGGGTATCCCAAAAATGACTCCTCAGCCGATTGAACCAGATTGCATCCATTATTTTGTACAACCATTATGAAGCCCTGCATAAGAAAGCTAATGAGCTCTGTTCTATTTGAATTGGACAGGTGGGTCATCCTTTTTAGTTGTTTTGAAGGTGGGCCAATCTGACAAAAATGTTGTGTTCATTGCAGTTGACCTAAGGTAGTTTCTTTCAGATGTCCTTCCATTTTTTGGAATATTGATGTTCTAGCTTTCTGCCCCCAGTTTATCAGCACCATGCTACAGGCCAGTTAATGGAAAGAAGCGGATAGGAGGCACATGGAAGACTTGCTGCAAGTTGCCTTCATCCATGATGAACTTTTTGTATGGTATTTATATGTTGAAAGAAAAGAAGGAAGGAACTTACAATTATATAAGGCCCTTTATATTCACACTTTTATATTCACACCTTCAGGATGTCCCAAAGTGCTTCACAGCCATCAAATTACTTTTGGAGTATAGTCACCTGTGTTATCAAGGCAAATGTAGCAGCCAATTTACACACAGCAAGGCCCCATGAACAGCAAATGAGATACATGACCAGTTCATCCATTTTGGTGGTGTTGGTTGAGGGGTGAATGTTGGCCAGCGCACTGGGAGAACTCCCTGCTCCTCTTCGAATAATACAATAGGATCTTTTACATCAACCTGCACAAGGAGACAGGACTTCGGTTTAACAGTTTGTCTGAAAGATGGCACCTCCAGCAATACAGCACTCCTTCAGTACTGCACTGAAGTGTCAGTCTAGATTACGTGCTTGGGGTGGGGCCTGAACCCACAACCTTCTGACTGAGAGGCAAGAATGGGACATTGTACATAAAGTTCATTGATCAGCTGGAATGCAAATTGAAAACTTCAAATGACATATTTGATGAGAAAGATATTTACCATAAAAATAAATGAAGCTGGCAGCAGAATGCTCTCTTTGACTGGCATGTTCCCTTGGTTACGGAGGGTTATTGACTTCTGTTTGCACTGCCAGTTTCATTGGTTTAAGATCAAATTGCATACTTTGGGTGACAATCTGGAAGTAAGGTGTGTTAAAGCAGATGCGTATCGACAAGAATTTTAGCAAAACTGTACAGCAAATTGTTGGCATCACCAGATCTTAGGTGGACAGCACACTGCACAGTGGCGTGATAGGCCCTGAGTTCATGGCCTGCCGTTCACTAAAAAGTGAGTCCCTAGTCTTTACGGTGGTGTTGCAGGAAGCTATTGATTGGTGGAGAGGACTCGAATCAGAATACACAGGGTACAGAGAGTGGAGATTTGGTGGTGATGATATGGTAAGCAGTTTTCTATGTGTTAAGTAATCCATTTGGTTGAGCACAGGTTATAAATACACTTTGTTTGTGATGAGTTCCCATGCGTTAACCTGAGCCCTGCATTTCAACTTGTGGTGTTGTAATCAGCTGTGCTCCTTGTTTGCACTGCTACCTCCACTGTACACTGTTATATGTTTTATGCAGATACAAAATGGCAGTTGATGTCAGAATGTTGTAAATGGTGACGTTGGAGAGTTCATTCAGGGATGTATCTGCACTCCTAGGGTGAACCCTATCTTGTGAAGCGGTGAGGGGATTATTTTGTGCTGTTAACAGTATTGATGCACAAAAATCTCGCACTGCCCCTGACTGCTAGTTGGTCTATTGTAACCTTTGACTGGCTGTGTAAGTGGACCAAGAGAAGAGCAGTGGACACCTGTGATGGAGGTCCATGGCAACAATGGAATGAAAAATATCCTCAGAAACTAAGGCACCAGCACTTTAGAAATTTCACCTGTTACTGTTTCTGCAGCTGCTATTTGCTCTGATTCTCTAAAATTATGAAGACAGTAAAAGCTACCATTCTGAAAGTTATCTGAGTTAATTGTGCTGTGTAAAGTGTAAAAATGCATGGTGACACCAGAGTGACCAGATTTTCAAGTAAAAGCACTTGATTCAAGAATGGGCGACTATTTGAAGGTTGAATTGGTAGTTTTATGGAGTTGTCACACTTTAATTCACCGAGTGCTATACCTCTCGTGCTGGTAATCGAGAGCACACTAAAAAACCGTGAATGTATGTCAGAGCCTCGAACCTGAGGAATGTTTTATGAGGGTGAAGACGCATAGAATCTGCTGCAGTTTCAGGGGTTTATTGAGGCCCCTAGAAGCTGTAGGTTCTCACAAGCCTTCATTTATTCTGTTTGATATCAATTAAACTAAGTACTGGGATATGTATGGGTAAAATATATGAAATACATGCAGGTGATTGTTCAAACATGAGAATGTCTCCCCTGAAATGAGGAGGAGTTGGAAGACCCTCAAATGCAGACACAAGCTAAACTTTCCTGAGTTATATCACTTGGTCCAAACATGGACAAATGAGCTGAATTCCAGAGGTGAGGTGAGAGTGACTGCCCTTGACATCAAGGCAGCATTTGACCGAGTGTGGCATCAAGGAGCCCTAGTAAAACTGAAGTCAATGGGAATCGGGGAAAACTCTCCACTGGTTGGAGTCATACCTAGCACAAAGGAAGGTGGTTGTTGTAGGTCAATCATCTCAGCCCCTATACATCACTGCAGGAGTTCCTCATGGCAGTATCCTAGGTCCAACCATCTTCAACTGCTTCATCAATGACCTTGTCTCAATAATAAGAAGTGGGGATGTTCACTGATGATTGCACAGTGTTCAGTTCTATTCACAACTCCTTAGATAATGAAACAGTCCACACCCGCATGCAGCAAGACCTGGACAACATTCAGGCTTGGGCTGATAAGTGGCAGGTAACATTCCTGCCATACACATGCCAGGCAATGACTATCTCCAGCAAGCGAGAGTCTAACCACCGCCCCTTGACATTCAACGGCATTACTGTAAAGTCTGTGCCTCAATAATACACGGACTTCGGGAGAACAGTTTAACAGGCACTTTAACGTCAGACTGAAATACAGAAACCCGCTAGGGCCTTTTATACAGGGGTGGTCACTGCCGGTACTGCAGTCTAAAACCAGTTCTTCCCTTAAAGGTACATAGACAACAATTCCTCCCCTTTTAGATAAACAGTACATAACATTCATTTAACAACTAAATAATAACTAATTACAATTTTCTGGGTACTATATACATCAACTGAAATAATCATTTATAAGTTCAGTCTTTGAGGAGGCTTCCTGATCCTGACTGGATAGCGCCTTTCTCGAGTATCCTGTTCTTGCGGCGGAGTTGATTCTGGTTCATTGTCATTGGTTGGTTCGTCAGCTTCTAATACCACTGCTTCTGAGGTAGACGCAATCTGTACTTCGGGTTGATTACCAGGTGCACCTGCTCATGGTATGGGTTTGGCTTGTTCCTGTGACTCTAGAATTTGGTCAGCATGGCGTCTCACGATGCTCTCTCCAACGTCCACTGTGTACACTAGTGGTCCCTGCTGTGTGCATATCGTTCCTGGCTGCCATTTTTCTGTTCCGTAGTCGTGGGCCAAGACTGGTTGCCCTATCTTAAAGCTCCTGGTTGGCTTCTCATTTATGTGCTGGAATTGCTTATCCTCAACATCTCGTCTTATGTTTGGTTTGAGCAAATCCAGGCGACATCTTAGCCTTCAGTTGAAGAACAGTACGGCTGGAGCTTGGTTGGTAACTGCATGTGTCGCATTCCGGTAAGCAAACAAGAAATTATCCACCTTGTGTTGTAGTGGTATGTCGTCATTATACATTGCCTTTATGGCCTTTTTAAAGGTCTGAACAAACCTCTCAGCCAATCCATTTGTGGCTGGATGATATGGGGCAGATGTGTAATGTTTCACCCCATTATTCCTCAGAAACCTCCGGAAATCCTCAGACACAAACTGTGGCCCATTGTCGGAGCAAATCTGTTCTGGCAACCCATTCCTGGCGAAGATGGTCCTTAGGACTGCAATAGTTTTCTCCGTGGTGGTGGAGGACATTTTAATGACCTCTGGCCATTTCAAATGGGCGTCCACAGCGATTAGAAACATTGAGTCCATAAATGGACCAGCAAAATCAATGTGTACCCGTTGCCATGGAGATGAGGGCCACTCCCATGGATGTAGCGGGGCCTGTGGTGGAGCGTTTTGGACCTTCTGGCATCCTGTGCATCTCTTGGTCATATCCTCGATTTCTTTATCGATTCCTGGCCACCACACAAACGCCCTGGCTAGGCTCTTCATTTTTACCCCTCCCAGATGACCCCCATGAAGCTCATTGAGCACTCTATCTCTCAACTTGGGTGGAATTACCACTCGGGATCCACACATCAAGGTCCCCCGGCACACTGACAGCTGTTCTCTCCTTGGCGAGAATGCTGGCAACAGTGAGTCGCCATATGCTGGCCATCCCTTCACCGTCAAATCATAGACCCGAGAGAGTGTCGGGTCATTTCGGGTTTCCTTCTCTATACTTGAGGTTGTAACAGGCAAACATTCGACTATGGTCGCATGGAATATCTCAACAGGGTCCACTGCAGGTGCTTCTTCTACTGTAGGCAACGGTAGGCGCGACAGCCCATCAGCGTTTCCATGCTGTTTCGTACCCTTGTACTCTATGTCGTACTGATGTGCGCCTAGAAAAAGTGACCATCTTTGCAGCCGTCGCGCCGTCACCACCGGAACGCACTTCTTTGGGTTAAAAATGGAGACCAGGGGCTGATGATCAGTCAGTAGGGTGAATTTCTGCCTGTGCAGATAGTGATTGAACTTCTTCACCCCCCACACCAGGCTGAGGGCCTCCCTGTCAATCTGGGTGTAGTTACGCTCGGCTGAGGTTAGCGAGCGCGACGCAAACGCTATTGGCCTCTCTGAACTGTCAAGGAATTTGTGTGACAGCACCGCTCCAATGCTGTAGGGTGACACATCACATGCCAACCGAATCGGTAGCGTTGGGTTGTAGTGGGCCAATACTTCTTTTGAAGTGATTAGGCATTTACATTCCTGAAAGGCACGCTTACACTCATCACTCCATTTCCATGTTACTCCAGTTTGCAGCAGGGCGTTCAGTGGGTGCAGAATTGTAGATAAATTCGGCAAGAACTTATGGTAGTAGTTTAACCAACCCGAGGAACGACCGCAGTTGCGACACATTTTCCTGTGCTGGAGCCTTGGCTACAGCCTCAATCTTGTCCGGCGACTTATGCAACCCTTCCTCATCAATCATGTGGCCACAATACGAGATTTGTCTCCCGAAGAACTCGCATTTGGGGCGGTTGGCTCGTAGCCTATATTCCTGTAATCTCGTGAGCACCTGCTCCAGGTTGGCAAGGTGTTCACTGTCATTTTCGCCCTTAACCAGGATGTCGTCCAAATAACACTGGGTCCCCGGGATCCCTTGCAGGACTTGTTCCATCACCCTCTGCCAAATAGCCGGGGCTGATGCTACCCCGAATACCAGTCGATTGTACTGGTAAAGGCCTTTGTGAGTGTTTATCGTGAGGTATTTTCTAGATGCTTCTTCCACCTCCATTTGTAGATACGCTTGGGCCAGATCAATCTTTGTAAAATGTTTCCCTCCAGATAGTGAGGGGAAAATATCTTCTCTCCGTGGAAGTGGATATTGTACTGTGTGCAGGACTGGGTTCACAGTCACCTTGAAGTCCCCACAGATGCGAACCTTCTTCGGCTCCCCAGGCGTGCTGCTCAATGCTTTCTTCATTACAGAAACAATGGGTGTGGCCCACTCGCTCCAGTCCACCTTGGACAGCACACCCGAATGCTCCAGACTCTCCAGTTCAACTTCAACGGCTGGGCGGATCGCGTATGGCACCGGTCTGACCTTAAAAAATTTTGGGTTTGCGTTATCTTCGATCTTTATCGTTGCCTTTACTCCTTTTAGAGTCCCAAGTCCTTGTTGGAACACCTCTTCCGCGTCAGATAGAATTTGTGACAGACGTCCAGGTGCGACGTCATCATCCTTTTTGTCAGTCACAGTTAGCGCCTGAATAGAATGCCAATCCAATTGTATTTTTCGGATCCATTCACGTCCCAATAATGGTGGTCCTCCATCTCGTAGTATATACATATATAGTTTCTGTGTTTCCTTGCCGTTATATTGAACTGGCACCCTTATTTTTCCTCTGGGGTAGACCTTTTGCCCCGTGTATGTCTTCAATACAATGGACGTGTCCTTTAAGGGTATGTGTGAGAATAGCCACTCATAGTCTCATCGATTCATGACAGTTAGGGCTGATCCTGTGTCCAATTCCATCTTTACTGGGGACCCTGCTATCATGAGGGTGACCCAAATGGTTCGGTGATCCTCCTTTGCGATCACATTGTGTAACTTTAGACAACTTAGTCTCCTGCTCCCGGAGTCCTTATCACTCTCCTGATCTTCCGAACTACTGTCTGTCAATTTCTTTACTTTCTTATACTGTTCCTTAGTAGTTCTTGTAGTGTTGGTTTTCTTTCCCGACCTGCAGACTCTTGCTATATGTCCCAGTTTTCCGCATTGCCTGCATACTTTGTCCTTAAACCAGCAGTCCTTCTGCTCATGGGTTGTTCTGCCGCAGCGATAGCACTTTTCTGCTCCATACGCCATTTCGTTAGCGCTGTATTCTTGTGGTTTCTGTTGTATTTCCGCAGCTCCCCATGCTGCTGCTTTGTAGGATACTGCCACGCTGAAAGCCTGTTCTAGCGTCAGGTCCTTTTTCGAAAGTAGTCGTTTCTGGGTTCCTTCACTCTGGAGCCCGCAGACAAACTTATCCCGTAAGGTGTCTGCCAGTCCTGCTCTGAACTGGCAGTGCTTCGATAACTTGCGTAGTTCCGTAAGATAGTCAGCATTGCTCTCATCTTTGTGCTGGTTTCTTTAATGGAACTTGAATCTTTCTGCTATCAGCAGTGGTGTAGGGTTTAGGTGTTCCTGTAAGATATTAACAATCTCCTCAAAACTTTTCTCCATTGGTTTAGCTGGGGTAATTCAATTCCGCAATAGGCCATACGTACTCGCGCCCATCAAATTCAATAATACCGACGCCCTTTTTCCATCGGCCACCTCATTTGCCTTGCAGTATACTTCAATTCTTTCCACATACGTGGTCCAGTCTTCTACCTCGTTGTCGAAAGCAGTGATACTGCCACTTTTCGGCATCTTGCGTGATTTAAAATGACGCCTCCCGCGCTTTTTCTTCTTCCCCAATGGAATAAAACGGCGCCTCCCGCGCTTTTCCTTCTTCCCCTTGCTGCCACGCTGCTCCTAGCGTTCTACAGGGTAATGGCGGTGACCCGCGGCTTCAGCGCTTCTCATTTTCCTTCCCCCCATTTATTTTCTCTCCGCTGCCCAGTTCTTGAGCACCGACTGCGCCCTGTGCGCTCCACCCTCTCTCTCCTTTGTTTTCTTTTCCCGGCGACACTGCGTGGCCCGTTTTGTAGAGCCGCTCGATCGAGCTCGAGCCCGCCGCAGTCCGGAAGGGTCAGCGCACTACCTGCTACCAACACGATTTGCTGGAACACCTTAACTGGGGAGCCAAGCTCAGCTCTCCACAGCCTCTCCCGCAATTCTCCGAACACCTATGTATCCTTTGGGTGGTTGCCCGCGGTCGACGCCCGTTGCTCAGACTACGACCTCCAAGAAACCTCCTCTCAGGGTGAGATCCCCGTGAGATGATGCAACACTGCAGGTGAGTTCGAATTTACTCGTCGCCACTGTTATGTCCGCACCTCAATAATACACGGACTTCGGGAGAACAGTTTAACAGGTACTTTAACATCAGACTGAAATACAGAAGCCCGCTAGGGCCTTTTATACAGGGGTGGTCACTGCCGGTACTGCAGTCTAAAACCAGTTCTTCCCTTAAAGGTACATACACAACAATTACCATCACCGAATCCCCAACCATCAACACCATGGGGGTCATTATTAACCAGAAACTTAACTCGACCAGCCACATGGCTACAAGAGCAGGTCAGAGGCTGGGTATTCTGCGGTGAGTGTCTCACCTCCTGACTCCCCAAAGCCTTTCCACCATCTACAAGTCACATGTTAGGAGTGTGATGGAATACTCTCCACTTGCCTGGCTGAGTGCAGCTCCAACATCACTCAAGAAGCTTGACACCATCCAGAACAAAGCAACCCGCTTGATTGGCGCTCCATCCACCACCTTAAAAATTCACTCCCTTCACCACTGGTGCACCATGGCTGCAGTGTATAGCATCTACAAGATGCATTGCAGCAACTCATCAAGGCTTCTTCGGCAGCACCTCCCAAACCCACGACCTCTTCCACCTAGAATGACAAGGGCAGCAGGCACATGGGAACACCACCACCTCCAAGTTCCCCTCCAAGTCACACACCATCCTGACTTAGAAATATATCGCTGATCCTTCATTATCGCTGGGTCAAAATCCTGGAACTCACTACCTAACAGCACTGTGGGAGTACCTTCACCACACGGACTGCAGCAGTTGCAAAAGGTGTCTCACCACCACCATTTCAAGGGCAACTAGGGATGGGCAATAAATGCTGGCCTTGTCAGCGACATCCACATCGCATAAAAAATAATTTTTAAAAATTGTGTGCAAGGTGTGAGATGTGGTTGTGAGTGTTGGTAGGTAGAGATTGTTGATGGGTGAGTGCTGGGGATGTGCTGCTTTGGGCAGTGTGTGTAGGGCGTGGCGTGTGCCCAGTCAGCTTCGCCTCTGACTGTCTCTGAGCGGTTCGAATCGCTCCCACACCCCTGGGTTCTAGACACCGGAGTTAGGTACAGGCGGCGATACAGAAAATTGAGTAGACAAGTGGTTTGATGCAAGAAAACCAAAATTTTATTAAAAGCAGAATAAAACACAATCTTGTGAGGATTACTGATATGAATACAGGCATAAACAATTACACTTATATGGGAATGGGGAACACACGGCACATCAAGGGAAAACAACTACATTAAAAATCCCTTTATACTTATCCCACCCCCTATACCTAACTAGATTAAGCTATGAGGGGCCAGGAATTCATGCTCACTAATCCGAAACCTGTTGCTTCAACTGGGTTGGTTTTGAGGTCCACTCTTTCTGTCCTTTGGGGTATCCCGTCGCCACATGGTCACAGGGCACAGCGCTGAAGTTGTTGATGTGAAGCACCCTCCTTTTCCTCAGCTACTGTCGTCGTCGAGTCGCGATGGGTTTTCTTCTTCTTCCTTGAGCGGTCGTTGGCGGTATTGCGGCGGTTGGGGGTCGGTTGGCGGTCTTTACCGTCTAAATGATTTTACTACCCATGCTTCAAACGCCAGTTTATTCGTCATGGACGCTGTTACCCATTTGTAAGGGGGGCATCTTTTAACTGGTTTATGGTAATTTAGCTGGCCAGTAGCCTTTGTCTCTGAGGTCTGACCAATTCCAACCTTTTACCTGGTTTACAGTAATTCACCTGGTCAGCAGCCTTTTGCTGCTGCACTCTAAACCAATTTACAAACAGCGGTTTCGAATCGCTACCCCTCCTTCAGTTCTGAGTGGAGGAACTTACAATTAATGATATTAAAACGGACAAGTGGTTTGGATGAGAGAAAAATCAAGTTTTATTACCTAAATAAACTACAATCAAAAGAATAAACTATACCACATGAACACAGTAATTACAGTAAAACTATATAACAGGGGGTTGCAGATGGTGAAAACGAGGGATAAAATGGCTCCAATGTTACTTAAACAATCTTAGCAATTACCCTCAAATCACCACCCCAAACTCCTGCTAGGTTGCCTTGTTGAGGAGTCAGAACACCCTGCTCGCCTGTGGTCCAACGAAGTAAAAAGAGTGATAGCTTCTCAGCAGCTATCTTATATACCTGGTGAGTTCCTGCTGTTCTGCCCTGCCAGGGCTGTGTGCAAAATTCCCACCCAAAGGTTCCAATACACAAGAGAAAGCTGTGATTGGCTAACTCAGAGTGGTTGGACTGGGTTAATGTGTCTTCCAGAGCTCCCTGGGCTGAAACAAAAGGGAAATACAACTGCTCTATTGTCCAGAATGCTAGGTGATTTAAGCCCATTCAGTTCTTAAACGGTTCCCATTCAAGATCCAAAAGTCTCTTCTGCAGTTTAGATGTATCCACTCGATATACAAACAAATGCTAATAGCATTCAATTGCTTTTAAACAAAGCATTGTCCTTTGTCTTCGGCCATGTGGTGACAGCCATTTTTATCCCTGGAAATTTAAAAGCACAACGCCCAGGGATTCTTTAATCAAAAAAATTAATCTTCAGAACTGTAAATTATTATGAATTCTTACAGTCCGCCCTTGGATACTTCCAGCTTGCTTGTAGTATCCTCTTGAAGAAATGAGCAATAATTTCTGACCCCTCACAAACAACCATCCCCTGTATTTACCTAATAGCCATCTGCCACTGATCCCCGTCCCGTCTATTCCCCTTAAATTCAAGAAAAAAAAACCATGGTACGGTAGGCATCTTACAGATACTTCAGTTTTCAATAAGGGGTCTCATACCCCTACACACTTGTAAAATTATACAATGTAAACCAAATTTACAAACACCTTTTACGTTATAACTTATTACAAAATGTAATCAAAATGATCCCAAGCACGGAGAGGGCCCTACGCCTCTGCTCAACTTGGAGTTGTCACAAAATGATCCCAAGCACAGAGAGGATCCTACGTCTCTGCTCAACTTGGGGCTGTAACACAAAATACAAAGAAACATTAAACATTTGAAACAACATGCTTAAATAAACCCCGACCATCATGTGCCAATGATGTGTCGCGAAATTCGAGTGGGTATTGCTCCTCCCACCCGGGCAGTAAAAGTACCTTCCACCCCCCTGTTGATTGTCTTAAACTTTAAAACAGGCAGAATGGATTTACAGACCAGCCTGCTCCGCCAGCCCCGAGCCATTCCCTTGTCCTTTTGTGGAGGCGGGGTACCCCTCACGTTTAAAATTACCTTGGTACAGACAGAGACCGGGGAGTATGGGATCATGACTCCCAGTCCCTCCCCCTCCAGTCTTCCCTCGACTGGCTGCAGAAAAATGATGGGTGCCTGTGTGGCGGCTCTCCCTGGCCCCACCCAGATCTGGCCACCCACTCATCCTTCCCAGCCACACTTACCCTCTTTGCCCGTGGGCCCCCGGGTGAGTTCCTCCCTCCCCCGACCACACCCACGTGACTCTTGGGTCTCCCCCTCCCTATACGATCTTTCCCGGGCCATCACAACCCACCCCCGAGGAATGCGTCCCTATCACAAGGCGCCCGCGCTTCCCCATCGTGACTCCTCAACAGCGAGGTCTCCCGCAAGTGAACTTCGGTCAGGATAGTGCTGAGTTGGGGTCCGTGCCCCACCCAGTTGGGGCCATCTCCTCCCCGTAGGAGGAGTAGGTAAGCTCCTCCGGACCCTGTCCGGTTTTTCCCGAAGATCGCTGCGGGGTCTCCTGGATTCGTCCAGTGGTGAGGTGATCCCCAACATTCTGTCTCCATATCTTCATTTGATGCCCAGCTCGGGCTGGGCGAACATGGCTACTTCATTTTCCAATCTCCTGCAAAAACTTAAAAGGACATGCAGCCAGGTCTCACTGACCTGCTGCCTTAGGTAGAGACATGGTCGGGTCCCTCGACCTTGGACCAAAATGCAAACATTTGGCACACATGTAAACTTAAACTCTTTAAAGTTAAACTTAAGACTAGTCATATGAAACTAAAATTTACACCTTAAAGCAAGCTATATGCACACCAAAGCTATAATACAAATGCCGCCCGTCTCCGGACGGCCAGGCTAATCTCTGGCACTGTCGCAGATTGCTGCTGGCTGCAGCGAAGCTGGACTGCGTCCTGTCTCTGGTCCCTCGCAGCTTATGGCTGTTGAGTGGGGACCCCTGCCCTTTGGCTTCTCCCCGGTTTGGGAGATTGCTCTTTGTGGCAGGTACCCTGGTGACCACGTTTTCTTGGGCTTGCGGGCCCGCTGAGACCTTCTGAGGGGCGTCTCAGTGGGGGAAACTTTGGCTGGCGGACCCTGAGCCAGGGTCGCAGCCCTAGCTGGCTGGGAACCTTCTCCCCCATGTCCAAAACCTGTTACCAGCTCCCCTGCAAGAGGAATTGCTATCCCTGCCCCCCCCAGGGTCCCACATCATGGGGAGGACCACTCTAGAAGCGGGCTGGGAAGCTGGTCCCTTTAAACAGGCCACTGCACCTGCGTGAATCTGCTGTTCGGAAGACTGGGGGATTCCTGTCTCCAGACCAGTGACTGCGCATGCACGGGCAGTTTCAGTGAATAAATGGGCAGCAGCCTGCTGATTTCTAATCCCAGGCTGCTGTTTCTCCATTTCTGAGCCACATAATCCTTTTAAATTTGAACTTTGGGCAAAACTAGGGTCCCACTGGGGTAGTGAAGTGTTCCAATTGGTGGGCTGGACAACTTTTCCCTGGAAACATGTCACAGTGCCTGCTTTTACAGGCTGTGAACTTGAACTTGCATGGACAGCAAACTCATGTTCCCTCACCAAGGTGGCTTTAAATGGGGAATTTTGGACCTGCCTTTCGTCTGGGGCCAAAACTATCCCCTGTGTGCCTCCCTTGTCCCAGATTTCTGCTACTGGACCTGCTCTACAGGGGTCCCAGAACTCTCCTTCCCTGTTCCCTGGCTTAAACAGCTTACTCTGAACATGAATGGCTCCTCCCCCCACACAAGCCACAGTGCTTGCCTGTGAACTCGAACTTGCTGTGGGCTGAGGATTTCTATTCTCAGGCTCACTCCTCACGGGCGGACCGTACCTCCGTTGTTGGAGGGGGTACACTGGTCCTGGTACCCGCCTGCCTAGCGGGACCTGCTGGTGTTCTCCTACCACCCCATTGTCCACCCCTCCTCGCTGCCAGAGCTCCTCAAGACTCGGAGCTGTGGGCTGCGGTCTTGGGGTCTCTAATTCCCAATCCAGCACCGTTCTGGGTGCTGCCTGTGGGATGATTCTATTTGGGCTGCCAGTAAAGTCCAGCTGACCTGCCTTCGGGCTGATCAGACAAATCATTCCCTTTGATGCCTTTAAAGCCATGTTAAGGCTTTCTATCTCTGCCCTACAGGGGCCATGAACTGCTTCCTCAAACCTTAGGGCGCAGGCCAGCTTATAAGCTGCTTTTACCTCCCTAACCTTCTCCTCCTGCTCTGTTACTTCTGAGGTGAGGCGGGCATTCTCTTCCCGCAGTCTCATCTCGCTCCTCTTTACTCCTATAATTTGGTACTTTAGGAATTCTATCTCGTTCCTTGCATGGCTTTTTCCCTCGCTAGCTTCTTGGGTGAGGTGTGCGATTTCCTCCTGTAGCCTCATCTCACATTCCCTTGCCTCTGTGACTTCCTGCACAAGGCGCTCTATAAATGCCTGGCATTTCGTGACCTCTAGTGTGAGGCGTGCATTCTCCCGCACCCTCATTCCACTAGCTCTGGCCTCATACACCTCTCTGAGGCGTTCTACCTCCGCCTGGCATTTTTCAAGCTGGGACTCCCGATTCTTGGCCTCTTCAACCTCCTCCTGCACCCTCTTCTCACCCTTCTTAACCCAGCCACCTATACCATGATAGGTCAGCCTACACACTGCTGCTAACATCCGCAGGGCTACCCACATCCTGAAAACGAGAGAAACAAGAGCTGGTACTTTCTCCAGATCCAGACCACTTATTAAATCAAAAACTGCCTCTACTCCTACCTGGCTTGCCATTTGTAAGGGGGGCATCTTTTAACTGGTTTATGGTAATTTAGCTGGCCAGCAGCCTTTGTCTCTGAGCTCTGACCAATTCCAAACTTTTACCTGGTTTATGGTAATTCACCTGGTCAGCAGCCTTTTGCTGCTGCACTCTAAACCAATTTACAAACAGCGGTTTTGAATCGCTACCCCTCCTTCAGTTCTGAGTGGAGGAACTTATAATTAATGATATTAAAATGGACAAGTGGTTTGGATGAGAGAAAAATCAAGTTTTATTACCTAAATAAACTACAATCAGAAGAATAAACTATACCACACGAACACAGTAATTACAGTAAAACTATATAACAGGGGGTTGCAGACAGTGAAAACGAGGGATAAAATGGCTCCAATGTTACTTAAACAATCTTAGCAATTACCCTCAAATCACCACCCCAAACTCCTGCTAGGTTGCCTTGTTGAGGAGTCAGAACACCCTGCTCACCTGTGGTCCAGCGAAGTAAGAGAGAGTGGTAGCTTCTCAGCAGCTATCTTATATACCTGGTGAGCCCCCTGCCATTCTGCCCTGCCAGGGCTGTGTGCAAAATTCCCACCCAAAGGTTCCAATACACAAGAGAAAGCTGTGATTGGCTAACTCAGAGTGGTTGGACTGGGTTAATGTGTCTTCCAGAGCTCCCTGGGCTGAAACAAAAGGGAAATACAACTGCTCTATTGTCCAGAATGCTAGGTGATTTAAGCCCATTCAGTTCTTAAACGGTTCCCATTCAAGATCCAAAAGTCTCTTCTGCAGTTTAGATGTATCCACTCGATATACAAACAAATGCTAATAGCATTCAATTGCTTTGTAAACAAAGCATTGTCCTTTGTCTTCGGTCATGTGGTGACAGCCATTTTTATCCCTGGAAATTTAAAAGCACAACGCCCAGGGATTCTTTAATCAAAAAAATTAATCTTCAGAACTGTAAATTATTGCGAATTCTTACACATTCTTTGAACGCCAGCTTATTCTTCACCTGGCCTATGACTCTGGGGTTTTATTGTCCATGCATGTAAATGCCAACTTATTCACCAAAGACCAGCTTATAACTGGGCATTTGTCCCCAAATGCGTCTTTCCACTGCCCTTCTCTGCCTTTACCGGTTTACCTTCTTCTTCGTCTCGTCTCATCTCATCTGCCCGTTTGTGGCCTGTGTGTCCTGTGTGCTTTGAACTCAGGTCTCGTTCTCCTCCCACGTTTGGCCCCGGTGTAATGGGCATCCTTGGTTGTTGAGTGGTGCGGGGAGCGAGAAGAAAGCCCGCCACGAGGCCAGGGCATGAGAACAAGAGGCAGCAGGCCAAGGCCACAGGCAAGAGATATGAGTCAAGAGCCAAGAGAGCGATTGCCACTGATGGGCCTACAATTATACCCATTCTACAATCCTTATCTGAATCAGGTCAGTCCTTTGTCTAACTTTTGGCGGGCTATTTTAGAATGATTATAGCCATTTACTTTAATGACTTCTTGAGTAGTTGTCTCCAGGTCTAATGGCCCCGATGTCCTGGTTGTTTGTCATGGATGAAACTTAATTGTCCCCATCCTGACTTGATGGCTATTGTGAGCTGTTACTGATTAAATATGCAGAAACCTAATGGCCTCGATTTTAGGCCCATTCTAGCCTGATCTGTTTCAAGATGAATGAATGCATATTCTGTGTTTACTTTGGCTGTCTGGCTCCAGAGTCTTCACAGATTCCTGCATTTTAATTTTCATCTCCGGGCCTGCCTGTCTGCAGGGCCTTGCTTTAAAAATCCTGTCGGTTTTGGTCACGAGATTACAGAAGCCATTTTGGGTACCCTGTTTTTAATATCTTGTCCAAACAGGGTCCCTTGATCCATAATTTGGGGAGTGCAGGAATTTTGAGAACCCTGCACTTACACTCCCCCCTGTTGATACTAAACTCGCTTTAAGTATCATCCTGATGAGGTGAGCAAAATTTCCTACCGTCCATAGTCAATCTTCCCCTGTAATTATCTATCTAATATATCCATGACACATGCATTTCCCATTCTGTAAAAATGTAGTGTACATAAGCATACATAGAATAATCACATTCGTTTACACACATCCAAGCATGGAGGGGGGTCCAACACCCCTGCACCACTTGGTACACATACATCTTTATTAAAACAACACGTCAAAAATCTTTATTAAAACAACAAAACACAAAAAAACAACAATCTTTAATCAGAAATACAAAAAAACTCCCTCTACCTTTACATAATGTTCCTTCCAGGTCCTCTGGTTTCGGAATTCTAGCATTTGACCATTTCCTTTGCACTGAGTGCATACTAGGTACAATACTATCCCCAGCTGGCACACCACAAGGATGTGGGAAGCCAGCCTGATCCATGAAGGGACCTCTATATTATTGAAAATGTCCCACCAGGGTGGAATCACAATGTCCAATATCTTAGCCCTTATCTCTACCGTCTTTTGCTCTAACGTGTAGAAATGTTTCTGTGAGACTATAACTGCTTTGAGTATCTTGGGAAGGTGTTCTGGGAGAGGAGGAATTTCGTAGCCGAAATGCGCCACGTACTTTTGCAGGTTGGTAAAATTCTCTTTTATAGTGAGGTGAACAGTGGCGGGTTCAGGAATGGGGACAATTCGTTCCTGGGCCACTTGAACTTCTGCCTCGCGTTTAAAGCAGAAGCTGCTGTCACTTACTGGACACCAGCTATGCTGTCCATGCTGGTAGTGGGGCACCCCTGTGGTGACACAATATGTGCCACCTCCTATATATGCTACCTGTTGGGGAACATGGCCTTGTGCCATTGCCTCCATGGTACAATTTATAGGTTTTGCGCCAATAGCTTTAAATCCGCACTATGGTTTTGAATAGGCGTTCAAGTGCTGGGGACACAATATTATGTGTGCTCCCCGGCTCCGGCACCCCGAGAGGTCAGTAGCTGTCATAGCGTGCTCCCACTTTATGACGTAAGGTGGGACCACTGTGAAATGAATGTGTGCACCCCCTTGAATGACTCCAATGTTCTCTACCCTGTATACCAGTGTGGGTCAGGCTGTCCTACCCATGACCGGCATTCTTACTACTATTCCCATGATGGTGTGGTTAGGCCGCCCACAATCCACTGGGACTGGGTAGGCTTCAGAAGCTAGCCAGAGTTGACACGGGCTTAATGCATTCTCAAATGGATGGAGGGCTGCGAGGTGTTTGTTGCTGATCCAGGAGGGGACTAAACCCGTTTTAAACCCTCCAGATTACTGCAGCCCTCACCCAGCAACCACGCCCCGTACAGCACGCACACCTCATTCTGCGCAGCCTGGTCAGAAGCATTTCTGTCCTCTCGTATGAGGGCATTTACAGCCTTTGCGTGCTTCTCCAGCTCGGCTATAATCTCTTTCAAATGAACCATCATGGCCTGGTCCTCATGTACCTCCGAGCCTACTACCTTGTTCTCATCATTAATATCTTCCTTAACTGTGTTTTTAAACCATTTATCTGGGTCTGCAACTCTATGTCATCCAGACTGTTGATGACAGAGGACCCTGTGTTAAACGCAGTAAAAACATCATTCCAGATTCCCCTTCTCTGTCTCCCTGTGTTACCAAAGTACTTGTGGTAAACATAGAAACATAGAAACAAAGAAGATAGGAGCAGGAGTAGGCCATTCGGCCCCTCGAGCCTGCTCCGCCATTCAATGCGATCATGGCTGATCATCCAAATTCAGTACCCTGTCCCTGCTTTCTCCCCATAACCCTTGATCCCTTTAGCCTTAAGAAATATATCCAACTCCTTCTTGAATATATTTAATGAATTGGCCTCTACTGTCTTCTGTGGTAGAGAATTCCACAGGTTCACCACTCTCTGGGTGAAGAAATTCCTCCTCATTTCTGTCCTAAATGGCCTACCCCTTATCCTTAGATAGTGACCCCTGGTTCTGGACTCCCGGACCATCGGGAACATCCGTCCTGCATCTAGTCTGTCCAGTCCTGTCTGAATTTTATAAGTTTCAATCAGATCCCCTCTCATTCTTCTAAACTCCAGCGAGTACAAGCCCAATCGACCCAAACTCTCCTCATACATCATTCCTGCCATCCCAGGTATAAGCCTGGTGAATCTTTGCTGAACTCCATCCACGGCAAGAACATCCTTCCTCAGATAAGGTGACCAAAACTGCACACAATACTCAAGATGTGGTCTCACCAAGGCCCTGTATAACTGCAGCAAGACATCCTTGTTACTGTACTCAAACCCTCTCGCTACGAAGGCCAACATACCATTTGCCTTCTTAACCGCCTGCTGCACCTGCATGCTTACCTTCAGCGACTGGTGCACAAGGACACCCAGGTCTCATTGCAATTCCCCTTCTCCCA
The DNA here is from genome assembly GCF_052327205.1 of Somniosus microcephalus. NCBI lineage: Eukaryota > Metazoa > Chordata > Chondrichthyes > Squaliformes > Somniosidae > Somniosus > Somniosus microcephalus. The sequence goes on along the minus strand of NC_140999.1, from coordinate 121,896,089 downwards.
ATCTATTGCCATTCAGATAATAATCTGCCTTCCTGTTTTTGCCACCAAAGTGGATAACCTCACATTTATCCACATTATATTGCATCTGCCATGCTTTTGCCCAATCACCCAACCTGTCCAAATCATCCTGGAGTTTCTCGGCATCCTCCTCACAGCATACATGCCCACCCAGCTTTGTGTCATCTGCAAATTAGGAGATATTACATCTAGTTCCCTTGTCTAGATCATTAATATATATTGTGAATAGCTGGGGTCCAAGGACCGATCCCTGCGGTACCCCACTAGTCACTGCCTGCCACTCGGAAAAAGAGCCGTTTATTCCAACTCTTTGCTTTCTGTCTGCCAACCAGTTCTCTATCCAAATCAATACCTTGCCCCCAATCCCATGTGCCTTAACTTTACACGCTAATCTCTTATGCGGGACCTTATCGAAAGCCTTCTGAAAGTCCAAATAAATCACATCCACTGGTTCTCCCTTATCTATTTTACCAGTTACATCCTCAAAAAATTCCAGTGGATTAGTCAAGCACGATTTACCTTTTGTAAATCCATGTTGACTTTGTCCGATCCTGTCACTGTTTTCCAAGTGCTCTGCTATTACAACTTTTATAATGGACTCTAGCATTTTCCCACTACCGATGTCAGGCTTACCGGTCTGTAATTCGCCGTTTTCTCTCTACCACCTTTTTTGAATAGTGGGGTAACATTAACTACCCTCCAATCCATGGGTACTGTTCCAGATGCCTTCGAATGTTGGAAGATGATCAGCAATGCATCTACTATTTCTAGGGCCACTTCCTTAAGTACCCTAGGATGTAGATTATCAGGCCCTGGGGAATTATCGGCCTTCAATCCCATCAATTTCCCTAACACCATTTCCCTACAAATACAGATTTCTTTCAGTTCCTCCCTTTCATCAGACCCTATGTTCCCTGACATCTTTGGGAGGTTATTTGTGCCCTCCTTTGTGAAGACAGAACCAAAATATGTATTTAATTGCTCAGCCATTTCTTTGTTCCCCATTATAAATTCCCCTGATTCTGACTGCAAGGGACCTACGCTTGACCTCTCCAATCTTTTTCTCTTCACATATCTATAAAATCTTTTACAGTCAGTTTTTATGTTCCCTGCAAGCTGACACTCATATTCTATGTTCCCTTTCTTAATTAATTCCTTTGTCCTCCTTTGTTGAATCCTAAACTGCTCCCAATCCTCAGGTTTACTGCTTTTTCTGGCCAATTTATATGTCCTCACCTTGGATCTTATGCTATCCCTAATTTCCCTTGTTAACCACTGCTAAGTCATCTTTTTTGTTTTATTTTTATGCCAAACTGGGATTAACAAATTCTGTAGTTCATCCATGTGATCTTTGAATGTTTGCCATTGCCTATCCACCGTCAACCCTTTGAGTGACATTCCCCAATCAATCCTACCCAACTCGCGCCTCAGATCATCGTAGTTTCCTTTATTTAAATTTATGACCCTAGTCTCTGAGTCGACTACGTCATTCTCCATCTTATTGAAGAATTCGATCATATTATGATCGCTCCGACCCAAGGGGCCTCGTACAAAATTGCTAATTAATCCTTGCTCATTACATAATACCCAGTCTAAGGGCCCTGACAACATTCCGGCAATAGTACTGAAGACTTGTGCTCCAGAACTAGCTGCGCCCATAGCCAAGCTGTTCCAGTACAGCTACAACACTGGCATCTACCCGGCAATGTGGAAAATTGCCCAAGTATGTCCTGTCTACAAAAAGCAGGACAAATCCGACCCGGCCAATTACCATCCCATCAGTCTACTCTCAATGATCAGCAAAGTGATGGAAGGTGTCGCTGGCAGTGCTATCAAGCGGCACTTACTCAGCAATAACCTGCTAACTGATGCCCAGCTTGGGTTCCGCCAGGGCCACTCAGCTCCTGACATCATTACAGCCTTGGTCCAAACATGGACAGAAGAGCTGAACTCAAGAGGTGAGGTGAGAGTGACTGCCCTTGACATCAAGGCAGCATTTGATCGAGTGTGGCATCAAGGAGCCCTAGCAAAACTGAAGTCAATGGGAATCAAGGGGAAAACTCTCCATTGGTTGGAATCATATCTTGCACAAAGGAAGTTGGCTGTGGTTGTTGGAGGTCATTCATCTCAATCACATGACATCATTGCAGGAGTTCCTCAGTGCAGTGTCCTAGGCCCAACCATCTTCAGCTGTTTCATCAATGACCTTCCCTCCATCATAAGGTCAGAAGTGGGGTCCGTGTCCATATGCAGCAAGACCTGGACAACATTCAGACTTGGGCTGACAAGTGGCAAGTAACATTCGCACCACACAAGTGCCAGGCAATGACCATCTCCAACAAGCGAGACTCTAACCATCTCCCCTTGACATTGAATGGCATTACCATCGCTGAATCCCCCACTATCAACACCTGGGGGTTACCATTGATCAGAAACTGAACTGGACCAGCCATATAAATACTGTGGCTACAAGAGCAGGCCAGAGGCTGGGAATTCTGCGGCGAGTGTCTCACCTGACTCCCCAAAGCCTTTCCACCATCTACAAGGCACAAGTCAGGAGTGTGATGGAATACTCTCCACTTGCCTGGATGAGTGCAGCTCCAACAACACTCAAGAAGCTCGACACCATTCAGGATAAAGCAGCCCGCTTGATTGGCACTCCATCCACCACCTTCAACACTCACTCCCTCCACCACCGGCGCACTGTGGCTGCAGTGTGTACCATCTACAAGATGCACTGCAGCAACTCGCCAAAGCTCCTTCAACAGCACCTTCCAAACCCGCGACCTCTACCACTTAGAAGGACAAGGGCAGCAGACGCATGGGAACATCACCACCTACAAGTTCCCCTCCAAGCCACACACCATCCTGACTTGGACCTGTATCGCCGTTCCTTCACTGTCGCTGGGCCAAGATCTTGGAACTCCCTTCCTAACAGCATTGTGGGTGTACCTACACCATATGGACTGCAGCGGTTCAAGAAGGCGGCTCACCACCATCTTCTCAAGGGCAATTAGGGATGGGCACTAAATGCAGGCCTAGCCAGCCAGCGACGCCCTCATCCCATCAATGAATAAAAAAAAAAAAAGATGGCCTGATCTCTGGTTGGTTCCTCGACATATTGGTCCAGGAAACCATCCCGTAAACACTCCAGGAATTCCTCCTCCACTGTATTGTTACTAATTTGGTTAGCCTAATCTATATGTAGATTAAAATCACCCATGATGACTGCTGTGCCCTTATTGCATGCTTCTCTAATTTCCCTTTTAATGCCACCCCCAACCTCTGCATTACTGTTTGGTGGTCTATATACCACTCCCACTAACGTTTTCTGCCGCTTGGTATTTCTCAGTTCTACCCATACAGATTCCACATCATCAGAGCTAATATCCTTCCTTACAATTGTGTTAATCCCTCCTTTAACCAGCAATGCTACCCCACCTCCCTTTCCTTTTTGCCTATCTTTCCTGAATATTGAATACCCCTGGATGTTGAGTTCCCAGCCTTGGCCACCCTGGTGCCATGTTTCCGTAATCCCAATCAAATCATATTCGTTTACCTCTATTTGCGCAGCTAATTCATCCACCTTATTACGAATGCTCCTCGCATTAAGACACAAAGCCTTCAGGCTTGTTTTTTTAACGCTCTTAGACATTTTAGTATTATTATTTACTGTGGCCATGTTTGATTTAAACCGTTGATTTCTCTGACTGCCACTTTTGTTTTTCTTCTTCCTATCTTTTGCTTTTATCCTTGTTTCCCTTTCCTCTGTCTCCCTGCTCAGGTTCCCAACTCCCTGCTCAGGTTCCCAACACCCTGTCATTTTAGTTTATCCCTCCCCCAGAGCATTAGCAAACACTCCCCCTAGGACATCGGTCCCGGCCCTGCCCAGGTGCAAACCGTCCAGTTTGAACTGGTCCCACCTCCCCCAGAACCGGTTCCAATGTCCCAGGAATTTGAATCCCTCCCCCTTGCACCATTCCTCTCGCCACGTATTCAGCTGAAATATCCTTCTATTTCTACTCTGACTAGCACGTGGCACTGGTAGCAATCCTGAGATTACTACCTTTGAGGTCCTATTTTTTAATTTACCTCCTAACTCCCTATATTCAGCTTTTAGGACCTCATCCTGCTTTTTACCTATATCGTTGGTACCTATATGCACCACGACAACTGGCTGTTCACCCTCCCCTTCCAAGATGTTCTGCAGCCACTCTGAGACATCCTTGACCCTTGCACCAGGGAGGCAACACACCATCCTGGAGTCTCGTTTGCGGCCGCAGAAACGCCTATCTATTCCCCTTACAATAGAATCCCCTATTACTATAGCTCTACCCCTCTTTTTCCTCCCGTCCTGTGCAGCAGAGCCACCCCTGGTGCCAGGAAGTTGGCTGCTGCTGCCTTCCTCTGATAAGCTATCACCCCCAACAATACTCAAAGTGGTGTATCTGTTTGAGAGGGGGATGTCCACAGGGGCCCCCTGCACTACCTGCCTGTGCCTAGTACTCTGTCTGTTGGTCACCCATTCCCTTTCTGCCTGTCCAACCTTTGCCTGCGGAGTGACCAACTGATCAAACATGATATCCACGATGTCCTCAGCCTCGCGAATGGTCCAGTATGTATCCAATCGCAGCTCCAGCACCGCAATGCGGTCTGCCAGTAGCTGCAGCTGGATACACTTCCTGCACACATAGCTGTCAGGGACACAGGACGTGTCCCTGAGTCCCCACAGAGTGCAGGAGGAGCATACCACGTTGCCGGGCTGTCCTGCCATGACTTTCCCTTTAATTAATTGCAATTAAATTAAATCAAATCAATCCCACCAATTACACTACAGTTAAATGGTATATTTATGGGCCCTGGTTTATAAACAGTCCCCGCTACACCACAGAGACTTTAGAAACTATAACCCACAGAGTTAAAGTTTATAAAGAGAGAAATACTCACCAACCAATCACTTACCTGCTTTCTGGTGACGTCACACTTCGATTACTTTTTACTTCTCTCCCTCTCTGAGATTGGAGATTAGTATGCCTACCTGAGCCTCTGGGGCCTTTTTATATCCGCCGCCGAGATTTCTCCCGCTGCCGCCGCTGATGGTGTGTGGTGTGTGGTGTACAGTTTGGTTTTGTCTACATCAGTTAAATCGAACTCGTAAAACTTCTTAAATTACTATTAACAGGGCCTGGTATAGCTGCTCTGTCTCTTCGGTGAGGTTTAAAATCACGGAGGCTACCGCGTCGTGTACCCCCTGGTACTGTACTTGATCCGTAGGCACTAGTACCAGCCCATTTCCTGGTCCCTTGGTGGTGGTGCGGCACCCCTCCCTGTGTGCCTTGCTGCCTGAGTCATGGGCAGGGGCTTCCAGGCACATGCCACTAGCTCAGTGGCTTTAACTGGGGCTGGGTAACTTGGGACTATGCAGGTGTGTAGGTGGGAATCCCATTCCACCCCCTTCCCCTTATCCTGCCATGATGCGGAGAAGATGATGGATATGCCCGTGGGGCAGGCCCTTTTCGACCCCCACATACAGACATAGATTCCTTGTTCCGACTCCCACCACTTATCCCAACATACGCTAGTCCCTTCTTGGGTCTTGGGTCCCGGTGACCATCCGGTGGGTGTCGTTCCCCATTCATTCCCAGTCAGCTGTACGATCCCCCATGTCTGTGCTCAGCTTCCTGAGCCACCACCATCTTCCCAGGGGAATCTGTCCTTTCCATGTTAGGCACACGCGTTTCCCCTCAGTGACCCCGACCCGTGAGGCCACAACCTGTACGCTGGGGCAGGGGAGGGAGGCCTCCCCGTAGGTGAACCTGGTCTGGCTGGAGTACCGGGTGGAGTTGGATCCCAACCACCCGGGCCATCTTCCCTCATGGGTGTAGATGGCAGGCTCCTCCGCGCCTTGCTCGCTGCTTCCAGCAGTCACCACTGGAGCCTTTTCTCCCAAGCACCCGTAGATGTAAGAGTCCCCCACGTTGCCTCGCTTTCCAATGCTCATCCCTAGCAGGGCAAGTAGGAGTACGTCCCCCTTCATTCTGAAATCCTCTTTCTGCAAAGAGACACAAGAGCATATAGCCAGGTCCCGAGGAGATTCTCTGGCTTGGGTGAAGCATAGTCGAGCCTTGCAACCTCGACTCAAATACAAACATTCTTAAAAATACTACTACTGTATTAAAACTACCCATCACCTTATTTAAACTTAAACTAAAACACCCAAACTTAACCATATAACCTTACGTTGCCTAAACTATGTACATCCGCCGCCCGTCTCCGGGCGGCCAGGCTAATCTCTGTTTGCACTGCTGCACACCGCTCCCTTCGGCGTGGCCGCACTGTCCTGTACTGTCGGTCCCTCGCAGCCTGGGGCTGCCGGCTGGGGACCTCTGTCCTTGGACTTCCCCCTGACTCGGGAGGTTGCCCCTTTAAAATGGGAAGCCGGTGACCATGGTTTCCTCGGCTGGTGCGTCCGTGGGGACCTTCTGAGGACTCTGGCGGGTGGGGTTTTCTTGGCTGGTGGGCCTTTAACCCGAACCGCTGCCCCCTCCGGTGCAGTCTGTGGGCTTACCACTGCCGCTGGCTGGGGGTCCTCGCCTTCAGGTCCCAGATCTGGGTCCGGGCCGGGCTCTTCGACCTCCTCCTCTAAACCTAGGTTAGGGGCGGTGTCTTTGCCCTCGGGTCCCTCCTCATCTGGGCGGGATGGCCCCTCCCCCTAAGCAAGCCACATCGCCTGCCTGTGCAGACTGTGGACTCGCTCCCACTGCAGGCTGAGGATTTCTATCCTCAGACCCTACCCCAACTGGCTGTTTTCTCTTTTCGGGTTTAAAAAGCTTACACTGATTAATATCGAACCATTTGGTGCGCCGAGGCATCTTAATGGCGTATACCATGGGGCTTGCTTTGTCTACAATGCTGTAGGGCCCCATGTATAATGGTTCCAGACTCCCTACTTGGGCATAGTTCCTCACCATGACCTGATCCCCTACCTCCCACTCGTGGTGTTTTCGGGGTTCTAACAGCAATCGGTTACTCCAACGCTGCTTTCCCATGTTCCCAGCCGCCCGCTCGTGGACCTGTTTAAGGTGCTCAAAGAGGTTTTGGGCGAACCTGTCCCGGTTTACCTCTCTGATCTGACCTTCCGTGAGCACCGGGGCTAGTACATGGGTGGTGGTCTGCATAACCCTGCTAGTCATCAGCTCATATGGGGAGTACCCCGTGCTTTTTGACTGGCTGGCCTGGATCCCCATCAGAATCAACGGTAGGACCTCGGCCCATTTCGAGGCGAGTCCACCGTCTCCTTCCTCAACCTTTCTTTTAGGGTCCTATTCATTCATCCCTGAGTCCTGGTCACCATCCCACCTGTTCCACCTGTTGCCAGGAGGTCTCAAGTCCGGGCAGTCCCACTCCTGGACCCTCATGGGCCAGTTGAAGGAATTCCCACCGGTGTTGCTGCAGCACAACCCATTGTTCCCCCCGGAACAGCATGCCCTCTTTCACGGAGAGGGTTGCTGTGCCGTAAGAACCCTCTACCCTTTTTCCCTCAGTCACTGCGCTGAGGACCGCCTTGAGGACGGGGTCTTGGGCTAGGACCGTCTTAAGGTCCGGGGCTAACGCTACCCTTACACTCCCTTGGGTCCCGTCCCTACCTCTGACTGCTGCCATGGGTCTGGACCCATATGGGTCCCAGAAAGTGCCTGTGCGGGCACCCTCATTATCGAGCTTGTCAGCCTGCTGGTTGCCTTGACTGCGGGGTTCTGTGGAGGAATGGGCTCTCACCTTGTGGATCAAAACCTCCGCTTCCTCCCCCACTGCTGCTAGGATCTTTTCCAGCAGGGGTTTCACTGTGAGGGGTCTCCCGTTGGCGGAGGTGTATCCGCGGCAGGACCAGATGGCCAGGTACTCTATACATGAATTGCACGTAAACATGCTGACTGAGCAAATCGTGTATGGGGTGGGGAAGATTTCGGGGTGTGTAACGACGTACACTACCGCGGAGAGTTCAGCCTGCTGGGCGCTCATGGTGCTGGGGAGCTTATTTGCCAGGGCAATGTTTGCCGCTGGGTCATAAACTCCACGCCCCGTGAGTCGCTTGCCAGCAGGTACCGTGCTGGAGCTGTCCACATAGATCTCGCGGCCTGTGGGGTGTATCCCAGCCCGTAAACCTATGTCCACTTCCCAAACCCCTTCAATGGAACACCGGTGGGCTGTTCCAGGATATACCAGGTTGGCTGCGAGCTTAGGCTCGCAGAGTCCCTTCACCTTTAAGTCCATCTGTGAGAGGAGCAGGGTCCAGCGAGCAATGCGGGCACTGCTCACTGTTCCATCTTTGATCCTCCCATCCTGGAGCATCTGGGTGGGTGTGTGATGGGTGAGGAGGGTGATGGGAGAGGTGCCTGTGAAGATCAGCGATCTTTTCACAGCCCAATGTGTGGCCAAGAGGTGCCACTCACAATTGGAGTAGCTCTTCTCCACATCCGTGAGTATCCTGGAGGAGTAGACCACCGGCCTCAGCCTGCCGTGCGCTCTTGGAGCAACACAGCACTCAGGCTGTCCCCGCTGGCTGCTACCTCCAGGAAAAACCCTTTTCCCCATCTATGGCCCCTAGTGCTGGTGCGGTCTGCAAGTCCTTCTTGAGCCTGACAAATGCTGCCTGGCAACTCTCATCCCAAACCCACTCCACTCCCTTTTGTAGGAGTCGGAGCAGAGGGACTGCTGTGGCTGCATAGTCCTCAATAAAGTCTCTGCAGTACCCGGTTAGCCCTAGAAATGACCTCACACCTATGACTGTGTTGGGGACTGGTAACTCTTGTACCGCTTCTCTCCTAGCCTTATCTATGGCCCTTTCTCCAGCGCGTACGGTCAGGCCCAGGAATTTCACCTCCTGCTGGCCAATCTGTGCTTTCTTGGGGTTTACTTTAAAACCCTTTTGCCCAAGCAGCTCCAGCAGTTCGGCCAATAGTGGGCCATGTTCCTCTCCCGAATCAGTGAACAGGAGCAGGTCATCCACATATTGTACCAACTGTCTGGGCTGGCTGAAATCCTTTAAACTGTTTGCCATGCACTGATGGAAAATGCTGGGGCTGTTGTGGAAGCCCTGAGGCAAACAGTTCCAGGTGTACTGTTGCCCTTTAAAGGTAAAGGCAAACTTGTACTGATCCTCCCTCCTTAAAGGAATGGACCAAAACCCGTTGGAAATATCCAGCACCGTGAAAGTGGTCGCGGATGCTGGGATACTTCCTATCAGGTCGGCAGCTGCTGCTACCATGGGTGCACAGGCTGGGATGTTACTGTTGAGCATTCGATAGTCCACCGTGGCCCTCCAGGAATTGTCCGGCTTCCTAACCGGCCACAGTGGAGAGTTTACGTGGGTGGCTATCGGTCTCAGAACTCCCTGCTGTACTAAGGAGGACATGGCTGCTTCCATGTCTGGCTCCGCTTCCCTGGGGAAGTTATACTGTTTCTGTGGTCGGGCCATGGGGTCCCCGTCTACACTGACCTCAAACCCGTTGACCCTCCCGCAGTCGTGTTTGTGTGTGGCAAATGTGGCTAGGTGGGCCTGCACAAATGCCTGGAAATCCTTTGGGGTGTTACTGACCATGAGCTCGAGGTTATAACCCTCTTTGGGCTTCATGGTGCACAGGGTCCCCTTCCCTTCTTTCCCTGGGATTAATACTACCTCGCCATCCTTTCCTGTACTAGCCCCCCATAGGCAATGATTTCTTAAATCGACCAGGATCCTGTGGCCTGCAATAAAGTCGGCTCCCAGGACCCCTCTTCCACCCTCCACTTCCCATTTCTTCAGGACACAGGTCCACTTGGAGCGGAGTGGTCCTAAACGAATGGTGAGCGGGATGGAAAATGAGCCGGCTTGTTCTTTGCCTGTGATTCCCGACAGACTGTATGGGACCCCGTTAGATAGAGGTGAGGTGGCGGGGTTAGCTGAATGGACCACGGTGCATGATGCCCCCGTGTCCAACAGATAGGTCCCCTTCACCTTTTCTACCTCCATCTCCACGAGGGTCCTTTTCCATTCATTGTATCGAAGGGAACACAGGTAAACAGGCTGCGCTGGCTCTAGTCAGGGCTGTGGGTTGGATGGGGCTGATGGGGTCAGAGCACCGGTAACGGCTGCTACTCTCCCGTGGCCAGTCAATAAGGACCTCATGGTGTCCAAAAATGACTCGACCGCGGCGGGAGGGAATCCTGCCTCTGCCTTTTGGACTGGGGCTGTGGAATTCTTTCACTTGTTATCTTTCCAAGGGTTTTTGCACTCCTTCCTCCAGTGTTCGTCCTTCCCACACCCGTAACAATTCATCTTTGTGTTGGGGGGGTTATTCCCTTCCTGATGCCATTCTTTCCTACCCTGTCTGGGTTTTACCTCATGCACCTTCTCCTTGGGTGGGTGTGCATCGGTTCCCCTACCGTTCTTATAGACTAGGGTCAACTGTCTGGTCACCGTAAGTTCGGTGGTCTGGGGATTCTTGGGGTCGAACTAGACTTCCGCCTTGGCCCGGACCTGTGGCAAGCTGTTTGCCACCAGGCAACAGAGCCAATGGGCCAGTGGATCCCTGTTCAGGAATGCCCGGTTAGGTGTCCCCGGACAGGCACTCCGGTACACCCGCCATAACCTGTCCGCGAAAGCTTGCGGGGTTTCCCCTGCGAACTGCACCGTCTTCTCCACACGGGAGAAAGGACTTCCCTCATTCATCCCCATGGCCTCCAGAACTTCATCCCTGAGCTCCTCATACCTGCACTGCCCCTTCTTACACTCGTCAGAGAGGGATTGGAGGAGCCTACTCTCCAGGGAGAATAGCAGCATTTTGGCCTGCTCAGCGCCATCGCAGTCGTTGACGCTGGCTGCCTGCTCTACCTCCCTGAAGTGGATCGAGGGGTCCCCTTTTCGGAGAGCTTTAGGATATGGCTCACCATAGCCCTAAGCTGTTGGGTGCTATAGGGTAATACGAACTGGTTTTGGAGTGATCCCTCATCGTCGCCATTAACAGGTGGGCCGAACCTCCGATGCCGGGCTGGGCACATCGGTCCCGGCTCCGGCCTCTCTGGCGGGGATTGCTCCACCTCCGCTCCCACCTCTGACTCCACCCCCCCTTGCTGCCAGACCTTGCTGAAACCTGGCGCTATAGGTGGTGGTCGTGAGACCTCCTGTTCCTCAACCGGGTCGTCCCTGGGCACTACCAGTGATGTTTGAACTGTCCTCCCCTCGTTCCCCATAAAATCCGCCTGGCCTGCGTTCGGGCTTATGAGGCACACCATGCCTTTTGCCTTCCTCAGGGCCAAGCTCAGATTTTCTATCTGTTCCTTGCAGGGGCCATGATCTGCATCCTCAAACCCCTGTTCGCTCGCTAACTTGTAGGCTGCCTTTATGTCTTTTACTTTCTCCTCCTGCTCTCTTACTTGTCTTGCTAGGCGGGCATTCTTTTCCCACAACCTCAGCTCATTGTTCTTGGCCTTGGTGACTTGACACCGAAAGTATTCCTGTTTGTTCCAATGTTTCTCTACTATCTGTGGTCTTTCCTGATTTTGGGTGTTTAATTCCTCCAATAATTGTTCCCCTGCTAGAGCCCTTGCTTGAGACAGTTTGGCTGCCTCCTGCAGCTCTTCTGTTAACATTTTAATGTGCTGATCTAAAAGCTGGATCTGTTGCAGGGCGAAGACCAACCAGATGGCCTTCTCCACTGACTTCTTATGATCCTTGCTCTCAGTCCATTTAGCTGCAGCGTCCATGGGACGCTCAGCGCGCAACAGACTGGTCGGTCACCCATTTCTTGGTGATATTCACCTTCTCAAAAACATAAGAGGAAATCCTCTCTTCCATCTTCGTTCTGTCCTCAAAAACAGTGTCTGCTGCATTACATCCCTTTTGCCAAGCTCGTGCCACGGTCACCATTCTGTAAGGGGTGGCGTGTGCCCAGTCAGCTTCGCCTCTGACTGTCTCTGAGTGGTTCGAATCGCTCCCACACCCCTGGGTTCTAGACACCGGAGTTAGGTACAGGCGGCTATAAAGAAAATCGAGTAGACAAGTGGTTTGGTGCAAGAAAACCAAAATTTTATTAAAAGCAGAATAAAACATAATCTTATGAGGATTACTGATATGAATACAGGCATAAACAATTACACTTATATGGGAATGGGGAACACATGGCACATTGAGGGAAAACAACGACATTAAAAATCCCCTTATCCTTATCCCACCCCCTATACCTAACTAGATTAAGTTATGAGGGGCCAGGAATTCATGCTCACCAATCCGAAACCTGTTGCTTTAACTGGGTTGGTTTTGAGGTCCACTCTCTGTCCTTTGGGGTATCCCGTCGCCACGTGGTCACAGGGCATGGCGCTGAAGTTGCTGATGCGAAGCACCCTCCTTTTCCTCAGCTACCGTCGTCGTCGAGTCGCGATGGTTTTTTTTCTTCCTCTTCCTTGGGCGGTCATCGGCGGTATTGCGGCGGTTGAGGGTCGGTTGGTGGTCTTTACTGTCTAAATGATTTTATTACCCATGCTTCGAATGCCAGTTTATTTGTCATGGATGCTGTTACCCATTCTTTGAACGCCAGCTTATTCGTCACCTGGGCTATGACTCTGGGGTTTTATTGTCCATGAATGTAAATGCCAACTTATTCACCAAACACCAGCTTATAACTGGGCGTTTGTCCCCAAATGCGTCTTTCCGCTGCCCTTCTCTGCCTTTACCAGTTTACCTTCTTCTTCGTCTCATCTGCCCGTTTGTGGCCTGTGTGTCCTGTGTGCTTTGAACTCAGGTCTCGTTCTCCTCCCACGTTTGGCCCCGGTGTAATGGGCGTCCTTGGTTGTTGAGTGGTGTGGGGAGCGAGAAGAAAGCCCGCCACGAGGCCAGGGCACGAGAACAAGAGGCAGCAGGCCAAGGCCACAGGCAAGAGATATGAGTCAAGAGCCAAGAGAGCGATTGCCACTGATGGGCCTACAATTATACCCATTCTACAATCCTTATCTGCGCGCCAAATCAGGTCAGTCCTTTGTCTAACTTTTGGCGGGCTCGTTTAGAATGATTATAGCCATTTACTTTAACGACTTCTGGAGTGGTTGTCTCCAGGTCTAATGGCCCTGATGTCCTGGTTGTTTGTCATGGATGAAACTTAGTTGTCCCCATCCTGACTTGATGGCTACTGTGAGCTGTTACCGATTAAATATGTAGAAACCTAATGGCCTCGATTTTAGGCCCATTCTAGCCTGATCTGTTTCAAGGCGAATTAATGCATATTCTGTGTTTACTTTGGCTGTCTGGATCCAGAGTCTTTTCACAGATTCTTGCATTTTAAGTTTCGTCTCCGGGCCTGCCTGTCTGCAGGGCCTTGCTTTAAAAATCCTGTCGGTTTTGGTCACGAGGTTACAGAAGCCATTTTGGGTACCCTGTTTTTAATAACTTGTCCAAACAGGGTCCCTTGATCCATAATTTGGGGAGTGCAGGAATGTACTGGTCTCACTAGACATATTCCTATCTATTTATCCAGCCAGCTAAACACTCATTCAAATAATTCTTCGAGAAGCAGGTTGCTGTTTTGAAGCTTTACTTGAATAAATTTTGTGAAAGTGTAAACAAAGACAAAGTATGTTTTGTACATAGAGCTGAGTACTATACATTAGATGTTACATAAGATATAAACATGTTTATGACAACAGAATAGACTAATTTTATAACTAAATATCACTGAAGCTAAACCTCGGTAGCTAACAGCTAATAACTTCTTACAGACAAAGTATTGTCAAAATACTACACTGACAAGGTTGTTATCATGTTACTAAACAAGGATACTCACAGACATTGCGTCTTGCCTAGCGTATAAGAAGGATGGAACAGGATTGATAATGTCTGCCTCGTGTGAGCTTTCTTCACAACTCAGCAGGTACTTCCTGGAATACTACTTCTGGGGCAAACAGGAAGAAGGTCAAATAACACCCTGCTATACAATAACACTGCTATACACTAACTACCACTAGTGGGTGCTATCTGCATGTAATAAGTCCAGAACAAGGAATTTTGAGAACCCTGCACTTACATGTGTGAAGATTGTGGTTCAGAATTGTGCTATGTAGCATTTGTCGAAGCATTCACTCACCCTGATCACCCGAGTGAGGTTGTTAAATTTCTTCCTGCACTGTATGTGGGTCCTGGGGACCACAGTGCTGCCCGAGATGTGCTGCGCTACCTCCTTCCACATGGTACAGAAGACTTGTGGTGAGGGACTCCTGCCACTTACTGGGTAGAGCACCGCCCCCTGTCTCTCCATAGTGAAAACCAATGCCTGCAATGCTTCATTGGTGAATCTGTGGCTCTCTCCCTGGGGCGTGGATCTAGCCCATGGTCATTAAATGCAACATCTTGGCACTATTTATCCAATGGCCCAGAAATTCGGGTCAGGGGCTTCCCGTGGATGCAAGCCCCCGACCTGCACTTACCTAGCACACCGGCCGTTGAGATGTGGGCCCGCCTGGGATTCAGATCCTGGGCCTCCTCCAACTGCCGACACGCAGTGCTTGCTTGTCCCAGGGGCACAGTTAGTTCGATGCGTCCCCTGGGATCACGTGGGCCATAGAGAGCCAATGGTAGCAGGGAATGCAGGAAGAGCTGTCAAACCTATAAATACTATATGCCCCAAAACATCAGTAAAACTTCAAATAAATTTTTAAAAAATCACATTTTTAAAATAACAATAAATTACATGAAATAACTATTTTAAACAATAATTTAAATTTTTGAAAAAATTAATTAATTTTTCTAATGGGGCTACAAATAAACTTACCTTTCTTTAAAGTATTTAAAAATAATAAACCTGTGGAAAAAATGTTTTAATTTTAATTAATTCACCACTTACCTTGTTAAAAGCAGACCTAGCGCCTGCTTTTTAAAAGTGTAACTGCTGGAGACTTACCCTCCCAGAAAAACCTGGGGAAAAAGTGTAAGTTCAATGCGCACGCGCTGCCTCTCCGGCGCACGCGTTTGACCACTGAACCCCTTCTTTCAGGGGAACGGAAGTGCCGGTTTCCCGCGCATGCGGAGTGCATGCACGAAACTGGCACTTCCATTGGGCTTACGGGTGAGTACCCCGTGCGTACTCACCCATGGAAACCCGAATTTCTGGGCCAATATCTTTTCCAACTGCACACAAAGTTTTCTTTTTTCCAGCCTTTTCAAATTAGTTAATGATAATGTCATGAAGGTAGTAGAACAGAATTCTGTTAATAATCACTTACACCCAGTTGCTGCCTCATGAAATTAATGGATTTGAATTTTCTATGAAAGTTGGTTTAGTCCCTTGTCAGCCATGTCATTAGATGTTGAGGGTTATGCTGGCTAATGAGCTTCTTGTATATATTCTATTAAATGTCTTGGTCCATTCAACCCAACAAAGTCACAATATGGACAGGCTTTTTAATTTCAGGCTAATGAAAGTAGGAGGAAGCTTATTGGTTACAGAGCTCTATGTTCTCTTTAGATTCAGTCCAGCTTCACTGCTCACAGATGGTTGTTATTGCATCTCAAATATAAAGTGGATTAGGAGTTTAAAACTTGTTCTGTGTGAGCCTAAATAACTTCCTCTCGGTAGATTAATAAAGATAGGAAATGTTCTTCCAATTTGCTGTTTATTTTTAACATTTATCTAGTGCCATTAACATGTAAAAATGTCTCCAGGTTCTTTGCAGGGGGTGGCGGGGGAAGAACAGATACCAAACCATGTTAGGAAAAGTGGATTTTAAGAAGTCTTTTAAAGGTAGTGGGAGGTAGAGAGATAATTGAGCTTTAGGGAGAGAATTCCTGAGAGGTTTTGCCCAGTGGTGGGATGAAGAGAAAAGGAGTTGCGCGCTAGGTCAAAGTCAGAAGATTGTAGAATATGGGAGGAGACTTAAGGCTGGAGGAGATTGCAGAGACACCGAAGTATTTGAAGGTGAGGACGAAGATTTAAAGTTTAATGTTATCAGACAGGGAGCTGGTGTAGATCAGTGAGGGCAGGGTGATGGTGACAAGATACAGTTAAGCAGACTCTTTAACAAGTTGACGTTCATGGGCAGTGGAGGATAAGAGTTTGGCAAGGAGGGATTTAGAGAAATTGAGATGACTAAAGCAGGAGTAAGAGTTTGAACAGCTGTGGCGATGAGGTAGGGGTGTGTGCAGGTGATGTTGCAGAGGTGGAAGCAAGATGATATTGGTGACGAAGAGGGATTGAAGCTCTGTTCTGGGTTAAACATGACAAATGAGCCCGAAGCAAACTGTATGTATCTCACGGATACTCACAGGTACGGGAGCCTCCGGTAACAAATTGCAAGAAGGTTTAAGGCTACAGATTACACGAGAAAAGGATTACAGCAGCTCAGACAAGTGCAAGCAGACCAATATTCCTGGCGAGAACATGCCTTCCTGCTGGATGAGGTGAAACAGCACACAGGCTTTGCCTGGTGGCTCTCAAGCTGCCAGCATTCCTTTGCAACTGCGTCCCTAGTGCACATCAGTGAAACGTATCCCCAACCTCTTGTCATGCCAGCATTTCGGGAAGCTTGTGGGACTACTAATAGTGCATTGTTCATGGCAAGAGGCAGAGGACTTTCTGCTTCCCAGAAGTACATAGGGATGACTAACAGCCAGAGATAGTGTTGTGTCTGTGTGTTGATAGAGACACTGAAGACAGTAGTTGGTTTCATAGGTGTTTACTAAACAAAGTCTGGAGGGGAACTAACTGATACAACACAATATACAGGCTTATATAGCCCGAGTGGCCATTACCGGCATTACAGTACACCTGGGGCTCTTAAAGGCACATACACTACAATGCCTCCCCTTTTAGCCAACCAGTACATAATATTTCAAGTAATTATTAATTACATGTTACAAGAAAAATAATCTACACATTGCTGCAGTTAATTAATTATAAGTCAGTCTCTCTGGAGGCTTCCTGACTCGGTCCGGATAACGCCTCGGTGGTGTAGTAGTTTCTGGTGGTGTAGTAGGTTCTTTTGGCAAGGCTGATTCGGCTTGAATGCCAGTGTCGGGTTCATCGGGTTCCAGTATCACCGGATCGGAGGTAGGTATGGGTATCTCTACTTCATCGTTAGGCGTATAGAGTTGTGGTGTAGGTTGTCCCTTTTCGGATGACTCTATGATTTGGTCAGCATGGCGCCTTATTATGCTTTCTCCGATGTCCACGGTATACATCAGCGGTCCTAGTCATGTGCAGATAGTTCCAGGCTGCCATTTCTTGGTACGGTAGTCCCGGGCCAAAACTTGTTGACCTATCTGGAAGGTTCTAGTTGGCCTTTCATTCATGCCTTGAAATTGCCGGTTCTCCACGTCCCTTCTGATGTTGGGCTTGATCAAATCCAGCTGGCATCTTAGGCTTCTATTGAAGAACATCATGGCGGGAGTTTGGTTTGTAACCATATGTGTTGCATTCCTGTATGCGAACAAGAAGTTATCCACCTTGTGCTGAAGTTTTATGTCTTCATTACCCATGGCCTTTATGGCCTTCTTGAAGGTCTGGACAAACCTTTCAGCCAATCCATTGGTGGCGGGATGGTATGGGGCGGACGTGTAGTGCTTAACCCCATTGTTTTTTAAGAACTTCCTGAATTCTTTGGACACAAATTGCGGTCCATTATCAGAACAGATCTGTTCCGGCAGCCCATTCCTGTCAAATATGGTCCTTAATACTGTGATGGTTTTTTCCGTGGTGGTGGAGGACATCTTTATTACCTCCGGCCACTTGGAGCGTGCATCAACCGCGCTTAAGAACATTGAGTCCATAAATGGACCAGCAAAGTCGATGTATACCCTTTGCCAGGGAGATGAGGGCCACTCCCATGGATGTAGAGGGGCTTGGGCTGGAGCGTTTTGGACCTTCTGGCATCCTAGGCAGCTCTTGGTCATTTCTTCGATGTCTCCATCGATACCTGGCCACCATACAAATGCCCTGGCTAGGTTCTTCATTTTCACTCCACCCAGATGCCCCTCGTGAAGCTCCTTTAGAACTTTATCCTGGAGTTTGGGTGAAATCACCACTCTGGATCCACACATCAAGGTTCCTCGGCACACTGACAGCTGTTCTCTTCTTTGCGAGAATGCTGGCAACAGTGGTTCGCCATGTGCTGGCCATCCCTTCACTGTTAGATCGTAGACTCGTGAGAGAGTCGGGTCATTTCTCGTTTCCCTTTCAATGGCAGAATTTGTTACTGGTAGACATTCGACGATGGTAGAGTGGAAAATCTCCACTGGGTCTACGGTAAGTGCTTCTTCTACCGTTGGCAACGGTAGGCGCGATAACCCGTCAGCATTCCCATGCTGTTTTGATCCTTTGTATTCTATGTTGTATTGGTTTGCCCCTAGAAAAAGGGACCACCTCTGTAGCCTTTGCGCTGTCATAATGGGAACAACCTTTTTAGGGTTGAATATGGAGATGAGGGGTTGATGGTCAGTCAACAAGGTAAATTTTTGTCCGTGTAGGTAATGGTAGAATTTCTTCACTCCCCATACCAGGCTGAGTGCTTCCCTGTCGATCTGGACATAGTTACGCTCAGCTGAGTTCAATGAGCGTGACGCAAAAGCTATCGGCCGTACCGAGCCATGAGGGAATTTATGCGATAATACTGCTCCTACGCCATAAGGGGATGCATCGCACGCCAGTCTGATTGGCAGTGATGGGTTGTAATGAGCCAAAACGTCTTTGGACGTGATTAAGTCTTTGCATTTATGGAAGGCACGTTTACAGTCTTCGCTCCATTTCCAAATTACTCCTGTTTGTAGCAGTTCATTAAGAGGGTGTAGAAGAGTTGATAAGTTCGGTAAAAATTTATGATAGTAATTTATTAATCCCAGGAACGACCATAATTGTGAAACATTTTCAGGTGCTGGGGCTTTTATGACCGCTTCAATTTTTTCAGTTGACTTATGCAACCCTTCCTTATTAATTATGTGGCCACAATATGATATTTGATTTTGGAAAAATTCGCACTTGGGGCGATTTGCTCGTAGGCCCCGTTCTCTCAGCCTAGTGAGCACCTGCTCCAAATTGGCAAGGTGCTCGTTGTCGTTTTCTCCTGTTACAAGGATGTCGTCTAGGTAGCATTGACTCCCCGGAATCCCTTGGAGGACTTGCTCCATAGCTCTTTGCCAGATAGCTGGAGCGGATGCTAATCCGAAAACCAGTCGATTGTACTGGTACAGACCTTTGTGTGTATTTATCGTGAGATATTTTTTAGAGGCCTCTTCAACCTCCATCTGTAGATATGCCTGTGCCAAGTCAATTTTGGTGAAACATTTCCCTCCGGATAGCGAGGCAAAAATATCTTCTATCTTCGGAAGAGGATACTGTACCGTGTGAAGGACTGGGTTTACAGTCACCTTGAAGTCTCCACAGATGCGAATTTTTCTCTGTTCTTCAGATTTATCATTATTCAATGTTTTCTTCATGACCGGGACAATGGGTGTTGCCCACTCGCTCCAATCTATTTTGGATAATACGCCTGCCTTTTCCAAATTCTCCAGCTCTGCCTCGACTGCTGGATGAATTGCGTATGGCACCGGCCTTGCCTTAAAAAACTTGGGAATTGCCGCATCTTCCACTTTTATTGAGGCGGTGATGCCTTTCAAGGTTCCTAGTTCCTCTTGAAACACTTCCTTGGCGTTGGCCAAGATGTCTTTTAATCGTTCAGGTATGACGTCATCATCATTTTTTTCCTTACTGGTCACCGTCAGTGCCTGAATGGAGTGCCAGTCTAAACGTATTTTCCTGATCCATTCACGTCCCAACAGCGGTGGACCACCATCTTGCAGAACGTATAAATACAACTTCTGTATTTCCTTGCCGTTGTATACAACAGGCACCCTTATTTTTTCTTTGGAGTATACTTTCTGCCCCGTATATGTTTTCAAGATAATGGATGTGTCTTTTAAAGGTATATGCGGAAATAGCCGCTCGTAATCCCGTCGATTTATGACGGTCAGAGCTGATCCTGTATCTAGCTCCATTTTAACTGGGGACCCTGCTATTGTGAGGGTAACCCAAATGGTCTGGTAATCTTCTTTGGCAATTACATTATGTAATTTGAGAGAGCTTAGTCTCTTGTTTCCGGAGTCGCTATCGCTCTTCTGGTCTTCGGAGCTACTGTCCGTCATCATTTGTACCTTTCTGTGCTTTTCCTTATTGATTTTTTTTCTGTTAGTGGATTTTTTGTTTCCAGATCGGCATACACGTGTAATGTGTCCCATCTTTCCGCATTGCCTGCATGCTTTGTCCTTGAACCAGCAGTCCCTCTGGTCATGGTTGGATCTGCCGCAGCGATAACATCTCTCGAAACCCCGTGTCATTCCATGGGTGCCGAAGTCCTGTGGCTTTTGCTGTATCTCTGCAGCTCCTCTTGCACTGAAAGCCTTGTCCAGTGTCAAATCTTTCTCAGAAAGTAGCCTTTTTTGTGTTCCTTCACTTAGGAGACCGCAGACGAATTCGTCTCGTAGAGAATCTGCCAGTCCTGCCCCGAATTGGCAGTGTAGGGTATCAACAATCTCCTTAAAATTCTTGTCCATCGGTTCGGCTGGAGTGATTACGTTTCGTAACAGCTTGTATGTCTTTGCGCCCATTAGATTTAGAAGTACTGAAGCTTTTTTTCATCTTCTATTCCATTTGCGGTGCAATATACCTCCACTCTTTCCACATATGTGGTCCAATCCTCTATCTTGTTATCAAAAGCATCAGCATTGCCAGACTTAGGCATCTTAGGAAGAAAAAATGGCACTTCCCGTGCTTTTCTTTCTTTTCTGCAGAAAAGATATGGCGCTTCCCGCGCTTCCCCGCCGCTACTGCCGATGACAACGCTGTTTCCTGCGGTTTCCGTTCTTTTTATTTATTTATTTACAGTTGGAGACTCGTTCCCGCCGGACTCTCTCTCTAGGTCTGAACGCCGACCTGCTTGCAGCGCCGGCCGTCTCCCGAGTGCTCCCTCCCCGTCTGTTACTGCTTGCCTCCGCTTTTGCTGCTTGGCCTAGCTGCAGAGCCAGCCACAGGAGCCCCAGCCCGATGCCCAGGAAGGATTATTGCAGTACCTGCCACCAGCTTGGCTAGCTGGGGAAACCACAGCTTTTTCTTTTTCTTGATTTCTTTTCAACTTTGGACGCCAGAGGAATCGATGTCCTTGAGGTGCTGCCGAATTGCAGGTAAGTCCGTTTCCAATTTGTCGCCACTGTTGTGTCTGTGTGTTGATAGAGACACTGAAGACAGTAGTTGGTTTCATAGGTGTTTACTAAACAAAGTCTGGAGGGGAACTAACTGATACAACACAATATACAGGCTTATATAGCCCGAGTGGCCATTACCGGCATTACAGTACACCTGGGGCTCTTAAAGGCACATACACTACAGATAGATTAGGACTCACAGGGTTGAGAACACTAGAACTGCAAGGATATGGTGGGATACACCTGCTAAATTCATCTCCCTATTCACTTGGTGACAGCTATTTTCATTATGTTGCATGTAATTACACCTTTTCACATATCACAGTTTGTACATGCACCCTTTTGAAAGTTCAGAGACACTTGGGACATATGTACTGACCACCACAGTCATGCATATTAAAGTTAAATTAATGGTGCCACTAATTAAATGATTCTGCTGCCTATGCCTATTCTATAAACACCAAGGGATATCAGATGGGCAATGGTGGAAAGACAGGTGGGATGGACATCATTGCACCCAACACAAAACAAATGTCCCAGTACAGCAACTCAACAGAAGAAGCTGTCCAGCAATTGTTGCTGCTGTTCTTGGGCTGCTAGTTTTCTTTCTTCCTCAGGAGGCAGCTGTTGTTGGCATCTCCTTGCCCTCCATATCTCCTAGTGCCTGCTGATCATCAGTGAACTGCATGCTAATGCCTCTATCAATGACAATGCTGAGATTTCTGGTGTTGCTCCATACCAAAGTCATGGTGGGCACTGGTTTAAGCCTCTGTAGGCTGAATAGTTGATGTTGGAAGCTAGCTGTGGCACATAAATTGATACAGGGATGACAGTTCTGACTGAAGACTATAAGCTTGTCATTGATGAGGGGTACAACTCCTCAACCACCTCCCTAGACAGTCTCAACCTTTGTAAGCACTGTTTCTGCATTAGGGACAGGTAGATGCTTCTTGCACTGTGCAAACAACCCAGGGGACAGTTGGCATTACCTGATGGCCACACAGTATGCTTTCCAGCAGTGGTCACTGAATAGTCACCAGGACAAGAACCCTTGCAGAATTTTTTCTCCTCCCTAGCTTAGTAATGATGAACACGTTTATCTTCAAATGGGAATGCAGACATATACTTGACAGTACGGAGCAGCATGTGAAAAGAACATAGGAACAGTATTAGGCCATTCAGCCCCTCAAGCCTGTTCTGCTATTCAATTTGATCATGGCTGATCTGTATCTTTACTTCATCTACCCACTTTGGTTCCAAATCGCTTAATATCCTTGCCTATCAAAAATCTATGAATCTCAGTATTGAAATTTTCAATTGAACCCCAGCCTCAACAGCTTTTTGGGGGAAGAGAGTTCTAGATTTCCACTACCCTTTGTACAAAGAGGTGCTTCCTGACATCACCCCTGAATGGCCAAGCTCTAATTTTAAGATGGTGCCCCCTTGCTCTAGATTCTCCCACCAGAGGAAATAGTTTTTCTCTATCTACCTGATCAAGTCCTTTAATCATCTTAAACACCTCAATTAGATAACCCCTTAATCTTCTATACTCAAGGGAATACAAGCCTACTCTATCACAAATGTCTCTTTATTCATGGATGTGATGAAAAATCAGATACCTCTTAGTAGTTTTAAAGCAGTAATCCACTCCAAGGATTCCAAAGATAAACATGGCTTTATAATCTCATCTGAGCCCCTGGATTGGATTATTGCCCTATATTCACTGAGCAGTATACATATTATAAACAGTAATTTGCTTAAATTTTGTTTCTAAATTTAATCTTTTGATCTTCAGATAGTCATGTATGTTTTGAACCCTGGACTGATAGGTCTGCAAATACTGTTTGAATGGAGTCAGCAGCCTGACTCATTTTCCAGTGATATGGTGAGACTGATGGAGAATGTCTCCAAATTATTGACTAATATACAGTATATTGAACATAAATTGAGTTTGAGAAGATAGCTTCTTTGATGAGCTAAAGGGACTACACTTCAAAACCTCTTGAATACAAAATCTACATAACACATTTGTTAACATGCATTAGCATTCTTACTCAGAGTGAGTAAACAGTTTAGATTTGATAGATCTTTCCAAGGGGCAATTCCTGGTACTGTATTAGGGTTTTGAAGTTCCTGCAGAATTATTATAATAAATATAAGCACTGCTTAGTTATGTGCCATGATACAGCACCGTGTAATGTAAAAAACCCACCTGAATACCACTTTCACGTCTGTTTAACCCATTTGTTATTTTCTGTTTAAAGTCAGACTTACTACAGCCTCATCCATGAGAGTAGAGAGGCCATGTGAGATGGCAAAGGCAAAGGGGGTGGCGGTGAGTATGGTCAGGTGAATTTGAATTTATATGGATGGAGAGGTTTAGGGAGGACAGGAGTTCAGTGAATTTGGAGGAGAGACGGCAAGTGGGTGGAAATGAAGTTTGAAATCACTGAGGATGAGGAGTCCCAGTCCAGACGCTGAGGGGAGAAAAGAGAGAGAATACCTGGGTGAGAAGCTTTGGGTTGCTGCTGCAATTCTGGTGAAGTTACAGCAGGGGTGTAGGAGCAACTCTGAGGAAATTCCAAGCCTATATCATAAATGGGCATAAAGCAGTTGTACAACAGATGGACAGAGGCATCAATGTCGGTGTGGCTAATAGCAGGTTTGATATGTTGATCCCCCAAGAAGTGTGGAGAGCCCTGGAAGAGGGGATTGCACAACTCAGACGGCTACCGAGAGGATGCTAGTGGCTTGTGCTGTGGTAGGCAAGAGAGATGTCAAAGTTGGAGTAGAGGGAGAGAGAGAGAAAGATGATGGGCCTGCCTAGGAGAGACATGAGCCTGGGCAGCAAGATACAAATTCAGCAGGGGAGTAGCAATAGATGGGTTAGAAAATCAAGACAAGCATGGTGCTATGTGAGAAGCAGTGGCCAGGAGGATGAGAGGTATAATTTGAGGTAGGGGAATGAAGTGGGGCAGAAAGAAAGTAGACAGAGATGCAGAGGAGCTTTGGTCCTGAGTTGCAGTTAATATGTGCATGCAAGTGGACAGGAAGCTACCAATAGTTACAGCATTAGTAGATTAGTTCATGGGAGGAAATCTAATTGTTTTCATTTTTTGGGTTTATTATATATGCAGCTCTCACCATTTTAAATGAATGCTCCAGGATAAGACATACACTTGATGTATCCTGAAATATTAATGCAAAAGTGACCCCTACTCCCCAGTTATAAAAAAACTTATTTCTAAGTCAAAAATATTAAAGGAATCTTATCTTGCAATGGATGGTCCCTATTCAGGACTGCCATTTCCACATGGAGGATGAGAGGCAGGAGGTGAGTTAGGAGAGCAACATGGAGCAGAAATAAGGGAAACAAAGTTGCAGAGAATCTCCAGTCCTGAGCCTAAGCATGCTTCCAGCAGCATCTCTGCCAGCCCCAACTCCATGCCCATGAGAACAAAAACCAGGGGGAAGAGGGAAGTATTGGGATTCAGGGCTATGCACCGTGTCATATTTCAGTGCTTTTGAGGCCCTCTCACTCTACCATGTCTCTTTACAATTCTTTACAACTTATCTGGAGATCCTCACTTCAACCAACTCAATCTTTCAGCATAAATTTAAAATTGGACTTTGTGAGTGTCGCAACTTGCTGATCAGGTTCGAGATGATGAACATCCGTTACTCTTGAGTAGATTCTTACTGCCACTCTGTGTCCAAAATGCAACACATACATTTCCCTGTGTTGGGTTCAGTCACCGGTACATGTATAGAAGTATCGAACACCTAGTTCAAAGCTTTAATGGATGCTGATCTGAGGAGAAGACGAGTTATGGACAGAACCTAATACCTTTAAAATACAAAGGGCAGGACAGTTGCAGATTCCATCATGCAAGGAATTAATTCTGCAACAGAGAGAATGCGTTCTGACACTCTGTTCCCCTCCCACTGCCCCCACCCCCACGAATGTCTACACTTGAGAAAAACTCCCAGCTATCAAGCAACTATCCCATCATAAACTGCGGGTCATCCTGATCAGGTGACAAAGATACATGGGTAATTTTAAGCTAAGCCACCCAGCAGGAAACTGGCAGGATTAGATTGACTGCATGTTTTACACCCTACTCGATCAGGTTGGGGGGTGGGGGGGTGGTAAACGAGCCTTGTTGGTTTCCCGCCGGAAGGCTTAGGTTAGAATATCCTATTCAAAATTACTGATTCAGGCTAATTGTAAAGATTTCTATTTCAACTGAGGGAAATCATGACTTATATCTGTCTTGCTATATCTACACGAGAAAATCTTTGCCTGATTATTTTCTTAACAGCCGCACTAAGGCCTAGAAATTCAAACTTTTAGCGCCGGCCGTCAACGCCGGTTTTGAAGAAAAATGGTGGCCGCCTTGCTTCCGCCCACTTCCGGCACGGAACGCGGCGGCCGCCATTGCCTGCGCTCGCCGCGCATATTTTAATGACCAAGAGCGTGAGGTCAATCGGTGAGCAACGCCAAATTGACACCGCTCAGTGATTTTGGATGTCGCCGCTCCTCTCCAAAGCTGTTGACAGCGCTTGGAGCCAGGAGAAAGCGACGGTGAGCCATAAACCATATAGTAAACATTCTGTACAATTCACATTTACTGTGCTACTTTTAAATAAGTTGCACCCAAATAACTGACTTCAATTGTCTTTCAGTTGATTGCAAAAATTCTTTAATATGATCCAAGTTGAGCTGGCTTTTTTTTGTTGTTGCTTAATTTAATTAATTTTTTGATCTATTCATCAAGATCCAGTTTACATCAAGAAAATGCTGATGAGCCTGCTAAACCAAGAAATATATATTTTTAAATTATTTTTTATGGGATGTGGGCATCACTGGCAAGGCCAGCATTTATTGCCCATCCCTAATTGCCCTTGAGAAGGTGGTGGTGAGCCGCCTTCTTGAACCGCTGCAGTCCGTGTGGTGAAGGTACTCCCACAGTGCTGTTAGGGAGGGAGTTCCAGGAATTTGACCCAGCGACGATGAAGCAGTGGCGATATACTTCTAAGTCAGGATGGTGTGTGATTTGGAGGGGAACTTGGAGGTGGTGGTGTTCCCATGCGTCTGCTGCCCTTGTCCTTCTAGATGGAAGAGGTCGTGGGTTTGGGAGGTGTTGCCGAAGAAGCCTTGGCGAGTTGCTGCAGTGCATCTTGTACACACTGCAGCCACGGTACGCCGGTGGTGGAGGGAGTGAATGTTTAAGGTGGTAGAGGGGGTGCCAATCAAGCGGCTGCTTTGTCCTGGATGGTGTTGAGTTTCTTGAGTCGCCCACCCAGAGTACATTCTGCACCCTTGCTACTCTCAGTGATTTATAGAGTGTTTCTCTGTTCTTAATGAAAATCATAACTTCTCAACTAGCCCCATAAGATGGGAAATAGCAATTTGTATTGTCTGGGGAATTGGGAGGAAGAGGGGCAGGTTCTCCATTGTTTTGTATCATGATAATGTAATTGGTGGGCTCCACCAGAAATCTTGAATTGCAAATTGTACGAAGGGATTAAAACATTCTTAGTTCAAACATGTTCTGCTCCATTTGACATCTATGCCACAGTATTTTACTTGGAACTGTACTGATAATAGGCGACTGCCCGAGAACACCACACCGATCCTTTAGACCCGGCCTTCAGCCTCCTGCTGATGTTACCGCCGGAAAGTGCACGTTGCGCGGGAACTTCTGCGCTGTGCTCATTTAAATCAGCAGGCAGCACCAGAATACTGGTGCTGCCTGAGCTCTTTTTCCAGGCAGCCGTTAGCCTTGGCCCGCAGTGGCACTGCCCGTTTTCTGGCTTCATCGAATTTCTAGGCCTATGTGTTTTCAGCACCTCTACTACCATTGCATGGCAAGACACAGAGGGCTAGACATTCGGCTCTGCAGTGCCCAATGTTTCAGCACTATGGGTGCCATTTTGTGACAAAAACAGAGCCCATGCCCCGAGCACAAGATTCTGGTGCATCTGGCAGCATCTTGGTGAGGACGGTAGGGTGGGTATTAGTAGCCTGCACCAGAAGTATGTAGAGTAGGCAGATCATGACGTCAATCAGCGTACGCATTCATTTGACACCAGCGCTGCCATTTTGGTCCTCAACGCTGGAGCTAACACCCTGTCTTAACCCGGCAGAGATGAACATGCATTCAGCAGCAGTAAGGACCCCCCACTAGTGATATTTGAAGGGATCAGCAACCACTCTAAGTTGCTGATTAATTTCTACTGGTTCTGTGTAAATTTGTGGAAGGGTTTGGAGTTTTCTAGACTTGTTTAATGTTGGTGAGGTGACAGGGTGTGGTGCTGCAATTGGAGAAGACTTTGGTTCTGACTTCCTGCCTGCCAGAAAGCCTGAGTGCAATGTCAAGGAGCATGGAGGAGTCAGGCACCAACCTTGCACAGGGCTTGGAGCCCATGATTTTCAGCATGGAAGTGATGGTCAACTAGAGCACTTGTGGACCCAACCATGATGCAGCGTCTGATGGCTGATGTCTCAGCTTCCATTGTAGCACAACCAGCTGCTCCCACAAATCCACATACATGCAGTTGATGGCCTCCTGCACCAAGGGGAAACCCGCTATCCTGGCATAGCCACGTTCATGCTCCGCCTGGTTTTCTGGCCAGAGAGAAGACAATGAAGTCCCCTATCCTCACATAAAGAGCGTCTGTCACCTCCCTTTTGCAGCAGTGGACGGCAAACTGGGAGATGTTACAGATGTCACCTGCTCCAGCCTGGAAGGATCCCATTGCGAAGAAATTCAGGGCCATGGTCACCTTCTCAGTCACTGGCAGCACATTTCCTTACCCTGGTGAGGCTGTAGATCTGGTTGCAAGGTGGTAGGGTTCTGTAAGCACCTCCTTCGTAAAGCACAGATGCCACACACGCTGCTCCTGGCTCAGACTGAGGTAAGAGAATTGCTCTCAGAAGACCCTAGATGTGTAACTCCTCCTGCACCAAGACCTCCGGTGTTGTATAGGAGAGCCTTGGTACACACTCTCTCCCCCTTGTTGTGACATAATTGTCTTTTTTCCCTCCTCTCACTCTCTTTCCCAGTCAGTTGAATGACCTGCTGCAGGCGGAATGCACCTCCCCTTTAAAAGGTGCAGACTGCCTTAAAGAAGTGCAGGCTAACTATCTAATGCTAGCCTTGAATGAACTTGGGTCCCCCACTGAGTGGTCAGCCGCTCAGCAGCGCATTCAGTGCTGGGCTGAATGCTGCAATCATGCTAATCAGCAGGCAGCATGAAGTTAGCGGCTGCCTAAATTCCTTTGAATGGGCACGGGGTGATCGGGGGCAAACAAATTTATAGGTCAGAGTCTTCAGGCAAAAGAACCCGCAGTAAGATTATTAAGATGGAAAGGCATTGGCAGCATGAATTTATCCAGTAACATTCCCATTGTTCCTCCTGGGATTCCGGCGGGGAGCTACTCTGTGGAAGAGTGACTTCCTCAGGAAAAATGAGTTTGATAATCCATTCACACACATTAATGAATATTGAGCAAGGACTTGTCAGCACTTGATCATTGCACAAACCAGATTAGCATCTTGTCAAAAATGCCTTTCTTCTGGAACAAAGCAGACAGCTTCTTTTTCCTCTTGATTGAAATGGGGGTTTGCCAGTTGTCTATAGAAAATGCATTTAAGCAATGCATTTGATATCTTTAATTACAATGAATATAATGAATGCTCAAGCTAAAAGTGAAAGCAGATCCAGTTATCTAAGTAATTTGATGCCAATTACTTTGAGCTGCACTTCATGCTCGCTTTCTTTGGTACATCTGATGGCACAGCAACCACGCACAGCCAGAGCCAACTGTAGCCGGGTCAGTTATCTCACATAGAAAAAAGAACTCTGAATGAGATAGCGGCTGTGCCTTGTGCAGCTCTGTGCAGGGATATGTTTTGGTTTCCTGCCATTCAACTAAATCATATAGAGGGGAATGTTTGCATAATATAACATTTGCTCACTGTACCAAGTTAACAAATATAAAGGAAACATATAGGGGGAAAAATTGAGTCACGCCCCCTTTGGGGCATTAACTTCGCCGGGGTGCTACTTTTAGTGCTCCGAAAAAGTTAGCGCACCCGCGGCCAAAATTGAGTGGTAGCGCCCCAAGAGGGAAGCGGGGTGTGACTGGAAGCACCCCGCCTCCCTCTTGGGGCGCTGCGAGGGAATATCGTGGTGCTACGTCGCGCCGCGGTATTGCAGGCCTTCCCTTCTTAAAGGGGAGGGACCTTGCGCAGCACGACCAGGGGCCCAGCTGGGCCAACGGGATGGGAGCGCCGGCAAAAGAAACATAGAAACATAGAAGATAGGAGCAGGAGTAGGTCGTTTGGCCCCTCGAGCCTGTTCCGCCATTTAATGAGATCATGGCTGATCATCCAAATTCAGTACCCTGTCCTGCTTTCTCCCCATTTCCCTTGATCCCTTTAGCCTTAAGAAATATATCTAACTCCTTCTTGAATATAGTTAATGAATTGGCCTCAACTGTCTTCTGTGGTAAAGAATTCCACAGGTTCACCACTCTCTGGGTGAAGAAATTCCTCCTCGTTTCAGTCCTAAATGGCTTACCCCTTATCCTTAGACTGTGACCCCTGGTTCTGGACTCCCCGGCCATCGGGAACATCCTTCCTGCATCTAGTCTGTCTAGTCCTGTTAGAATTTTATAAGTTTCAATGAGATCCCCTCTCATTCTTCTAAACTCTAGCAAATATAAGCCTAATCGACCCAATCTCTTCATACGTCATTCCTGCCAACCCAGGTATCAGTCTGGTGAATCTTCACTGCACTCTCTCCATGGCAAGAACATCCTTCCTCAGATAAGGCAACCAAAACTGACCACAATACTCAAGGTGTGGTCTCACCAAGGCCCTGTGCAACTGCAGCAAGACTTCCTTGCTCCTGTACTCGAATCCTCTCGTTATGAAGGTCAACATACCATTTGCCTTCTTAACCGCCTGCTGCACTTGCATGCTTACCTTCAGCGACTGGTGCACAAGGACATCCAGGTCTCATTGCACTTCCCCTTCTCCCAATCTATTGCCGTTCAGATAATAATCTGCCTTCCTATTTTTGCCACCAAAGTGGATAACCTTGTATTTATCCACATTATACTGCATCTGCCATGCAGCTGCCCAATCACCCAACCTGTCCAAATCATACTGGAGTTTCTCTGCATCCTCCTCACATCACACATGCCCACCCAGCTTTGTGTCGTCTGCAAACTTGGAGATATTACATCAAGTTCCCTCATCTAGATCATTCATATATATTGTGAATAGCTGGGGTCCTAGCACCGATCCCTGCGGTACCCCACTAGTCACTGCCTGCCAGTCGGAAAAAGACCCGTTTATTCCAACTCTTTGCTTTCTGTCTGCCAACGAGTTCTCTATCCAAGTCAGTACCTTACCCCCAATCCCATGTGCTTTAACTTTGCATGCTAATCTCTTATGCGGGACCTTATCGAAAGCCTTCTGAAAGTCCGTTAGGGCATTAATGGGAGGTGCAAAGCAACCGAATCTTTCAAAGAGATGCGGACCAATTAAACAGTTGGGCGAAGGAATGGCAGAATGATTTTAATGCAAGTAAGTATAAGGCAATCCATACTGAAGCAGGAAACAGCAAATTTGTGTGAGATAGAGGAGTTCTACATTGCAGTGAGCCAGTGGATCGAAGCCCTGTCCCATGGAGATATATCATCAGGATCCTCTCCCTTCAAACAGGATAATGAGGATTTGGTCTAACCGCACTGACATTTCAAACAAATCACAAACAAAGATTAAATTCAGATGGTAAGTTTAAGGGAAATTAGGCAAAAGCTAGCATGCGGAGTCCACTAGTCATTGAAGGCATCCAATACAACTTCAGACAAGACGAACGTGATTCTGTTTGCTATTGAATTGTGGGATTGAGCAAAACTCAATCTTAATGGGGGTACATAATCAGGCAGCCCGCCACTAGTGATACACAGAGGGGTGCACACCCACAATGATAATGAAGCTAAAACAAAATAATAAAAATTAAATTAAATTTAAATGGTATGATCAGATAAGCAAAGAAAAGGCACTATGTGGTGCCCACAGGTTTAGCAAATGTAAAAATTGAAAGACATTTGAGTGATTATTCGTTATTCATTGAAAATTTTCAATAAAAGCTGATCAAACACCAGAATTCAGCTTGAGAAGATTTGACTAGAGCTCCAAACAAGTTACTCACACTTTGTATCGATCCATGATTCAGGCCAAATTTGGGAATCTTACTGTGCGAATGTAGAGCGCTCTATCCTCAAAAGGACCTTGATACATTGGTGAGGGTTCAGGAAAGAACCCGCAACACAAATGGATGTGGGACTTGGAGCTCTAAATTATGAGGAAAAATTTGCAGAGTTGAACTTGTTTTCATTGTAGAAAAGACTGAAGGTGGCATGATCCTTTCGAATAATGAGAGGC
This sequence comes from Somniosus microcephalus, assembly GCF_052327205.1. Lineage (NCBI taxonomy): Eukaryota > Metazoa > Chordata > Chondrichthyes > Squaliformes > Somniosidae > Somniosus > Somniosus microcephalus. Next base: position 121,864,394 of record NC_140999.1, on the reverse strand, counting down.
ATAGATGGTGTAGCTGGAAACAAGATGTTTCACTTGACTGGAAGCTCGGAATGAGAGGACACAGATTAAAACTATCAAGCCTCAAGCAAGACTAGAGACGATGGGGAAACAAATCACACAGAGTAGTGCAAGTGTGAAATGGACTCCCAGCAAAATTACTTGATGGTATGTTAAGTAGCTCTTTCAAAATGGAGCTGAATACTTTTGTTTAAACAGGGAATTTTGATGATATCACTGGGGATCATCTTTACAAATGAAAAATAGAAATGCAAGATCTGAAGAGGAAATAGATGCTTCAAGGAGAACAGCATTCCATGGATCAATATTGACACGTGATTTAGGTGCTGGTTCCTCTCTTGTCAATCATGTCTTTACTTGTCGAGTCATACTTATGTGCTCAAAACTAATCAAATGTGGCATTATAATCTGCCTTGACTGAATCATTCCAACACCTTTTTAACAATATGTAAGCTTGCAGCTCTCAGGAGGATCAGAAACATGATTGAATTATTTTGTTTTCCTTTTTTCTTGTGTGGGAAAGATATGTAAGGATTATGTTGGCTTGGCAGGTGTAGGTAAGACCATTAGCATGGGTGTCGTCAGGGTGGGGGGCATTCTTCTTAACTGGGTTAGGATACACTGTTGGGGCAGTGCAGAGGGAGCTGCAGCCCCTGACTCATACAGTGAAAAAGTGTTCTTGTAGCAATCCTTCACCTTAATGAATACAAGCAATTCAGCAATAAATAGAATTTAAGTAGGATTATGCTGTCTGTTTGGCATATAGTCATGATGTTTACGCATATTTCAAATGCTGCAACAAATTGCTTTTCTTAATTTTATGGAGGATTTCAAACCCTTACACAAGCACTGATGAAGTCACAGTAGTATGAAGATTTTCCCTGTGAGCTACAGCAGCGTGTTTCCCCTGACTGCACCAGATGATCCTTCTTGAGGTGGAAATTGGTATGCATTGTTCTTGTGTAAAATAAGCGACAGGAATACCAATTAAGCAGTGGGCGGCCTGCGCCTGATATGTGCAGGCATTGGTCCCACTGCCAAATTCATGGGACCTATTTTTTTAGGCATCCCTAGTGGGCGCCTAAGACAGATGTTAGCCTTAAATATGCAAATTAGGGGCCTAGCACCTGTTAAAGGACCTCTTCGACAAATTGGTCACCGATGAACGGGGCAGGCGCAGGCCTTGCCCGCTCAGGTTTCTTCAGCGACACCCGCAGCGGCAAGGCAAAAGTAAGGGCTGGATTTTACTCACCGAGATGAGTTGGGGGCGGGACTGCTGCTTTCCAGGTTCTAGTCCCGCCCTCAATGACGTCCGATGCACAGACGCTATTTCCCCTGATTGGCCTTGTTAAGCCCCCCCTGTGGGCTTGCTGGCCAATTAAGGGAAAGCCGGTGTCAGATGACGTCAGTTGATGACGCTTCGTCTGCCGGTTTTCTTAAAGGCACATGAACCATACATTTTTGACAGATGATTTGACAGTGTTTGACAGCATTGAGGTGCTGTCACACACTGACATTCACTGTACAAAGGTGAGCTCTTGCACCCAGGCTCTCCAATGACTCTCTCCTTAGGATGAAACAGATGGCAGCTGCAGATGAGGGTACAGAAGCGATCTGTCACTTCTCCCAGTGAGGTGGGGCTACACAAACACTTCATAGCTTGTCACCTACAGAAAAAACTAAACACATTAAAAATGACTTTCCCAACATTTCCCTGGCGGGGTTCCCCGACGTCGGGAAGCCTGTAGCAGAAGTCTAAAAATTGTAAAAAGCCTCTTAACAGCCTGTTAACTACCTGTTAACAGGCAGTTAAGTGGCTATAATCCTCTTCCCGCCACGAGGAGTTGGGTCCCTGGACAAATCAGGGACCCGACTCCCAGAAAAATTGGTTGGAGGCAGGTTGGGAGCGGGTTCGGGACCCATTCCCATTCTTTTTGACTTTCCCAGCAGTCCCGCCTCCAAACCCGCCTCCTCAGGGCTGGTAAAATCCAGCCCTAAGTCTCTGTAATTTAAACAAAAATACCTTCCTATGAAGCCAGGAGGAGCACAATTCGATAATAGATCATTTTGAAGTTGAACAAATGGAAAACCCTTCTTTAACTGCTAGTTCTATTTTGTTCTTCCACAGAATTCCTGAGAAGTGGCAGAATGATACAATGCTAAATCTTGCTTTTTAGGTTTTAATTGCCAACCAAATTTATTAAGCAGTAACTGAAGTTGCAAATATAGTAGATGTTAAACAATGCTTGCTTCTCATATAAGAAAAGTATTAAATGTTTCACAAACTCTATACTGAACTATATTTTCATACATTTATGTACATAGCTTTATTTTACATTCTCACTAGTCTCCGGCTTGTTGACTCTCATCAGAAGTACTACATAGCCTACCTCCCTTCACAAACTCTAGTATCAAACTCAAAACTTACTGAAGACCTTCAAAAATGTTAAGGGCATCATAAAATTTTAAAATCCTCTTCTAAATTGAAAAGCAGCTGTAGATCAGAAATACATCTGAACCAATCACAAAGCTTGTTTATGTTTGAATCGTGTAGCTTTGTTCCTTCCTCAAGCAATCTACCTAAAGATAGGAAAAAAATAATCAAAACATTTTAATCAATTTTGACTGGGTTTTTCAATTTTATGTACTGTGACTAAATTAAAAAAGTCAATACCAAGCTAAAACGACGCCATAAATGTTTATTTTTGTCATAGTCTTCTGTGGTACATTATCCTGGAACTATATTTGATTAGTGGGGCTAGGGTGCAAAATGCCACTTCTGTGATCTGACAGCAAGTGGAATATGTAAGCAGGAGTAGGCCATTCAGCGATTCGAACCTGCTCCGCCATTCAATGAGATCATGGCTGATCTTCTGCCTCAATTCCATTCATCGGCCTTATCGCCATATCCCTTGATGCCCTTACTAGTCCGGGGTGCTTCTGCTGCACAGGGCGGGAGGGAAAAGAGGGGTAGAGCTATAGTAATAGGGGATTCTATTGTAAGGGGAATAGATAGGCAATTCTGTGGCCACAAACGAGACTCCAGGATGGTGTGTTGCCTCCCTGGTGCAAGGGTCAAGGATGTCTCAGAGCGGCTGCAGAACATTTTGAAAGGGGAGGGTGAACAGCCAGCAGCCAGTTGTCGTGGTGCATATAGGTACCAACGATATTGGTAAAAAATGGGATGAGGTCCTAAAAGCTGAATATAGGGAGTTAGGAGGTAAATTAAAAAATAGGACCTCAAAGGTAGTAATCTCAGGATTGCTACCAGTGCCTCATGCTAGTCAGAGTAGAAATAGAAGGATATTTCAGATGAATACGTGGCGAGAGGAATGGTGCAAGGGGGAGGGATTCAAATTCCTGGGACATTGGAACCGGTTCTGGGGGAGGTGGGACCAGTTCAAACTGGACGGTTTGCACCTGGGCAGGGCCGGGACCGATGTCCTCGGGGGAGTGTTTGCTAGTGCTCTGGGGGAGGGTTTAAACTAAAATGGCAGGGGGTTGGGAGCCTGAGCAGGGAGACAGAGGAAAGGGAAACAAGGATAAAAGCAAAAGAAAGGAAAGAGAAAAACAAAAGTGGCAGTCAGAGAAATCAATGATTTAAATCAAACATGGCCACAGTAAATAATAATTCTAATAGGTCTAAGAGCATTAAAAAAACAAGCCTGAAGGCTTTGTGTCTTAATGCGAGGAGCATTCGTAATAAGGTGGATGAATTAGCTGCGCAAATAGAGGTAAACGAATATGATTTGATTGGGATTACAGAAACATGGCTCCAGGTTGGCCAAGGCTGGGAATTCAACATCCAGGGGTATTCAATATTCAGGAAAGATAGGCAAAAAGGAAAGGGAGGTGGGGTAGCTTTGCTGGTTAAAGAGGGGATTAACACAATTGTAAGGAAGGATATTAGCTCTGATGATGTGGAATCTGTATGGGTAGAACTGAGAAATACCAAGGGGCAGAAAACGTTAGTGGGAGTGGTATATAGACCTCCTGACAGTAATGCGGAGGTTGGGGATGGCAATAGGGAAATTAGAGAAGCGTGCAATAAGGGCACGGCAATCATCATGGGTGACTTTAATCTACATATGGATTGGGCTAACCAAATTAGTAACAATACTGTGGAGGAGGAATTCCTGGAGTGTTTACGGGATGGTTTCCTGGACCAATATGTCGAGGAACCAACTAGAGATCAGGCCATCCTAGACTTGGTATTATGTAATGAGAAAGGATTAATTAGCAATCTTGTGGTACGAGGCCCCTTGGGTCGGAGCGCACATAATATGATAGAATTCTTCATTAAGATGGAGAGTGAATTATTTGACTCAGAGACTAGGGTCCTGAATTTAAATAAAGGAAACTGCGATGGTATGAGGTGTGAGTTGGGTAGGATTGATTGGGGAATGTCACTCAAACGGTTGACGGTGGATAGACAATGGCAAACATTCAAAGACCACATGGATGGACTACAGAATTTTTTCATCCCAGTTTGGCATAAAAATAAAACAAAACAGGTGACTCAACCGTGTCTAACAAGGGAAATTAGGGATAGCATAAGATCCAAGGAGAGGAGATATAAATTGGCCAGAAAAAGCAGTAAACCTGAGGATTGGGAGCAGTTTAGGATTCAACAAAGGAGGACAAAGGGCTTAATTAAGAAGGGGAAAATAGAGTATGAGAGTAAGCTTGCTGGGAACATAAAAACTGACTGTAAAAGCTTTTATAGATATGTGAAGAGAAAAGGATTGGTGAAGTCAAGCATAGGTCCCTTGCAGTCAGAATCAGGGGAATTTATAATGGGGAACAAAGAAATGGGTGACCAATTAAATACATATTTTGGTTCTGTCTTCACAAAGGAGGACACAAATAACCTCCCAGAGGTGTCGGGGAACATAGGGTCTGATGAAAGGGAGGAACTGAAAGAAATCAGTATTTGTAGGGAAATGGTGTTAGGGAAATTGATGGGATTGAAGGCCGATAAATCCCCAGGGCCTGATAATCTACATCCTAGGGTACTTAAGGAAGTGGCCCTAGAAATAGTAGATGCATTGCTGATCATCTTCCAACATTCGATGGAATCTGGAACAGTACCATGGATTGGAGAGTAGCTAATGCTACCCCACTATTCAAAAAAGGTGGTAGAGAGAAAACGGGGAATTACATACCGGTAAGCCTGACATCGGTAGTGGGGAAAATGCTAGAGTCCACTATAAAAGATGTAATAGCAGAGCACTTGGAAAACAGTGACAGGATCGGACAAAGTCAACATGGATTTACAAAAGGTAAATCATGCTTGACTAATCTACTGGAATTTTTTGAGGATGTAACTGGTAAAATAGATAAGGGAGAACCAGTGGATGTGGCGTAATTTGTCATTCAAAAGGCTTTCGATAAGGTCCCGCATAAGAGATTAGCATGTAAAGTTAAGGCACATGGGATTGGGGGCAAGGTATTGACTTGGATAGAGAACTGGTTGGCAGACATAAAGCAAAGAGTTGGAATAAACGGGTCTTTTTCCGAGTGGCAGGCAGTGACTAGTGGGGTACCGCAGGGATCAGTCTTTGGACCCCAGCTATTCACAATATATATTAATGATCTGGACAAGAGAACTAGATGTAATCTCTCCAAGTTTGCAGATGACACAAAGCTGGGTGGGCGTGTGTGCTGTGAGGAGGATGCAGAGAAACTCCAGGATGATTTGGACAGGTTGGGTGATTGGGCAGAAGCATGGCAGATGCAAAATAACGTAGATAAATGCGAGGTTATCCACTTTGGTGTCAAAAACAGGAAGGCAGATTATTATCTGAATGGCAATAGATTGGGAGAAGGGGAAGTGCAACGGGACCTGGGTGTCCTTGTGCACCAGTCGCTGAGGGTAAGCATGCAGGTGCAGCAGGCGGTTAAGAAGGCAAATGGTATGTTGGCCTTCGTAGCGATAGGGTTTGAGTACAGGAACAAGGATGCCTTGCTGCAGTTGTACAGGGCCTTGCTGAGACCACATCTTGAGTATTGTGTGCAGTTTTGGTCGCCTTATCTGAGGAAGGATGTTCTTGCCATGGAGGGGTTCAGCAAAGATTCACCAGGCTGATACCTGGGATGGCAGGAATGACGTATGAGGAGAGATTGGGTTGATTGGGCTTATACTCGCTGGAGTTTAGAAGAATGAGAGGGGATCTCATTGAAACTTATAAAATTCTGACAGGACTGGACTGGCTAGATGCAGGAAGGATGTTCCCGATGGTCGGGGAGTCCAGAACCTGGGGTCACAGTCTAAGGATAAGGGGTAAGCCATTTAGGACAGAAATGAGGAGGAATTTCTTCACCCAGAGAGTAGTGAACCTGTGGAATTCTCTACCACAGAAGGCAGTAGAGGCCAATTCATTAAATATATTCAAGAAGGAGTTGGATATATTTCTTAAGGCTAAAGGGATCAAGGGATATGGGGAGAAAGCAGGCACAGGGTACTGAATTTGGATGATCAGCCATGATCGCATTGAATGGCGGAGCAGGCTCAAGGGGCCGAATGGCCTACTCCTGCTCCTATCTTCTATGTTTCTATGTCTATGTAAATCTATCAACTTCTGTTTTGAATATACCCAATGACTGAGCCTCCACATCCCTCTGGGGTAGAAAATTCCAAAGATTCACCACCCTCTATGTGAAGAAATTTCTTCTCATCTCAGTCCTGAACGGCCTACCCTTCATCCTGAGGCTGTGGCTCCTGGTTCTAGACACTCCAGCCAAGGGAAACATTCTCCCAGTATCCACCCTATCAAGCCCTGTAATAATTTTGTATACTTCAATGAGATCCCCTCTCATTCTTCTGAGTTCAAGAGAATACAGGCCTAGTTTACTCAAGCTCTTCTTATACGACAGTCCCACCATCCCAGCAATCAATCTCATCAACCTTCGTTGCACTCCCTCTATGGCAAGTATATCCTTATTTAGGTAAGGAGACCAAAATTGTATACAGTATTCCAGGTGTGGTCTCACCAAGGCCCTATATAATTGGAGTAAGACTTCTTTACTCCTGTACTCAAATCCTCTTGTAATGAAGGCCAGCATACCATTTGCCTTCCTAATGACTTGCTGCACATTCACTTTTGATGACTCATGTACAAGGACACCCAGGTCCCTTTGAGCATCTGCATTCCCCAATCTTTCACCATTTAGGAAATACACTGCCTTTCTGGTTTTTCTACCAAAGTGGATAACTTCACATTTATCCACATTATAATCCATCTGCCATGTTCTCGCCCACTTACTGAGCCTGTCGAGATCCCCTTGAAGCCTCTTCACATCCTCTTCGCAACTGACACTGCCACCTAGCTTTGTGTCATCAGCAAATTTGGAAATGTTACATTTAGTCCCCTCATCCAAATCATTGATATAGATTGTGAATAGCTGGGGCCCAAGCACCGATCCTTGCGGTACCCCACTAGTCACAGCCTGCCATCCTGCAAAAGTCCCGTTTATCCCTACTCTTTGTTTTCTGTCTGTTTACCAATTCTCAATCCATACTAGTATATTACCCCCAATTCCATGTGCCCTAATTTTGTTCACCTGCCTCTTATGTGGGACCTTATCGAAGGCCTGCTGAAAATCCAAATACACCACATCTACCAGTTCTCCTTTGTCTACTCCACCAGTTACATCCTCAAAGAACTACAATAGGTTTGTTAAACAGAACTTCCCATTCATAAATCCATGTTGACTCTGCCCAATCTTACTATTAGTTTTTAAGTGCCCAGTTATTACATCCTTTATAATAGATTCCATAATTTTCCAACTACTGATATGAGGCTAACAGGTCTGTAGTTCCCCATTTTCTCTCTCTCTCCTTTCTTAAATAGCGGGGTTACATTTGCTATCCTCCAATCTGCAGGAACCATTCCAGAATCTATAGAATTTTGGAAGATGACAACCAATGCGTCCACTATCCCAATGGCCACCTCTTTCAAAACCGTAGGATGTAGGTCATCTGGTCCTTGAGATTTATCGACTTCTGGTCCCATTAATTTTGCTAGTACTATTTTTTCACTGATAATTTCTTTAAGTTCCTCATTCTTGTCACACCCTTGGTTTTCTCGTATTTCTGGGAGGTTTTTGTGTCTTCTTCCATGAAGACAGAAACAAAGTACTTATTTAATTTCTCTGCCATTTCCTCATTCCCTATTATAAATTCTCCTGTCTCTGACTGTAAAGGACCTACATTTACCTTCACCAGTCTTTTCCTTTTCACATACCTATAGAAACTTTTACAATCCGTTTTTATATCTTTCGCTAGTTTGTGCTCATATTCCATTTTCCCTTTCTTTATCAATTTCTTGGTCCCCCTTTGCTGATTTCTAAAAAGACCCCAATCCTCAGGCTGGCCGCTGTTTCTGGCAACTTTATAAGCTTTCTCCTTTGACTTAACACTAGCTTTCATTTCTTTTGTTAGCCATGGTTGGGTCACTTTTCCTTTTGGGTTTTTATGCCCTAGAGAAATATATGTTTGTTGCAAATGATGCATTATTTCCTTGAATTATAGCCATTGTATGTTCACCTTCATACCTTTTAGTGTAGTCTCCCAATCTACCATGGCCAACTTGTCCCTCATACCCTTGTAGTTTCCTCTGTTTAGATGGAAGACCTTAGTTTCAGATTGAACTACATCACTCTCAAACTTAATATAAAATTCAGTCATATTAGGGTCACTTGTCCCTAAAGGCCCCTTTACCACAAGATTATTGATTAGCCCTTTCTCATTACATAGTACCAAATCCAGAATAGCCTGTTCTCGCATGCATTCCAAGAATTCGTCCTCCACACCATTAGTGGTAATTTGATTTGCCCAGTCAATATGTAGATTAAAGTCCCCCATGATTACCATATTGCCCTTGTTACATGCACTTCTAATCTCTTGATTGATACTGTGCCCTAAATTACCATTACTGTTTGGTGGTCTATACACAACTCCCACCAATGTTTTCCACCCTTTGCTGTTTCTTAGCTCCACCCAAACTGATTCCAGTTCTACATCACGATCTGCCAAGCCAAGATCTTTAACCCCTCCTGTACCGATCTCATCCCTTATTAACAGCGCTACGCCACCTCCTTTTCCTTTTTGTCTGTCCTTCCTAAATGTTAAGTACCCTGGAACATTCAGTTCCCAACTTTGGTTACCCTGCAACCATGTCTCTGTAATGGCAATTACATCATACCCATTTACTTCTATTAGTGCCATTAATTCATCCACCTTGTTGCGAATGCTACGTGCATTTAGATAAAGTGCCTTCAACTTTGCCTGTTTAATATTTTTCTGCACTTTGACCCTCTTTACTGTTGGCCTTTGTTTCTGCTCCCTGCTAGTTTTGCTGACTAGTTTTCTAACTTGCCCTTCCAGCTTTGTTTCTCTCTGTTCTGAGCCCACACTTAGGTTCCCAGCCCCCTGACAAACTAGTTTAAATCCTTCCCAACAGCACTAGCAAACCCCCCCTGCGAGGATATTGGTCCTGGTTCTGTCGAGGTGTAACCCGTCCAGCTTGTACAGGTCCCACCTTCCCCAGAATCGGTCCCAATGCCTCAGGAACTTAAATCCCTCCCTTCTACACCATCTCTCCAGCCACGCATTCATCTGGTATATTCTTCTATTTCTGCTCTCACTAGCATGTGGCACTGGAAGTAATCCTGAGATTACTACCTTTGAGGTCCTGCTTTTTCATTTATTTCCTAGCTCCCTATATTCTGCTTGCAGGACCTCATCGCTCTTTCTACCTATGTTGTTGGCACCGATATGGACCATGACCTCTAGCTGTTCACCCTCCCCCTTCAGAATGTTCTGCAGCCGCTCAGTGACATCCTTGACCCTGGCACCAGGGAGGCAACATACCATCCTGGAGTCACGTCTGCAGCCACAGAAACGTCTATCTGTTCCCCTTACGATAGAATCCCCTATCACTATTGCTCTCCCACTCTTTTTCCTCCCCTCCTGTGCAGCTGAGCCACTCGTAGTTGGCTCTTATGGCCTTGGCTCTTACTGCATTCCCCTGAGAAACCATCTGCCCCAGCAGTATCCAGAATGGAAAATCTGTTGGAGAGGGAGATGGACCCAGGTGACTCCTGCACTACCTTTGTATTATTTTGTACTATATGATCTTGCCTCAGATATGTCTGTTTATTTTTCTTCTCTTCCTGGCCCCCATGTTAGCTGATAGTATAAACGGTTCCCTCTCCTCAGGTACTGTCCCCCTCCCTTTCAAATCTGCTGTCATCACCCCATCCTCAAAAAACCCACCTTGACCCCTTTGTCCTTGTAAATTACTGCCCCATCTCCAACCTCTCTTCCCTCTCAAAAGCCCTTGAGCATGTTGTCGCCTCCCAAATCTAATGCTGTCCTAGCCTGCCTCCTATCCTCTACCCTCTGTAAATTTCATCTCATCCAAATCTCTACTGCCTGTATCCTAACCCTGTGTACACCCACCACCTCATGCCTGCTGACCTACACTGGTTCCCGGTCTACCAATGCCTTGATTTTAAAATTCTCCATCTCATGTTCAAATCCCTCATGGCCTCTGGAACGCCCTGCCTAAACCTCTCCACTGCTCTCCTCCTTTAAGACGCTCTTTCAAACCTACCTCTTTGACCAAGCTTTTAGTCACCCGTTTTAATATCTCCTTTGGCTCGGTGTCAATTTTTGTCTGATTACACTCCTGTGAAGCGCCTTGGGACATTTTCCTACATTAAAGGTGCTATATAAATGCAAGTCATTGTTGTTATGTCTGTTGAGCAACTGGTAGTTGAAATGTACACGTTAAACCAGGATTGTTGGAGTGTCCATTAGCTTATGGGCATTCTTTAGTTTGCTCATAAAACTCCAGTAAAATTGCCCCAAGTCTTTTCCGTGCCCACCAATCACTAAGATCCAGTGGTGAGACATCTTTCCCAGTTGCAATAGTCTCCATCTGTTATGCCATTTAACTGTTTGGTGCCTTTTGCACTTTTGATGGTGATTGATGGCTCATAACATTCAAATTACCAACTGACAAGTTTAATCCACAAATGTAAGCAATACTGGTGTTGTTTTCGCAAGCCCGCCAAAGGCACTGAGAACATCAGCTGTGTCTAGGAAAAGTATGCATTTTAGTCAATGCTGCAAAATTCTAACATAAGAACATAAGAAACAGGAGCAGGAGTAGGCCAATCGGCCCCTCGAGCCTGCTCCACCATTCAATAAGATCGTGGCTGATCCAATCTTGTCCTCAACACCACTTTTCCGCTCTCTCCCCATATCCCTTGACTCCCTTTTAGTTCAAATGTCTGTCAATCTCCACCTTGAATATATTCAGTGACTCCGCCTCCACAGCTCTCCAGGGTAGAGAATTCCAAAGATTCACGACCCTTTGAGAGAAGAAATTCCTTCTCGTCTCCATCTTAAATGGGCAACCCCTTATTCTGAAACTATGCCCCCTAGTTCTAGATCCCCCCACTAGAGGAAACATCCTCTCAACATCTACCCTGTCAATCCCCCTCAGAATCTTATATGTTTCAATAAGATCACCTCTCATTCTTTTAAACTCCAATGAGTATAGGACCAACCTGCTCAACCTTTCATCATATGTCAACCCCTTCATCCCAGGAATCAACCTAATGAACCTTCTCTGTACTACCTCCAATGCAAGTATACCCTTCCTTAAATATGGAGACCACAACTGTACGCAGTACTCCAGGTGTGGTCTCACCAGCACCCTGTAAAGTTGCATCAAAACTTCCCTACTTTTATACTACATACCCCTTACAATAAAGGCCAACATTCCATTTGCCTTCCTAATTACTTGCTGTACCTGCATGCTAACTTTTTGTGTTTTATGTACTAGGACCCCCAGACCCCTTTGTACCGCAGCATTTTGTAGTCTCACTCCATTTAAATAATAATTTACTTTTTCATTCTTCCTTCCAAAATGGATAACCTCACATTTTCCCACATTGTACTCCATCTGCCAAATTTTTGCCCACTCACTTAACATATCTATATCCCTTTGCAGACTCTTTGTGTCCTCCTCACAACTTGCTAACCCACCTATCTTTGTATCATCAGCAAATTTGGCTACAGTACACTCGGTCCCTTCATCCAAGTCATTAATATAGATTGTAAATAGTTGAGGCTCCAGTACTGATCCCTGTGGCACCCCACTAGTTACTGGTTGGCAACCGGAAAATGACCCATTTATCCCGACTCTCTGTTTTCTGTTAGTTAGCCAATCCCCTATCCATGCCAAAATATTATCCGCAACCCCATGCACTCTTATCTTGTGTGGTAACCTTTTATGTGGCACCTTATCGAATGCCTTCTGGAAATCCAAATACACCACATCCACTGGTTCCCCTTTATCCACCCTGTTTGTTACATCCTCAAAGAACTCTAGTAAATTTGTCAAACACGATTTCTCTTTCATAAAACCATGTTGACTCTGCTTGATTATCTTATGATTTTCTAAATGACCTCCTATTACCTCCTTAATAATGGATTCCAGCATTTTCCCAGTGACAGATGTTAGGCTAACTGGCCTATAGTTTCCTGCTTTCTGTCTCCCTCCTTTCTTGAATAGGGCCGTTACATTTGCGGTTTTCCAATCCACTGGGACCTCTCCAGAATCCAGGGAATTTTGGTAGATTACAACCAACGCATCCACTATCTCTGCAGCCATTTCTTTTAAGACCCTAGGATGCAGGCCATCAGGTCCAGGGGACTTGTCGGCCTTTAGCCCCATTAGTTTGCCTAGTACTTTTTCTCTAGCGATAGAGATTGTTTTAAGTTCCTCCCTCCCTGTAGCCCCTTGATTATCTATTATTATTGGAATGTTTTTAGTGTCTTCTACCGTGAAGACCGATCCAAAATAATTGTTTAGAGTCTCTACCAGTTCTCTATTTCCCCTTATTAATTCCCCAGCCTCATCCTCTAAGGGACCAATGTTTACTTTAGCTACTCTCTTCCTTTGTATGTACCTGAAGAAGCTCTTACTGTCTGTTTTTATATTATTAGCTAGTTTACTCTTATACTCTATCTTCTCCCTCTTTATAATTTTTTTAGTCATCCTTTGCTGGTTTCTAAAAATGTCCCAATTCTCTGGCCTACCACTAATCTTCGCAACATTGTATGCCTTTTCTTTCAATTTGATACCATCCTTAACTTTCTTAGTTAGCCATGGATGGTGCATCCTTCTCGTACAGGCTTTCTTTCACACTGGAATACACCTTTGCTGAGATTCATGAAATAGCTCCTTAAATGTCTGCCACTGCTGATCTACCGTCTTACCCTTTAATCCATTTTCCCAGCCCACTTTAGCCAACTCTGTCCTCATACCCTTGTAATTGCCTTTATTTAAGTTTAGGACACTAGTTTCGGACCCAAGTTTCTCACCCTCAAACTGAATTTGAAATTCTACCATGCTATGATCACTCTTTCCTAGTAACCATTATTCGTGGTGTTGAGGCAAACTTTTGAGATTAGAAAACTAAAAAAAATTGGTTGTCGGATCATTTATTTTGCCAAGCTGTCCCCAGTTACACTATTTAGTTTTGTGTACAGTAGCTGAAGGAATGATATGGTTGTAACAGAATAATGCTGACAAATGATAGTATCAACTTTACAGTGACAGAAGGATAGCCACATCCAGTCCAATGGCAATAGGCCTGTCCTCCCACCTAATGGTTTTTGCCACTCTTAACTGAGATTAACATTTGGCTCTGCCAACTTTAAAATCTGACTGGAAGAAGTGAGAGTATGTATTGAAATCTGTGTCTGTATGTTGGGCAGTGTGGGTAAAGTGCACTGTCCAGGGATAAAGGCCTAGAAATTCACTGGCGCCCCGCCACAAATTCAGTTTCAGCGCCCCGCATCCCTCTTGGGGCGCTGCAACTGAAAATCGCAGCGCAACGTGCTGCAGCGCCACACACTGCGGCACAGTGCGCTGCAGTACTGCAGGCCTTCCTCCCCTTCTTAAAGGGGAGGGGTCTGCTGCAGCGCACTCAAAGGGCGCGAGTGCTGGCAAAAAAGTCCGGCACCGAGGAGAAATGTCGGGCTCTTGGAACACAGCCGGCACTCCGCGGGGGGGGGGGGGGGCTCAGGAGGCCGGGGACGGCGGTACGGAGAGGTGCTGGCAGGCGACTAGCAAAAAAAATGGCCACCCCGCACCTCAGCGCCTCTACCGTTGCAGGTAGGCCCCCCTGAACCGGTCACAAATTGTGACCGGCATTAAAGCAGGGGGCGCTACCAAATTTCGCGATCGGGGCGGTAGCGGCGCAGCGCTAACGGCTAGCGCCGCCATTAGTGTCCCACTAAATTTAGCGGGAGGCATGGCCAGTGGTGTAAAACCCACTAAGTGCCCTCTTTGGGCACTAACGGGTGGCACAGCCCACTGAATTTCTAGGCCAAAGTGTCAAATCATGACAAACTGCATCATCTCACCGATTGTGGTGCTGAATATGAGCAGAGCTGTTCCTGCTCTTCGTCTTCAATACTCTCTCTTGAAGACAATACACTTTACAACAACTAAGGGGTAACGGCAAAGACTGATGGTTGTTGTACCACATCCATATCAGTTCTTGCGATACTGCTTCCCATGCATAGCGTGGAGATTTCATAACACTAGTTGCCATGTTGTGTAAATTTCTTGTGACATTGATTGCCGTGCACAGTGTGTAGATTTTGTATGCACCCTTGTGAAGTTACCTGAATTGGATAGCGTGTAGATTTCATATCAGTTCTTGTGATATCATCTGCCTTGCATAGTGTGTACATGTTGTATCAGTTCTTTTGCTGATATCTATCCTACCCAGTTCAGCATAATGCCATGTTAAGATTAAAAAATAGAAATCAAGACTGTCATCTTCAAAATGGCACTCAATTACAGCTTTGCACCCATTCATCTCAATTCATGAAGTGAAAAGCCCATGACGACGGATTGAGAGTGGACAATAAATTATTAAAGCAACAAGATAACGATTTTGATTTAAAACTTGATGGGCAGTAGGCTGAGATCAACTCAATCTGATAGCTATTATCTTTTCAATGTGTTAATAAATATGGTCGAGGTTGGATCAATCACATTTGGATATTCATTGATCCTTAAAGGGCCCTATAGACCACAGTGAGATTTCAGTGTGTAATTTCTCAGTTCCAAGAAGATGGATATGAGATTTAAATTTTTATACACATGAGAGTGCAACAAAGGCTCCAAATTAATCATTGTTGCACATACTGCATGAGCCCTGACAGCTCTGTTAACTCCTCACCATTCAGGACTTTCCCAATAAAATCACCAGCAATTTTATAAAGACATGGGCCCAGAAATTCGGGTCGGGGGCTTCCCGCGGGTGCAAGCCCCCGACCTGCACTTACCTTGTGCACCGGCCGTTGAGCTGTGGGCCCCCATGGAATTCCGATCCGGGGCCTGCTCCAGCTGCCGGCGCGCAGTGCTTACGTATCCCAGGGGCGCAGTTAGTTTGATGCGTCCCCTGGGATCACGTGGGCCATGGAGAGCCAATTGGAGCAGGGAATGCTCCATTCATAAGTCTGACAGGAAGTGCTGTCAAACTTAGAAATACTACGGGCCCCTTCTTCTTACAAAACATCACTAAATCTTCAAATAAATTTTTAAAAACTATCACATTTTTTAAATAAACTATAAATTAAATGAAATAACTATTTTAAACAATAATTTACATTTTTGAAAAAGATAATTTTATTTTCTAATGGGGCTAAAAATAAACTTACCTTGCTTTAAAGTATTTAAAAATAATAAACCTGTGGAAAAAATGTTTTAATTTTAATTAATTCACCACTTACCTTGTAAAAAGCAGGCCTTACGCCTGCTTTTTACATTTCTAACTTCTGCAGGCTTACCTTCCCGGGATAACCTGTAAAAAAAAACGAAGTTCGATGCGCACGTGCAGCCTCCCCCGTGCACGCGTTCGACCTCTGAACCCCTGCTTTCAGGGGAATGGAAGTGCCGGTTTCCCACGCATGCGCAGTGCATGCAGGAAACCGGCACTTCCATTGGGCCTACGGGTGAGTACCCCGTGCGTACTCACCCATGGAGACCCGAATTTCTGGGCCATGATATTTTTCCATCCGTAGGCACAGATGCACGTGTCTGTATCATTACTTGTCTGTATGATGGGTATTTTGGGGTTTGATGCAGTGTGCACTCTTCAGGAGTCTTCTTGCGTGTTCTGCATGGTGTTTGCCTGCTCTTTCTTCTTGAGCTCCCACATAAATAAAGGATGGCGCATTCTATTATTTGGAGTGAATCATTCATTGGAATCCATGGTGGGCTCCTGCCTTGATAAGACCCTTTTGTCAAAGCGATGATTTGTGTTCGGTCCTATTAACGCAAGCTATTGATCCAAGGTTCCACACTCTCCACATGCTGTCCAAAGTCAACAGTGCAAAATCAGGAAGCCGAAGAAAGACTATCTCCATTTACATATTTGTACCTGTACTGTGTATTCAAGAATATCGAGAATGAATTGTTCAAGGACTTTAATATCACACAATTGAAAATTGTTCACTGGAGCTTTGACCATATAGACATGTTTCAGTATCTGAATCATTTTTCAACAGTGGCTCAGTGGGTGGCACCCTCGCTTCTGAGTCAAAGGGTTGTGGGTTCAATTCCCCCTCCAGATACTTGAGCACAAAAATCTAGACTGATATACTGAGGGAATGCTGCACTGTCGGAGGCGCTGTTTTTTGGATGAGATGTTAAACCGAGATCCCGTCTGCCCTCTCAGGTGGACGTAAAAGATCCCATGGTACTACTCGAGGAAGAGCAGGAAGTTCGCCCCGGTGTCCTGGCCAATATTTATCTCTCAACACACATCACTAAAACAGATTATTTAGTCATTATAACATTGCTGGTTGTGGGATCTAGTTGTGCACAGATTGGGTGCCGCGTTTTTTACATTACAACAGTGACTACACTTCAAAAAGTACTTCATTGGCCGTAAAGCACTTTGGGATGTATTTATATAGCGCCTTTAACATAGTAAAATGCCCCAAGGCGCTGCACAGGTGTATTTTAAGTCCAAAAAAAAATTTGACACCGATCCACATAAGAATAAATTAGGGCAGGTGACCAAAAGCTTGGTCAAAGAGGTAGGTTTTAAGGAGCGTCTTAAAGTAGGAAAGAGAGGTAGCGAAGAGGAGAGGTTTAGGCAGGGAATTCCAGAGCTTAGGGCCGAGGCAACAGAAGGCACGGCCACCAAAGGTTGAGTGATTATAAGGAAGGATGCTCAAGAGCGCAGATACCTCGGGGGGTTGTGGGGCTGAAGGAGATTACAGAGATAGAAAGGGGCGAGGCTATGGAGGGATTTGAAAACAAGGATGAGAATTTTGAAATTGAGGCGCTGCTGAACCAGGAGCCAATGTAGGTCAGCGAGCACAGGGGTGATGGGTGAACGGGACTTGGTGTGAGTTAAGACATGAGCAGCCGATTTTTGGATGATCTCAAGTTTACGTGGGGTGGAATGTGGGATACTGAACAATAGACCTTTTCTATCTATAGCATTGTGCTCTTTTACTTGTAATTAACAGCCATGTTCTTCTGCATTTGTATGTAGATGCGCAAAGAGGGTTTGATCAATTAAAAGGACAAAATCACTCTGCATTGATGTGATTGACAATATTAATCTAATCTGTTTTAAATTGTGGGCTAAAATATAAGCATTTCTTGTCCGGCTAAGTCATTCATTGAGTTTTTTTCCGCACTTCTCACAAGCAGACTGCTGTTTTCAGGTATATTGGCGCTAACTAGGGGAGTGCTGCACTGTCGGAGGTGCCGTCTTTTGGATGAGACGTTAAACCAAGGCTCCGTCTGCTCTCTCAGGTGGACGTAAAAGATCCTATGGCACTATTTCGAAAAAGAGCAGAGGAGTTATCCCCGCTGCCCTGGCCAATATTTATCTCTCAACTAACATAACAAAAACAGATTATCTGGTCATTATTGTAATGATCAATAACATGTCATTCTATAGTGGACACTAGGTGGAGCTGTAGAGCTGGATATAGCTGTATGTACAAGACTACACTACCCAGCTATATATATATTAAGACTACATTACCCATGAGGCAATAGTACCCACAAGGCAACAGTCAAGATGGAAGCCTCTACAAGATGCTGTACAAGTCCACATGTGCTCAATAAAAGTAGCTAGCAAAAGCTAGCTGTGTTCATAATAAGAATGTCTATTTATTAATGAACATAACATGGTACCAGGGTGGTGAAGATCTGCTGAAAATTGTGAAAAGCAACATGGAGAATTTGAAGCCACCAGAGCGTTTGAATCTCACAGAAAAAATCGACTACAATTGGCAGACTTTTAAACAACAATTCGAACTCTACATTGCAGCCATCGGATTCGGTACGAAGCCAGACGCAAGGAAGATAGCGTTGCTGCTTACGGTTGCAGGCCCACAGGTGATAGAGGTATTTAATACATTTGTATTTAATCCAGAGGAGAACAGAGGAAAATTAGAAGATGTGCTAAAAGAATGAGATTTATGAAAGATACATCTTCCATTCTCGGACACAGCAACAAAATGAGACTTTTGATAGCTTTATAACTGATCTGAAACTGAAAGCACAGACATGTAATTTCTCTGAGCTCAGAAATAGACAATGCTGAACATAAAGTTAATGCAGTAAAAGAGGACAAATGGATGATCCCACTGCAGATAAATGGAGCATTAGTTACATTGAAACTGGACACTGGGGCAAAAGCAAACTTAATCAGTATGAGTGACATTAACAATATGAAAGAAAAGCCCAAAATACAGAAAAAGTCAGTGCTACTGAAGGACTATAATGGACAGAAAATAGATAGCTTAGGTGTATGCAGACTTAAAGTGACAGTCAAAGACAAAGTGCATCATCTCATGTTTTCTGTTGTGGCTGAAAGACTTGATTCGATACTAGGTGACAAAGCTTGTGAAGACTTAGAACTGGTCAAGAGAGTCTACCGTATAAACTGTGCCATAAGCAGACCAGATGACTCAGGTGATGAAGCAGAGAGCCCATCAAGGATGAAAAGGCCAAAGGGTATCCATGTCTTCAAAAAGCCTAGTTTCTCCAAGAAGAAAGAAAAAGACTTTAAGGTCAAAGAGAAGCCAAAGGAAGAAAAGCACAAAGAGGAAAAACACAAGGAGAAAAAGTCCAAAGATATAACCACAGCAGATGTTGTTAAGCAGTGGAAAGAGAAAAAGAAAAAGAAGAAGCCTGCACCAGAGCAGGAAGCAGTTCCGGTGGATACCCCTTCTTCCCTCAGGCCAATCTTTGGTGTTCCATTAGCCGAGGCTGCTGAGAGGACTATGCTGTATGATGGGATCCAGCTGCCAGCAGTTTTTCGAGAGTGCATTGACTACATTGAGAGTTATGCCATGAAGAGTGAAGGAAACACTGAAACCCTTTCCAAGCAAAGATCGC
Source organism: Somniosus microcephalus (assembly GCF_052327205.1). NCBI lineage: Eukaryota > Metazoa > Chordata > Chondrichthyes > Squaliformes > Somniosidae > Somniosus > Somniosus microcephalus. The sequence continues at coordinate 121,844,910 of NC_140999.1, read as the reverse complement.
AAGGAGACCTCGATCTATACAAGAGCAGATTGATGACAATGCCGCAACTGCATCTTGTCATTCACCACCAGAACAATCAAAGAAAGGGGGATGTAACGATCAATAACATGTCATTCTATAGTGGACACTAGGTGGAGCTGTAGAGCTGGATATAGCTGTATGTACAAGACTACACTACCCAGCTATATATATATTAAGACTACATTACCCATGAGGCAATAGTACGCACAAGGCAACAGTCAAGATGGAAGCCTCTACAAGATGCTGTACAAGTCCACATGTGCTCAATAAAAGTAGCTAACAAAAGCTAGCTGTGTTCATAATAAGAATGTCTATTTATTAATGAACATAACAATTATCACATTGCTGTTTCTGGGAGCTTGCTGTGCACAAATTGGCTGCCGTGTTTTGTACATTGCAACAGTGACTACACTTCAAAAAGTACTTCATTGGCTGTAAAATGCTTTGGGACATCCGGTGATCATGAAAGGCACTTTATAAATGCAAGTCTTTCTTTCTTTTCTAAATGTTTACAGTTTGAACAGCTGCAGAAATTTAGTCTTTCTTGCAATTGAAGTGACATAAAACAGCACTGGAAACTGTCAGTGCACTGCACATGTCCGATTGGATAAAGTGCTGCTGGTAACGTAAACAGGCCTTTATTAACTTCATCTCTCTCCAGGCATGGCATGTTGATGCGCGCTTTTTGCGCACTGCATCCTCCTGGCTCTCTATCCCACTATGGACTGTTACTTGGGATGCTTTTGGTGTTGGAAACATAGGCCCGTATTTTCCGATGCCTACGGGTGTGTACGAGCCCGTCGGGACATCGGAAATGCCGGTTTCAGGCATGCAAAGCGCATGCACTGAAAACCGGCATTTCCGATCTGTCAAGAATCCTCTTGACAGATCAGACACCTGCCCTGGAGAAGGGCCTCTGCGGGTGGAGAGTTCTGCTTTCTACAGATCCTCCGCCCACTGAAATCCCTTAAAAACCTGACGCCTGGTAAAAGCATAAGAGTTTAAAAAAGTTTAAAAAAAAAATGTTTCACTCATTTATAATTTAGAAATACTTTTAAAAAAGGTAAGTTTATTTTTAGCCTGGTAAAAAACTTTAATTATGTTTTAAAAAAATAAAACTTTTGTTTAAAATATTTAATTTAATGTAATTTTAACTCATTTTAAAAAGTGATGTTTTAAAAAAAATTATTTAATGTTTTAGTGTCTTTTTTCAGTGATCCCCATTCATACTTTCGACAGGTCTATCTGTCAAAAGTATGAAGGGGGATTCCCTTCTTTCATTGGCTCGCCTGGCCCACGTATTCCCAGGGACGTTTGTGAACCGCCTGTGCCCCTGGGATACGTGGGCCCTGCACATTTCGACTGTGGAGAGGCCCAGGATCGGAGGTGTCTGGACCTCTGGAGTCCTCAGGTAAGGGCATAGATTTTTCCCGATCGGAAATTACGGGCCATAGTTTATAGACTGTACAGGCCAGGTTCTGCAGAACTTCTTAGTTCTTAGTCTGAAAATGGCTGACGGACAGAAAATATTTTCACTTCTGATGCTATTAACACCAGACTATGAAGATCAGGGGGTTTGTAAAGCTTTCAAGGTTTTCCTCTGGTTTTTGACCTCTCCTGGGAGACTGCGCAGCTGGTGGGAGAAGGAGGGAAATAACGCGATTGGGGGGTGACACCATGACAGTATAAGACGGGCTCCAAGCTCTTTACCTGACCTTCTTTCTCGTATGTTTGTAACTAATTTTTAACTAACTATATCAGGGAATATCTAGTGCATATGCATGCAACTTACCTACATAAAAATTCACAATAATTTAAATGGATATTGGACATGCTTCTGCTATTAACAGTCCTTCATAAAGAAAATGTTTACCAGTAGAACAGTCAGTCAGCAAAAATAAGTCAACAAGTTATATACCTGAAGGGGAAAAAATTGTAGGATTATGGGGAAAGTGCAGGGGAACTCTAAAGCAGGATAGTTCTTTCAGAGAGTTGGCACAGGCACATTGGGCTTAATGGCCTCCTGTTGTGCTGTATGATTCTATGATTCTAAGTTTGGTTCAATTACTAAATTATATTGAACTTTCTTATACGAGGGTAAGCAATATATTTCATCCCATATGTTTATGCACTTGAAAATAACATGCTGACAACATAATATTGTCACCTCGATCTCTCAGGACAATGAGGTTAAAATTAACCTACTGGCTACCATATAACCAGGTCCACCCCTCATGCCATGCACAGTCCCTGCTACAAGAGTACATGCCCAGATTCCTGCCAAAACTGAAGTGTACACATATCAATTGTTGACTCACCTCAAACTTGCCTTCCACCTTCTCAGTGGAAAATCTGATTTCTTTCAAGCTGCACAGATATTATTCAAAGAGACCATTAACAGCTTACTGTGTATGGAGCCGTTAGAGAGAATGTGAATCCTATAACACCATTGCATTGCGCTTTAGAGAATTAATCCACCTTGCCATCTAACCAAGTCATGCCATCTAACAAGTCACATGTAAAGCCATTGAGTACAATATAGTTATAAAAAAAATTTGGGAATGGGTAAAAACAGTTACTTGGAGTCAGCTGCTCCTATAAACAAGTGTGACTCCAGCCAATTACAGTAAATCCTATTAAGGAATTCAGTTTGACAGCACCTGAACCCCTCCATTAGAATACAGCTTTGCAAATCACTTACAGATATCCATTATTTTCTATATATTCTGCGAAAGTAATTGACAATTTGTATAATATTCAAAGTAAACTGCAATCCTATGAGGTCCTCCACCATGAGACACAAGCAATTCAACAACATAGCTATTGACCCTGAAGAAATATTTGTTAGTTCATTTTTGTTACTTTTATTGATCGTGTGGAGTGCCAGATTGCAATCCAGTGCTGAGATTCAGTTGACAAACTACTCAAGCTTCTCCCCATAGACTTCTGATGCTGGCAGGGTGGGGCGAGATGGGACGGGACCTGCTGCTTTGACCTCGCCGTAACCCTGACCCATTTCCCTGGGTTGAGCTTTATCAGCTATGCTGCAGGGTAGGCTCCTGGCTGGATCCCTGCTGCCAAGAGTTGGAGGAAAATTGAGGCAGTGCTGGAGCGAGACCACCACTGCAGCACTTGAAGAGACAGAGGAGATTTAAGGGGGCCAGACAAGTTGTGAAGAGGAGGGAAATAATTCTACTTTAAAGCCTTGGACAGACGTGTCCCTTTCTCCACAGATGCTGCCTGGCCTGCTAAGCGTTTCAAGCATTCTCTGTTTTTATTTCAGGTCCAGCATCAGCAGTATTTTCCTTTTTGAACGATTGTGATCCAGAGAGTATTTGATCACTGATGTCTATCATCATCCTGAAAAGCCTCAATCAAACTTTGCATCGAATTACATAGACTTTACAGCACAGAAACAGGCCATTCAAGTCCAACTGGTCCATACAAAGCTCCTCCCACCCTACTTCATCTCACCCTGTCTGCATATCCTTCTACAGTATTCCTTTCTCCCTCATGTACTTAGCCAGCTTCCCTTTAAAGGCATCGATGCTATTTGCCTCAACTACTCCATGTGGTAGCAAGTTTCACATTCTAACCACTCCTTAAAGAGAGATGCACGTAGTCCCTTATTGAGGTTGCATTTTGAAACTGTTTGATCTTTGCTTTCACAGCTTGTGATGTCACCTGTGCTTCGAGGTTGGTTCAGAAGCTTGCAACTCACTTTCCTCAGCCCTTTGTAGATTTTTTCATCATTGTGTAATACGACTCCTGCAGCAAGCAGATTACCATGTGCTGTTGGGCTTAAATGTAACTTGTTATCTGCTGGGGAAAAGAACAGAAGTGCAGGACAAACAACAATGAACTATCAATTAATAAAGAGCTAAAGAAAGCGTAAATTAATTTAATGCTGCTGTGCATCTGTAATTTCTTTCAACACAAAAGACCAATGATTTAAATCGTCCTCTAGGAAGTAAAACAGATTAGATTGAGCCTAAATGGAGAAGGCTGCAGGAGATCTCTTACCTCATCAAATGCATTTCACTTGGATAATTTTCTATTTTATGGAACTAGGTTGTCATTAATGTTCCCACTTGCTGAAGTGTAAAATATAGTAATAAGTGAGATAGAATTTATTAGTAAAGGTGAATAAATCCAACTATTGTAGCTTCCAGATTTCTCCCTCTATCATTCGGTGCTATTAATAGTTGTGTTTTATAGAATCAAAATAAAACTAAACTACTGTCTTATTTGAAAATGTATTTCCGTGCTCATTGATGCATTTCTTTTTAAAGTTCCTCCTCCTATTTCTGTCATTTCCCCTCTCCAGAATTCACTAGATATGACAAAATATGTTTGTTGTATTGCGAGTATTTCTCCAATGCCTCAATCAAGTGGCCATTCTTCCCATATGAGTTTACATAGTGATCGTCAGCAGGCCAGTCAACTGTGGAGGGCAGCCAAGCTGATCCTGCCCTCGTCTGACGGCCACACGTGTACTATCCAGCATGAGTCGGTGGCAAGCCATTAGCAGTGAGAACCATGATTGATTTTTTTCCCCCACTCACTAGTCCAGCTGCTCCACTGACTGGGAATAACAAAATCAACAAGTACCAATGATTAAAACTGAGGGCTTGCTGGTCTGTATGGCTCAGTACTATGCCGGATAGTGCATTGAGTGTTTATATGTTTCTACAACAGTGATCTGTCATTAGCAGTCCACGATGACCATAGGCTGGGGCCAATTTGTATCCCTCTGTAGAGATTAGCCAATTTGTTGATATTAGCTTTGAAATAATCAGGATCGAGTGCAAACCAATATGGTGGGTATATTGTGTTTAATTGGAGTTTAAGATGGAATATAACATACTAGTTATACAGCAAAAACATACGACCGTGACAAGCAGCTGGAACCGGTCCCGATCGTACAGACAGCTGGCGTGTGCTCCTCTACCACCCCCAACACCCCTTCCCCTTCCCATGGCACCTTTCCGTGCAAGCACAGGAGATGCAACACCTGCCCTTATACCTCCCCCCTTCCCACTGTCCAGGGCCCCAAACACCCCTTCCAGGTGAAACAGCAATTTACTTGTACTTCTTGCAATCTAGTATACTGTATTCGCTGCTCACGATGTGGTCTCCTCTACATTGGGGAGACCAAACAAAGATTGGGTGACCGCTTTGCGGAACACCTCCGTTCAGTCCGCAAGGATGACCCCGAGCTTCCAGTCGCCTGTCATTTTAATTCACCGCCCCATTCCCATTCAGACCTCACTGTACTCGGGCTCTTGCATTGTTCCACGGAAGCTCAGCGTAAGCTCAAGGAACAGCACCTCATCTTCCGATTAGGCACTTTACAGCCTTCCGGACTCAATATCGACAATTTCAGATCATAACCTCGGCCCCCGTTACATTTTTACTTATTTTTTATCCACACCTTTGTTTTGGCCCTTCCCCCCCACCTTTTTTTTCTCTCCCACATGGCAGCTGTCTCATATTCTGCCAGCGCATTTCACACCTAATCTAGAGTCGTCTTTTGTCTCCACTAGTCCTATCACTATCTCGTCTCGTTTTGAATACCTCTTAATGTCTCTTCACTTCTCTTTTGTTTTCTCCCAGTCTGGCCTTCAGTCTTGACAAAGGGTTTGACCCGAAACGTTGACTCTATTTTCTCTCCATGGATGTTGCCTGGCCTGCTGAGTTTTTCCAGCATTTTCTGTTATTTCAGATTTCCAGCATCTGCAGTATTTTGCTATCATTTAATAATTACAAGTTTTGTGTGTGACTGTGAACAAATGTGTCCTGATTGGTTGGATGAGTGGATGAGCGATTAGCTCCCTCTATTGGTGATGTAGCGTCGCGCGTGCATAGGTCATGCTTCCATCACATGGAGCATCAGGAAAAATGTACTCACCCTGTTGCAATCGTGCTGATCGACCGCAGTTCAACGCAGAGACAAAATGCCCTTTATTTCTCTGCATAGAACAATGCCACGTTTACTGTCGGATGCGTGGAAGCATTTTACCCCAGGCATTAAAGATGGAAAGACTGTGTACATGTGCAAACACTGTACAAAGCCATATGTAAAGAATGCCGCAAAGATGCAGCAGCGTTTATCCAAATGCAACAACTTCACTCAAAGCTCACAGCCGTCAGTCCAGAGTTCCTCTGCTTCCATTCAAGAAGATGATGGTTCACATTCAGCATCAGGCTCCTTATCATCAGCAACTCCTGGCCCACTTGAAAGGTTCTTAATGGATAACCATAGCCAGAAGAATGCAGATGAGTGCCTTGCTCGAGCTGTATGTGCGACAGGCTCACCCCTCATGCTTACAGCCAATGTGTACTGGAAGAGATTTTTCAATGTTATTTGCCCTGCATACTGTCCTCCCACCAGACATGCTTTGTCTACTTATTTGCTGGAGGCTGAGTATAACAGAGTCCAAGGAAAGCTCAAATGATAGAGATGGCAGGCTGTGTTGCAGTTATCTCAGATAGGTGGTCAAATGTACGAGGGGAGGGCATCATAAACTACATCATCTCCACTCCTCTCCCAGTGTTCTTGAAGAGCACAGACACAAAGGACAACAGACACACAGGCACATACATTCCTGATGAGCTGAAAGCGGTCATCAATGATCTTGGATCACAAAAGGTCTTTGCAGTAGTTACTGACAATGCTGCGAATATGAAGGCTGCTTGGGCTCAAGTGGAGGAGGCCTACCCTCATATTACGTCTATTGGGTGTGCAGCTCATGGGCTCAACCTGCTCCTCAAGGACATCATGGGTTTGAGAACCATGGAAACATTGTACAAGAGAGCCAAGCAAGTTGTTAAGCATGTCAGGGGAAAACAGGTAGTTGCAGCAACCTACAACTCCAAACAAACGACAAAAAACAAGAACACCACACTGAAGCTGCCCAGCAGCACTAGATGGGGTGGCGTTGTCATAATGTACGACAGCCTTCGGGAGGGTAAGGAGTCGCTGCAAGAAATGGCAATATCCCAGTCTGGGGATATGGAAACTGTTATGAATCTTATGATCCATGAAGAAAGACTCATGAAATAACACTGGACGGCCAGTTGGTGGTGCCGTCCAAGGAGTATAAATAATCGGGCGTGGGCCCAGCCTACCCAGGACATTTTGTAAACAGGAACTAGTGAAAGATAACTAGACCTCCATGTTTTGAAACAAGTTGATTAAAGCCTTGCTTTATACTCGAACCAAGTGCGTAGTGAGTTTTATTACGTCAGAAACCACCATCAAGAAAATACTGCTGGATGATGTGTTTTGGGAGAGAGTGGTTAGCAGCCTTAAACTACTCTCACCAGTAGCATCTGCAATTGCTCAGATTGAAGGAGATGACGCTGTCTTGTCGGATGTTCTCAGGCTTTTTGCTGATTTAAAAGAACAAATCAGCATTGTCCTACCCACATCCCTGCTGCTCAAAGCAGAGGAGAAAGTAATTGTTCAATTCATACAGACACGTCAAGAATTTTGTGTCAAGCCGATTCATGCTGCAGCATGCATGCTGGACCCAAAGCATGTTGGGAGACCAATACTTTCTGGAGAACAGATCAACAGCGCTTACAGTGTGATTTCTACCTTCTCACGCCATCTCAATCTGGACATGGGCAAAGTTCTGGGAAGTCTGGCAAAGTTCTCTACCAAGCAAGTTCTTTGGAATGGGGACGGGATATGGGAATCATGCAAGTATATCAGTGCACGTACCTGGTGGAAGGGACTTTGTGCATCTGAGGCCCTGTCACCCATTGCATTGGTGATACTCCAAATCCCACCTTCATCAGCGGCCTCTGAGCGAAACTGGTCACTTTTTGGGAATACGCATAAAAAAGGTGCGCAACAGGCTGACTAACAAGAGAGTGGAGAAACTGGTGGCTATCTGGGCGAACCTACAACTTATTGAGCCAAATACAGAAGTGTCCACCACACAGCTAGACAGTGACACAGAGGAGGAAATGGACACGTCAGAGCCAGAGTCAGAGAATCAGGAGGAGCAATGATGAGTAGAAGACTCAGAGGACTCATGAGTAGAAGACTCAGAGGGACAAAATAAGAACAAGTTACAGGCTAAATAAGCTGACGCTCTTTTAATTTTATTTTGGATGGATCTTTTTGTGGGGGTTCAATAAAGAACATAAGAACATAAGAAATAGGAGCAGGAGTAGGCCAATCGGCCCCTCGAGCCTGCTCCGCCATTCAATAAGATCATGGCTGATCCGATCCTAACCTCAAATCTACTTTCACTCTCCATCCTACCCAAACCCATGTGATCTCCCGGGAGAGGCGAAAAACCAGATAAAAAACCCAATGTACCAATTTGGGAGAAAAAATCTGGGAAATTCCTCCCCGACCCATCTAGGCAATCGAAACTCATCCAGGAGATCACTCTGTCCCTGTATTTCCTACAGTACTTACCTTCTGTAAGAGGTGATCTCCACCCCAGCCAGGAACAAGCCCAATTTACTCTTGAAGGACTCCTAGCTGGCAGCCTGTTCCAGAGGTCTCCACTAATCCCTGTGAATAGAACCATCTCCTGAAATCTAACACAGAATTAGAACACAAGAAGTAGGAGCAGGACCAGGCTACACGGCCCCTGGGCCCGCTCCGCCACCCAGAGGGCCATGACCGATCCGAACCTAGCCTCATGTCCGATTTCCTGCCCGGTCCCCGTAACCCCTAATTCCCCTTACTTCTAGGAAACTGTCTATTTCTGTTTTAAATTTATTTAATGATGTAGCTTCCGCAGCTCTCTGGGGCAGCAAATTCCACAGACCTACCACCCTCTGAGTGAAGAAGTTTCTCCTCATCTCAGTTTTGAAAGAGCAGCCCCTTGTTCTAAGATTATGCCCCCTAGTTCTAGTTTCACCCATCATTGGGAACATCCTCACCGCATCCACCCGATCAAGCCCCTTCACAATCTTATATGTTTCAATAAGATCGCCTCTCATTCTTCTGAAAGTTCAAAATTATAACCTAAATAAAGTTTTAAAAGCCTGTTTTTATTTGTATGGAACAGTATGTCTATTTTGATGACAAAGATAATATAAGGGTCAGAGACAAAAACCATCAGTGTGCAAAAAAACTCAAAATTCCCATAAATTCCCAAAAATTCCGATGGAAAGTTTCCTCTTTTAAAAATTCCTGGAATTTTGCAACCCTAATGCCACCAATGATAAAAGTTTAGGAGAATAAGGGGAAAGAAATGAGCTGAATCAAGAAGTGCTAGTAGGTGACACCAAGCTGAGATTTGAAAGCTTATATGTCACAAGAGGTGAGGTGTTCCACAGTTCTGGGAAAGAATGGGTTTGAGTCGGAGACAGGTGATGATTGCTGATTTCAAACCAGTAAAAATACAGAGTGTATAGGATGGCTTATTTGGAGCTTGAGAGCATTGAGAGACAAAAGTTCAGAGAAGCAATGACCGTTGTGTTATTTATAAAATAAAGATGGACAAGCAATGCTATGTCAGAGATAGGCAGTTGAGTTGAGTCTGACAAGGTGTCAAAATAAGTTTCTGTGGGCATGCAATCTCGATATAAAGAAAAAGGTTTTATGGGAATTTGGGCATCTCGCTAGGTTCAGCAGCCTGATGGGTAAATGGACTTTTCTTTGTACATTTGTATGGTAGAATTGAGTCCAAAACTGACTCCCTATTGGATTCAGCCTAGAATAAGAGCTGCATGAAGTCATAGTAGTCCTGTCAAAATGTCAAAAATGTCCTTTTAAAATCTTATTATAATTTCTATGGTAATCCTGACAAACTGACACAATTCCCAATGGAAATTCTGACAAGGGATCACAACATATTTCCTGTCATCTGACTAAACAGTAACACCATACAATATAGCTACTTGAACATCTGCAAAGTAATCACAATTCAATTGAAGGTGAGGAAAAATATTCCTTCCATGCATACAGATGAAGGTCTCCAAACCATAAAAATATTGGAAATATGATTAAAGAAATCACTCCTACTATTCCATCATTTTTTAACTCTTTCCCTCCCACTCACCTCCCACAGATTATAGGACTGAGTTAGTTGTTCCAGCTATGTTTAGCCATGAATCCCTAGCTAGTCAACGGTGCAGCGAGCTCACTGCTTCAGCTCATTCGCATAATTAATCTCCGATGCCTGCTCAGAGCTAACCCAATGAGGGGATCGCAAAATCATGCTTTCGCTGAAAATTAAAAGGATCTTGCTACTTAAAGGTAAATTGCCCTCAAATGATTCAAAGCTGTTAAAATAAATTCTGTGCAATCTCAGCAGAGAGTATTCCTGAGATTTTCCACCATCCCTCTCTGCCAGTCAGGCAACTATGCAACCAATATACACGTTTGCAAAATTTCCCCTTAAATTCTAATGATCTGTGCCACAGAATATGAATAAACCATTATTATATATTCAGCTAAAAGCTACCATTTGCTAAACGAGGGTAGAGATTGGATTACGGGAAAGATAGGGCAACTTCACTTAAGAAGAGCTATCGAATTCTAACTTAAGAAGTCACACAACACCAGGTTATAGTCCAACAGCTTTATTTGAAATCACAAGCTTTCGGAGCGCTGCTCCTTCTTCTGAAGCTTGTGATTTCAAATAAAGCTGTTGGACTATAACCTGGTGTTGTGTGACTTCTTACATTTGTCCACCCCAGTCCAACTCCGGCATCTCCACACCATGAATTCTAACTTAGTAGGCAGCACATGTTGTGGTACTAACGCTTGATGTTTGTGTGAGAGCGGATATAAACAGAAGATGATAGCTAAGTACCTTCACCACCTCAGTGTTTTATAATCCAGTATATAACCCATGTGCTTATGCATTACTCCAATTAATTGTTTAGAATATGCATCCATCCTCACTCTGCACAAATTTTGGAGTTTCAGGGATACCCAGAATCTACCTACACTGAGATATTAGATATCCTACCTTCTAGGCCCAGGCCCTGAATGAAGCCCTTCTTAATGTGACATGGTTCAACACTATTTATACTAGCTAGATCATTGATTATTTTCTCAGAAATACGAGAAAACCAAGGGTGTGGCGAGAATGAGGAACTTAAAGAAATTATTATTAGTAAAAAAAAGTACTAGCAAAATGAATGGGACTAAAAGTCGATAAATCTCAAGGACCGGATGATCTACATCCTAGGGTTTTGAAAGAGGTGGCCATTGGGATAGTGGACGCATTGGTTGTCATCTTCCAAAATTCTGTAGATTTTAGAACAGTTCCTGCAGATTGGAGGATAGCAAATGTAACCCTGCTATTTAAGAAAAGAGGGAGAGAGAAAACAGGGAACTACAGACCTGTTAGCCTCACATCAGTAGTTGGGAAAATGCTGGAATCTATTACAAAGGATGCAATAACTGGGCACTTAGAAACTAATATTAAGATTGGGCAGAGTCAACATGGATTTATGAAAGGGAAGTCCTGTTTGACAAACCTATTGGAGTTCTTTGAGGATGTAACTAGTGGAGTAGAAAAAGGGGAACCGGTAGATGTGGTGTATCTGGATTTTCAGAAGGCCTTTGATAAGGTCCCACACAAGAGGTTGGTGAACAAAATTAGGGCACATGGAATTGGGGGTAATATACTAGCATGGATTGAGAATTGGTTAACAGACAGAAAACAAAGAGTAGGGATAAACAGGCTTTTTCAGGTTGGCAGGCTGTGGCAAGTGGGGTACCGCAAGGATCGGTGTTTGGGCCCCAGCTATTCACAATCTATATGAATGATTTGGATGAGGGGACTAAATGTAAATTTGCTGATGACACAAAGCTAGCTGTCAGTGTCAGTTGTGAAGAGGATGTGAAGAGGCTACAAGGGGATCCCGACAAGCTCAGTGAGTGGGCGAGAACATGGTAGATGGAATATAATGTGGATAAATGTGAAGTTATCCACTTTGGTAGAAAAAACAGAAAGGCAGTGTATTTCCTAAATGGTGAAAGATTGGGGAATGCAGATGCTCAAAGGGACCTGGGTGTCCTTGTACATGAGTCACTGAAAGTGAATGTGCAGGTGCAGCAAGTCATTAGGAAGGCAAATGGTATGCTGGCCTTCATTACAAGAGGATTTGAGTACAGGAGTAAAGAAGTCTTACTCCAATTATATAGGGCCTTGGTGAGACCACACCTGGAGTACTGTGTACAATTTTAGTCTCCTTACCTAAGGAAGGATATACTTGCCATAGAGGGAGTGCAACGAAGGTTGACGAGATTGATTCCTGGGATGGCGGGACTGTTGTACAAGAAGAGATTGAGTAAACTAGGCCTGTATTCTCTTGAATTCAGAAGAATGAGAGGGGATCTCATTGAAGCATACAAAATTATTACACGGCTTGATAGGGTGGATGCTGGGAGAATGTTTCCCTTGGCTGGGGAGTCTAGAACCAGGGGCCACAGCCTCAGGATAAAGGGTAGGCCATTCAGGACTGAGATGAGAAGAAATTTCTTCACACAGAAGGTGGTGAATCTTTGGAATTCTCTACCCCAGAGGGCTGTGGAGGCTCAGTCATTGGGTATATTCAAAACAGAAGTCAATAGATTTCTGACTAGTAAGGGCATCAAGGGATATGGCGATGAGGCCGGTGAATGGAATTGAGGTAGATGATCAGCCATGATCTCATTGAATGGCGCAGCAGGCTTGAAGGGCCGAATGGCCGACTCCTGCTCCTATTTTTATGTTCATATGTTCTGGTGAATTTATCTTATTTATTACATGCTATGATTCAATTTAGTTATTTAAATATAAAGGTTGAATTTTTCTGGTACGTGAACGTTAGGAGTTATGACTCAAGGAAATTAGTTGTGACCCCCACTGTGGCTCTTTCTCTGCCTGCCGTGAGTGGCTCTTTTAAGTATTTTAGCTTTATGCCGGTGCTATGTAGGTGTTTTAAGACTGAGCTCCTAAATACTGTGAGTGCATGGGCTCAAATGGGAATTCAGCCTAGCAACAGGTGCTTGGTGGATTATAAAACTCAGCTATTAGCACTGTGTCTGTTTTCAAAACAAGAAGCAAAATCAGGAGTCACTGGGATTTCCACTGACCTCCCCATAACAACATTGGCCCGTAATTTCTGATAGGAGGCTTCCTGCGTGCGGATGCCTCTTATTGGAAAAAAATCTACGAACTTACCTGAGGACTCCCGAGGTCCGGACACTTCCGATCCTTGGCCTCTCCACAGTCGAAATGCGCAGGGCCTACATATCCCAGGGGCGCAGGCAGTTCGCAAGTGTCCCAATTCATTAAATATATTCAAGAAGGAGTTGGATATATTTCTTAAAGCTAAAGGGAACAAGGGGTATGGGAGAAAGCAGGGACCGGGTACTGAACTTGGATGATCAGCCATGATCGCATTGAATGGCGGAGCAGGCTAGAGATGCCGAATGGATTCTTGACAGATTGGAAATACCGGTTTTCAGCGCATGCACTTTGCATGCCTGAAACCGGCATTTCCGATGTCCCTACGGGTGTGTACACACCTCGTACACACCCATAGGCATCGGAAAATATGGGCCTAATCTTCCCACTAGGCTATTGTCACTCATCAGGATCGCCAGTGGAAAACGAACATACTGGGTGGAGATCCACTGAAACTACGAGACAATCAAGCCATATTGATATTGTTTACACGTATCAGACAATCGAGCCGTATTGATATTTTTTTTGACAAACTTTTTTTTTCTTCCAATGGTTTGCTTTGAGTTTCTCCCTTTACCACTCCTTTCCTGAGCCAGTGGCTGTCCTTCATTTGTGAGCCTGGAAATTGAGTGTGAGAGAGTACTTAACTGCAGAGTGCATTGTTTAAAGCAGGAGCCTTTCCTCATCCAGTGCCCACAAGCACTCACATTTCCCAGCATTACTCACCCAGTGCCCAGCAAGGCTCACGTGATCACAATTAGCAACAGAAACCCTGGCTTCATTTTTCCCTTCATGGCACAACTGTTGCACCAACTGAGGTTGGGCAGTTGCTGGCACAGAACAAGGCAAACTGCCTCTTGGGGTTGTAATACGTTTGCATTATAAACCTCCTTGCATGATTTATTTCAATGAATAATTCAACAACAACAACTTACATTTATATAGTGCATTTAATGTAGCAAAACGACCGAATGCGCTTAACAAGAGCGCTATCAATAAAAATATTTTTGACACCGAGCCACAGAAGGACATATCAGGACAGATTCCTATCTGTTGGATTTAGGAACTGGATAGTTTTCCAGAACAATTCCCTATATAACACTCCTTGGCATAACCCTTACTGGATCTAGGACTTTACTTTTAGATATAGTGTGTGGCTTGTTTTATTGTATGGTATAGATGGATGAGCAGACAAATGAATAGGTGATTGACAGATGAGTAGCTAGATAGCTTGATTGATGGCCTTTTACACTGATTTACTCTTTAAAGGTATTTTTCATGGTGCTTGCCACTATGTTTCCTTTTCTTTAGGGGAGAAAGACATCACAGATTGAACACAGCCAGGGTCGATGCATTCTCTCACCTGGAATCTGTACCCGCCTCCGTTATTCTAAGCAATACATTTCATTGTGACTTGGAATGGGCCTTGTAGTTGAGGGCATTTGGGGAGGGGTTGGTTAAATATAACCAAAGTATTATTGTCACTTGGGATTTTGCATTTACCTCTGCCTTGCACACTTGGCAAGACAAGAGAGTTAGTGCACTGTCATCCCAAGAATTGGAATGAAGCAGAAACAACAACAACAACTTGTATTTATATAGTGCCTTTAATGTAAAACGTCCCAAGGCACTGCAAAGGAGTATTTTAAGACAAAAAGAAACAGTAAATTATAATGTACTGTATTGGTATGTAGATAAACTTACATGCATGTGTCATTAGGACTTGACAATGGTTTGTGGGACATACAGTAATTGGCTGTTAGTGGTACTCCGAACATCTACAAACTTGTCATAGGTTTTTGTATAGCATTGGGAAAAAAGCAACTTCGTAGGTATAAATAACAATAATAAGACTAAAAACTGGCATAGGCACAATGCGTCGAATGACCTCTTTCTGTGCTGTCAAATCTATGATTCTATAAATCAGAGAATCAAACAGCACAAAAGGAGGCCATTCAGCCCACTGTATCTGAGATATCCAATTAATCCCAGTCCCTTGCTCTTTCCCCATAACCCTGTAATTTTTCTTTCCCCTTCAAGTATTTATCCAAATCTCTTTTGAATTTCACTGTTGAATCTGCTTCCACTCTGTGCTATGTTCTATTCTGTGCAATTGACGAGGAATGAGATGAGGAATTTCAAACTTTCCTATTCCCCTCTTCAAAAATGTTTTTATTACTTGAAATACAATATTGATTCATTCAGCATTCACTCTGAGTTATTTTGATGCAGCTCCCATATAAGAAAGAGATGCTTTCTCTTAAATGTATAGTAAGGGGCTGTCGTAGGCCACTCTGAATGAAAGAGATGGTGGGACTGGACTCGGGAGTAAGTGTTGGCAAATTGCCATGTACGATGTAAGACTCCCCGGAGAAAAGGCCTTTAAATACGCAGACTTTTTAAATTGGATACAGGGAATATTGTTATAGGCTGTAGGAATTGATTCCTGCTTTGGTGGTTTACTGATACCTAAATGCTTGAGTTTGAACCTCTTGATTAGGAATTTCAATCCCCATGTAATCATTTTAAACACATGAAGGTAGATGTTTCTGTTAGCAATGTAATTTTGCAAATGCTTAACGCACTCCTATAAAATTCCTCTCTCTGCAGTTTAAACCGAGGTGTTAACCCATTTATATTAAGCGTATTTGTTTTAAATGGGTTGACGTCCATATTATGGTCCCCACGGCACTTTACTTGAGATATCAGCACTATATTGAGAAATCTCAAATTCAAAAGATTACCCTGAAAAAGATTTGCACATTCCCAGTGAGGGAGTCGTTGAGCGAGCCTGGTGCTGTTGTAAAGTTGCTGTTGTAAAGTTCAACAGGGAACATCAGATGGTGGAGAGGTGTTGTTACAGTCAAGGGATTCAGATAACATTGTAAACTATTGGAGCAAAATCAGTGGTCTATTGACATAAAAAAAAAAACCTTCTGACCGGCTTAGAACACATTTATAGCCATCCAGTGTGCACATTTATTATAAGCAGCAAAATAATGTTGGCTTACTGTTTGTTTTTAAGTGACGTCCTCCATCACAAAACAGGAAGGAAACTTGGACAGCCTTTGTAACAAATAAACTTTCACCATAATCAGGTTGCAAGAAAGGCCACGTGACTGCCTATAATGCTAGCTTTTCCAAGTCTGACAATATGGGGTAGTGCAGGTCCAATTTGCAGGATCGCTTAAGCCTGTAGCACAGAGGGCTGGCTTGGTCCAATCTGATGGCAGCCCCTCCTCCTAACTTGAATAGGCCACAAGCACACAAAAAGCTTAGTTAGAGTACTTAACCTGCAGTGCACTAAGCTGGACATTGGAAAATCAAACAGCGCCGAAATTCAGTTGCGGCCGCCTCGCCCGTGGCAGCCGCAACTAAGACTCTGGCAACAGAGTCTTACACGACTTTGCGCCGGCGCATAAAGGTGGAGCGGCGGCCGGCCGCTTTCCCGCCGGCCGCCTGCCCGCACCTCCCTCCCCGGACTCCCCCACCGCCCCCCCGCGGAACAGATGCTTCTCGGCTGCGAGCCCGGCACTTCCCCGAGGTGCCGGGCTCATTTTTGTGACGATTTAACCGGCCAGCGGGCGGGTGCAGGCAGCTCCTCCTTAACTGAAGGAGGAGGCCTACACTTCCCGAGCCTGCCGCACCGCATCGGGCGCCGCAGCGCTGGAATAGCGCCGCAATGCGGCGCGTAGCGCCAGTTTTCAGGCGCAAACAGCCTTCAGTAGCGCCGGCAGCCGTTTGGGCGCGGCGCTACTGAATTTTTGGCGCGCACAGCGCGACTTAGCACCGGCGCTAAATTTCCGGCGTTAAGCCCCGGCGCAGCGCAAACTCAATTTCTAGGCCTGTGTGTTCTAGTTGTAATTACTAACACAGGCTACAAGATTAAAGTTCAACAGGTCTTTACTGGTTGGAGGTCAGGACTATACTAAATACAATATTACTACACAGTGCTTATATACCGGTGGTCACCACCGGTATTACGTATACAGCAGCCAGAGAAAGTAGTACATCTCTTAAGGTGGAACAGGCTTAAGTTCTCTTAAGGTGGAACAGGTTACATACACCACAATCCTCCTTTTTTAGCTTAACAGTCATATCCCCATTTAACATAACATAATAACATATATAACTTCAGGTATAAACAGTTCAAAGGTTCAGTCTCTCAGGAGGCCTTCTGATTCGGTTTGGATAACGCCTTTCAGTGGTCTCTGATTCCTGTTGCTGAGGTGACTCCTCTAGTTGGTCTCCCATGCATTGGGTGTTATCATCATCAGGTACATTCCCTGCCGAGGTAGATGCTTCAGGTTCATTAACGTCTTCCACAGTTGTCTCTGTCGCAACCATGGGTTCGACCCTTGCTCTCGATTCTACCAGTTGATCCGCATGACGCCTTATCACATTGTTACCAATATCTACTGTGTACATCAGAGGTCCTTGTCTGGCCCGAATTGTTCCGGACTGCCATTTTTCGTTTCCATAGCCCCTTGCCAACACTGGTTGTCCTACGTCGAAACTTCAAGTGGTCTTGTTATTAATATGCCGGAACTGTTTGTTTTCCACTTCCCTCCGCACATTTCGTTTTAACAAGTCCAACCTGGACCGCAACCTCCTGTTATAAAACATCATGGCAGGACTTTGGTTAGTCACTGCATGAGCGGCGTTTCGATATGCCATTAGGAAATTGTCCACCTTGTGCTGTAGCGGAATCTGATCATCGTTCATGGCCTTTATTGCCTTTTTGAATGTTTGGACAAATCTCTCGGCCAACCCGTTTGTCGCCGGATGATATGGGGCAGAGGTATAATGTTTCACCCCATTCTTCTTTAAGAATTATTGGAATTCTTCCGACACGAACTGTGGTCCGTTGTCCGAACAGATCTGTTCTGGCAATCCGTTCCTTGCGAATATTGTTCTTAACACCGCAATTGTCTTTTCTGAAGTAGTGGTATTCATCTTGATCACTTCTGGCCATTTGGAATGTGCGTCCACCGCAATTAGGAACATGGAGTCCATGAATGGACCAGCAAAGTCAATATGTACGCGTTGCAATGGGGCTGAAGGCCATTCCCATGGGTGTAGTGGTGCGATCGGAGGTGCATTTTGCACTTTTTGGCACCCAGCACAGCTTTTCGTCAACTCCTCTATCTGTTGGTCAATACCCGGCCACCATACATAAGCCCTAGCAAGACTTTTCATCTTAACTCCCCCCAGATGACCTTCATGCAGTTCTTTTAGAACTCTTTCCCTTAACTTGGGAGGAATAATCACTCTTGTCCCGTACATCAAAGTACCATGGCAGACGGACAACTGGTCTCGCCTTGCCAAGAATGCCGGTAACAGAGGATCGCCACATGTTGGCCATCCTTTCACTGTCACCTCGTAGACTCTGGACAGTGTCGGGTCGTTCCTGGTTTCTCTTTCAATACTTGCATTGGTGACTGGTAAACACTCGATGATGGTCGAATGAAATAACTCAACAGGGTCAACTTTCGTCGTCTCTTCTGCTTCAGGTAGTGGCAGGCGCGACAGCCCATCAGCATTGCCATGCTGCTTCGTACCTTTGAATTCTATTTGATATTGATGTGCCCCTAGGAAAAGGGACCATCTCTGGAGACGCTGTGCTGTCATCACTGAAACACCCTTCTTAGGGTTAAAAATGGATACCAACGGCTGATGGTCTGTCAGAAGTGTGAATTTTTGGCCCTGCAGGTAATGATTAAACTTCTTCACTCCCCATACAAGGCTGAGAGCCTCCCTATCGATCTGCGCATAGTTGCGCTCAGCGGAGGTCAATGATCTGGATGCAAATGCGACTGGCCTTTCCGTGCCATTTGGCAACTTGTGTGAGAGTACTGCCCCAATACCATATGGAGAAGCATCACAAGCCAACCGAATAGGCAGTGTCGGGTTGAAGTGAGCCAACACTTCCTCTGAGGTGATCAATTCTTTGCTTTTGCGAAATGCCTTCTTACAGTTTTTGCTCCATTCCCATGGTACCCCCTTCTGTAAAAGAGCATTTAGCGGGTGCAGTACCGTGGATAGATTTGGTAGAAATTTATGGTAATAGTTAATCAATCCTAGAAACGACCTCAACTGAGAGACATTATCCGGAGCGGGAGCCTTTACAACTGCCTCTATCTTGTCAGGAGACTTATGAAGCCCCTCCCGGTCAATGACATGACCACAGTACGAGATCCGCTTCTGGAAGAACTCACATTTCTGCCGATTAACTCTAAGTCCATACTCTTTCAGTCTGTTGAGCACCAGTTCCAAGTTTGCGAGGTGTTCTTCATCACCATCACCTGTAATTAGAATATCGTCCAGGTAACATTGTGTGCCTGGAATTCCCTGTAATACCTGCTCCATGGCCCTCTGCCAAATTGCTGGAGCCGATGCCACTCCAAAAACCAGCCTATTGTACCGGTACAAACCTCGATGCGTGTTGATCGTGAGGTATTGGCGTGACTCTTCTTCAACCTCCATCTGCAAGTACGCCTGCGCCAGGTCTATCTTGGTGAAGTGTTTCCCGCCAGACAACAAAGCAAAAATATCCTCAATCCGCGGAAGCGGATACTGCACCGTGTGAAGCACCGGATTAACGGTGATTTTGAAATCTCCACAGATGCGAACCTTCCCTGGTTCTCCTGGCTTGTTGCTCGAAGGACGTTTCATAATGGGAACAATGGGCGTAGCCCACTCACTCCAATCTACCTTAGACAGTACACCTGAACGTTCTAGCGCTTCCAGTTCCGCTTCTACAGTAGGTCGTATTGCATAGGGTACCGGTCTGGCTTTAAAAATTTTTGGGTGTGCATGTTCATCAATCTTGATGTTTGCCGTAATTCCTCTCAGTGTTCCCAGTCCCTGCTGGAACACCTCTTTAGCATCATCCAATATTTTGGACAATCGTTTAGGTTTGACACCTGTTTCCCCGGAATCTACCGTTAGTGCCTTCAAGGAGTGCCAGTCCATATTCATTTTCCTAATCCACTCCCATCCCAGTAGTGGTGGACCTCCTTCAGGTAGCACATATAAGTCCATTACTTGGCTTTCTTCGCCCTTGTGGACCACTTTTACCTCTATCTTTCCGATGGGGTACACTCTTTGCCCCGTGTATGTTTTCAATATAATCTCCGTATCCCGTAGGGGAATATGTTGGAATAACTTTTTGTAATCTTTCTTATTCATGACCGTCAATGCCGATCCAGTGTCCAATTCCATCTTTACTTGGACTCCTGCTATCTGAAGGGTGACCCAAATTGTCTGGAGATCTGCATCCTTACCAACGTTGTGTACTCTTAAGCTACCCAGTTCATTACTGCTAGCGTCTGAATCTGACTTCTGTTCGGTCGAACTGTTCTTTGTCACCTTGTGTACCTTTATGTATTTTCCTTGCGGTGACTTTTTGTTGCTGGTCTTCTTTCCTGACCGGCATACTTTAGCTATGTGGCCAAGCCTGCCACACGTTCTGCATTCTTGATTTTTAAACCAACACTGGTTCTGATCGTGCGTTGTCTTTCCACAATGATAACATTTTACAGTACTCAAACCCAATTTATTTGTACTGAGCTCCGGTGACCGTAGCTGCATTACTGCCGTGCCTCTCGCTGCGGCTTCGTGTGCTGCTGCCATAGTGACCGCTTTCTCAAGCGTCAGCTCATTCTCCTCGAGCAGTCGCTTTTGTGTATCTTCTTTTAATAAACCACACACAAATTTATCTCGTAGCGCCTCTGTCAGTCTCGTTCCAAACTGACAGTACTTTGCTAGCTTACGCAATTCCATTAAATATTCAGCATTGCTTTCATCCTTCAGCTGCCTTCTGCTGTAAAATTTAAATCGTTCCGCGAGCATCAGCAGCGTGGGGTTTAGATGAATTTTCAGGACAGTAACAATCTCCTCGAACGTCTTATCCGCCGGTTCATCTGGTGATAAAAGGTGTTTCAATTGCCCGTATGTCTTCGCACCCATTAAGTTTAATAATGTTAGTGCTTTCTCTTCATCTGGGATTTTATTTGCTTTACAATAATTTTGTATGCGTTCTACATACATGGCCCAATCTTCGATGTCGCTATCAAAGGTATTAATGTTCCCATGTTTAGGCATCGTTGCAATTTAATTTATTTTTATTTTTATCCAAGATGGCAGCTTCCCGCTCTTGTCTTCGTCCTCCGCCTACAAAATGGCGGTTTTCCCACGCTTGGCGGTCTTCACCCGTCCCCCGACGCTGTCTCCGCTTCACCGCGGCTCTCGCGCCTTCAGTTGCCCCAGACGCTGCACCTTTTTAGCCTGAATGCGGCCCGGCCCTTATCACCAGCCGCGATCGATGTCCCCGCGCTGCGCCTTTCGGCCCGAATGTGGCCCGGCCCTTATCTCCGGTCGCGATCGATCTCACTGCCCTTATTCCTCCGTCTTCCCTCCCCATCTGTACAGCCAACGCGGCCGACTTTCTGGTCGCGTCGCTGCCCGGCTTACCCACCACCGAGGTAGAAAGAAGATAGCTGACAGCTGCTGATGGAGGCTTTGAGTTCAGGATGTCTTCTGCACTCTGGTTTCTCGATGTCTGCCGCGCGACGTGTCTTCCAGCAGGGTGATGAGGGTGGAAGCCTCTCTTCGACGTCCGTTCTGTGGACGAAGCCGCCGTGGATATAAACTGCCGCAGGGTAAGAATCGGACTCGTCGCCACTGTTAAGTCTGTGTGTTCTAGTTGTAATTACTAACAGACTACAAGATTAAAGTTCAACAGGTCTTTACTGGTTGGAGGTCAGGACTATACTAAATACAATATTACTACACAGTGCTTATATACCGGTGGTCACCACCGGTATTACGTATACAGCAGCCAGAGAAAGTAGTACATCTCTTAAGGTGGAACAGGCTTAAGTTCTCTTAAGGTGGAACAGGTTACATACACCACAATTACCTTTCCTGATGATGAGCTGTAAATCTTGATGCAGAAGGTGTAGCAAAGGAGGGTGGCCCTATTTGAGGCTGAAGACAGCTATAAAAAAAGAAAGCTGCATTAAAGGAAGTGGCTCACTGAGTCCATGCAGTCACCCAGGTCCCTTTCACCTGGCTGCAAATGAGAAACAGGTTTGCTGGTATCAGGAAGGAGTTGCATCTCACTGTTGTACACATTACTTGCGTTGTCCATCAGGCATGGCATGAACCTAAGATGAGATCTGCCACAGCCTCTGGAACGTACAATTTGTACACAATCATTACCTTGTTGTGCATTCTCTCTCATTGTACCAATGCTACATGGCACATTTTTCTTGCAGGTGGAGGTAGGGGGTGTGGCCCAGTAAATAGAAGTTCAAACATCCAGGTTAAGGCCCTCCTCTGGCCTAGTGGGTTTCAATGGTGTTAGCAGCCCTGGTTTCTGAAGAGCCATTTCCTTCTCCCTCAATGTTTGTTCTCCTTCCAGAAATGTAGCCACTGTGGATGAATGGCTCTTACTGATGCCATCATGGCTGCCACCTGGACAATGACTATTGATGTTGCTAATGAGCTTTCTATAGCCAGATACCACCTGAACATTAACTGACTGCTAACCCTTTCATGAAGGTCATGGGGTCGATATGAAGAGCTCTGATGCTCACAGGACTTCATGTATGCCTCTTTGCACCTGAGGGAACCCTGCTATCTGTTGAAAGCTGTGCCTCCTGTCCATTGGACAACTGATGTCACATGGAGAAGAAT
Source organism: Somniosus microcephalus (assembly GCF_052327205.1). Classification (NCBI taxonomy): domain Eukaryota; kingdom Metazoa; phylum Chordata; class Chondrichthyes; order Squaliformes; family Somniosidae; genus Somniosus; species Somniosus microcephalus. The sequence goes on along the minus strand of NC_140999.1, from coordinate 121,822,027 downwards.
GGACAACCAAGAGCAATTGCAAGACAATAATTTCACTAAGGGAGTCCAGACAATGTCATAAACTGTGAGAGAAAAGTTTGATCAGTTTATAACTGTCATTTTAACTTATAGATGGGATTACAGCCATTCAATCACTGACAAACATTAATTAAACAAAGAAAAAGCACTGTGGATTTAAAGGGGTGTTTCAGGTCTTTGTTTAATGGAACAGCAGTGGGTGTTGTGCACAACATGTTATTGACACGTGACATTGTCTACGCAGAACGATTAACAGGTGTAACATCATTTGTAATTAGTAGCAAATTTATCAAGTTACAATCAACTGTTAACTACCAGGAAGTAAAACTGTCGCTTTTATACCGGGAGGAAAATAGTGCAGTTAAAGTTGGGTGGTCGGGAAATTCATCAGAGCTGGTCCCGCTCTGCCTGGGTTACTGCACCAGAAATACGATGGAAACTCTGGCCAATTGCTCTGCGATACGTCTTCCCCCAAAGCCCAGAGCCTGCTCGAAGTGCCATATGCACAAATTCTAAAGCAATGGTGCAAAACATTACCTTGACTTGAAAAAGAAAAGTCTGCCTATTTATACAGCTCAATAAAGACTTTTCTGAAGAACTTCCGTGACAGTGTGACATTTTGGTACCGGTTGTGTGGGTTTTGAGAATTAAAATGAGTCTGATTCACAGTAAACTCCTGCAGGGATTGGGTGAAATTTGCTGGTTTAGTTTTACTGCTGTGTGGCATACTCCACTAATGAGCTACCAAAAGTCAAAAGTCTGACTTTTTCTGCCATCGTTATTTAAAACAACATAAAAGTGACAAATATCTCATTCTGAAGACAAGACCACAGCAGTCACTGGACTGTCATTTCTAGATAATCAACTTTGCAGCAGGGGACGTTTTTAGTTAAAATGGCTCCTTAGTGTGACACGAACAAAGCAAGGGTGTTTGTATAGTAGCAAATGGCCAAGTCAAAGGATCAGAATATAACAATTATATTCCTTGATTTATGGTAACCAGCATACAGCCATGCACATAAGAACAGCCTCACTCAGACTCAGTAAGTAGTAAATACAGCATTGCATTGCTCAGAGGACAAAATATAACACTAAGATATACTGTAAGATCCTTCCCCCTCCCTTCAACCACTCTCTCCTCTCAATCTTTATTGTCTTTCTTTATTTTATAGTTTCTATTCAGTCATTGTTCCTCTGAACTTTCCTTTGCGCTGTCTTCTATTCAAACGCATTCTTTTGCAGGATTCTAAAATGACTGAACTCCTTACATCTCTCAGTCTTCCCTTCCTTCAGCCATCCAGAAGCTTAAAAGAACCAGAGCTTGGCACTAACCAGTTTTTCTGAATTGTCTTGACTTCTCTTGTGGTCTTTGCCATCTTGCTGCTAATCTGCATGAAAAGGGCTCAGCCGTTCATCTAGGTTTCTCAATTAAACAATTATCACCAGTCTTAGGATAGTCTCATTTGGCTGGATCAGTGCTGCATAAGTGCCAGGGACTGGTGAATCCCATTAATACCACATGGCAAATACTGGCAAAGGTATTATTAAGTATTTCTGGTTCTGCACCAAGCTTTCTGAGAAGTCTGAAAATGACACTCAGAAGTAAGGGATCCAGATGATCATTTGGCCATTATTCCTCAAAGTATTAGTTCTGATTATCATAGAACAGGATGCAAATGGTTGAGCTTTTTCTCCCATTTCAGAATGGGCAATTTGGTGTCTCCTCAATGCCAGTGGTATTAGTCACAGGGTACATTCTGTTCCAATGGAAATCAGATTTCTACCATTGGTTTGCAACTCTAGCTCTATTGGATACTATTTTCATCATGTATATGGACTTTGAAGTCGAAGATAAATGTTAATAGGCATGCTAATGGTCCCTGTAATTTCAGCTTGGGTGTCACACAGATCATTTCTCCCCTGACCTACTATGATAACAGCATTACAGATAGCAAATCAAACCAGCATTACAGTGTACAGAACCAGCATCGGAGACAGTGTACAGAACCAGCATTGGATAGAGTGTACGGAACCAGCATCGGAGAGAGTGTACAGAACCAGCATCGGAGAGAGTGTACAGAACCAACATTGGAGAGAGTGTACGGAACCAGCATTGGAGAGAGTGTACGGAACCAGCATTGGAGAGAGTGTACAGAACCAGCATCGGAGAGAGTGTACAGAACCAGCATCGGAGAGAGTGTACAGAACCAGCATCGGAGAGAGTGTACAGAACCAGCATTGGAGAGAGTGTACAGAACCAGCATTGGAGAGAGTGTATGGAACCAGCATTGGAGAGAGTGTACGGAACCAGCATTGGAGAGAGTGTATGGAACCAGCATTGGAGAGAGTGTACAGAACCAGCATCGGAGAGAGTGTACAGAACCAGCATTGGAGAGAGTGTACAGAACCAGCATTGGAGAGAGTGTACGGAACCAGCATTGGAGAGAATGTACGGAACCAGCATTGGAGAGAGTGTACAGAACCAGCATTGGAGAGAGTGTACGGAACCAGCATTGGAGAGAGTGTATGGAACCAGCATTGGAGAGAGTGTACGGAACCAGCATTGGAGAGAATGTACGGAACCAGCATTGGAGAGAGTGTACAGAACCAGCATTGTAAACAGCTTCACAGAGTGCACAGAAACAGTTTTACAGACAACACACAGACACAGTATTACACACAGTGTACAAAAATAGCAGTGCTGGAAGCTCCACAACATTCACACAGTAATCCTTCACTAATACATGTATAAAATGTCTATGTTGTATTCCAATGAATGAATCCACGGGACACCTCACTACTATTGTCAAGACCACAATTATGATCCAGAAAATGGCAGCTGTAGAATGTGAAACATTGTTCTATCAGTCGCATTCTGAAGAAAAGAAATTTCTGAATATTGAAAGCACAGCAGTCATGAAAAGCATCACACAGCTGTGCATCTGACAGCTTTGGTCTCTTCAGTCTTCAGAGTGAAAGATAGGTCACCGGTGTATCCAGCTTCTCAAAAAACTCTAATAAAGGAACAGAAAAATGTAAGTATTGTCTGAAAATGTAAAGGGACAGTGTTGGAGACTGAAGTGTGTGTTAGTGTGCCAGATTGTACATGATTTTTGGACCAGTATGGCTTCCTTCTGTGCTGTGAATTATATGATTCTAGGAGGACATGGCCTGCCCTTGAACAGGGGTAAATTCAAAATTAATCTACAGAAGCACTGAGGTCGATTTTAACTCCCGGGCGGGAATGCGGAAAAGTGAGCGGCATTCCTGTCTGGAGCGGCAGCAGGCAGGGTCAGGGGATTTTAAAAGAAAGAAAGACTTGCATTGATACAGCGCCTTTCACGACCACCGAACGTCTCAAAGCGCTTTACAGCCAATGAAGTACTTTTGAAGTGGAGTCATTGTTGTAATGTGGGAAAAGTGGCAGCCAATTTGCACACAGCAAGCTCCCACAAACAGCAATGTGGAAATGACCAGATAATCTGTTTTTGTTATGTTGGTTTAGGGAAAAATATTGGCCAGGACACCGGGGAGAACTCCCCTACTCTTCTTTGAAAGAGTGCCATGGGATCTTTTACGTCCACCTGAGAGAGCAGACGGGGCCTCGGTTTAACGTTTCATCCGAAAGACAACGGGCTGGATTTTGCTACGGGGGCGGGTTGGGGTCATGTTTCCCACATTTCGTGTTTCCCACACGAATCCTGAACGATGTGGGAAATTGATGCAATTTTGATTTTATAGCCCAATTGATTCCCCACGTGTGGGAACCCCTAGCCGGAGAGCTTTTCAGGTGGGAAGCTCGCCTCCGATGACATCATCACTGCTGCTTCATTTAAGGGCTTCCACAAGCCTTGCTCACTTCAGCAGACTGCCAAGCTTCTGGCCCTGGCAGCTGCTGCTACCATCATCAATCATGGCGACACATCGGAGTAAGGCATCCCCCAGATTTGACGAGGCAGCCCTCCAGGCATTGGTGGAGGGAGCGACAGAGAGCGGGGAGGTGCTCTTCCCCTCCTCAGGGAGGAAGAAGCCACCCCAGCAAACCAAGGCTGTGTGGCTGAGGGTGGCAGAGCAGGTGAACGCCAGCTCGAATACCAGCAGAACATGGATCCAGTGTCGGAAACGCTTCCATGACCTTCTGCGCACTGTAAAAGTGAGTATGATGTTCCCATCACTCTTAATCTGATCCCCATTGCCTTTCCTCACCAGCTCTCAGCTTTACCAATCTCTTCCTCCACATCCCACTTGACACTAACATCCATGCACCCTTTCCCACTCCCTCTCTCTCTATGGTCACATTCACGTAACTAATGGACTATGCAGCCCTCACACTCCCTATCACTGTCATGCTATGAAAACAACTTACATCACATAGGGAGGGCCCTTGGTCTTGCCATCTCACTCCATCTTTCTCTCCTTCTAAGCATCTATGCCATCGATTCTCTACACTCACTCCTTCATTCTCGCTCAAACTCCACTTGTCTCCCCCATTGCAGGAAAAGAGAGCTCACAACCGAAGAGAGCGAGCCAGGACAGGGGGAGGGGCAGCCTCCTTAGCCCAGCTGACCCCATGGGAGGAGGCGATCCTGGAGATCGTCGGCATCCAGGACGACACACAAGTGGGGGACGGAGAGACCGGTGCAGCAGAGCAAGCTGGTGACAGAAGAGTTTTCCAACTCTCTCAATTGCATTGCCTGACTCGCTGATAATGACTTGGAAGCTCTAGCAGATGGACCTCTGATCATCTGCAATAAGCACTGTGCAGGTAACCCTGGCCTCTCATCTCTGACACTTTCCTTTACTCCCCCACAGGACCATCGCAAGCTCCCGTCTCCAGGATGCAGGAGGAGGTTCAGCCTCAGCATCCAGACTCCTCAGAGGAAGCTGCAACCTCTGAGGGCGCAGCGTCAGCAGAAGGCAACGCACCCAGCACCAGCGCAGACACTCACACCTCGGTGGGACCTTTCGGACATAGAGTAGTGTTATCACCTGGTGTATCACAGCTCACAAGTGAGCCTCAGCAGATGGTGGAGACAGGGACAGCAGTGGAGAGTCCTAGTCAGAGGGCGCAGCACTCTCCCAGCTCGGCTCAGCTGCATGTCGACCCTCTGCCTCTGGGTCCATCCACAGTATCAGCGGTGATGGCACTCCAGGAAAATATGCAGGAGTCTCTGGCAGGTTTTGTCTCCAGGGTTGCTGCGAGTGTGGAGCGAATGGAGGAGTCCGTCGCTAACATGAGCAGAGCCTTTGTGGAGTCATTGGCGCATCAACGCATTACCACGGAAAGGATGGCAACCTCCGTGGAAAGGCTGGCTACGGCCATAGAGGAGATAAGTCGCGCGAGTGTTGAAAACATGGTGAGTGTTCAGACTAGACTGACATCTCTGGAGGAGCGATGGGCAGCTATTGAACAGAGAAACCAGACCTTCATGGCAGTCCCTCTGAGAAGGACTGCCAGTCCCGACACGGGTCCCCATGGCTCCCCTGATGTGCAGCAAGGTGCTCTCTCACCACTTGCAAGCGCTGAGGGGGACCTGACCCATGAGAGGGATGATGGTGGCAGAGAACAAGGAGGTGGGGGTTCCTCTCCAAGCGCTCAAACTTCCATGCCACTGACAAGTCCTCGGTCAGAGCCCCACCTGAGTCAGCACCCAAGTGAGATTGGCGTCTCAACCCCTGCACAGCCGCAGGAGCAGCAGACTGTTGCGCAGCCCTTACAGGCTCGCAACCCCAGAGGACGCCCGCCAAAGGTGTCCAGACAGGAGCAGCAAGGAAGTGAGCAAGGGGCCTCCACATCTGCTGATGCCACTGGGGAACCACTATGTAGGAGCACGTGTAAGAGAAAGAAACTGCACAAATAGTCACAAGGGTAGTCACTTGGGTGGAATTTAATGTGTTATGGTTGAAAGCCATCAGAATAATGGTAATAAATCATCTGTTGGCTACTGCTGTAGTTGTGGCGTGTGTCATTTCGCGAATGGGACTTTCACTTTGAGGTCAGTATGGTGGTCACATCGCTAGAAGTCAGCTGGTTCCTGGCTATTGTCAGTGTTCAGGTAAAAGGATGCGAGGCAATAGTCCCTCATCGGCGAGGCTCAGCAAATCTGCCCAATATGAGCGCGTTCCTTGCATGCCGGCCACCAATGTTCTCGCGCACTGCTGCCGCTGGTTGATGAGCCTCTGCAAGATGTTCGTCTTCGCTCTCCTCCTCCACCTCCTCCTCCTCCTCATATGAGGAGGATATGTCAGGAGCCACTTGGTCCTCGGCCATCTGCAGGCCACGACGCTGTGCCATGTTGTGAAGCACACAGCAAACCACAACGATTCTGGAGACCCTGGCTGCTGAGTATTGCAGGGCTCCACCTGATCTATCCAGGCATCTGAAGCGCATCTTCAGCAGACCAATGGTCTGCTCGATCATGGCTCTGGTGGAAAGGTGGCTGGAGTTGTAGTTCTCCTCAGCTGCGTTGGCTGGCCTCCTCAGCGGCGTCAATAGCCACATCCTCAAGGGATAGCCCTTGTCTCCAAGTAGCCATCCGTTAAGTTGGTGTGGCGGACTGAATAGCGGAGGCACAGTAGACTGGCGCAGTATGAAGGAGTCATGGCAACTGCCAGGGTACTTGGCACAAACATGCAAAATTTCCTTCTTGTGGTCACACACCAGCTGAACGTTGAGGGAGTGGAAGCCCTTGCGGTTGACAAAAATACCAGGATTGCGATGGGGAGCCTTAAGGGCCACATGTGTGCAATCAACGATGCCCTGCACCCTTGGAAAGCCTGCAAGATTAGCAAATCCAACCGCTCTCGCCATGACACTTGCTCGATCCTTGGTGAAATGGATGTGATTGTGCGCGATGGCAAAGAGGGCATCGGTTACCCGCTTGATGCAGGTGTGTGCGGCCGCCTGGGAGATGCCGCTGATGTCTGCCGCTGATCCCTGGAATGAGCCTGAGGCAAAAAAGTTGAGTGCGATGGTGACTTTGACGGCCACTGATAAGGGGTGTCCAGCTGTTCCTCTGGGCTCCAGGTCTTGCTGCAGCATTGCGCAGATGTCAGCCACTATCTCTCGCGAAAGTCGGAGCCGCCTTTGGCACTGCTGCTCAGACATGTTGAGGTAGCTGACCCTGCGTCTGTAGACCCTGTTTGGGGGGTATCTCCTGCGCCGACGGCCTTCCATGCGCTGGCCCCTTCTGGCCTGTGCATCCTCAGGTGGGGCAGCAGCAGATTGGCGCAACTGTTGTTGCTGCTGCTGTTGGGCGGCCTCATGTAATATCCAGAAGGGCAGGACAAAAATGGCTCCCATGCTTCTGGTAGATGCCTCAGTTGAGGAAGCGCTCAGTGAAGGTGGCGAAAGGGGTTTCCCAGGAGGTCACACTGGAGATGGTTGTCAGGCTGCAAACTTCCAGAGCTGTGGGTATGCCTTCTGAAAGATCCCCCAGACCTGAGAGAGCAAAGTTATGCCACCTGCAATTAAAGCCTGTTCAAATCTGCCATTTAATGGTTGAGCTGCAGCTGCTACTCCGCAAGCCAGTTGTGCTCCCGCCACGTTTCAGATGTGTGTTTCCCACCAGGCGTGTTTCACGTGGGAAAACGATTAAACTTGCAACTGGTTAGGAAATTGGGATTATAGAGCCAATTGAGGGCTTGTTAAGGGCCTTAAGGGCCTATCCCGCCTCCTGGAGGCGGGACGGAGTCGGGACCAGCAGACACGAATTTAGGAAAATTGCGTGGAGGCGGGATGGAGGCGGGTTCGGGCCCGCACGCCAGTTTTGCGATTTTTATCCCCCACACGCCTCCAATCCCGCCTCCCCGGCCCTAGCAAAATCCAGCCCAAGACCTCCGACAATACAGCACTCCCTCAGCACTGCACTGGAGTGTCAGCCAAGCTTTATGTGCTCAGATCTCTGGAATGGTACTTGAATCCACAACCCTTCTGACTCACTGGGGTCGTGCCCTCATCAGCAAGCCGCTTGCTGACTTCCTGATACAAAGTGCCAGGAAGTCAGTGGGAAGAGACTGCCCGGCTGTTAAAATCAGGCAGCAGGAATGCACTACCGGGGGCCCAGGGGAATGGTTCCCCGGCACAAGGTCAGTGCTCCAGGAGGGGAATCCCAGTTGGACGGAAGGAAGAAGCCAGGGCAGGGGCAGCTCATAAGCTTCCTGCTCCTCTTGGCCCACAAGAAACCTGTTTTTAAAAAAAACCTTTCCTTTCCTCTTCTGTTCCTAGCAGGTTTTTTCTGATTTAGTGAATCTAATAATTAAATGTGAAAATCAGAATGACATAACTTTTTGGTATATTAATAAGCAGGTTATTGATTAATATTCATTGTGGTCTGAGAGTGTATTATTTGTAAGTATTTGATCCAGGTGTACATTTTGCCATATACATAAAGAAGGCTGTTGCAGTAAACTGTTTAACATTGTGATTCAGTTTAGATATTATGAGATCAGTTTGCTTTTCTGAATTTGTCTGGCATTGTGCTCACATTCAGGAATCATAAAGAGACAGTGATTAAACTAATAATTTAAGACATCTTTGCTTTTCTTTAAAACAAATGCCAGAAATCTAAAATAAATACAGAAGAGGCTGAAACACTCAGCAGGTCAGGTAGCATCTGTGGAGAGAGAGAAAGAAAGAGAGAAACAGAGTTAACGTTTCAGGTTGATGAGCTTTGATGACCTCTGACGAAAGGCCATCGACCTGAAACATTAAATCTGTTTCTCTCTCCGCAGAAGCTGCCTGACCCGCTGAGTGTTTACAACAATTTCTGGATACGGTGTGACGTAAGAAAACTACTAGGCACTTGGTCGAAGCGTTAAACAAAGCTTTAATCAACTGTTTTACAACATGGAGGTCTAGTTGTGTCCTTCACTAGTTCCTGTTAAGAATGTTCTGCACAAGCTGGGCCCATGCCCGAGTATTTATACTCTCCCTGGACAGCGCCACCCGTAGGCTGCTCAGTGTTATTTCATAAGTCTTTCTTTCATGAATGACTGATTCATGTCACGGTGTAGATTAGGATTTCATCTGAATACTTTTTATCAGAGCTTTGTGAAGATTCTTATTCCATGACTGCGAAAAATTTTGACTCATTTTCTTTGAGTCATTCTCAGCTTTTTGAACTGGGGTTCAATCTCACTGCCTGTTTAAATGATCGAGAATGGGGTATTACAGCAACAATAAAGCCAGCACTTCTTCACACAAGAATGCAGATACAGTGCAACAGGATCACTACTGGAGGCCTAAGTTAGGCAATGGGATTAGAATGGTTTTCAGTTCCTGATCTGCATTGAGGTAGCTGAACTCAATCAGAACAATAGTTCAGTCACTCCATTAGACCTCAGTTTTGCTGGACGAGGGAAAGAAGCAACTAGGGCCCCTGCTGTTGATTGCTATCCAATACACCTTGTTGCAAAAGTGTTTGTATGTGGATATTGGGCAGGGACAGGATCAGGCTCGTCGGTGATGTCCTACATAACTATCATGTCCTGCCAAAACCTACTGTCTATGTGACTTTAGCGAGGTACAGAAGAGCAGATAGTGCCCAGTGAACCACACCCCAGAAAGGTTCGACACCTTCAGGAAAGAAAAGGAGAGAACTGTTGTGTCTCCTTGTGTTCTTATACTATAAATAATACAGATACTTTTAGCTCATTTTAGTTACTGCTTTTACTAGCTGTATTCTTGCTTTGTTTCTCTGTTGCCACATGGTGCGGAGTGATACAAGACTGCCCGTGCACAGTGTGCCACATAGCAATATAACTACACCATACCAAAGTAGTTCCATACCAAAGTAGTTCCATTTAACGATGTGATACTATAACAATGTAACATTCCACTTTCTCAAAAAACTAAAACATGAAATTTAACAATTTAAATTACAAATATTATATCTAAACTATTATTATCAACTACAAAGAATCGTGAGGTTTTTTTTTATTCGCGATATCGCTCAGGTGGTTGGATGTTGTCCCTCCATCTTGTGGATTTGGTGATGACCATTCCTCTCTGCGGTGTTTTGGTGTGTTCCGCTCTCGTTGTTGTTGTTGCTGCTGTCGCCTTTGGAGTTGGAGTGTGCATGCTCGTGGTTGTTTGATTTGTAGCGCTTGTTTCTGGTGTTGTACTGCTTGTGGTAGCTGGTGTTGTCAATGTTGCTGATGTTGTCTGCTGCTTATCCAGTTCAGGTGAAGGTCTGATGTGGAGTCTGTTCCGTCTATATTGGTTACCAGGTTCAGTCTCTACGAAGTAGGATCTTGGAGTATCAGCTTGTCAAATGACCTTGGCTGGATTCCAGGTTTTCGACACCGGGTCTTGCACATGCACTGATTGTCCATTCAGCAATTCTGGTAGCGTCTTTCCATGTTTATCGTAATGTTTGCTTCCTACAATTTGTGCTTCTGCCAGCTTTTGTCTGAAGTCCTCCTGGTCCTGGGGAGGATGTATTTTTGCTGGTAGTGTAGTCTTAAACTTCCTCCCATTCAACAATTCCGCAGGTGATTTCATGTCTGCTTTCAGTGGTGTTGATCTGAGTGATAGGAGGGCAAGGTCTTGGTCTTCCCCCATCTCACTACTTTTGATGAGAGTTCTCTTGACAGTCTGGATCTGTCTTTTGATGAACCCGTGTCCCCTTGGGAAATGTGGGGATAAGGTTACTATTTTGAACCCATACTTTTCTGCCAGAGTTCTGAATTCACTCGATGTGAACTGGGTTCTATTGTCACAGATTACCTTTTCCGGGATTCCTTGTTCAGCAAACAAGCTCTTTGCAATCCTGGTGGTAGTTGTGGCTCTCAAGTCTTTCATCCTCCTCACAAAAGGAAACTTGGAATAGTAATCTGCCACTATGAGATACCATTCTTGATTGCGCATGAAGAGATCTGCCCCAACAGTGTGCCATGGTCTTGACGGTATTTCACTAGGTATCATCTCCTCTTTCTGTTGTGCATTTCTGTATTTCTGGCATATACCACATGCAGAGACCATCTGTTCGATATTTTTGTACATGCCTATCCAGTATACAGCTGATCTGGCTCTCAGCTTGCATTTCTCCATTCCCATGTGGCCTTCATGTATGAGATGGAGAAGTTGTGTCTGCATCGCCTTTGGCACGATGATCCTCGATCCAGCAAGGAGAATACTGTCTTCTACTGCAATATCGTCTTTAATCGTCCAGTATTGACGAATTGTCGCCTCTACCTGCTGGATTCTCTCAGGCCACCCCTGTATTACTTGTTGTGTGAATAGTTGCAACTCCTCATCTTTGCTAGTCTCATCTCTGATTTGACTGAGCTTTGTAGGGGTAACATTCACTAGGTGGTGGATTTTTACTGTTAGGCCCTCCACCTCGTGTTTCTCATATGGTGACAATCGAGACAACGCATCTGCTAGCACCATTTCCTTTCCTGGCTTATATTTAAGAGTGAAGTCATAGCTTTGGATCCTTAGAAGTAGTCTTTGCAGTCTTGCAGGCGCTTTGCACAGATTCTTCTTATAGATCTGTTCTAGTGGACGATGGTCACTCTCTATTGTAAATCGCCTGCCACATAGGTATGTGTGGAATTTCTCGCATCCGTACACTACTGCTAATAGTTCTCTTTCTATGTTGGCGTATCTCGTCTCGGCTGACGTCAAGGCCTTTGATGCGAAAGCCATTCCTTCCTGCACCAGAGCTGCCGCTAGTCCTCTGGTAGAAGCGTCTACTTGCAGAGTGACTGGTTTTCTTCTGTCATAATATGACAGACTTGTTTAAACATAGAAACATAGAAACATTGAAGATAGGAGCAGGAGTAGGCCATTCGGCCCTTCGAACCTGCTCCGCCATTCAATGAGATCATGGCTGATCATCCAAATTCAGTACCCTGTCCCTGCCTTCTCCCCATATCCCTTGATCCCTTTAGCCTCAAGAAACATATCCAACTCTTTCTTGAATATATTTAATGAACTGGCCTCCACCGCCCTCTGTGGCAGAGAATTCCACAGGTTCACCACTCTCTGGGTGAAGAAATTCCTCCTCATTTCTGTCCTAAATGGCTTACCCCTTATCCTTTGACTATGACCCCTGGTTCTGGACTCCCCGGCCATCAGAAACATCCTTTCTGCATCTAGTCTGTCCAGACCTGACAGAATTTTATAGGTTTCGATGAGATCCCCTCTCAATCTTCTAAACTCCAGTGAGTATAAGCCCAATCGACACAATCTTTCATCGTACGTCATTCCTGCCATCCCAGGTATCAGCCTGGTGAATCTTCGCTGCACTCCCTCCATGGCAAGAACATCCTTCCTCAGGTAAGGTGACCAAAACTGCACACAATACTCAAGGTGTGGTCTCACCAAGGCCCTGTACAACTGCAGCAAGACATCCTTGTTCCTGTACTCGAACCCTCTCGCTACGAAGGCCAACATACCATTTGCCTTCTTAACCGCCTGCTGCACCTGCATGCTTACTTTCAGCGACTGGTGCACAATAACACCCAGATCTCTTTGCACTTCCCCTTCTCCCAATCTATTGCCATTCAAATAATAATCTGCCTTCCTGTTTTTCCCACCAAAGTGGATAAGCTCACATTTATCCACATTATAGTGCATTTGCCATGTTTCTGCCCAGTCACCCAACCTGTCCAAATCGTACTGGAGTTTCACGACATCCTCCTCACAGTTTACCCTCCCACCCAGCTTTGTGTCAGCTGCAAATTTGGAGATATTACATCCCATTCCCTCGTCCAGATCATTAATATATACTGTGAACAGCTGGGGTCCTAGGGCTGATCCTTGCGGTGCCCCACTAGTCACTGCCTGCCACTCGGAAAATGACCCATTTATTCCAACTCTTTGCTTTCTGTCCGCCAACCAGTTCTCTATCCAAGTCAATACCTTGCCCCCAATCCCATGTGCCTTAATTTTGCACGCTAATCTCTTATGTGAGACCTTATCGAAAGCCTTCTGAAAGTCCAAATACACCACATTCACTGGTTCTCCCTTATCTATTTTACCAGTTACATCCTCAAATAATTCCAGTAGATTAGTCAAGCATGATTTACCTTTTGTAAATCCATGTTGACTTTGTCCGATCCTGTCACTGCTTTCCAAGTGCTCTGCTATTACATCTTTTTTAATGGACTCTAGCATTTTCCCTACTACCGATGTCAGGCTTACCGGTCTATTATTCCCCGCTTTTTCTCTACCACCTTTTTTGAATAGTGGGGTAACATTAGCTACCCTCCAATCCATGGGTACTGTTCCAGAGTCTATCGAGTTCTGGAAGATGACCAGCAATGCATCTACTATCTCTAGGGCCACTTCCTTAAGTACCCTGGGATGTAGACCATCAGGCCCTGGGGATTTATCGGCCTTCAGTCCCATCAATTTTCCTAACACCATTTCCCTACAGATACTGATTTCTTTCAGTTCCTCCCTCTCATTAGACCCGGCATAATTCAGACCACTGGTATTTGGCGTCTTCTTTCAATAGCTCTCTGAGATTTGTTGTATGTTCCGACATGTGTGGGATGAAAGCACTCATGTATTGGACCAAGCCGAGGTAACTCCTCAGCCTTTTCTTGTCTTTGGGTGGTTTCATTTCAGCAATCGCCGCAATCTTCTCTGGATTTGGCTTGACTCCCTCTGGTGTATAAATCATACCGAAGAATTGGCATTCCTTGACTTTAACTATGCACTTATCTGCATTTAACTTGATGCCAGCGTTCCTGGTACTCTCCATGGCCTCATGTAGGTGCATGTCATGGTCTCTTCCATCTGCTCCATAGATCTGAATATCATCAGCTATTCCTATAGCTCCTTCACAGCCTCTGTATGTCTCGTCTATTTTCTGTTGAAAGATATCTTGACTGACCTTTAGCCCGAATGGTAGCCGCAGGAATCATCCAACTTCATGCTCCAATATCCATTTCTGGCATCTAGTTTTGAGAAAATCTTGGCTCCTGCCAGTGATGGCGTAATCTCCTCTAGCATTGGGGTGGGATAGTGGTCCCTCTTTATCGCCTGGTTTAGATCTTTGGGGTCCAAACATATTCTGAGACGCCCGTTTGGCTTTTCTCGTATCACAATTGAGTTTACCCAGTCTATGGGTTCAGTGACCTTTACGATCACTCCCTTTTCTTCCATCTCCTTTAGCTCTCTTTCAAGCTTTGCCTTCAGCTCGATGGGTACTTTTCGTGGAGCATGGATAATGGGCTTTACCTCTGGATCGATGGTGATGTGGTATTGGAAATCTCCGAAACATCCCACTGTATCATCGAAACATTCCGGATACATGTCTATCAAGTCTTTTTTACTCTTGATTTGTGGGCGTTTCTCCAGTGAGGTGTTGCTGTCTATCTTCAGTGGCGTTTCCGTCAGCTCGTGATGCACTGAGATAAATCTCAACTGCTCGCAGCTGTTTAATCCCAGGATCGCTGGCCCCTCAGTGTCGGTGACATAGAACATGCAGTTGATGTTCTTTCTTTTATGTGTCCCTTTGATAAAGGTTATTCTGAGTTGTTTAATCTCACTCCCCCTGTATGCTGTCAGCGTGACATTACTTGCCTTTAAACAACCATTTTTCGGGTAGCCATCTTCTCTCAGGTTTTCGGGAAAGATCTGCTGGTACAGTCTCAATGGGAGAATGTTGCTCTGAGCCCCTGTGTCCAGCTTCAACTTTAAGTTGATGGTTTTGGGCCGACCTTTGACCTTTTTTTTGATTTGGATGATGGTGTGCAATTCTCTCCTCGGAGTATTTTCCGCTCTGGACATCTCGTGAAGCTGTATCTTTATGGTTTTGATGTTTAGTGCATTGCCGTGATCATCATCGTCATCCTGCTCATCCATGGCATGGATATTGTGTTTCTTTCTCTGGTTCTGCTGTCCACCTTTGCTTTTGATGTATGTTCCTTCTTTCTTCGTTCTACACCTCTTTTCCCAGTGGTTTAGTTTGCCACATGCATTGCAGCTTGTTCCATATGCTGGACATTTCCTCTTGTCTGTGTAATCGTGCGGTCTTCCACAATTTCTGTACATGTTTCCCCCGTTGTCATGTGCATGTCTTTGTGTGTTGTACTTTTCTCTCACTGCATCCACTCTGTTGTCCATCTCAGAAGCCGTCTGCATGTCAGCCGTTTGAGAAATCAGCATTTTCATTTGCTGCTTCATGGCTTCATGAGCTCTCGCAGTATCTACAGCCTCTGTTATTCCGAGCTTTTCTTTTCCTATCAGGGCTTTTTGTACCTCTACATGCGTTGATCCCCATATTAGCTGGTCCACAAGCCTTTCTTCTATTTCCTTAAATTTACACTTGCTGGCTTCATTTCTCAGCCTTGTCAGGAAATTGTCAGCTGTTTCACCGGGTTCCTGTCTTAGACTCTGGAATTTGTATCTGTGTGTATGGTGATTGGATTTAGGCTCTAGATCGTTGCTGAATTTATCAAAAATTGTCACAGGGTTTTCCTTTTCCTCTTCAGTCAGACTCCAGCTATTATACAAATCTAGACCTTTTTCTCCTGTCCACAACAGAATGTAACTAACCTTTTCCTCGTTGGTGGCGCCCTTCAGGAAGCTTTTGAATGTAAGCTCACATTTCTGTTTGAACTTATGGAATGCTTCTACTATATCGTCAGCTTCCCAGTTCATGAGGGGTTGCATTTGCACAGTCGTCATTTTAGTTTCCCGTACGATTCACTCTCAAATCACCGCAGACATCGGCACTCACAATCAGCTCATAAAATCACTTTTCGTCTTATTCGTAGTTCGTATAGCACAATTTTGTACTCTCTTATACCGCTGCCACCATGTTGTGTCTCCTTGTGTTCTTATACTATAAATAATACAGACACTTTTAGCTCATTTTAGTTACTGCTTTTTCTAGCTGTATTCTTGCTTTGTTTCTCTGTTGCCGCATGGTGCGGAGTGATACAAGATGTCCGACGCTGCACTGTGCACTGCCCGTGCACAGTGTGCCACACAGCAATATAACTACACCACACCGAAGTAGTTCCATTTAGCGATGTGATACTATAACAATGTAACAAGAACGGTTAGATTTTTAAAGAAATCTTCAACTTTTGAAAAATAATACTTAATATTCAGGAACACTTGAAGCAATGGATCAAAACATCCTCAGGGATTCCACTCAGCACTGAAATAAGATAGAAAGCAATTTACCACATAAAATATTTTGAAAGTGGTTCCTGGTGCACTGAGGATTATGCATGGCGACCTGGGTTTCTTTGTGTGGAATATTTTTCTATTATATTTCTGCTGACTGCTTAAAGTCTTCTTCAGCTTGTGACTGGATTTCAATAAAACTGTCAGGTTTGGATCATTTAAAGTCTTTGGCTGTATTCTAGTGTGACAAGGTCATTATTTCTGATGCGTATCTCTGGCTTCTGATTTTATTGTCTGACTAGTGGTCCTGGATGGGGCAATTAGAGTTATTTTTCCTAATGTTTCTCTGTACATGCTGGTCTACTTTTATACAGGGCCTCCAAGAACTAGTTATTTAGCTTGTTTACAAGCTCATTTTAATCTCTTGTTGATTTGAGACAAAAGCAAGAGCAAAATCAAAGTCTGACAAGGCACGAACCCATTATGCAGCACAAAATGGGAAACATTACATGTTCCAGCTATTAACTGCGGCAAGAGGGAACAATTACATTCCTCAGTTGGCACAAGGTTCTCTGTTCTCGCGTCTAACATGCAGGGATGACTATTATAAAATAACAACAGAAAATGCTGGAAATGCTCAGCAGGCCAGGCAGCATCCGTGGAGAGAGAAACAGAGTTAATGTTTCAGGTCTGGGACCCTTCAGCAGAACTGGAAAAAGCTGGAAATGTAACAGATATTAAGCAGGTGCAGAGACGGGGTGAGGGGGTGGCGGTTTAGGAGGGGAGGAAGGAATTGAAAGAACACACTGTGAAAATGTTGCAAATGGGAATGGCAAAATCATACTGCATGAAAAATGGGGGCAGGGATTATTATCTGAAATTGTTGAACTCGATATTGAGTCCAGAAGGCTGTAAAGTGCCTAATCGAAAGATGAGGCGCTGTTCCTCGTGCTTACGTTGAGCTTCATTGGAACAATGTAATAGGCCAAGGACAGAGAGATCAGAGTGGGAGTGAAGTGGAGAATTAAAGTGACAGGCGACCGGAAGCTCAGGGTCATCCTTACGGACTGGACGGAGGTGTTCCGCAAAGCGGTCACCCAATCTGCGTTTGGTCTCCCCAATGTAGAGGAGACCGCATCGTGAGCAGCGAATACAGTATATTAAATTGCAAGAAGTACAAGTAAATCGCTGTTTCACCTGGAAAGGGTGTTTGGGGCCCTGGACAGTGGGAAGGGAGGAGGTAAAAGGGCATGTGTTGCATCTCCTGCGCTTGCACGGGAAGGTGCCAGGTGAAGGAGAAGCACTGTTGGGGGTGATTGAGGAGTGGACCAGGGTGTTGCGGAGGGAGCGGTCCCTTCGGAATGCTGAAAGGGGAGGTGAGGGGAAGATGTGTTTGGTGGTGGGATCACGTTGGAGGTGGCAGAAATGGCGGAGGATGATCCATTGAATGTGGAGGCTGATGGGGTGAAAGGTGAGGACAAAGGGAACCCTATCGTAACAAACAAACAGTATAAAAAGACCAGTCCTAGTGCGAGCAAGCACTGAGTGCGAGTCATCAAAGAGTGCTGTGAGTTAGGGTAAGTGGGGTGTTAGGTGCTCTTTTCAAACTTTAACTGTGTGGGTTGTAGTTAATAAGGCCTTTCTGGTGCAGAGTGACTGTTGGTAAACCATTTAACTGGTGTAACTAGAGGGATTGATTTAATTTAAATCCAATTAATTAAAAGGGATACTAGCATCTAAAATCGGGCAGAGGGTGTCCATAACTAACAATAAAAAAATTAATTAATTACATAGAATGGAGCAGGTGATGTGTTACTGTTGTGAGATGTGGGAGCCGGTGAACCCCATTGAGGCTCACGGTGATTACGTCTGCGACAAGTATCTGCTGCTACAGGAACTCCAGCTCCATGTTGATGAGCTGGAGTCTGAGCTTCAGACACTGCGACACATCAGAGAGGGGGAGAAGTACCTGGACTCTGTGTATCAGGAGGTGGTCACACCTATGAAGTTAATTAATTCAGGTGTAGCCCATGGTCAGGGACAGGACGGTGTGACTATGAGTGAGGCAGGTACAGGGATCCAGGAGGTAGAGCTGGAGGAGCCGCAGCCCTTGCTCTTGTCCAACAGGTTCGAGGTTCTTACTCCCTGTGGGGACAGGAGCAGGGACTGCAGGGAGGATGAGCAACCTGGCCACAGCACCGTGGAACAGGGGGCCATTCAAGAGGGGGGAGTAAATAGAAATGTTGTAGTGGTAGGGGATAGTATTATTAGGGGGATAGATAGAGTTCTCTGCAGCCGAGAGCGAGAGTCCCGAAGGCTGTGTTGCCTACCCGGTGCCAGGGTTAAGGACATCTCCTCTGGGCTGGAAAGAAACTTGCAGTGGGAGGGGGTGGATCCAGTTGTCGTGGTCCATGTTGGTACAAACGATGTAGATAGGACTAGGAAGCTGGTTCTGTTAAAGGAGTATGAGCAGCTAGGGGTCAAATTAAAAAACAGAACCTCAAGGGTAAGATTATTACCTGAGCCACGAGCGAATTTGGCTAGGACAAATAAAATTAGAGAGTTAAATGCGTGGCTCAAAGACTGGTGTGGGAGAAATGGGTTTTGCTTCCTGGGACACTGGCACCAGTACTGGGGCAGGAGGGAGCTGTTCCGTTGGGATGGGCTTCACTTGGCCAGTGCTGGGACTAGAGTCCTGGCGGATCATATAACTAGGGCTGTAGAGAGGGCTTTAAACTAACTAGTGGGGGGGAGGTTCCTAGAGAGCAAATAATACAAATGACAACAGAGAAGGTCATAGACTTAGGTAGCAGTGGGGAAATTAAAAACCAGAGCGTGTCAGGAAGGGGCAGAAGGTATGGAGTAAAAGGTAAAGTAATAAAAAGGGCAAAAGCAGGAACTAAGTGTCACAAAACATATTTGAAAGTTCTCTATCTGAATGCACGTAGCGTTCGTAACAAAATAGACGAGTTAATGGCACAAATAACTACATATTGGTATGATCTTGTGGCCATTACAGAAACATGGCTGCAGGGTGACAATGCCTGGGAATTAAACATACCAGGTTATTTAACGATCAGGAAGGACAGGCAGGAAGGAAGGTGAGGTGGGGTGGCTATGTTAATAAAGGAAGGAATCACTGTAATACAGAGAAATGATATTGGGTCAAAAGATCAGGATAATGAAACAGTTTGGGTGGAGGTAAGGAATAATAAGGGGAAAAAAACACTAGTGGGCGTAGTCTATAGGCCTCCGAACAGTGGCAACTCTGTTGGACGGAGTATCAATCAGGAAATAGTTGAGGCTTGTAATAAGGGAACATCTATAATTATGGGGGATTTTAACTATCATATTAATTGGACAAATCAAATTGGGCAGGGCTGCCTTGAGGATGAGTTCATTGAGTGTATTAGGGATGGGTTTCTTGAGCAGTATGTAACTGAACCGACCAGGGGGCAAGTAACCTTAGATCTGGTCCTGTGTAACGAGACAGGATTAATTAAAAATGTCCGAGTAAAGGATCCCCTTGGAATGAGTGACCATAACATGGTTGAATTCCATATTCAATTAGAGGGTGAGAAGGTTGGATCTCAAACAAGCGTGCTAAGCTTGAATAAAGGAGACTATGAAGGTATGAGAGTGGAATTGAGTAGAGTGGATTGGGAAAATAGATTAAAGGGTAAGACGATACATGATCAGTGGTGTATATTTAAGGAGTTATTTTACAACTTCCAAAAAATATATATTCCACTGAGAAGAAAAGGGTGTAAAAGAAGAGACAGCCATCCGTGGCTAAGTAAAGAAATTAAGGATAGTATTCGACTAAAAACAAGGGCATATAAGGTAGCCAAATCTAGTGGGAGGATAGAGGATTGGGAAAACTTTAAAAGACAGCAAAAAATAACAAAAAGATTGATTAAGAAAGGGAAGATAGATTATGAAAGTAAATTAGCAAAAAATATAAAAACAGATAGTAAGAGTTTTTATAGTTATATAAAAGGAAAAAGGGTGGCTAAAGTAAATGTTGGTCCCTTAGAGGATGAGACCGGGAAATTAATGGTGGGAAATATGGAGATGGCAAAAACACTGAATGAATATTTTGTATCAGTCTTTACAGTAGAGGACACTAAGAATATCCCAACACTGGACAAACAGGGGGCTATAGGGGGGGAGGAGCTAAATACGATCAAAATCACTAAGGAAGCGGTACTCGGTAAAATAATGGGACTCAAGGCGGATAAATCACCTGGACCTGATGGCTTACATCCTAGGGTCTTGAGGGAAGTGGCGGTTGGGATTGTGGATGCATTGGTAATAATTTTCCAAAACTCCCTGGACTCAGCAAAGGTCCCGGCAGACTGGAAAACTGCTAATGTAACACCCTTATTTAAAAAGGGCAGTAGACAGAAGGCTGGAAACTATAGACCGGTTAGCCTAACATCTGTGGTAGGTAAAATTTTGGAGTCCATTATTAAGGAGACAGTAACAGGACATTTGGATAATCATAATTTAATAGGACAAAGGCAGCATGGTTTTATGAAGGGGAAGTCATGTTTGACAAATTTGCTGGAGTTCTTTGAGGAAGTAACATATAGGCCCCGATTTTCGGCTTGTGTGGGAAATGGTCGGATTTCCCCGAATGTGGGGTTTCTGACACACATAAAAAAGTGTCAGCCAGCCCCACGCAATTTTCCCTCAATTGGCCAATTAATTCCCAGCATGTGGGAAGCCTTGCTAATTGTCTAAATCGAGTCAGAAATCCCCACAGTATGATGTCATCATTCGTGGTGCTTTCAAGGTCCATGGCAAGCATTGCATCCTCTGAAGGCTTCCAAATGAACCATACAGGATGGCAGAGGAGCCTGCAGCAGCTGTGGCCAGTGCCAGACCCCGAGCTGCCTTCAAATTCGACGAGGCTTCACTGCAGGCATTATTGGATGGGGTTAGGACCCACAGGGAGGTCCTCTTCCCTAGGTCAGGGAGGAAGAGGCCTCCCACTGAGATCAATGCTGCATGGATGCAGGTGTCAGCAGATGCCAACTCGCTGGGAGGCACCAGAGGAACCTTGGCATGACATCTGTAACTCCTTCCTTTACTCCCCCACAGTACCATCCAGAGCCCCCGTCCTCACTGTGGAGGAGGAAGAGGCGGTGCAGCCAGACTCCTCAGAGGAAGCTCCAACCTCTGAGGTGCAGCGTCAGCAGAAGTAAGCGCACCCAGCACCAGCGCAGACACTCACACCTCGGGGGGATCTTTGGGACATAGAGTAGTGTTGTCACCTGGTGTTTCACAGCTCACAAGTGAGCCTCAGCAGATTCTGGAGACAGGGACAGCAGTGGAGAGTCCTCGTTGGAGGGTACAGGGCTCTACCACCTCAGCTCAGCTGCGCTGCATCTCGACCCTCTGCCTCTGAGTCCATCCGCAAGAGAAGAGGTGATGGATCTCCATGCACAGATGCAGGAGTCTCTGGCAGGTTTTGTCTCCAGGGTCGGAGTGTGGAGCGGATTGGAGGAGTCCATAGCGACCATGAGCAGAGCCTTTGTGGAGTCATTGGTGCATGAACGCAGCACCATGGAAAGGTTGGCAACCTCCATGGAGGAGATAACTCGCCAGCATATGGAAAACATGTTGAGTGCTCATAAGAGAATGACATCTCTTGAGGAGCGTTGGCCATCTGTTGAACAGAGAAACCAGATATTCATGGAAGTCCTTCTGAGTAGGACTGCCAGTGCAGAAACGGGTCCCACTGGCCCCCTAAAGCGCAGCAAGGTACTCTCAAGCCACTTCCAAGCGCTGGCCCCTTCTGGCTTGTGCAGCTTCAGGTGAGTGAGCAGCAGCCTGGTGCTCCTGGTAATCATCCTGCTGTTCCTGGTTCTGCTGCTGCCACCTCTGCTGTTGGAGATCCTCTAATGCCAGGAAGGGAAGGTGCCAAAGGCCTCCCATGCTTCTAGCAGATGCCTCGGTTGAGGAGGTCCTGAGTTAGGGTGGTGAGAGGGCCATCCCAGGAGCTCACACTGAAGAAGTGTGTGAGGCTCCAACATTCTGCAGCTGCTCCTAAGGCTTCAAATAGTTCCCCCAAGCCTTGATCAACAAGGTCCTGCAGCCTGCAAATGCTGCCTCTTTAAATATCTTCAGCCCTCAGCGACCTGCTGCTGCAAGCAAGCAAGCCAGCTGTTTTCACGCCAGCTCTCATCGGCGGGGTTCCCCGCAGGTGGGTTTCAGGTGGGGAAAGCCCCAAAGTCACAACGGCACGGGAAAATCGTCCTTAACAAGGTGATCATTGGTGATTAGTGTGCCGACGAGCAGTCCCGCCAGCGGCGGGCGGGACTGAAGTGGGGCGCGTGGAAACGGAAGTCCGAAAGTCGGACGGGGCGGGGAATCAGGCGGGAGGGTCCCGACCCGCTTTTTCCGCGCTTTTCGGACCACGGCCGCATGAAAAGCCGCCCAACCGCTGCCCGAAAATTGGGGCCAGAGGGTGGATAAAGGGGAACCAGTGGACGTAGTGTATTTAGACTTCCAAAAGGCATTTGACAATGTGCCACACAAAAGATTATTGCTTAAGATAAAAAATCACGGGATTGGGGGTAATATTCTGGCATGGATAGAGGATTGGCTATCTAATAGAAGGCAGAGAGTTGGGATAAATGGTTCATTCTCAGACTGGCAATCAGTAACTAGTGGTGTTCCGCAGGGGTCAGTGCTGGGTCCCCAACTCTTTACAATCTATATTAATGATTTGGAGGAGGGGACCGAGTGTAACATATCAAAGTTTGCAGATGATACTAAGATGGGAGGGAAAGTAGTGAGTGAGGAGGACATAAAAAACCTGCAAGGGGACATAGACAGGCTAAGTAAGTGGGCAGAGATTTGGCAGATGGAATACAATACTGGAAAGTGTGTGTTATGTTCATTAATAAATAGACATTCTTATTATGAACACAGCTAGCTTCTAGCTAGTCATTTATTCAGTACACGTTCTCTAGGTACAGTATCTGTAGAGATGCAGCATGTGTGCTCTTGTGTGTAGGCTGCCATCTTGACAGTTGCCTTGTGGGTACTAGTGCCTCATGGGTAATGTAGTCTTAATATATATACAGCTAGGTAGTGTAGTCTTGTACATACAGCTATATCCAGCTCTACAGCTCCACCTAGTGTCCACTATAGAGTGACATGTTATTGATCGTTACATCCCCCTTTCTTTGAGGTTTAACAAAATCAATATCAATCAACTTTCAAGAAAGCAATAAAGATAATATCAGTAACACTTTTGTTAGTGCTCTATAAACATAAACATTTTCAAAACAGTCAACACATTTTCAAAGCTTTACATTGTACTCAAAGATTAAGTCTATCAGGCTCTTTTAATTCACGTGTGGATCTTCTCAACACGGGTAAGTCTGATGTGTCTTCATGAGATTGTTCTGGCGGTGAATGACAAGATGCAGTTGCGGCATTGTCATCAATCTGCTCTTGTATAGATCGAGGTCTCCTTGCGATCTTTGCTTGGAGAGGGTTTCAGTGTTTCCTTCACTCTTCATGCCATAACTCTCAATGTAGTCAATGCACTCTCAAAAAACTGCTGGCAGCTGGATCCCATCATACAGCATAGTCCTCTCAGCAGCCTCGGCTAATGGAACACCAAAGATTGGCCTGAGGGAAGAAGGAGTATCCATCGGAACTGCTTCCTGCTCTGGTGCAGGCTTCTTCTTTTTCTTTTTCTCTTTCCACTGCTTAACAACATCTGCTGCGGTTATATCTTTGGACTTTTTCTCCTTGTGTTTTTCCTCTTTGTGCTTTTCTTCCTTTGGCTTCTCTTTGACCTTAAAGTCTTTTTCTTTCTTCTTGGAGAAACTAGGCTTTTTGAAGGCATGGATACCCTTTGGCCTTTTCATCCTTGATGGGCTCTCTGCCTCATCACCTGAGTCATCTGGTCTGCTTATGGCACAGTTTATACGGTAGACTCTCTTGACCAGTTCTAAGTCTTCACAAGCTTTGTCACCTAGTATCGAATCAAGTCTTTCAGCCACAACAGAAAACATGAGATGATGCACTTTGTCTTTGACTGTCACTTTAAGTCTGCATACACCTAAGCTATCTATTTTCTGTCCATTATAGCTCTTCAGTAGTACTGACTTTTTCTGTATTTTGGGCTTTTCTTTCATATTTTCTATGTCACTCATACTGATTAAGTTTGCTTTTGCCCCAGTGTCCAGTTTCAATGTAACTAATGCTCCATTTATCTGCAGTGGGATCATCCATTTGTCCACTTTTACTGCATTGACTTTATGTTCAGCATTGTCCATTTCTGAGGGCTGCACATTTTCTGTATCTTTTTTGATACCGTCACATGACACCATTCTTACAAAAAATGTCTCACTTAAATCAGTGTCCTCAATCACATTAACTTGTTGCCCTTTCGTTGTTTTTACTTTTGAAAAGCATTGTTTGGCAAAGTGATTCTTTCCATTACACTTTGTGCACATTTTTCCAAACGCTGGGCATTGTCTTAACTGGTGTTTGTAACCACAGCGTTTACAATTAAAAATGTCATCCTCCGAATGCTTTGCATTTCTGTCCTGCCCATGTTTCTTCCCTTTGTAGGACACAGCAGCGACAGCAGCACTTACTACAATGGTATCATTATTGATTTCACTGAAAGTCTTCGCATGCTTTCGAGCTAGCTCACTGGCTTGGCATATTTTCACTGCATTTTCCAAATTTAGTTCGGTTTCTCTCAACAGACGTTCCCTGACTTTTTTATCATGAATACCAAACACAATCTGGTCACGAATCATGGATGCTTTGCGCTCAGAGAAATTACATGTCTGTGCTTTCAGTTTCAGATCAGTTATAAAACTAACAAAAGTTTCATTTTGTTGCTGTGTCCGAGAACAGAAGATTCTTTCATATGTCTCATTCTTTTTGGGAGAGCAATGTGCATCAAATTTTTTTAGCACATCTTCTAATTTTTCTCTGTTCTCCGCTGGATTAAATACAAATGTATTAAATACCTCTATCACCTGTGGGCCTGCAACCGTGAGCAGCAACGCTATCTTCCTTGCGTCTGGCTTCGTACCGAATCTGATGGCTGCAATGTAGAGTTCAAATCGCTGTTTAAAAGTCTGCCAATTGTAGTCGATTTTTTCTGTGAGATTCAAACACTCTGGTGGCTTCAAATTCTCCATGTTGCTTTTCACAATTTTCAGCAGATCTTCACCACATGTTATGTTCATTAATAAATAGACATTCTTATTATGAACACAGCTAGCTTCTAGCTAGTCATTTATTCAGTATACGTTCTCTAGGTACAGTATCTGTAGAGATGCAGCATGTGTGCTCTTGTGTGTAGGCTGCCATCTTGACTGTTGCCTTGTGGGTACTAGTGCCTCATGGGTAATGTAGTCTTAATATATGTACAGCTGGGTAGTGTAGTCTTGTACATACAGCTATATCCAGCTCTACAGCTCCACCTAGTGTCCACTATAGAATGACATGTTATTGATCGTTACAGTGTGAGGTTATGCACTTTGGCAGGAAAAATCATAGAGCAAGTTATTATCTTAATGGCAAGAAACTGTAAGTACTAAAGTACAAAGGGATCTGGGGGTCCTGGTGCACGAAACTCAAAAGGTTAGTATGCAGGTGCAGCAAGTGATTAAGAAGGCCAATGGAATGTTGGCTTTCATTGCTAGGGGGATAGAATATAAAAATAGGGAGGTATTGCTTCAGTTGTACAAGGTATTGGTGAGACCGCACCTGGAATACTGCATACAGTTTTGGTGTCCATACTTAAGAAAAGACATACTTGCTCTCGAGTCAGTACAAAGAAGGTTCACTCGGTTAATCCCGGGGATGAGGGGATGGACATATGAGGAGAGGTTGAGTAGATTGGGACTCTACTCATTGGAGTTCAGAAGAATGAAAGGCGATCTTATTGAAACATATAAGATTGTGAAGGGGTTGGATCGGGTGGATGCGGGGAGGATGTTCCCGATGATGGGTGAAACTAGAACTAGGGGGCATAGTCTTAGAATAAGGGGCTGCTCTTTCAAAACTGAGATGAGGAGGAACTACTTCACTCAGAGGGTGGTAGGTCCATGGAATATGCTGCCCCAAAAAGCTGTAGAAGCTACATCATTACATAAATTTAAAACAGAAATAGACAGTTTCCTAGAAGTAAAGGGAATTAAGGGTTACGGGGAGCGGGCAGGAATTTGGACATGAGTCTAGGTTCGGATCGGACATGGCCCTGTGGGTAGCGGAGCGGGCCCAGGGGCCGTGTAGCCTGATCCTGCTCCTATTTTGTGTGTCTAATTTCTGTTAGATTCAGGAGATGGTTCTGTGATAGTAGATTGGCGGTTAGGATCAGATCAGCCATGATCTTATTAAATGGCGGAGCAGGCTCGAGGGGCTGATTGGCCTACTCCTGCTCCTATTTCTTATGTTCTTATGTTCTTAGCTATTCAGAATGGCAGAAGGTGGGAAGTGGGATCCCTCAAGGATCAGTGCTGGGACCACTGATGTTCACAATTTATATTAACGATTTAGACTTTGGAATCAAAAACACAACTTCTAAATTTGCAGACGACACCAAATTGGGAGGGATCGTCACCACTAGAAGGACTGCAACAAATTTCAAGTAGACATTAATAAACATGCAGAATGTCATATAATTGGCAAATTAATTTCAACATAGTTAAGTGTGAGGTATTACATTTTGGTAAAAAACATAAAGAAGTCACATATTACTTGGAAAATAAGAATCTAAATGGGATAGAGGAGCAAAGGGATCTGGGAGTACAAATACACAAATCACTAAAAGTTGCGACACAGGTTAGCAAGGTCGTAAAAAAATAAAGCAAACCAAGCACTAGGGTTTATTTCCAGAGGGATTGAATTGAAAAGTAGAGAAGTAATGCTAAACTTGTATCGAACCTTGGTTAGACCACACATAGAGTAATGCGTACAGTTCTGATCGGCATATTATAAAAAGGATATACAGGCACTGGAGAGGGTGCAAAAAATTATACCAGAACTGCAAGGTTATACTTATCAGGAAAGGATGAACAGACTGGGTCTCCTTTCTCTTGAAAAAAGAAGACTGAGGGGTGACCTAATAGAGGTCTTTAAAATTAGGTTTTGATAGAGTAGACACAGAGGCCGCGATTTCCCCTACCTCGGCGGGTCCGTGACAGGCGACGTCGGTGGCAGGTCTCGGCCTCACTGCTGGCTCCAGCCCACTGTCCAAAATGATTTTCCCCTGATTCATAGAAGATAGAATAGTTACAGCACAGAAGACAGCCATTCAGCCCGCCGAGCCCCCACTGGCTCTGTGTAAGAGCACCTCAGCTAGTCCCATTCCCCCTTCCTTTCCCCGTAGCCCTGCAAAAAATGTTCTTTCAGGTACTTATCTAACTCCCTTTTGAAAGCCGTGATTGAGTCTGCCTCCACCACCCTTTCAGGCAGTGCATTCCAGATCCTAACCACTCACTGCGTAAAAAAGTTTTACCTCATGTCGCCTTTGGTTCTTTTACCAATCACCTTAAATCTGTGTCCTTTGGTTCTTGACCCCTCTGTCAATGGGAACAGTTTCTCTCTATCTACTCTGTCCAGACCCCTCATGATTTGGAACACCTCTATCAAATCTCCTCTTAATCTTCTCTGCTTTAAGGAGAACAACCCCAGCTTCTCCAGTCTATCAATGTAACTGAAGTCCCTCATCCCTGGAATCATTCTCGTAAATCTTTTCTGCACCATCTCTAAGGCCTTCACATCCTTCCTAAAGTGCAGTGTCCAAAATTGGACACAATACTCCAGTTGAGGCCAAAACAGTGTTTTATACAGGTTCATCATAATTTCCATGCCTTTGTACTCTATACCTCTATTCATGAAGCCCAGGATCCTGTTAGCTTTTTTAACTGCTTTCTCAACCTGCCCTGCCAACTTCAACGATTTGTGCACATATACCCCTGTTCATGCACCCCATTTAAGATTGTACCCTTTAGTTTATATTTCATCTGCTCATTCTTTCTACCAAAATATATCAATTTGCATTTTTCTGCGTAAAACTTCATCTGCCACGTGTCCACCCATTCTGCCAGCCTGTCTATGTCCTCTTGAAGTCTATCACTATCTTCCTCACTGTTCACTATATTGGGCTTGTTAAGCCCGCCCAGCGTGTTTGCCGGCCAATTGAAGGAAGCGGGTCTGATGATGTCATTTGATGATGCGTCATCAGCCGGTTTCCTTAAAGGGACCATCTGCAAATTGATTTTGACAGTTGTGCTGTCAGTGTTCTACAGCATTGAGGGGCTGCAAACACTGACAAGCACTGCACACAGGTGCACGGCTGTGCCTGGCTCTCCCATGATTCCCTCCATATGCTTAAGGAGGGAGTCACAGCAAGCAGGGAGGTTTTCTTCCCTTCCAATGGGTGGAAGAGACCTCCCCAGGAGACCAACGCAGCCTGGTTGCACATTGCACAGGAGGACACAAGCAGGGATGTAGTCAGGAGGACCAGGCTGCAGTGGCGCAAATGTTTCAATGATCTCAGTAGATCATGAAGCGTTACTGCAAAGCCACACTCAACCTCATCCTGCTGTGCCTCTCATCACATCCCATCACTCTGCCATCCCTACCCTACTCCTGCACATTTTTACTCACACCAACATATCTTCCACCTCCACCCATCCCTCTAACTACATTATCACCTCCCCATCTCACTAGCCACCCCTCATAATCACCCTCATCCTAGTCCAATCATACCAACTAACAACACACAAGGGTAGGCATTTAGGTGTTTTATGCAATGTTCATGTAAAGTTTCTGTTAATGTGGTGTCAAACATCGAAACCTTTATTTTCAACACTTTGCATTCTTGGATAGACCTGTGTGCACCTTTGGAAGTGGCTTAGTGAGTTGCAGTGAATGGTGAGACATGACAGTACCCCTCGCAAAGGTGATGAGTGTGAAAGGAATGGCTTGGGCATTGTAGGGATGCTTTAAGGTGTTGGTGTGGGGTGGTGCCAACCTGGCGCATCATGCAGCAGCTAGGGTGTACCGCGTCAAGTGAAGTAAATCTGGCTATGGTGAGGCCATCCCTGGCGTCCCGGGCAGCAATGTGGTCGGGTGCTGAGGCCCTCTGTCCTGTGCAGCATTAGTTAATTGTGGAGAACTTTGGTGTTGATGTTGGTGCTGCTGGTGTGCCTGGTGCTGCTGGTGTTGGGGCTGATCATAGTGGGATTCTGAGGACCAAGGTGAGATAGTTTCAAGGGCACTGATGCTGATGGAATAGATGGCAGGTGAACCTGAGATGACAGAAGCAATCTGTCAATGGTGAGAGAGGTTGTTCCAATGAGGTGGCACTGGATAGAGTGTTTACTTCAAACACTTGCAACCTGCATAAAGCTCAATCTGTCTTCCAAATGCAGTACGCAACAGATTCTGAGCTTGGAAAGTGAACAGCTGTGAGATGGGAGCTTTTATCGCACATTTGCAGCTGTCAAGTAATGAGATGATTCCATGATCGTACAATTCCTGACCTCCTTACCTAACGTGATCCCCAAGCAGTGTGGACCCCGTGGGCGACCTCGTCAAATGTAAAGGTGAGCTCAAAATACTTCTTAATGGGCTGTTAACAAGGTCATAATGACCTGAATTGCCTCACCCGCCGCTGCGTGTCAGATCTGCTCAGCATTGACAAACCCGACATCTGGGAAAGGCACGTGGCAGCGGGTTGACAGCGGGGTCCCGACCCGCTGTCAAAAAAACATTTTTCCCACCCAACCCGCCACCAATCACGCCCGCTGACCCCCTGAAGAATGCCCCCCAGAGTGTGTGTTTCCACTTGTGCAGAAGAGCAAAACTAGATTCCATCATTATAAGATAGTCACAAATAAATCAAACAGGGAATTTAGAAGAACATTATTTACCCAGAGAGTGGTGAGAATGTGGAATTTGCTACCACAGGGAATAGTTGAGTTGAATAGTGCCCGAGAGGCATAAGGGCCCTCCTACACACTTTGTAAACCCAATATTATACTGCACTGGAGTTATAATCTTGCTAATTGAGGTGAATAGCATAATCGTGTATAAGGGGAAGCTAGATAAGTACATGAGGGAGAAAGGAATAGAAGGGTATGCTGATAAGTTTGGATGAAGTAGGAGGAAGCTCGTGTGGAGCATAAACACCAGCACAGACCAGCTGGGCCGAATGGTCTGTTTCCATGCTGTAAATTCTATGTAATTCTGTGTAAAGAAATCACCCAATTTTCAGGGGGGTTCTATAGGAACATAGGAACAGGAGGAGGCCAATCAGCCCCTCGAGCCTGTTCCACCATTCAATTAGATTATGGCTGAACTCAATGCCATTTACCCAACTTGGTTCCATATCCCTTAATACCCTTACCTAACAAAAATCTACCACTCTCAGTCTTGAAATGTTCAATTGACCCCCAGCCTCAACAGCATTTTGGGGGAGAGAGTTCCAGATTTCCACTACCCTTTGTGTGACGACGTGCTTCCTGAAATCACCCATGAATGCCTAATTCTAATTTTAAGGTTATGCTCCCTTGTTCTGGATTCCCCCGCCAGGGGAAATAGTTTATCTCTATCTACCCTATCAAGTCATTTAATCATTTGAAACACTCAATTAGATCACCCCTTTATCTTCTAATATACTCAAGGGAATGCAAGCCTAGCCTCTGCAACCTGTCCTCATAATATAACCCTTTTAGACCCCAGTATCATTCTGATGAATCTGCGTTGCACCCCCTCCAAGGCCAATACATCCTTCCTGAGATGCTGTGTCCAGAACTGAAAGCAATACTTCAGATGTGCTCTAACCAGACCGTTATATAACTGTAGCATAACTTCCACCCCTTTGTATTTCAGTCCCCTTGAGATAAAGACAACATTCTATTAGTGTTTTAAATTATTTTTGGTACCCATCCACTCGCTTTTAGTGATTTCTGTACTTCGGCCCCTAAATCTCTCTGCTCCTCCATAGTTCCTAGCTTGTTGCCATTTTGAAAATACTCTGATCTATCTTTCTTAAGTCCAAAGTGGATGACCTCACACTTCCCCACATTGAACTCCACCTGCCACAGTTTTGCCCACTCACTTAATCTCTCAATGTCCATTTGCAACTTTCTGCTGCCATCTAGACTACTTATTGTGCTACCCAACTTAGTGTCATCAGCAAACTTAAATATCCGGCTGTCTATTCCTTCGTCTAAGTCATTGAAAAATATAGTGAAAAGCTAAGGCCTCAGTACAGGCCCCTGGGGGACACCACTAGTCACATCCTGCCAATTGGAGTGCGTACCCATTATCCTTACTCTCTGTCTCCTACCTCCTAACCAATTCCCTATTCAATCGAGTGCCTCCAATTCCATGCACTGTCATTTCTAAAATGGCAGCCTATCCGCAATGTTATGAATGTTCTATTTATTTTATTTCTTACAGTTGTGAATTACAGCTAAATATAAGCCAGCAGAAAACAAAGCGTGCACTCTCCTTAAAATTGGCCCGCAGGTTATTGACTCTCACTGTCCTGGATGAATGCACTGATATCCATCAGAAGTCTTTAACCCTTTGCCCCCACTGATTTACTTTGTCAAAACACTGTTGTCTAAAGCAGTTATTGTGTTGAGGAAAAGCAAAGTTTTCAGATTGAAAATGCAGATTGGTGCATCCTATGACATGCTACAGTGTTGTACTTCAGTTCTCTTATTGCAAATCCCAACCTATTTTTATTTCCAGTAAACAAATTGGACATAAGAACGAGCAATGATGCAGGCAGAACAGTTGTTTGCATTTAATGTCTGCGCTTCTTATATCCCTTGTGTATGCCATTATTTTGTCTTAAGTATGTGAGTAATTTTGCAGGAATAGTCAGTAATTCTGCACACTCCATCCCAGGGACCTAATAAGACTGAGGCTGGGACATTGTCATAGAATCGTAGAATCATACAGCATAGAAGAAGGCCATTTGGCCCATTGTGCCTGTGCCGGCTCTTTGAAGGAGCTATCCAATTAGTTCCCCCCGCCCTGCTTTTTCCCTGTAGCCCTGCAAATTTTTCCTTTTTAAGTATATATCCACTTCCCTTTTGAAAGTTATTATTGAATTTGCTTTTATCACCCTTCCAGACAGTGTATTACAGATCACAACACTTGCTGCGTAACAACATTTCTCCTCATCTCCCCCCACCCCCCGGCCCTGGCTTTTGTGCCAATTATTTTAAATCTGTGACCTCTGTGTAGAATGGGCCTATACTCTCTGGAGTTTAGAAGAATGAGAGGTGATCTCATTGAAACATACAAGATTATGAGGGAGATTGACAGGGTAAATGCTGAGAGGATGTTTCCCCTGGCTGGAGTGTCTAGAACTAGGGGGCATAGTCTCAGGATAAGGGATAGGCCATTTAAGACTGCGATGAGGAGGAATTTCTTCACTCAGAGGGTTGTGAATCTTTGGAATTCTCTGCCCCAGAGGGCTGTGAATGCTGAGGCTTTGAGTATATTCAAGGCTGAGATAGATAGATTTTTGGACTCTAGAGGAATCAAGGGATATGAAGATCGGGCGGGAAAGTGGAGTTGAGGTCGATGATCAGCCATGATCTTATTGAATGGTGGAGCAGGCTCGAGGGGCCATATGGCCTACTCCTGCTCTCATTTCTTATGTTCTTATGTTCCCGACCCTCCTGCTAGTGAATTATAATTGACAGGGCTCAGAACAGGATGTAGTTCAGTATTCAATGCAAACTAAAGGGTAGAAATTACACTCCTGGAGGGCGGGAGGGGTGAAAGTGCAATTCCAGTGTGGTGGTGGTGGTGGGGGAGGGTTCACAGTGTGTGCTTTCTTGAATTTTCTTCCCTTCTGCTGAAGGTGATGACTCTTAGCTGGGGAACGGTTCCATCTGGTATCCCGCCCAATTAGACGTTCCTCATGTTTGAGGCTAGTCAGCGAGCGTTGGCAGGCTGCTTAACCACGCAGGCCATCCCCACAGTGGTGGTGGATCTTGTTCCTCACCTGCCTGTGCAAGCATTTTATTTTAAGCGTAGATTGTCGGGCAATGATCAGGAGTGAGGACCAATTCTGATTTTTTTCCCTTCATCCATAGCTGACAAGACCCTGAAGCCATTTGCAGTGGTCCAGCTGCTGATCCAACTATCAGCTAATTCAGCAAGGACATATGACCAAATGCGGCAGCTTCATGGGCTGTATTTTTCAGCTGCACATTGGGCAGTGCAATGACCAACTGAGAGAACAAACCAAATAAAACGGCGATGAATTTAGCAGGATAATGCGACCCCTCTAACGTGTTTGCTTTTGGAATATATTCTTGCACTTCAAACATCAGAAAGCAGGTTTTTTTTTATTCTGCCGTTGTATGGATGCAGATTTTGCATGAATATGGAGTATTTGGCAAAAAAAAGTGTCTCCCCAAACAGCTGATTAGCATGGTACAAGAACTTGGGCCTAGAAATTGAGTTGCCTTAGCGCCGCTTTTGCGGCGCTAGAGGGCCTAGCGCTGCAATTGGCGCCGGCGCCGAAATTGCCTGGGGCCCTTCCGCCGCGCTAGACCGGTAGCGCTGCGCCGGCACCGATGACGTCATCGGTGTGCGCAGCGTCCCGGTTGCCATGGCGACGGGCCCCAGCGCCAAAATTCAGTTGCGGCCGCCTCGCCCGTGGCAGCCGCAACTAAGACTCTGGCAACAGAGTCTTACCTGACTTTGCGCCGGCGCATTAAAGGCCCCGCGGCGGCCGGCCGCCTTCCCGCCGGCCGCCTGGCCGCAGCTCCCTCCCCGGACTTCCCCCCCGCCCCCCCCCGGAACAGAAGCAAGCCCGGCACTTGTCCGAGGTGCCGGGCTCATTTTTAGAACGATTTTCGCGGGCCGCGGCCGGGTGCAGGCAGCTCCTCCTTAAGGGAAGGAGGAGGCCTGCACTTCCCGAACCTGCCGCACCGCAGCGGGCGCCGCAGCGCCGGAATAGCGCCAATATTCAGCACGTAGCGCCAGTTTTCAGGCGCAAACACCTCTCAGCAGCGCCGGCAGCCGTTTGGGCGCAAAACTATTGAATTTTGGGCCCGACCAGCGCGACTTAGCTCCGGCACTAACTTCCGGCGCTAAAGCCCTGGCTGCGCCAAAACTCAATTTCTAGGCCTTGATCCTTAATCCTCTCGCTTTCAAATTGTTGCTTCATGATTCCCCAAACTCATTAATGAGCCATAAATTAGATCATTGTGCTGATGATACGGTGGTTAGTGGCACGCCATTCAAAAGGTTTAGTGCCAGCATATGGCTAATTTTAGAATGTCATAAAAATCAACTTACAGGTTATTTGGGAAAAACAAAATAAGGGCCTAGAAATTGGGTATAGCCCCGCTTGAGGCGTTAGAACTGGTGGAGCGCTAAGTTTATAGCCAGACGAAAGTTATCGCTGCCTGGCGAGATATTGGGTTGCATCGCCCCCAAAGGGGATTGAGGTGCTAATTCAGCCGTTGCACGGTGCTCCTAAGGTGCAAAAGTTCAGGCGCTACTCAATATCGACGCGGACAGGCGCAGCGCAGGTGATCTCAATTACGGGAAACCACGAGACTTCCAGGCGCCGGCCGGCTCTTAAAGGGGTGGGTCAGTCAGCCTGAGCTTCAACACCCAACGCCCTGTAGGCCTCAGAATCGGCGCTCACCCTTGTCTGGCGTTAGAAACTTGTTCAACATGGAGAAGGTTAGACAAAGAGCAGAGCGCTTCAGCATAAGGCTCTGGACCACTTGGTGGCTGCAGTTGAGCGCCGTCGAGCTGTCCTGTATCCGGACAATGGCAAGAGGCCGAATCAGAATGCTTACCGACGATCTTGGAGGGAGGTTGCTGTGAGGGTCAACTCCAGCAGCATGGCGACCAGGACCCCTGTTCAGTGCAGGAAGAAATTCAACGACCTCACACGACTCGTTAGGGTGAGTGCTGGTTTAGCAAACTTCTGATTCCCTCCATCTGCAGCTGACTTCGGGCACCCTGTTGCAATGATGCCCCAATGGCCATCTGTCAGCATGCACCCATGGCCCTTTCTGGGCACACACATGGAAAGATGTCTCAAGGCCTCATGTAAGGGCTCTTGCACCATGGGGGGCATGCGATGATCTCTCAAGGCCTCATGTAAGGGCTCTTGCACCATGGGGGGCATGCGATGATCTCTCAAGGCCTCATGTAAGGGCTCTTGCACCATGGGGGGCATGCGATGATCTCTCAAGGCCTCATGTAAGGGCTCTTGCACCATGGGGGGCATACAATGATGCCTCAAGGCCTCATGTAAGGGCTCTTGCACCATGGGGGGCATGCGATGAGCTCTCAAGGCCTCATGTAAGGGCTCTTGCACCATGGGGGGCATGCGATGATGTCTCAAGGCATCATGTTACAGAACTTCCCCTTCTTTCCCCTGCAGTCCAAGCTGGCGATGATTCGAAAGGAGCAGCATCGAACCGGTGGCGGACCTCCACAAGTGGTCACTCTCACGGATCTGGAGGAGAGAGTGCACCAGATACTTGGAGGACGTCTGTCTGGTCCTGTGACCACTTCATCTGCCGACCCCATTTCCGACAGCGAGGGTAAGACTCTCACCTTTTTCACCTGTTGCCTTCCACTTGGTCCCCCCGCCAGCATGCATCCTCAGTGTGCAGCCATGTCAGAGCCTTGCCGCAATCTGGCATGCCTTTCAGCAAACCTGTCCTTTTGCTAAAGCCACTCTTCCACCTCCCACTTTCAGATGAAGCAGCACCAACTCGGGCTCAATGCACTGAAGCTGCCAGTGCCAGTGCCACCGGAGGCGAGGACCAGGAGGAATCCGGACCAGCCGTTGCAGAATCCGGGGAGCAGACACATCTACAGACTGGGGATAGTAGTCCCCTGGAGGGGAGGGGGGGGCTCTGAGGATGAACCAGTTGCCGGACCAAGTGGCATGCAGCAACGCACGGGGGATAGGCAAGTTTGGCCACCGTCTCCCCGGAGGGCAAGGCAGGTCGTGATGACTGCTGCATAGAGTGCAGATGAGGTGCATCGCCTGGCTGAGATGAGCAAACAGGCCCGGGTCAGACACATGGAGCTGATGGCTGCAGTCGAGAAGATGCCTGAGTCAATAGATTCATTGGCTAAGAGTATGTTGGACTTCGGGGCAACAATGGAGAGGACTCTCCAGGGCTTTGGGGCAACAATGGACAGGACTCTCCAGGTCTTCGGGGCAACAATGGACAGGTCTATCCAGAGCTTCGGGGCAACAATGGACAGGACTATCCAGGGCTTCAGCCCAACAATGGAGAGGACTGTCCACGGCTTTGAGTCGGCTATGGAAAGGACTGTTCAGGGCTTCGGACAATCCCTGGAAAGGTCTGTCCAGGGCTTGTCCGAGGCAGTGGAGCGGTCGGCACCTGCCTTGTCCGAAGCAATGGGAAGAACTGTCCAGGCCTTCTCCGAAGCACTGGCACCTGGCACACAGGTCCTCACTGTTGCCATGCAGTCACTTGCTGGGCTCCTCCACACCCAGATTGACGCAACGCGATCTCTCACTGTAGCCACCCTCTCTGCATCAGTTACGATCACCCTGGGCCCTTCCAGTCCCATACAAGGCCAGGAATCAGTGGAGCATGCGATTGTGGCGGATGAGCCGAGCCGCTCCCCTCAGATAGCCAGTGTGTCGTCCGACCATGGTGCAGGTGTCCTCTCTCGGCAGGAGACCATTGCACATGCGAGCGCTGGGACGCCTGCATTGCAGCTGCCACCACCTGCAGGCCACACTGCTTCCAGCCATGGTCACATCAAGCATCCTGCATCCGCACCCTCCAAGCCCAGAGGTCGGCCAGGCCGTCCCTCAGGGGCTTCTGTGCTTCCAGACAGTCAGCAGGCGTCCCTCAGCCTTGAGCCCGCCACTGGGGTCCAATTATGTAGGAGCAGCAGGGAGGGAAGGGGCCGGGCGCGAAAGAGAAGTCGTTCTCCCTCAAGGGGCCAGTTGTAGAGGGAGGTGCTGAGACGTTTGTTTGTCCAAATTCAAGGACACCCTCACCTGTTGTTATATTTGCAGAAGGTTTGTTGAGTTTTGCGGCTTTGCCGAAGAGTTCACAGTTATTTTGAAAGTTATGGTTTCTGTTGACATTACGTTGTTTAGCTGTAATGAAAGACTTTTGTGCCAATAAACAGAAGTTTCAATGTGGCATGGTGCATGTGACTAGTTTCAGTGATGCTGGCATTCGCAGGCCATCAAACATCCAAAGTGCGCATGAGTTAAGACTCTCATCATTCCGCCACAGGGGTCTCGACACGAGTCCAGATGAGCCTCTGACGTATGGCCCTTCCACTTTCAGCAGCCCTTCCATCTTCCTCCTCCTCCTCCTCCTCCTCATCCTCCTCCTCCGCCTGCTCTTCCTCCTCCTCCTCCTCCTCCTCATCCTCCTCCTCCGCCTGCTCTTCCTCCTCCTCCTCCTCCTCCTCATACTCCTCCTCCTCCGCCTGCTCTGCTGGTCGTTGAGGGACAGCTGG
Source organism: Somniosus microcephalus (assembly GCF_052327205.1). Lineage (NCBI taxonomy): Eukaryota > Metazoa > Chordata > Chondrichthyes > Squaliformes > Somniosidae > Somniosus > Somniosus microcephalus. Next base: position 121,784,388 of record NC_140999.1, on the reverse strand, counting down.
AATTGGCTGGGTGCGTCGATTCGCCAAGTTGTGGAGCATGCAGCAGACGACGACGATGTGTCCCACTTGCTGCGGCGAGTACTGCAGGGATCCCCCTGAATGTTCCAGACATCGGAAACGCTTTTTGACAACACCAATAGTGTGCTGTTTACTGTGCCTGGTCGCCTGATGGCCGCTGCTGATCAGCTCTTCTGCTGGGGTGTCGGCCACACGGACTGTTGTCATCAGCCATGGCCAGAGAGGATAGCCCTTGTCCCCAGTAAGCCAGCCTCGTCTTCGAGGCAGCCCCTCAAAAAGGTTACAAACTGAGGTCAACCGCAGGATAAAGGCATCGTGGCTGCACCCTGGGAAATGCGCGGTGACTGCCATGATGATTTGGCGGTGGTCACAGACCAGCTGCATGTTGAGGGAGTGGAACCCCTTGCAGTTGCGGAAGTCCTAAGGATGATGGCATGGCGCCCTCAAAGCCACGTGTGTGCTGTCACTCGCCCCCTGCACCATGGGGAAGTCCGCAATAGAAGCGACACCCTGCGCGCGCTCCGCCTGCTTGTGCAGGGTCAGAGGGAAGGTCATGAATTGACGCCTTCGCCTATAAAGGGCATCTGTAACTTGCCGGATGGAACAGTGGACTGCAACCTGAGCGACAGTCGCAATGTCCCCAATGGCTGACTGAAAGGATCTGTTGGCATAAAAATTGAGGCCATCAGTCAGTTTAGCGATCACGGACAGAGAGGTTCTGCAGCGTTCACACGGCTGCAGATCCTGACCAAGCAGGTGGCACAGATCAGTAACAATGTCCCTCCAGAATCGGCGCCTTCCCAAACAGTGCTCCTCCGACATGTCAAGGCTTGTCACCTGCTGCCTAAAGACCCTCGCAGCTTCCCGTCGGATTGGCCGACCTCCATTGCCCCTCCTCCTTCTGGCCAATCCCGGCCCTCTTCCCCGCCGTCTCTCTGCCCCTTCACAGTGTTGGGCGATGAGGCCGTCGCCCTCCAAAGAAGCTCCCATTCCAATGCCAGTTGGTCAAAAGGCTTTTAGGTGTAGTGCTGCAAGTGCTTCGGACAGGTTTGAAGGTCCCAAGTACTCTAAAGCTAAATTCCCAGAACTCCGCTCCACAGTAGCTCGCCAACTCTCTCCAACAACGATCGCAATGAGCAGGCCAAGTGGCTGAAGACTCTGCACTAGAGCTGTCCCCTTTAAATAGCGCCCCCCTACTCTGAGAAGGGCCTGCTAGCCCTCCCTCGAACTGTCACTAATAGCGCTGGGCATTAAGGCTCCGGGCGCCACCCAATATGCGCTCAGGCGCTCCTAAAAGGCGTTGCACACTGAAATGACGTCACGATCTGCTTGCGCTCGCAGGCGCGCGCAAACACTTAGCGCAGGCGCTAAATGTATAGTCAATATCTGAGTTGTCGCTATCTTCATAGCGACCGTCCCAACATAGGGTATCGCCCCAATTCTAGGTCTCTTTAGGCACTCAGCGCCGGCGCTACCGACCGAATTTCTAGGCCAAGTTTTTCTGTACAATAAGAACTTGTTGGAAGAGGGCATAAACTCTCACCATCTTCCAAACGGTGAAGGAAATTAAATGCTTTATTTAATGTGGGCTTGAAGTGGTTTAAATAATTCAGCAGGAGATGAGAAATTCTTTCTCAGTTCCCTGCTTTTGCATTCAGATCACTCAAGAGGTTTTGTTCTCTGTTTGGTGACACTAAAAAAGTAAATGATTGTGGTCAGTGCTTAGAACTAATAAACTGTCACAAGAGTGTGACATTAAGATCCAAGATGCTGGTGGTTTGCACCCATTGCAAACATTTCAATAATACCTGTACATATTTTAGAGTTTATCCACCAAACAAAACATGGGCTTTTAAGACACAATCTAACAAAGCAACAGTGAGTCTAATAGTGCTGCAGATAGAAAAGTGTTTTCATGAGTGGCAAGCTTAACACATACAAGAACAGTATGAAGTTCTGATATTTTTGGTACTGGATGACTTTGGAATTTGTACCTATCTCCCTCTCCCAACTATATTGTTAGGGGAAAATGTTGAATTCTTTTAAAGTACCAGTGAGTGAGCACAAACAGCTCCCTAGACCAGCACAAACAGCTCCCTAGACCAGCACAAACAGCTCCCTAGACCAGCACAAACAGCTCCCTAGACCAGCACAAAGGAAGATGGTTGTGGTGGTTGAAGGTCAATTATCACAGCCCCAGAACATCGCTGCAGGAGTTCCTCAGGGCAATGTCCTAGGCCCAACCATCTTCAGCTGCTTCATCAATGCCCTTCCCTCCAAAATAAGGTCAGGAATGGGGATGTTTGCCGATGACTGCACAGTTTTCAGCGCAATTCACAACTCCTCAGATAATGAAGCAGTCCATGCCTGCATGCAACAAGACCGGGACGACGTTCAGGCTTGGGCTGATAAGTGGCAGGTAACATTCGCACCACAGAAGTACCAGGCAATGACTATCTCCAACAAGAGAGCATCTAACCACTGCCCCTTGACATTCAATGGCATTACCATCGCTGAATCCCCCACCATCAACATCCTGGGGGTCACCATTAACCAGAAACTTAACAGGAACTGCCACATAAATACTGTGGTAACAAGAGCAGGTCAGAGGCTGGGTATTCTGCGGCGAGTGTCTCACCTCCTGACTCCCCAAAGCCTTTCCACTATCTACAAGACACAAGTAAGGAGTGATATACCTATCAATTCCTCCAATAAAAGGCGAAGAGTTACGAAGGTGACTAAAGGTTTTTATTGACTAAATAACAGCCCACTCTCGTGGGTGATCCGATCCAAGCAGGAGGAATACCAGCCAGTCGCTCACCTTTATACCTGGCCTGGTGGGTGGAGCCAAGGCGGAGTCGGCAGTGGTCATCCCAGGTATAGCAGTGTGGCAAGAGGCGACCTCGTACCGTGATACAATAGTGGTCAGTGATACAGTTATAACGAACAGTGGTGAACAGTGCTAACTACTAACAGTGATACGATAGTGAACGTGGTTTACCACATTCACCCCTTGTTTAGAATTAAGTCCGGCGGGGTGAAGTGTACTACCAATTCTGGTAGGTCAGTCTGTCCGGAGGCTTCGTAAGCCTCTCCGATCGCCGCAGCGGTGGTGTTGCCTTATCCGGTGCTGGTGCCTTATCCGGTGTTGATGCTGGTGTTTGCGTGGTCGGCGAGGGCTCGTGGGGTTCCGGCATGCCGTCTACCTGGACTGAGGTTGGGGGGGGTGGTGGCGGTGTTTCCGGATCGGCTGAGGGTGCGAGGTCTCGTAGGGAGACAGTGTCCTCCCGCCCGTCTGGGTACGCCACGTAGGCGTACTGGGGGTTGGCGTGCAGGAGGTTCACCCTCTCGACCAGGGGGTCCGTTTTATGGGTCCTCACGTGTTTCCGCAGCCAGACCGGCCCCGGGGCGGTCAGCCAGGTTGGTAGAGTGGTTCCCGTAGTCGACTTCCTGGGGAAAACGAACATTCGTTCATGGGGGGTGGTGTTAGTGGCCGTGCAAAGTAATGACCGGATGGAGTGCAGCGCTGTCGGGAGGACTTCTTGCCAGCGGGAGGTTGGGAGGCCCTTAGACTTTAAGGCTAAGAGGACGGCCTTCCATACCGTCACGTTCTCTCTTTCCACCTGACCGTTACCTCTGGGGTTGTAGCTGGTGGTCCTGCTTGCTGCAATACCTCTCTCTAGGAGGAATTGCCGGAGTTCCTCGCTCATGAAGGAGGAGCCCCGGTCGCTGTGTATATAGTTCGGGAACCCGAACAAGGCGAAGAGGGCATTCAGGCACTTAATGACCGTGCTACTGGTCATGTCGGGGCAGGGGAAGGCAAAGGGGAAACGGGAGTACTCATCAACGATGTTGAGGAAGTACACATTACGGTCAGAGGACGGGAGGGGCCCCTTAAAGTCGATGCTCAGGCGCTCGAAGGGGCGGGTGGCCTTGATCAGGCTTGCTCGGTCCGGCCTATAGAAGTGCGGCTTGCACTCCGCACAGGTCTGGCAGTTCCTGGTCATGGTCCTGACCTCCTCGATGGAGTAGGTCAGGTTGCGGGCCTTAATGAAATGGTAGAGTCTGGTGACTCCGGGGTGGCAGAGCTGGTCGTGGAGGGTCTGAAGCCTATCGATATGCGCGCTGGCGCATGTCATTCGTGAAAGGGCATCAGGGGATTCGTTCAGCTTGCCTGGCCGGTACAAGATCTCATAATCGTAGGTGGAGAGCTCGATTCTCCATCTCAAAATCTTGTCATTCTTGATTTTGCCCTTCAGCTTGTTATTAAACATGAAAGCCACCGAACGCTGGTCGGTGAGGAGGGTAAATCGTTTGCCTGCCAGGTAGTGTCTCCAGCGCCGTACTGCCTCCACGATCGCCTGGGCCTCTTTCTCGACCGACGAATGTCGGATCTCGGGGCCCTGTAGGGTCCTTGAGAAGAAGGCCACTGGCCTCCCCTCCTGGTTTAGGGTGGCGGCTAAGGCGAAGTCGGATGCGTCGCTCTCCACCTGAAAGGGGATGGACTCGTCCACTGCGTGCATCGTGGCCTTGGCTATGTCTCCCTTAATGAGGGAGAAGGCCGCGCACGCCTCCTCCGTGAGGGGGAAGGAAGTGGCTTTCAGGAGGGGTCTGGCTTTGTCCGCGTAATTGGGTACCCATTGGGCATAGTAGGCGAAAAGCCCCAGGGTTCTCCTAAGTGCTTTAGGGCAGTGGGGGAGGGGTAGCTCCATGAGGGGGCGCATTCTTTCTGGGTCGGGGCCGATGATTCCGTTCTCCACTACGCAGCCGAGGATGGCAAGGCGCGTGGTGTTAAACACGCATTTCTCCTTATTGTAGGTGAGGTTCAGCCGTTGGGCCGTACGGAGGAATTTCTCCAGATTCGCGTCATGTTCCTGCTGGTCGCGGCCGCAGATAGTGACGTTATCTAGGTAGGGGAATGTAGCCTGCAGTTCGTTCTGGTCAACCATCTGGTCCATCTCCCTTTGGAAGACCGAGACCCCATTAGTGACACCGAAGGGGACCCTAAGGAAGTGGTATAGGCGCCCATTCGCCTCGAAGGCGGTATACTGGCGGTCCTCAGGGTGGATAGGGAGTTGGTGGTAGGCCGACTTCAGGTCGATGGTCGAGAATACTTTATACTGTGCAATCTGATTGACCATGTCAGATATGCGGGGGAGGGGGTATGCGTCCAGCTGGGTATATCTGTTTATGGTCTGGCTGTAGTCGATGACCAGGCGGTTTTTATCGCCGGTCTTTACGACTACGACCTGGGCACGCCAGGGGCTGCTGCTCCCCTCGATAATGCCCTCTTTCAGGAGGCGCCGCACCTCAGAGCTAATGAAGGCTCTGTCCCCGGCGCTATACCGCCTGCTTTTGGTAGCGACGGGTTTGCAGTCAGGGGTAAGGTTAGCAAACAGAGAGGGTGGCGGGACCTTGAGGGTGGAGAGGCTGCAGGTGTTACGCGGTGGGCGGTTTAACGTTTGCTGGTTGTTGACTGTGAGTGGGGGGAGGGGTCCACCGTATGCTAGGGTTACGCTTTGGAGGTGGGATTGGAAGTCCAGCCCTAGTAGGACGGCAGCGCAGAGATGGGGGAGGACGAGGAGTTTAAAGTTTTTATACTCCGTGCCCTTAACCGACAGGGTCACGACACAGTAGCCGCTGATGTCCGTGGCGTGGGACCTCGATGCCATCGAGATTCGGCTGCGCGTTGGTAGGACAGAGAGGGAGTAGTGGCTCACCGTGTCTGGGTGGATGAAGCTCTCCGTGCTTCCGCTGTCGAACAGGCAGGTCGTGGCGTGGCCGTTCACTTTGATGTCCATCATTGACTTGGACAGATGGTGCGGGCGGGCTTGGTCCAGGGTGACGGAAGCTAGTGTGTAGCTGAGCGAGTCGTTGTCATCTGCGGGCGAGGCGGTCGGGCGTGGTGAGTAAAATGGCGTCTCCCACGAGGTAGGGCCCCATGAGGCACTATTGGGGTCGGTTGCCTTAATCAAAGATGGCCGCCCCATGACTCATGTGTGGGGATGCTGGCCTCAGTTGCCCTAAACAAAGATGGCCGCCCCCATGACTCATGTGTGGGGATGCTGGCCTCAGTTGCCCTAAACGAAGATGGCCGCCCCCATAGTTCGCATGCGGCACTGCTGGCCTCTGAGGATCCGCTCCTGCAGGCCTTGGAGAAGTGGCCTTTCTTCAGGCAGGTTTTACATATGGAGTTCTTGGCTGGGCAGCGCGACCTCGGGTGCTTCTCCTGGCCACAAAAAAAACAGCCGGCGGCCCGATCGCGGATGCCCGATGTCGGGGCCGGTGCCGGGGGTGGCGGGGCCGGTCGGGTCCGGGACGCCGACGCAGAGGTAGGTCCCGGGGGCGGCGCTGGGAAGGGTGCTGTGGTAGGGGTCGGGCCCGAGTCCCAGGGTCGCGAGCAGTACCTGGTGAATGCTTCCTGATCTTGGTGGGCCACTTCCAGGGAGATAGCGAGGGCTTCAGCTTTTTCCATGCTGAGGTCTTTAGCTTCCAGCAGTCTTTGCCGTGAGTACTCGGACCGTAGGCCTTTCAGGAATGCGTCGCGGATATTATCTTCAGTATTTTCGGCTGCCGACACCGATTTAAAGTCACAGTTCCTGGCGAGTGCATATAGCGCCTGTGAGAATTCGGCTACTGATTCTCCTGGCTGTTGCGGCCGTGATCTTAGGAGGTGCCTAGCGTACATGTAGTTTACCGGGGTCCGGTACTTCTGTTTCAGCAGGTTGATGGCGGTCTCGTAGGTAGTCATGTCCTCGATGAGAGTGTATACTCTCGGGCTCAGTTGTGCCTGCAGGACACTTAGTTTGGATGCCTGAGGGACGCTGGATTCTCTCAGGTATGATTCGAAGCAGACCAGCCAGTGTTTAAAGTCTGCGGCTGAGTTTGCTGCTCGTGGGTTCAGGTCCAGGTACGGCGGTCTGAGGGCTCGCAGCCAAGCTGGCTGGTGTGGCTGTGCTCCTGGGAGCTGCGCTGGTGGCTCCTCCGCCGGTTGTGACTCGTTGTCGGACATCATTAAATTTAGTCAATAAAATTGATATACCTATCAATTCCTCCAATAAAAGGCGAAGAGTTACGAAGGTGACTAAAGGTTTTTATTGACTAAATAACAGCCCACTCTCGTGGGTGATCCGATCCAAGCAGGAGGAATACCAGCCAGTCGCTCACCTTTATACCTGGCCTGGTGGGTGGAGCCAAGGCGGAGTCGGCAGTGGTCATCCCAGGTATAGCAGTGTGGCAAGAGGCGACCTCGTACCGTGATACAATAGTGGTCAGTGATACAGTTATAACGAACAGTGGTGAACAGTGCTAACTACTAACAGTGATACGATAGTGAACGTGGTTTACCACAAGGAGTGTGATGGAATACTCTCCACTTGCCTGGATGAGTGCAGCTCCAACAACACTCAAGAAGCTCGACACCATCCAGGACAAAGCCGCCCACTTGATTGGCACCCCATCCACCACCTTAAACATTCACTCCCTCCACCACTGGCGTACCGTGGCTGCAGTGTGTACCAACTACAAGATGTACTGCAGCAACTCACCAAGGCTTCTTTGGCAGCACCTCCCAAACCCACAACCTCTTCCACCTAGAAGGACAGGGGCAGCAGGCGCATGGGAACACCACCACCTCCAAGTTCCCCTCCAAGTCACACACCTTCCTGACTTAGGAGTATATCACCGATCCTTCATCATTGCTGGGTCAAAATTCTGGAACTCCCTACCTAACAGCACTGTGGGAGTACCATCACCACACGGATTGCAAAGGTTCAAGAAGGCAGCTCACCACCACCTTCTCAAGGGCAATTAGGGATGGGCAATAAATGCTGGCCTTGCCAGCGACGCCCACATCCCATAAACAAATTTAAAAAACACCTCTCTGGACCAACACAAACACCTCTCTAGACCATTCAGCCCACTAACTCTGATAGAGAAATGGATAAATACTCGAGCGGAGCTCACCAAGAATTAGATCGCCCTCACTTGAACTCTGGGTAAGTAAATATATTCCTCAGCACCAAATTCTTTTTTCGTTTCAAATTTAATCTCCCGATTGATCCATGGAACTCCTGCCTTTGATGCGTTCCCTTTTTACTTACTGGAATATTTGTTTCCTTGCCATTTCTTATTTAAATATTTCCCATTGCTAATCTACAATTCTGTTTGCCAAGTTTTCCTTCCATTTAATTTAGGTACAGTCCCTTTTTATTTTGTTCCAGTTTTTTTTCCAACAAGTAACCTTGTCCTCAATTTTTTTTTTCTGTGAGGTCACTGCTTCAACAATGTGCTCCTATATTTTGGTCACCTGCTTGTTCTGCCTCATTATCCAGAAGCAGGTCAAATAGTTCTTCCTTCCTTGTTGGAGTAGCAATATGTTGATTGAGAAAACAGTCCTGAACGTACTGAAAAAAAGTTCCCTTTCTCACAACAAACAATTTCCCTATCTTAGTATATTTTTGGATAATTAAAATCTCTTTCAATTATATATGTGACATCAATTATATAAGAAATTACATAAACCATTATAGACAGTCAGGGATCAGATCTCCCCCACCTGCCAATGGACCAACCAGAACCATAAATGACTTAGATTCAGTAAATTCTGAACTAAAAGATTATCATGAGTTCAAAATGAAAATTACCACAGTTTCAAGATTATCACCAACCTTAGCATCCACATAAATATTGCATCTTACAGATATCAGGCATGTTTTCATACAAACACAAAGGGAGTGATTTTCATACAGAAGTCGGGAAGGAGGCGGGACTACAACTTTTGGGGTTGTAGTCCCGCCTCCATTGAAATGCGGCCAATTACGTGATTTTAACTTGATTGACCTTGTTGAGCCCACCCAGCGGGCTCAGCAGGCCAATTAAGGGCCATCTGGCAACAGGTGACATCACAGACTGAAATTTCATCTGTCAATACATTTTGACAGATGAAATATCAGTGTTTCACAGCTGTTTGAAGCTGTCAAACACTGACAGTCTTACTTCTAACCTGAGTCCTTCTACACAGACTCAGGTAGAAATCTCACCGGCACAGAAAGCTGCAGGCTGTCACTTTTGACAGTTCGCAGCCATTCTGCTTTCTGTGCCGGTGAGATGATGAATTCCTGAAACCTAGAGGAAGGAAGGCTGTAAGGGTTAGTACAGGTAATTTAAACTTCTTTACACACTTTAGACACACCAAACACACTTACCTTTGCACTCATGCACCCATCACTCACCTGAACACCGACATCTCGAACCCTCCGAGTCCTTCAACCCAACGACCCAACTCCTCTAACTCGGCGTGGTTTGGAGCCGTCGGGAATCCCACACTTCAAGCTTTAAAATAGGGATTAGGCTAAAAGCTGCCTGTTAACTACCTGTTAACAGGCAGTTAATGGGCACTAATCCCTTCCCGCCTCAGGTAGGCGGGTCCCAGTGTGGGGCGGGTACCCGCCTCCTTTGAAACTTACATGGAGGCGGGTTGGGAGCGGGATGGTGTCGGGACCCCCGAATTCGGGACTTTACCCGCACGCCTCCAATCCCGACTCCACGGGTCAATGAAAATCGACCCCAAAGTGTTCCATTTGCCAAGGCTGTATGAGCCCTTTTGACTCAGAATGGAAGAGTGGGAATATTACCACTGAGCCAGTGGTCACTCCGTCTGGATGCGAGTACCACTTTGTATGTCCACCCAGTATTTAGAGACTTCTAGGGGCAGGATTTTCATTCAGGAGTTGGGACTACAACTTTCAGGGTTGTAGTCACGCCTCCATTGAAATGCGGCCAATCCATGTGATTTAAACTTGATTGACCTTGTTGAGCCCACCCAGCGGGCTTAGCAGGCCAATTAAGGGCCACCCAGCAACAGGTGACGTCACAGACTGTAACTTCATCTGTCAAGAGGTTTTGACAGATGAAATATCAGTGTTTCACAGCTGTTTGAAGCTGTCAAACACTGACAGTCTTACTTCTAACCTGAGTCCTTCTCCACAGACTTAATTAGCAATCTCTCCTGCACAGAAAGCTGCAGGCTGTCACTTTTGACAGTTCGCTGCCATTCTGCTTTCTGTGCTGGTGAGATGAGGGACTCCCAGGACCTAAAGGAAGAAAGGCTGAAAAGGTAAGAAAAGTTCATTTAAACTTCTTTAATCACTTTAGACGCACCAACACACTTACCTTTGCACTCATGCACACATCACTCACCTGAACACCGACATCTCGACCCCTCCAAGTCCTTCAACCCGACGGCCCGCCTCCTCTAACTTGGCGTGTTTTGGAGCTGTCGGGAATCCCATACTGCAACCTTAAAAATAGGGATTAGGCTAAAAACTGCCTGTTAACTACCTGTTAACAGGCAGTTAATTGGCACTAATCCCTTCCCGCCTCGGATAGGCGGGTCCCAGTGTGGGGCGGGTACCTGCCTCCTTTGAAACTGGCACGGAGGCAGGTTTGGTTGCGGGATGGGGTCGGGACCCCTGATTTTGGGATTTTAACCCCCCCGCACGCCTCCAATCCCGACTTCACGGCCCAATGAAAATCCTGCCCCTAGTCTCCACTCACCGTGACTGTCTGGAATGGAGCTCGAATCCTTGACTTTCGGACTCAGAGGTGGGAATGCTACCACTAAGCCAAAGGTTCACTCCAGATAGTGAGGATCAACAGGCTATTTTACGCGAATGCACTTTCCAGCAAGGGTCATTGGAGAGTGATCAAAAGCAGAAACCCTGACTGAATCTCCTGCCTTGGCCATTTGTAGTGTGCTGAGGTGAGATCAGATAACTCAGCACAGGCCAGCAATCCAAACTGGAACCATCTGGTGTTGATGGTTTAGCACTACACCATGTAGTCCTTTTCGCCACTCAGCCACTGGACCAACTCCCTTTTACCTTAAAATGACATTTCATTATTCTTCCCTTTATTTTTTGGCATTGTTACTTTGATTAAAATTAGCCATTGTAGGTTGTGTGCTTCTTTAGTCCAGGTGTATAACTGAGATCTTAATACCTTACGTGAGCCTGTGGGACTGGCTAAATGCTATGAGGGAGTCTGTCGCCACTTTTGTGTTGTGAAACTCAAATAACTTGCAAATCAATAATCTACTTGTTCCTGTTTTGAGTTGTTAAAAACCATTGCAGTCCAGCGGGTAATGGACACACTTGTAAAGTAAGACTTCAGACACAATTCACACTGTTACACGATCATTGGGAGAAGTCCGAATGAAATTCAGGTGGAAATAGTCAGTGAAAGAATTTGATTCCCTGGTTAATCCAACAGAATAGCAGTTTCATTATCAGTAAAGTCAGATAGAGAGTAGTGGGCAATGCCAGATTCTAAATGGACAAAGCTGATAAGGGCATATGTTGGAATTGGAATGATATGACCCTGGACACCTTGGGTACTCATGTGAAAATCTCATATTAGAAATGTCAGGTAAAGTTTCATCTGATAGCAGCAGATGATACATAACATTTCAAAACCTTATTGCTCAGCTTAGATAAAGCTGGACAAATTTATTTCTTTCAAAATTAGGAATGAGGCGTTTATATTACATAGAATTACATAGTATGTACAGCACAGAAACAGGCCATTTGACCCAACAGTTCTGTGCTGGTGGTTATGTTCCATACATGCCTCCTCCCACCCTACATCATCTAACCCTATCAACATATCCTTCTATTCCTTTCTCCCCTATGATTTTGTCTAGCTTCCCCTTAAGTGCACCTATGCTATTCACCTCAACTACGCCTTTTATTATAAAATAAGAGGAGTGTGCAGCCAACAGTCTTGATATGTTCAGCTGATTTACTATAGACCTTAGACTTTTGATCGAATGGTGTAAGTATCCTAAATTATTGTCACCCCTACAGGATGAAGACGCTGAACAACGTAGTCAATTGTTGTCTAATTGAAATGATCTCTTATCCTCAATTCATCAAATTTCAGACCAAAAAGGTTACTTTATCACCAGGCAGAAACAATATTGAAGAACTTTTGCTTCCTCTTGTTACTTTTAAGACAATCAAAAAGTGACACCATATCACAGAAATCACAGAAATCACAGAAACCCCACAGTGCAGATAGAGGCCATTTCGGCCCATCGAGCCTGCACCGACACATATCCCACCCGATCTCCGTAACCCCTACACCAACACATATCCCACCCTATCCCCGTAACCCCACGTATTTAATCCCCCTAACACTAAGGGTCAATTTATCATAGCCAATCAACCTAACCCGCACATCTTTGGATATATATGGAATAAGTGCCTCATTTACAATTTCCCACATTTTCACTCCTTAGATTTTCAGCACTTGACGGGAAGTGAGGAACCAAATTCTAAACCCAAATCTCCACCCGCCTGATTGGTTTGATTGGGCTGAGCCAGAACTGAAATTTGCTCTTATAACAATCATTTCAGGTTCTTTAATCTATCCTTATGAGATTTGAACATAAGAACATAAGAAATAGGAGCAGGAGTAGGCCATTTGGCCCTTCGAGCCTGCTCCATCATTCAATAAGATCATGGCTAATCTTCTGCCTCATCTCCACTTTCCTGCACTATCCCCATATCCCTTGATTCCCGTAATATTCAAAAATCTCTGTCTTGAATATATTCAATGACTGAGCCTCCACAGCCCTCTGGGGTAGAGAATTCCAAAGATTCACCACCCTCTGAGTGAAGAAATTTCTCCTCATCTCAGTCCTAAATGGCCGACCCCTTATTCTGAGACTGTGATCCTTGGTTCTAGACTCCCCAGCCAGGGGAAACATCCTCCCTGCATTTACCCTGTCAAGCCCTGTAAGAATTTTGTATGTTTCAATGAGATCACCTTTCATTCTTCTAAACGCTAGAGAATATAGGCTTACTTTACACAATCTCTCCTCATAGGACAATCTCCCCATCCCAGGAACCAGTCTGGTGAACCTTTGTTGCATGACCTCTATGGTAAGTATATCCTTCCTTAGGTAAGGAGACCAAAACTGTACACAATACTCCAGGTGTGGTCTCACCGGGGCCCTATATAATTGCAGTAAGACGGCTTTACTCTTATACTCGAATCCTCTTGTAATAAAGGCCAACATACCATTTGCTTTCCTAATTGCTTGCTGCACCTACATGTTAACTTTCAGTGATTCGTGTACAAGGACACCCAGGTCCCTCTGAACACCAACATTTCCCAATCTCTCACCATTTAAAAAATACTCTGCTTTTCTATTTTTCCTACCAAAGTGGATAACTTCACATTTCTCCACATTATATTCCATTTGCCGTGTTCTTGCCCACTCACTTAGCCTGTCTATTTCCCCTTGAAGCCTCCTTGCATCCTCTTCACAACTTACATTCCCACCCAGCTTTGTATCATCAGCAAACTTGGATATATTACATAGAAACATAGAAACATAGAAGATAGGAGCAGGAGTAGGCCATTCGGCCCCTCAAGCCTGCTCCACCATTCAATGCGATCATGGCTGATGATCCAAATTCAGAACCTGGTCCCTGCTTTCTCCCCATACCCCTTGATCCCTTTAGCATTAAGAAATATATCCAACTCCTTCTTGAATATATTTAATGAATTGGCCTCTACTGACTTCTGTGGAAGAGAATTCCACAGGTTCACCACTCTCTGGGTGAAGAAATTCCTCCTCATCTCAGTCCTAAATGGCTTACCCCTTATCCTTAGACTGTGACCCCTGGTTCTGGACTCCCCGACCATCGGGAACATACTTCCTGCATCTAGTCTGTCCAGTCCTGTCAATTTTATAAGTTTCAATGAGATCCCCTTTCATTCTTCTAAACTCCAGCGAGTATAAGCCCAATCGACCCAATCTCTCCTCACACGTCATTCCTGCCATCCCAGGTATCAGCCTGGTGAATCTTCGCTGCACTCCTTCGATGGCAAGAACATCCTTCCTCAGATAAGGCGACCAAAACTGCACACAATACTCAAGATGTGGTCTCACCGAGGCCCTGTACAACTGCAGCAAGACATCCTTGTTCCTTTACTCAAACCCTCTCGCTACGAAGGCCAACATACCATTTGCCTTCTTAACCGCCTGCTGCACCTGTATGCTTACCTTCAGCGACTGGAGCACAAGGACACCCAGGTCTCGTTGCACTTCCCGTTCTCCCAATCTATTGCCATTCAGATAATAATCTGCCTTCCTGTTTTTGCCACTAAAGTGGATAACCTCACATTTATCCACGTTATATTGCATCTGCCATGCTTCTGCCCAATCACCCAACCTGTCCAAATCATCCTGGAGTTTCTCGGCATCCTCCTCACAGCACACACGCCTACACACCTTTGTGTTGTCTGCAAATTTGGAGATATTACATCTAGTTCCCTTGTCTAGATCATTAATATAAATTGTGAATATCTGGGGTCCAAGGACCGATCCCTGTGGTACCCCACTAGTCACTGCCTGCCACTCGGAAAAAGAGCCGTTTATTCCAACTCTTTGCTTTCTGTCTGCCAACCAGTTCTCTATCCAAGTCAATACCTTGCCCCCAATCCCATGTGCCTTAAATTTACACGCTTATCTCTTATGCGGGACCTTATCGAAAGCCTTCTGAAAGTCCAAATACACACATCCACTGTTTCTCCTTTATCTATTTTACCAGTTACATCCTCAAAAAATTCCAGTAGATTAGTCAAGCATGATTTACCTTTTGTAAATCCATGTTGACTTTGTCCGATCCTATCACTGTTTGCCAAGTGCTCTGCTATTGCATCTTTTATAATGGACTCTAGCATTTTCCCCACTACCGATGTCAGGTAATTCCCCGTTTTCTCTCTACCACCTTTTTTGAATAGTGGGGTAACATTAGCTACTCTCCAATCCATGGGTACTGTTCCAGATTCCATCGAATGTTGGAAGATGATCAGCAATGCATCTACTATTTCTAGGGCCACTTCCTTAAGTACCCTAGGATGTAGATTATCAGGCCCTGGGGATTTATCGGCCTTCAATCCCATCAATTTCCCTAACACCATTTCCCTACAAATACTGATTTCTTTCAGTTCCTCCCTTTCATCAGACCCTATGTTCCCCGACATCTCTGGGAGGTTATTTGTGTCCTCTTTGTGAAGACAGAACCAAAATATGTATTTAATTGGTCTGCCATTTCTTTGTTCCCCATTATAAATTCCCCTGATTCTGACTGCAAGGGACCTACGCTTGACTTCACCAATCTTTTTCTCTTCACATATCTATAAAAGCTTTTATGTTCCCTTCAAGCTTACTCTCATATTCTATGTTCCCCTTCTTAATTAATCCCTTTGTCCTCCTTTGTTGAATCCTAAACTGCTCCCAATCCTCAGGTTGACTGCTTTTTCTGGCCAATTTATATATCCTCTCCTTGGATCTTATGCTATCCCTAATTTCCCTTGTTAGCCATGGCCCCATTAATTTCTCCAGTACTACTTTTTCACTATTACTAATATCTTTCAGTTCCTCATTCTCGCTAGACCTTTGGTTGTCCACTATTTCCTGGAGGTTTTTTGCGTCTTCTTCCGTGAAGACAGTCACAAAGTATTTGTTTAATTTCTCTGCCATTTCCTTATTCCCCATTATAATTTCTCCTGTCTCAGCCTGTAAGGGATCCACATTTATTTTCACTAATCTTTCCCTTTTTACATACCCATAGAAGCTTTTGCATCTGTTTTTATGTCTCTCACTAGTTTACTCTCATATTCTATTTCCCCTGTCTTTATCGATTTCTTGGTCCTCCTTTGCTGAATTCTAAAGCCCTCCCAATCCTCAGGCTTACTACTCTTTTTGGCAACATTATAAGTCTCTTCCTTTGATCTAATACTATCTTTAACTTCTCTTGTTAGCCACAGTTGGACCACTTTTCCTGTGGTGTTTTTGTGCCTTAAAGGAATGTATATTTGTTGTAAATTATGTATTAATTCTTTAAATGCTAGCCATTGCTAGCCACTGTCATGCCTTTTAATGTAGTTTCCCAATCTATCTTAGCCAACTCGCCCCTCATACCTACGTAGTTTGCTTTGTTTAGATTTAAGACCCTATTTTTGGATTTAACTATGTCACTTTCAAACTCAATATAAAATTCTATCATATTATGGTCACTCTTCCCTAAAGGCCCCTTTTGTCCTGTTAATAACACTGCTGGCAGTGACTGCCTCGGCGATCTAATCCCAAATCCTTCTTACACTGTTTCTGGAGGGCCTCCTGGCTCCCTGTGGATAGAGGATCTCTCCAAGCATTCACCTGCTCCACAAAGACCTCAAGTGCTGAGCCCGAGACCCTGGGTGCCCTTTCCCTGGCCCGGTTGAGCCATCATGGTTTGTGCTGAAGCAGTTTTTTAAATTTTTGATCAACAGAAGGTAGCTCACCTTTAAAAGGTGCAGACTGCCTTTAAGAGGCACAGGCTAGTTTTAAGTAAGGTTAGCCTCGTGCGAACTTCGGCTCCCTGCTGAGCACACAGACAGTCAGCAGAGCGTTCAACACTGGGCTGTGCGCTGCAATCATGCAAGGTAGCAGGCAGCACGATTTTAACTGCTGCCTGAACTCCTTTCAATGGGCACAGGCAGGTCGTGCATCGTAATCCCCACGCCCATTTTCAGGCCGAATCCAATTTCACCCCCCAGTGAATTGTCAAGGCCACTCACTTATCTGATGAAATCATGGAAATTAATTTTCCTTCTTCAATGCAGCGGTAGGAGAATATATAAATGAACAAGAGGCGAATGGCACACTGAGACTGTAACCCAGTGAGCCTGAAAAATGTGTATGTTATGTAATGGTCTGATTTTCACAGGGCCGATTTTATGTTGTTTTGCGCCAACAAAAGCTGAATCCCTGTGAGCAAAGCACAGAAAAAAGGGGCAGAGACCCGACACTGGGTCTCCACCCATTTCGTGTTGCCCTGGGATTTCTGGAAAGTGGAGTGCCTGCACCTACAACAGATGCAAGCAAAAGGTAACTATAGTCATGAGGAGCGAAGGGGAGTTCCCGGCCCTCTTGTCTTATTTATCTTCCCCTAATATTGGAGGGTTCCCTGAAGAAGTGGGGCTTAGGCCCTGCACCCTGCCCATTTCAGGTTGTTGAGGACAGTATTTTATACAAACTGAAGAAAACTTGGAGATTTATTTAACGGGAAATATTATCATGACGATGTTTATCCCATTTAAGTAACTAATATACTTTAAAAAGAAACTGACAACCTGAGCACATATGAGAGTGCTACTTTCCTCTGCTGTACATCCATGGGACACTTACTTGCCAGGCACAAAGCAACGAAACCGGGATACATTCAGGGCTTCCCCCCCGCCACCCCCCCCCCCCCACCCACCCCCACCACCACCCACACATCCCCAAGGTAGGGCAGGCTGCTTTCGCCTAGAGCAGGTGAAAGCTGGGTATAACAATGCTAATGAGATGAGGGTGACATCATAAGTCCTTCTGCCTCATTTTCCTGGCCCTATGCTTGACAGACGCCCAATCATGGATCACCATTGACTCTAGGCCTTACTCCCGGTGTCAAGCCGAGATCAGAGGTTGTGAGAAGAGCCTAGGTGCAAACGTTTTGGACAACCAGAAGGCATTTTTTTCTTTTCACTGGGTCAGCAGGAGGCAGGCTGGCTGCTTTCATCAGATAGAAACCAGAAGGCCCAGAAGTCGGTGGTTATTAACTCTGTTGGAGGCCTCGCAGGTGGTTGGCTTTCCTCCATGTTTCCAGCCAGAAATCCGTGTCCGGGGGTGTTCCTGCAGCAGGAGAACATCAGGCCAATGGTAATGACTTTCACTTGGCATTTCGGATTCACTGTCTGACTTGCATCCAGCCTTTGGGGGGTGGGCGCGGGGAGAGAGGAGGCCTGTGACCTAATTTGCATTTGTCAAACACAAACACAAAAGAGCTCAGTGAGCATTTCATTGCTCACAAGCTACATACACAGTGTGAACCTGGAACAAATTCCTACACAAGACTGAGTCATAGTCCTACTGATGTTGATTCACAGTGAATCCATTATCTTACTAATATGGAATTATTTCTGTTGAACTAACTCCATTACCCAAATTACTCCAAAACTGGGGGTTATAAATAAAAGATAATCACTTATAAATCTAATAAGGAATTCAGGAGAAATTTTACCCAGTGAGTGGTTAGTGTGAAAGGTAGAATCATGGAATGGTGCAGCACAAAAGGTGGCCATTCAGCCCATCGTGCCTGTGCCGGATCTTTGGTAGAGCTATCCAATGCATCATAGTCCTGTAAATTGTTTTCCCTTCAAGTATTTATCCAATTCTCTTTTGAATGTTATTATTGTATATGCTTTCACCACCCTTTCAGACAGTGCATTGCAGACCACAACAACTCACTGCATAACAAAATGTTTCCTCATGGCACCTCTGGTTGTTTTGCCAATCACCTTCTCCCAGGATGGTGCTATTTACGTTTAATGTTAATGTTATTTGTACTGGACTCATGGGAGCTTGCAAGATCACATTTCGTTGTGCATTGTACAATGACAATAAAGTTGAATTATTATTATTATTAAATCTGTGTCCTCTGGTTACCGACCTATCTGCCACGGGAAACAGTTTCTGCTTATTTACTCTATCAAAACTGTTCATGATATTGAACACTTCTATCAAATCTCCTCTTAACCTTCTCTGCTCTAAGGAGAACAACCCCAGCTTCTCCAGTTTCTCCACATAACTGAAGTCCCTCATCCCTGGTACCATTCTAGTAAATCTCCTCTGCACCCTCTCTAAAGCCTTGACATCCTTCCTAAAGTGTGGTGCCCAGAATTGAACACAATACTGCAGCTGAGGCCTAACCAGTGATTTATAAAGGTTTACTGTACCTTCCTTGCTTTTGTACTCTATGGGCTCGAATTTCCCAGTGCTGTGGAGGCAGGAATGGAGGCGTGTGGGATGTTAAAATTGCAGAATCGTGGGGCACGAACCCTTCCCGCTCCAACCCGCCTCCATGCCCGTTTCCCAGGAGACGGGTACCCGACCTGTGCTGGGAGCCACCTCCCCGAGGGGGATTAGTGCCAATTAATTGCCTGTTAACAGGTAGTTAACAGGCAGTTTTTGGCCTAATCCCTATTTTTAGTCCTGAAGTGTGGGCTTCCCGATGGCTCCAAACCACGCCAAGTTAGCGAGGCAGACCGTCGGGCTGAAGGGCTTGGAGGGTTCGAGATGTCCGGTGTTCAGGTGAGTGGTGGGTGCATGAGTGCAGAGGTAAGTGTGTTTGGTGTGTGTAAAGTGTTTAAGTAAGTTTTATTTACCTTTACTTACTAATGCAGGCTTCCTTCCTTCAGGTCTCAGGAGTCCCTCATCTCACCGGCACAGAAAGCAGAATGGCTGCAAGCTGTCAAAAGTTGCAGCATTCAGCTTTCTGTTCTGGAGAGATTTCTAACTGAGTCTGTGGAGAAGGACTCAAGTTAGAAGTCAGATTGTCAGTGTTTGACAGCTTCACAGAGCTGTCAAACGCTGATATTTCATCTGTCAAAAGCTCTTGACAGATGGAATGTCAATCCCTGATGTCACCTGTAACTGGATGTCCCTTAATTGGCCTGCTGAGCCCGCTGGGCGGGCCCAACAAGGTCAATCAAGGGAAAATCGCGTGGGTTGGCCACAAATCGATGGAGGCGGGACTACAACCCAAAAAGTGGGAGTCCCGCCTCGATCACATCCCCATTGACAAAATCCAGCCCTATGCCTCTATTTATAAAGCCAAGGATCCCATATGCTTTATTATCAGCATTCACAATTTGTCCTGCCACCTTCAAAGTTTTCTGTACATAAACCCCAGGTCTCTCTGTTCCTGCACCCTCTTTAAAATTGTACCATTTAGTTCATATTGCCTCTTCTCATTCTTCCTACCAAAATAAATTTCACATTTCTCTGCGTTAAATTTCATCTGCATGTGTTTGCCCATTTCACCAGCCTGTCTATGTCCTCCTGAAGTCTATTACTATCCTCCACATTGTGTTAACTACATTTCCAAGTTTCATGTCATCTGCAAACTTTGAAATGATGTCCTGTATACCCAAGTCCAGGTCATTAATATATGTCAAAAAGAGCAGTGGGTGCAGCAGCGACCCCTGGGGGATGCCACTGCACACTTCCCTCAAGCTTTTAAGGGAAAGCTAGATGAGTACACGAAGGAGAAAGGAATAGAAGGATATGCTGATAGGGTTAGATGAAGTAGGGTGGGAGGAGGTTCATGTGGAGTTTAAACACCGGCATAGACCAGTTGGGCCGAATGGCCTGTTTCTGTGCTGTAAATTCTATGTAATTCTATGTAATACCTACAGTCCACATTGAATTCAGTTCAGCTAATAACATCTGCATTGAGCTGAAGGAATTACCTATTTAATATGCTCACTGGCACTTTACTGCGGAAGATGCATGCAGGTCTGTTCATGAATCCCTTAATAAAAGAAGCCATATAGTTTTAATCTTGCATAAATGTCAGTGGTGTGGTTAGCAGTGCATGCCAGAGGTGCCTAGGGGGAGTCTTTGACTAGCTGCTGCCATTTTCATAGAAAAAATGTTTCAGTATTCCTATTAAATACACACTGGTACCCTACATACCCCCTCTGGCTCTCAGAGATGTGGTTAACACAGCACAATTGATTCCTATTGACTACTTCACAGAAGGCCGGAAGCATTCGTATGACATTGTGTTCAGAATTTCTCTTCCAAACGTTCATTTGCCATGCATTCTTTTAAAGGAGGATTCCTTTGTAAAATTGCTCATTGTCATAGCAATTTGTAAGTGCAGCTCCGCAGTGCTACCTGCACTGCAGTAACTAGTGAATAAAATATGAACCAAACTTACAGAGCTACTTGCCTGGTGAGAACAGCAGGCTGCCCATTGCATTGCTGACACAGAGTTTACTTGGGATGTATGATAGCTTCCAGTTTCTGGGAGGAACCAGGAAAAGACTCTGGGGGAGCCAGGGAAAGAATCTGGGCAGAACCAGGAAAAGACTCTGGGGGAGCCAGGAAAAGAATCTGGGCGGAACCAGGAAAAGACTCTGGGGGAGCCAGGGAAAGAATCTGGGCGGAACCAGGAAAAGACTCTGGGGGAGCCAGGGAAAGAATCTGGGCAGAACCAGGAAAAGACTCTGGGGGTAATTTTAACTTCTGGTGATGGCAGAGTCTCCAAGGAATAAAGATGAATCTCCTGGATATCAACGAGTAACCCAGGAGAAAAATCATAGGGGCAATAAAAAAAAATAATGGGCCAGATTTTGCTGTAGCAGGGCACCTAACGGAATATGCCGTCAGCTAGACTTGCCCCTGCACCCTTCAGCTCAAAAAAAAATCCCCACAAAGTTGCTGAAAGTGCAAACTGATAATAGCACAGCAAGAGAAACAGGGCATCTGGGACCTGAGTGAACAGGACAACCAACAGGGTATCTCCTTAACCAATGAGATTTAAGGATTGGGAAATAAACACAGGAAGGACTGAGAAGGAGGTTGAATTAGACTGGGTGAATTCAATGTCAAATCAGGTACAGAATGAGAAATAAAGAGAGGGAAAGATTGGATTAAGAGAGAGAAAAAAGAGATACTGTAGAAAGGAACAGTAAGAAATAAAAATACCAAATTTCAAATTTGACATTTTTAAATTCCCCCAAAAAATTCAAAACCTGAAGGAATGAGACTCCGCACTTGTAATAGTTAATTTTCAGTGCCTGAGAGGTTGATTGGAAGTCATTAACATTTATAATGTCATTAAAAGGGTACTTCGACTGAAATGGACCAGACTTAACTTTCTGTGGTGAGTTTAATGGGCAATTAATGTGCAAATACAGCAAGTTCCTAAAAAAAACAGGGAGGCTAAGGGCGAGATTCTGTTTACACAAAGCTAACGGCGGAGCGGCGCAACTCAGACAGCAGTTTTTAGAGGTTCACATTTAACTGTGCATCTGCTTCTCGCCTGAAGTAACTGTACCATGTACCCAGAATTAACAGTGAGCGCCATTAGCCTTGCAGTTACTTAGACAGCAAATTCCGGCCTGATGAGTTTTTCTCATTTTCTTTGAACATTTTCATTTATTAGTTATAAAAATATTGGAGATGGGGAAAAAAGGCTGATTGACTGGACAGAGCATTTGGAAGTAAGAGGTCATGTGATGAAACCTCCAGGAATATATCCCGCCAGAGTTGACAACCCCTGTAAAATGGGCGCTATCTAATCAGCTGACCGTTGCACACCCTGATACTTTAATGGAAAGGAAAATTGGGTGGACTAATTTTTTTTTAAATTCGTTCCTGGGATGTGGGCATCACTGACAAGGCCAGTATTTATTGCCCATCCCTAATTGCCCTTGAGAAGGTGGTGGTGAGCCGCCTTCTTGAACCGCTGCAGTCCTTGTGGTGAAGATACTCCCACAGTGCTGTTAGGGAGGGAGTTCCAGGATTTTGACCCAGCGACAATGAAGCAGTGGCGATATACTTCAAAGTCAGGATGGTGTGTGGCTTGGAGGGGAACTTGGAGGTGGTGGTGTTCCCATGCGTCTGCTGCCCTTGTCCTTCTAGGTGGTAGAGGCCGTGTGTTTGGGAGGTGCTGCCGAAGAAGCCTTGGCGAGTTGCTGCAGTGCATCTTGTAGGTGGTACACATTGCAGCCACGGTACGCCGGTGGTGGAGGGAGTGAATGTTTAAGGTGGTGCATGGGGTGCCAATCAAGCAGGCTGCTTTGTCCTGGATGGTGTCGAGTTTCTTGAGTGTTGTTGGAGCTGCACTCATCCAGGCAAGTGGAGAGTATTCCATCACACTCCTTACTTGTGCCTTGTAGATGGTGGAAAGGCGTTGGGGAGTCAGGAGGTGAGACACTCGCCGCAGAATACCTAGCCTCTGACCTGCTCTTGTTGCCATAGTATTTATGTAAAATGGGCGGCTGATGTGATAGTGCCCGTTTTTCGCCATCACTGAGAGTTACCATGAACCCCCTTTTGTTTTTCTAACAAGTGGATGCTCAAAATAGCCAAGTGTCAGGAGTGCAGTGTGTGTGACAGCTAGTGTGTGTGTGACAGCTAGTGTGTGTCGATCACATTCCAGACCTCACACTTCAAAGTGTCACGCTTTGTTACAGATGCAAAATGATATGAGACGGAATGCCAGTTATTTGCCTGGAGCCTGAAAATTACAAGCAGTTACAACTGGCCTCTGAGTGACCTCAGCAGTTCGTTGAGCAACTGCAATTACCTGTGATGTGCCTAGTTACAGCAGCATCCCTAAGGGGACTGGCCAGGTTAGCAGTGCAACAGCAACAAGCCATGCTCCAGACACAAGACCACCTGTGAGCATTGCCACGGGGGATCTGCTAATATATTCTGTGTTGCATTTGTTTTCTTTCTTGTTAACTGAATCTTCATCTGCCGATTTTAGTACATTTTCTGGGGAATGAGGATTAAATGCTAGAAAGTGTTCCATTCCCCAGCACTGAAACCCTTCAATGTGATAGTGTAAAATTAAAAAGAGGTTTTAAAAAAGGATGTTTGCTTTGGATGATAGTCTTCCAGATGAGCAAAGCTGGCATTTTTAAGAAAGGTTATGTAGGGCACTGAGTTGTGGTGAGTCATCAATCTGAGCCACCTCATTATTGGAGGCACTGAGTGCAAATTCTCACAGGTCGTATCGTAACGTACAGAGAGGAAGAGAAAATCACCCCTTAGATCATTCACCGACCACAACAAAAATTTACCATTTTCCACTTAAGAAACTTGTTGCTAAACCTCAGCCTATGTATGTAAAAATGACCCTGGGTAACTATCCCTCTAATCTACTCCTTTCACAGTTGCATCTCAACATTACCAAAATCAAGAAGTTGACCAGTAGCGGAATGGCAGATGCCAACCTGCATCCCACCACATTCTGGCACAGGGTGTTGGTCCACCGTTATATGCACTTAAATACACAGTTTGAACTCCAGAAGCTATTCTGGCTAAATGCTGGGAAACAACAACAACAACTTGCATTTATATAGTGGCCTAGAAATTCGGTTGGTTGCGCCAGCGATTAGCGCCTAAAGAGGCCGAAAAGTGGGGGATAAGCCAACTTTCGCCCGTGCGCAGTGAACCCAGCGCCTCTTGCTATATCGAGTGGGTTTTAGCGCCGGCGCTAAATCTTAGCGGCCGCTCGCGGGCGCAGGCAGATCATGACATCATTTCAGTATGCAACGCCTTTTTGGCGCCCCGGACCGGAAATTGAGTGGCGCCCGCCTCCGTTCCGCCTGGCGCTAATAGTGACAGCTTGGTGGAACATTCCCAAGTCCTTCTCGGGCTAGGGGGGTGCTATTTAAAGGGGACTGCACTAGTATAAAAGCGGCAGCCATTTTGGGTGGGCATCTTGCTGGTTGTTGGAGAGAGTTGCTGACCTTCAGTGGGAGAGCGTACTCTTCATTGAGCCAGCGGTTCCTTTGGACCTTCAGTCCTGTCCACAACAGTTTGCTGGTGAGATATTACTGTGTCTTACTTCTCTCACATTGTAATGGGAGCTGCTTTGGAGGGGAACGTTCTGCTGGCTGAACATATGGCAAGGGCACAGAGGCGGAGGGAGAAAGGGCCAGGAATGGCCAGAAGGAGGAGGGGCAATGGACGTCGTCAAATGCGACCGTACGCTGCCAGGGTTTTCAGGCAGCAGGTGTCATACATTGCCATGTCGGAGGAGCAGTGTATGCGAAGGCTCCGATTTGGAAAGGATGTGGTGACTGAGCTGTGCCACCTGCTTGCTGAAGATCTGCAGCCGCGGTTACGGTAGCTGTCAAAGTCACTGTTGCCGTAAACTTTTTCGCCAGCGGCTCGTTTCAGGCAGCAACTGGGGACATTGCAAATATTTCTCAATTTGCGGTGCATTGCTGCATCCGGCAAGTTACAGCTGCCCTATATAGAAGGAGGTGGGAATTAATCACCTTCCCTTTGACCCTGGAGAAGCAGGGGAGCGCGCACAGGGCTTCGCGGCTATAGCGGACTTCCCCATGGTGCAGGGCGCCATTGATTGCACACACGTGGCTTTGCGGGCGCCATTACAGAATCCCGAAGAGTTCCGCAACCGCAAGGGGTTCCACTCCCTCAATGTGCAGCTGGTCTGTGACCACCGGCAGATGATCATCGTGGTCAACGCCCAATTCCCTGGCAGCAGCCACGACGCGTTCGTCCTGCAGCAGACCTCAGTGGCTGACCTTTTCGAGGCCCCGGCTCACCCACGAGGCTGGCTTCTTGGCGACAAGGGCTATCCTCTCTGCCCATGGCTCATGACCCCGCTCCGTTTTCCCAGCACGCCGGCAGAAGAGCATTACAGCACCAGCCATCAGGCGACCAGGAACATTGTGGCGCACACAATCGGCGTGCTCAAGCAACAGTTCCGTTGTCTCGGCCATTCAGGGGGCGCCCTGCAGTACTCGCTGGAGCAAGTGTCGCGCATCGTCGTGGTCTGCTGCATGCTCCACAACCTGGCCATCCGACGCACCCAGCCAATGCCAGCTGACCTTGAAGGTCCAGCAGAGCAGGCGGACGAGGAGGAGGAGGAGGAGGAGGAGGAGGAGTAAGACGGGAGGGGTCCAGAAACTGGAAGGGCCGTCCGTCAGAGGCTCATAAGGACTCGGTTCTAGGCCCCTCTGATGGAATGCTGGGTGTAATTGGATCAGTGCCCTCCGGTTCGCCCAAAGCCTATGAAGGCCACCATGCTTGTAAATAGTCCAGAGTTCCAGAGTAAATAAAACATTTTCTTTATTTTCCAAAAAGTGCTTCCTTCCAGCATGACAAAGCAATGGCAACAGAAAGCATAACTAACGAACTAACACATAACTGTCTGGCAAACCCGCAACACTACCCAAAACATGACTAACATTCACAGCAGGTGTAGACGGCCTTGAATTCTACAGATGAGATGTTTCAACAGCTCCCTCTACTCTTTATCCCTTGATGGAGATCTACTTCTCTTACGAGACCGGCCCCTTCCCTCCCTGCAGCTCCTCCGTAATTGTACCCCAGTGGCTGCGTCAAGGCTGGGGGACGCCTGCTGAGTGTCCGAAAGCGCAGAAGCCCCTGAGGGACGGCCTGGATGACCTCTGGGTTTGGAGGGCCCGGATGATGACTGCTCCAACTGTGAATGGTTGGAAGCAGTCTGTCCTGCAGGTGGTGGCAGCTGCAGTGGAGACTTGCCAGCGGTGGCATCAGGAATGCTTACATCCTGAGGGCGGACACCTGCTCCGTGGTCGGCCAACACACTGGCACTCTGACGGGGCAGCACCGCAGCATGCGCCACAATAGGCTGGTCCACAGATTGATGGCCTGCTGTGGTGCTGCAAGGGCCCTGGGTAATCCTGCCTGATCCAGCTAGGGTGGCAGCAGTCAGTGTTTGCGTGGTCTCAATCTGCGTGTGCAGGAGGCCAGCAAGTGACTACGTGGCAGCACTGAGCACTTGCGTGGCAGGTGCCAGTGCTTCGGAGAAGCCCTGGACAGTCCTTTCCACAGCTTCGGACAAGGCCGGGACAGCCCTTTCCACTGCTTCGGTCAAGCCCTGGACAGACCTTTCCAGGGCTGGCCCGAAGCCTTGGACAGTCCTTTCCATTGCTGCCCCGAAGCCCTGGGCAGTCCTTTCCATTGCTGCCCCGAAGCCCTGGACAGTCCTTTCCATTGCTGCCCCAAAGTCCTGCACACTCTTTGCCAGTGTGTCGATGGAGTCAGGCATCCTCCTCACTGCAGCCATCAGCTCAGTGTGCCTGAGCCGAGCCTGGGCGCTCATTTCCGAAAGGCTACGCATTTCCTCTGCACTCTGTGCAGCAGTCATCGTGGCCTGCCTCGCCCCCCGGGGAGACGGCCCCCGAGCTTCCCTACCCCCCTCGCGTTGCTGCAGCCCGCTGGTTCCTGCAACTGGTTCCTCATCAGAGACCTCCCTCCACCCTCCCCTCCAGGGAACTACTATCCCCAGTCTCCAGATGGTCTGGCTCCCCTGAGGCTGGCACGGATGTTCCAGGTTCCTCCTGCTCGTCGCCTCCGGAGGCAGTGGCACTGGCAGCTTGAGGGCCCGGCTCCTGAGCTGGTGATGCAGCATCTGAAAGCAGGGAGGTAGAAGAGTGGCTTTAGCAAAAGGACAGGGTGGCAGCAAGGGATGCAAGATTGCTGCAATGCTATGACATGGGTCCAGAGTGAAAAAGCATGCTGGTGGGGGGAACAAGTGAAAGGAGACAGCTCAAAAAGGTGAGGACCTTACCATTGCTGTGCACAATGGGGTCGGCAGCTCCAGTGGTGACAGGACCAATCATATGGCCTCCAACAATCTGGTGGACTCTCTCTTCGAGATCCGTGAGAGTCTGGTGTTGAGGACGTCCTCCTCTGGTGCGAAGCTGCTCCTTGCGGTTCCTCGCCAGCTTGGCCTGCAGGAGAAAGGACGGGAAGTAATGAAACATGATGCCCTGAGTTGTCATCTCATGCCCCCCATGGTGGAATAGCCCTTACATGATGCCCTGAGTTGTCATTTCATGCCCCCCATGGTGAAATAGCCCTTACATGATGCCCTGAGTTTAATGTGCATGTGTGTTCCTAGAAAGGGCCATGGGTGCTTGCTGACAGATGGCCAATGGGGCATCGTGCACCCTCTGGCCATAAAGTCAGGTGCAGATGGAGGGATGAAGAAGTTTGCCGAAACACCACTCACCCACACGACCCGAGTGAGGTCGTTGAATTTCTTCCTGCACTGCACAGGGCTCCTGGTCACCATGCTGCTGGAGTTGACCTTTTGAGAAACTTCCCTCCAAGCTCTTCGGTATTCCTTCTGATTAGGCCTCCTGCCATTGTCGGGGTACAGCACATCTCGCTGGCACTCCACTGCGCCTAGCAATTCATCCAATGCCCCATTGGTGAAGCGCTCTGCTCTCTGCCTCACCCTCTCCATCTTCTCAAAGTTTGTAACGCCACAGAATGGCCAGCTCTGATTTTGAGGCCTACAAGGCGCAGAGTGTGGCTGCTGATCCTTACTGACCCACCCCTTTAAGAGCTGGCCGGCGCCTGAAAGTCTCGTGGTCAGCGGTAATTGACAGCACCTGCGCTGCGCCCGCCCGCCCCGATATTGAGTAGCGCTGCAGGGTTAGCGCCTTAGGAGTCCCGTGTAACGCCTGATTTTGCGCCTCAATCACCTTTAGGGGCGCTGCAACCCAATATCGCGCGAGGTGGCGATAAGTTGCGTCTGGCTATAAAATTTGCGCAGCGCCAATTCTAACGCCCCAAGCGGGGCTATACCCAAATTCTAGGCCTGTGCCTTTTAATGTAATGAAACATCCCTAGGCACTTCACAGGAGCGTTATCAAACAAAATGTGACACTGAGCCACATAAGGAGATATTAGGAGCTTTGTCAATGAGGTAGGTTTTAATGAGTGTCTTAAAGGAGGAGAGAGAGGTAAAGAGGTGGAGATGTTCAGCGGGGGGGGGGGCGGGCGGAGATTCCAGAGCTTAGGGCTTAGGCAGCTGAAAGCACAGCCACCAATGGTGGAGCAATATAAATCGGGGGTGCCCAAGAGACCAGATATGGAGGAGTGCAGAGATCTCGGAGGGTTGTAGAGATAAGGAGGGGGCGAGGCCATGAACAGCTTTCCTTATTGCCTGGATTTACTCATTTACAATGTCTTACAGATTTGTACTTGCAATGTATCATTTATTTGAACATTGATATAACACCTTAGCATGCCTCACAGAAATGTTTCAAAGCCCTTCACATACAATAAGTATAAAGTGACTGTTCCTTTGTAGGCAAATATAGCAGTCATTTTGCGCACAGCAGGATGCAACAAACAGCAATGAGACAGATGACCAATTGATGAGTTTTGGTGGCATTAGTTATGGCAGAAACATTGGATCTACATTTATTAATGCCCAACTTTACTAATGTTTAAAATTCCTCCTAATTCAAGCTCATCTAGTACGTGCAGAAACAGGAGTAAAGAATGCAAGCTGCAAATCGTATACTCATAGGCAATAAGAATGAGATCCCATAATGTAATAATTTATCCACTGAGATAATATCATAAAGAAAGCTGCAAATGTGGAGAAAAAAGAAATGTGTTGTTCTGAGCAGAGAGAGAAAAACATATGATAAAAACAGAAGAAACATGGATTTTATTATCCTTCAATCCACTCTACTAAACAACATTTCTGACCTTTCTTCTGTTCTTGCTTTTGAGATTGCCAAACTCTGTGTACCACAATTAAACAACAATGGGAAAAGTGAATAAAGAGATTTGGGGGGAGAAATTGGGTGAGTAGCGCCACTTGTTAGCGCCTAAAGAGGCAGGCAGTGGCTGTAGCGCCACTGGCTGCGCCTCCCGCGATATTGAGTTGGGGCGATAATGGTGGCGTTAGCCTTTTGCGCTGCGCCGCCACCGATGACGTCATCGGTGTGCACAGCACCTCATTCACGGCCCATTCGCGATATTTGGTAGTGAATGCCGCAGTTGCGCCGTTCGCTACCCGCGCCCGGTTCACGGGGCCTTACTGTGCCGGCAGCGGCGCAAGTTAAGGTGGAGGTGCGGGGCGGCCGTCTTTTTTGGCGGCCGCCTGCCAGCACCTCCGTCCCTGGCCTCCTAACCCCACCCCCCCCCGCGGCATTGCCGGCTGTTTCCCGAGAGCCCGGCACTTCTCCTTGGTGCCGGGCTCGTTTGCCAGCACTCGCGAGCGGGGATCGCGCTGTTGCAGGCACCTCCCCCTTAACAATGGGAGGAAGGCCTGCAGTACCGCAGCGTGCCGTGCCGCAGCGTGTGGCGCTGCGGCACGTTGCGCTGCGATATTCAGTTTCAGCGCCCTAAGAGGGACGCGGAGCGCCTCGAGCCTCGCCCCGTCTCCCTCGAGGGGCAATGAAACTGAATATCTGACAATCGCTGAAGCCTCGAACGCTGCGCTAAATCCTGCGCTCAGGCGACTTTTGCGCCACTTTGGCGCCCCAACCCAATTTCTAGGCCATGAAATTTTACTTAAGAGTCAGGCATGTGAAAGAACAGAAAATGTGTCTAGTTACATCATTGTGCAGGGCTGAGCAAGCCTGTGATATTTTTAATACATTGCCAGATAAGAACTATGAGCAAGTTGAAGAATCACTTACAAATTAGTTCTCCAAGAAAAATCTTGGCTTTGAGATCTACAAATTAAGGCAGGCACTGCCACAAACGGGAGGAAATCACAGATAAGTACCATGGGAGGCTTTGCAAGCTGGTTGCTATGTCTGAGCTCACGAGCATGATAAAGAGATTAGATTTCAGACAGTGAAAGGGTGTTAATCAGTAAAGTTGTAGAGGCAGGTTTAAAGCGATCCTGAAATGAATTTAAGCAAGTTGTTAGATACTGCTTGGGAAAATAAGATAGAAGTACAGGCACGAAAAATAGAAAATGGCCAGCTACCCAACCGAATTGCCATTTTATAAAGGACAATCTGCTAAATTAAGGCCAGGTGCATAGATTCCCCACCGATGTCAAGCCTAAAACCAATTGTGGTTTAGAGCATTGTGATAGAGATTACCTGTACCGTGCTAACAAAGCCCAACCTATGCCATCAAAACACGTTATCTGGTTACTTTTCTTACAATGTCACTAATAGACATACAACACACAACTTAAAGAAATATCCTACTATTTTCCATGGCCGTTTACCAAGTTAAACTGCATATTGGTAAACTGAAGGTCATTAGTCAGCTCAAATTAGATGGATTGCAATGAAGAAGGCCCTTGAGTCCATTTGATCTCATGCTTCCAGAATATCAACCATATATGGTCTTCTCATTACAGAATCTATTTATTAAATGGGTCTAGTGTCCTTGCTCAAGAACTATAAGTTAAAATGTACACTGATGAAGTAGTGCAGCTTCTTAGATTCATTCCTTTCCATGTGCGCGAGCTGGTTGAAGAAGAACCAGAGGGGAGATGAGGAGAATTTTATTTTACGCAGTAAGTTGTTATGATATGGAATACACTGAATAGGTTTCCATTGAAACAAATGGGGTAACTGGTGGCTTTGGAGGAGCAGCCTTTTAGCTTTTACTTCAGTTGAAGAACAACTTTCATAGTTTATAAAGGAGATTCTCTTAAGTGTTGCTATCTTACTTGTATTGAAACCCTTTGTGGCTCAGGGGAAATAGTATGTTCTTAATGAGATTCCTTTCACTGCAGTGGCCATCAATTTTTATTATTTCTGTTCTCAGCTAGCTCACAGTTGATGCAGCTAAATTAAGGCTCAATTTTCCATTCTGGACTTGCATCCCTTGGGAAATGACAGCTTGTCATCAGTCTTCCCTCATGAATCATCTGTGAGTGAGGTTCTATTAGACAAATGGCGCTGGAAGTGGTGTTCTATTAAATAGGCTGCAGTGTGGGACAGGCTCTATTGGATAGACCACACTCATGTGAGGATGTGTTAGGCTGCGGTGTGAGCTGGATGCTGTTGTAGCAGTTTAGCATTATATGAAGCAGCCCTTGGGGAGAGGCACTCCTGCAACCTACATGGGCCACAATCCCCCAATTTACTTTTCATCTTGGTACTTCGAATCAAGGCCAGAGGTTCATGATTCCCATTGCTGAAAGCGAGGGAGTGCAACTGCGTGCTTTTAGTTTTAAGTTATTGTAGTTTTAGATGCAAGACTTCCAGCTTTCAAATATGGGTCTCTGAAGCTGTTGGGTCTCCAGAAGTCAGGTCTTTCATATTAGATTGCCATAAAGTCAGGAGTAACCCATATTTACTCTCAATGGCATTCCATTAATGTAAAGCCCCCTTAGACAGGTGTGAGCTAAATCTTGTTAGACAAGTAGCAGTATGAGAAAAGCTCTAAACTAGGCTCTGTTACTTAAGTAAGCTCCAGCTTCAGCAGTGCAGCAGGACCCTTGTTGGGCCTAATGAAAATTGGTCTGGAATGGGTTTGTGGCAGTTTTGAACTGGTTCTAGTTGAAATGAGTTGAATTAGTGAAATCCAAAACTGCAGGGTGGGCAGCAAGTTCAAGCTATTTTGGGTGCAGAATAGGCTTGAGGGGCTAAATCTTCCTACTTTGACAGGTTCCACTCAATACTCTTTAAGATAAGTAGAGCTTTTCATAATGTTAAAAGAAGCAAATATCTGCAGACCAATTCCACTTTAATGAACAGAATTAGATCCACTGAAATAAATAGATGCTCTTAATCCCTTTCCTGGCATTAATATTCTGCACATGTAGATTTACACAAAATGCTTTCAGGACAATGTAAATCTGTACTCTTCCTTTTTGTACAGAAAATAAATCTCAAGTCTGTTATAATTTGTAAGTGAAAAGCAATACGACCGATGCAGCTAAATTAAGATTACAATTAAATAATTGCAACTGTCAAGGTAAGGAGTTAATAAAGTCAGATTTCAAGGTTAAGTTTATGGGAGCATTTATACTACAAGTACCATTTAGAATTGGTACCTGTTTGGTGCAATGAGGAGCTGGCAGACTGGGGTTATATTGCTAGTTCTGGGCCCCTCTCTGCCAAGATAAATAGGATTGCATGTACGCATAGAGTCCTGCCTTAAAATTTAATGTTAAATTTCGAATAAATGGGTCAATAAATGTTTTGAAATAGTGTACAGAGAAATTTTCTACAAATACACTGAAGTGTTTGCTACAAATACCACTGAGAATAATTTCTATCCTTAATTCCATAATCAGGCAAATTGCGCATATAGTTTGGTAAAAATAAGATGTTAAATTTAATATGTGTCAAGCAGGTACATAAGAACATATAAGAACATAAGAAATAGGAGCAGGAGTAGGCCATACGGCCCCTCGGGCCTGCTCCGCCATTCAATAGGATCATGGCTGATCTGAATCTAGACTCACGCCCACTTCCCGGCCCTCTCCCCGTAACCCCTAATTCCCTTATCTGCTAGGAAAATGTCTATCTCCATTTTAAATTTATTTAATGTTGCAGCTTCCACAGCTCTCTGAGGTAGCAAATTCCATAGATTTACTACCCTCTGAGTGAAGAAGTTTCTCCTCGTCTCAGTTTTGAAAGGGCAGCCCCTTATTCTAAGATTATGCCCCCTAGTTCTAATCTCACCCATCAGTGGAAACATCCGC
The DNA here is from genome assembly GCF_052327205.1 of Somniosus microcephalus. NCBI lineage: Eukaryota > Metazoa > Chordata > Chondrichthyes > Squaliformes > Somniosidae > Somniosus > Somniosus microcephalus. The sequence continues at coordinate 121,751,305 of NC_140999.1, read as the reverse complement.
ACCGCATCCACCCGATCAAGCCCCCTCACAATCTTATATGTTTTGATAAGATCGCCTCTCATTCTTCTGAACTCCAATGAGTAGAGTCTCAACCTACTCAACCTTTCCTCATACGTCAACCCCCTCATCTCTGGAATCAACCGAGTGAACCTTCTCTGAACCGCCTCGAGAGCAAGTATATCTTTTCTTAAATATGGAAACCAAAACTGCACGCAGTATTCCAGGTGTGGCCTCACCAATACCCTGTATAACTGCAGCAAGACTTCCCTGTTTTTATACTCCATCCCCCTTGCAATAAAAGCCAAGATTCCACTGGCCTTCCTGATCACCTGCTGCACCTGCATACTAACTTTTTGTTTCATGCACCAGGACCCCCAGATCCCTTTGTACTGTAGCAATTTGCTGTTTCTCTCCATTTAGATAATAACTTGCTCTTTGATTTTTTCTGCCAAAGTGCATAACCTCACACTTTCCAACATTATATTGCATCTGCCAAATCTCTGCCCACTCACTTAGCCTGTCTATGTCCTTTTGCAGGTTTTTTATGTCCTCCTCACTCACTGCTTTCCCTCCCATCTTTGTATCGTCGGCAAACTTGGATATGTTGCACTCGGTCCCTTCCTCCAAATCGTTAATATAGATTGTAAAGAGTTGGGGTCCCAGCACTGACCCCTGCGGAACACCACTAGTTACTGATTGCCAGCCCGAGAACGAACCATTTATCCCAACTCTTTGTTTTCTGTTAGATAGCCAATCTTCCACCCATGCCAGTATATTACCCCCAATCCCATGATTTTTTATCTTGATCAGTAATCTTTTGTGTGGAACCTTGTCAAATGCCTTTTGGAAGTCCAAATACACTACATCCACTGGTTCCCCTTTATCCACCCTGTATGTTACATCCTCAAAGAATTCGAGCAAATTTGTCAAACATGACTTCCCCTTCGTAAAAGCATGCTGACTCTGTCCTATTAAATTATGTTTATCCAAATGCTCTGTTACTGTTTCCTTAATAATGGACTCCAACATTTTGCCAACCACAGATGTTAGGCTAACTGGTCTATAGTTTCCAGCTTTTTGTCTACTTCCCTTCTTAAATAAGGGTGTTACATTAGCAGTTTTCCAATCTGCCGGGACCTTTCCTGAGTCCAGGGAGTTCTGGAAAATGATCACCAATGCATCCACAATCCCTACCGCCACTTCTCTCAAGACCCTAGGATGTAGGCCATCAGATTGATATCAAGTGAGTTTTCCTGAAACCACATTCCTATTGTTCAGTTATCACCTTTCCCCTATCTAGTCTTTGTTCAGCTTTGGATTTGGCAAGAGTTCGTAGCCCTATTTAAAAGAAAGAACTTAAGTTAAGCTTAAATTTTACATTTATATAGCACCATTCACAACCTCAAGATGACCCAAAGCACTTCACAGCCAATGAAGTACTTTTGAAGTGTAGTCACTGTTGTAATGTAGGAAAAGTAGCAACCAATTTACGCAGCAAGCTCCCACAACAAGCAATGTGATAATGACCAGATAATCTGTTTTAGTGGTGTTGATTACAACTGGATTGCAACACATAGTTTGTGTAGTTGATACTTAGTGGAGTATTAAGACTTTTCCAATGCAGTGAAAAAAGACTAGAGTTTACGTGATTACATAGGATTTACAGCACAGAAACAGGCCATTCAGCCCAACCAGTCTATGCCAGCGTTTATGCTGCACTCGAGCTTCCTCCTGTCTTTCCTCATCTAAATCTATCAGCATAACCCTCTATTCCCTTCTCCCTCATATGCTTATGTAATCGCCTCTTAAATGCATCTATACTATTCGCTTCAACCACTCCCTGTGGTAGAGAGTTCCATATACTCACCAGTCTCTGGGTAAAGAAGTTTCTTCTGAATTCCCTATTTGATTTCTTGGTGACTATCTTATATTGATGGCCTCTAGTTATGCTCTTCCCCACAAGTGGAAACACACTCTCTGTATCTACTCTATCAAAACCTTTCATAATTTTAAAGACCTCTATTAGGTCACCCCTCAGCCTTCTTTTTTTAATTGAAAAGAGACCCAGCCTGTTCATCCTTTCCTGATATGTGTACCCTCGCATTTCTGGTATCATCCTTGTAAATCTTCTCTGCACCCTCTCCAGTGCCTCCACATTCTTTTATAATATGGTGACCAGAATTGCACATGGCACTCCAAGCATGGTCTAACCAGGGTTCGATACAAGTTTAGCATAACTTCACTACTTCTCAATTCTATCTCTCTAGAAATAAACCCTAGTTTCCTTTTTTTATGGCCTTGTTAACCTGTGTCGATACTTTTAGTGATTTGTGTATTTGTACTCCTAGATCCCTTTGTTCCTCTACCCCATTTAGATTCTTATTTTCCAAGTAATATGTGACCTCCCTATTTTTCTTACCAAAATGTAATACCTCACATTTATCTGTGTTGAATTTATTTTATGCCCATTCTGCAAGTTTATTAATGTACTCTTTGTTAGATCCGTGTATCTTAATGTTTGTCCTTCAATAATCAGACAAAAGACTGCAGGGAACGATTCAACAGGTGTTTACTGAATGAGGGTTACTCTAGAACTAACTGTACAGATCACTACTCAGGGTTTATATACAGGTGTGGTGAACTGCCGGTACTACAGTATACAGGAGCTGTAAAAGGTAGTTCTCTCCCTTAAAGGTACATACATTACAATTCCTCCCCTTTTGGATTAACAGTACCATAACACTCATTTAACAATTAAATATCAAACTAATTACAATTAACACTTTTAACATGCAACATTGGCTGAAAATAGTCTATTTATAAATTCAGTCTTTGGGGAGGCTTCCTGATCCTTTCTGGATAGCGCCTTTCCCGAGTGTCTTGCTCTTGGTGCGGAGGCAATTCTGGCCCCCTGTCGTCGGTTGGTTCATCAGCTTCCGATGCTATTGTTTCTGGGGTAGATGCAACCTGTACGTTGGGTTCATCACCAGGTACGTATGGGCGAGGCATGGGGTTGACTTGTTCCTGTGACTCTAGGATCTGGTCAGCATGGCGTCTCACGATGCTCCCCCCAACGTCCACTGTGTACATTAGTGGGCCCTGCCGTGTGCACATCGTTCCTGGCTGCCATTTTTCTGTTCGGTAGTCGTGGGCCAAGACTGGTTGCCCTACATTGAAGCTCCTTGTTGGCTTCTCATGGATGTGCTGGAATTGCTTACTCTCAACATCTCTTCGTACGTTTGGTCTGAGCAAATCCAGGTGAGATCTTAACCTTCGGTTAAAGAACATCATGGCTGGGGCCTGGTTGGTGACTGCATGTGTCGCATTCCGGTAGGCGAACAGGAAAGTGTCCACCTTGTGCTGCAGCGGAATGTTGTCATTGTACATAGCCTTTATTGCCTTCTTAAAGGTTTGTACGAACCTCTCAGCCAATCCATTTGTGGCTGGATGATACGGGACGGATGTGTAATGCCTTACCCCATTCTTTTTCAAGAACCTCCGGAACTCTTCGGACACAAACTGTGGTCCGTTGTCGGAGCAAATCTGTTCTGGCAAGCCATTCCTGGCAAAAATGGTCGATAGGACTGCAGTAGTTTTCTCCGTGGTGGTGGAGGACATTTTGATGACCTCAAGCCATTTCGAGTGCGCATCCACGGCTATTAAAAACATTGAGTCCATGAATGGACCAGCAAAATCAATATGCACCCGTTGCCATGGAGATGAGGGCCACTCCCATGGGTGTAGAGGGGCATGTGGTGGTGCATTTTGGACCTTCTGGCATCCTGAGCAGCTCTTTGCCAGGTCCTCGATTTGCTGATCAATCCCCGGCCACCACACATAAGCCCTAGCAAGGATTTTCATTTTCACCCCTCCCAGATGACCTTCGTGAAGCTCATTGAGCACTCTCTCCCTTAACTTGGGTGGAATTACCACTCGGGATCCACACATCAAGGTCCCCTGGCATACTGACAGCTGTTCTCTTCTGGATGAGAATGCTGGCAACAATGAGTCGCCATGTGCTGGCCATCCCTTCACCGTCAAATCATATACCCGAGACAGTGTCGGGTCATTTCGGGCCTCCTTCTCTATACCAGCGTTAGTTACTGGCAAGCATTCAATTATAGTCGAATGAAATATTTCGACAGGATCCACTGCTGGTGCTTCCTCCGCAGTAGGCAGTGGCAGGCGTGATAGCCCATCAGCATTTCCATGCTGTTTCGTGCCCTTATACTCGATTTCATATTGGTGCGCCCCTAGAAAAAGGGACCATCTTTGTAGCCGTTGCGCAGTCATCATGGAACGCCCTTCTTTGGATTAAAGATGGAGACAAATGGTTGGTGGTCAGTCAGCAAGGTGAACTTCTGCCCGTGCAGATAGTGATTGAACTTTTTCACTCCTACACTAGGCTGAGGGCCTCCCTGTTAATCTGGGCGTAGTTACGCTCAGCTGAGGTTAGTGATCATGACGCAAAGGCTATTGGCCTCTCTGAGCCGTCCGAGAATTTGTGCGACAGCACCGCTCCAATGCCGTAGGGTGATGCATCACATGCCAACCGAATTGGTAATGCCGGGTTGTAATGGGCCAATACCTCTTTCGATGTGATTAGTGTTTTGCTCTTCTGGAAAGCTCGTCTACATTCGTCACTCCACTTCCATGGCACCCCAGTTTGCAGTAGGGTGTTCAGTGGGTGTAGTATTGTAGACAAATTTGGCAGGAACTTATGGTAGTAGTTTACCAGCCCGAGGAACGACCTCAGTTGTGACACATTTTCCGGTGCTGGAGCCTTGACTACTGCCTCAATCTTCTCTGGGGACTTATGTAACCCCTCTTTATCAATAACGTGGCCACAATACGAGATCTGTTTTCTAAAAAACTCGCATTTGGGGCGGTTAGCTCGGAGCCCATATTCCTGCAATCTAGTGAGCACCTGCTCCAGGTTGGCAAGGTGATCACTGTCATTTTCGCCCGTGACCAGGATATCGTCCAAATAACACTGGGTCCCTGGGAACCCTTGCAGGACTTGTTCCATTGCCCTCTGCCAAATAGCCGGAGCTGATGCTACCCCGAATACCAGCCGGTTGTATTGGTAGAGACCTTTATGGGTGTTGATTGTGAGTTATTTTTTTGATGCTTCTTCTACCTCCATTTGCAGATACGCCTGGGCCAGATCAATCTTAGTGAAGCGTTTCCCTCCAGATAGCGAGGCGAAAATATCTTCAATCCGCGGAAGCGGATATTGTACGGTGTGAAGGACCGGGTTCACTGTCACCTCAAAGTCCCCACAGATGCGAACCTTCCTTGGCTCCCCAGGCGTGCTGCTCAACGACTTTTTCATCACAGGGATGATGGGTGTAGCCCACTCGCTCCAGTCTACCTTGGACAGTACACCTGAACGTTCCAGATTCTCCAGCTCTGCTTCGACGGCTGGGCGGATCGCATAAGGTACCGGTCTGGCCTTAAAAAATTTTGGGCTTGCGTTTTCTTCAATTTTAATCATTGCTGTCATGCCTTTTAGTGTTCTGAGTCCTTGCTGGAACACTACTTTCGCATCAGTTAGGATCTTTGACAGTCGCCCAGGTGTGACGTCGTCATCCTTTTTGTCAGCCACAGTCAGTGCCTGTATGGAATGCCAATCTATCTGTATCTTCCGGAGCCATTCACGTCCTAGTAGTAATGGTCCTCCATCTGGTAATACATATAGGTCCATTTTTGGTGTTTCCTTGCTGTTATATATAACGTTCACCCTTATTGTTCCTTTGGGGTAGACTTTTTGCCCCGTGTACGTCTTCAAGGCAATCTCTGTATCTCTCAAGGGTATATGTGAGAATAGCTGCTTGTAGTCCCTTCGGTTTATGACTGTTAGGCCTGATCCTGTGTCCAATTCCATTTTCACTTGGACTCCTGCTACCTTGAGCGTGACCCAGATAGTTTGGTGATGCTCCGTTTTGATCACATTATGTAGTTTCAGACAACCCAGCTCCTTGCTTCCGGAGTCTGTATCACTCTTCTGTTCATCTGAACTACTCTCCGTCACCTTATGTACCTTCTTGTACTTCTCCTGTGGAGATTTCTTGCTGCTGGTTTTCTTTCCCGACCTGCAGACTCTTGCTATGTGTCCTACTTTTCCACACTGTCTGCACACTTTGTCCTTGAACCAGCAATCTTTATGGTCGTGTGTTGTTCTGCCGCAGCGATAGCACTTCACTGTTCCGTATGACATTTCATTTGTGCCATATTCTTGTGGTCTCCGTTGTATCTCTGCAGCGCCCCATGCTGCTGCTTCGTGTGATACTTCAATGCTGAAAGCCTTGTACAGCGTAAGATCCTTTTCTGATAGAAGCCGTTTCTGGGTTCCTTCACTTTGAAGCCCACACACAAACTTGTCCCTTAAAGTATCTGCTAATCCTGTTCCAAACTGGCAGTGTTTCGATAGCTTGCGCAGTTCCGTTAAATACTTAGCATTACTTTCATCTTTATGCTGGTTCCTTTTGTGAAACTTAAATAAGAACATAAGAACATAAGAAATAGGAGCAAGAGTAGGCCAATCGGCCCCTCGAGCCTGCTCCACCATTCAATAAGATCATGGCTGATCTGATCCTAACCTCAAATCTTCTATCACTCTGCATCCACCCGAACCCATGTGATCTCCCGGGAGAGGCGAAAAACCAGATAAAGACCCAATGGCCAATTTGGGAGAAAAAAATCTGGGAAATTCCTCTCCGACCCATCTAGGCGATCGAAATTCTTCCAGGAGATCACTCTGTCCCTATATTTTCTACAGTACTTACCTTCTGTAAAGACGATCTCCACCCCAGCCAGGAACAGGAATAAAACCATCTCCTGAAATCTAACAGAATTAGAACACAGTAGGAGCAGAACAAAGCTACACGGCCCCTGGGCCCGCTCCACTACCCACAGGGCCATGACCATTCCGAACCCAGACTCATGTCCAATTTCCTGCCCGCTCCCCGTAACCCTTTATTCCCTTTACTTCTAGGAAACTATCTATTTCTGTTTTAAATTTATTTAATGATGTAGCTTCCACAGCTTTCTGGGGCAGCAAATTCCACAAACCTACCACCCTCTGAGTGAAGAAGTTTCTCCTCATCTCAGTTTTGAATGAGCAGCCCCTTATTTTAAGATTATGCCCCCTAGTTCTAGTTTCACCCATCATTGGGAACATCCTCACCGCATCCACCCGATCCAACCCCTTCACAATCTTATATGTTTCAATAAGATCGCCTCTCATTCTTCTGAACTCCAATGAGTAGAGTCCCAATCTACTCAACCTCTCTTCATATGACCACCCCCTCATCCCCGGGATTAACCGAGTGAACCTTCTTTGTACTGACTCGAGAGCAAGTATGTCTTTTCTTAAGTATGGACACCAAAACTGTATGCAGTATTCCAGGTGCGGCCTCACCAATACCTTGTACAACTGCAGCAATACCTCCCTGTTTTTATATTCCAACCCCCTAGCAATAAAAGCCAACATTCCATTGGCCTTCTTAATCACTTGCTGCACCTGCATACTAACTTTTTGAGTTTCGTGCACCAGGACCCCCAGATCCCTTTGTACTTCAGTACTTTCCAGTTTCTTGCTATTAAGATAATAACTTGCTCTATGATTTTTCCTGCCAAAGTGCATAACCTCACACTTTCCAGTATTGTATTCCATCTGCCAAATCTCTGCCCACTTACTTAGCCTGTCTATGTCCCTTTGCAGGTTTTTTATGTCCTCCTCACTCACTACTTTCCCTCCCATCTTTGTATCATCTGCAAACTTTGATATGTTACACTCGGTCCCCTCCTCCAAATCGTTAATATAGATTGTAAAGAGTTGGGGACCCAGCACTGACCCCTGCGGAACACCACTAGTTACTGGTTGCCAATCTGAGAACGAACCATTTATCCCAACTCTCTGCTTTCTGTTAGAGAGCCAATCCTCCACCCACGCCAGAATATTACCCCCAATCCCGTGATTTTTTATCTTGAGCAATAATCTTTTGTGTGGCACCTTGTCAAATGCCTTTTGGAAGTCTAAATACACTACGTCCACTGGTTCCCCTTTATCCACCCTGTATGTTACTTCCTCAAAAAACTCAAGCAAATTTGTTAAACATGACTTCCCCTTCATGAAACCATGCTGAGTTTGCCCTATTAAATTATGTTTATCCAAATGTCCCGTTACTGTCTCCTTAATAATGGACTCTAACATTTTACCAACCACAGATGTTAGGCTAACAGGTCTATAGTTTCCAGCCTTCTGCCTACTACCCTTTTTAAATAAGGGTGTTACATTAGCAATTTTCCAATCTGCCGGGACCTTTGCTGAGTCCAGTGAGTTTTGGAAAATTATTACCAATGCATCCACAATCCCTACCGCTACTTCCCTCAAGACCCTGGGATGCAAGCCATCAGGTCCAGGGGATTTATCCGCCTTGAGTCCCATTATTTTACCAAGTACCACTTCCTTAGTGATTTTAATCGTATTTAGTTCCTCCCCCCCTAGAGCCCCCTGTTTGTCCAGTGTTGGGATATTCTTAGTGTCCTCTACTGTAAAGACTGATACAAAATAATTGTTCAGTGTTTTTGCCATCTCCATGTTTCCCACCATTAATTTCCCGGTCTCATCCTCTAAGGGACCAACATTTACTTTAGCCACCCTTTTTCTTTTTATATAACTATAGAAACTTTTACTGTCTGTTTTTATATTTTTTGCTAATTTACTTTCATAATCTATCTTCCCTTTCTTAATCAATCTTTTTGTTATTTTTTGCTGTCTTTTAAAGACTTCCCAATCTTCCATCCTCCCACTAGATTTGGCTACCTTATATGCCCTTGTTTTTAGTCGGATACTATCCTTAATTACTTTACTTAGCCACGGATGGCTATCTTTTCTTTTACACCCTTTTTTCCTCAGTGGAATATATTTTTTTTGGAAGTTGTAAAATAACTCCTTAAATGTACACCACTGGTCATGTACCGTCTTACCCTTTAATCTATTTTCCCAGTCCACTCTAATTAATTCCGCTCTCATACCTTCATAGTCTCCTTTATTCAAGCTCAGCACGCTTGTTTGAGATCCAACCTTCTCACCCTCTAATTGAATATGGAACTCAACCATGTTATGGTCACTCATTCCAAGGGGATCCTTTACTAGGACATTTTTAATTAATCCTGTCTCATTACACAGGACCAAATCTAAGGTTGCTTGCCCCCTGGTCGGTTCAGTTACATACTGCTCAAGAAAGCCATCCCTAATACACTCAATGAACTCTTCCTCAAGGCTGCTCTGCCCAATTTGATTTGTCCAGTTAATATGATAATTAAAATCCCCCATAATTATAGCTGTTCCCTTATTACAAGCCTCAACTATTTCCTGATTAATACTCCATCCAACAGAGTTGCAACTGTTCGGAGGCCTATAGACTACACCCACTAGTGTTTTTTTCCCCTTATTATTCCTTACCTCCACCCAAACTGTTTCACTATCCTGCTCCTTTGACCCAATATCATTTCTCTGTATTATAGTGATTCCTTCCTTTATTAACATAGCCACCCCACCTCCTCTCCCTTCCTGCCTGTCCTTCCTGATTGTTAAATAACCTGGTATGTTTAATTCCCAGTCATGGTCACCCTGCAGCCATGTTTCTGTAATGGCCACAAGATCATACCCATATGTCATTATTTGTGCCGTTAACTCATTCATTTTGTTACGAATGCTACGTGCATTCAGATAAAGAACTTTCAAATATGTTTTGTAACACTTAGTTCCTGTTTTTTCCCTTTTTAGTACTTTACTTTTTACTCCATACCTTCTGTCCCTTCCTGACACATTCTGTTTTTTAATTCCCCCACTGCTACCTAAGTCTATGACCTTCTCTGTTGTCATTTCTATTATTTGCTCTCTAGAAACCTCCCCCCCACTAATTAGTTTAAAGCCCTCTCTACAGCCCTAGTTATATGATTCGCCAGGACTCTAGTCCCAGCACTGGCCAAGTGGAGTCCGTCCCAACAGAACAGCTCCCTCCTGTCCCAGTACTGGTGCCAGTGTCCCAAGAAGCAAAACCCATTTCTCCCACACCAGTCTTTGAGCCACGCATTTAACTCTTTAATTTTATTTATCCTAGCCAAATTCGCTCGTGGCTCAGGTAATAACCCAGAGATTATTACCCTTGAGGTTCTGTTTTTTAATTTGACCCCTAGCTGCTCATACTCCTTTAACAGAACCGTCTTCCTTGTCCTATCTACGTCGTTTGTACCAACATGGACCACGACAACTGGATCCTCCCCCTCCCACTGCAAGTTTCTTTCCAGCCCAGAAGAGATGTCCTTAACCCTGGCACCAGGCAGGCAACACAGCCTTCGGGACTCCCGCTCTTGACTGCAGAGAACCCTATCTATCCCCCTAATGATACTATCCCCTACCACTACAACATTTCTTTTTACTCCCTCCACTTGAATGGCCCCCTGTACCACGGTGCTGTGGCCAGGTTGCTCATCCTCCCTGCAGTCCCCGCTCCCGCCCTCACAGGGAGTAAGAACCTCGATCCTGCTGGACAAGAACAAGGGCTGCGTCTCCTTCAACACTACATCCTGGATCCCTGTACCTTCCTCACTCGTAGTCACACCGTCCTGTCCCTGACCACGGACTACATCTGCAGTAATTAACTTCATAGGTGTGACCATCTCCTGAAACATAGAGTCCAGGAACTTCTCCCCCTCCCTGATGTGTCGCAGTGTCCGAAGCTCGGTCTCAAGCTCCATAACATGGAACTTGAGTTCCTCTAGCAGCAAACACTTGTCGCAGATGTAATCACCGTTAGCCTCAATGGGGTTCACCGGCTCCCACATCTCGCAACAGTAACACATCACCTGCTCCATTCTATATAATTAATTAAATTTCTTATTATTAGTTATGAAGACCCTGCCCAGATATATATGCAAATCTTTCTGCTATCAGCAGCGGTGTGAGGTTTAAGTGGTCCTGTAGGATTGACACTATGTTTTCAAAATCCTTTTCTACTGGCTTCTCTGGGGTTACTCGGTTTCGTAGTAAGCCATACGTTTTTGCACCCATTGAATTCAACAATACCAGTGCTTTCTTGTCATCTGGCACTTAATTCGCCTTGCAGTATACTTCTATGCATTCGACATATGTCGTCCAATCTTCGACTTCATTGTCGAACGCTGTGATACTGCCACTCTTCGGCATTTTTGGGTGTGGTTAGACTGGCTTAAAATGGCGTCTCCCGCGCTTTCCTTTCTTCCCCACTGCGGCTTAAAATGGCGTCTCCCGCGCTGCTGCCAACGCCGCTCTCAGTGGTCCTCGTGGCAAATGGCGACGCCCTGTGGGTTTCGTGCGCTGCTCCTGCGCTGCTGCCAACGCCGCTCTCTGCGGTCCTCGTGGCAATGGAAGCGCCTCGCGTTTTCCTGCGTGCCTCTCTCCCCCGTTGACACTGCTCGGCCCTTGAACACCGGCTGCGCTCTGCGCGTTTTCCTGCGCACCTCTCTCCCCCGTTGACGCTGCTCGGCTCTTGAACACCGGCTGCACTCTGCTCTCTCTCGTCTCTCTCCCCCGTTGACGCCGCTCGGTCCTGAACACCGGCTGCGCCCTGTGCGCTCTGCCCTCTCTCTCTCCCCCATCGACGCTGCTCAGCCTTTTTCTGTGCTGATTGGACGGGCTCTAGCCCGTCGCTGTCCGGGAAGGGTCTGCGCAGTACCTGTAGCCAGCCCGTGCCGCTGGACCACCGGGACTGGAAGGCCAAGCCTGGCTCTCGACAGCCTCCCCTGCGATGCTCAAATCTCCGCTTGATGACTGGGCAGTTGCCCGTGGTCGACGCCCGTTCTTCTGGACTCGGCCTTCTTCCACTGTTCTCCAGGAGCGAATCCCTGGGAGGTGATGCAGAGTTGCAGGTAGGTTCGAATCTGCTCGTCGCCAATGTTAGATCCGTGTATCTTAATGTTTGTCCTTCAGTAATCAGACAAAAGACTGCAGGGAATGATTCAACAGGTGTTTACTGAATGAGGGTTACTCTAGAACTAACTGTACAGATCACTACTCAGGGTTTATATACAGGTGTGGTCACTGCCGGTACTACAGTATACAGGAGCTATAAAAATTAGTTCTCTCCCTTAAAGGTACATACATTACACTCTTGTAATTTGTTGCAGTCCTCCTCAGTGTTGGCTTTCCCTCCAATTTGATGTCGTCCGCACCTTTAGAAATTGTGTTTTTGATTCCAAAGTCTAAATTGTTAATATAAATTGTGAACAACAGTGGTCACAGCACTGAACCTTGTGGAACACCACTTCCCACCTTCTGCCACTGTGAATAGCTACCTTTTACCCCTACTCTCTGCTTTCTGTCTTGAAGCCAGCTAGTTATCCATTCTGCTACTTGTCCCCTGACTCCGCATTTCCTGACCTTATTCATTAGTCTATTATGTGGTACCTTATCGAAGGCCTTTTGAAAATCTAGATAAGCTACACCTACTGCATTACCCTTGTCTACTCTCTCTGTTACCTATTCAAAAAATTAAATGAGCTTGGTTAAGCATGACTTTCCCTTTTGAAATTCATGCTGACTATTTATTATTATATTTTTCATTTCTAGATGTTCTTCTATTTTCTCCTTTAGTAGGAATTCCATTATTTTTCCTATTACCAATGTTAAACTGACTGCCCTATTGTTCCCTGGACATGTTCTATCTCCCTTCTTAATATTTCTGCCATCTCTCTATTGCTGCCTATGATATTATCCTTTCCATTCCTTAATGGTCCTATTCCCATCCCAATCTTCCTTTTTTTTATTTATGTGCCTGTTGTATGTTTTACTGTTTTGTTTTGTGTTCCTTGATAATTTAATTTCATAGTTCCTCTTTGCCTTCCTAATTGTTTTCTTGACTTCTCTCCTAATCCCTTCATATTCTCCTTTATCATGCTCTCCCCTGCTATCCATATACTCAATGTATGCCGCTTTCCTTACACTCAATTTTTCCCTTATGGCTTTATTCATCCACGGTGTCTCATTAGTGTTTAGTTTGTTCTTGTTTATTAGCAGAATATATTTTTCCTGGCCTCTGTTGAACATTGTTTTAAATGTTTCCCATTGCTGTTCTACATCATTGCCAACACTGTTGTCCATCTTATTTTCACAAGTTCTATTCTCAGCCCCTCAAAATCAGCTTTTCTCCAATCTATTTGTCACACCTATGTTTTTCTCAATTATTATCTTAAAGCTAATTATATTATGGTCACTATTGCCTAGATGTTCCCCTACCTTTACTTCTCTTATCTGCTCTGGTTCATTCCCCATTACTAGACCCAATAGCGAATCCTCCCTTGTTGGGCTTTTTTATGTAATGGATTAGAAAGGAGTCCTGTACACATTGTACAGGACTCTTATCCCCTTTACCTATCTCTTCTGTCCAATTAATATCTGGGTGGTTGAAATCCCCCATGATTATTATTCTATGTTTTTTACTCATTTCCCTAATTTGTCTGCATATTTCTTCCTCCACCTCCCTTCCACTATTAGGTGGTCTGTAGACTACCCCTATTACAGTAGTGTGATTAATCCTTTATTATATTTTATCTCTATCCACATGGATTCTATTTCTGTCTTGCTGATAACTACGTCATTTTTTTCTACTGCCATTATGTCATCCCTAATAAGTACAGCTACTCCACCTCCCCTTTTCCCCTCTCTATCTACCTGTAATGTTTAATTCCCAGTCCTGATTTTTCTGTAGTCATGTCTCAGTAATCCCTACTATGTCTAGTTCCTCGCAATGCATGATTGCCTCCAGCTCCCCTGTTTTATTATGGACTGTACAGACAGATTAACTCATTTTTAATAGCAGTTCCTCTCACTTTATGTTTAACCATCTTTTTAAACTCCTGTTCTATAACTCTATTTATTCCCTGGCCATCAATGTCATCCCTTACTTTACTCTTTCCTATGCGCTCCTTTCCTATTTTGTTTATATTTAGCCTGGTTTCATTTCTTGTAGATCCCTCCCCTCCGTCTTACTAGTTTAAAGCCTTTGCCACCTCCCTATTTACCCTTTCCGCTAGGATATGGGTCCCATCCTGGTTCAGGTGGAGTTCAATGCAGAATGATCATTTGGCCTCCCAGTTAGAAAGTAACAACATCAAAAATGATCGACAAAGTCTACTGGCTTGTATTTCTGGCCCTACCAGCTGAAGTATAAAGTATGGAGGAGTGCATTGGTGAGATACGGGTGTAATGTGGGTGCATCTCAATCCTCAGTGCTGGATTTTGGAGCAGCACCCATTTCTGCCAGGCTTACACCATTTTTATTCTGCCAAAATTGCCAGTCCGGTTGTGGGGGAGGGTATTCCCTCGCCCGCTCCTTCACCCACATGTGGATGCAAATGGCAGGGATGGCATAAGACATCGGAGTTGCCATTATTTCTATTCCCATTGCACTCTAACTTATGACCAGGTAAAAGTGGTGTAGATTTGTCACAAGCAGATCCATTTGAAGGTACTTACAACTTGGATAACTTTTGCCCATATATCAGGTTTTCCTGCATAATTCTACATTTTTATTTTTGTTTTTTGCTATTGAGCTGCTCTTCAAACTGCCAGAGAGACTCTTTGGTCACCAGCAAATGTGTAACCCCCACTTACAGTAAATAATACCATAGAGCAGCAAGAATTTCCCTTTGAGGATTCCATGTTTGCAATCTTGATGGAGGGGTGGGGGGGAGGAAGAAGCGAACAGAAGAGAGCGAGGCAGCAGCAAAGGAAATGAGGCCTAAGCTATTGTGACAACAGGTCTATAGGCCCCAGCGATGTTATGGGGGATGAGCCTGGCTTTCACCAACTTTGATTTACTAAGGGAGCCCTGGATGAACTGTGCCAGCTTCTGCACACTGACCTGAAAGGCAGATCAACTGCCTGAGCAGATCGGCCAGTAGCCGTCAAGTAAAGCTCTTAATTTTTTAGCCACTGGTTTCTTCCAAGTTGCAATGGGGACCTCTGCAACATCATCCTGGGTGCCATCTAGTCCTACATACTGTAGGTCACTGATACTTATCCCCGGGAGAGCTGGGGATTTCTTCCATTTGGGGATGTCGCCTAGGCAGCAGCACGACAGAGCCATTCAGATCCACATACTGTCGGTCTCTACAAATTTCAGGGTGCAATAGATAGTGCTCACTGTGGGCTTCTATTGTGGACCCATTGAATTTCCTAACTAGAATGAGATTCCACTCTCTCACTCAATGTTCAAATTGTGTGCAACTAGCTGCAATATTTCCTGAATGACGATAACCAGTTTACACAGAGTTGTTATGATGTTTTTGTCATGAGGAATTCCAGCCCCCCAGCTCAATTCAGGGAAGAAAGTTAAGTGTCCGTGTAAGACCCCTTGGCCTAGAAATTCAGTATAGCCACTTTTGGGGCGGTAAAGTCGGGCGGCCGCTAAAGTTTGCGCCCGCGGGAAAGTGGAGGCTACTTGGCCGATATTCAGTAGCTTTGGCCAAGGAGTTTGCTCGAGTGCTAAAACTGGTGATGCACGGCTATCTTTAGGCGCTAAGCCGACGGTGCAGACTGATACCGCCGAGGCCGGGCGCAGCGCAGGTGCGGTCATGTTTTGATTGACAGCAGACACCCTGGCACCAGCCAGCTCTTAAAGGGGGAAGGGTCGACTTGGTCTGCTGCCACGCCCTGGATACTGCAGCCCTCCAGCTAGGCCTAAACACTGCTGCTGGAGAGAAATAGCGCCAGGAAGGATGCAGAGGGCCCGTGAGCGAGCGCAGCGCTTCTCTGCCCATGATTTAAAGGTGCTGGTTAGGGCTTTGGAGAGGAGAAGCCATATCTTGTTCCCGGACAGTGGCAAGAAGCCTCCCACCAGGGTGTACAGGAGAGCCTGGAGGGATATCGCCCAGAGGGTCACAGCCACCTGCGATGTCCCCAGGACTGGTGTCCAATGCCGGAAAAAGTTTAACGACCTCACTCGGATTGTCAGGGTGAGTACCCTTTCCAGTGTCCTCCTCATCCTTGCATGTGCACCTCACATTATGGGCAAAGGGACCTCAAAGGCCTAATGGCCAGCCCTCATCCAGCAGCTATGGCACTGGCATGAACATCAATTGCACTTTCTGCACTTTACACACTGGCCAAGCTATTCAACCATGGGAGGCAGTGCACACAACAACAGGGCACCACACTGGCCAAGCTATTCGACCATGGGAGGCAGTGCACACAATAACAGGGCACCACACTGTACTTAGAGGCCGTCCTTTCTCTTGCAGGCCAAGCTGGCCCAGAATCTGAAGAGCCGGACTGTCACCGGGGGAGGCCGTCCCCAGTTCCAGCAGCTCAGTGACCTGGAGGAGCGCGTGGGTCGACTCATGGGTGGCCGGCTGATTGGCCCCGTTGCATGTGGAGATGCCGACCCTGTGCTGGGCCCCAATGGTAAGGACATGACCTTTTGGACCTCTCTCGTTCCCCTAACGCTTCAGATCTACATCCTTTGCCACTGTCCGACCAATGCGCAGAATGCCACCACTCATGCCTCCCTCGCTGACGCCCTGTCCTCACTCTAAAGCTACTCTTGTGCCTTCCTGCTTTCAGCTGGTGAGGAGGAGGTCCCTGAAGCTGCGAGTGTCAGTCCCTCAGAAGAGGAGGACGAGGAGGAGCAAGAGGAAGGCGGCCCATCGGGGGAACCCTCATCCGCGCCAGGGGATGGCAATGGAGGGGACACGTCTTCCCTGGAGGAGAGCCAGGGGGAAGTGTTGCAGGGGGGTGTAGCTCCTGTGCCCAGTGGCGTCCAGCCACGCGGGAAGGGTCGGGCAGCTCGGCTGCCTTCTCCCCAGAGGGAGAGTCCGGAGACGGTCCTCGTCCAGGAGGTGCGCCTCCTTGATCAAATGTCCGCGGACTCGGATCGTCGGCACAGCGAGTTCATGGGGTTTGTGGCACAGTTGCCTGAGGCCATCGAGTCCCTGGCTCATAGTGTGTCCGATTTCGGGGCCTCACAGGCGAGGGGTTTCGAACAACTCGCGGCAGCACAGGCCAGGGGTCTTGAACAATTCGGGGCAGCACAGGACGCGAGTCGGGCCGAATTGAGGGCAGCACAGGACGCGAGTCAGGCCGAATTCAGGGCAGCACAGGACGCGAGTCGGGACGACTTCAGGGCAGCACAGGCAGCGAGTGGAGAGTTGATCAGTGGTGCCGTGCAGTCACTGGCTGGTCTGATGCGGGCACAGACCAGGGCAGTACGGGCACTCACTGCTGCCACACTCGCTGTGTCAGGCAGGCATCGCCGGAGCACCCACCGCGCTGCAGCAGCACAGCGGTCTGGCCTTCACCAGATTGCTGCGCTTGCTGCAGTGCCAGCCCGGCCGAGTGCCAGTGTCTCAGGCGAGCAGCGAGCGCCTGGCATCAGCCAGCTTGCCCCCATTGCTGCAGCCGCCACTGCCACTCCCCCAGCGAAGCTGCCACGAGCTGCTGGAGAGACTGATGCTGCCCAGCCACAGCTGCAGCAGTCAGCAGCCGGCCCCTCGAGGGCCAGAGCTCGTCTAGGCCGACCCCCAAGGGCATCTGCCATCACGCAATGTGCCCCTCAGGAGCCTTCCCCCAGCCTTGCAGCACCCACAGGGCCCAGGTTGAGGCGGAGCAGCAGGTCGGCCAGGGGCCGGAAAAGGCTGGACAAGGACTCGCCCTCTCGGCACACAAAGTAGAGTGTGTTGGCAAATGTTTTTTTATATGGGGGTGGTTGTGTTGTCTATGGTGGGGGGGTTCTTTTGGTAAGGCCGAGGATGAAGGCCATTTGGATGGACAAGTTTTGTTATTCCTCCCCAGGTTGTGGGAGTGAGATATGTTTTTGACTTTTTTAGGGGTGTTGTCTGTTTTTGGGTTTCATGTGGGAAGGGCCCTGAGTTTGTTCAATAAAGCTTTTTCTTTATTCAGCTTGTCCATGGGTGATGTTTCAAGTGGTTGTTGCGTTAACCGGCTGAGGGCTTGCGGAGCAGCTGCATTCATGTGCCTTCATTGCCACAAGCCATTCCCTGACAGGGAGCCTAGAAGTGTCGTTCAATAAGCCGCCGACGGACGGCCCTTGGACCTTGTGGCTCCCTCCTGGGCTGGTACTCCTCCTCCTCCTCATGGTCCTCCTGCTCGTCCTCCTGAGGTGGTGGTCCAACGTGAGGTGGCAGTGCCTGAGTCCTGCGGATAGCCAGGTTGTGCAGCATGCAGCAAACGACGACGAACTGGGAGACTCTATCCGGCGAATACTGCAGAGATCCGCTGGAGCGATCCAGGCAGCGGAACCGTTGCTTGAGGACGCCAATCGTTTGCTCTATGATGTTCCTTGTGGCTTGATGGCTTTCGTTGTATGCCTCCTCAGCAGGGGTCCTGGGCGCGCGGAGCGGGGTCATGAGCCATGTACACAAAGGATAGCCTTTGTCCCCGATAAGCCATCCTCTTGGGGGAGGCTGTGCCTGGAACATGTCAGCCACAGTAGTCTGGCGCAGGATAAATGCATCGTGGCTGCTGCCTGGAAAGCGGGCATTGACAGCTAGGATGCGCTGCCTGTGGTCACACACCAGCTGTACATTGAGGGAATGGTAGCCCTTCCGGTTGCGGTAATCCTCGGCATTGTTGATAGGTGCCCGCAAAGCCACATGCGTGCAGCCAATGGCGCCCTGCACCATGGGGAAGTCGGCGATCCTCGCAAATCCGACTGCACGCTGCTCCTGCCTCTCTAGGGTCATGGGGAAGGAGATGAATTGGTGTCTCCTTGTGAAAAGGGCATCGGTGACCTGCCGGATGCAGCGATGCACGGCGAACTGGGATATGTTAGCTATGCCCCCAGCAGCGGCTTGGAAGGAGCCGCTTGCATAAAAGTTCAGAGCCACCGTGACCTTCACTTCCACCGACAGAGACATCCTGGACATCAGCTGTGGACGCAGATCTCTGTGAAGCAGCTGGCAGATCTCTGCAACCACCTCCCTTCTGAAGCGCAGCCTCTTAACACACTGCGCGGCAGTCATGGTGAGATAGGACACCTGCTGGCGGTTTTCCCTGAGTGGGTAAGGCCTACGTTGCCGACGCCTGATGCCCCCTCTGTGTCTAGGCATGGCTGCCCCTCTCACACAGCGTCTGCGAGCCCTTCGCACATAATGCTGGAACTGAGGGTTGGAACCCCATGCAGCCCCCATAATATACTTGCAAACAATGAAATCACAATGAGGCAAATTTCCAAGCTCTGGCCAGAAGCCAAAAATACCTCTCCTATGTTGGGCCAAATCAGTAAGGTCTCTTCCTTGGTCTCTGTCCAGAAATCTGTTGCAGAAAAGTCATTGCAGCAAAATGGCTAGCCTTTATAGTTCAGTGTAAGTGCCCTTTAATTAGCGCTCCCCGAGGCCCGCAGGGCCTCTGCTGCGTTCCACTTCACAGTTCTTAACACCGCCACGCCCACATTGGGCGGGCACGACTGAAGTTCCGGTTTGGGGCGCACAAAGGGCGTTGCACGACGAAATGACGTCATAAGTTGCGCGCACAGCTGAGCGCGCGCAAACACTTTGCGACGGCGCTAAATGTCTACTGAAGTTGGGCGTAGGCGCAGATCGTCCTGCGCCCGGCCGCTAAGTGCCTAGCGCTCGAGATCTACTCCTCCTAAGGCGCTAACGGCTGGCGAACGCAACTGAATTTCTAGGCCCTTGTTTCCATATCTGGTGATCCCAGTTCCATTGCCAAACTCACCAGCTGAACTTCACTACAATGAGGGCCATTCATTAACTAGAGTGGTCACTGAGGGGGACTACTATGGTTCTGAAGGTAAGGTTTCACTGCCTTGGTAGATCTGGAGCACCACTGCTGTGTGTTCCCAAGTGGGTCTCCCTCATTGTGGTTGTTTGCTGTACCCTTCACAACGTGGCTATTCAGAGAGGACTTGAAATGAAATCACAGGAAGTGGTAGACCTGGCTGCTGTGGAGGCTGAGGAACTGGGCATTCATGAGAATCGTGGCTCGAAGGAATCTTTCATTCCGTCTGAAAGGGAAATACACAGGGAGATTGTTGGAATACATTCTCCTCGGATTAATACTGGCCCCTTTGAAACTTTCCAACACCGTGGGGCAGGATTTTCATTGGGCCATGGAGGCAGGATTGGAGGCATGTGGGGGGTTAAAATCCCGAAATCGGGGGTCCCGACCCCATCCCGCCCCAACCCGCCTCCATGCCAGTTTCAAAGGAGGCGGGTACCCACTGCGTACCGGGACCCACCTCCCGAGGGGGGAAGGGGATTAGTGCCAATTAACTGCCTGTTAACAGGCAGTTTTTAGCCTAATCCCTATTATAAAGGATGAAGTATGGGATTCCCGACAGCTCCAAACCACGCCACGTTAGAGGAGGCGGGCCGTCGGGTTGAAGGACTTGGAGGGGTCGAGATGTCGGTGTTCAGGTGAGTGATGTGTGCATGAGTGCAAAGGTAAGTGTGTTTGGTGTGTGTAAAGTGATTAAAGAAGGTTAAATTACCTTCTCTTACCTTTTCAGCCTTCCTTCCTTTAGGTCCCGGGAGTCCCTCATCTCACCGGCACAGAAAGCAGAATGGCAGCGAACTGTCAAAAGTGACAGCCTTCAGCTTACTGTGCAGGAGAGATTTCTAACTGAGTCTGTGGAGAAGGACTCAGGTTAGAAGTAAGACTGTCAGTGTTTGACAGCTTCAAACAGCTGCGAAACACTGATATTTCATCCGTCAAAACGAGATGTCCAGTGTTCAGGTGAGTGATGGGTGCATGAGTGCAAAGGTAAATGCATTTGGTGTGTGTAAAGTGTTTAAAGAAGTTTTACATACCTTTACTTACCTTTACAGCCTTCATTCCTTCAGGTCTTGGGAGTCCCTCATCTCACCAGCACAGAAAGCAGAATGGCTGCGAGCTGTCAAAAATTGCAGCATTTAGCTTTCTGTTCCGGGGAGATCTCTAAATCATCCTGGCAGGAAGGAATTAACTTAGAGTACAGATTGTCAGTGTTTGACAGCTTCAAACAGCTGTCGAACGGTGATATTTCATCTGTCAAAAGGTCTTGACAGAGGAAATATCAATCTGCGATGTCACCTGTTGCTGGGTGGCCCTTAATTGGCCTGCTGAGCCCGCTGGGCGGGCTCAACAAGGTCAATCAAGTCAAAATCACGTGGGTTGGCTAGAACTCGATGGAGGCAGGACTGCAACCCTGAAAGTTGTAGTCCCGCCTCCTACCTGACTCCTCAATGAAAATCCAGCCCGTGGCACATCTCTCTGACTTTTCGAGAAAACTCCTAATAAGTCCCCCCACTCCAGTGCAAATTGCCCTGTGGATTTAGGTCCCTGTGGATTTTGTCAGTGAATTTTGACAGCTATTTTGTTGTAGTATACACTTGTTCTAGTCTCGCCTAAGCCAGTGGGGTCTTGGAAGCGATGAACACAAGGAAATTAAACTGAAAGAGAAGCGAGATGGGATGAAGCAGTAGACAGAAAGGAATGGAGATGTAGCAAAGAACATAAGCAGAGAGAGAGAGAGAAATATAAACCAGCCCAAATAGAAATGAAGGGACTGAGAATGAAAGTGAAGCGAGACAAATAATATATTAAATATTACAACACATTCTATATTAAAATGAAATACAGTCTACTGTTAATTCAGCCATTTTTATTTGAAAAAACAATCTAATTATCCAATAGCCCAAATTAAGCAATTGTAGCAGCACAGGAGGCTTTCTTGCACAATTTTAATTCAATTTAACAGACAATTTGAATTAAGAAAATTCAAATTTGGAGTAGAGTGTACACCAAGAAAATATGAGAGCCTATTCCATTATTTCTGTACATTTGCCTAATGTGCCATGCTTGAGTGTGTACAGGGATAATGAATGGTGGACAGGGACTGTCTAATCATGATGGAAGGCACTGGATCTACTGCTAAGCGTTTGCTACTGTCAGCAACAAAGCTCTTGCTTTCTTCAGGATAGATCCATACATCAAAAAGCAATTAGATTATATATATATATATATATTAAATACATAACATAAATCCATCAAACTCTAATCTGATCATGTCTGTGCCAGTACCTATCTCTTTACAAAATGTGGAGTCCTTCTAATCATCGATTTCAATGTTATAATGTTAAAATTTGCCTCCACTCATAACGATGCATGCCTGATAATTCAAATAATGAACAAAAATGGGAATCTGCATAGTATGGCCGTACAACCTGCAGGAAAAAGCAGCTGCATTGTAATCTCTAAGAATTCCATCAAATACATTTTTGATTTTTTTTTACATGTTGAGATGAAACTTTTTCAAGCGTCAGCATTTTCAGGAAACATTGAACTAGCCTTCTTTCCATGAGTTGACTCTTGACCTAACTGCCTGATGATTCAGATGTTCTCTGGTGTAGAGAGTATTGATTGACATATGGGTAAAAATAGATGGCACGTCTCAGTGAAGGCTTCATTATGAACTGGAAGAGCAGGGATGATTGGCAGATCCATTCAAATGTAACTTTCACTCCTGACTTCTGAAGACAGGCTAGCACATTATTTTAAGCAATGCGCTAACATCCATTTCATTAAATGTATTGCTGTGGTTGGAACCCTTCAACATTTTCAATGTGACAGTAAGCTATTCCAAAACTCCATTTTGCATAGTGAAGCTCAGGTTCAAGTGAATTCCATGGACTCTATTACAATAATCAGTGTCTGTGGGATCTAGGGAAAAACTCAAATGTTCTGCTACTGACCTTGTTAATCATCTTCACAAAAAGTGAAACATGTTGGCCTAGCACCGGAGAATACCAGCTAGGCTATTAATGTCACCGTAACTTTGTTGGAAGTGGGGTGGCAACCCCATTTATCTGCATAAGCAGGATTTCCGACACACTTCCAGAAGAGATATGACAGGGCAACGGGAGTAGCTCTGAGGAAATTCCCGGGCATTTAATTTTGCTTTTGTCTATGTAACAACAGTGACTGCACTTACAAAAGTCTTTTCATTGAAGTGAAGTATTTGGGACCTCCTGAGCCATAACATGGTGGTATATAGATATGCTTTCTTTCTGTCTTTAAAACTTTTAAGACACCTAACAAACCATTTACCTGGTACAAATGATAAGGCTTCCTTAATGAAACTGTGACGTGTGCAATTTTTTTGTATAGAGCACGTAGCCGATAGAGACTCTTCAGACATCATCTGCCAGTGCCTGTAAGGACCCTGCGGCATAAACATTGAGGGCATCCGTGATTTTTGCCAGCACTGGCATTGAGGTGTAGGTAGACTATCCCTGTAGGTCTTTTTAGACTAGATGTCATTATGTCAATCATAGCCTCCTTGCTAATCCTCAGTTTACTTCTGTACCGCTTCTCCCTCATGCTCTTGTGGTTGATTGTATTGCAGTAGGGCCACTACCTGAGGTTGCGTCTGCTACAAGTTAAGCATCTCCTCTGCCCTTTGTACTGCCAGGCTGCTCCCTCTTCTTGCTGTACTGTGAAATACATACCAGTGGTCACTATATCTGAGCTCAGAGGCAAAACAACTCTTCTATACTATTCACTTCTGTCACTGTTGTGTGATGATATTTTGAAATCCTACCCAAATCTCAGCTGAGTTTGTGATCCACTTTTCCATTTATGCTCCACAATTGGCTAATTCTGCATAAATTTTCATGATGGGCTTTTACAAGTTTTAAGTTAAATTGTCTTTTTTCACTTTTTGCTAATATTCATGAAGACATTTTGGAGTTGAAGGAACCCCCAAACAGCACTAAACAAGGACAAGTTGTCCGTTAGCACTTTCAAACCATGTCCGAGCACTCTTTGTGTGTATTTTTACACTAAAACTCATGAACAGCAGGAATATGACCTTCTTGGTCAAAGTGTTCATTGTGGTTTTGTTGTGAGCAGAGAAAGCAGAGGCGACTACATTTACAATAATATCTCTGACAAGTGAGGCAATGGTGTGTTTGAAGATATTTCCTGCTTTACATCAAGAGTGTGGCAAAGCCTTTTGTCCCATTTGTTTCTAGGCCCTCTTATAAAGTGGTAGCCCTTTAAATTGGAGTGAAAGTCATGAATTCAAAATGAACCCGGAAGTGATATTTGTAGGTCAACCAATATAAAGATTGCTGACATAAACATCAGTTAACTTGGAGAAAGATGGAAGGTTGGTTGGGGTATGTCAGAATAAATGTCAGATGAATTATATGATTTATTACAGAATATCGGCACGTGAAAGCCATGCAGTCCAATCAATGTGTTGTGCCCAAAGCGCAGACAATGCATCTGAAAATAATTCTGTCTGAAGCCCCTTTTCCTCCGGGGTGTAAAGCATTGGCTTAATTAGTGTAGGATGTTGAGTTTATGCAGCAGGTAGGCCCAGTGGCACTGAAGCATCAGACCCTTTGGCTGGTGCCTCTGCAGTGAGGATATATAATCTATATATTTAGCATCACACCAAATAATAGCTGTTGAAAATGCAAAGATACTATGAAGCCATTTTATTCTGGCCCCAAAAGAAAAATGTTACATAATCAGTAAATGGAGACGTTCATCTTGACTTTGGTATAGGTTAAACTGAATATTGAACAACAGGAAAATAAAGTTAGTTAAAAAGAGTTACTGGTTTTTTTATTGTCTTCCTAGTGATTCGTTTTTAAACTGAAATCATTGCGTGTACTAGCTCGGTGAAATGACCTAGGTTGACAGTGTGATGGAGCTGATCAAAATAGGGAAGAGATGCAGTTGTAAACACAAATGCTGGCCAAGTAGAGTTACTACGGTTGTGATTCTGATGGACAAACTTCACATGCAATTGTTTAACGCAGCCATATTATATTCTGGTGTATATTGATTTTACGCTGGTGTTAAAGCAGTTATTTTAAATGGGGTAGTGCCCATGAATACAGCACCCTTGGGAATGTAATCTGAGTGCATTAAATGTTTTTACATGAAGTTTTTCAATCAGAATTTTTACCCGACTGAGTACGACAGTGTGACCTTGTTATGGGTAAAGTTATTGGCATGGGTGTTTCCATAATGGCCTTGGGAATTTTAAAGAGTGTTCCAACAACAATATAATAACACATTAAGATTGTAAAGGCATTTGAAAATGGCTGAGAGGCGTTTGAACCTCTGAAAGTAGGTATTGATTAAAACTCCATTCATCAATAGAAGGAGGTCAGGAAGCAAGAGGCAATGAGGCCTCTAAACAGGATAAATCAACACTGGGGGTGACAAATCCAATTAAAGAGCTATTATAGATGGTTCCAGGAAATTTGGGGCTGTGAGAAAGAATAAGCTCATAGAGGTGGTCCTGGGGAGTTTCACTGACAGTGTGATGAATATAATGACGTAAAAATACAAAATTTTCACTCTCACTCTCTTACTTTATATTTCTAACTTCAGTCTCTTCCTCTCTCCTCTTTCCTTCCAAACCAAGCAGAAAGGTATGTACGGCTACTGGAAAAAAAAGGTGCATAACTCTGGTGAACTAGTAGCGTCCCCTTTAAAAGTTGAAGATACTGCTACATATGAAACCTGGTATTTGATTATTTGATGTAAGCCTTCTCAGCTATATGCAGAGTGCAGCCTGTTAAAGGAAGTCAGCTTGTGTTTGCCGAATTTCACTCTGGCATAGCAGGTGGTCTGCCGTACTGACTGCTGACCTGTTCTGAATAAACTCACCTGTTCTTAATGAACTGTTTTTACTCGACTCAACTGAGAGATGAGCTGTGAGGCTATGGATTCCTCTCCGCAAATCAGCGATTATAGTTTTATATGTTAATCCATACTCCTTACACCATTAGGTTCAATGTCCATTTCAGACTGGCTCTTCAATGATGGGATCAGAACAGAAAGGAAATAAAAGGATTTTAAAATCAATCTCCTTACTAAGCCCTAGATAATAGGATAAACAATCTAAAAATAAGCAGCAATGATCTTGTTGTTTTGCAATTCCTAATATCTACATGGTTTTATATCTATAGGGTATTGATGTGACCTAATATTACTTCTTCCTTTACCTCATCTTCACTCCTACTCTCTTCAACCTTGGTGCTTTCCAGCACAATGGGCTTTAATAAATAAGATGGGGAGAATTTTATCCCCCTGCCATGAAAGGCAGGAGAGGGGTTAAATTGGCAAATATGCAAAACCCGGCCCGAACACGCCTACTTCCAGTATCACCATGGCGGGTTTCGGGAGTACGAATAAACCACTCTGTAGAGGCGGGTCCATAATTATAATATGTTAATGAGGTTCTGTTCCTATGATTTTGGCAGCCATTTGAATTTAACAGCTGCGGACTGAGTTTCCCAGGGTTGGCTCCAGCAAGTAAATGCTTTTCTAGCATGGCTGTGGGCCAGGAGGAGCAGGAGTGCTTCTATTGGCCCCTCAAGCAAACCTTCTTCCGCGATCAGCCGACTGCTCAACCCCACCCACCAACCTGCGATGTTTCGCGGTTGCTCTAGATCCACAGCTGCGGCCTTCTACCACAGGCTTTCCTGCCCGGCAGTCTGTTAATCTGCCGTTAAACTTGGCAGGACCTCTGCTTCCCCGTCATTTCCCGGTTTCGTCCCCGCTAACATGATCCCTCCCTGCCTCCCTGTAAAAATCAGGGCCCATAGAATATACAACACAGAAACAGGCCATTCGGCCCAACCAGTCCATGCCGGTGTTTATGCTCCATTCAAGCCGCCTCCCATCCTTCCTCATCTAACTCTACCAGCATAACCCTCTATTCCCTTCTCCCACATATGCTTATATAGTTTCCCCTTAAATGCATCTATACTATTCGCCTGAACTATTCCCTGTGGTAGCAAGTTCCACATTCTCATCACTCTCTGCATAAAGAAGCTTCTTCTGAATTCCCTATTTGATTTCTTGGTGACTATCTTATATTGATGGCCTCTAGTTTTGCTCTTCCCCAGAAGTGGAAACATTCTCTCTGTATCTACTCTGTCAAAAGCTTTCATAATTTTAAAGCTCTCTATTAGGTCATCCCTCAGTCTTCTCTTTTCAAGAGACAAGAGACCCAGCCTGTTCATCCTTTCCTGATAGGTACAACTGCAGTTCTGGCATCATCCTTGTAAATCTTCTCTGCACCCTCTCCAGTGCCTCTATATACTTTTTATAGTATGGTGACTAGAACTGCACACAGTTCTCCAAGTGTGGTCTAACCAAGTTTAGCATAATTCTCTACTTTTCAATTCTATCTCTCTAGAAATAAACCCTAGTGGTTGGTTTGCTTTTTTTATGGCCTTATTGACCTGCATCCCAACTTTTACTGATTTGTATATTTGTAATCCCAGATCCCTTTGCCCCTCTACCCCATTTAGATTCTTATTTTCTAAGTAATATGTGACCTCCTTATTTTTCCGACCAAATATAATACCTAACATGATGAAAATCATAAGCCAATTATATGCCATTCTGCAAGTTTATTATTATCATCTTGTAATTTATTGCAGTCCCCCTCAGTATTGACTGTCCCTCCCAATTTGGTGTCGTCCACAATTTAGAAATTGTGTTTTTGATTCCAAAGTCTAAATCGTTAATATAAATTGTGAACAACAGTGGTCCTAGCACTGATCCTTGTGGGACCCCACTTTCCACCTTCTGCCACGCTGAATAGCTATCCGTTACCCCTATTCTCTGCTTTCTGTTTTTCAGCCAGCCAGCTATCCATTCTGCTACTTGTTCCCTGACTCCACATGCTCTGGCCTTATTCATTAATCTATTATGTGATACCTTATTAAAGGCCTTTTGGAAATCTAGATATATTACATCTACTACATTACACTTGTCTACTCTCTCTGTTACCTCTTCAAAGAATTAAATAAGGTTGGTCATGCAAGACTTTCCCTTTTGAAATCCATGTTGACTATACATTATTAAATTTTGGTTTCTAGATTTTTTTTCTATTTTCTCCTTTAGTAGGGATTCCATTATTTTTCCTACTATCAATGTTAAGCTAACTATACTTCCCTGGCAAGATCTATCTCACTTCTTAAATATAGCTATAACATTAGCTAACCACCTGTCCTCTGGCTCTACACCTTTTTCTAATGAATTATTACATTTGTGTAATAATGCCTCTGCTATCTGTTCCCTAGATTCTTTTAGAATGCATGCATGCAATCCATCACACCAGGGGTTTTATCCTCTTTGAGTCTGATTAGTTTATTTAATATTTCTCTTTTTTTTTAAATGTGGTTATATCCTTTCTAATCTCATCTTCTGATGTCATGACGACCTTGATCCGTCTCCCTGGTAAATACTGAAGCAAAGTAATTAATTAACATTTCCTCCATTTCACTATCGCTGCCTATGATTTTCTGCTGACCTTAGTGCCTCTATTCCCATCCTGACTTTCCTTTTTTTATTTATGTGCCTGTAGAATATTTTACTATTTTGTTTGATGTTCCTTGATAATTTAATTTCATAGTTCCTCTTTGACCTCCTAATTGTTTTTTTGACTTCTCTCCTAGTCTTTTCGTATTCTCCCGTGTCTTGCTCTCCTCTGCTGTCCATGTACTTAGTGTACGTCCCTTTCCTTACCTTCAATGTTTCCCATGTCTTTCAAGATGCTTTCAGCCAACCAAATCTAACACATTTTCTAAGTGATCTTTTAAGGTAGCTAGATTATCTCATCACTGTTTATTAGGGATTGAAGTGATATAACTGAAGAAAGTTAAATTAGCATAAATCACAATCCAAAAGGGGTAAAGAAAGCAACACTTGTATTTTTGTAGCACAGTAACCTACTTTTATGAACCATCTCAAAGTGTTTCACATGAATTCATTTTTGGGGGTACTGACTGTTGTTATGTAGGCAAATGCAGCAGCCTTTACGTGGCACAAATAAGGCCAATTTTAATGCTGCCTACCCAGTAGTAACCAGGCGGGTAGGCAATTAAAAACACCGGGGGGGATGTGCCCACCAATGTCCTGCAGTCTTCCTACAGTCTTCAATTTTAACCTGCTCTTCTGAGCAGGCAGCAAGGGCTTCCATGAAAACCCGTGGCAACCTTCTTTAAAGGTGCAGATTAGTCTCCAATGAAGTCATCGGGGCCCGAATGCTATTCTGCCAAATAGCCTGAGCAGGGAAGCGGTTGTGGTTTTCCTTCCAGGTTAACCTAGCGGGGAGAAGAGTCAGGTCTAGAGGAGGCCCAAACGGTAAGTTTAAAAAATATATATATATTTCCCTTTATAAGGCTACAAGGAGCAGGACGCTTCACCAAGCCAGCCCATGTACCTGTGAACCAAGCAATGACATACATCAACAGAAAGGGTTCTCTTTCATGAATGTCCAGGTGTAATGTAATTGTCAAGTGGGAACCCTCCACATGAATACTTGAGATCTGGGAAGTTCACATCACGCCCTTCATCCTCAGACAATCGTGTTGATCTGGCTTCTTCAAGGGAGAACCGGGTTGAATGGGTGGCTCCCGAGAGGTTTGGCTTACTCATTGCAACAGTGGATACTCACATCTCTTTGCACAAGCCCAGAACCCAGGTGAGATCAGCTACAACAAGGCTTAAAACAGTAGCGGACTCATCTGCACGACTAGAGCAACTTCCAGCATTTCATGTGCAAAGTCAAGTGGCTGATTGGTCTGTGCAACGTACAATAACTTCCTTTGAAAAGCGGGCCAGAGGTGCAATTCCCAAAACTTCCTAGCTCTGTCCCATGACCACTGGTCTTTAATCAACCTTCAACACAGCCTTCTATGGGTGTATATGTCTCTGTGCGGATGCATGCAGGATGTGATGTGATTGCCTTTAGTTACAAACATACGAGAAAGATCAGGAAAAGACCATTCGGTCCATCAAAACTGTCTCATCCCATGTGGTGCAACCTACTCAGTCCATTAACATAGAAACATAGAAGATAGGAGCAGGAGTAGGCCATTCGGCCCCTCGAGCCTGTTCCGCCATTTAATGAGATCATGGCTGATCATCCAAATTCAGTTCCCATCCCTGCTTTCTCCTCATATCCCTTGATCCCTTTAGCCTGAAGAAATATATCTAACTCCTTCATGAATATATTTAATAAGTTGGCCTCAACTGCCTTCTGTGGTAGAGAATTCCACAGGTTCACCAC
This sequence comes from Somniosus microcephalus, assembly GCF_052327205.1. Taxonomy (NCBI): domain Eukaryota; kingdom Metazoa; phylum Chordata; class Chondrichthyes; order Squaliformes; family Somniosidae; genus Somniosus; species Somniosus microcephalus. The sequence goes on along the minus strand of NC_140999.1, from coordinate 121,721,189 downwards.
TCTCTGGGTGAAGAAATTCTTCCTCATCTCAGTCCTAAATGGCTTACCCCTTATCCTTAGACTGTGACCCCTGGTTCTGGACTCCCCTGCCATCGGGAACATCCTTCCTGCATCTAGTCTGTCTAGTCCTGTTAGAATTTTATAAGTTTCAATGAGATCCCCTCTCATTCTTCTAAACTCTAGCGAATATAAGCCTAACCAGCCCAATCTCTCCTCATACGTCATTCCTGCCATCCCAGGTATCAGTCTGGTGAATCTTCGCTGCACTCCCTCCATGGCAAGAACATCCTTCCTCAGATAAGGCGACCAAAACTGTACACAATACTCAAGATGTGGTCTCACCAAGGCCCTGTACAACTGCAGCATGACATCCTTGCTCTTGTACTCGAATCCTCTCGCTATGAAGGCCAACATACCATTTACCTTCTTAACCGCCTGCTGCACCTGTATGCTTACCTTCAGCGACTGGTGCACAAGGACACCCAGGTCTCGTTGCACTTCCCCTTTTCCCAATCTATTGCCATTCGATAATAATCTGCCTTCCTGTTTTTGCCAACCATGTGGATACCCTTGCATTTATCCACATTATACTGCACCTGCCATGCATCTGCCCAATCACCCAACCTGTCCAAATCATACTGGAGTTTCTCTGCATCATCCTCACAGCACACACGCCCACCCAGCTTTGTGTCGTCTGCAAACTTGGAGATATTACATCTAGTTCCCTCGTCTAGGTCATTAATATATATTGTGAATAGCTGGGGTCCTAGCACCAATCCCTCCAGTACCCCACTAGTCACTGCCTGCCACTCAGAAAAAGAGCCGTTTATTCCAACTCTTTGCTTCCTGTCTGCCAACCAGTTCTCTATCCAAGTCAGCACCTTACCCCCAACCCCATGTGCTTTAACTTTGCACGCCAATCTTTTATGCGGGACCTTATCGAAAGCCTTCTGAAAGTCCAAATACACCACATCCACTGGTTCTCCCTTATCTATTCTACAAGTTACATCCTCAAAAAATTCCAGTAGATTAGTCAAGCATGATTTACCTTTTAAAATCCATGTTGACTTTGTCCGATCCTGTCACTGTTTTCCAAGTGCTCTGCTATTGTATCTTTTATAATGGACTCTAGCATTTTCCCCACTACCGATGTCAGGCTTACTGGTCTATAATTCCCCGTTTTCTCCCTACCACCTTTTTTAAATAGTGGGGTTACATTATTGTACCTGGTTGCCACTTTTCTGTCCGGAAATCATGAGCAAGAACTGACTGTCCCACACTGAAGCTTCTTGTTGGCTTAGCATTCAAATGTTTGAACTGTTTGTTCTCTACATCATGACGTACATTCAGTTTAAGAAGGTCCATGCGAGATCTCAGGTTCCTGTTCAGAAACATCATTGCTGGAGTCTGATTAGTGGCTGCGTGTACTGTATTCCGATAAGCAAAGAGGAATTTGTCTATCTTGTGTTGCAGTGGTAGATTGTCGCTGTACATTGCTTTGATGGCCTTCTTGAAAGTCTGTACGAATCTTTCTGCCAAGCCATTTGTAGCTGGATGGTATGGGGCAGATGTGTAGTGCTTGATTCCATTTTTCCTCGTGAGCCTTTGGAATTCGTCAGAGACAAATTGTCATCCATTGTCTGTGCAGATTTGTTCTGGTAGTCCATTTCTAGCAAACATGGTCCTCAGAACTGAAATGGTCTTTTCAGATGTGGTTAATTTCATTTTAATGTCCTCGGGCCATTTGGAATGTGCATCGACTGCAATCAAAAACATGGAGTCCATGAACGGTCCAGCAAAGTTGATGTGCACATGTTGCCATGGTGATGAGGGCCATTCCCATGGATGGAGAGGGGCTTGTGGTGGTGCGTTCTGGACCTTTTGACATCCTGAGCAGCTCTTTGTCAGGTCCTCGATCTGTTTGTCAATTCCCGGCCACCACACGTAACCACGGGCAAGACTTTTCATCTTTACCGTACCTAAGTGGCCTTCATGCAGTTCATCTAGCACTCGGTTACGAAGCTTGGGAGGAATCACAACTCGTGAGCCGCACATCAGTGTTCCTCGACACACTGATAACTGCTCCCTCCTAGCTGAGAATGCTGGAAACAATGAGTCACCATGCGCTGGCCATCCCTTCACAGTGATGTCATAAACTTTTGACAATGTAGGGTCATTGCGTGTTTCTCTTTCAATGAGGGAGTTTGTCACTGGTAGCTGCTCAACTATTGTTGTGTGAAATACCTCTGCTGAGTCAACTGTTGTAGTTTCCTCTGAGGTCGGCAGTGGTAAACATGACAAACCATCGGCGTTGCCATGTTGCTTGGTCCCCTTGTATTCAATATCATACAGGTGAGCCCCTAGGAAGAGTGACCATCGTTGCAACTGTTGTGCCGTCATCACTGGAACGCCCTTCCTTGGGTTGAAGATTGAAATGAGAGGCTGGTGGTCAGTTAACAGTTGACCATACAAGTAGTGGTTGAATTTCTTGACTCCCCACACAAGGCTGAGGGCCTCTCGGTCAATCTGTGCATAATTGCGTTCAGCTGTAGTCCGTGATCTTGACGCAAAGGCTATTGGTCTTTCTGAGCCGTCTGGGAACTTATGTGACAACACGGCACCAATGCCATGGGGTGAAGCATCACATGCCAGTCAAATAGGTAAGGATGGGTCAAAGTGAGCTAGCACCTTTTCTGAAGTAATGAGTCTTTTACTCTCTTGAAAAGCTTGTTCACAGCTGTCACTCCACTTCCATTGTGACCCTGTCTGTAGCAGTGCATTTAGTGGATGTAACACTGTGGATAGGTTGGGCAAGAACTTGTGATAGTAGTTCACCAGTCCAAGATATGATCTCAACTGAGACACATTTTCAGGTGTTGGTGCATTAATCACAGCTTCAATCTTGTCTGGAGACTTGTGTAAACCGTCCTTGTCAATCACATGTCCACAGTATGAGATTTCCTTTTTGAAAAACTCACACTTGTCTCGGTTCGCTCGGAGCCCATACTCCCGTAACCTGATGAGCAACTTTACGAGGTTGGAAAGGTGGTCGTTTTCATTCTTGCCAGTAATGATGATGTCATCAAGATAACACTGAGTACCTGGAATCCCCTGCAGGACTTGGTCCATTGCCCTTTGCCAGATTGCAGGAGCTGATGCTATTCCGAATACCAGCTGATTGTACTGGTAAAGGCCTTTGTGCGTATTTATTGTCAGGTACTTCTTTGATGCATCATCAATTTCCATTTGGAGATAGGCCTGGGCCAAGTCAATCTTTGTGAAGCATTCTCCTTTTGACAGGGAAGCAAAGATGTCCTCAATGCGAGGCAATGGGTACTGCACTGTGTGGAGGACTGGGTTAACAGTCACTTTAAAGTCTCCGCAGATGCGCACTTTTCTTGGCTTTCCTGGTTTTGTGCTGGAGGTTTTCTTCATCACTGGAACTATAGGTGTGGCCCATTCACTCCAATCCACCTTGGACAGGACCCCTAACTGCTCTAAGTTCTCCAGCTCTGCTTCTACTGAAGGGTGAATTGCATAAGGCACTGGTCTGGCCTTATGGAACTTTGGATTTGCGTTCTCCTCAATCTTAATTTTTGCTTTCATGCCCTTAAGTCTTCCTATTCCCTTCTTGAACACTTCCTGAGAGTCAGAGAGTATTTGTGACAGTCTCTCAGGAGTGGCGTTGCTGTCCTCCTTTGCTGACACAAACAGTGCTTGGATGGTGTGCCAATCCAACTGTATTTTCCTGAGCCATTCGCGTCCCAGCAATGGTAGTCCTCCATTTTCCACTACATAGAGGTTCAATTGCGGTATATTTTTTTCTTTGTATGTCACTGTCACTTTTATTTTACCTTTGGGGCACACTCTTTGTCCTGTGTATGTCTTTAACAGTACTTTAGTTGGCCTTAGCAGTATGTGTGAAAACAGTCGTTTGTAGTCATGTACAGAGATCACTGTTAAAGCTGAGCCTGTGTCCAACTCCATTTTCAGCCTAACTCCTGCCACTTCTGGAGTAACCCATATTATTCTGTGATCCTCTGTTTCTTTCACACTGTGTAGTTTTAGACAAGCCAGATCCTCTTCCTCTGAATCTGTGTCACTCTTTCCTTTATCTGAACTGTCTCCAGTCACGTAGTGTACCTTCTTGTATCTATCTTTGAAAGGTTTCTTGTTTTCAGTTACTTGGTGTGCCTTTGTATCAGTTTTCTGCTTCTTTGCTTTGCAGACCCTTTCAATGTGCCCTCGTTTGCCACATTGTCTGCAATCTTTGGCCTAGAAATTCGGTTGGTTGCGCCAGTGATTAGCACCTAAAGGCCTAGAAATTCAGTTGGTTGCGCCACCAGTTTGCGCCCAAAGAGGCCACTGAGAGGCTTTAGCGCCTCTGGCCACAACCGCCGCGATATTTAGCGGGGTGCTAATGGCGGCGTTAGCCTGTAGCGCTGCGCCGCCACCGATGAAGTCATCGGTGTGCGCAGCGCCCCGCTACCGCCCCGAGCGCCATATTAGGTCGCGCCCGCCTCTTCCGCGCCGGCCGCAAATAGCGACCGGTACACGGGGGCCTACCTGTGGCGGTAGTGGGGCGAGTTAAGGTGGAGGTGCGGCCGGCCGCTTTTTCGGCGGCCGCCTGCCCGCACCTCCGTCCCCGGCCTCCTACACCCACCCCCCCGCGGCATTGCCGGCTGTTTCCCGAGAGCCCGGCACTTCTCCTTGGTGCCGGGTTCATTTGCCGGCACTCGCGAGCGGGGATTGCGCTATTGCAGGCACCTCCCCCTTAACAGTGGGAGGAAGGCCTGCAGTACCGCAGCCTGCCGTGCCACAGCGGGTGGCGCTGCGGCACTTTGCGCGCCGATATTCAGTTTCAGCACCCCAAGTGGGGCGCCAAAAGCCTTGTTTAGCGGCCGGCTTCCACTTGGGGCGCTGAAACTGAATATCCCGATGGCGCAAGTGGCTCCGCGCGCAGCGGTAATTCCGGCGCCCAGGCGAGCTTGGCGCCCCAAACTGAATTTTTAGCCCAAAGAGCCCAAGAATTGGGGCGTTACCCAATGTTCTGGTGGGCGCAATGAAGATAGCGACACCTCCCATATTGCGTATCCATTTAGTGCCAGCGCCAACTCTTAGCGCGCGCCCGTGTGCGCGGGCAGTTACTGACGTCATTTCAGTGTGCAACGCCTTTTTGGCGCCCCTGACCGGATATTCGGTGGCGCCCGGAACCTTTCCACCTGGCGCTATTAGTGACAGTTGGATGGAACGTTCCCAGGCCCTTCTCGGAGCCGGGGAGCGCTATTTAAAGGGGACAGCTCTAGTATAAAAGCTGCAGGCACTTGGCCTGTTCATTCTGTTCATTGCTGGAGAGAGTTGGTGAACTACTGTTGCACACTATTTTTTGGATTTAGCCTTCGAAGACTTAGGACCTGCAGGCCTGTCCGGAGCAGTTGGAGCGCTAGACATTACTGCGTGTTGCCCGTTTGGCATAGCAATGGGAGCTGCTTTGGAGGGGAACGTCCTCATGGCCGGACACTTGGAAGGGGCACAGAGATGGCGGGAGAGAGGGCCGGGATTGGCCAGAAGGAGGAGGGGCAATGGAGGTCGGCCAATCCGACGATACGCTGCGAGGGTTTTCAGGCAGCAGGTGTCATACCTTACCATGTCCGAGGAGCAGTGTCTGCGAAGGCTCAGATTCGGTAAGGAGGTTGTGACTGAGCTGTGCCACCTGCTGGCTGAGGATCTGCAGCCGCGTCTACGGTGCAGGACCTCTCTGTCGGTTGCTGTCAAAATGACTGTTGCCCTGAACTTTTACGCAAGCGGATACTTTCAGTCAGCCACTGGGGACATCGCGAATATAACACAATTTGCAGTGCATTGTTGCATCCGGCAAGTGACAGCTGCCCTCTATAGAAGGAGGCGTCAATTAATCACCTTCCCTGTGACCCTGGAGAAGCAGGCGGAGCGCGCGCAGGTCTTCGCTGCTATTGCGGACTTCCCCATGACGCAGGGGGCCATAGATTGCACACACGTGGCTTTGCGGGCGCCATTGCAGAATCCAGAGGAGTCCTGCAACCAAAATGGGTTCCACTCCCTCAATGTCCAGCTGGTCTGTGACCACTGCCAGATGATAATGGCAGTCAACGCACAATTCCCTGGGAGCAGCCACGATGCGTTCATCCTGCGGCAGACCTCAGTTTCTGACCTTTTTGAGGGCCCAGCTCACCCACGAGGCTGGCTTCTGGGCGACAAGGGCTATCCTCTCTGCCCATGGCTCATGACCCCACTCCGTTTGCCCGCCACCCCGGCAGAAGAGCTTTACAACAACAGCCATCAGGCGACCAGGAACATTGTCGAGCACACTATTGGTGTGCTCAAACAGCATTTCCACTGTCTGGACCATTCGGGGGGAGCCCTGCAGTACTCGCCGGAGCAAGTGGGTCACATCGTCGTCGTTTGCTGCATGCTCCACAACTTGGCCATTCGACGAACCCAGCCAATCCCAGCAGACTCTCAAGGTCCAGCAGAGCAGGCGGATGAGGAGGAGGAGGAGGAGGAGGAAGAGCAGGCGGACGAGGAGGAGGAGGAGGAGCATGCAGACGAGGAGGAGGAGGAGGAAGATGGAAGGGCTCCTGAAAGTGGAAGGGCCGTCCGTCAGAGGCTCATAAGGACTCGGTTCTAGGCCCCTCTGACGGAATGATGGCTGTCATTCGTCCTGCGCACTTCGGATCGTTCCAAGCCTAGGAAGTCCACCATGAGTGTAAATAGTTATGAGTACCATTGTAAATAAAAAAAAATCTTTATTGTCAAAAAAGTGCTTCCTTCCAGCATAACAACTGTATTGGTTTGTATGTGGGTTCAATGACGACACATTCATGAAAGAGAATGTCTTTTAATCTAAAGTATTACAACTCAGTTAACAGCATTACAGGAGACACCATCTTAGAGATCCATCTAAAATGAAACTAAAACTAAACTGCTTGTCTCTCACATGCCCTCTGCTGGTCAGGCCTAAATAATCAATCAGGCAAATATGCTGGTAAGGCACAATAATCAAACAGGCAAATACCATCACTATTTGCTGATATCATTACATCTCCCTTTCTTAAAACAAAAGTATTTTACTTTTATCTAACAACATGTTTTCTTTGTATTACTCTGCATTTTAACTGTAACACTTAATGAACTTACATTATCATTATCATGATCAAGGTTTTTTAACCTTCCTTTGTGTGTTCACATGAAATATGTAAATACACTAGAACTTGAAGAAAGAATAAGATAACATTACTTCCTTCTATAACAAGAGTCCTTAAATTTGCTCAATGAGTCTCTCAGGAGGCTTCACGCGTCTTGAGGATTTTCTGATTGATTGTCCTTGAATCTGAGTTGTTGCCTCAGATGATGGTTTCTCAGCTGTGTGATCAGGTTGTTCAACAGTATCAGTCTTTTGACCTGCTGTGTGATCAGGTTGTTCAACAGTATCAGTCTTTTGACTTGCTGTGGCTGGTCCCATGAGAAGATCCCGACGATTTCTTCTCAGAACAGCACCCTCATCTGTCTGAATGGTGTATGATCTTGGTTGAACTTCACTCAGGACAGTTCCCTTCTGAGTCCATATGTTTGTTTTGTCTTTGAACCTTACTTGGTCACCAGTGTGGAGTTCAGGTAGGTTTTGTGTTCCTCTGTCATAGTAGTACTTTTGCTTTTCTTTCTGTTGTTCTTTGAACTTCCTCACTTTCTCCCCCTCTTTTGTTTTCAGGAGGTTCTCCGGGATGGGTAGGTTTGACCTTAGCAGACGTCCCATAAGGAGTTGGGCTGGTGACATACCACACTCGAGCGGCGTTGTGCGGTATACAAGCATGCTCTGGTAGAAGTCAGTTCCACTGTCTTTTGCCTTGTACATCAGTCTTTTCACTGTCTGGACCGATTTTTCCACTAGTCCATTGGACTGTGGAAAGTGAGGACTTGACATTGTGTGGACAAAGTCCCACTCTTTGGCAAAGTGTCGGAAACTTGCATTGTAAAACTGGGGTCCGTTGTCTGTGAAGACCTCGCTTGCCACGCCATGTCTGGAGAATATGGCTTTCGTACATGTTATCACAGCATCTGCAGTGGTGGTGTACAGTCTACAAACCTCTGGATACAGGGAGTAATAGTCTGTGACTACAAGATAGTCCTTCCCTTGACATACGAATAGGTCAGCGCCTACCTTCTGGTAAGGTCTGTCTGGTGCTGGGTGTGGCTTTAGTGGTTCTACCGGATTGCTTGCTCGATATTTCAGGCATATTGTGCAGTTTGACACCTCATTTGTCACATCTTGGTTGATTCGTGGCCAGTACATCACCTCTCGTGCTCTTTTCTTACACTTTTCGATTCCCAGATATCCTCCATGGATCCTTTTTAGCATCTCTTTTCTCAGACTCTTTGGGATAACTATTTTACTTCCTTTGTAGATGATGTCTTCGACCACTGATAGTTCCGCCCTGCAGTTCCAGTACTCTGCCATGTCAGGTGAGCAGTCTTGCTTCATGTTGGGCCATCCTTCCAAGATGCTTTTCCTCAGTCGTCTCATTGTTTCATCTTTGTTTGTCTCATTCTTTATGAGCTCCATTTTTGCATCTGCTATGGGCAGTGCACTTGTGATCATGTCCATGTAGGCGTTCACTTTTTCATCCATTTTGGTGTTTGCGGGCTCACTTGGGTCAACAGCTCTGGACAACGTGTCTGCTGTATACATCAGCTTACCCGGTGTGTACGCAACATTCAGTGTATAGCGTTGCAGCCTGATCATCATTCTTTGTATTCTAAGCGGACAGCTATTTAGTGACTTTTGGAACAATGCAATCAAGGGCTTATGGTCAGTCTCTACACTGATTGCTTGTCCTGCCACAAACTGGTGAAATCTTTCACAGGCATATGTGATGCTGAGCAGCTCCTTTTCCATTTGAGCATATCGCGTCTCCGTGTCTGTCATTGAGCGCGATGCATATGCAATAGGTTGCCAGTAGTCATATTTTTGCAGAAGAACGGCACCGAGCCCACTCTGTGATGCATCTGATGATATCTTGATGGGTCTCGCTGGGTCATAAAACCTCAGAACTGGTTCCTCTGTGAGCAGTTTCTTTAGATCGCTCCATGACTTCTCATGCTCATGATTCCATTCCCATTCTATGTTCTTTTCAGTTAGTCGTCTCAGTGGCGCCATCTTTTCTGAGAGGTTGGATATGAATTTACCCATGTAGTTGATCATTCCATTAAACCTCTGCACGTCCTTTTTGCATTGTGGCTTTGGCATATTCTCAATGGTGGACACCTTTCTGGGATCTGGTCTGATGCCCTCACTGCTAAGGATATCTCCCACGAATGTCAGTTCTGTCACCCCGAGCTGGCATTTCTCTCTATTCAGCTTCAGGTTTGTTTTCCTTGTTGCTTCCAGCACTTTTTCCAGTCTCTCGTCATGCTCAGTTCTCGTGGTTCCCCATACTATGATGTCATCCATTGATGTATCAACTCCCTCCAGGTGCTCATAGATCATATGGATAGTTTTGTGATACACTTCAGGAGCTGAGGCAATGCCAAATGGTAACCTTAGGAATCTGTATCTGCCAAATGGACTGTTGAACGTGCACAGTCTTGAACTTGCCTCGTCCAGTTTCATCTGCCAAAATCCTGATGATGCATCTAACTTGCTGAAATACTTTGCATTTGCAAACTGTGACATGATTTCCTCATGTGTAGGAAGCTTGAAGTGCTCTCTCTTTATTGCTCTGTTTAGATCTCTTGGATCCAGGCAAATTCTGAGCTTTCCATTCTTTTTGTCCACAACGACGAGGGAACTCACCCACTCAGTTGGCTCATCTATCTTCTGAATCACGTTCAGGCTTTCCATCCTATCCAACTCTGCCTTCAGTTGCTTTTGAAGAGCAAACAGAACTTTTCTGCATGGATGTATGACTGTTGGCATACTTTTATCTACTCTGATCGTGTGTTCTCCTGGAAGGCAGCCTAGACCCTGAAATAGGTCGTTGTACTCTTTCATGCGTTCATCATAGACTGTCTCTCCTTCGCTTTCCACAACGAGGACTCTCTTTACCAGGTTCAGTCTCTCACAGGCTTTTAAACCTAGTATGGCTTGCACATCCTTTGGCACCACGATTAATGCTAGCATGTGCTCTCTGTCCTTGTGTGTCACTTTGACAATGCATCTTCCTTTCACTGGTATATTAGTACCTGAGTATCCTGTCACTTTCACTTTTATTCCATGTATCTTTGGTCTGGGTCTAATTTTCTTAAAATCAGTCTCTGATATCACATTAACTTGTGCTCCAGTATCCAATTTAAATGGAATATGTATGCCATTCACTTTTAGTGTCAACATCCAGTCTCTTTTTTCTTTTTTGTTTTCAGACACAACATCCACATAGAACTCCTCTATCTCGCTTTCATCTACTGCATGGACCTTGCTTTGTTGCGCTTGGTTCTTACAGCAACGGGCATAATGGTTGTTTTTGTTGCAACTATTGCATTTTTTACCATATGCTGGACACTTTTTTGGTGTATGCTGTGTACCGCATCGACTACATGACTTTCGATTGCCCCTTTCATTTTTGTTCGCTGGCCATGCCTCTTTTTTCACATTGGCGCTCTTTTTGTTAAATGGTTTGTGTCCATTCTTACTCACTGCATCCACGTTGCAGCTATTGTCACTGAACAGCTCCTTTGCCTGCAACTTCACAGTCTCTGTAGCCCTACACAGTGCTATGGCTTTTCCCAGGTCTAGATTTTGCTCTCTTAGCAGTCTTTCCCTTAGACCATTATCTGGAATACCACACACCAGTCTGTCTTTTATCAGCGAGTCTGTCAGTCCCCCAAATTCATATGTTTTGCTTCGGTTTCTCAGTTCAGTCACATACTGATCAATAGTCTCTCCCGTTTTCTGTACACATGTGAAAAATCTGTGCCTCTCAAACGTCACGTTATGTTTAGGTATGCAGTAGGCCTCAAACTGTTCCATTATTTTATCCAACTCCATTTTGTCTCCATCAGCAGCGAATGTGAAGTTATTATACACCTCCAGCGCTTCATCACCCACAACATGTAAGAACACTGATGCTTTCATTTTATCACTTTTCTCGTCAGCTCCGATTGCTGATAAATACAACTCCAAACATTGTTTGAACCTCCTCCAATTTTCAGCCACATTACCTGTCAACTGAAGCTTCGCCGGTGGGTGTAATCCTACCATTTTTTCACTTCGTTAGCTATTCTCCAATGGTAAGTAACGATGTTCTCTTTTGGCTTGCTAATATGTGGAGAGCTGATTTAACTTCAGATTTTTCCTCTTCATCTCTTTCAATCACTTCTGACACCATGTATCGATTTGTATGTGGGTTCAATGACGACACATTCATGAAAGAGAATGTCTTTTAATCTAAAGTATTACAACTCAGTTAACAGCATTACAGGAGACACCATCTTAGAGGTCCATCTAAAATGAAACTAAAACTAAACTGCTTGTCTCTCACATGCCCTCTGCTGGTCAGGCATAAATAATCAATCAGGTAAATATGCTGGTAAGGCACAATAATCAAACAGGCAAATACCATCACTATTTGCTGATATCATTACAACAACGTCATGTCAACAGAAACCATAACTAACAAAATAACAGTCAACTCTCTGGCAAAGCTGCAAAACTAAACAAACCATCACAAACAATCACAACAGGTGAGGGCGTCCTTGAATTTGAAGGAAAAAACGCCTCAGCATCTCCCTCTACTGCTGGCCCCTTGATGGAAACCGACTTCTCTTTCGCGGTCGGCCCCTTCCCTCCCTGCTGCTCCTACGTAATTGAACCCCAGTGGCGGGGTCAAGGCTGGGGAACGCCTGGTGACTGTCTGGAATCGCAGAAGCCCCTGATGGACGGTCTGGACGACCTCTGGGCTTGGAGGGTGCGGAGGCTGGCTGCTTGATCTGGCCATGGCTGGAAGCAGTGTGCACTGCAGGTGATGGCAGCTGCACTGCAGACGTTCCAGCGGTGGTATGAGCAATGGTCACCTGCTGAGAGAGGACACCTGCACCATGGTCAGACGACACACTGGCTCTCGGAGGGGACCGGCTCAGCTCCACCACCACAAGCGACTGCTCCACTGATTCCTGGCCTTGTGTGGTACTGGAAGGGCCCGGGGTGATCCTAGCTAATGCAGATAGGGTGGCAGCAGTGAGAGTTTGCGTTGCCTCAATCTGGGTCTGGACGAGGCCAGCAAGTGACTGCGTGGCAGCAGTGAGGGCCTGTGTGGCAGGTGCCAGTGCTTCGGAGAAGCCCTGGACAGTTCTCTCCATTGCTTCGGACAAGGCCGGAGCAGTCCGTTCCACTGCCTCGGACAAGCCCTGGACAGACCTTTCCAGGGATTGTCCGAAGCTCTGAACAGTCCTTTCCATAGTGGCCTTGAAGCCCTGGACAGTCCTCTCCATTGCTGCCCCGAAGCCCTGGACAGTCCTCTCCATTGCAGCGCCAAAGTCCAGCACACTCTTTGCCAGTGTTTCTATCGACTGAGGCATCCTCCCCACTGCAGCCATAAGCTCAGTGTGCCTGAGCCGGGCCTAGGTGCTCATTTTAGCCAGGCTACTCACCTCCTCTGTACTCTGTGCAGCAGTCATCGCTCCCTGCCTCGCCCTCCGGGGAGCCGGTGCCCGAACTTGCCTACCCTCCTTGCATTGATGCAGGCCGCTTGTTCCGGCAACTGGCTCCTCATCAGAGCCCCCCCACTTCCCTCCAGGGAACTACTATCCCCAGTCTGCAGATGTGTTGGCTCCCCTGCGGCTGGAATGGATGGTGCGGCTTCCTCCTGATCCTTGCCTCCGGAGCCACTGGCACTGGCAGCTTCAGGGCCCGGATCCCGAGCTGGTGATGCAGCATCTGAAAGCAGGGAGGTGGAAGAGTGGCTTTAGCAAAAGGACAGGTTGGCAGCAAGGCATGCCAGATTGCGGCAAGGCTATGACATGGCTCCACAGTGAGAAAGCATGCTGGCGGGGGGACCAAGTGGAAGGAGACAGCTGAAAAAGGTGAGATCCTTACCATCGCTGTCGACAATGGGGTCGGCAGCTGCAGTGGTAACAGAACCACTCAGACGTCTTCCAAGAATCTGATGCACTCTCTCCTCGAGATCCGTCAGAGTGACCACTTGTGGAGGTCCTCCATCGGCTGGAAGCTGGTCCTTGCGAATCGTCGCCAGCTTGGACTGCAGGGGAAAGAAGGGGAAGTTCTGTTACATGATGCCCTGAGTGATCATCTCATGCCCCCCATGGTGCAAGAGCCCTTACATGATGCCCTGAGTGATCATCTCATGCCCCCCATGGTGCAAGAGCCCTTACGTGATGCCCTGAGTGATCATCTCATGCCCCCCATGGTGCAAGGGCCTTTACATGATGCCTTGAGTCAAATGTGCATGTGTGTGCCCAGAAAGGGCCATGGGTGCTTGCTGACACATGGCCATTGGGGCATCGCGCTCCCTGTAGCCATGAAGTCAGGTGCAGATGGAGGGAATCAGAAGTTTGCATAAACACCACTCACCCTAACGACCCGAGTGAGGTCGTTGAATTTCTTCCTGCACTGAACAGGGCTCCTGGTCGCCATGCTGCTGGAGTTGACCCTCTGACAAACATCCCTCCAAGCTCGGTGGTAGTCCTTTTGATTCAGCCTCCTGCCATTGTCAGGATAGAGAACATCTCGATGGCGCTCCACTGCGGCCACCAACTGCTCCAGAGCCTCAGTGCTGAAGCGCTCTGCTCTCTGTCTCACCTTCTCCATCTTGACCAAGTTTTTTGCACCAGAGAAGGGCGTGCGCCGATTCTGAGGCCTACAGGGCGATGAGTGTGGAAGCTGAGGCTGACTGACCCACCCCTTTAAGAGCCGGCTGGCGCCTGGAAGTCTCGTGGTTATCGGTAATTGAGATCACCTGCACTGCGCCCGTCCGCACCGATATTGGGTAGCGCCAGAGGTTTTGCGCCTTAGGAGGCCCGTGCAATGTCTGAATTCGCGCCTCAACCACCTTTGGGGGCGATGCAACCCAATATCGCACCAGGCGGCGATAAGTTTCGTCTGGCTATAAACTTTGCGCAGCGCCAGTTCTAACGCCTCAAGCGGGGCTATACCCAATTTCTAGGCCTTTGTCTTTAAACCAACAGTCATTGTGGTCATGTGACATTTTACCACAGCGATAGCACTTCTTTTCTTGTTACAGTGACATTTTGTTAGTGGAATATTCCAGGGATTTTTGTTGAATTTCTAAAGCGCCACGTGCTGCTGCTTCCATTGAAATTGCAATACTTAGAGCCTTCTCCAAGGTGAGATCTTTTTCAGACAGGAGCTTCTTTTGTGTGCTTTCACTTTGCATACCACACACAAATCTGTCTCTCAATGCATCTGATAAGCCCACTCCAAATTGGCAATGTTTTGATAATTTGCGCAACTTTGCCAAATATTCAGAAATGCTTTCATTTTTGCTCTGGTTCCGTTTATGGAATTTAAATCTTTCGGCTATGAGCAGTGGTCTGGGGCTTAAATGGTCTTGGAGTGTGTCCACTATTTGTTTGAATGTTTTGTTTGCTGGCTTTTCAGGGGTTAATAAACTACGTAGCAGCCCGTATGTCTTTGCGCCCATAACACACAGCAAAACAATGGCTTTCTTTTCTACCTCCACTCCGTTAGCCTCACAGTACAACTCCACTCTTTCAATGTAAGTTGCCCAGTCTTCAATGCTGCTATCAAATGCTGCAATCGTGCCAATCATCGCCATTTTTTTTTTCCAAACCCGTTTTTCTTTCTTTACCAGTTAGCTAGCGTCATGCAAGTCCTGTGCACTTTTCACTTGACTTACGTATCCCCTGCCTAGCTTAGCAAGCATGCTCCGTTTTCTCTGCCTTCTCGCTCCTTTCTTCCAAGTTTCGGTGTCCTCTGGATGCGATGCCAGAATAGGAAGACGTAGGTTCATAATTCTCGTCGCCAATTTGTTGTGTTTGTACTGCTACACACAACTACATAAAATAATAAAGCAGCAGAGACTGAGAGTAACTTCAAGTGATCTTTACTGGGTAACTGGAACTTCGGCACTGACTGTACAAATCGATACATGTCTGTTATATACGCTCGCAACTAAGGATATACATCCGCAATACAAAGTAGTCCCTTCAATGTTGTATACATTACAGTTTTGCTGCTATTTCTGGCCAATTTATATATCCTCTCCTTGGATCTTATGCTATCCCTAATTTCCCTTATTAGCCATGGTTGAGTCACGTTTTTTTGTTTTATTTTTATGCCAAACAGGGATGAACAAATTCTGTTGTTCATCCATGCAATCTTTAAATGTTTGCCATTGCCTCTCCACCATCAACCCTTTAAGTAACATTCCCCAATCCATCCTAGCCGACTCGTGCCTCATTCCATCGTAGTTTCCTTTTGTTTAAATTCAGTACCCAAGTCTCTGAATCAACTACTTCACTCTCCACCTTAATGAAGAATTCTATCATATTATGATTGCTCCTCCCCAAGGGGCCTCGCACAACAAGATTGCTAATTAATCCTTTCTCATTTCATAATACCCAGTCTAAGATGGCCTGATCACTAGTTGGTTCCTCGACATATTGGTCCAGGAAACCATCCTGTATATACTCTAGGAATTCCTCCTCCACAGTATTGTTACTAATTTGGTTAGCCCAATCTATATGTAGATTAAAGTCACCCATGATAACTGCTGTGCCCTTATTGCACATGTCTCTAATTTCCCATTTAATGGCATCCCCAACCTCAGCATTACTGTTTGGGGTCTATGTACAGCTCCCACTTATGTTTTCTGCCCCTTGGTATTTCTCAGCTCTACCCATACAGATTCCACATCATCAGAGCTAATATCCTTCCTTACTATTGTGTTAATCTCCTCTTTAACCAGCAATGCTACCACACCTCCTTTTCCTTTTTGCCTGTCCTTCCTGAATATTGAATAATGAATACCCCTGGATGTTGAATTCCCAGCCTTGGTCACCCTGAAGCCATGTCTCTGTAATTCCAATTACATCATATCCGTTTACATCTATTTGCGCAGCTAATTCATCCACCTTATTACAAATGCTCCTTGCATTAAGACACAAAGCCTGCAGGCTTGTTTTTTTAACACTCTTAGTCCTTTTAGAATTATTATTTACTGTAGCCCTGTTTGATTTACACCCTTGATTTCTCTGCCTTCCACTTTTGTTTTTCTCCTTCCTGTCTTTTGTTTCTATCCTTGCTTCCCTTTCCTCTGTCTCCCTGCACAGGTTCCCAACCCCCTGCCATTTTAGTTTAAACCCTCCCCCAGAGCACTAGCAAACACTCCCCCTAGGACATCAGTCCTGGTCCCGCCCAGGTGCAAACCGTCCAGTTTGTACTGGTCCCACCTCCCCAAGAATGGGTTCCAATGTCGCAGGAATTTGAATCCCTCTCCCTTGCACCATTCCTCTAGCCACATATTCATCTGAAATATCCTTCTATTTCTACTCGGACTAGCACGTGGCACTGGTAGCAATCCTGAGATTACTACCTTTGAGGTCCTATTTTTTAATTGACCTCCTAACTCCCGATATTCAGCTTTTAGGACCTCATCCCATTTTTTACCAAATCGTTGGTACCTATATGCACCACAGCAACTGGTTGTTCACCCTTCCCCTCCAGAATGCCCTGCAATCATCCCGAGACATCCTTGACCCTTGCACCAGGGAGGCAACATACCATCCTGGAGTCTCGTTTGTGGCCGCAGAAACACTTATCTATTCCCCTTACAATAGAATCCGCCATCACTATAGCTCTCCCACTCTTTTTCCTCCTTTCCTGTGCAGCAGGAGCACCCATGGTGCCAGGAAGTTGGCTGCTGCTGCCTTCCCCCAATAAGCCATCTCCCTCAACAATATCCAAAGTGGTATATCTGTTTGAGGGGGGGTGGCCTCAGGCGACCCCTGTACTACCTGCCTGCACCTATACTCTGCCTGGTGGTCACCCATTCCCTTCCTGCCTGTGCAGCCTTTACCTGCGATGTGACCAACTCCCTAAATGTGCTATCCATGATGTCCTCAGCATTGCAAATGCTCCAGTATGTATCCATTCACAGCTCCAGCGCCACAATGCGGTCTGTCAGTAGCTGCAGCTGGATACACTACCCGCACACATGGTCGTCAGGGACACAGGAAGTGTCCCTGATTTCCCACATAGCGCAGGAGGAGCATGCCACGAGGACGAGCTGTTCTGCCATGACTTACCCTTTAATTAATTTAAATTAAATTAAATCAAATCAATACCACTAATTACACTACAATTAAATGATATACTCAAGGGCCCTTGGTTACTAGCACTCCCCGATACACAACAGAGACCTTAGAAACTATAACCACAAAAATTAAGACCTTCTAAATATTATAAACTATTAACCTTAACTGTCAAACTATAGAGTAGTATAAGTACTCACCTGGCTGTACTCAGCCAATCAGCTGTTTCCTCTTGCCCGTGTCACTTTTTGAATCGTGACATGGCTCCAGAACGCCGCCGCCTGTCTGTGAGATTGGTAAGCCTCTGAAAGAAAGCCTGCGAAAGTGAGTTTAAGTACTCACTGTACCGCCGCTCTCTGCTCCTCCCAACACTGGCCTCTGTAAAAAAGCCCGCGAAAGTGAGTTTAAGTACTCACTGTACCATCGCTCTCTGCTCCTCCCGACACTGGCTCACCCTTTCCCCCCCTGCAGTTAGACAATCTCCTGGGAGAGGCAAAAAGAAAATCAGGCAATGAACCTGAGATGAATTTAGAAAAAGACAACTATGGGGAATACTTGTCTAACCCCCATGGTCGATTAGGCAAGCTGCAGTGGACCATAGTGACCGATACCACTATACCCATCAACCAGCTTATATTCTATAACTTGAGATGTCTTCCACTTGCCGGAGCTCATTGTCCCACTTCCTAATCACAGGGCGCTCCTGAAACTCCTTCCCCATGACTTACCTGAGTGCCAGTGACCATTCCTTCAGTCCCCGACAGTGGCAACCTGCTGCCAGACATTCCGCTCCCGCCTGCCAGCCAGCTGCCACTTCCCACCGGTTTCAGGTGGACAACTGATTTGGAGCGTGCTGATGAAGCCCGGGAGTTCAAATTGCCCAGGCCTCATGCAACCACAGTCTGGAAGGTTTGCCACCTGCCTCAGCCCCACCTGCTCCGAGTTGAAATCTGGATGAATGCCCCACAAACCACAATTCAATGAATGACCGGATGATCTGATTATTCTTCATGATGTTTATTGAGGTGTATATTGCCCAAGTCATTTGAAGGAACTCCCTGATCTTCCTTGAATAGTGCTATGGAATCTTTAACAACCACCCAAACAACTGAAGCGGGCAAAAGGGATCACAGGTTAACATCTCATCTGAAGCATGGGATCTTTGACAATGCAGAATCAGATTCAGCTTACTTTATGTGCTCAAGTCCTGGTATGGGAATCAAATTCACAACCTTCTGACCCAGAGGCAGCACTGTTTTTAGGGCCCAAAACAGATAAAGCGTGGTTTCCAGAAGATCACAGCCCAAGTGGTCTCTGTGACTGGATATATAAGAAAATGATCAAAGTAATATTGCAGAATCTATATCCTTGCCCTCTCTGCTTATTGTATTGTGTCGTCAGCTTGCAAGCTCCATAATCAAGATGGCCCTAGTGTTATGTATATGTGGTCTTTAGCTAAGTGTGTTAGGTCAAAGCTAAGCTGAGAATGGATCTGTAACCACAAACTCAGAAATTTCAGCTTAAAGATCTTTAAGTTAACGTTACCTTTGGGTGATGGTGTTAAACGGGTGTTATCGAATTGGTCAATGGAAGAGAAAACCAGGGGGTGTATAATGGGTAGACAATTCGACATTGCCTGTTTTACAATATTGCCCAAAGTTAAAATTAGCCCCCTTGACTCTAGAAATTACTCTCTCATTAGGGCTAAGAAAGTATTTCAACACTATAGATACACAATAATTGGGAGTTGGATAGAAAGTAAAACTTGTTTGTTGGTGGTACCTATATTGAGACTATCCTTTTCCCTTCATTCTGGGAAGGAACGATTATTTTCCTCTGTTCAAATTGTTAAGTGCCCTGAAAAAGCAATTAAGGAGAGATCTACCTAAATTCAGGTGTCTGAGATTGTCCTTGGTTAGTTTGTAGTTCTCTCCAAATAAGACCTGGGGCTAGATCTGGGCAGGTTACTGATACAGAGAGCTCAGAATCAAGTCCATTTCAGTCAGTTTGTTTTGTTTGACAGTATCAACATGGGGGGGGGGGGCAGAGGGGAAAAAGCCAGCACCAAACCGATATGAAGTCACAGAGGAAGAAAAGATGACAGGCGAGGAACACCAGGGGGGAAAAATTTGGTTGCTTTGCGTCTCTCGTTAGTGCCCTAAGAGGGTGCTAATGGGTTGCAAAGCAACTAGCGCCTGGGCACGGCGATGTTTGCACCGCTCGCGAAATTGACCAGACATTTTTCGGCGGCGCTTAACACTACCGCCACGATCTCCAGCGCCCGGAGATCATGACGTCAGTCGAGCGTGCAAAGACCCGGTAGCGCCCTGGACCTGATATTGAGTGGCGGCCCCTGCCTTTCCACCTGCCGCTGGCAACGACAGGTTGAGGGGAATGTTTTGCAGTTGGGAAGGGACTGGGGGAACACTATTTAAACGCGACTGCTTCCTGCATTTTTTTGTTGGCAACAGTTTTGCACCACGCATTCTGAGAGAGAGAGAGACTTCTGGAGAGATTCAATGCTGTGTGAAAGAGTTTTGGGTACTGAGCAGCACTTTCCAGGTTCATTTTGATTTGACCTTCCTTGCATTGATTTAGAAGAGACTATGGGGGCTGCACTCTGAGCTCTTTCCCTGGGTCTCTCCGTTGTTCTTTCCAGCAGAATTGATGTACAGATCTCTCCAGGCCGAGATTCAAGGCTGCAATGAGCAGGGTGTGGATGGAGGGCAAGATCGACCCTCCCCTTTAAGAACTGGCTGGCGCCAGTGTGTCTGTGTTCCATTGCTGACTGACATCACATGAGCTTCGCCAGCGCTCTGAGGTAGCGCCTCGCTCCTCGGCATTAGCACCTTAAGAGCGGTGTGTAGTGCCTGATTTAGCGCTCCAATCACCTCCATGGGCGATAGAAGCCAAGTTTGCAGTCAGAGGCAATAATTAGCGCCAGGCACTAAACTTTGTGCCCAGCCGATAATTGCGCCCCAAGCGGGGCGATACCGAATTTCTCCCCCAAAGACTATTACAGAAGGATTCATGAAATGGATCCCTACATCAGCAATCATGGGCTCAACGGGAATGATGCCTAGGAAGATTCAGGCTAAGTAAGAGAAACTGTCATTGACATATGTATCTTATTACAGGAGGACCTGCAGACACAATTGATATTTAAACCTGCAGTCTGTCCCAGAGTTTAACAGCATTTCACTTCTATGTGACATGGTCTTCCCAGTGCCCATCAGGGGATGTCCCTCGCCTCAGACAATTTGCAGTTCATTAAGCCAACAGGAATATGACAGATGTCCAGGTTTCACAAGCATTTGCCTACATACAATTCCCTGAACAGCAGGAAGGCAAAGACAGTTTTTCATCAATAGTACCTTACATCTTAAGGTATAAGATGTCATTGACTGCACTCACTAACCCCCAGCCCATGTAGCTGTGAACCATGCAATGACATACAGAAAGGATTCTCTTTCATGAATGTCCAGATGTAATGTAATTGTCAAGTGGGAACCCTCCACATGAATACTTGAGACCTGGGGAGTTCACATCACGCCCTTCATCCTCAGACAATCGTGTTGATCTGGCTTCTTCAAGGGAGAACCGGGTTGAATGGGTGGCTCCCGAGAGGTCTGGCTTACCCACTGTAACAGTGGATACTCACATCTCTCTGCACAAGCCCAGAACCCAGGTGAGATCAGCTACAACAAGGCTTACGTGAATCAAGGCACCATGCATGTTGCTTAAAACAGTAGCGGACTCATCTGCACTACTAGAGCAACTTCCAGCATTTCATGTGCAAAGTCAAGTGGCTGATTGGTCTGTACAACATACAATAACTTCCTTTGAAAAGCAGGCCAGAGGTGCAATTCCCAAAATTTCCTAGCTCTGTCCCATGACCACTGGTCTTTAATTAACCTTCAACGCAGCCTTCTATGGCCGTACATGTCTCAGTGCTGATGCATGCAGGATGTGATGTGATTGCCTTGTGTTACAAACATACGAGAAAGATCAGGAAAAGACCATTCGGTCCATCAAGATTGTCCCATCCCATGTGGTGCAACCTACTCAGTCCATTAAACCTAGCCTTTCCCCCCTGCAGTTAGATAATCTCCTGGGAGAGGCAAAAAGAAAATCAGACAATGAACCTGAGATTAATTTAGAAAAAGACAACTCTGGGGAATTTTCCTCTAACCCCCATGGTCGATCAGGCAAGCTGCAGTGGACCATAGTGACCGATACCACTACACCCATCAACCAGCTTACATTCTATAACTTGAGATGTCTTCCATTTGCATGAGCTTATCCAGCTCTTTTTCAAATCTACAGTCACTGCACATACAGGCAACTAGTCCCCAGAGGTCATCGACTCTGCTAAACGAAAATGACTTCCTACCATCTAACCTAACTCTCTGCTTGCGTAACTTGTACTGATGCGGCCTAGTTTTTCCCAGCTTATCAGGCTCAAGTGTCGCGTTGCAGCCTCGCCGGATTCCAGTATCTCTGTGGAAGAGAATAGAAAGCGGAGAACAAGCACACGTGCAAGTTTACGTAAATGCCTGCAGCATAAACAGTGCTCACAATCCTATCCCCGGGTGCTCAATACGTGCATGTGCCCGTGATAAATTCCTCATTGCAGCAGCACTGGTTCCAGAGTATTTTGTGCCCAGTAACGGGTTGTATTGACCTGGAAGCAAAATAGAAAACGGTACAATGTCATGACTACAAGCAGCAGTTTGACTTAGTAATGGGGTTAACACATGAAGGGTGATTTCGCATGGCGTCACTCCTGGTGCAGAGCCTCCCTAGCACTGTGGCCGGGTCAGGAATTGGGGGCTAAAATGTACATGTTCTTCTAGTTTTAACATGCTCTGAATAATTTCTAGGCTTTAGGCTCAATTATTGACGTAAAAATGTATCAGTGTTTTGCTTCCTTGGAGAAGGAAACTAAAAGACAGCTAAAAAAGGTCGGGATTTTATTGATTAAAACAGCTAAAATTAGATATGGAGCTTAGTTAAACGTGTAACTCTTGACCTGCAAAAATGAATAATGAGTATGGGTAACATTCTCAATCTGTCTGCATCCTGCTACTGGTAGTATTTAAATTCACAGCTTCTCAACATTTATATCTTGGTTCTGTTATCACTTACAGATTTAATGACATCTACTTCACAAATTTTCAAAACAGTCGTTTTTGATTGCTTCGCGTGTGGGCACCATCTCTCCTATCTGTTGCTGTTTGTTCGGCAGCTGCTGATAGCACACTTTGCACAATATACACTGTGATTAACCCAGTCTGGTCCTGGCAGAGTGAATGCTGGAGTACGAAAACAACTACAGCTTCCCCAAAGGTGAGGCATCGCTGACCCTAGCAGCTGTTGGTTGAAGGAAACCTTTACCTTATGCCTCATGAGCTGCATTAAAACTCATCACGCTCACTGTTTGGACCGAGAGTTACTCATTAACCTGTTGTTGAGGGCCACAATTCCAATTTAAGTCTTCCTGTCTACATATTTATCCTGGCTTCACCAACATCCCAGAGCTGGCAGATTGTAGGTGGAATCCCAGAGACAGATGGAGCTGCAAATCTGCTAAAGCCCACGGTTTAGGCAAAGAGATTTGTGGAGTCGAGATTCTCAACTTTGAATTTAGCATCCAGGGTGAAAGCTTTAGGTTTATGAGCATTGACCTCAGAGAGACAAAGCAATTGTGAATACCCAAAGTGTTGCTAAGAATTCATCTTTGGGCAGTTCCAAATGCAAGCTAGAGCCCAAAAAAAACCAAAGTTGAAAATGAACCTAAGGAATAAAGCCCAGCTTGTATATATACAGATAATAAAGGAGGAGAGGCAGTGGGTTTGGGAAGAACGACAGCAGACTCTACCTCAGTAAAGAAAGATACATTGAAGGCCTGGAGATAGGGAGACAATGCACAAGCTTTGTCATAACTAATTGTGGGGGAAGATGAGTAAATTATAAATAAAGCATGTGACAGCTTAATAGACATGTTTTTTCTGCAGCGATTCCTGTGGCAGTGTGTTTCATCAAATAAATGCATTCAACCTGTATTGAAAAGACCTAACGGGACTTAAGTAGGCTGTGGGGATTTAATATATATAAAAGGAGATACTGACAGGATTGGAAACCATCATTATACTGCAACTGCCATACTAAAAAAAACATTATTGACCTTTAAGTTTCTTGGATGAAAACATCAAATAGACTTCAGATCAACATGTATTCTAGCATCCAGGATGATAAAGGAAAAAAATAAAATTAAAAAATGTGTATGGAACTGTCATGGCATTACTCACAGTGAGTCTGAGTTTTTAATAAGAGCAGGGATGTTATTCCATGTCGTATTACCAGGGACACTGACTTATCAGCATCAGGGGCAGCCCTAGGATCTCAGAGCACTGAGAAGGGGGCCCAGGCTCTGGAATACTGGGATGGGACCTCAAACTTTAGCAATACTTTGAGCAGGAGGCTTCCAGCATCTTGGAGTGGGGGGCGGGGGATGGGGGTGGGGGTAGCTGCGGTTGGAGGGATGGGGTCTCCCAGGTTTCCATGAACTCTGGAAAGGGAGGTTCTAACACTAGGGCAGCTCCTGGAACCTGGGTTAACTGGGAAAGGGATTTTGGGATCTGGGGGCATTGGAGAAGATGGTTTGAGAGTCTGGGATCATTGGGTGCTTCTGGCTCAGGGAGTGCTGGGAACATGCTCTAAGGGATATGAGGGCAGAGAGAGTGGATTCCATAATCTGGTAGTAGCGGGGCAGAAGTCTAGGGAGGGAGGTCTTGGTGGCCCAGCAGGGTGGAGGAGGAGAGCATGGCATACTAGAGAGCAGAGTTGTTATGTGCGGGGTGGGGTTCTAGTATCTAACAGTATTGGGTAGAGCAGGGTTGAACAGCCTTGAGGGAGAGGGAGCCCAGGATAATGGGAATCAAACTGCCATTGGCCCGTTTTGAAACATTAGGCCCCAACATACTCCGACCTGTGAGCCTCCTATACCAACCCATCCATAGCCCCTCTTGGTACCTCATGTATGCCACCACCAGAAACATCCCAATTACAACATATCATGCTTTACATGGTATTGCAAGAAAGAAGGCAACCAGTGTTGCATAGTTTGACCACAGCTGCCAAAATGCCACCATCTATTTTTGCAGGGCTCTGGCAAGCCCACCTGGTAATGACTGTGGTAATGCACCTTCTCAGAGTCTGGACCAGCAAAGGGGAGGATGCCGAGCTCTGCCACCTGCTGCAAGGACACCAGTAGCTACCGTGCAGCACAGAACTTGCACATATGCAGAGACAGAAAGGGTCAGCTGTGGCCTGAAACTTGACTGCACCTTTTTCTAGGCTTGATGAGTGCTGACCTATGGGATGGTGCTGTAGAAAGGCGTGAAGGAAGACCCTCCTTGAAAACATCTGTTGCAGAACCATCTCAACTTCAGCAGGCATCAGAAAAGAGGCCAAGTGCTGAGCTGCACTGTCTCTTGTCTGCAGACTCCTGCCTGCACCAATGGGTTCCTTTCCCCTCATCCTGGCCTGACACTTCTTAATACCCTGCCTCATCAGCCTTGACAAAGGGTTGAGATACCTTTTAATGCTCTCCAGAAGCTTTCTTAATTTTTGTCTCCCTTCTTGAGACCCTCCCCTTTAATTGCCCCCATCCTATTTAACTTAAACTCCTACAGTGATGTCATCTTTAGCATCAGCGGAGTTTGCACCTGGAATTGTGAATACAAATAAGAGTAGAGATGAAAATGGAGATTCTGCCTGGTCTTAAAGCAGTGCAAACTAGAATGGAACTGTTTTGGACCTGAAGACAAAGATCACCCCCAAAGAGTTTGCCAAGCGCTCTTTCATGAGGACAATGGCCTTTTAACAAATAAAACTACTTGTCCTTTTTAACCTCTTTGATTCTGAACTGTTCTAACAATGAGCAAGGAAGCGATAATCTCAATGACTCTCAATGCTCTTGACAGACTTTGCCTTGAAAGTTGAAGCACTGGGATAGTATTTTTCTTGTCCTACAGCACTATCATTACATTGTACTGCATGGCGAAATCACTGATAGTTGGTTCGTGTGTGTCAGAACTTCGGGTAATGTGTCGGATCACTGACTGACTTATGTACCACTATTGTTTTGAATGGGGAAAGAAAATTGCATATTTCTTACTATCAGATTTGATTTTCTGCTAAACTGAATCATTGAATATAGTCCAAACAGCCTCTCCAGGTTGTTCTGGTTAAACAAGTGCAGTCAGACATTGAGGACAAATATTTTAATCATATTCAAATCTGTTCTGCCCCACTTCAAAGCAAATTGAATGCAGTGTTTAAAGGCACCATTTAAAATGGAGCAAGTAAGATGCAAGAATGAGCTTACGGCTCACGCCAGCAAAAGGAGTCTGGCGAAGGAAATTAATAATGGTGTTTAAAAAAAAAAGAAACTGGGGTAATGGAAAGGTGACAAACTGCGAGGGAACAACTATTATTTTGAACCTCAGATGTGAATCTAATTTGGATAACATGTGTGATGAAATATATTCCATTCATCACTGCCTGTTTTCTGTGTCTTGTAACTGCCTGCTTTCTGTGTCTTTTCCCTTCCCCCAGTCCTCATGTATTATGTATTGGAATGTGCTGGAACTGGTTGTGTGCAGGGCTCCGCCCATACCTGGCTCCTTTGTAATCTAACTTCAGTCGGGTTCAGCCTCCTGAAGGTAGACATCTCTCTATTTTACGTGTTATGTTCTGAGTTAATAAAAGCCTTACTTTTGTTCTGCTAACTTCGAGTCTCGGAATAATTGAGGCACATCAATTTTATTAACTCAATTTTCAACACTATGGATCAACTCCTGAAACCCGAACGTTTGGATTTGGATCAACATGCTCCGGACGCATCAGCACGCTTCGGACACTGGTTTGACTGTATGGAATTCTTCCTGGACAATTCCGCAGCCGTCAAAGACGCTACGGACACTGCGAAGATGAGACTCGGAATGCTACGGAATTGGGTAAGCCACCGGGTTTACCCCCTCATCCAAGACGCCGATACGTACCTGGCCGCCTGCAACACCTTAAAGGCGCATTACCAGCAGCCTACGAATGAGGTGTATGCTAGGCATCTACTCGCTACTCGCGCACAGCGACCTGGGGAATCGGTGGAGGAGTTCCTAAGCATCCTGAAAAAGCTTGGCAAGGACTGTAAGTGCCGAGATGTAAAAGCCGCAGTGTACACCGACGAGCTTGTTCGCGATGCCTTTATCACAGGTCTCAGCTCCACTCACATCCGGCAAAGACTGCTGGAAAAAACGGAGTTGGACCTGAAACAGGCTGCGGACACCGCGCGGTCCCTGGAGATGGCCCAGAGAAACTCGGACGCCTACTCTTCAGCCCGCGCCGCCCACGCCGCCACGTGTGTGCCGAGGGCACCGCCATCTTGGAAGGCATCTTCCCCGCCCGGCAGCCCGACACCGGCGGGGCCCAGCTCTCCCCCCAGAAGCCCTACGACAGCCGCGACGTGTCAAGGACCCAACTGCTACTTCTGCGGGCAGCCAAAGCACACCAGAAACCTGTGCCCGGCGAAAGGCACCACCTGCTTTAAGTGCGGTAAGAAGGGGCACTTCGGGAAGGTGTGCAGAGGGAACCCCGCTGGAAAACCAACCGCCGGAAAACCCGCCACCGCCGCGTGTGCGCCGTGGGAGTGGCCATCTTGGACGCCATCTTGCCCGACCTCGTGGGGTCCGCCATCTTATGAGCAGACAGCGTGGACGCCATCTTGTCTCGATCAGGGCCCTACAGTGGCATCGGTCACAGTGGACCAGACCAGGCCGCATCCGCTATCCAAATCAATGGTGGACATCGAGGTAAATGGGTGCCGGGTTAAATGCTTAATTGACAGTGGAAGCACGGAGAGTTTTATCCACCCTGAACTGGCACAACAACTCTCCCTAAAGGTGGTCCCTGCTCAGGGTACCATCTCTATGGCCGATAAAACCCAGACATCGACCATTCTGGGTTACTGCACGGTACAATTGTGCGTTAACGGAACTGTGTATGATAATTTTAAAGTATTAATCATGAAGAATCTATGTGCGAGCGTGATCTTGGGTTTGGATTTCCAGTGCAACCACCAAAGCATCACGCTCAAGTACGGTGGGTCCCAGCCGCCTCTCACAGTGTGCGGTCTGGCTACCCTGAAGGTAAAGCCGCCTTCGCTATTCGCGAACCTTACCCCTAACTGCCGGCCAATAGCGACCAAAAGCAGGAGGTACAGCTGGGAGGACAGGCGGTTTATCGCGACCGAGGTAGACAGGCTCCTGAAAGAGCGCATTATTGAACACAGCAACAGCCCGTGGCGCGCCCAAGTGGTAGTGGTAAGGGGTAGCGAGAAGAAACGGATGGTGATCGACTATAGTCAAACGATCAACAGGTACACCCTACTAGACGCCTACCCGCTACCCCGCATATCAGAAATGGTGAACCAAATCGCCCAATACCGGGTGTTCTCCACCATCGACCTCAAGTCAGCGTACCACCAGCTCCCTATCAGACCAGAGGACCGCCCGTACACCGCCTTCGAGGCGAACGGACGCCTCTACCAATTCCTCAGAGTCCCCTTTGGGGTGACGAACGGGGTCTCGGTCTTTCAGAGGGAGATGGATCGCATGGTCGATGACCACCACTTGCAGGCAACCTTCCCCTACCTCGACAACGTCACCATCTGCGGTCACAACCAGCAGGATCACGACTCGAACCTCGAGAGGTTCCTGAAAACCGCACAAAAACTCAACCTCACCTATAACGAGGACAAGTGCGTTTTCAACACCACGCGCCTCTGCATACTGGGCAGCGTGGTGGAGAATGGGGAAATCGGACCAGACCCCGACCGATTGCGCCCCCTACGGGAGCTGCCCCTGCCCAACACTCCCAAAGCCCTGAAAAGGAGCCTGGGGTTATTTTCTTACTATTCCCAATGGGTCCCCAACTACTCCGACAAAGCCCGCCCCCTCTTGAAAGCATCCTCTTTTCCGCTCTCTGCTGAGGCCCACGCCGCCTTCAAAAGCATTAAGCAGGATATTGAGCGGGCCACGCTACAGGCAGTGGACGAGAACACTCCATTTCAAGTGGAAAGTGATGCGTCCGACTTCGCCTTGGCGGCCACCCTCAACCAGGCGGGGCGGCCCGTAGCTTTCTTCTCGAGGACCCTCCAAGGCCCCGAGATCAGACACTCCTCCGTGGAAAAGGAGGCCCAAGCCATCGTGGAGGCAGTGCGCCACTGGCGCCACTACCTAGCCGGCAAACGCTTCACCCTACTTACCGACCAGCGATCGGTAGCGTTTATGTTCAACAATAAACAGAGGGGGAAGATTAAAAATGATAAGATTCTTAGGTGGCGGATCGAGCTCTCCACTTTCGAGTACGACATCATTTACCGGCCAGGGGCCCTTAACGAATCCCCTGATGCCCTCTCACGAGGGATGTGTGCCAGCGCCACCGAGGATCGGCTACAGACCCTCCACAACGACCTCTGCCACCCAGGGGTCACGCGGCTGTTCCACTTCATAAAGTCCCGTAACTTACCCTACTCGATTGAGGAAGTTCGGTCTCTGACCAGGAACTGCCGCACTTGCGCTGAGTGCAAGCCTTGGTTCTACCGCCCAGATAGAGCCCACTTAATCAAAGCTACACGGCCCTTCGAGCGGCTCAGCTTAGATTTCAAGGGCCCCCTCCCGTCCGCCGACCGCAATGTTTACTTCCTGAATATTGTGGACGAATACTCCCGTTTCCCATTCGCCTTCCCCTGCCCAGACATGACCAGCGCCATGGTCATTAAATGCCTCAACAGCCTGTTCTGCCTGTTCGGTATGCCGAGCTATATCCACACGGATAGGGGGGCGTCCTTCATGAGTGAAGAGCTACGCCAGTACATGCTGTCCAAGGGGATCGCCACGAGCCGTACCACCAGCTACAACCCCCGGGGTAACGGCCAGGTGGAGCGAGAGAACGGGACAGTGTGGAAAGCAGTCACTCTAGCTCTAAGGACCAAGGGCCTCCCTATCTCCCGCTGGCAGGAAGTCCTCTCGGATGTGCTCCATTCGATACGGTCGCTATTGTGTACGGCCACTAATGCCACGCCTCATGAACGAATGTTTGTCTTTCCTCGGAAATCCACCTCAGGCGTATCCATGCCGTCATGGCTCTCCACCCCAGGTCCGGTACTCGTGCGAAGGCATGTGAGGGGCCACAAGACGGACCCTCTCGTGGAGCCAGTACACCTACTCCACGCCAACCCCCAATACGCATATGTCCGGCACGCCGACGAAAGGGAGGACACCGTGTCCATAAAAGACGTCGCCCCAGCCGGCATCGACAACAACCACGGCAATAGCAGCGACGACGATCACAGCAACCCTTACCCACCCACTATTCTTTCATCACCCCCGGAAGAACATCGACCAACGGCACCCCCACCAACTACCCCTTCAACAACCCCGGCGACACCCCCGGCAGAGACCCAGGAGGCTACCGGGGACACCCAGCCGACACCCGCGGCACCACAACAGCCACGTCGGTCGCAGAGGACTATCAAACCCCCGAACAGACTAAATCTATAGAAGGGGTGAATGTGATGAAATATATTCCATTCATCACTGCCTGTTTTCTGTGTCTTGTAACTGCCTGCTTTCTGTGTCTTTTCCCTTCCCCCAGTCCTCATGTATTATGTATTGGAATGTGCTGGAACTGGTTGTGTGCAGGGCTCCGCCCATACCTGGCTCCTTTGTAATCTAACTTCAGTCGGGTTCAGCCTCCTGAAGGTAGACATCTCTCTATTTTACGTGTTATGTTCTGAGTTAATAAAAGCCTTACTTTTGTTCTGCTAACTTCGAGTCTCGGAATAATTGAGGCACATCAACATGAACTGTGAGAATTGAGGTCAGGTTCAAATTAGCAGCTTGTTGCTTAAACGGGTTTGCAGTCATGCTCGTTAGAGGGAGATTTGACATTGTCAAAATAATGAAGCATTTATAGAAGGGAAGCTGTCATAAATAGAGAGAAAGGTAAAGAGAGAAAATAACAGCGAAAGAAAACAATCTGTAAATATTTATAACATAAATTTGGATCAAAATATCCACCTTTTAGAGTGGAAGATCATGGCCCTGAAATTCTGCAGAGACTCGACTGGTCTCCCACCATAACTCCAGCAGAAACCCAAGGAAATGGAATAAACGGCCACTCAGGCCATTTCCCTGATGGTTTCACTGGTCTTATGCTGGAGGAATGATAAGAGTAATAGTACTTTCCATAGAATTTCAGGGCCCATGTATTAATTTAAGGATGCAGTTCTATTTCCACTTTAGCCTTGCTTCAGTTTCGTGGGGAGACTAGAGAAGCTAGCGGGCTTGTTCTCCTTAGAGCAGGGAAGGTCAAGGGGAGATTTGATAGATGTGTTCAACATCATAGAGTAAATAAGGAAAAACTGTTTCCAGTGGCAGAAGGGTCGGTAACCAGAGAACACAGATTTAAGGTAATTGGCAAAAGAACCAGAGGCGCAATGAGGAAACATTTTTTTATTCAGTGTCTTTTTATGATTTGGAATGCACTGCCTGAAAGGGTGGTGGAAGCAGATTCAATAACAACATTCAAAAGGGAATTGGATAAATACTTGAAGGGGGAAAAATTGCAGAGCTATGGGGAAAGAGCAGGGGAGTGGGATGAATTGGATAGCTCTTTCAAAGAGCTGGCACAGGCACGATGGGCCGAATGGCCGCCTCCTGTGCTGTATGATTCTATGATTCTATGATATCTGCAGAGGCAAGTCTCGATGTAATTCTGGACTAGCAAGGTGTGAGACCTCCCTCACTGAGGCTATTTCACACCTTCTTGGCTTGACACACATGCATTATTACATAGAATTACATAGAATTTACAACACAGAAACAGGCCATTCGGCCCAACTGGTCTATGCTGGTGTTTATGCTCCACACAAGCTTCCCCCCACCCTACTTCATCCAACCTTATCAGCATAGTCTTCTATTCCTTTCTCCCTCATGTACTTATCAAGCTTCCCCTTATACGCAATTATGCTATTCACCTCAACTAGCAAGATTATAACTCCAGTGCAGTGTAATACTGGGTTTACAAAGTGTGTAGGAGGGCCC
This sequence comes from Somniosus microcephalus, assembly GCF_052327205.1. Classification (NCBI taxonomy): domain Eukaryota; kingdom Metazoa; phylum Chordata; class Chondrichthyes; order Squaliformes; family Somniosidae; genus Somniosus; species Somniosus microcephalus. Next base: position 121,689,735 of record NC_140999.1, on the reverse strand, counting down.
TTATGCCTCCCAGACACTTTATAAACAGATGCAGAGGTTTTGATAACATTGGCAGAGTCTGGATCTTCATGCCTGTGCTCTCAAAACATTTAAGATTTACCAACACACATATCCAGGACTGCCTTCTGGATCTGAGAGTTTGATTATGAATCAGAGAGTGCAGCTGCAGATCATTTCTGCAGCTATCGGTCTCGGATTGCTGGATACTGTGTAAACCCAGCCTCGGAAAGAGAATACAAATAAAAACACAGAGAGATTCAGAAGCAGAGAGAGAAGTGTGGAGCTATAAATTGGGCAATATAAGTTTGGATCAAGGTGTTCCTGTCTAGACATGAGTGTAAACACAGGGGAGAAGTGTTCCATGAAAATCGTGACTCCTCTGATGAAGGATGACACAAGAATCATAAACCTATCTTTCTCTTCTAGATACTGATTGACCTGCTGTTTGATTCCAGCACTTTCTACTTTCAATAATTTGCTTTTTTGATGTGTATTGAATCCCATGCATAAAGGAACATTTTGATCCGTGTTTATAATATTTTTGTTTCCTGCTTCTCTCTCTGTTCCTCATTTTTATTATAAAGGCAAGCATTTGATAGAACAGTGGGATGGTTGAATATCTCTGTGAGTTTATAAATAAAACGTCTCATCTACCCTAACCCATCCACACCACAAACATTTTGTTCATACCCAAAAATGTCTTATCTGTCCCCTTCACAGATGCTGCCTGACTTGCTGAGTGTTTCTGTAATGTATGTACCTTTAAGGGGGAGAACTACTTTTTACAGCTCCTGTATCCTGTAGTACCGGCAGTGACCACACCTGTATATAAACCCTGAGTAGTGATCTGTACAGTCAGTTGCAGTTTGAACCCTCATTCAGTAAACACCTGTTGATCGTTCCCTACAGTCTGTTGTCTGATTATTGAAGGACACAACATTAAGATACACGGATATAACATTGGCGACAACGCAGGTTCGAACCTACCTGCAACTCTGCATCACCTCCCAGGGATTCGCTCCTGGAGAACAGTGGAAGGAGGTCGAGTCCAGAAGCACGGGCGTCGACCACGGGCAACCGGCCAGTCATCCAGCAGAGATTTGAGCATCGCAGGGGAGGCTGTCGAGAGCCAGGCTTGGCTTTCCAGTCACGGTGGTCCAGCGAAACGGGCTGGCAACAGGTACTGCGCAGACACTTCCCGGACAGCGGCAGCTAGAGCCGACCGAGCGGCACAGAAAAAGGCCAAGCAGCGTCGACGGGGGAGAGAGAGAGGGCAGAACGCACAGGGTGCAGCCGGTGTTCAGGACCAAGCGGCGTCAATGGGGGAGAGAGGCGAGTGAGAGCAGAGCACAGCCGGTGTTCAAGGACCGAGCGGCATCAACGGGGAGAGAGACGAGAGAGAGCAGAGCGCAGCCGGTGTTCAAGGGCCGAGCAGCGTCAACAGGGGAGAGAGGTGGGAGAGAGCAGAGCGCAGCCGGTGTTCAAGGGCCGAGCAGCGTCAATGGGGGAGAGAGGCGCACAGGAAATCGCGAGGCGCTGCCATTGCCACGAGGACCGCAGAGAGCGGCATTGGCAGCAGCGCAGGAGCAGCGCACAAAACCCACAGGGCGTCGCCATTTGCCACGAGGACCGCCGAGAGCGGCGTTGGCAGCAGCGTGGGAGACGCCATTTTAAGCTGCAGCGGGGAAGAAAGGAAAGCGCGGGAGACACCATTTTAAGCTGCAGCGGGGAAGAAAGGAAAGCGCGGGAGACGCCATTTTAAGCCAGTCTAACCACACCCAAAAATGCCGAAGAGTTGCAGTATCACAGCGTTCGACAATGAAGTCGAAGATTGGACGACATATGTCGAACGCATAGAAGTATACTGCAAGGCGAATGAAGTGCCAGATGACAAGAAAGCGCTGGTATTGTTCAATTCAATGGGTGCAAAAACGTATGGCTTACTACGAAACCTAGTAACCCCAGAGAAGCCAGTAGAAAAGGATTTTGAAAACATAGTGTCAATCCTACAGGACCACTTAAACCCCACACCGCTGCTGATAGCAGAAAGATTTAATTTTCACAAAAGGAACCAGCATAAAGATGAAAGTAATGCTGAGTATTTAACGGAACTGCGCAAGCTATCGAAACACTGCCAGTTTGGAATGGGACTAGCAGATACTTTAAGGGACAAGTTTGTGTGTGGGCTTCAAAGTGAAGGAACCCAGAAACGGCTTCTATCAGAAAAGGATCTTATACTGGACAAGGCTTTCAGCATTGCAGTATCACACGAAGCAGCCGCACGGGGCGCTGCAGAGATACAACGGAGACCGCAAGAATATGGCACAAATAAAATGTCATACGGAACACTGAAGTGCTATCGCTGCGGCAGAACAACACACGACCATAATGATTGCTGGTTCAAGGACAAAGTGTGCAGACAGTGTGGAAAAGTAGGACACAGAGCAAGAGTCTGCAGGTCGGGAAAGAAAACCAGCAGCAAGAAATCTCCACAGGAGAAGTACAAGAAGGTACATAAGGTGACGGAGAGTAGTTCAGACGAACAGAAGAGTGATACAGACTCCGGAAGCAAGGAGCTGGGTTGTCTGAAACTACATAATGTGATCAAAATGGAGGATCACCAAACTATCTGGGTCACGCTCAAGATAGCAGGAGTCCAAGTGAAAATGGAATTGGACACAGGATCAGCCCTAACAGTCATAAACCGAAGGGACTACAAGCGGCTATTCTCACATATATCCTTGAGAGATACAAAGATTGTCTTGAAGACGTACACGGGGCAAAAAGTCTACCCCAAAGGAACAATAAGGGTGAACGTTATATATAACGGCAAGGAAACACCAAAAATGGACCTATATGTATTGCCAGATGGAGGACCACCACTACTAGGACGTGAATGGATCTGGAAGATACAGCTAGATTGGCATTCCAGACAAGCACTGACTGTAGATGCCAAAAAGGATGATGACGTCACACCTGGACGACTGTCAAAAATGCTAACTGACGCACAAGAAGTGTTCCAGCAGGGACTCGGAACACTAAAAGGCATAACAGCGACGATCAAAATAGAGGAAAATGCAAGCCCAAAGTTTTTTAGGCCAGACCGGTACCTTATGCGATCCGCCCAGCCGTCGAAGCAGAGCTGGAAGGTTTGGAATGTTCAGGAGTACTGTCCAAAGTGGACTGGAGCGAGTGGGCTACACCCATCGTTCCTGTAATGAAGAGGTCATTGAGTAATACACCTGGGGAACCAAAGAAGGTTCGCATCCGTGGGGACTTTAAGGTGACAGTGAACCCAGTCCTTCACACTGTACAATATCCGCTTCCGCGGATTGAAGATATTTTCGCCTCGCTATCTGGAGGGAAATGCTTCACTAAGATTGATCTGGCCCAGGCGTACCTGCAAATGGAGGTAGAAGAAGCCTCGAAACAGTACCTCACGATCAACACTCATAAAGGTCTCTACCAATACAACCGGCTGGTGTTCGGGGTAGCATCAGCTCCGGCTATTTGGCAAAGGGCAATGGAACAAGTCCTGCAAGGGATTCCAGGGACCCAGTGTTATTTGGACGACATCCTGGTCACGGGCAAAAATGACAGTGATCACCTCGCCAACCTGGAGCAGGTGCTCACGAGATTGAAGGAAAATGGGCTCCGAGCTAATCGCCAGAAATGCAAATTTTTCCAGAAGCAGATCTCGTATTGTGGCCATGTTATTGATAAAGAGGGGTTACATAAGTCCCCTGAAAAGATTGAGGCAGTAGTCAAGGCTCCAGCACCGGAAAATGTGTCACAACTGAGGTCGTTCCTCGGGCTGGTGAACTATTACCATAAGTTCTTGCCGAATTTGTCTACCGTACTACATCCACTGAACACCCTACTGCAAACGGGGGTACCATGGAAGTGGAGTGACAAATGTAAACGAGCTTTCCAGAAGAGCAAAGCATTGATCACATCAAAAGTGGTGTTGGCTAATTTCAACCCAGCACTACAAATTCGGTTGGCGTGTGATGCATCACCCTATGGCATTGGAGCGGTGCTGTCGCACAAATTCCCGGACGGCTCAGAGAGGCCAGTAGCCTTTGCGTCACGATCACCAACCTCAGCCGAGCGTAACTACGCCCAGATTGACAGGGAGGCCCTCAGCCTAGTGTGGGGAGTGAAAAAGTTCAATCACTATCTGCACGGGCAGAAGTTCACCTTGCTGACTGACCACCAACCACTTGTCTCCATCTTTAATCCAAAGAAGGGCGTTCCAGTGATGACTGCGCAACGGCTACGAAGATGGTCCCTTTTTCTCGGGGTGCACCAATATGAAATCGAGTATAAGGGCACGAAACAGCATGGAAATGCTGATGGGCTATCACACCTGTAGTGTATGTACCCGTCTACGTTTAAGAGAACTATTGTATGTAACCGTTCACCTTTAAGAGAACTATTTTAGGTGTGGCACTACTTTGTTTGGCTTCTGTATACTGTAATACCGACGGTGACCACACCAGTATATAAGTGTTGTGTCAGGATTTATTGGGCAGATTCGCCCTGACCTTCGAATAGTAAAGTCCTGTTTTAAGTTACTCTGGTAGTCTGTGTATTAATTAACTAAACAACCCACAGACTTTACAACACCTACCACTGCCTACTGCGGAGGAAGCACCAGCAGTGGATCCTGTCGAAATATTTCATTCGACTATAATTGAATGCTTGCCAGTAACTAACGCTGGTATAGAGAAGGAGACCCGAAATGACCCGACACTGTCTCGGGTATATGATTTGACGGTGAAGGGATGGCCAGCACATGGCGACTCAATTCAATTCAATTCAAATCGCTTTATTGGCATGATAAGGTACATCTTATGTTGCCAGCATTCTCATCCAGAAGAGAACAGCTGTCAGTATGCCAGGGGACCTTGATGTGTGGATCCCGAGTGGTAATTCCACCCAAGTTAAGGGAGAGAGTGCTCAATGAGCTTCACGAAGGTCATCTGGGAGGGGTGAAAATGAATAGCCTTGCTAGGGCTTATGTGTGGTGGCCGGGGATCGATCAGCAAATCGAGGACCTGAAAAAGAGCTGCTCAGGATGCCAGAAGGTCCAAAATGCACCACCACATGCCCCTCTACACCCATGGGAGTGGCCCTCATCTCCATGGCAACGGGTGCATATTGATTTTGCTGGTCCATTCATGGACTCAATGTTTTTAATAGCTATGGTTGCGCACTCGAAATGGCCTGAGGTGATCAAAATGTCCTCCACCACCACGGAGAAAACTATTGCAGTCCTACGGACTATTTTTGCCAGGAACGGCTTGCCAGAGCAGATTTGCTCTGATAACAGACCACAGTTTGTGTCCGAAGATTTTCGAAGATTTATGAAAAGGAATGGGGTAAGGCATTACACATCCACCCCGTATCATCCAGCCACAAATGGATTGGCTGAGAGGTTCGTACAAACCTTTAAAAAAGCAGTAAAGGCCATGTGCGATGACGACATTCCACTGCAGCATAAGGTGGACAATTTCCTGTTAGCCTAGAGAAATGCGACACATGCAGTCACCAACCAGGCCCCGGCCATGATGTTCTTTAACCGAAGGTTGAGATCTCGTCTGGATTTGCTCAGACCAAATGTACGAAGAGATGTTGAGAGTAAGCAATTCCAGCAGATCAATGAGAAGCCAACAAGGAGCTTCAATGTAGGGCAAGCAGTCTTGGCCCGCGACTACCGAACAGAGAAATGGCAACCAGGAACGATATGTACACGGCAGGGGCCACTAATGTACACAGTGGATATTGGGGAGAACATTGTGAGACGCCATGCTGACCAGATCCTAGAGTCACAGGAACGAGTCAACTCCATGTCTCGGCCATACGTACCTGGTGAGGAACCCGACGTACAGGTCGCATCTACCTCAGAAACAATAGCATTGGAAGCTGATGAATCAACTGACGACAGGGTGTTAGAATCGCCTCTGCACCAAGAGCGAGACACTCGGGAAAGGCGTTATCCAGAAAGAATCAGGAAGCCTCCCCAAAGACTGAATTTATAAATAGACTATTTTCAGTTAATGTTGCATGTTAAAAGTGTTAATTTTAATTAGTTTGATATTTAATTGTTAAATGAGTGTTATGGTACTGTTAATCTAAAAGGGGAGGAATTGTAATGTACGTACCTTTAAGGGGGAGAACTACTTTTTACAGCTCCTGTATCCTGTAGTACCGGCAGTGACCACACCTGTATATAAACCCTGAGTCGGGATCTGTACAGTTAGTTGCAGTTTGAACCCTCTTTCAGTAAACACCTGTTGATCGTTCCCTGCAGTCTGTTGTCTGATTATTGAAGGACACAACATTAAGATACACGGATATAACAGTTTCCAGCATTCTCTGCTTTTGTCGAAGAATAATCACATTTGCTGTCAGAGTGAAGCTCCTGGTTTGCGATGCAGGTTTAACCCAACTAACCCAACTAAAATAACATTGACCGCAGACTATGAGAGGCCTTTGTGAATGTTATGACTAATGAAAGATACCATTACATGATTCACAGGAGGGGGCCATCGGGGAACCATAGCTGTCATGGAATTAAGAAATTAAAACAGAAAATGCTGGAAATGCACATCAAGTCTGTCAGCACCCGAAAAGAGAAATGACAGGTTAATATACTGCGTAGGGGCTCAGTTCTGATGAAAGGCTCATGATAAAACATTCATCTGTCTTTTATATTTTCAGAAGCATTTTCTGTTTTTAATTTCAGATTGGCGACGTTTGCATTTTGTTTTTCCTTTCTATCTCTTCTAAGAGAATTAAGAATATGGATTCGGTAATTGCTTTAACTTAACTCGCAAAGTTTATGGTGTTGCCTGAATGTTATTACTACCTTACAATAAGCACTGAACACTGAATTTCCAGGAAATTAACTGCAGGCTATTGACAACTCTTCAGTTGCATGAGTATTGCAACACATCAAAGATATGTGGAGTTTCCACCATTTACCATGTTGAAAACAGGGCAGCAGATGAGTTGGGGTGGAGCTGGTGGGATATGATCAGGGCAGCGGGTGAGATGGGATGGGGCTAGTGGGTATGGACAGAGCAGGGGGTGAGATGGGGCTGGTAGGATATGGTCAAACCAAAGGGCGAGGTGGGATGGGGCCGGTGTGGGCATGGACAGAGCAGAGGGTGAGATGGGATGGGCTGTGGCAGATGGCATGAAGCAAGACCGGGGTGAATGGGTTGAGTTAGGGTGGATGGGATGGGGCAGGATGGGAGTGAGATAGGATGAGAAGGTGGGATATGGGGAAAGGGCAAGGATAAAATGGGATGGGATAGGGGAAATGATATATGGGCAGAGCAGGAGGAAAGATGGGGTGCATTGGGTTGGATGGGATGGAACAGGACAATTGGTGAGATGGGGTGGGTTGAGTTGAATGGGATGGAGAGGGGTGGGGGTGAGATGAGATGGAGCAGATGGTATATGGGCAGAGCAGGGAGTGAGGTGGGTTAGGTTGGATGGGATAGAGCAGTGCTGAGGGTGGGTTGGATTGCTTAGGGATGGGACAGGGCTGGGTGAGATGGGGCAGGGAATGGGTGAGATAGGATGGGTCAGATAATATTGGACAGAGCAGCAGGTTAGATGGTGTGGGATGGCTGGGACAGGGCTGGGTGAGATAGGATGGATGGGTTAGGGATGGTACAGGGCTGGTGCACATGGGATAGGGGTGAGATAGGACAGGATGGGCCACAGTGGAGGGTGAGATAGGGCAGGATGGCCACAGTAGAGGGTGAGATAGAACAGGATGGGCCACAGTGGAGGGTGAGATAGGACAGGACGGGCCACAGTGGAGGGTGAGATAGGGCAGGATGGCCACAGCAGAGTGTGAGATAGGACAGGATGGGCCACAGTGGAGGGTGAGATGGGACAGGATGGGCCACAGTGGAGGGTGAGATAGGGCAGGATGGCCACAGCAGAGTGTGAGATAGGACAGGATGGGCCACAGTGGAGGGTGAGATAGGACAGGATGGGCCACAGTAGAGGGTGAGATAGGACAGGATGGCCACAGCAGAGGGTGAGATAGGGCAGGATGGCCACAGCAGAGGCTGGGATCATAGCTTGAGTTCTGAAGTTTGTTTCACATCATAGAAATAATTGAGAAAATGGGTTTTTCTTTTTATAAGCAGACTTTTTGTGCCTAGTTTGCATTTTGCAAATTTCTCCACAGGCCATGCAGAACCTGAACTGCAAAGTCGAAAACCAAACAGATGGAAATCTTGGTGATATGAGGTATACTGACAGCCACGGTTAGTGCAAAATAACAATAAAAATGCAATAATTCAACATTATGAGGGGTTTTGATAGAGTAAATAGGGTTATACTGTTTCCATTGGCATGAGGGTCGGTAACCAGAGGTCACAGATTTAAGGTAATTGGCAAAAGAACCAAAGGGGAAATAAGGAGAACTATTTTTACATAGCGAGTTGTTAGGATTTGGAACACACTGCCTGAAAGGAAGCAGTAGCAACTTTCAAAAAGGAATTGGATAAATACTTGAAGGGGAAAATTTGCAGGCCTATGGGGAAAGAGCAGGAGAGTGGGATTAATTGGATCGCTCTTTCAAAGAGCCGGCACAGGCATGATGAGCCGAATGGCCTCCTTCTGTGCTGTATGATTCTATGAATAACAAAGTTGTAGACACAAGTAAAACATGACCCTTACCAAGCAATGAGCTGTGGTCCTATCATGGGATTCAGACAATTGTTTCAAACTACTAAGCTTCATTCTAGGAACCCGCGATTATATGAATCTTGTACTTCTCACTGACTATATAGCTCCCCACCTTTCCCCACCTATTGTTGAATAATTCATTTTCCATAATTAGTTCAGAATGAACTGAGGGCAAAGAAAGCTCACCCCTTAAATGTAGAATTGATTTCTGGCACATTTGTTCACACTTATCTGGAGTGTACTCTTACAAGGAGCCTGTATAATGTGTAGCTTTAGCATAAGAAAACTAATTTGTTTGAAAACATGACATTTGGAATTTAAATAATAGGCCACTTTAGGCCTCTTGAAGGAGCTTAGAACATAACTGTTATACCGCCTGGACTCTGGGAACAAGTGAATAATGAAGTGTTAAACTGACACAATTAAAGGAACAATTAATGGTTTAGCATCTGTAAGGAGTAGCAAAATGAAACACTTGGTAAAAAAAATGACAATTATCGTTACCTCCCAACTCATAGTGTTGGCACAGGTGGGGAAGTTTAGAGTGCAATGGGGGAAGGGAATTGACACTGTCTCAGAGGCTTCCACAGTTAGAAGCAACGGGTGAAGCTGTATCATCTCCAAACGGTGCTGATCCTTTTGGACTGATACAGTATGCTGCAGTTTCACTGCAGCAGCTCTTGAGTTCTGGAAGAAACATGGAGTTCAGGATTAAGCACCAACAGCCCCTGCGGTGACGATTCATATCACATATTCCACATAATCCCATCATTATCTGCCAGTCTTACTTGTTAAGTTTTGGCTGAGAAGCAACAGGTAATAAAATATAATAAATTTGGCAGCAACCCTGTTGTGGGTTATCACCACCAGTATGTCGGTAATTCCACAGAAAGGATTGGGCAAAATGCAAAAAACCATTTGTACCCCTTCCTCTGTAAGGGCCATTTTTCTCCTCCCGTCCTCTGTCAACTGGTTGAGCAGGTTGCAGACTCTCCCAGGACTGCTAACACCAGTCGTGCTCTCAGCTAATAAGAATCGCAATTGCCACTGCGTCAGATGAATGAGGTGTCAAGTTTCCCTCCTCCTTTGGCAGATTTGGGGAGAATTTTGATAAGCTAATTACACGGTGACTGAAATGGCAAATTATGATTTTGATTGAGAAAGATGTATTTTTAACTTTTTTGAAAAAATTAAGTAACTTCTTGTAATCTCACCTCACCTCCAAGTACTCAATTCAGTCTCCCCAAGCCTGTACTGTAAAACTCCTCTCTGCAGTGCCCCACTTTCCATTTCCGTTAGGGTGATAACCTGAACACGCTGCTGCCTAATTTGTCTCACCTTGACCTTTTCTGGGCTTTCAGTTTCCACTGAGCAGCACTTGACAAGCAAAAAAAATAGGGGTTGGATTAATCTTGTGTGCACAAACTCTCAGTGTGCTTGACACCTCATCCATCACACGTGGGCTCGCTGCTTCAGGGAGGGAGGGAGGATGGGGGCAATGGCTACTCAGGAATAGAGTCTAAACAATCACCAAATCCAGGCAAATATGTAGATTTACAGAATTAGACAGAAGAGAGATATGGGAATAGTTTTTTTATGTCTAGATTGACGAAGTTGGTTTCTCATAAGGTTAGTCAGCCAGAGCTGTTGACACAGGGCAGATTTCAGCAAGGATTTAACATCACATAAAAGGTGCAAGATTATGATCCTTGGATGGAAGATTGTGTTCTGAGCATGGAACTCCCACTGAATGCAAGAAATTTGTCAGGTCTGCAGTGAGCTGACTTATATTTATATACTTTTAGCAAATATATCCTAACACCAGGGCTTTGTGCTTATATGTTCTTAGAACAGAAAATGTTGAAAATGCAAAGCAGGTCTGTCAGCATATGAAAGAAAAAAACAGGTTAATGTTTCGTGTGAAGAATGTCCTTCAGAGTATCTTGTGTGGATTTTTTTTTTAAACTCCACCATAACTTTTATGAAAAGGGAAAGTTTGGGTGATTGTTGGAGATGATTGTGATGGTCTCTGACTTCTATTTTTCCTGGCATAGAGACACCATGGAAAGGTAATCTCTTCTACCGCAGGGATATTTGGACTCTGAGGAAGTGTAGCCCCCTTTGACCCCAAATTAATGGGCATAATGAAAGGACGGCCCATCAGATCACGAGGGAAAATTCACACAATGGAAGAGCAGTGATCTAAGCTGCAAGAGATTCTGTGAAAGAATAGGTTTCCAGATTATAACTTCACAGGGCGACCAAAGCCATTCTCTTCAGCCCCGGAACAAACTCCAGTCCCTTGCCACTGACTCCATCCCCTTCCCCAGCCACTATCTCTGGCTGACTGGGACTTATTTTGCAACTTTGGTATCCTTTTTGACCCTAAGCTGAGTTTTAGACTTCCATATCTTTTCCACCACAAAGGCTGCTTACATCCCCCCACGTAACATTACCTGCCTCTGCCCCCAGCTCAGACCATCCACCATGCCTTCATCACCTCTAGACTAGCCTATGCCAATGGCCTCCTTGCTGGCTTCCCTTCATCCACCTTCGATAAATGCCAAATTGTCCAAATCTCTCCAGTATGTCTCATACCAAGTCCCACTCGCCAATCACCCTTGCTAATGTACATTAGCTCCCTATGCCCCAATACATCAAATTTATCATTATAATCCATGTTTTTACCTTTCTCCATAGCCTCCCCTCACCTTACCTTTATCATCTCCTCCAACCCTTTATCCCACCCCCTTCAAACACTCCATTCTTCTGATTTCAATCCTTTGTCCATCTCCTATCCCTGCACTCCACCATTAGTGGCAGAGACATCAGCTGATTCTGAAAATGCCTTTAATGTCTTGTTAAACCTGTGACTTATAGTCTCACTGCCTAGCTTGCTGATGGCCTAGTTAATGAAGACAGTTCCCTGTGTAATGTTAAGCTGCACAGATCTTGTTTGTTTCTTTTTCTCTGCTGAGTTAGATGACCTCAGCTGGAGCCCTTCATTCACCCTTGGTGTCCCTAGGCTAAGAAAAGAAATTAAAATCAACAGGGATCATGCTTCTCATCACCATCTAGTGACTCCTGTTGGAAAAGATGAATGTGTGGCCATTGGATGAGAGCAGCAGTCTGCTAGGATGTGATGCTCTCCACAGTTCAATAGCTTACAGATATTCACAGCTTGGGCTCACAAATGGCCTCTTAGATGAGACAACAGACCGTTGCTGGGCACTGTCGAACTATAACCCGGCAACAGTCAGTGCTTTCAGAACTGAGAGGGGAGGGGTGCGGGAGGGACGGTGGGGCAGGGGTGGGGGAGGGAAGAGAGAGTCACTGTGTAGCTAGCTTCCCTGGTCACTTAGGAGTTAAACATACCTGACCCTTAAAAGCCACCTGAGAGACTGACCAAAAGATGAATAATTCACCTGACCTTTAACAGTCATTTGGGAGACAGATGGATCGATAAGTAGAGAGAAAATATCCAGACTCCTGCTCCTATCTTCTATGTATCTATAGGGATCAAGGGATATGGGGAGAAAGCAGGGACAGGGTACTGAATTTGGATGATCAGCCATGATCTCATTAAATGGCGGAACAGACTTGAGGGGCCAAATGGCCTACTCCTGCTCCTGTCTTCTATCTACTGTGCAAATCTGCATCTGAACCCAGGGAAATGCTAGTGTTCTAATGAGCCATATCACCCTGTTCTCTCACAGTGGTTTGATATTTTCTCATCACCCATTACATGTGTTACTGCTAAAAATAAACAGAATGTCTCACAGGGGTGATCTATAGATTTAGATCCGTCAAGATCTGTCAGAGGATTGCTAATGGGTTTAGTAATCTTTCCAACTGATTCTCGTGCACATAAATGTTGCCCTATTTTTCTTTTTATATCTATATATATATGTGTAATATTTTCCTTTACACAAGACTTATATGTTGAGCCTGAAAAAATTCAGAAACTTATTAACAATATTGCTAAATGAGACTCCAATGAAAACTGAGAGTTTCTATGAAAAGCATGTTGCAAATCCACTGAACTGAAGAGATCTAGGTTATCTGTTTACAGAAAGACTCGCAGACTTTAAACATAGCGAGTGCTATAAATAGCCTCGATGTACCTAAGGTATGAAAGGGAAAGCAGACAGCGTTCCTGCTTCTGATGTCTACCCAATGACCTCTGCTTGTGCGTGGGTGTGTGTGTGTGTAGGCTTCAGGTGAGGATGGTTTGGGCTTGACTTCAATGTCCCCACTGTTACTTGTTGTCGAGATTCACACATAAAGAATGGCCACTTGAGCAAAGGTACCAGACGGTAGACTGGAACCTAAAAGTAGTCACCACCTCCAGTGGAGGATGAGAGTAAACTGGAGGGAACAACTGCTTTAGAAAACTAGCAGTAAGTGTTGCCAGAAGGTCTGTGATTAAATTTGCTAGATTAGGGGATCTGCCATCTTCAGGCACATCTCCATTACAATTATACAGCTCATATCATTCTGTGTCTTAAAGGCTTTGTTGGACCAGGCTACGATATTTATCGACAATAATTCCTGATATTGTATATCTATGACTGGGTGTATTTGGTGAAGTATTACCAGGGAATCAAAATTCATGTCCAAATGCTGATCCAGCGTGGGCAAAATTATGCTGAGACGAGCAGAATTTTTTAATATAGTTAACAACATTTAATTGGAACTTACTGGTGGAAATTATATGATCTCATTTATCATATTGACCCCATTAGAGTAAAAATATGACTGATGTTAATACATTGAGAATGAGTTGATGAAATTTCTCCAGTGAGGAAGTGATGCTATTAACTATGTCCCATTATCTGATATAAACTGGATTACCTGTGCCAGGGACAAATGCTGTCTTGTCAGCACTTCTCACACATCATAGCACCTATAAAGTATCCATTTTATAGAGGGGAACTTAGCTGAGGAGGAACCCTGTTGTGATTGAACGATTTTGGTGGCGTGTGTCTGTGTGCCTCTTATATCTGTACATTTAAAGGGACACATTCTTCATTTAAAAAAAGGTAGGATCTTTGGCATTTTTTTAGTTTGTTTGGTGCAGGCAAACAGTTAGAAGAGCTGTGTGTATCAATTATGTAGCAATGATATCATGCACAAGGGACACTATTGGCATCATTCAATTGTGTGTTGCATGCAATTAGGAAAAAGATTTGCCAAATGCTTTTTTCATGAAGGCAGCATTTGTTTAATACCATTCCAGTTTTGTGTGGGATAAATGCAATTTAATGGAATAAGTCTTCTGACATTTTGTTCCAGGAACAGCATGTGACCTTTTTTACATTGGTTCCACCCTTGAGCTTGCCAGCTAAGCTAATTGTGAATGGATACCTTTAATGTGAACGATGTTTAATTATTTCAAAAGTGTGCATTAAGATTGCACTCCGTTCAACAGCTACCAATATTATCAACAATCAAGTACTTCAAATTACTTTTATCTTCTCTTGTCTCTGAAGCTCAAGTTTTAGAAAGAGCAATAATCTGAAGAACCAAGCATCAACATTACCTTTTACAGTATTTTTGGGAGAACACTTTCATGAAGCAGTGGCGATGACATTGACATTCTACGTCTGTGGTTATGCACCTCAACTGGACAATTCCCTATCAGGAGCAAAACTGAGATGTTGGGCATTCAAATTGGCTTTAATTTTCTTCTTTGATCACATGACTGCTCTAGCGTGATGTGCTCTGTTTAAACAGTGCTGTGGTTACAGAGGATACCTGGCATAGAGACACTTGGCTGGGAATTTCCTGGTAGCTACTTCTGCTTTGCCACCGTAATTTTGCCGGAAGTGTGGCGGAAACACAAAGTTATGCAGCCGGAGCAGGAGCAGCTCCAAGGAAATTCAAGGTCTCACTGTATCCATATTTTGTTACCTAAATTTAACAAATTATAATTTGTTTGCTCACTTCAAGACAGGGTCAAAAAACAGCAAATTGAATCATTGTAAAAACAAAAAGGTGATGTTGGATTTGTAGATAATCTTAGTTAGACTGCAGTTTTTGTCAAATGTTGTTTGATTACACTCCTGTGAAGCCCCTTGTGACATTTTACAATGTTAAAGGCGCTATATACATGCAAGTTGTTGTTGCAGGTCTTTTATACCAGTTTACAGAGGGTAGTTGGAATGTGGAATTCTCTGCCACAAACTGTCATTAAAGCAGAGCCCATCAGTTATTTTGAAAGGGAATTAGACAGTTGTGTGAAAAAGAGGAATATTAAAGGTATGAGAAGCAAACAAGAAAGTTGAGTGAGGCTTGTGACCTTTGTGGAGAATGACGCCAACGTAGAGTTTTCGGGCTGATTGGCCTATTTCTGTGCTGCAACATTCTGTGACTCTATGAGAATAACCAGACATGCCTATAATTGTGGATGTTTATACTGTTGGTTCACTGATCAACAAAAAAATTATGAAAGGCATCTATTCAACAGCTATTTACAAATCATCAGAAGTTTAAAACAGGTTTCTGGATACTTTCAGCTAAGATTTTTCTAACTGCGTAGCTCCAGTTTGGTATTGTTGCGAGATTATGCAGACCCTCACTGAAGGATGATTTGGTTTCATGTGTCAAAAACAACTGAAAATGCAGCTAAGCAACAAAGCTATACAGATTTGGAAGGGAATTACTTACATACCAGAACTGCTGCCAGCAAATACCCTACTTACTATACATTTGGATCCTGATCAAATCCTTAGATTAAACAGCATTGTTCCAGATCAAGGGAATGATGCACACAGTGTTCTCTTTAAGGTTAGAAAGATGCTTGTCATTCTCTCTGTAAACTTGGAATTTTATTGATCATGTGATGACCTCAGTATAATAAGTTGCATTGATTAATCAAGGTTTATCTGACAGCCTCCAATTATGTGCCCCCCTCTCTTGAAGGTGCTGACTCAGGCTGGGGTTTTCTGTTCCACAGGTACTGGATCGCTTCCAGTACTTCACCTAAATGACCATTCCTCATGTGTGAAGCTAGACCGTGAGTTCAAACAGGCTGCTCATCTGTGGAGGGCATCACAAACATGCTTGATCCCACCCAAAGCCCCACACTTGTGCACTGCACAGCAGAGGTCTCTGAATAGCAATCAGGAGCCATAGAGACCAAGTTAACAGTTCAATCCCTACATGTGCTGAATTAGCTAGTCTCAGAAGGGGCAACAGTGAGGTGCTCCAACTAAACTCAGCATATACCCTGGGCTAAGGAGAAAAATCAGCTAGGAATACCAGCAAAGTGACCATGTAATAGCAGAGCACTTGGAAAACAGTGACAGGATTGGACAAAGTCAACATGGATTTACAAAAGGTAAATCGTGCTTGACTAATCTACTGGAATTTTTTGAGGATGTAACTGGTAAAATAGATAAGGGAGAACCAGTGGATGTGGTGTATTTGAACTTTCAGAAGGCTTTCGTTAAGGTCCCGCATAAGAGATTAGCATGCAAAATTAAGGCACATGGGATTGGGGGCAAGGTATTGACTTGGATAGAGAACTGGTTGGCGGATAGAAAGCAGAGAGTTGGAATAAACGAGTCATTTTCCGAGTGGCAGGCAGTGACTAGTGGGGTACCGCAAGGATCGGTCCTAGGACCCCAGCTGTTCACAATATACCTTAATGATCTGGACGAGGGAATTGGATGTAATATCTCCAAATTTGCAGATGACACAAAGCTGGGTTGGAGGGTATGCTGTGAGGAGGATGTTGTGAAACTCCAGTACGATTTGGGCAGGTTGGGTGATTGGGCAGAAACATGGCAAATGCACTATAATGTTGATAAATGTGAGGTTATCCACTTTGGTGGCAAAAACGGGAAGGCAGATTATTATCTGAATGGCAATAGATTGGGAGAAGGGGAAGTGCAAAGAGACCTGGGTGTTCTTGTGCACCAGTCGCTGAAGGTAAGCATGCAGGTGCAGCAGCCGGTTAAGAAGGCAAATGGTATGTTGGCCTTCGTAGTAAGAGGGTTCGAGTACAGGAACAAGGATGTCTTGCTGCAGTTGTACAGGGCCTTGGTGAGACCGCACCTTGAGTATTGTGTGCAGTTTTGGTCGCCTTATCTGAGGAAGGACGTTCTTGCCATGGAGGGAGTGCAGCAAAGATTCACCAGGCTGATACCTGGGATGGCAGGAATGACGTATGAGGAGAGATTGTGTCGATTGGGCTTATACTCACTGGAGTTTAGAAGATTGAGAGGGGATCTCATCGAAACCTATAAAATTCTGTCAGGCCTGGACAGACTAGATGCAGGAAGGATGTTTCCGATGGCCAGGGAGTCCAGAACCAGGGGTCATAGTCTAAGGATAAGAGGTAAGCCATTTAGGACTGAAATGAAGAGGAATTTCTTCACCCAGAGAGTGGTGAACCTGTGGAATTCTCTGCCACAGAGGGCAGTGGATGCCAGTTCATTAAATATATTCAAGAAGGAGTTGGATATATTTCTTAAGATTAAAGGGATCAAGGGATATGGGGAGAAGGCAGGGACAGGGTACTGAATTTGGATGATCAGCCATGATCTCATTGAATGGCGGAGCAGGCTCGAAGGGCCGAATGGCCTGCTCCTGCTCCTATCTTCTATGTTTCTATGTGGACATAGCTGAAAAGTTAAATGCATTCTTCAGTTCATTATGTACACGTGAAAAGGATAGTATAAAAGCAGAAGCAAAATGGATGTTCAAATAAAGACAGATTGAGGAGTGTAATAAAATGTTTACTGAATCAGGCAGCTAGATAATTGTACAAGATCCAAGTAAATAAGGGACTTGGGTTATGATGGATTTTGGCCAAGGGCTCTTAAAGAACTCCAGCATGTGCTAGCTACTAGCTGAAGTATTTGGGGATTTGCTAGAAAAGAGAGTTACATCGAGTGTACAGCACAGAAACAGGCCATTTGGCCCAACTGGTCTATGTGCCACACGAACCAGAGCACAGCAAATATACCAAGGGAACTAGGAGGACCTGGGTAACTAGACCAGATGTCTAATATGGACCAAGTCAAGTTCTGCTAATCAATTATCAAGGACAAGGCCATGGAACACTTAGAAAAATATCTTCTTCTTAGGCAGTCCCTCGGAACCGAGGATGACTTGTTTCCACACTAAAAATGAGTTCTCAGGTGACTGATGAGTCCTATACGGGACCGACAATCTCTGTCACAGGTGGGGCAGGTGATGGTTGAAGGGGGCGGGTGGGTGGTGTAAAGTCTGTGGGTTGTGCAGTTAATAAATACACAGACTTCAGAAGTAACAAACAAAACAGGTCTTTACTATTCGAAGGTCCGGGCGAGTCTGCCCTAGCAATCCTGCTACAACACTTATATACTGGTGTGGTCACTATCGGTATTACAGTATACAGAAGCCAAACAAATAGTGCCACACCAAAAGTAGTTCCCTTAAAGGTGAACGGTTACATTCAATAGTTCCCTTAAAGGTAGACAGGTACATACACTACAATCCTCCCTTTTTAGCTTATTACTTACAGAGTCCCCGTTAAACATACATATCTTCAACTTCCTATAAAACAAATTACAGATATAATCTCGGTGGAGTCAATGTCATATAAAACAATTTACAAATATAATCCCGGTGGAAACAGTTCACAGGTTCAGTCTCTGCGGAAACAGTTCATAGATTCAGTCTCTGATCTTGACTCGTTCCGAACAACATTTCTTTGGTGTAGCCGGTTCACCTGGCTAGCGTGACTCCTCCATAGCCTTTTTCTTGACGTAACAGCTTGAACTTTCGTCCTGTTGAACCAGCAGTGCGGACTTTTACAACCAACTGGCTGTCTTGACATTTTCCAGTTTTTCAACTAATTTAGCTCCTTTCGTAATGTCCCGCCTGGAATGGTAGAAGTGCTAATATTTTAGACAGTTATTATCTTCTGCTTCTTCTTTTTCTTTTCTGCCTTTTTGAAACTCTCGGAGCTCCTTTCTCGGCTGCCAGCTGTAGCGCCACCAACTCTCTATGTTCCTTAGACCTTAAGTGCTTCATCCGGATTTCAGCACTTTGAGAGTTTTCATCACAAGCTGGGCAGACCACATCCTCATAATATTCAGTGTCACTCAACAGGTCATGGTAATATTCAGGTTCGTCCTGAGTTAGGCCAGCGAGAGAGACTTCTTCTTCCTCCTCACCCGTCTGGACGTTAGCTGACGGTGGTTCCTTCCCTAAACATCTTTCTTGAAAAGCCTTCTTCATGCCTTCATATTCATCCCGCTCTTCCTGGGTTATCTGCCATTCCTTCACGACGGACCTCATTTGTGAGTTCAATACCTTCCTTTCCATCGGTAATTGCGTTATCAGGCTATTTAACCCTTCTACTGAAGTAACGGTTTCCACCTTCTTCTGTCCACCTTGACGTGATTCAACGTACTTTTGGCATCCTTGTAAAATTTGTGTTGCCACCTCAGCTATCTCCGTGACTTTTGAGAGCTCCGAACTCGTTCCCCCTGAAGATTGAAGCTCGTGTTCAGATTGTTCCCCTTGCAGAGTCTTGTCCTTCAGCATATGAAGGAGTTGGCTGACCGTTAACTCTTCCCTGGGAACACGGTGGATCAGAGTCTTCTCCATTTCCTCCACCTCTTTCTCCAATACTTCCACCTTACGTTCCTCTTGAACTTTGGCTTTCAGCGCTCGGAAAAGTTGCGCCCTGATGCTCTCTAGTTCATGTTCAGGGACCATTCTTACAGTGTCCTGTTCTTCCACTGAAAGGATTCCCAGTTGAATCTGTTCTTCAAGTTGTTGAACCTCGGTCATTGCCGCCTCATATTTGTCTTGGGTGTCCTTCAATGTTTTTATAAGTTCTTGGACATCCTGTCTTTCATGCTCTGCCATGATTTTCACCTCTAATTTCTCATCTATGGATGGAGCTCCTACCGATGAGTCTGTCTTGGCCTTGAGCTCATCAAGAATTTCCTGCAGCCTTTGGACTTCTTGCTCATGTTCAACCTTTAGTTGTTCATATGCTTCTACTGAAACTAGCTTTTCGGAGGCTGCCGAGTTAACCCCCTCCAGAATTGTAGCCTGGGCCTGTTCATACTGTTCTTTCAACTTCTCACACTCTGCTTGTAAGGAGTCGTAGAGAAGAACTGGAATAAAATCCTGGCTCCCTGAAGATTCCTCTTCCTTTGGTTCATTCTGTAAATATTCCAGTTCCTGAACAGCATCAGGGGAATGTGATTGGTATTTGACCACGATGGCTCTATGGTCGCTCTCTGCTTGAGCTAGCTGTCTCTGTAGTCTTTCCAGGTTCTCCCATTCGGTGTCCCAGAACCTTTCCATATTTTTCATCTCTTGTACGAGACGGTCACTCAACTGTTCTAATTGTTGTCGTACTTTGACATAAGTTTGCGTCCGAGCTCGGTGTTCTTCTGTCATGGATGAATCCTTTGCTTGAACAGGCTCAGAATTCTCTGTCAACCTGGAGTTCTGCTCTGCAGCTTTATTCTTCTTGGTACCATAAGTCCTTCTGCATGTCTTCGTTTTCTTTCCCATCGTCGGCAAGTCCCTTTTTGCCTTGTCTTCCATATTCGACTTGGTCTTATCATCATCCATTTCAGAATCTGAGCTAATAGCTTGCACCGAGTCCTCCCTCATTATGGCTTTTAGGTAATGCATTTCCATGTCTATTTTCTTAATCCACTCCCGTCCTAGAAGTGGTGGTCCTCCCTCAGGTAATACGTACAAGTTCATTCTTGGGTGTTCTTTACCCCTATCTCTCACCTTGACTCTTATTTTCCCCACGGGGTATACGTTATGCCCCGTGTATGTCTGTAATACGAACTTGGTATTTCTTAAAGGTATGTGAGAGAATAGCTGGTGGTAGTCCCTTCGGTTGATGACTGATAGAGCTGATCCAGTGTCCAGCTCCATTCTTACTTGGACTCCAGCTATTTTTAGTATGACCCAGATGGCCTGTAGATCCGTTTCTTTACCCACATTGTGGATTCTCAGCCTACCCAGCTCCTGGTTGTTTGGGTCTGAGTCTGAATTCTGTTCGTCTGAACTCTTCTCAGCCACCTTGTGTACCTTGTTGTACTTTTCTTGTGGTGGCTTCCTTTGATTATTGGTCTTTTTCCTGGACCGGCATACCTTCGCGATGTGACCCAGTTTGCCACATTTCCTACACTCTTGGTTCTTAAACCAGCATTGATTCTGGTCATGCGTTGTCTTCCCACAACGGTAGCATTTTGTTGTGCTTGAAGTAATTTGGTCCACCCCGAGTGCCGCCGCCTTTAGTTGCATTTCCGCCGTTCCTTTCGCTGCGGCTTCGTGCGATGCAGCTATAAGGACAGCCCTGTCCAGTGTGAGGTCGTTCTCTTCCAGTAGTCGCTTCTGCGTCCCTTCTTTGGACAATCCGCATACGAACTTGTCCCGCAGCGCTTCTGTCAGATTCCCTCCGAACTGGCAGTATTTCGCTAGCCTACGCAGTTCGACCAAGTATTCCGCATTGCTTTCGTCTTTCTTCTGCATTCTTGCGTAGAATTTGAATCGTTCAGCCAGCATCAGCGGTGTGGGGTTCAAGTGGTCCTTCAGCACAGCCACAATCTCTTCGAAGGTCTGATCCGCTGGTTTATTTGGTGCTATTAGATGCTTCAAGAGCCCGTATGTTTTTGCCCCCATCGAGTTTAGCAATGTTATCGCCTTGTCGTCTTCCTCTATTTTGTTGGCTTCGCAATAGATCTCTATGCGTTCCACGTACGTGGCCCAGTCTTCTATTTCAGAATTAAAGTCGTTAATATTCCCTTGCTTAGGCATTTTTCTTCCCTTGGGAGCAGCACCAGTATTTCTTTAAGTATTCTTATTTATTTGTTTGTTTCTAAGATG
Organism: Somniosus microcephalus; assembly: GCF_052327205.1. Classification (NCBI taxonomy): domain Eukaryota; kingdom Metazoa; phylum Chordata; class Chondrichthyes; order Squaliformes; family Somniosidae; genus Somniosus; species Somniosus microcephalus. The sequence goes on along the minus strand of NC_140999.1, from coordinate 121,668,156 downwards.
GCAGTTTTCCTGCGAAATCGGCAGTTTCCCGCTCTTTCCTTCTCTCCCCGCCCACTTCAATGGCGGTATGTCAATCAAGATGGCGGTTTTCCCGCGAAAATGGCGGTTTCCCGCTCTTCCTTTCTCGCCCCACCCTCTTCAATGGCGGTTTCCCGCTTCTGGCGTCTTCTCCGCCTAATGGCGGCTTCCCGCGTTTCTTCCCGGTGGAAGGGGTACGCTTCCCCCACAGCGGACAGGTTCAGCCGCTGGCTGGCTTCCGCACAGCTCCCCTTACTCGGCTATGTCTTTTCCTCCCGCCCGCACGGCTCTACCGGCGCTGGGTACACCCCATTAACGGAGGACAGTTCAGCCGCTGGACTGGCTCTCGCGCAGTCTCTCTCTCCGTACACGGCTCTGTCGCTCTCTCACCCGCACGTTCGGTGCTACCGACCCTGGGTACCCCGTTGGTGGAGAACAGTTCAGCCACTGGACTGGCTCTCGCGCAGTCTCTCACCCCGTTTTCGGCTGTGTCTCTCACCCACTCCCGCACGTTCGGTTTTTCCGGCTCTGAGTACCCCGTTGGTGGAGAACAGCTCAGCCACTGGACTGGCTCCTCGCAGTCTCTCTCTCCGCACCCGGCTCTCACCCGCATGGTTCCCATTCGCCTCCCCAGCCCTCTCGCAGACCGGTGTTTCCCTCCCCGGCTGCGGCTGGGTTTCTCTTCCCGCGCCTACTCGCAGGCTCAGGCTTCGTGGCTGCGGTCGCTGCCCGGATTTTTCCCGCCGATCGCGGTCCGGCTGTCACCCGACGCCGTTGGACCCGACTTTTGGCCGGCACAGCTCCCCCTCGACCGAGGTCGAGTGCTCTGCCCTTATCCTCCGGATACTTCTACACCTTCCCCTACTCACAGTCTCTTCGGCCGCCTTGTTCCCTGCTGATCGGCTCACTCCACACCGTGGTAGAAGGGTAGTCAGTGCCTGTTGCTAATGGAAGCTTTTGTTGCTAAAGTCTTCCACCTTTCTCCTGCTGCAGCCTCGTGTTTTCTTCCAGCAGCACGACGAGGGCGGTTGCCTCTCTTCGACGCTCTTCTTGCTTTGGTAATCTTGCCGCAGGGTACGATCGGACTCGTCGCCACTGTAAAGTCTGTGGGTTGTGCAGTTAATAAATACACAGACTTCAGAAGTAACAAACAAAACAGGTCTTTACTATTCGAAGGTCCGGGCGAGTCTGCCCCAGCAATCCTGCTACAACACTTATATACTGGTGTGGTCACTATCGGTATTACAGTATACAGAAGCCAAACAAATAGTGCCACACCAAAAGTAGTTCCCTTAAAGGTGAACGGTTACATTCAATAGTTCCCTTAAAGGTAGACGGGTACATACACTACAGGTGGGTGCTTGGGTTGGTGTGTGCTCCTTCCGCTGTTTGTGCTTGGCTTCCGCTTGCTCCCGGCGAAGAGACTCGAGGTGTTCGGCGCCTTCCCAGATGCTTCTCCTCCATTTTGTGCGGTCTTGGGTCATTATTCCCAGGTGTCGGTGGGGATGTTGCACTTTTTCAAGGAGGCTTTGAGGGTGTCCTTGAAGCATTTCCTCTGCCCACCTGGGGCTCTCTTGCCATGTTGGAGCTCCAAGTAGAGCGCTTGTTTTGGGAGTCTCGTATCGGGCATGCGGACGATGTGGCCCGTCCATCGGAGCTGATCGAGTATGGTCAAAGCTTCGATGCTGGGGATGTTGGCCTGAGCGAGAACACTGACGTTAGTGCACCTATCCTGCCAGTGCTTAGAAAAATATAAGTTAATTGGAAAGAGTCAGCCTGGGTTTACAAAATGCCAGCGCAACTTAACAGAATTTTGTGATAACGTAACAAGAGATGTGGATACAGGTGAGAATGTGAATGGGATATACCTGGATTTTGATAAGGTGCCAGATGGAAGTCTAGTTCATCGAGTTAGCAGACTTGGTATTGACAGCAGTGTGCTGAGATGGGTTGCAAATTAGCTGGGCAATTGGAGACAGAGGGTCTGTATGAGTGGGATGTGTTCTGGATAGAGGGGTGTGACAATGGGAAGACCCACAGGGCTTGGTGTTGCTTCATCAGTTTCGTACAAGATCTGCAAGAGGGTACCAGTGGCTTCATCTCAAAGTTTACAGATGACACCAAAATAGTAGGAATAGTTAATACAGTGGAAGATGGGCAGAAACTTCAGGATGACTCCAGACTGCTTGGGGAAATAGGCAGACAACTGGCAGACATACTTCAATGTGGATAATTGTAAAGGTTCAAGGAACAGGCAGAGATCATATGATTAATGGGAAATTACTGACCAAAACAAACTATGAAAGGGATTTCAGCTGATTTTGGATCATGAAAAACCTGAAAATAAAAATTCAGTTTAGAGGCCAAGGAACCAAATGCCCATTTCTACATATGATGTATTTTCATTGATTCTTACAGGATGAAACATGTAAAGCGAATAGGCAAGCATTGGCATCCTTTAGATTCTCTGAGCAGACATCTCTGAGGGAAGTTACAAGGGTTTTGTTTCTCTCTCCCACCTGGCAGCTGTCTCCTATCCTGCCAGTACACTTCACACCTAATCTCAGCTGTCTTTTGTCTCCTCTGGCCTATTACCATCTCGTCTGGTTTTGAATACCTTTTATTGTCTCTTTTACTTCTTTTGTTCGATCGCAGCCCTGCCTTCGATCTATTTTCTTTTCTTTCTAGTTTTGAAGAAGGGTTTCGACCCGAAACATCAACTCAAATTTCTCTCCACGGATGTTGCCTGACCTGCTGAGTTTTTCCAGCAATTTCTGTTGTTATTTTGGATTTCCAGCATCTGCAGTATTTTGCTATCGTACGCAACTTATAAATATGGTTCCAAATGAGAAGTTTGCAGTCCAGCGATAATGGAGCCCAAAACCGTTAGCATCCCAAACGGGCGCAATTCCAGCGGTGTGCAAGATGGAGAGGCCCAAGGATCAAATTCGTCCAAGGACCTCATCATCATAAATCAGGCACGCTGCATGCCTCAATCAGGTGCCCTGGTGCTGTTCGCCTGTCGGGTCAATATTGAAATGAGACCTGCGCTCGTTTGAGGCAGCTACCGGGGCTGCCTAAAAAAAGGCCCCGACTGATGAAGCAGTGGCCCGAATGCCCGTGTAGATCGGACACTGGCCTCTGCCCTACTAAATTGATTAATAGTGTGCCCCGTTTCAACAATGTTGAAGATCCAATTGCTTCTGAAATGGCCTTCATGATAAGAAAAAATTGAATGTCAGTTTTCACCAAACATTCAACTGGTTCATGTTACACCTGAACTAGGAGTACATGAAATAGAAGGCTCAAAGTGGAGAGAGTGTTCTGTTTCCTTCACTTTACTAAATGCAAGAAAAATCACATTTCTCAGCTTTTTGTGATACATACTCACTAGGGATCAGGCTGTTCTTTTCCATAAAGGGTGACCTGAGCAAATATAATATATTGGTTTGGGTCATCAGTTGCCCAAAATCAATGCATCACAGCCATCCCAAGTGAGTACTGCATCCTCTAGAAATAGATTTCAAACAAAAGACTTAAAGTGCTGACTAAGACAGCAGTGCTCAGAATTGATTCTGACCCCAATGTGGGAATATTTTATCTCTGAGTTGTCAGTGCTTCAAAGACAATTCATGACCAGAGGTGATAATGGATATGAACATAACACATCATACATTTACCCCAAGTGCACTCATGTAATCCACTTCTATGCTCTCATCATGGCAAGATACTGAGTAGAAATTAGGAAAGATATTTTACTTTGGCTTTTCTTAATCACCACAGGATTGTTATTGGTGACATCCATAGGACAAGGGGTTGTCTCTTTGTGGTCTTTTTTATGTTTATTCTTCCTCTGATGTTCTTTTGCCGATACTTTGTTTTCTCCTTGTTCCCAGGCTGTATGTCACTCCTCCCAGGATAGAGGTTTGGTAGGAATACCTGCTTCCAAATTTCCTCTGGTGCCATTCTTGTTCCAATTGCAAGGAGCTGGGTCAGTGCACTGTATGGTGACTCTCCTCCCAGAACCTGGATCCTGCAGTGTGGAGGAGAGGGATAGAGATAAGGAGCTACTTCTGACCATTGTATAGTATAGTTGGAGTCCAAGACCATTTCCTCACAGCTTCTCATTTGCGTCTAGCATTTCACAGTAATTCTTCTTTGATATGGATACTCACCATTTACTACTGTTGCAATTTTGTTCAGGATAGGCTAAAGCATTACATGATCAAACATCTGTTTTTGTTCTGCAATGCATTTCCTTGGCAGATGTAAGCCCCAGGATTTGATTTGTGACTCCCTCACTGTTTCACTGTTTGTGACTGTTTCATTGCCCTGATCAGAATTTGGGAAGAATATGTTTCTTTTATTACTTCCACCTTGTGTTTCCTGAATCAGGAACTCTGCAGGTAATCACCACCCCAGAGGTAGTTGGGAGTAGTTCCGTTGCCACTTGTAAGCTATTTTTTTCACAATCTGTTCAGTTACTGAATGTGCACAAATTGTTGTTTATGATATTCACACTTGACCTTGTAAGGAATGAATTTGCCATTTGTCCCACAATATAAAGACAGCTTTTCTGTTATTCATATCAAAGGATCATTCAGTTCCTATGGGAAAGTTAGATGTAAAGTCACGATTCATAGTGCAAGACACTATCAAGTTGGAAAAAGCAATAAAAGAGAAGCTGAGATATATCAGGGACTAGTGATCCAGCAACACAAAGCTTGGGTTTTAAAAACCCGTGGATTGTAGGGGTAATGGAAGACTGAGTGAGGTAAGGAGTTTCTGCCGTGAGGTGCTGGAAAAGGATGCGTTGGATTGGCAGATGATATGATGAGCCTTGCTTTCTACATAGTGAAGCAGGAGAAAGGAAGGATTATATTGCCAACACACATTAAACATATGCTTTAAAAATGCCAATACATTTTAAATATCAATAGACACATAATAGGCCCAATGGGACTAATGTCCAGCTAACGTCAAGTGCGGCCCGGCTGACCGACACTAGGCCTGGGTCACTATAACTCCCAGGCCTCATTTAAATAGACCAGGCCCGACTCCTGATCAAACCCAGCATCAATGACACCAGGCTGACAGGCAGGAGTCGGGCAAGCATCGTAGGAGGCCGCAGCCGAGGGCCAGCAGGAATTGTCCCCGGCAAAGTAAGTGAAGGGGAGAGGGGGGCCAACGCATTTGTGGGAAGTCTGGGGCAGGGAAGGCCAAATCATTTACTGTGGGGCTTGGAGGAGCACTCCTGTTTCTCCGGGTCCCTTAGGAAATCGTAAAGAATATTAAAGTAACTTACCTTTCGGGCCTCTTCTGGGCCTGCTGATCCTTGGCAATGGGTTTCACGGCGAGGCCGGCACCAGGCTCCGAATTCACTGCTGCTGTTTAAAATGTGATCAGGGTCTGAATGACATCATCAGACCATAACTTTTTGATCTAAATCAGGCCCTCAGCTGCCTGGGGCGTGGGCCTCATAGGCTGCCTGAAAAGCCCCTGTTAAAAAGGCGCATGTGCTGGGTGGCTCCAGTGAGTGCTACACTGCTGATATTTGATCTCGCCACACGCCCCATTCTCATCGGACATAGGGTGGGCGGGTGGGGGGGTGTGGGGGTTAAAATTGGGGCCAGTGTGTTTGCCAAGAAATGTGCTTGTATCAGGTTTCCAATAAAAAAAACACATGATGGACAACAAAATTCTTTATTCAACAGTTCATTATAAAGAAGAGTGATTAGATTTCTAAAATGCACTTTTGACTCTGGGTGAAATTGGGCACTAATTGGCCATATTGTAGTGCACTAAACAGAGGATAAATGGAGAATGTTTGTACTTGGATCAGGATTTTCTATTACAAGTCATTCCTTAGATCAGCTACAATAGGAGTAAATGCAAAGCTTGTTGGTGCATTGGGAGCATTTGCTTGGATCTCGTTTGCATCTATCTCGAGTCGCCTAAAGTGCACCCTGATAAATACAGCACTGCCAGGAACCTTAAGCAAAATAATACAGCCTCTACCGTCTGAAGCCAAAGAAATGGTGGAGATGGTAAACCACTCAATGGCAATTGGTTGTAAATGATGAGGAGAAACTTGCACTTGGAGTTTTTGCAAAAAGTCCTATTTGAACTTAAGCTGAATTGCATAGTATTCAGGGGTACTGTACCCTATACTTTAAATTGAAATTCAGTAGTTTATTCATAAATGAAATCTATGATGTGCTTTGAATCACGTGTTTGTGGAGAATTCCAGCCAATAGCACTCCAGTTCTTCACCAGCAAGGGGCTGTCCTTGCGTCTCCCTCACACAGTGCATTCTGGGAAGGATGACATCCTGGTGCCTGATTGTGCCCAATAACTGTGCCATGAAAGTTTCCAGAGCATCCTGGCTTATAAACAAATGAGACAATACTGATGTACACAAAATAATTTAAAATCCAGATCACGGCTTTGTAGATTGACAGCATACGCCAGGGTTATGAATAAAGCATTTGTTTTTGAATGGGCAAGTAAGGGAATACTCTAACTCTTGCTCAATTCTTTCCAGTCAGGTTAATGTTCAGAAAATAAAGTGGACTCCCAGGCACTGCGAGTCTGAGCCCACAAATTCTCATTATGGTAGATTTTCTGGGCTGGGGAGGGGTCGGTAATGAATTAGTGCTGAAGGATTGTTTCAACTTAACTTGAATGAAGTGCTGGTTTACGAACATTAATATAATACTAATCTGTTCATAAATAACCATTTACTGAAGTAACAGTTGTCTGGCTTGCTCATTAGGGAAGAACTTGTGCTAATGAAGGGATTTCTACATGGTTTGTATTGTTAAATGAGCCTTTCCCTGCCTGAATTGTTTTTGTCCATGTGTAATACTGCGACATGTGGCAATCTCCCTGGAGATTCAAAAGGTCAATAGGAACCAGCAAACTTTATAAGCTACTTGAATTATTCATAGTGTAAGTTTAGAGTAATAACAGGGCATTGCTGCCTTATTAAGGAATTTTTCAGACAGGCTCAGTTTGTGATAGAGCTCTGAGAACAGTTTGGTTTAACATTACTGTAATGCCTCCAACTTGGCCAACAGTGGTGACACACACTGCAGCAGATGCTGTATCTGCTATAATACTAACTTTTGGAGTCAGTTTATTTGCATTTTTTGTTTTCTTCTCCAAATTTGCTCCCTAACTCAACAACAATCATTTGCATTTATATAGTGCCTTTAACACAGTAAAACGTCCCAAGGTGCTTCACAAGAGCATTATCAAACAAAATTTGACACTGAGCCACATTAGGAGATATCAGGACAGGTGGCCAAAAGCTTGGTCAAAGAGGTAGCTTTTAAGGAGTGTCTTAAAGGAGGAGAGAGAGTAGAGATGCGGAGAGGTTTGCGGAGGCAATTCCAGAGATTAGGGCCCAGATGGCACGTCCACCAATGAACGGGCGAAGGAAGTGGGGGATGCACAAGAGGCCAGAATTGCAGGAAATGTGCAAATTGGTTCGAAGATGCCATCACCTCACCACCCATGTTGTTTGTTTCCTTTGTCAGCCATGGCTCAATTGGTAGCACCCTCACTTCTGAGTCAGAAGGTTGTGGGTTCAAGTCCCACTCCAGAGACTCGAGCACATAAGTGCTGTGCTGTTGGAGGTTAGATGAGACATTAAACCAAGGCCCCGTCTGCCCTCTCAGATGGACGTAAAAGATCCCATGGCACTATTCAAAGAAGAGCAGAGGATTTCTCCCCGGTGTCCTGGCCAATCTTTATCCCTCAACCAACATCCCATTGCTGTTTGTGGGACCTTGGTCTGCACAATTTGGCTGCTGCGTTACCTACATTACAACAGTGACTACACTTCAAAAGTACTTCATTGACTGGAAAGCACTTTGGGATGTCCTGATGTTATATAAATACAAGTATTTCTTTCTTTCTTTAACCAGCAAGTTGCATTGCTGGTCAGTTTCTCGCTGACCCCTCTAACACTATCTATTTTTATTTAAGATTTGCTGTATCTTTTTCATTGTTTAAAACTCTACCCATTTCAGCATCTGATGAACAGGAACAATGGAAGCGGGTCAAAACCTAACATCAACGGTGTTAGATCCGTGTGTTAATGGAGACACGGGATGCAGGAGTTGATTTAACAAGTGTTTACTGAACAAAGTCTGGAGGTGAACTAACAACACAAGACGCTACACAGGCTTATATACCCGAGTGGTCACTACTGGTACTACAGTATACAAGGGTTTCAAAAACATAGTTCCTCTTAAAGGTACATACACTACAATTCCTCCCCTTTTAGATAAATAGTACATAACATTTTAAGTAATCATTAAATAACATTTTTACAAGAACAATAATATACACATTTGCTGAAGTTAATCAATTACAAATTCAGTCTCTTTGGAGGCTTCCTGACTCGGTCCGGATAACGCCTCAGTGGTGTAGTAGGTTCTTTTGGCAAGGTCGATTCGGCTTCAATGCTAGTGTCGGGTTCATCTGGTTCCAGTATCACCGGATCGGAGGTAGATACTATGGGTATCTCTGCTTCATCACTAGGCGTATAGAGTTGTGGTGTAGGTTGTCCTTTTTCGGATGACTCTATGATCTGGTCAGCATGGTGCCTTATTATGCTTTCTCCAATGTCCACGGTATACATCAGCGGTCCTAGTCGTGTGCAAATAGTTCCAGGCTGCCATTTCTCGGTACAGTAGTCCCGGGCCAAAACTGGTTGACCTATCTGGAAGGTTCTAGTTGGCCTTTCATTCATGCTTTGAAATTGCCGGTTCTCTACGTCCCTTCTGATGTTTGGCTTGACCAAATCCAGCTGGCATCTTAGTCTTCTATTGAAAAACATCATGGCGGGGGTTTGGTTTGTAACCACATGTGTTGCATTCCTGTAAGCAAGCAAGAAGTTATCTACCTTATGTTGTAGATTTATGTCTTCATTACCCATGGCCTTTATGGCCTTCTTGAAGGTCTGGACAAACCTTTCAGCCAATCCATTGGTGGCGGGATGGTATGGGGCGGACGTGTAGTGCTTAACCCCATTGTTTGTTAAGAACTTCCTGAATTCTTCGGATACAAATTGCGGTCCATTATCAGAACAGATCTGTTCAGGCAGCCCATTCCTGGCGAATATGGTCCTTAATACTGTGATGGTTTTTTCCATGGTGGTGGAGGACATCTTTATTACCTCCGGCCACTTGGAGTGTGCATCCACCGCGATTAAGAACATTGAGTCCATAAATGGACCAGCAAAGTCGATATGTACCCTTTGCCATGGAGATGAGGGCCACTCCCATGGATGTAGAGGGGCTTGTGGTGGGGCGTTTTGGACCTTCTGGCATCCTAGACAGCTCTTGGTCATTTCTTCGATGTCTCCATCGATACCTGGCCACCACACAAACGCTCTGGCTAAGTTCTTCATTTTCATTCCACCCAGATGCCCCTCGTGAAGCTCCTTTAGCACTTTATCCTTGAGTTTCGGTGGAATCACCACTCTGGATCCACACATCAAGGTTCCTCGGCACACTGACAGCTGTTCTCTTCTTTGCGAGAATGCTGGCAACAGTGGTTCGCCATGTGCTGGCCATCCCTTCACCGTTAAATCGTAGACTCATGAGAGAGTCGGGTCATTTCGCGTTTCCTTTTCAATGGTAGAATTTGTCACCGGTAGACATTCCACTATGGTCGAGTGGAATATCTCCACTGGGTCCACTGTAGGCGCCTCTTCCACCGTTGGCAACGGTAGGCACGATAACCCGTCAGCATTCCCATGCTGTTTTGTTCCTTTGTACTCTATGTCATATTGGTGTGCCCCTAGGAAAAGGGACCACTTCTGTAGCCTTTCCGCTGTCATAATGGGAACGCCCTTTTTAGGGTTGAATATGGAGACGAGGGGTTGATGGTCAGTCAACAAGGTAAACTTTTGTCCGTGTAGGTAATGGTTGAATTTCTTCACCCCCCACACCAGGCTGAGTGCCTCCCTGTCGATCTGGGCATAGTTACGCTCAGCTGAGTTCAATGAGCATGACGCAAAAGCTATCGGCCGCTCCGAGCCATCAGGAAATCTATGCGATAATACCGCTCCCACGCCGTAAGGGGATGCATCGCTGATGCGCTATCAATAACTCAAAAGACTGAGATTAAGCGAGTAATTAACAGGCTTTTATTAACAAGAGAATGAAGGTGTGCCTCGAGTGGTCGACCGGTCCAGAATACAGAGGGACTGTGGAGCAGTCACCTTTACACCTGGACTCCTGGGAGGAGTCAGCCGAGACATGTACAGGCATGTACACAGTGGAATACAAACAGTGGTTTACCACATTCACCCCTTGTTTAAAAATGAGTCTGGCGGGGTGAAGTGTATTAAAAGTTAGTGTATTGGAGTCTCTCCGGAGGTCTTGTCTGCCGCTGTGATCGACGTGGCGACGGCAGGGGTAGTGAAGCTTCCGGCGTCGAGTCCCGCGTAGGCTGGGGCACTGGTGTGTAGTCCTCGTAGGTGTCGAGCGGGTCGCAGGGCCCAGGCCCGCCGTCTGCTGGGGCTGGATATCGGGTCATGGGGGGGGGTGGTAGTGGGTAGTGGGTTACTGTGGCCCCCGAGGGTGCGAGGTCTCGTATGGAGACTGTGTCCTCCCACCCGTCCGGGTACGCAATGTAAGCATACTGGGGGTTGGCGTGGAGGAGGTCAACCCTTTCGACCAGGGGGTCCATTTTATGGGTCCTCACGTGTCTTCCCAGTAGGACCGGCCCTGGGGACGTCAGCCATGGCGGTAGCGATGTCCCCGATGTGGACTTCCTTGGGAAGACAAACATTTTCTCATGAGGGGTGGCGTTAGTGGCAGTGCAGAGCAGTGACCGAATAGAGTGGGGCGCATCGGGGAGCACATCCTGCCAGCGGGAGGTCGGAAGGCCCCTAGACTTTAAGGCTAGCAGGACGGCCTTCCAAACTGTCGCATTCTCTCTTTCCACCTGTCCGTTCCCCCGGGGGTTGTAACTGGTGGTCCTGCTTGTGGCAATACCCCTAGTGAGCAGGTACTGACGGAGTTCGTCGCTCATAAACGATGAGCCCCGGTCGCTATGGATATAGCTGGGGAAACCGAACAGGGAGAAGAGGTCGTTCAGACATTTAATGGCCGTGGCACTGGTCATGTCCGGGCAGGGGATGGCGAATGGGAAACAGGAGTACTCATCAATAATGTTGAGGAAGTACACATTGCGGTCGGAGGAGGGGAGAGGCCCTTTAAAATCAACGCTCAGGCGCTCGAAGGGGCGAGTGGCTTCTATCAGGTGAGCCCTGTCTGGTCTATAAAAGTGCGGTTTGCACTCAGCGCAGACTTGGCAGTTCCTGGTCATGGTCCTGACCTCCTCAATGGAGTAAGGCAGGTTGCGGGCCTTGATGAAGTGGAAGAACCTGGTGACCCCCGGCACACCTTCATTCTCTTGCTCATAAAATTGATGCGCTATCAATAACTCAAAAGACTGAGATTAAGCGAGTAATTAACAGGCTTTTATTAACAAGAGAATGAAGGTGTGCCTCAAGTGGTCGACCGGTCCAGAATACAGAGGGACTGTGGAGCAGTCACCTTTATACCTGGACTCGTGGGTGGAGTCAGCCGAGACATGTACAGGCATGTACACAGTGGAATACAAACAGTGGTTTACCACAATCGCACGCCAGTGTGGCGGTCCCATTGGTTGTCCTTTACATTGAGATACATAATTCCCTTTAACTTAACTTACTTATGTATGTATAACTTACTTAATTGTATGTACTTAACTTACTTATTTGTATAACTTACCAGTTGGGGCTGTTGCCCCTTTAACTTACCTGTTGGGCCGTTGCCCCTTTAAGAGGCGACCTAACGCGCTGACGTCACGCATCACGTGACGCATGCGCGTCGGCCGCCGGCCCGACTCGGGTTTCCTAGACGGCCGCTGGCACAGCCCGGCCTACCGCGACTTCGGCCGCATCGGCCAGCAGGCGGGAGCGAAGCGATCCTCCACTCCCGCGGCAAGTACCGGCACCGTCCAGCTTTGCAACCTCGGCCTCAAAGGCCAGCCTCCGTACCGGGGAGATGTGCCGATGCAACGGCGCAGGTCACGTGACCGCCTAAGCGCACGTGAACGTGCTGACGTCATGATGCGGTCACGTGACGCCCAAAGCGCGGGAATATAGAGCAGAGCGTAATGAGGTCAAGACGCTCCCCACGGGACTGGGAACTTAGTCCTTGTGGAGTCCCCGCTGGGACAAGACCTACAACATGGTGCTCCTGCAGTCAGCCATCTTACCTGCTACCTTACCTGCCGTAATTATCCTGTTCTGGTAAATAAACAACTTATTTATAGTTCGTCGAAGTTAAACTCTTTCATTTAGTGGCGATTTACTCGAACCGCTACACCAGTCTGATTGACAGTGATGGGTTGTAATGAGCCAACACTTCCCTGGACGTGATCAAGCCTTTGCATTTATGGAAGGCACGTTTACAGTCTTCGCTCCATTTCCAAACTACTCCCGTTTGTAGCAGTGCGTTAAGCGGGTGCAGAACCGTCGACAAGTTTGGTAAAAATTTATGATAGTAATTTACGAATCCCAGGAACTACCTTAATTGTGAGACATTTTCAGGCGCTGGGGCCTTTACGACCGCTTCAGTTTTTTCAGGTGACTTATGCAACCCTTCTTCGTTAATGACATGGCCACAATATGGGCCCAGAAATTCCAGAACGGGGCTTGCAGCGCGTGCAAGCCCCGTATTTGCACTTACCCCGCGCTCGTGCCGATCAGCTTCTGGGACGCCTGAACTTGCAGAAATAGAAAGCACATTCCCGGGCAGCGTATGACGTCACGCCGCCCAGGAGTGCAGCCAGTGCGAAGCCAGGAGCGTGCAGTGTAAGTGAGACATGCCCCTTGAGGTCTCAGTTTCACTGGACACGCCCCCAATGTTTCTGTCAAGCTGCTAAGGATTTTTACATGCAAAGCAGCAGTTTAAATAGGTTTTTGGAAGTTTTTTGAAGATTTTGGTAACTTTTATAAACTTTTTAAAATGTTTACATTATTTTGAGTAATCTGAAGTAGTTTTAAAGAGAATTAAAGCAATTTAAAGACTTTTAAAAGCCCTAAAAGAATTTTTTTAATTCCATTTATTTATTTAGCAATGTCGTCGTCATACGTGTCTTCACACTGTTCCCTTTGGGGAACTGTATGAAGTGGTGGAAGGATTTATGGCCATGATTAACACTCATTCCGTGACCGTAACCATCTTTGAACCAGCCATTAGGGCGGTTAGTCCTATGGCGGGAGGGTTTTACGGGCTCCCACAAGCTATACAAGGAGGGGGGGCCACCCACACCCACGGACGCAAATATCCCACTGGATGTCAACCCAGAATTTAGAGCCGGAGCTCCGACTCCACTTGCCGGGACTGTCTGGAGCGGGGTTCGAAACCCTACCCTGATCTGGCCCAGCGGCGGGGATCCTACTGCTATGACAAAGGCCCAATCCAATTAGCAACGTGAAATGGCAGCATAGGGCTCCAGTCACGGGGAGGGAAAAGGCGCAGGAAACGTATGGGTGTCACCTTTTGTGCGGAGTGGGCCTTTTGCGTAGCAGTAAGCATCCCCGCCGCTGGGCCAGAAGGAGTAGGGTTTTGAACCCCACTCCAGACAGTCCCGGCAAGTGGAGTCGGAGCTCCAACTTTAAATTCTGGGTGGACATCCAGCGGGATGCTTGCGTCCGTGGGTGTTGGTGGCCCCCCCCCCTCAGATGGGTTGTGGGAGCCCGTAAAACCCGCCCGCCATAGGACTAACCACCCTAATGGCTGGTTCAAAGATGGTTACGGTCACGGAATGAGCGTTAATCACGGCCATAAATCCTTCCACCACTTCATACAGTTCCCCAAAGGGAACAGTGTGAGGATACGTATGATGATGACCTCTTGCGCAATGCACCTCCTTGGACCCTCAGTCGCAGATGCGAGGGGGCAAGTTGTGCAATTGTTAAATTTTTTATTTTATTGACATGTAAAATGTTGGCCCAGTAATTCCCTTCCAAATGCGCTAGTACGGTCGGGGTACTTACGCATCTGGCCGGATGAAATGCCGGTTTTCAGCATGCACAGTGCATGTGGGGAAAACCGGCATTTCCTGTCCTCTGAACGAAGGGGTTCAGAGGCAGAACGCGTGCGACTGCACAGGCAGCGCGTGCGCAGTATAATTCGCCGCTTTCATTAATGCTTTCAGTGAGGTCCAGTCATTACAACTTACACATGAAAAAAGCATGGGTACAGTTGCTCCAGAGGCTGCGGAGGAAGATATTTCTTATCGTGGAGCTTCTGAAAGTATGTATGTCTGTATATATTCCTTTGCGTATTATGTATATATTCCTTTACTTATGTGTATGAATGTATTATTTAATTATGACTTTCAGAGAAAGTAACTTATTGGAAAATCATAATTAAAAATATACATTCATACACATTAGTAAAGGAATATAAAACATACATACATATACGTAAAGGAATATATGTGGACATACATACATAACTCATTCTCACATTCCATTCACACAGCCACAATTGCTCCTTCTACCTACCGTTCTGAAAACCCGTTTAAAAAAAAAAAATTAAAGTTTAAAACTTAGTTAAAATTTCTTAAAATAACTTCCCTCCCTTTCCCAAACCTAAATATTGCATTTCATAAGCTCCTCCATAAAATATATCTCCTTCCCCAGCCAATGAACAACTTTACACTTGCTTTTTTCAAGTGCAAGTTCTAGGGACTTACCCTCACTGAATCCATCAGTGAAATCTACAAAGTTCACTGCGCAAGCACTGCCTGTGCAGTCGCACGCGCTGTGAATAGACCTCGGGTCTGGAAATGCCGGCATTCCCCGCATGCGCTGTTCCTGCTGAACACCGGCATTTCCAACGGCCAGATGCGTGAGTAACCCGACCGTACTCACGCTTCTGGCCTGGAATTTCTGGCCCATGATATTTGTTTCTGGAAAAATTCGCATTTGGGGCGATTTGCTCGTAGGCCCCGTTCTCTCAGCCTCGTGAGCACCTGCTCCAAGTTGGCAAGGTGCTCGTTGTCGTTTTCTCCTGTTACAAGGATGTCGTCTAGGTAGCATTGAGTCCCCGGAATCCCTTGCAGGACTTGCTCCATAGCTCTTTGCCAGATAGCCAGAGCTGATGCCACTCCGAAAACCAGTCGATTGTACTGGTACAGGCCTTTGTGTGTGTTTATCGTGAGATACTTTTTAGAGGCCTCCTCAACCTCCATCTGTAGATATGCCTGTGCCAAGTCAATTTTGGTGAAACGTTTCCCTCCGGATAGTGAGGCAAAAATATCTTCTATCCTCGGAAGAGGATACTGTACCATGTGAAGAACTGGGTTTACAGTCACCTTGAAGGCCCCACAGATGCGAACTTTTCTCTGTTCTTCAGATTTATCATTATTCAACGTTTTCTTCATGACCGGGACGATGGGTGTTGCCCACTCGCTCCAATCTACCTTGGATAACACGCCTGCTTTTTCCAAATTCTCCAGCTCTGCCTCGACGGCTGGACGAATTGCGTATGGCACCGGCCTTGCCTTAAAAAACTTGGGAATTGCCGCATCTTCCACTTTTATTGAGGCGGTGGCGCCTTTCAGGGTTCCGAGTTCCTGTTGAAACACTTCTTTGGCGTTAGCCAAGATTTCTTTCAATCGTCCAGGTATGACGTCATCATCGTTTTTTTTCTTACTGGTCACCGTCAGTGCCTGAATGGAGTGCCAGTCTAAACGTATCTTTCTGATCCATTCACGTCCCAACAACGGTGGACCACCATCTTGCAGAACGTATAAATACAACTTCTGTATTTCCTTGCCGTTGTATACAAGAGGCACCCTTATTTTCCCTCTGGGGTATACTTTCTGCCCCGTATATGTCTTCAAGACAATGGATGTGTCTTTCAAAGGTATATGCGGAAATAGCCGCTCGTAATCCCATCGACTCATGACGGTCAGAGCTGATCCTGTATCTAGCTCCATTTTGACTGGGGACCCCGCTATCGTGAGGGTAACCCAAATGGTCTGGTAATCTTCTTTGGCAATTACATTATGTAATTTGAGACAGCTTAGTCTCTTGTTTCCGGAGTCGCTATCGCTCTTCTGGTCTTCGGAGCTACTGTCCGTCATCATTTGTACCTTTCTGTACTTTTCCTTATTGACCTTTTTACTGTCAGCGGATTTCTTTCCAGATCTGCATACACGTGCAGTGTGTCCCATCTTTCCGCATTGCCTGCATGCTTTGTCCTTGAACCAGCAGTCCTTCTGGTCATGGGTGGATCTGCCGCAGCGATAACATCACTCGAAACCCCGTGTCATTTCATGGGTGCCGAAGTCCTGTGGCTTTTGCTGTATCTCTGCAGCTCCTCTTGCTGCTGCTTCTAATGATACAGCCACACTGAAAGCCTTGTCCAGTGTCAAATCTTTCTCAGAAAGTAGTCTTTTCTGTGTTCCTTCGCTTAGGAGGCCACAGACGAATTTGTCTCGTAGAGAATCTGCCAGTCCTGCCCCGAATTGGCAGTGCTTTGACAGCTTTCGTAATTCGGTAAGGTAATCAGCGTTACTTTCATTCTTGTGCTGATTCCTCCTGAAGAATTTGAATCATTCCGCTATCAGCAGCGGTGTTGGGTTTAAGTGCTCCTGTAAGGTATCAACAATCGCCTTAAAATTCTTGTCCATCGGTTTGGCTGGAGTGATCAAGTTTCGTAACAGCCCGTATGTCCTTGCGCCCATCAGATTTAGAAGTACCGATGCCTTTTTATCATCCGCTACTTCATTCGCCTTGCAATATACCTCCACTCTTTCCACATATGTGGTCCAATCTTCTTTATCACTATCGAAAGCAGTAATATTGCCAGTCTTCGGCATCTTGAAAATCTAAAATGGCGCTTCCCGCGCTTTTCTTTCTTCCCTGCCGAGTTAAGATGGCGCCTCCCGCGCTTTCCCACCACTGCCGCTGCTGCCAACGCTGTTCTCCGCGGTTCCCGTTGCGACCTGCAGCTTTTCGCGGTATTTCTATTTTTTTTATATATCGCTTCAATAGTTTCTCCGTTACTTGGAGAACCGTTCCCATCGTGGAGCGGACCCTCTGGGACTTTCCCCTCCCTCTGCTCGGTCCGAACGCCGACCTGCTTTGCAGCACCGGCCACACCCTGAGGGCTCCACCCTCTCTCTCTCTTTGCTTCTGCTTCCCGACTCGCTGCCCGGCCCCGTTGCAGAGCCACCCGATCGAGCTCTAGCCCGCCGCAGCCCAGGAAGGATCAGTGCACTACCTGCCACCAGCCCGTTTAGCTGGGGAAACCACAGACTAGAGACCAAGCCTGGCCCTCGTTTTCGAGTTTCTTCGAGTTATTTTTTTTTTCTTGCTTCTGGCTTCGACCTTCGTCTGAGGAATCGATCCCCTTGAGGTGCTGCCGAATTGCAGGTAAGTTCGTTTCTAACTCGTCGCCACTGTTAGATCCGTGTGTTAATGGAGACACGGAATGCAGGAGTTGATTTAACAAGTGTTTACTGAACAAAGCCTGGAGGTGAACTAACAACACAAGACGCTACACAGGCTTATATACCCGAGTGGTCACTACTGGTACTACAGTATACAAGGGTTTCAAAAACATAGTTCCTCTTAAAGGTACATACACTACAAACGGCCTGTTCTAATTATCTCTGGTACATTTTTCTGTTTCCCATCTCCTGAGTAATATGCAAATACTCAACTTCCGGAGGAGAAAAGTCTCAATGTCAACCATCACTCTTTGAAGTCAGAAGGTCATTTACTCAACTATTTAGAGACAGCTCCGCATAATATATTCATCTATAATTAAATATGGAATGGTAGCTAAATGCACACCGCGGGATAATTGTAAGAATTGAAGGGAATGAGAACTATTTTACACATTGACTGAACTGTACTGTTAATAGCAGGCTGTTGATGTTTTTTTAATTTGCTTCAAAGCAAAACAGTGAATATTCTCCCGTGGGCTAAAATACGTGGTTTCTGCTGTGTTCCAGAGTAGCCTCTGGCAAATAGTATTCATTTATCATACTGTTCCCTGAGGATTCACTGTGCACACAATTCCCACATTATATTCAAAGGCCCTCCAGTGCATTACTTTATGAAATTCTCCTGAAGAATACCTTCGCAAAGGAATACATTGAATTGATCACAGGCACGTGGAGGGAAACTGTTTATTGTCAGGAAGATTAATGAGGGGGTCCTTGTAGTAATAGGAGATGGACTGCTTTTAGAACTGTAACTAGGATACCAGATATAACACAGCTTCATTTCATCCAATAGGTCACAATCTAAATAGAAATGCCACCAATAAATGCTTACATTTTTAAAAGGTCTGCATTCTTTATTTAACCTCCCCTTCTTTCCCGAAGGTGCTGGCCGATCATAGAGTGCAGTTCAGTGCACAGTGGCTTCCCTCTACTGTCTCACTTAAATAGCCATTGTTCATACTTGACCCTAAATAGTGAGTAGCGCCAGCCTCTTTGACCATGCAAGACATCAACGTTGAGCTCAATCCTGACTTTCCCTGATGTCCATGCACACGTACATCCGACCAATGAATAGAACAGGAAACCATGGCCAATTTTTTTTGTCCCCTTCACTAGTCCAAGTGATGCTGAGGCCAGTTATAGCACACTTACTGCTTCCAGGTGCTGATTACTCAGCACAGACCAGGGACAAGACCTCGGACTTTCCTGCTCTATATGGATCAGTTCCACAATATTTACCAGTTGAGCCACCAGGTTGTTGCTGTTCTACTGTAGCTGTAATACTAATCTATTGTGAGATATCAATTACAGCACATATTGTGGCATGCACAGAAGATATTGGATGTCCAGTTGCAATGTAACATGCACAGAAGATATTGGGGGTGATTTCCCCCGGATACTTTAGGCGCTAAAGAGCCTCCAAGATGGCTAAGATGGGGTCTTAAGCTGAAATGCCAGATTAGCCCATGTTTAGTGCAAGATGCCATCTTGGTAAAGGAGTTAAAGCTTGCGCTAGGAACCGCCGCCCGGAGGATCGTTAAGCTGTTGATTGCCACTTAAACTGTTTGCTAGCGCTCATTAAGGAGGCTACATGGCATTTTGGTGCCTAGCGTTTGACCTATTGCTCTCTTCTAACAGCGACCAGCTGATTGAGATTAAAGGATGTCGAGCGCTATTTAAAGGTATATCACCTGTTACTGTTCACTTTCTGCTGGAAATTTGAAGAGGATTTTTGAAACACATCGGGAGACTTTCTGGGACAGTTTGTCAAGACTTCACCAACACTTTATCAACATTTATTCTGGAACTTCTCTGAGGACTTCACCTAAAGAGAGTAAGTGCTGTGCAACACTACCTTATTGGACACCTTATAGGAGTCACCAGGGGAAAGGGAGTGCTTGGTCACCGGCATCTTGCTCGGGGTCCCCCTTGGTCTGCAGGAGGAATGGGAGGAGGACATGAGGCCAGGCAGAGCAGCACTAGCTTCAGTAGGAGAGAGGGACAGGAGGGCAACGTGGACTCCTTCCCCCCGCAGGAACAGGACATCCCTCCTGTTCTGGATCTCCTCCACCAGCACTTCCAGTGCTGCATCTGAGAACCTGTGCGCCCTCTCCCTCAGCCCCTGAGCCATCCTGAAACATGCCATTGTGTGTCAGCCAGCGCACCCTACATCTTCAGTGGAAGTGGGTGAGTGGAGCCCACAGAGACTGCTCCATGAAAATTGCGTCTAATCAGCGCTTGAGTGCTAAACCTGCAGGTGTCTGTTTTAGCACCTCCAGGCAAGTTCAAATTATGGTAATCAGCAATTAGGACCAAAATTGTGTGCTAAAATCAGACTTTCAAACAAGCGGGTCTTAGTAGTACAGCACCCATTTAGCACCTGTTTCCACCCTTCCACCAAAATAACTCCCTGGATGTCCAGTTGTAATGTGACATGCACAGAAAAGATTGGATGGCTAGTTATAAAAAAATAAGACAGTAATTCAATCACAGGGATTCAAATGACTTTGTAAACTAAAAGTGCAAAGCAACCAAATAACTTGCAGACAGCTATCTGGTAGATTTTATAACAGAAGACAGTCAATGCGAGAGATGAAAATATTGAGGTTATTCTAAATCTAATTAGAGGCTATGGTGGGAAATTCAATGTACTGGAGACATGAGATCTGAAGTGTCAGATGGGCTTTTCTGAACCCTGGCTTTTCTTATGTTCAGAATTCTAAATATTCAATTGATGGCTGATTTCTTTATTACTGCAATCGCAGGTAAGAGTAAATCAAATAGGATAAGACTTTAATAATATAATGTTGGACGACACAGAGACACCAGGTTGCTTTTTACTTGTGAATTATCCAAAACGCCACTATTTTTGATACAGTAGAATGGATGTTTTCACCACATAAACACGTGGGTTGTTGCACTCCGGAATCTGAAGATTGCCCAGGATTTAAAGATCTAAAAAGTATGATAGCAGATTGCTAAAAAAAAAATCCTGATGCAATCTTTATTCGAATTACAATTAATAATTAGAGGCTGATTGACTATTATCTGCAGAAGCCAAACGATGCAGAAGTGATGAGGGTAGCAGGGGATGCAGCTTGTGCAGAGTTCTGCTCCACATAGGATCATCTGCTGAGTTATCTTCACCTTTCTCCCAGGCACAAACCAGAGGTACCTACAGTGCTGGTGCAGAGCGGCCATATCGCTTCCACCTTGTCCTTAGCTATGCACTTTTTTTCATTTATCTTTTGAGGGTCGCAGTAATATATTTGCATTGAAATAAAATAATCGGGTTACAATTTTATTCATTTATCTCAAGGGTATGATTATTTTGGTTACATTATCTGATTTGGCCCCATTCTCTGATTGTACTTTATAACACACTGATTGGTGGAAATGCACAAAGGATCAATTTTTGTGAAGAGTCTGTGGAATAGACATGTGCTCTGGAGCCTGACAATTTAATTTGGTCTGCAAAGCAGCTAAAAAAAAATGAAGGAAAGCTTGACGTAATAAAACTCATTACACACTTGTTCGAGTATAAAGCAAGGCTTTAATCAACTTGTTTCAAAACATGGAGGTCTAGTTGTCCTTCACTAGTTCCTGTCTTACAAAATGTCCCTGGGAAGGCTGGGCCCACGCCCGAGTATTTATACTCCTTGGACGGCGCCACCAGCTGGCCGTCCAGTGTTATTTCATGAGTTGTTTCTTCATGATGATGAGATTTATAACAAAGCTTTTTTAAAAAAAATAGCCCATACCACTCAAGTAACACAGTTGCAGAGTACCTTGAAATGTAAAAGATGTGGCTTTGCAGGGAACAGGTCTGAACCATGCTGTCAGACAATGGTTCTTCGGGTCAAGGAAAGTGCAAAAATTCAAAGGGTGGTCTGCTCTCTCACTCTGCCTAGAATCCAGCTTAAAAACCAGAGCCTTGCTTCAGGTCCGTTTTATACCCTACTGGTGACAGAATGGTACACAGTACAATGGTTGAGGGGATGGGAAGACCTACAAGATGAGGACAGAATTTAATTTTTTTTTAATGGAACCAAATAAAATCTTGGCTATATTTAAGGGGAAAAAGATGTTTAAAAATGATGCAGCAGCCCACAAAAAACTGAATGCTAACAAAGCTTCAATCATTGCATTTAGAGTGACAGTGAAGTTGGCCTTACACTCCATGATTCATCCCTAGAGAGAGAATCTGAATGCAGTCCATGTCAAGGAATATAATAATGAAGTGCAAAATGAGGATTTAATTTACGGAAAAGGATATCTCCATCACTGTACCCAGTTATCTCTCTATTCATTTCACTGCTGGAGATGAACCATTTAGTACAAATTTGTCTTGCAGAGTGATACTCCAAAAATAAAAGAGGTCGAGGAGGCGACATTCATTTTTTTCACTCACAGCTGCGTGAAGCACAGCTTTACGTTCATGAATTAAATGCCTTCTGGCACTTCCTGCTGGAGCTCCCAGTGGACAGAACACCCCCTCGAGCAATTACATTTAACAGTACACTTCCTAAATTTAATATACTCTTATAATTGGTAAACCTATTATTGCAAGCATCCGTATAAATGGCACAATCACGCCAGCGCATGTTTAAATATTTACAGCATTGAATGATTTATTAGAGCAAATATTTATTTCTGTTTTTAATTAATTTAGATTGAATATTCTGTTTTCGGTACGTGAGGGTGAAATTATTTCTACCTGAATTTAATTTACACCCTTAAATCATTTTAATCCTGAAGTCCTTACACAACTCACCTCCAATTTTATGTCATAAGCATATTATCATTCTCCATTTTGTTTATGCTATTATGGATGGTGCCCCCCTGAACTTTCCTCTTGCTGCTCCTGAACTCCAAATAAATCAGTCTACGTGCTCTTCTTCCTCATAATATTTTCAATGTGTTTAAATGAAGACTCTATGCACTGTCTCCTACTCTAACTCATTCTTTCCTAGAACCTCAAACTGGGAACTATTTATCTGTCTGTCTTTCCTTCCTTCTATAATCTACAGAGGTTTAAATTCCAAACTCTTGTGTCACCTTTTGGTAAATGGGTTTATTCCATGTTCTCAGCAAGAAGCCATGCTTGAAGGGAATGTTGGTTAGAGATAGGATGCAACACTGTAACACCAATTCTCAGATCCGCAGTCCCATTGAGCAAGGTTCCTTGCTGGGAATACAGGATCAGTAAATTCACCCTCTAAAGGCTCCTACTTGATTTAGCTTGTCTTCTCTTATTCCTCTCAACCAATACCCAGAGCAGATTAACTGGTTATCAAACTCATTGCTGTTTGAGAGATGTTGCCTAGATAAGGCTTGATGCACTCCAAAAGTCATTTGTTGCATAAAGCATCCTGAGATATTTCATCAACATGATAGGCACTATATAAATGCAAGTCGCCCTTCCCTCTCCCCAATGTTGTCCTACACTGTGAGACTTGGCTTTTCGCCGAGGTTTCCAATTAAAAAATAATGTTAAATAATTTTTATGTATGTCTGAGTATTACACCCAAGTAAAACAAGGCAGGTTTTTATATAATATAAAAACAGAAAATGCTGGAAGCACTCAGCAGGGCAGGCAGCATCTGTGGAGAGAGAAATAGAGTTAACGTTTAAGGTTGATAACCTTTTGGTCCAGCACTTTCTGTTTTTATTTCAGATTTCCACCATCTGCAGTATTTTGCTTTTGTATTAGTGTTATTATAATCCCAGTCAAACTCCCATGGTGTTACACACAGAGAGTTAAGTACAGTTTTCAGATGAAGCAGGGTTAGAGGTTGGGCAATATTTGGCCACAGTGCAGACATAATCCAGTCTCCATTTTAAAGGCATATAATCTGTCATTATTTCCATTATAAATTCTTGTCTGCATGTTTATAATAGAAAGTGCCTATGTAAACGTGTCACACTGTAATTACATGCTCTGGTCCTGCCACGCCTCCACTGGAGGAGGGTGTAATCCTTTCAGCACTGTGTACAAATGAGATGAAATTGCCCAAGAACATGAGTCCAGAGCTGAACCTTTGAGCATCAGCAGCTACTGAAGGGTTGCTGCCTGCTTGGAGAACCCCTGCAGGTTTCTCTAGAGTGAAGGGACAGGCTGGAAGAGGGAAATGTAAAAAAAATATTTTGACAGTGTTTCCCCTTCAGTGCCAGTTCCAATTGGTTGATGTGCAATATTCTTGGGCAACTTCACCTGATTTGTACACAGTGCCTAAGGGATTATATCCTCCCACAGAGGAAGTGCTGCAGGATAAGAGGATGTAATTACAGTGTGGAGAGTTTAAATAGGCAGTTTCCATGTGTGTTGTTCAAGATCTCCAGTCACATTATAGAGTCATAGAGTCATAGAGTAATACAGCACGGATAGAGGCCCTTCGGCCCATCGTGTCCGCGCCGGCCATCAAGCCCTGTCTAATCTAATCCCATATTCCAGCATTTGGCCCGTAGCCTTGTATGCTATGGCATTTCAAGTGCTCATCCAAATGCTTCTTAAATGTTGTGAGGGTTTCTGCCTCCACAACCCTTTCAGGCAGTGAGTTCCAGACTCCAACCACCCTCTGGGTGAAAAAGTTCTTTCTCAAATCCCCTCTAAACCTCCCGCCCTTTACCTTGAATCTATGCCCCCTAGTTATTGACCCCTCTACTAAGGGAAAAAGCTCCTCAGCATCCATCCTATCTATGCCCCTCATAATTTTGTACACCTCAATCATGTCCCCCCTCAGCCTCCTCTGCTCCAAGGAAAACAAACCCAATCTGCCCAGTCTCTCTTCATAGCTGAAGCGCTCCAGCCCTGGTAACATCCTGGTGAACCTCCTCTGCACCCTCTCTAATGCGATCACATCCTTCCTGTAGTGTGGCGACCAGAACTGCACACAGTATTCCAGCTGTGGCCTAACCAGTGTTTTATACAGCTCCATCATAACCTCCTTGCTCTTATATTCAATGCCTCGGCTAATGAAGGCAAGTATCCCATATGCCTTTTTTACCACCTTATCCACCTGTTCCGCCGCCTTCAGGGATCTGTGTACTTGCACACCCAGATCCCTCTGACCCTCCGTCTTGCCTAGGGTCTTTCCATTCATTGTGTATTCCCTTGCCTTGTTAGTCCCCCCAAAGTGCATCACCTCGCACTTTTCCGGGTTAAATTCCATTTGCCACTGTTCCGCCAATCTGACCAACCCATCTATATCATCCTGCAGACTGAGGCTACCCTCCTCGCTATTTACCACCCTACCAATTTTTGTATCATCCGCGAACTTACTGATCATACCCTTTACATTCATATCCAAGTCATTAATGTAGACCACAAACAGCAAGGGACCCAGCACCGATCCCTGTGGTACCCCACTGGCCACAGGCTTCCAGTCACAAAAACAACCTTCGACCATCACCCTCTGCCTTCTGCCACTAAGCCAGTTTTGTATCCAATGTGCCAAGGCACCCTGGATTCCATGGGCTCTTACCTTCTTGACCAGTCTCCTGTGCGGGACTTTATCGAAGGCCTTACTGAAATCCATGTATACCACATCCACTGCGTTACCCTCATCCACACACCTAGTCACCCCCTCAAAAAATTCAATCAAATTAGTCAGACATGATCTTCCCTTAACAAAGCCATGTTGACTATCCCTGATTAATCCTTGCCTCTCCAAGTGGAGACAAATTTTGTCCCTCAGGATTTTTTCCAATAATTTTCCTACCACTGATGTTAGGCTCACTGGCCTGTAGTTCCCCGGTTTTTCCCTACTACCCTTCTTGAATAATGGTACTACATTAGCGGTTCTCCAGTCCTCTGGCACATCCCCTGTGGCCAGAGAGGTCCTGAATATATGTGTTAGAGCCCCCACAATCTCCTCCTTTGCCTCACACAGCAGCCTGGGATACATTTCATCCGGGCCTGGGGATTTATCCATTTTTAGGCCAGCTAAAACCGCCAATACCTCCTCCCTCTCGATGTTAATATGTTTGAGCATATCACAGTCCCCCCGCCCTATTTCTATGTCTACATCGTCCTTCTCCATAGTGAAAACAGATGCAAAAAATTCATTTAGAACCCCTCCTACATCTTCCGGCTCCACACACAGATTGCCACTTTTGTCCCTAATGGGCCCTATTTTTTCCCTAGTTATCCTCTTACCCTTAATATACTTATAAAACATCTTCGGATTTTCCTTTATTTTGCTCGCCAGTGTTATTTCATGGCCCCTCCTTGATCTCCTAATTTCTTTTTTAAGTATCCCCCTGCACTTTTTGTACTCCTCTAGGGCTTCCTCCGTCTTTAGCCTTTTGTATCTACCAAAAGCCCTCCTTTTTTTCCTAATCCATTCTCGTATATCCCCTGACATCCACGGTTCCCTGTGGTTTTTGGAACCACTCTTGACCTTTACGGGAACATGTTGCCATTGTATGATCTCAATCTCCCTTCTGAAAGCCTCCCATTGGTCCGATGCGGATTTTCCTACAAGTAGCTGATCCCAGTCCATTTTGGCCAGATCCTGCCTTATCCTATTAAAATCGGCCTTCCCCCAATTTAGAACCTTTATTTCCGGCCCATCCCTGTCCTTTTCCATGACCACCTTAAATCTTACCATATTATGGTCACTATCACCAAAGTGCTCACCTACTAGCACTTTTTCCACTTGGCTGGCCACATTCCCTAGAATTAGGTCCAGTACCGCCCCCTCTCTTGTAGGACTTTCTACATGCTGGCTCAAAAAGCTCTCCTGGATGCACTTTAAGAATTCTACACCCTCTGAGCCTTTCACACTCTGACTATTCCAGTTAATATTGGGGAAGTTGAAATCCCCCATTATTATTACCCTATTATTTGCACATTTCTCTGAGATTTGCCTACATATCTGTTCCTCTATCTCCCCCTGACTGTTTGGAGGCCTATAGTACACTCCCAGCAAAGTGCTTGCCCCCTTTTTGTTTTTAAGCTCCACCCATATGGCCTCATTAGAGGACCCTGCTAATATATCATCCCTCCTTACTGCAGTAATTGACTCCTTAATTAATATTGCGACACCCCCTCCTCTTATACCTCCCCCTCTGTCTCGCCTGAAGATTCTGTACCCCGGAATATTGAGCTGCCAGTCTTGCCCCTCCCTCAACCATGTCTCCGTGATAGCAACAATATCATACTCCCATGTGTTTATCAACACCTTCAGTTCATCCACCTTATTTGCAAGACTCCTTGCATTAAAATAGATGCCATCCAGCCTTGCTCTTATATATTTGCCCTGTCTACCAAGCTGACTTGTTTTTTTCTCTATAATTGGCAGCACATCCCCCCCTATTTCAGCTCCCCTCTGTATCCCATCCCCCTGCCAAGTTAGTTTAAACCCCCCCCAACAGTGCTAGCAAACCTCCCCGCAAGGATATTTGTCCCGCTCTGGTTCAGGTGCAACCCGTCCGACTTGTAGAAGTCCCACCTTTCCCAGAAGCAGGCCCAGTGATCCAGGAAAGTAAAACCCTCCCCCCTACACCAACTCTTTAGCCATGCATTCATCTGCTCTATCCTCCCATTCCTATACTTACTAGCACATGGCACTGGGAGTAATCCAGAGATTACAACCTTTGAGGTCCTGCTCTTTAATCTGTTACCTAGCTCCCTAAATTCTTGATGCAGGACCTCATCCCCCTTCCTTCCTATGTCGTTGGTCCCAATGTGGACCACGACCTCTGCCTGCTCACCCTCCCCCTTAAGAATGCCCTGTAGCCGCTCAGTGACATCCCAGACCCTGGCCCCAGGGAGGCAACAAACCATCCTGGAGTCACGCTTGCGGCCACAGAAACACCTATCTGTTCCCCTTACGATAGAATCCCCTACCACTATTGCTCTCCCACTCTTTTTCCTCCCTTTCTGAGCAGCAGAAGCGTCCCTGGTGCCAGGAAGCTGGCTGCTGCTGCCTTCCCCTGGTGAGTCATCCCCCTCAACAGTATCCAACTTGGTATACTTGTTTGAAAGGGGGATGTCCGCAGGGGTTCCCTGCACTTCCTGCCTGCCTCTGTTGCTCCGCCTGATGGTCACCCCCTGTGCAGCCCTACCCTGAGGCGTGAACAACTCGCTAAACGTGCTATCCACGACCCTCTCAGCATCGCGCATGCTCCAAAATTCATCCACCCGCAGCTCGAGCACCGCAATGCGGTCTACAAGTAGCTGCAGCTGGATACATTTCCCGCACACATGGTCGTCAGGGACACGGGCAGCGTCCCTGATTTCCCACATGGAGCAAGAGGAGCAGAACACGGGTCTGAGCTCTCCTGCCATGACTTACTCCTTTAATTAATTCAAAAATTTATTCAATACCCCAGTTACAGGTATACTCTAGGGTGCTTTATTTACCAACTGTCCCCACTACACCAGAGACCCTAGAAATTTAACACC
Source organism: Somniosus microcephalus (assembly GCF_052327205.1). Lineage (NCBI taxonomy): Eukaryota > Metazoa > Chordata > Chondrichthyes > Squaliformes > Somniosidae > Somniosus > Somniosus microcephalus. The sequence continues at coordinate 121,640,186 of NC_140999.1, read as the reverse complement.
ACAGAAGTCAAGCTTGTATTGAAAAGAGAGAAATACTCACCAACCAATCACTTACCTGCTCCCTGGTGACGTCACACTCTGATTACTTTTTACCTCTCTCCTCTGCTGTTGATTTGGTCGGGCCTCTGCCTTCGCGCCGGTTTTTAAGCCGGGCTCCTCCTCCGCTGCTGCTCTCCCCCGAACTGGTCGGGCCTCTGCCTTCGCGACGGTTTTTAAGCCGGGCTCCTCCTCCGCTGCTGCTCTCCCCCGAACTGGTCGGGCCTCCGCCTTCGTGCCGGTTTTTAAGCCGGGCTCCTCCTCCGCTGCTGCTCTCCCCTGAACTGGTCGGGCCTCTGCCTTCGCGCCGGTTTTTAAGCCGGGCTCCTCCTCCGCTACTGCTCTCCCCCGAACTGGTCGGGCCTCTGCCTTCGCGCCGGTTTTTAAGCCGGGCTCCTCCTCCGCTGCTGCTCTCCCCCGAACTGGTCGGGCCTCTGCCTTCGCGCCGGTTTTTAAGCCGGGCTCCTCCTCCGCTGCTGCTCTCCCCCGAACTGGTCGGGCCTCTGCCTTCGCGCCCTAATTAAAACATTTTTCACAGCTCTAATCAGCCTGTTGACAGTTTGTGTGACAGCTCCCAGCACCTTATGCACTAACTGGCCTCTCTGGGCTTTGCTGAACCCATTTTATATGCATCGGCCTCATGTCTCCATGCTCGATAAGACAGGGAGTGGGATGGATTTTGATTGAGGAGACATGTAGGAGGCGGGACTACAACTTTCGGGGTTGTAGTCCCGCCTCCATCGAGTTGTAGCCAACCCACGTGATTTTTACTTGATTGACCTTGTTGAGCCCACCCAGCGGGCTCAGCAGGCCAATTAAGGGCCACCCAGCAACAGGTGACGTCACAGATTGACATTTCATCTGTCAAGAGCTTTTGACAGATGAAATATCAGCGTTTGACAGCTGTTTGTAGCTGTCAAACACTGACAATCTGTACTCCAAGTTAATTCCTTCCTCTCAGGCTGATTTAGAGATCTCCCTGGAACAGAAAGCTGAATGCTGCAACTTTTGACAGCTAGCGGCCATTCTGCTTTCTGTGCTGGTGAGATGAGGGGCCTGAAGGAAGGAAGGCTGTAAAGGTAAGTAAATGTAAGTAAAACTTCTTTAAACACTTTACACACTTACCTCTGAACTCATGCACCCATTACTCGCCTGAACACCGGACATCTCGAACCCTCCAAGCCCTTCAGCCCGACGGTCCGCCTCGCTAACTTGGCATGGTTCAGAGCCATCGGGAATCCCACACTCCAGCAATAAAAATAGGGATTAGGCTAAAAACTGCCTGTTAACTACCTGTTAACAGGCAGTTAATTGGCACTAATCCCCTTCCCGCCTCGGGGAGGCGGGTCCCAGCACAGGTCGGGTATCCGCCTCCTTTGAAACTGGCATGGAGGCGGGTTGGGAGCAGGATGGGTTTGTGCCCCCCAATTTAGAGATTTTAACTCCCCACACGCCTCCAATCCCGCCTCCATGGCCCAATGAAAATCCTGCCCAATGTTCTTAAATAAATTATGCGCCTGTCTTTGCTCTTTATATCTCATGGTAGATGAGTGTTAACATGAAATATAGTACTGTATTCCAGTAGGACTGATTTAATTTTTAATGAAATGAATGGGATAAATTTATGGATAACTGGAAAATGTAAAATCTTGTTAAGAACATCCAGTCGACAGTTTTGACATGACCTGTGTATGCTGGCTTCCAAGAGACTGTGCAGCCTCTTGAAGTATGCAAAATAATGCTCAGATTGATTACTGCAGGAGTGCTGAGTGCTTGATAACTTAATTTGAAATGTAAAAGCTTCATTACACTCACAGCAGTCAAGTTATCAAGACTATTATGATTTGTGAATCTGGTCCAAATTTGAAGCTGTTCCTACTAATGGATTCCTTCAGGTTATATGTACAGGTATAACTAATTCAGATTTTGTTGGCAGAATAATGGATTTAGTTAATTGCCTATAAAAAGTATTTTTGCCAGATTTATAGCAAGATCTTTAGTTCCGTTATTGTCCCATCAATTATAAATAGAAGAAATATTTCCTAGTAATGTGCTCTCACTTCTTTTCAGTTAATATCTATTTATAATAAGAACAGGAGTTGGCCATTCAGCTCTTCGAGCATGCTCCACCATTCAATCTGATCATGGCTGATCTGTACTACAACTCCATTTACCCACCTTTGCTCCATATCCCTTGATACCATTGCCTAACAAAAAATGATCAGTCTCAGTCTTGAAAGCTCCTATTGTCCTCCAGCATCCACAGGCTTTTGGGGCAGAGAATTCCAGATTTCGACTATCCTTTGTGTGAAAAAGTGCTTCCTGATTTCACTCCTAAATGACCTGGCTCTAATTTTAAGATTGCACCCCCTTGTTCTTGATTCCCCCACCAGAGGACATAGTTTCTCTGTATCTATCCTAGCGAATTATTTGAACATTTTAAACACCACAATCAGATCACCCTTCAATGAAAATATAAAGCAAATTATATACCTGTGTTCAAGCATACAGATTAGCAAGGTTCCAGGTTTGATTCCTGGGGTGTGATCTTGTCAGTCCTTGTATTGATAATCCTGAGCCTATACCCCCTTGTTACTGATTTACCAACCAACAGAAATTATTTTCCACTGTTTGCAATCTCAAAATCTTTTGCAATTTTGAAATCTTCTATTAGATCTTCTCTCTGCAGTTAAAAAAGCCCCAAATGTTTGTGCCTTTCTTCATAACTAATATCTTATTCCTAGTCCATCTATCATGTTCTTACCCAGGGCAACACAAGTTTCACACATGAGGTTCTTGAGCCACTTAATCGGGAAGAGTAGCTGATGTGGTTTCCTGTTGCCTTCCTCACAGTTTTTATCTTCAGAACACTTTCTCCTAGGTGGACTGCAACCAAGGCTAAAGAGCCCCACCTACCCCGTATGATAAAGGAGCCACCCGCACCCATGGGCGCAAGTACCCCTGGTGGAGCTTAACCCACATTCAGAGCTGGCTGTCTGGAGTGGTGCTCAAGCCCAACCCTCTGACTCAGAAGTGGGAATACTATTAGTGAGCAAGTGGTCACTCAATCTGGATGCCCAGAACTTGCATACAATATTCCAGCTAATTAATTGCCTGTACCAATCCTTGCTTTTATAGTCAATGCCCCAGTGTATAAAATCTGGGGGATTGTGTGGAGAAATGGGTTGAACACTAACCTCACTGGGAGCTGGGTTCAAGTCCAGGCCAGAATGATGGGATGTAAGTCTATCTTCTGGCTGTAAGAAACAAATTGTAAGTTGTATAAATTCTGCAAGGGTCCTATGTGAGTTAGGTTGTGGCACTCTCAATCTAGTTCCTGGTGGACATGGGTCGAGAGCAAAAAATTGTTCTTGATTTTGCACTAATTGGTAATCTCACTCAGAAAGGCCACAACTTGGTTAGTGTGAGAGGTGGCACACTGGTATAGTGGGGATTGGGTGCAGGTAACTTTGCTGGAATTCACCTGGGAGTGCTTAATGCTAACACTGGGTGCCTGGAAATGGGAAGAGTTCCATTTCTCAGCACTAACATCCCTCATCTTGATAAGCACAAATACTTAGAAGTGGAAAAAAAAAACAGAATCCCATCTGTCTTTTGGATTTTTCTCAGCTTTAACAATCTACATATCTGCAGCCCTAGGCCTCTCTGTTCCTCCAGTCTGTTGGCAGATGCATTATTTCAGGACTCTCAAAGACCCATAAGCAATTCAAGTGAATTCTGAGCTTTTTCTAAACATAAAATCAGCTCACTGATGCACCATGATTGCACTGATAGTCTTATTGTATGTCTTTTGACAAGTTTGTTTAAAGAGATAATCATATCTTTGTTGAAAAAGAATGCAAAATATTCTCCTGTCATTTTGTCCTTTGTTCAGTTTCTGTTTCTGAATTTGGAGTTCTTTGTGCATGTCTCTGGGTACATATTTTGGCATTGTTTCTTTATCCTGAACAGAGCTGGTGTGAAGATTAGATATTGTTTCTGTGTTGTGAGAGAATTGTTAGATGTGGAAGGATTCAAGTAACTGCAAATGTTTGAATATTTTTGTTAGAGTGTACTTATTTTAATGATGATGTCCGTGAAAGCATCAACAATGGAGATATAAACATAGTATCACATTCTAGAAAAAAGTATAACTATTGTACAAACTGGACTTAATAATATATTTAATCGGTAATTTTAATTTTGTTAATGCAGTGAATGAAGTAGAGTAAAATGTGGTTCCATTTTTACATATAATTGCAAACTGTAATATGGCCAGTGGCTTTATGGTGGGTGACAACACTGTGGACATGGATACTCAATAGTGGGCTTCAGTATCATGGACAGGCATTTGAGTCCTGAATAACAACAACAACTTGTATTTCTATAGTGCTTTTAATGTAGAATAACAAAATATAATAAAAAATAAATGGACACCAAAAATTTGGTCAAAAAGCTGGGTTTTAAGGAAAGTCTTGAAGTAGGAGAGGGAGGTGGTGGGACTTAGGGAGGAAATTCAAGAATGTGAATCTAGGTAACTGAAGATATAGCCACCAATGATAGGATGAAGGGGGGAGGTATATAGAAGAGTCCAGAATCAGGGGAACAGGCAGTTTAGAGGGTTGTTGGGCTGGAGAAGGTTACAGAGAAAGGTAAGGGTTAGCAATGAAGGGATTTCAGGATGAGAATTTCAAATTTGAGGCTTTGGGTAACTAGGAACTAATGTAGGTCACCACAGACAGGAGTGATAGATGAGCAGGACTTGGTGTGAAATACAATGTGAGCAGCAGAGTTTTAGATGAACTAAAGTTCATGGAGGGTAGAATGTGGGAGGCCAGCCAGAAGAGCTGGAATAGTCAAGTTTGGAGGTGGCAAAGAAATGAATGAGGGTTTCAATTGCTGATGGGTGAAATAGGTCTGGAGGCAGACAATGTTATGGAGGTGGAAATAGGTAATCTTTGTGATGGAGGGAACATGGGATTGGAATCTCAGCTCAGAGTCCAATAGAACACTGTGGTTGCAAAGTCTGGTTCAATCTGAGACAATGGCCAAGAAAGGGAATGGAAGTGGTGGCAAGGGTACAGAGGCTGTAGCAAGTACAGACAATTGCTTGGTCTTCCTAATATTTAGCTGGAGGGAATTATGGCTCATCCAGGGACTGGCTGTAAGACAAGCAGTCTGACAACAAGGAGCCAGTGGACACATCACAATAGGTGCTGGAGACATAGATCTGGGTGTCATAACAGTGCATTGAACAGTGTGTGGTGACAGTGTCTGGTCATCCTCGGTTCCGAGGGACTGCCTAAGATGAGAAGAGTGTGGTGTGATTCAGCTGGATGGATAACGTATAATAGTGTACCATTGTGCTCAAGTCAATCAGAAACTTTAGCCCATCAGCAGGAATTTGAATAACTGGACACCGAATTTAGCTCCATGGGCAGAGGTTCAAATAGAAAAGAATAAGCACTGTGTGAAGGATTTAAAGAGTGAGCATCAGGTTTTGGCTCCCAGGCCAGTGTCTAACACAGTCAGTAACTGAAGTCAGCACCATAGATAGTGTTTCTTTTTTTTAAATAGTGTTTAACACAGTCAGTAACTGGTCAGCACCACAGACAGGGTCTAACACAGTTCGTAATTGAAGTCAGCACCATGGACAGTGTCTAACACGGTCAGTAACTGAACTGAGCATCATGGACAGTGTCTAATGCGGTCAGTAACTGAACTCAGCACCATGGACAGTACATGTAAAATAAACAGCTAGAATTAAACTGATCACTTCAGACAATCAGTATTGAAGTAGTCCCACTGAGACAGTGGAAATAGTGATAATGAAGTGGTTCATTGAGAAGTGAGTTCATTACGATAATGATTTGCTTACACACCTAGAAATGATGGCAAGTATCATAAGAAATAGGAATTGTGATCAGTTTCTTCCAGAGGTTTGAGTGGTTAGTAACTTGACTTGGTAATAAAGGCAACTGTTTATCTGTTCAGTCTCCTCTTACCTTTGGTTCATGTTTTTTAGGCCTTCTTTTGTGACATTGAAACCATGCTTTGTAGACAATCTGTTGATTCGGTTTTGTTGAAACAAAATAAAAATGTAAAGCATGAAATGATTTTGAAAATATCAATTATGCTACGTTAATGTACTACACCGTGCAGCAAATAATTATAATATAAATTGTATGCCATGATTTCACGTGTTTAGTACACTTTTGAAAAATTATGCAACAGACTAAATTTTCATGGTTGATTGCTCTGTTAACTGGGGGGGAATGGCAGCCTGGTGCTGATGGAAATCTGTGCTCTTGTGAGCAATATTTTTTGGGGCATATGGCTCAGCATGCTTTAGGTTTTATATCTATATTTTATTTCCGCATTTTCTCTGTATGACCACAGTGATTAAACAAACGTTAAATATAATTGGATTACTTACATAGGATATACGGCACAGAAACAGGCCATTTGGCCCAACCAGTCCATGCTGGTATTTATGCTCCACTCAAGCCTCCTCCTGTCTTTCCTCATCTAACCGTATCAGCATAACTCTCGATTCCCTTCTCCCTCATACGCTTGACTAGCCCCACCTTAAATGCATCTATACTTTTCACTTCAACCAGTTCCTGTGGTAGTGATTTCCACATTCTCACCATTCTTTGGATAAAGAAGTTTCATCTGAATTCCCTATTGGATTTCTTGGTGACTAGTTATGCTCTTCCTCACAAGTGGAAACATTCTCTCTGTATCCACTCTATCAAAATCTTTCATAATTTTAAAGACCTCTATTAGGTCACCCCTCAGCTTTTTTCAAGAGAAAAGAGACCCAGCCTGTTCATCCTTTCCTGATATGTATACTGTTGCATTTCTGGTATCATCCTTGTAAATCATCTCTGCACCCTCTCCAGTGTCTCTATATCCTTTTTATAATATGGTGACCAGAACTGTACGCAATATTCTAAATGTGGACTAACCAAGGTTCAAGATTTAGCATAACTTCCCTACTTTTCAATTCTATACCTCTAGAAATAAACCCTAGTGCTTGGTTTGCTTTTTGGGGGGGCCTTGCTAACCTGTGTTGCAACTTTTAGTGATTTGTGTATTTATTCTCCGAGATCCCTTTGTTCCTCCTAGACTTGCACCCTCCAAGTGATAAGTGACCTCCCTATTCTTCCTACCAAAATGTAGTAGCTAACAAACATGTTAAATTCTGATGAGAGATATTTTATTTAATTGATATTGTTGAGAGGTTTAAAGTCCTGAATATATACCTTCAGATGTAAGTAATATTTATATTGTTTCTCATATTCTCAGTGCTCTGTTCCATTACTGATCTTCCACTTTTTACATATAATCTGTGTAATTAAAAGTCTGCAGGACATTAGACTATCAGTCACAATTAGAATATCAGCACATCACATTTGATTTATGCTGATTTTTTTAAATATTCATTCTCAGAATGTGGGTGTTATTGGCAAGGCCGGCATTTATTACCCAGCCCTAGTTTCCCTTGAGAAGGTGGTGATGGGCCACCATATTTCTAAAACATAACTGAACTAAACAGATAGCCAAAACTGCTGATGAACTATCAATGATAACTACACCAAAAAATATATGACAAAAGGCAAGCACCACAAAGACATCTTGTTTCTCACAACTCCAGACTGTAGCCAAACAAAATTATAACACAAAAAAATCAAAGAAATTATTAAACCTGGCCATAAACAAACCTTTTTTAAACCTTAAAAATACCTGCAACAGTGTTCCCTCTGCAAAAGCCAGTCTTCCTCTATGGGGCCTGGTACTTGTGTTCTATTCTATTTGAGTAATTGCAGTGTTTACTGGGCTTCTCCTGCCAATATTCAGGTCGTGAGCATGTTGGATCTCAGATTGTTGCTTGTGTTTGTGGCCTGTGGCAATTAGAATGCTGTCATTTTTATGCCTCCTCTGAAGAAATACATTGGGGTCGATTTTCCTGGAGCCGTCAGGCGGGGTTTCAGGCGCGTGGGGGGGAAAATCCTGAATTCGGGGGTCCCGACACCATCCCACCCAAAACCCGCTCCACGCAAGTTTCAGAGACGGCGGGTACCTGCCCCGCACTGGGACCCGCCTACCCCAGGCGGGAAGGGATTAGTGCCAATTAACTGCCTGTTAACAGGTAGTTAACAGGCAATTTTTAGCCTAATCCCTATTTTGAGGGGTGTCGTGTGGGATTCCCGATGGCTCCAAACCAAGGCAGGTTAGAGCAGGCGGGCCGTCAGGTTGAAGGAGTTGGAGGGGTCGCGATGTCGGTGTTCAGGTGAGTGATGGGTGCATGAGTGCAAAGGTAAGTGTGTTTGGTGTGTCTAAAGTGTGTAAAGAACTTTTACTTGCCTGTACTTACCTTAACAGCCTTTCTTCCTGTAGGCGTCGGGAGCGCATCACTCAGCCAGCACTTAAAGCTGAATGGCTGCGATCTGTGAAAAGTGACAGCCTTCAGCTTTGAGTGCTGCTGAGAGTTCTAACTGAGTCTGTGCAGAAGGACTCATGTTAGAACTCAGACTGTCAGTGTTTGGCAGCTACAAACAGCTGTGAAATACTGATATTTCATCTGTCAAGAACTCTTGATAGATGAAATTGCAGTCTGTGACGTCACCTGTTGCTGGGTGGCCCCACTGGGCGGGCTCAACAAGGTCAATCAAGGGAAAATCGCGCGGATTGGCCGGACGTCAATGTAGGCGGGTCTAAAACCCAGAAGTTGTAGTCCCGCCTTCTTCCCAACAGCTTCGGGAAAATCGACCACATTGTATTCGGAATTTGTATTGCCTGATTTTGTTTATTTCTGAAATCTCTGCTTCCTAAAGAAGCCTGTCCCTAAAACGAGTGGCTTGCTTAGCCATTTCAGAGGGCATTAATAGTCAACCACATAGTGTGGTACTGGAGTCACATGTAGGCGAGACTGGGTAGGGGTGGCAGGTTCCCTTCCCTGAAGAGCATTAATGAGCCAATCAGGTTTTTATGACAATCCAGTATCGGAGGTGCCGTCTTTTGGATGAGGCATTAAACCAAGGCCCCGTCTGCCCTCTCAGGTGGATGTAAAAGATCCCATGATACTATTTTGAAGAGGAGCAGGAGAGTTTTCCCCAGTGTCCTGGCCAATATGTAGCCCTCAAGCAATATCACTAAAATAACAGATGATCTGGTCATTCTCTCATTGCTGGTTGTGGGACTTTGCTGTGTGTAAATTGGTTTCCTGCATTCCATCAGTGACTACATTTATAAAGTACTTCATTGGCTGTAAAGCATTTTAGGACGTCCTGAGGTTGTGAAAGGTGCTATATAAATGCAAGTTCTTCCTTTCTTATACTTTGGGCTGCTTCTAAGCTGGAGTGATGGTTTCTGTTAACAGAGTCATTCTTGCACAGAGTGACATGCAAGGATTCCCAGTGTCATCTGGGGCCCTGCTTAAAATCACTGCCACCCATATATTCTTTACAATCAGTAGTTTTCCAAACTTAAATAAGATCAACCTTTTATTCTTAATTGTATGTGGCAGACAGATTGAATTCATTCAGAATTGTGTGCTGTAGGTGAAAAAGCTGATTGTAACATAGGACAGGTATATGTCTTCTCAAGTACTCTTACAGGCTATTTAATATTATGCACAAATAATATTATGACCATTTTAAGAGAATGTAGATTTTTACAAGCTAAATGCACCGACTCACACACTTTAAAAGTATTTAATCTGTGATTGCCTTAATGGATCAGTGGTCAATTTTAAATTTGGCAAAATAGACCAGAAAGGTCCCTGGATCGATCTCTGGTCTGTACTGCGCTTAGCTGATCAAACATGGGGTGGTGAGTGCAATTGGCCTGAGTGCCCCTGAGCTAGGAAGGAAGAGTATGAGCTGGGAGTCCCACACCAGTTCACTATTCAGTGACCTCTGTTGGAAAATGCACATGCATAGATGTCATACAATTTCATAGAGATTACAACATGGAAACAAGTTGTTTGTCTCAACCAGTGTGAGTGTTTATCCTCCGTTCGTCCTAATTCCAAGTGCTCATCCTGTTCCCATATCTCTTTACCCTTCTTTTCCTCCAACCACCTATCTAACCCATTCTTAAGTGTTGACATGGTCTCTGCTTTAATCACTAGCAGCCTCACAAACCTCTGTGTAAAAAAAGTTGCTCCTGCTCTATCCTAAATCTCTTACATTTAATCTTCTACCTGTGTCCCCTCGTTCTAGACCCCTGAACCACTGGAAAGCATTTCTATCTACTGTATTTGATACCTTCATCATCTTAAAATACCACTATCAAATCACCCCATATTCTCCTCTGCCCTAACAAAAACAGTCCCATTTTTCCAAGCTTTTCTTTGCATTTGTGTTTCCTCAAACTAGCATCCTCGTGAGTTTGAGCTAGGAGAGGACTGAATTGAGCTCTGCTATGATAACTCCCATGGATGAACAGGCTGATGACATTCACTATCTAGGCTCAGACATGAAGGATGGCCACTTGGCGAGGTGGCGCACCATGGAATTTTACCCCCAAAATAGGTCAGCAGTTTCAACAGTGAGAAGAAATGTGTATCCTTGCTACTTGCATCACTAGTAAGTGGAGACAAATTATAGAAGTCCCTGTATTGCAGCGTGCTCTGTGGTATGCAATCTCTGGGTTTCTTTTAGTTCTGATTGCAAGACCATCTTGAAAACTCATGCATGATAATTTATTTTTGATGTAGTGTTCAATACCAACCATGCCCTCCCAACTGCACCCACGCAACCTTCAAAAACTCATTACAGAGTTGATTCATAACACTGCTCCACTTCTAAACCATATGTCACCTGGCTGCATAGAAATGACATGATTTATTTCCTTGTGATTTGTTTGATGAATTTGCTCCACCTGGGTATGGTAGGATAGTATTCCTGGTACTGGACTAGCAACCCAAAGGCCGTGCATTCAAATCCTACCGTGGGAAGTTGTGCAATTCAATTCAATAAATCTTATAATTTGTGGGCTAGTGCCAAGCAACATGATCATGAACGCTGCTGACTGTCAGAAAAAGCCAACTGGTCTACTGTCCTTCAAGAAAGGGAACCTGCCATGTCTACCTGGTCTGTCCTGCATGGGACTCCACAATATCGTGGTGACTCTTCATGGCTTTTGAAATGGTTTAGCAAGCCACTCCATTGTAAAACAACCAGTACGGAACAGAATCATGAGTGATATTGGACGGGCCTATTGGCAGAACTTTTGGTATGTCCTGTCGTACTGGCAGGATGGGCCCACCAGAGGTGGGGATGAAAAGGTTATACATTCAAGTGGGTGTAATCCTGAGAGTTTTCAACATTGACTCCGGTCTCCTTGAAGTCTTATGGCTTCAGGTCAAACAGGACCATGGAAAACTGCTAACTATTGCCTCCCTTCAACTGACAGATGAGTACTGCTCCATGTTGAACAGCACTTGGAGGAAGCACTGAGGAAAGCTAGGGCACAGAATGTACTCTGGGTGGGGAAACATCAATGTTGACAAACAAGAATGCCTTGATAGTACCACTATTGACCAGGCTGGCAAAGACCTAAAGGACAGCTCTGCTAGACTGCAGTATGTACTATCTATAGGATGCACTGTCCATCATGACCTTTTCAGGACAACTACAGAGGGGCAATAAATGTGGCCTTGCTGGAGCATCCATATCCCGAGAACACATTTTTACAACATCTTACAGGAAGGTTGCACCTGTTTCATATTTGAAGGGAAATGTTCAAGGGTATCTGAGCTGGAGTTAAATCATTTATATAACAGCTATAGGAAGCTGCAACAGGAATGGACTGCAAAGCAGAGAAGCACACAATATCTGCACTTTTTATTAAAAATATTGTTTGAGTTAAGTTGACAGAATGCCCTGCAGTATGAATTCTAAAGTAATTCATTTATATCTGAGCTGCCAGCTCTCTCCAATCTACAAATGGATTGACTGATGGAGATAAAAGGGAAGGGATGATGAGACATATTTCAGATTGTTAAAATAACAGGCAAAACCTTGAGCAGTATAATCTTGTGATTAATGATTATTTTTGACTCTGTTAATATTTATGATGTTTATAGGATCTGAGGCAGAATATCCTTTCAATCCCCCTTCACTGCTCTTCCTCCCCCTCCCTCCCGCCCACCAAAATATAAAACAGATTGATCTGTTGAATTTTCATGCCAAGACACTGCGCAAGCCATAACTTTATTGGTGCTATTTACAGCCCTCCACCTTCCCAGCCAAGCAAAGCACTTCCTGCTTCCTACAGTGATTTATGAAAACAAAACTTGCAATGCTTTCTAAAGAAAAGTGATCTAATTAAGTGATAACTTGTGCTTGTTCACAGTGTGCACAGCAATAAATAGCTTCTGGGCTGATTCAATGCCAGGGCCACAGGGCAAGACATTTAATCAAAGCCAGGAGCCAGGTACTGCCTGAGATACTTTCAATGAATTGAAGTTGTTGTCATTATACCATTGTTATTTAACACTATTGAGGAGCAAATAAAAATGTTTAGTTCGATTTCAGATTTTATATTTTCTTAAAACTTAAGAATGATCTTCTATTGTGGTTATCTAAAAAGAAAAAGTTTGCTGTCTTGAATAATTTTAAGAAATTGTGCTTATTGTTCCATTTAATTATGATTGGGCAATGACCCTGTTATGGGAGACTCCCACATTCAGCAACTGCTCCGACAGATGTACAGTCACAGCCCTCTCTACCTTCACGAGGATTTTTGGAATCTAGAGAAAGGAGATTTGGGTTATAATGGCACTGTATGAAAGCGAGTCTTTCTTTCTTTCTTTCTTTCTTGCAAGAAGGAGTTGGATATATTTCTTAAGGCTAAAGGGATCAAGGGATATGGGGAGAAGGCAGGGACAGGGTACTGAATTTGGATGATCAGCCATGATCTCATTAAATGGTGGAGCAGGCTCTGATGGGCCGAATGGCCGACTCCTGCTCCTAACTTCTATGTCTATGTTTCTATGTTTCTTTCTTTCTTTCTGTCTGTCTGTCTGTCTGTCTGTCTTGTAATAGTCCACTATAAAGCAGATACGAGAGTTGGCTAGCTACCTGTAAAAGAACTACACATCGATCCCTCCTATTGCATCTGACACTTGAAGGCCGCGATTTTATTACTGGAGGTGGGTTGAGCATGGGTCAGCTGGTTTCCGGCTTCCAGTCCCACCCCTAGTTGCTTCTGCTCCACAGACGTGATTTTGCCTTGATTGACCTTGTTAAGCCCGCCCTGTGGGCTTGCTGGCCAATTAACAGGAAGCGGGTCAGATGACATCATTTGATGATGCGTCATCTGCCGGTTTCCTTAAAGGGACCACGCACAATTTTATTTTGACAGTTGATTTTTCAGTGTTTGGCAGCATTGAGGTGCTGAAAACACTGACAATCACTGCACAAAGGTGACCTCTTGCACCCAGGCTCTCCAATGGCTCCCTCCATAGGCTGGAATAGATGGCAGCTGCAGGTGAGGTAACAGAAGTGATCTGTCACTGGTGCAAGAGGTTCTCCCAATGAGGTGGCACTGGACATGGATTTAAAAACTTGTAAGCTGAAGAAATCTGTAAATGTATTCAAAATGCAGTACCCAACATTTTCTTTCCTCTGAGACTCACCATGTGCAACATTGGATCCTTCACATCACTTCTGCAGCTGTCATCAATCCAGAAACGTTACAGCAGACTCACAACACACCACACTTACCTGGCATGGTGTCTGGATGTCGGAAAACCTGAGCCAGAAGCGGCAAAATCCAAAAATAGGCTGACAACTACTGGCAACTACCTGTTAATAGGCAGGTAATTGCCTTTAATCCGCTTCCCGCTGCTAGGTGTCGGATCCATTCACAAATCGGGGACCCTACACTTGGGAAAACTGCTTGGAGGTGGGTTGACGGCAGGATCAGAACCCGCTGTCAATGAAAATGAATTTAACCTATGACCCACCTCCAAACCCGCCCGCTGAGCGCTGGCAAAATCGCGGCCTTGCTTCTTGAATGGAATTGATATTTGATTCACTTGGTACTTTCAATTCTTAAAAAAGTTTCCACCTCCCCCCCCTAAAAAAAACCTGCTACGATCTATTGTGATGTGCAAGAAGATGTTCAGTGGGCCCCGGCACAAACATACGAACAATGATGAACAGGAAAAGACCAATTGGTCCATTCAGCCTGACTCACACAATTGCAATGCCTTGTACATCATGATAAATACACTCTTCACCCCATCTCTTTTTTATTATTCATTCATGGGATGTGGACGTCGCTGGTAAGGCCAGCATTTATTGCCCACCCTTAATTGCCCTTGAGAAGGTGAGCCACCTTCTTGAACTGCTGCAGTCCGTGTAGTGAAGGTACTCCCACAGTGCTGTTAGGGAGGGAGTTCCAGGATTTTGAACCAGCGACGATGAAGGAATGCTGATATATTTCCAAGTCAGGATGGTGTGTGATTTGGAGGAGATGGTGTGTGACTTGGAGGAGAACTTGGAGGTGATGGTGTTCCCATGCGCCTGCTGCCCTTGCCCTTCTAGGTGGTAGAGGTTGTGGGTTTGGGAGGTGCTGTTGAAAAGCCATGTGATCTTCTGGGAGAGGCGAAAAACCAGTTAAACCCAGACCAATTTGGGAGAAAATTATGGGAACTTCCTCTCCGACCACCTTAGGTGATTGAAATTAGTCCAGGAGGTCACTCTGGCCCTGATTGATGTTATGCTGTACCTACCTTTTGTACGAAATTATCTCCACCCCAGCCAGAAACAGGTCCAGTTCGCACTTCAAGGAATTTAGCGAATCGGCGTCCACACACGAACTAGCAGCCTGTTCCAGAGGTCCACATTTGTCAGAGAAAAGAACCATCTCCTGACATTTAACTTAGATCTGGCCTATACAACTTAAAATTGCGACCCCTGGTCCTCCCTAACCTATTTCGTTGGAACACACTATCTACTCAAACACAATCTATTCCCTCCCTCATCTTACAAACCTCGATCAAATCACCCTAACTCTGTGGGCTGGATTTTACCAACCTCGGCAGGTCCCAAGCGGGCTACGTCAGTGGCGGCCTCGCTGCCGGCTCCAGCCCGCTGTCCAAAATGATTTTCCCCTGATTGGTTTTGTTAAGCCCGCCCAGCGCATTTGCCGGCCAATTGAAGGAATTGGATCTGATGATGTCATTTGATGGCACATCATCAGCTGGTTTCCTTAAAGGCACCATGCACAAATTTAGTTTGACAGTTGTGCTGTCAGTGTTCGACAACATTGAGGTGCTGCAAACACTGATAAGCACTGCACAGAGGTGCACAGCTGCACCCAGGCTCTTGCAACGCAAGGAGGTTCCCTTCCCTTCCAATGGATGGAAGAGACCTCCCCAGGAGATCAATGCAGTCTGGTTGCACATTGCACAGGAGGACACAAGCAGGGATGTTGTAAGGAGGACAGCTTCTGAGCTTGGAAATTGAACAGATGTGAGATGGGAGCTTTTATAGCACATTTGCAGCTGTCAAGTAATGAGAAGATTCCATGGTCATACAACTCCCGACCTGCTTACCTGACATGATCCCCGAGCAGCGTGGACCTCATGGGCGACCTGGTAAACTCTGAAGGTGAGCTCAAAATAGTTCTTAATGGGCTGTTAACAAGGTCATAATGACTGGAATTGCCTACCCCTCTGCTGCATGTCAGGTTTGCTCAGCGTTGACAGATCTGACATTTTGGAAAGGTGTGTGGCGACAGGTTGACAGTGGGGTCCCAACCCACTGTCAAAAAAAAAAATTCCCAACCAACCTGCCGCTGACTCCCAGAAAAATTTCCCCCTATGTTTCTCTAAAATATAGAATCCCAGCTCTTTGAGGCTATCTTGATAACAAGGATGCTTCAGACTGGGAATTAATCTTGTGGCCGTCCTCTTTCCAAAACCTCTGTACCATCTGTCATTTGCGGATTTGCATATTTGCATGTTGTACAGTGAGTAGAATGAAATTAATTTCAAATGTCTGCCATCAGACATTATCCAGAAGAAACACCTGCACAGATGAATAGAGGGGCGGCCATGCTTTGCAGCTTGCTCTGTTATAAGCTGTAATGCTTTCAAAATGTCACACACATGGCAGAAATGCTCTGATGGATATGGCCAAGATAAATGAATCAACACTTCAAAGAAAGACCATTATAGCAATTATTCTCACTGAAGTCAGGCTGTATTGTCCGCTGAAAAATAAAAGAACAGCTAATTTATGATGCACAGAAAATCTCTAAAGAGTGAATAAAAATTGAATTTTGATGAAACAATGCAATTAAAGGCGAGTCACTCCTTGCTTAAACAATTGGAGCATTGATGACAAGGTCACTTATCAACAGACTGTTCCTGAAACTATTATGTTTAATTAAATTGAATAATTTATTTTTTACAGATGCTCCCCCCCCCATCATGCTTTCTCCTCCAATGTGATGCCTAACGTTCCCCCTTGTCGCTGTTGTTGCAGTATTCTGAATTTCTGTTAGGCCAACTCAGTGTCAGGATGTCCAAAACACTTTACAGCCAATGAAGTACTTTTGATGTGTAGTCACTGTTGTACTGTAGGGAAATGCGACAGCCATTTTGCACACAGCAATGTCCCATAAACAGCAATGAGATAATGACCAGATAATCTGCTTTTTATTCATGCTAATTGAGGGTTAAATATTGCCAGGGAACTGGGAGAACTTCTCTGCTATTCTTCGAAATAGAGCCAAGGGATCTTTCACGTCCACCTGAGAGAGCAGACGGGGCCTCGGTTTAACATCTCATCTGAAAGACAGCGCTGGGCTGGATTTTCCTAAGCCCCTGGAGTCGGGTTGGAGGCGTGCGGGCGATAAAAATCGGAGATCCGGGGGTCCCGACCCCATCCCGCCTCCAAAAAAAAATCAGCTTCTTTGTTTCTACAGCAAAATGATTTTAAAGTTATCCTGAGAAAGAACTGAGGCTGAATTAGCAGTTTTTCAGTGCTTGACAGCTGCAAACAGCTGTTAAACACTGATATTTCATGTGCCAAAAGTTTTTGACAGATGAAATGTCAATCTCTGACGTCACCTGTTGCCGGGTGGCCCTTAATTGGCCTGCTGAGCCCACAGGGCGGGCTCAACAAGGTCAATCAGAGGAAAATCCAGTGGGTTGGCCACATCTCCATGGAGGCGGGACAACAAGCCCGAATGTGGGTTTCCCACCTCCAACCCGCCCCCGTAGCAAAATCCAGCCCCTAGGTGTTCGGATCTCTGGAGTAGGCTTGCACCCACAAGCTTCTGACTGAGAGGCGAAATGCTACCACCAAGTCAAGTCCATTCAATAGCACCGGTTTCATGACCCCCGCCAAAGTTCCTGCCCATTATTTCCACTTTGCTCCGTGGCCTCTCACATTGTCACCACTTTAAAAGACTTATAAGTTCTTTCAGCAGCCTATTTCTGATCTCTCAGACCCTAAAACGCTGTGCATATGAAGAGGTCATAGATTCAAGAGGAAAATGCTGGCAAACTTTTTTGTTTTGCTTTGTTCCATTTTTTTGCAATGTTATTGAAACATTCGGTGTATTTTTTCGATGTTAAAGTGCCAAATAACACATTCAGGGTCTGGAACAAGCTGACTCAGATTGGGGGTTGTAACGCATCCTCAACATTACCATTGCGGGCGCAGTCACTCCGGGCGTTCCCTTAAGTCAACCCGTATAAACAGCATTTTATGCTCATGTAACAATTTTTAGCTTCTCATTTTATAAACATTGGCAATAGGGACAACATACCAGAAATCAAAGAAACATACTGCATAGATACTGCCATTCAGCCCATCATGCCTCTTTGAAAGGGCAATCCAATTAGTCCTACTCCCCTGCTCTCTCCCCATGGTCCTGCAAATTTTGCCTTCATTCACTAAATTTAGTTCTCAAATTCTGCTTAGTGTTTTTTTGATATGGGTCATCAAATTACATTTTTATATAGAAATAACAAATAATTAAATAAATACGATCCAATAGCCATTACAGAAACATGGCTGCAGGATGACATAGATTGGGACCTGAATATTGAAGGGTACATGATATTTAGGAAGAACAGGAAGTTTGGAAAAGGTGGAGGGATGGCTCTGTTAATTAATGATTGTATTAGCACATTAGAGAAGGATGACCTAAGTTCAGGAAACCAGGATGTAGAAGCGGTTTGGGTAGAAATGATAAATGATAAATGCAGGAAGTCACTTGTGGGAGTGGTGTACAGGCCCCCTAACAGCAACCATATGGTATGATAGAGTGTAAAGGAAAAAATAATGGGAGCTTGTCAGAAAGGTACAGCAATAATCATGGGGGATTTTAATCTACATATAGACTGGAAAAATCAGATGGGCAAAGGTAGCCTAGATGAAGAGTTAATAGAATGTTTTCAGGATAGTTTCTTAAAACAGCACGTTCTGGAGCCAACCAGGGAACAGGCTATACTAGACCTGGTATTGTGCAACGAGATAGGATTAATTAATGACCTCATAGTGAAGGCACCTCTAGGTAGCAGCGATCATAATATGATTGAATTTTACATTCAGCTTGAGGGAGGGAAAAGTGGGTCCGACTAGTATTTTAAACATAAATAAGGGCAATTATGAGGGCACAAAAGTAGAGCTAGTTAAAGTGAACTGGCAAATTAGGTTAAGGGATAAGTCAACAGAGTTGCAGTGGCAGACATTTAAGGGGATATTTCAAAATACACAGAATATATACATTCCAACAAGAAAGAAAAATTCCAAGGGGAGGACCCACCATCCATGGTTAACTAAAAAAGTTAAAGATAGTCTCAAACTTAAAGAAAAAGCATATAATTGTGCAAAGATGTGTGGTAGGTCAGAAGATTGGACAGAATATAAAAAATAGCAAAGAATGACTAAAAGATTAATAAGGAGAGAAAAATTAGAGTACGAGAGAAAGCTAGCTAGAAATATAAAAACAGATAGTAAGAGTTTCTATAGATATTTTAAAAAGAAAAGAGTTAACAAATTGAGCATTGGTCCTATAAAAAGTGAGTCTGGGGAATTAATAATGGAAAATAAGGAGATGGCAGTTGAATTGAACAGGTATTTTGCACTGGTCTTCACTATAGAGGATACAAGTAACATCCCAGAAATAGCTGTAAATCAGGAAATGGAAGGGAGGGAGGAACTCTAGAAAATTACAATCACCAGGGAAGTGGTACTGAGCAAATTGTTGGAGCTGCGGGCTGACAAGTCCCTGGACTTCATCCTAGGGCCTTAAAAGAAGTGGCTAGTGAGATAGTTGATGCATTGGATTTAATTTTTCCAAATTCCCTAGATTCGGGGAAGGTTCCATTAGATTGGAAAATAGTGAATGTAACTCCTTTATTCGAAAAGAGAGGGAGGCAGAAAGCAGGAAACTACAGGCCAGTTAGCCTAACATCTGTCAGAGGGAAGATGTTAGAAGCTACTATTAAAGATGTTATAGTAGGGCACTTAGAAAAGTTCAAGGTAATCAGGCAGAGTCAACATAGTTTTGTGAAAGGGAAATCATGTTTAACCAATTTATTGGAGTTCTTTGAGGAAGTAACATGTGCTGTGGATAAAGGGGAACCGGTGGATGTATTTTACTTAGATTTCCAGAAGGCATTTGATAAGGTGCCACATCAAAGGTTATTGCGGAAAATAAAAGCTCATGGTGTAGGGGGTAACATATTGGCGTGGATAGAAGATTGGCTAGCTAACAGGAAACAGAGAGTAGGCATAAATGGGTCATTTTCTGATTGGCAAGATGTAACGAGTGGTGTGCCACAGGGATCAGTGTTAGGGCCTCAACTTTTTGCAGTTTATATATATGACTTGGATGAAGGGACCGAAGTTATGATTGCTAAATTTGCTGATGACACAAAGATAGGTAGGAAAGTAAATTGTGAAGAGGACATAAGGAGGCTACAAAGGGATATAGATAGGTTAAGTGAGTGGGCAAAGATCTGACAAATGGAGTATAATATCGGAAAATGTGAAGTTGTTCATTTTGGCAGGAAGAATAAAAAAGAAGCATATTATCTAAATGGTGAGAGATTGCAGAGCTCTGAGGTGCAGAGGGATCCGGGTGTCCTAGTGCATGAATCGCAAAAGGTTAGTATGCAGGTACAGCAAGTAATTAGGAAAGCTAAAAGAATGTTATTGTTTATTGTGAGGGGAATTGAATACAAAAGTAGGGAGGTTATGCTTCAGTTATACAGGGCATTGGTGAGACCACATCTGGAGTACTGTGTACAGTATTGGTCTCCTTATTTAAGGAAGGATGTAAATGCGTTGGAAGCAGTTCAGAGAAAGTTTACTAGACTAATACCTGGAATGGGCAGGTTGTCTTATGAGGAAAGGTTGGACAGGCTAGGCTTGTGTCCGCTGGAGTTTAGAAGAGTAAGAGGTGACTTGATTGAAACATATAAGATCCTGAGGGGTCTTAACAGGGTGGATGTGGAGAGGATGTTTCCTCTTGTGGGAGAATCTAGAACTAGGGGTCACTGTTTAAAAATAATGGGTCGCCCATTTAAGACAGAGATGAGGAGAAATTTTTTCTCACAGTGGGTCGTGAGTCTTTGGAACTCTCTTCCTCAAAGGGCAGTGGAAGCAGAGTCTTTGAATATTTTTAAGGCAGAGGTAGATAGATTCTTGGTAAGCAAGGGGTGAAGAGTTATCGGGGTAGGCGGGAATGTGGAGTAATCAGATCAGCCATGATCTTATTGAATGGCGGAGTAGGCTCAAGGGGCCGAGTGGCCTACTCCTGCTCCTAATTCATATGTTCGTATGTATGTTCGTATGGTTAACTTGAAAAAAGGTAATAGAAACTAAAGGGAACCTGAATTATTCAGGCATTGACGTTGATACTTGAGTGAAGATTTTCCGTTTGGTTCTCCTGTCTCTTTAATTACTGAGTGTGTCTTGTGTCAACTCTGACAACGGGGACAGATAAATCTTCCTCTGTTTTTATAGGTGATTTTAATAGAATCATTTGCTGCTCCCTCAATTTTCCCAATGGGAATCTAGGATGTCACATCGCATAGCTGAATAAGGGAGCAAGACTGTGTTAATGTGTCAAAAAATGTTATTAGGGCATTATGGAGGCCCTAGACAGCTGTTCAAATAGTCTCATCCATTGGGTATATTTAACACCATTGTCAGCAGGGTGGGCATTGAACACCTAACTATGGCATCATCATTCATAGAAATTAAAGACCAATTTGAAGCTATTTAAACAATGGGGCAGTAATTCCTCCCCAAACGCGTGAGTACGGAAGGGGTACTCACGCGTCTGGCTGGAGGAAATGCCGGTTTTCAGCATGCACAGCGCATGCGCTGAAAACCGGCATTTCCTCTCCTCTGACCCAAGAGGTGAAGAGGCTAGCGCATGCATTGTAGGGGGCAGCGCGTGCGTCTTGGATTTCCTCTGTTTTGGGGGATTTGCGCATGTGTAAAGGCCTCCGGTCTTTACGCTTGTAAAAAGTACACGTAAGTATTTATTTTTACAGGTAAGTGGTGTTTTAGTGCAATTTAGAAATGTTTTTTCCACAGGTTTATTATTTTAAAGAATCTACAATAAGGTAAGTTTAGTTTTAGACCCTTTTTATTAAAAATTTATTTTTTTCAAAATTTTTTTTTATTGTTTTAATTTTTTTTTAAACTTATTTATACTTAATTTAATGATTGGGATTTTTTAAAATTTTATTTAAAGTTTAAGTAGTGTTTTGGGGTGCAGTACTTTTCATGAGTTTGACAGTTCTTACTCTCAAACTTATGAATGAAGTTTCCCCTCCCCTGATTGGCTGAACAGTGCTCACCTGATCCCAGCCGGCACATCGCACTAACTACGCCGCTGGGTCAGGTTAGCACAGCGCGCCGACATCAGAACCGGGCCACTGACAGGAAATCCACTGCGGGCCAGGTTTCAGATGTCGACGCGCCGGGTAAGTGCACATCGGGGGCTTGCACGCGCGGCAAGTCCCCGACACCAAGTTCTGGGCCAAAGAGATTAATATTCTTTAGAAATTAGGAATGTGTATGGGATTTCAACGCAACCAACAATTTCTGTTACATTACATGGCAGGGCAGTCAGCATGTGAGAGACACAGATGGATTAACCTGTGATGCACAGTCATGCCTGAAGCGTTCATTTCCCTTTCTGTTTCATATGCTGAATGACCTGCTGTGTACTTGCAGCACTTAATATTTTTACAATATAGAGATAATATTCTAACCTCACACTGGCAGTGAGGGCAGGGCATTATTCACGGGTAGTGCATATCAGAATTTTGGCTGGACAATGCATCTGATTTTCCAATAATGACAGTCAGAAAATCATGTACATGATCAGAAAATCCTGTACATGGATAGAAAATCCTATACATGGACAGAAAATCATGTATATGGACAGAAAATCATGTACATGGTAAGAAAACTGTGTACATGCACAAAAAATTGAGTATATGGTCAGAAAATCCTATACATGGACAGAAAATCCTATACATGGTAAGAAAATCATGTACATTCACAGAAAATCATGTACATGGTAAGAAAGTCATGTACATGGACAGAAAATCATGCACATGGTAAGAAAATCATGTACATGGACAGAAAATCATGTACATGGTAAGAAAACTGTGTACATGCACAGAAAATTGAGCACATGGTCAGAAAATCCTGTACATTGTCAGAAATTCATGCTCAGTGAGTGTCCTGAATTTCCAGTACATAATACTGGTGGACAAGGCTCCTACGAGTCGGGAAAGCCCCCTCCCCCCTTGGCATTTAATATTTTTGGAGAGATGTTCTACATAGTTCATGTCTGTTGTAAAATACATTTTTAAAATGTATTTTAAAAAAGCATTTCACAACACTGCAATTACAAATAGTAAACCAATTGTGAATATTGTATGACAAAATGATTATTGTGAGATATATATGTGTTCAACATCAGTCTTTAAGTCCATGTGGCAGCTAATTTTGAACTTGTAAATTAAACGGGTGGTGCCTGATTTCATACTGTGCCCATACTAAGCTTATTTCTTCTGCCAATTAGGTCTTCAGTGCACAAACACTTAGGTTTACCCATCGGTATAGCTGCAATACCAAGACCTTGAATTTACGCTGTGGGACACAATTGTACAAAATCTGAACCCATTCATGTAGAATGCCTTCCTCAGCTACTTTAACAAAGGCATAATTCCACTCAAAATCTCCAGGATTCCTCTTTTAATGTAAAGGGGAGGTTGCCTCAGCCATGGCTCAGTGGATAGCATTCTCGAGAGCATGTGAGTCAGACGGTTGTGGGTTCAAGTCCCACTCCAGAGAGTTGACTATAAAATCTCGGCTGACACTCCAATGCAGTACTGAGGATGTACTGCACTGTTGGAGGTACCGCCTTTCAGATGAGACATTAAACCGAGGCCCTGTTTGCCCTTTCAGGTGGGCATAAAAGATCCCATGGTACTATTTCGAAGAATAGCTGGAGAATTCTGCATGGTATACTAGCCAATAGTTATCCCTCAACTAACATCTCAAAAACAGATTATCCGGTCTTTATCACGTTGCTGTTTGTGGGGCCTTGCTGTATGCAAATTAGCTGCTATGTTTCCCTACATTACAACAGTGACTACACTTCAAAAGTACTTCATTGGCTGTAAAGCACCTTGGGACGTCCTGAGGTCATGAAAGGTGCTATATAAATGCAAGTTCTTTCTTTTTTCTTTCTATTGTTAATGAGACACTGTGGCCTCGATTTTGACTCCTTCGGGTTTTCCGAGCCGGGAGGAGGAGTTTTGTTTGGGTACCTGCACGTTATGGAGGGAAACCTGGCCGGCTAGAGTCAAACCTGGAAGACAGATAAAATATGAGGCGCGCAGCCTCATTATAATATTTAAATGACCAACCCGCCTCCTGAGGGCGGGTTGGTTGCCCGGCCCCTGTCCCGCCTCTGTTAAAAACCAGAAGTGGGCTGGTTGGGTTTGGTTTGGGTTCGGGTTTGAGATTTTAAAAACGTTCACATCGCACTCAACCCAAACCCAAACGTTTTTGGGGGTTAAAATTCCCATCTATGTGGGAAAGCATGGCTTTAAAAAGCATAATTCCTGAAAAGGCCATTTTGTTAGCTGGCTATAACTATGGAGAAGAAGTCATTCTCTCCATTTTCATTTAAAGCAAAATTTCAACCTAACAATATTCCAGTGAACTGTGCAACTATGGCTTACATAATTTCTTCTGACAGGACCCTCTCAAATATTTAGTCTATCCGATGATGCACCACCTCCAATCGGTTCCCAGTGGATCTGTCAGTGTAATCTCTGTCAATTGTGGGTTAAATGGTACAGAATAGAGAAGGGCCGCTTGGAGCAGTGGAGTTGGCTTCATGCAGGGCGGCTGTAGGTTGGTTTCTGGAAAGCTGTCCCTCTTAGAATTCAAACAATTGCACCATTCAAAATGAAAAATAGATTCCATTTTCAGAGTGCTGTTACAGATTTATGTGTGTAAATTTGTAATGCAACATTATTTTAAAAAATCTTAAAAGCAGCCAAAATGTACTGTGTCTTTTCTCAGTGCGGTTCTTGTTATCTCTGATCTCTGCACTACACTGCAAGGCAGATAAGATCAGATATTCAAGACCTGTTGAAATTATGATATAAAGCTGTATTGTATGTGATTTTATCACTTGTTTTCAATGTGGCACCATCCTACTATTGTGTTAAGTGTGATGATTTCATAAGGGGCTATTATAATTGGCTCTAAGAAGGCACTGGACCTGATTGATGCTGTCACTGCAGTGTCAAATGATTCTTTCAGATGTGCCGCAGGCTAAAATCACAGTGCTTAATCCCTAAAGCTGAAGCAAAAAGGTGGTTTGTTTTTAAGACAACTGAGATTGCATGTACTTCATTCTGATTAATCCTAATATCAAAGGGAACATTGGTGAATGATGGGACCAACAGGTTATCTCCTTAACCAATTAAATTTAAGGATAGAGAAAGAAACAGAGTGAACGATGGAGAAGGAAATAGGATGAATTAGAGTCAAATTAGATATAGAAAGCGAAAAAAAAAATGTTTTTATTTGTTCCTGGGATGTGGACGTCGCTGAAAAGACCAGCATTTATTGCCCATCCCTAATTGCCCTTAAGAAGGTGGTGGTGACCTGCCTTCTTGAACCACTGCAGTTTGTGTGGTGAAGGTACTCCCACAGTGCTGTAAGGGAGGGAGTTCCAGGATTTTGACCCAGCGAAAATGAAGGAATGGTAATATTTCCAAGTCAGATGGTGTGTAACTTGGAGGGGAACTTGCAGGTGATGGTGTTCCCACGCACCTGCTGCCCTTGTCCTTCTAGGTGGTAGAGGTCACAGGTTTGGGAGGTGCTGTCGAAGAAGCCTTGGTGAGTTGCTGCAGTGCATCTTGTACATGGTACACACTGCAGCCATAGTGCGACAGTGGTGGAGGGAATGAATGTTTAAGGTGGTGGATGGGGTGCAAATCAAGTGGGTTGCTTTGTCCTGATGGTGTCGAGCTTCTTCAGTGTTGTTGGAGCTGCACTCATCCAGGCAAGTGGATACATACAACTAAATACATATTTTGGTTCTGTCTTCACAAAGGAGGACACAAATAACCACCCAGAGATGCCGGGGAACATAGGGTCTGATGAAAGGGTGGAACTGAAAGAAATCAGTATTTGTAGGGACATGGTGTTAGGGAAATTGATGGGACTGAAGGCCGATAAATCCCCAGGGCCTGATAATCTACATCCTAGGGTACTTAAGGAAGTGGCCCTAGAAATAGTAGATGCATTGCTGATCATCTTCCAACATTTGACGGAATCTGGAACAGTACCCATGGACTGGAAGGTAGCTAATGTTACCCCACTATTCAAAAAAGGTGGTAGAGAGAAAACGGGGAATTACAGACCGGTGAGCCTGACATCGGTAGTGGGGAAAATGCTAGAGTCCATTATAAAAGATGTAATAGCAGAGCACTTGGAAAACAGTGACAGGATCGGACAAAGTCAACATGGATTCACAAAAGGTAAATTGTGCTTGACTAATCTACTGGAATCTTTTGAGGATGTAACTGGTAAAATAGATAAGGGAGGACCAGTGGATGTGGTGTATCTGGACTTTCAGAAGGCCTTCAATAAGGTCCCGCATAAGAGATTAGCGTGTAAAGTTAAGGCACATGGGATTGGGGGCAAGGTATTGACTTGGATAGAGAACTGGTTGGCAGACAGAAAGCAAAGAGTTGGAATAAACGGGTCTTTTTCCAAATGGCAGGCAGTGACTAGTGGGGTACCGTAGGGATCGGTCCTTGGACCCCAGCTATTCACAATATATATAAATGATCTGGACAAGGGAACTAGATGTAATATCTCCAAATTTGCAGATGACACAAAGCTGGGTGGGCATGTGTGCTGTGAGGAGGATGTCAAGAAACTCCAGGATGATTTGGACATGTTGGGTGATTGGGCAGAAACATGACACATGCAATATAACGTGGATAAATGTGAGGTTATCCACTTTGGTGGCAAAAACAGGAAGGCAGATTATTATCTGAATGGCAATAGATTGGGAGAAGGGGAAGTGCAACAAGACCTGGATGTCCTTGTGCACCAGTCGCTGAAGGTAAGCATGCAGGTGCAGCAGGTGGTTAAGAAGGCAAATGGTATGTTGGCCTTCGTAGCGAGAGAGTTTGAGTACAGGAACAAGGATGTCTTGCTGCAGTTGTACAGGGCCTTGGTGAGACCACATCTTGAGTATTGTGTGCAGTTTTGGTTGCCTTATCTGAGGAAGGATGTTCTTGCCATGGAAGGAGTTCAGCGAAGATTCACCAGGCTGATACCTGGGATGGCAGGAATGACGTATGAGGAGAGATTGGGTCGATTGGACTTGTAGTCACTGGAGTTTAGAAGAATGAGAGGTGATCTCATTGAAACTTATAAAATTCTGACAGGACTGGACAGACTAGATGCAGGAAGGATGTTCCCGATGGTCGGGGAGTCCAGAACCAGGGGACTCAGTCTAAGGATAAAGGGTAGGCCATTTAGGACAGAAATGAGGAGGAATTTCTTCACCCAGAGAGTGGTGAACCTGTGGAACTCTCTACCACAGAAGGCGGTGGAGGCCAGTTCATTAAATATATTAAAGAAGGAGTTGGATATATTTCTTAAGGCTAAAGGGATCAAGGGTTATGGGGAGAAAGCAGGGACCGGGTACTGAATTTGGATGATCAGCCATGATCACAATGAATGGCGGAGCAGGCTCGAGGGGCCGAATGGCCTACTTCTGCTCCTATCTTCTATGTTTCTACAACAGTATTCCATCACACTCCTGACTTGCGCCTTGTAGATGGTGGAAAGACTTTGGGGAGTCAGAACAGAATACCGAGCCTCTGACCTGCTCTTGTAGTCACAGTATTTATGTGGCTGATCCAGTTAAGTTTCTGGTCAATGGTGACCCCCAGGGTGTTGATGGTGGTGGATTCGGTGATGGTAATGCCGTTGATTGTCAAGGGATGGTGATTAGACTCTCTCTTGTTGGAGATAGTCATTACCTGGCACTTGTGTGGTGCGAATGTTACTTGTCACTTATCAGACCAAGCCTGAATATTGTCCAGGCCTTGTTGCATGTGAGCCTGGACTGCTTCATTATCTGGGGAGTTGCGAATGGCACTAAACACTGTGCAATCATCAGCAAACATCCCCACTTCTAATCTTATGATGGAGGGAAGGTCATTGATGAAGCAGCTGAAGATGGTTGGGCCTTGGACACTGCCCTGAGGAACTCCTGCAGTGATGTCCTGGGCTGAGATGATTGGCCTCTAGCAACCACAACCATCTTCCTTTGTGCTAGGTATGACTCCAGCCAGTGGAGAGTTTTCCCCCTGATTCCCATTGACTTCAATTTTACTAGGGCTCCTTGATGCCACACTTGGTCAAATGCTGCCTTGCTGTCAAGAGCATTCTCACCTCACCTCTGCAATTCAGCTCTTTTGTCCACATTTGGACCAAGGTTGTAATGAAGTCTGGAGCCGAGTGGTCCTGGCGGAACCCAAATTGATTATCGGTGAGCAGGTTATTGGTGAGTAAGTGCCGCTTGATAGCACTGTTGATGACACCTTCCATCACTTTGCTGATGATTGATATTAGACTGATGGAGTGGTAATGGCTGGTTGGATTTGTCCTGCTTTTTGTGGACAGGACACACCTGGGCAGTTTTCCACATTGTCGGGTAGATGCCAGTGTTTTAGCTGTATTGGAACAGCTTGGCTAGATGAGTGGCTAGCTCTGGAGCACAAGGCCGCGATTTTGCCGGCACTCAGAGGGCGGGTTTGGAGACGGGTCAGAGGTTGAAGTCGCTTTGATTGACGGTGGGTTCTGCACCCGCCGTCAACCCGCCTCCAAACAACCATCCCAAGTGTCGGGTTCCCAATTTGCGAATGGACCCGACACCTAGCGGCGGGAAGCGGATTAAAGGCAATTAACTGCCTATTACCAGGTACTTGTTAGCAGTTTTCAGCCTGTTTTTCAATGTCGGGTTTCACGATGTCTGGACACCACGCCAGGTAAGTGTGGCATATTGTGAGTCTGGTCTGATGTTTGTGAAAAGATGACAGCTGCAGAAGTAGTGTCAAGGATGCAGTGTTATGCATGGTGAGTTTCCGAGCAAAGAAAATGTTGGTTACTGCATTTTTCATACATATACAGATTTCTTTAGCTTACAAGTTTTTAAATCCAACTGTATGTGCAGAGCCACCTCATTGGGAGAACCTCTCTCACCAGTGACAGATCGCTTCTATCATCTCACCTGCAGCTGCCATCTGTTCCAGCAACATCGGAGCCAATGAAACAATCAGACCTTGGTCCTCCGAATCCTTCCACGATCAGCCCCAACACCAACATCACCAACCTCATCACCAACCTTCGCCGCCATCACCTGATGCTGCACTGGACACAGGGCATCAGCTCCTGACAAAATTGCTGGCCGGGAGTCCAGCGATGGCATCACCATGGCCAGACATTCTTCACTTGATGCTGTAAACCCTGGCTGCCACATCATCCCACACCAGCACCGTGAAGCATCCCTTTAATGTCCAAGCCATTCCATTCACACATCACTATAACAGGCCGGGTTGGGGGCGGGGGTGGTGGGGAAGGAGTTATGACTGAACAATCACTGGAACTCAATAAGACACTTCTCAAGGTGCGCTCAGATCTGTCCAATAAGCAGCACTTTTTGAAAAAGAGATTTCACTGTATGACAACACATCACCAGAAACTTCACATGGACATTGGCTAAACCTCTTAAGTGCCCACCCTTGTGTGTTGTTAAGTGGTATGCTTGCAGTAGAATGAGGGTGAGTGTGAGGGGTGGCTAGTGAGATGGAGAAGTGATAATGTAGATAGAGAGGGTTGGGTGGAGGTGCAAGGTAAGTTGGTGTCCTGGGGAGGTGTTCTCTGCCCTTGGAAGGGGAAAGAACCTCCCTATGTACTGTGATTCCCTCCATAAGCATATGGAGGGAGTCATTGGAGAGCCTGTATGCAAGAGTTCACCATTGTTTAGTGATTGTCAGTATTTTCAACACCTCATGTTGTCAAACACTGAAAAATCAACTGTCAAAATAAAATTGTGCATGGTCCCTTTAAGGAAACCAGTAGATGACGCGTCATCAAATGACGTCATCAGGCCCGCTTCCTGTTAATTGGCTGATAAGCCTGCAGGGCGGGCTTAACAAGGCCAATCAAGTGAATATCACGTCTGCAGAGCGGAGACAGCTGGGTGTGGGACTGGAACCTGGAAACCAGCTGACCCGCACCCATCCCGACACCGAGGAGGAAATCGCGGCCCAAGTCTTCAGCACGACAGCCGGGATGTTGTCAGGGCCCATAGGGGGAGAAATTAAGTATAGCCCCATTTGGGGCGCCAGCCTCGCCAGGGCGCTAAAAGTAGCGCCCCGGAAACATTCGCGCCCGCCCACCGGAAATTGAGTGGTTGCGCCCCAAAGGGAAGCGCGGCGCTACTGGAGGCGCCCCGCATCCCTCTTGGGGCACTGCGAGTGAATATCGTGGCGCAACGTGCCACAGCACCACACGCTGCGGCACATCGTGCTGCGGTATTGCAGGCCTTCCTCCCCTTCTTAAAGGGGAGGGGCCTTGTGCAGTGCGATCTGGGGCCCAGCTGGGCCCCCGAGGATCAGGAGTGCAGTCAAAAGAGCCCGGCACTGAAGAGCAGTGCCGGGCTCTTGGAACGCAGCTGGCACTCCGCAGGGGGGGGTTCAGGAGGCCGGTTACTGGAGCGCAGGCAGGTGCTGGCAGGTGGCCAACAACAAAAATGGCCGCCCTGCACCTCTCCTTTAATTTGCGCCTCCCCGGCTGCAGGTAGGCCCCCCTGAACCGGTCGGACGTAGCATCCGGCAGTAAATCAGGGGGCGCTGCCGAATATCGCAGCCAGGGCGTCAGTAGGGCACTGCACACACCGATGACGTCATCGGCAGTGGCGCAGCGCTAATGGGTAGCGCCACCACTAATGTCCCACGGAATTTAGCGGGAGGCATGGGCAGTGCCGCGCCCGGGCGCCAGTTGGCATGCGACCCACTTAGCGCCCTCTTAAGGTGCTAACGGGTGGCGCAACCTGCTGAATTTCTCCCCCATAGCCTTTGCTGTATCCAGTGCGCTCAGCTGTTTCTTGATACCACGTACTGTGAATCAAATAAAGAGAAGGAAAGAAAGATTGGATTAAGAGAGAGAAAAAATTGAGACAAAAAGGGAAAGTAAGAAAAAAATGAAAGTATTTAAAATTTAAAATTTTTAAAAATCTCCAGGAACAATTTACTAGCTGCATGAATGAGACCCCATGGTCTCAATTGTTCCCTTCATGAGCCTCCAAGGTTGAGCAGCATTGCAGGAACATAAATCACCCATTAACATTGTCCTTACACCGTGAAATAGCAGACATACATTTCTGTGGTGAGTTTATTTCATATTTACGGCGTAAATCCAACAATTTCTTGAAAGTCACGGGGAGGTTGACAGCGAGATCCTGTTTTGGTGAGGCTAATACTGGAATGGCGCTAATCGTCCACTAATTTGTGGTGATTCGCAACTCAGGGCATACCTTTTCCTCGCCACAAATTACTGTTTTTTTTTACACTAACAACGACATGTGACGTGAACTCGGCATTATTTTTCCAGCAAATTCTGGGCCATTGTGTTAGTGAAATACAGAGTGATGCTTTTCTTCCCATCCCAATCATTGCAACGCTTTGAGTTATGCACTGGAACTAATTGAAAATTTACTCCCAGTGAAGAAGATGATATTTTCACCACCCTGGTGATCACAGCGTTAGGAATGTTGTAGCACCCACGTTGTCATGGCTGCCTCCCAGTACGGTGCTGACCCATGCAGAGCACAAAAGTCCTCTGTTCAAATCCTGTTCTGTGCTGAGTTTGGTGATCAGAGTTGGAGTGGAAGAAAGCATGCTAAAGTTAGTCTTAGTGGCCCTTGTGCTAGCAACACCATGGGGTTGCCAGTCCGTGTAGAATGTTACCTCAAGGAATGGTCAGTCTGTGTAGAATGTTACCTCAAGGAATGGTCAGTTCATGTAGAATGTTACCTCAAGGAATGGTCAGTCCATTTAGAATGTTACCTCAAGGAATGGCCAGTCTGTTTAGAATGTTACCTCAAGGAATGGCCAGTCCATTTAGAATGTAACCTCATGGAATGGCCAGTCCATTTAGAATGTAACCTCATGGAATGGCCAGTCCATTTAGAATGTTACCTCAAGGAATGGCCAGTCCATTTAGAATGTTACCTCAAGGAATAGTCAGTCTGTGTAAAATGTTACCTCAAGGAATGGTCAGTCTGTGTAGAATGTTACCTCAAGGAATGGCCAGTCCATTTAGAATGTTACCTCAAGGAATGGCCAGTCTGTTTAGAATGTTACCTCAAGGAATGGCCAGTCTGTTTAGAATGTTACCTCAAGGAATGGCCAGTCTGTTTAGAATGTTACCTCAAGGAATGGTCAGTCTGTGTAGAATGTTACCTCAAGGAATGGCCAGTCCATTTAGAATGTTACCTCAAGGAATGGCCAGTCCATTTAGAATGTTACCTCAAGCAATGGCCAGTCCATTTAGAATGTTACCTCAAGGAATGGCCAGTCTGTTTAGAATGTTACCTCAAGGAATGGCCAGTCCATTTAGAATGTTACCTCAAGCAATGGCCAGTCCATTTAGAATGTTACCTCAAGGAATGGCCAGTCCATTTAGAATGTTACCTCAAGGAATGGCCAGTCCGTTTGGAATGTTACCTCAAGGAATGGCCAGTCCATTTAGAATGTTACCTCAAGGAATGGCCAGTCCATGTAGAATGTTACCTCAAGGAATGGCCAGTCTGTGTAAAATGTTACCTCAAGGAATGGCCAGTCCATTTAGAATGTTACCTCAAGGAATGGCCAGTCCATTTAGAATGTTACCTCAAGGAATGGCCAGTCCATTTAGAATTTTACCTCAAGGAATGGCCAGTCCGTTTAGAATGTTACCTCAAGGAATGGCCAGTCCATTTAGAATGTTACCTCAAGGAATGGCCAGTCCATTTAGAATGTTACCTCAAGGAATGGCCAGTCCATGTAGAATGTTACCTCAAGGAATGGCCAGTCCATGTAGAATGTTACCTCAAGGAATGGCCAGTCCATGTAGAATGTTACCTCAAGGAATGGTCAGACTGTGTAGAATGTTAGCTCAAGGAATGGTCAGTTCATGTAGAATGTTACCTCAAGGAATGGTCAGACTGTGTAGAATGTTACCTCAAGGAATGGTCAGTCCATTTAGAATGTTACCTCAAGGAATGGGCAGTCCATTTAGAATGTTACCTCAAGGAATGGTCAGTCCATTTAGAATGTTACCTCAAGGAATGGTCAGACTGTGTAGAATGTTACCTCAAGGAATGGCCAGTCCATTTAGAATATTACCTCAAGGAATGGCCAGTCCATTTAGAATGTTACCTCAAGGAATGGCCAGTCCATGTAGAATGTTACCTCAAGGAATGGCCAGTCTGTTTAGAATGTTATCTGAAGGAATGGTCAGTTCATGTAGAATGTTATCTGAAGGAATGGCCAGTCCATGTAGAATGTTATCTGAAGGAATGGCCAGTCCATGTAGAATGTTATCTGAAGGAATGGCCAGTCCATGTAGAATGTTATCTGAAGGAATGATCAGTCTGTGTAGAATGTTACCTCAAGGAATGGCCAGTCCATGTAGAATGTTACCTCAAGGAATGGCCAGTCCATGTAGAATGTTATCTGAAGGAATGGTCAGTCTGTGTAGAATGTTCCCTCAAGGAATGGTCAGTTCATGTAGAATGTTACCTCAAGGAATGTTCAGACTGTGTAGAATGTTACCTCAAGGAATGGGCAGTCCGTTTAGAATGTTACCTCAAGGAATGGCCAGTCCATTTAGAATGTTACCTCAAGGAATGGCCAGTCCATTTAGAATGTTACCTCAAGGAATGGCCAGTCTGTGTAAAATGTTACCTCAAGGAATGGCCAGTCCATTTAGAATGTTACCTCAAGGAAAGATCAGACTGTGTAGAATGCTACTTCAAGGAATGGCCAGTCCATTTAGAATGTTACCTCAGGAATGGCCGGTCCATTTCGAATGTTACCTCAAGGAATAGCCAGTCTGTATAGAATGTTACCTCAAGGAATGGCCAGTGTCTGTGTAGAATGGTACCTCAAGGAATGGCCAACCTGTGGAGAGTGGTCCATCTTTGTTTGCCTCAACAATGAAATAAAATGCTTATTATAAGTAGCAGCAGCTATTAATGGGTTTTATGCAATGCAAGCACTAAGATATTAAAATCTTTCTTTAAAAGTGGTCTTTGTTTCCAAGCATAAGGTGAGTCCAGGAGGGTATACATTTCCTTTCACCTGCTAGTGACAGTGATGAATGATAGACATGGCAATAAATTAATAAATGACCTTGAATCCTTTGCACATACATACATCATATCACAGTCTCATAGTGCCAGCAAACACTTATTCCAGTATTAAAGGGGCATTGTAGTATTTCCTGATTAAAGGAGCAGTGTAACATATCTGTATTAAAGGGGCATTATAGTTATTAAAGGGAATCATAGTCATCTTGGTTAAGAGCACTTCCTGAACCATCGGAGGACTCCGTAATGTGAGGCAGCCATGTTCCCTGGTCATACAGGAGCAGATATTTTCTAATATATGTACCATCTATCCATTTGTCAAAAAAGGTCTTAATCTGGAAAGGCATTTTTATTCATGTAATTTTTTTAAAAAGTAAACTCGGGTAATTGATAACTTTTCTTGATGCGAACTGATGATGACATTGGATAAGACACAGCATCATTTTTCCTCCCAATTTTCTCCCCTCGTCTCTGATGGCACAGACTCTTGCAGGGGTACAGCTCCATGTGTTCTGCTTGCTTTCTGTGACCTCACACAACTTAGCCATTCGTCATGTGTGAGCTTGGACAGTAATTCATGTGCAGGCCACACGGGTAATTGCTGAGGAGGCAGCACCTGCACAGAAGAGGAGACGAGCAGAGCACTGCAGGGATTGGTTCTGCAGCAGTTGTTGTTTTCAATGTATTTCAAAATGGAATTGGATAAATACTTGTGAGGGGAAAAAATTGCAGTGCTATGGGGAAAGAGCAGAGGAGTGGGACTAATTGGATAGCTCTTCCAAAGAGCTGGCATAGGTAGAATGGGCCGAATGGCCTCCTTCTATGCTGTATGATTCTATATTGATGATTTGGAGGGAGCAACAATAGCAAAGATTTCCAAGTTTGACAATGATCCAAATTTGGGCAAGGCTATGAATAGTAGGGAACAAGTGGACCAGTTACCGAGGGATCTGGACAGTTTGAAGTTTCAGGCCAAAGGCAAAAGATGTTGTTTAATACAGAGAAATTAAAAGTCATGAAGCTAGGTAGGGAAAAAAACAATGTGAATACAAAATAAATGGGAATAGCCTACAAGAAATGATGCAAAAGAGGGATCTAGCGGATTTAGTGGAAAACACATTTAAACTGTCAACTCAATGTATGGTGATGGTGAAAAAAGCAAATGGGATTTTGCAATTTGTAGCTCGAGAGAGGACGAGGAAGCAAGTATTAGTTTGTACAAAGCACTGGTACAGGCTCTCCTTAAGTGTTCTGTACAGTTCTGAGGATTTGTAGCCTAGGAGGACATCCTGGGCTTGGGGTGGGGGGATGGTGGGGGAGTACAAAATCAGGCAAATAAGTTGATAAACGAACTTGGGCACTGGAGCTACAAGGAAAGACTAAAGGTATAAGCGATATTTACATCTGAAAAATGTGGCTAAGAGGTGACTTTATTGAGCTACTTAAGATCTTCAAGGGAATAGGAAAACTGGATCTCAGAATGACATTCAGCACTAGCATAACCTTGTAAATTCAAACTTATGCAAGAAAAGGTGGACACCCAGTTAAGATAATAGCCTAGAAATTCATCTCGGGCGATGGTGCAGAGCGGGCGGTATCGGATCGGCTGCCTGTTATACACAGCACCTGATATTCAGTTCTATTGCAGTTAATGGATGAATTTCTAGGCCAATCCGTTTTTCATGCAGAGGGTGATAAACATGCGGAATAAACTCGCTAGTGAGGCTGTGGAAACGGAGAATGTTAGAAATTTTAAGAAGATGCCAGATACATGTTTGGCAAAAGGAACTACAGAAGAGTATCAGAGGTAAAGCGGCCTGATAGATGGAGATGATTATTTTAAATCCTGCTTAGGCCTGTATTCTGAAGGAAATTGGGACATAAGGGGTTTGGCGAGGGGAAGGGGCGGGAAGGAGTGACTTCTAGTATGCTTAGTGATACATTATGGGTAACAATGGTCTCCTGAAAAATGTTGGATTTTAGCAGACATTACAGCTGAACACAATTTTATTCCCGCCCAATGTGCGCACATGCGCATTATACATCAACAATGTGGAATGAGGAACCTTAACTTGTTTTGGTGTTAGGAAGTGTCAGCTATGGCTCAGTTGGTAACACTCTCACATCTGGGTCAGAAGGTTGTGAGTTCAAGTCCCACTCCAAAGACCTGAGCACATAATCCAGTTTGACACTCCAGCACAGTACTGAGGGAGTCATTCGGATGTGGCATTAAACCGAAGCCCCGTCTGTCCTCTCAGGTAGAAGCAAAAGGTCCCATGGTATTATTTACAGAGCAGGGAAGATTTCCAGGTGTCCGTGTCAGTATTTATCCCGCCACCAACGCCTAAAACAGATTGTCTGGTCATTGGTTCATTGCTGTTTGTGGGAGCTTGCTGTGCACAGATTGACTGCCATGTTTCTCAAATTACAACAGTGACTACACTTCAAAAAAGTATTTAATTGTCTTTAAAGCACTTTGGGATGTTGTGAAAGGTGGTATATGTTAGATCCGTGTATCTTGATGTTGTGTCCTTCAATAATTAGACAAGAGACTGCAGGGAATGATCAACAGGTGTTTACTGAATGAGGGTTACTCTAGAACTAACTATACAGATCACTACTCAGGGTTTATATACAGGTGTGGTCACTGCCGGTACTACAGTATACAGGAGCTGTAAAAAGTAGTTCTCCCCTTAAAGGTACATACATTACAATTTCTCCCCTTTTAGATTGACAGTACCATAACACTCATTTACAATTAAATATCAAACTAATTACAATTAACACTTTTAACATGCAACATTAACTGAAAATAGTCTATTTATAAATTCAGTCTTTGGGGAGGCTTCCTGATCCTTTCTGGATAGCGCCTTTCCCGAGTGTCTTGCTCTTGGTGCAGAGGCGATTCTGGCCCCCTGTCGTCGGTTGGTTCATCCGCTTCCGATGCTACTGTTTCTCGGGTAGATACTACCTGTGCGTCGGGTTCATCACCAGGTACGAATGGGCGAGACATGGGGTTGACTCGTTCCTGTGACTCTAGGATCTGGTCAACATGGCGTCTCACAATGTTCTCTCCAACATCCACTGTGTACATTAGTGGCCCCTGCCGTGTGCATATCGTTCCTGGTTGCCATTTCTCTGTTCGGTAGTCGCGGGACAAGACTGGTTGCCCTACATTGAAGCTCCTTGTCGGCTTCTCATTGATGTGCTGGAATTGCTTATTCTCAACATCTCTTCGTACATTTGGTCTGAGCAAATCCAGACGAGATCTCAACCTTCGGTTAAAGAACATCATGGCCGGGGCCTGGTTGGTGACTGCATGTGCCGCATTTCTGTAGGCTAACAGGAAATTGTCCACCTTATGCTGCAGTGGAATGTCGTCATCGCACATGGCCTTTACTGCTTTTTTAAAGGTTTGTATGAACCTCTCAGCCAATCCATTTGTGGCTGGATGATACGGGGCGGATGTGTAATGCCTTACCCCATTCCTTTTCATAAATCTTCGAAACTCTTCGGACACAAACTGTGGTCTGTTATCAGAGCAAATCTGCTCTGGCAAGCCGTTCCTGGCAAAAATGGTCCGTAGGACTGCAATAGTTTTCTCCGTGGTGGTGGAGGACATTTTGATCACCTCAGGCCATTTCGAGTACGCATCCACGGCTATTAAAAACATTGAGCCCATGAATGGACCAGCAAAATCAATATGCACCCGTTGCCATGGAGATGAGGCCCACTCCCATGGGTGTAGAGGGGTATGTGGTGGTGCATTTTGGACCTTCTGGCATCCTGAGCAGCTCTTTGTCAGGTCCTCGATTTGCTGATCGATCCCGGCCACCACACATAAGCCCTAGCAAGGCTTTTCATTTTCACCCCTCCCAGATGACCTTCGTGAAGCTCATTGAGCACTCTCTCCCTTAACTTGGGTGGAATTACCACTCGGGATCCACACATCAAGGTCCCCTGGCATACTGACAGCTGTTCTCTTCTGGATGAGAATGCTGGCAACAGTGAGTCGCCATGTGCTGGCCATCCCTTCGCCGTCAAATCATATACCCGAGACAGTGTCGGGTCATTTCGGGTCTCCTTCTCTACACCAGCGTTAGTTACTGGCAAGCATTCAATTATAGTCGAATGAAATATTTCGACAGGATCCACTGCTGGTGCTTCCTCCGCAGTAGGCAGTGGTAGGCATGATAGCCCATCAGCGTTTCCATGCTGTTTCATGCCCTTATACTCGATTTCATATTGGTGCGCCCCTAGAAAAAGGGACCATCTTTGTAGCCGTTGCGCAGTCATCACCGGAACGCCCTTCTTTGGATTAAAGATGGAGACAAGTGGTTGGTGGTC
Source organism: Somniosus microcephalus (assembly GCF_052327205.1). NCBI lineage: Eukaryota > Metazoa > Chordata > Chondrichthyes > Squaliformes > Somniosidae > Somniosus > Somniosus microcephalus. Next base: position 121,601,828 of record NC_140999.1, on the reverse strand, counting down.
AGTCAGCAAGGTGAACTTCTGCCCGTGCAGATAGTGATTGAACTTTTTCACTCCCTGTCAATCTGGGCATAGTTACGCTCGGCTGAGGTTAGTGACCGAGACGCAAAGGCTACTGGCCTCTCCGAGCCGTCCGAGAATTTGTGCGACAGCACCGCTCCAATGCCATAGGGTGATGCATCACACGCCAACTGAATTGGTAGTGCTGGGTTGAAATGAGCCAACACCTCTTTTGATGTGATCAATGCTTTGCTCTTCTGGAAAGCTCATTTACATTCATCACTCCACTTCCATGGTACCCCCGTTTGCAGTAGGGTGTTCAGTGGGTGTAGTACGGTAGACAAATTCGGCAACAACTTATGGTAGTAGTTCACCAGCCCGAGGAACGACCTCAGTTGTGACACATTTTCCGGTGCTGGAGCCTTGACTACTGCCTCAATCTTTTCAGGGGACTTATGTAACCCCTCTTTATCAATAACGTGGCCACAATACGAGATCTGCTTCTGGAAAAACTCGCATTTGTGGCGATTAACTCAGAGCCCACATTCCTTCAATCTAGTGAGCACCTACTCCAGGTTAGCAAGGTGATCGCTGTCATTTTTGCCTGTGACCAGTATGTCGTCCAAATAACAGCGGGTCCCTGGAATCCCTTGCAGGACTTGTTCCATTGCCCTTTGCCAAATAGCCGGAGCTGATGCTACCCCGAACACCAGCCGGTTGTATTGGTAGAGACCTTTATGAGTGTTGATCGTGAGATACTGTTTCGAGGCTTCGTCTACCTCCATTTGCAGGTACGCCTGGGCCAGATCAATCTTAGTGAAGCATTTCCCTCCAGATAGCGAGGCGAAAATATCTTCAATCCGCGAAAGCGGATATTGTACAGTGTGAAGGACTGGGTTCACTGTCACCTTAAAATCCCCACAGATGCGAACCTTCTTTGGTTCCCCAGGCGTATTACTCAACGACCTCTTCATTACAGGAACGATGGGTGTAGCCCACTCGCTGCAGTCCACTTTGGACAGTACTCCTGAACATTCCAAACCTTCCAGCTATGCTTCGATGGCTGGGCGGATCGCATAAGGTACCGGTCTGGCCTTAAAAAACTTTGGGCTTGCATTTTCCTCTATTTGATCGTCGCTGTTATGCCTTTTAGTGTTCCGAGTCCCTGCTGGAACACTTCTTGTGCGTCAGTTAGCATTTTTGACAGTCGTCCAGGTGTGACGTCGTCATCCTTTTTGGCATCTACAGTCAGTGCTTGTATGGAATGCCAATCTAGCTGTATCTTCCGGATCCATTCACGTCCTAGTAGTGGTGGTCCTCCAGCTGGCAATACATATAGGTCCATTTTTGGTGTTTCCTTGCCGTTATATATAACGTTCACCCTTATTTTTCCTTTGGGGTTGAATTTTTGCCCCGTGTACGTCTTCAAGACAATCTTTGTATCTCTCAAGGGTATATGTGAGAATAGCCACTTGGAGTCCCTTCGATTTATGATTGTTAGGGCTGATCCTGTGTCCAATTCCATTTTCACTTGGACTCCTGCTATCTTGAGCGTGACCCAGATAGTTTGGTGATCCTCCATTTTGATCACATTATGTAGTTTCAGACAACCCAGCTCTTTGCTTCCGGAGTCTGTATCACTTTTCTGTTCGTCTGAACTACTCTCCGTCACCTTATGTACCTTCTTGTACTTCTCCTGTGGAGATTTCTTGCTGCTGGTTTTCTTTCCCGACCTGCAGAGTCTTGCTATGTGTCCTACTTTTCCACACTGTCTGCACACTTTGTCCTTGAACCAGCAATCATTATGGTCATGTGTTGTTCTGCCGCAGCGATAGCACTTCACTGTTCCGTATGACATTTCATTTGTGCCATATTCTTGCGGTCTCCGTTGTATCTCTGCAGCGCCCTGTGCTGCTGCTTCGTGTGATACTGCAATGCTGAAAGCCTTGTCCAGCATAAGATCCTTTTCTGATAGAAGCCGTTTCTGGGTTCCTTCACTTTGAAGCCCACACACAAACTTGTCCCTTCAAGTATCTGCTAATCCCGTTCCAAACTAGCAGTGTTTCGATAGCTTGCGCAGTTCCGTTAAATACTCAGCATTACTTTCATCTTTATGCTGGTTCCTTTTGTGAAACTTAAATCTTTCTGCTATCAGCAGCGGTGTGGGGTTTAAGTGGTCCTGTAGGATTGACACTATGTTTTCAAAATCCTTTTCTGCTGGCTTCTCTGGGGTTACTAGGTTTCGTAGTAAGCCATACGTTTTTGCACCCATTGAATTCAACAATACCAGCGCTTTCTTGTCATCTGGCACTTCATTCGCCTTGCAGTATACTTCTATGCGTTCGACATATGTCGTCCAATCTTCGACTTCATTGTCGAACGCTGTGATACTGCCACTCATCAGCATTTTTGGGTGTGGTTAGACTGGCTTAAAATGGCGTCTCCCGCGCTTTCCTTTCTTCCCCGCTGCGGCTTAAAATGGCATCTCCAGCGCTTTCCTTTCTTCCCCGCTGACGCTGCTCGGCCCTTGAACACCGGCTGCGCTCTGCGCATTTTCCTGTGCGCCTCTCTCCCCCGTTGACGCTGCTCGGCCCTTGAACACCGGCTGTGCTCTGATCTCTCTCGTTGACGCCGCTCGGTCCTGAACACCGGCTGTGCCCTGTGCGCTCTACCCTCTCTCTCTCCCCCGTCGACGCTGCTCGGCCTTTATCTGTGCCATCGGTCGGCTCTAGCCGCCGCTGTCCGGGAAAGGTCTGCGCAGTACCTGTTGCCAGCCCATTTCGCTGGACCACCGTGACTGGAAAGCCAAGCCTGGCTGTCGACAGCCTCCCCTGCGATGCTCAAATCTCCGCTGGATGACTGGGGGGTTTCCCGTGTTCGACACCCGTGCTTCTGGACTCGGCCTTCTTCCACTGTTCTCCAGGAGCGAATCCCTGGGAGGTGATGCAGAGTTGCAGGTAGGTTTGAATCTGCTCGTCGCCAATGTTAGATCCATGTATCTTGATGTTGTGTCCTTCAATAATTAGACAAGAGACTGCAGGGAACGATCAACAGGTGTTTACTGAATGAGGGTTACTCTAGAACTAACTATACAGATCACTACTCAGGGTTTATATACAGGTGTGGTCACTGCCGGTACTACAGTATACAGGAGCTGTAAAAAGTAGTTCTCCCCTTAAAGGTACATACATTACAGTGTAGAAATGCAAGTCTTCTCTTCCATAGCCTAAAGTCACTGCGGCTATTTCTAACACTCCTAATTCTGTCCTGACTGACCAGAATATTTTAGAGCTTGTACTTGGGATCTTTCTGCAACAAATCATTTTAAGTAGCAGGGGCCTTTTCACCATAGCCATGATAGCCTCAGTGCAATGTACCCTGTCATCAACTTTCCTCATTCATAATTAATTCAGTACAAAACCATAACAGGATTCAGGTCACACTGTGGACCTCTATTTCATGAGCTGTGTGCGTGCAGACGGCTTGTTCTGTCTGTATTAGGTGACTAATTGCTATAGTTTCACTGGTGCATGAAAGAGCTGACGTGATTTCTTGAAGACTGAGAGGGTTAATCATGTGTAAACCATTGCCAGCCTACTGTGCTCTAAAGGAATGCATTAAGTATTCTCTGCTGCTGGAATATAGATTTCAGGCTCCATTGTCAATATCTGAAATGAATACTGCAACTACAGGTAGATTTGTCAGCAACTTGAAAGTCTGAGTGTGTGAATTGTGTTGTGTCCTTTGTAATGAGAGTTATAGCGGAAAGCAAAAGCAATACCATGTACTGAATTACAATGGACCTACCTGACCCACAAGGATAAATCATTTTCAAATATGATAGGAGACCATTTGAATATTGTCAAGCAGTGGGATGTAAGAACTGAAAGAATAACATAACAAGTCTCTGAATTACATAGAATTACATAGAATGTACAGCACAGAAACAGGCCATTCAGCCCTACTGGTCTATGCCGATGTTTATGCTCCACACGAGCCTCCTCCCACCCCTCTACATCTCACCCTATCAGCATATCCTTCTATTCCTTTCTCCCTCATGTGTTTAACGAACGCTACCAGAGCGAAGTTGGTTGGCCTCTGGGGAGCCGAACGAAAGCGTACGAAATTGAGCGAGGTCGGTGACTTTCAAAATGGAAAAAAAATGAGCCGAGAGCGTGTCTGAAAGGCGACACAATTAAGCAGCAGGTGGGGAAATGATTAATCAAAAGGGGGGAATTCATTAACCAAAATTCAAACAATTCAGTAAAATGAATGAAATAATTAACCGAAAAGTAGGAAATGATTAACCAAAAGTTGCAAAATGTCTAGCTTCCCCTTAAATGCATCTATGCTATTCGCCTCAACTACTCCCCGTGGTAGCGAGTTCCACATTCTAACCACTCTCTGGGTAAAGAATTTTCTCCTGAATTCCCTATTGGATTTATTATTGATTATCTTATTGCCCCTAGTTTTGGTCTCCCCACAAGTGGAAACAGACTGATATTGACCAGCTCATAACTAACATACTGGACTGGATTATCTGTATTCTTCAAATATCTTATGTATGCACACATTTCACATCCAAATTCCTGTTGCCATAAATTTCATTCACGTTTTTATGTTAACTTTTAATATTGAAACTGGCTATGTAAACATTTATTGCCAGCCCTGGGGAGGTGGGTTTGGAGGCGGGACTGCCGGGAAAATGGCAGAATTTGGGGGCGGGTGCCCAACCCGCCTCCATACCATCTTGCCAGGAGGCGGGTAGCTGCCCCGCGCCGGCTCCCGTCTTCTTGGAGGCGGGAAAGGATTACAACCACTTAACTGCCTGTTAACAGGTAGTTAACAGGCAGAAAATAAGATTATCCCCTTTTTGCCCTCACAAGTGCGGGCTTCCCGAAGGCTCCGAAACCCGCCAGGGTCATCGAGGTGAGTAGTGGGTCTGCGGGGGTCAGAGGGGTGCAAAAGTGTGCTGTGAAGGTTAGTGATGGGTGCAAGTGTGGAGAGGTGAGTATCTGAGGTAAGTGAAAAGTCTTAGAAAAAGTGTCCTTACCTTTGTTTCTTCCTGCAGGCTTCAATCGGTGGGTATGCGGAGAGTCTCGCACCTCCGCGGCAGAGATGACAGATGGCCGTTGCATTCTCCAATGCAACAACCATCTAATTTCTGCAAAAGAACGAGGTTTGATGAGGTCTTGAATTCAAGAACTCATCAAACAACAGAGAATGTCAGTGTTTGACAGCTTCACAAAAATTTTTGACAGATGAAACGTCATACATTGACATTCTCTGTAACCGGCTTTCCCTTAATTGGCCTGCTAAGCACGCTGGGCGGGCTTAACAAGGTCAATCAAGGGAAAATAGTGTGGGTTGGCCAGAAGTTGATGGAGACGGGACTGAAACCCAACAAGTGGGAGTCCCGCCTCCAAAACCTCACCATTGCCAAAATCCAGCCCTAGAATGGAAATCCTGGGTGAACTTTCAACTTTGGCGGGGGCGTATTATGGCGTTATCAGATCGGCCAATTTTCCTTCCTGTTGTAAGTCAATGAGAGGCATATCGGGCGGAGGTGTATAAATGGGTTTACAGTTTTACAACCCCAAATTTGAAAGTTCGGCCCCCTGTATGTAAACAGATGCTTGTAACAAAGTAGTTGCATGCTCTGGTAACTGGTTGATGCAGTGGAGTGGGTTTCTGTAGTGTCTGTCTATAAAAACATAGTTGGCAATTGACCATGGGCAACACTACGAGCAACTTACTGGTTTAAAATATAAATCAGCTACTCACATATTGTATTATCGGTCTCCAGTCAGGTCCACTTGTTCAGCTGAGGTTGACATTACATCAATCATGGCCCACGGAAGCTGTCTCTCTCAGTTCAATCCAAAGAAAATATACATTTTCTTCTCAATTTAACAGTTGGTAATACATATTTCTTAAGAAAACAATTGTTTCTCATAATTGTTGTTTTAAAAGAGGACTGTAAGTTTTACCAGAAAATAACTTCTGCATTTTTCTCTTTTGCTTGACTCTTGTTTTATTCTCCACTAGCTGGGGTGCCCGGCGGTGCCGAGGCTTTTTCGAGGGCATGTTGTTGTTGGAAGAGAGAGAGAGCACGAGTGG